>NC_141406.1:17032463-18232463 GCF_034619465.1 Leptosomus discolor | reverse complement strand
CTACGTCGGGATTTAGCTTACTTTCAGCTCTACGTCGGGACGTGCTTTGGGCTCTACGTCGGGACGTGCGTTGGCCTCTACGTCGGGACGTGCGTTGGGCTCTACGTCGGGATTTAGCTTACTTTCAGCTCTACGTCGGGACGTGCGTTGGGCTCTACGTCGCGACGTGCGTTGGGCTCTACGTCCGGATTTAGCTTACATTCAGCTCCACGTCGTGACGCGCGTTGGGCTCTAAGTCGGGACGCGCGTTGGGCTCTACGTCGGGACGTGCGTTGGGCTCTACGTCGGGACGTGCGTTGGGCTCTACGTCTGTAGTTAGCTAACTTTCAGCTCTACGTCGGGACGTGCGTTCGACTCTACGTCTGTAGTTAGCTAACTTTCAGCTCTACGTCGGGACGTGCGTTGGGCGCTACGTCGGGACGTGCGTTGGGCTCTACGTCGGGACGTGCGTTGGGCTCTACGTCGGGACGTGCGTTGGCCTCTACGTCCGGATTTAGCTTACATTGAGCTCCACGTCGGGACGCGTGTTGGGCTCTACGTCGGGACGTGCGTTGGGCTCTACGTCGGGACGTGCGTTGGGCTCTACGTCGGGACGTGCGTTGGGCTCTACGTCTGTAGTTAGCTAACTTTCAGCTCTACGTCGGGACGTGCGTTCGGCTCTACGTCTGTAGTTAGGTAACTTTCAGCTCTACGTCGGGACGTGCGTTGGGCGGTACGTCGGGACGTGCGTTGGGCTCTACGTCGGGACGTGCGTTGGGCTCTACGTCGGGACGTGCGTTGGCCACTACGTCTGTAGTTAGCTAACCTTCAGCTCTACATCGGGACGTGCGTTGGGCTCTACGTCTGGACGTGCGTTGGGCTCTAATTCGGGACGTGCGTTGGGCTCCACGTCTGTAGTTAGCCAACTTTTAGCTCTACGTCGGGACGTGCGTTGGGCTGTACGTCGGGACGTGCGTTGGGCTCTACGTCGGGACGTGCGTTGGCCACTACGTCTGTAGTTAGCTAACCTTCAGCTCTACATCGGGACGTGCGTTGGGCTCTACGTCTGGACGTGCGTTGGGCTCTAAGTCGGGACGTGCGTTGGGCTCCACGTCTGTAGTTAGCCAACTTTTAGCTCTACGTCGGGACGTGCGTTGGGCTCTACGTCGGGACGTGCGTTGGGCTCTACGTCGGGACGTGCGTTGGGCTCTACGTTGGGATTTAGCTTACTTTCAGCTCTACGTCGGGACGTGCGTTGACCTCTACGTCGGGATTTAGCTTACTTTCAGCTCTACGTCGGGACGTGCGTTGGCCTCTACGTAGGGATTTAGCTTACATTCAGCTCTACGTCGGGACGTGCGTTGGGCTCTACGTCGGGACGTGCGTTGGGCTCTACGTCGGGACGTGCGTTGGGCTCTACGTCGGGACGTGCATTGGGCTCTACGTCTGTAGTTAGCTAACTTTCAGCTCTACGTCGGGACGTGCGTTGGGCGCTACGTCGGGACGTGCGTTGGGCTCTACGTCGAGACGTGTGTTGGGCTCTACGTCGGGATTTAGCTTACTTTCAGCTCTACGTCGGGATGTGCTTTGGGCTGTACGTCGGGACGTGCGTTGTCATCTACTTCGGGACGTGCGTTGGGCTCTACGTCGGGACGAGCGTTGGGCTCTACGTTGGGACGTGCGTTGGCCTCTACGGCGGGACGTGCGTTGGCCTCTACGTCGGGATTTAGCTTACTTTCAGCTCTACGTCGGGACGTGCGTTGGGCTCTACGTCGGGACGTGCGTTGGGCTCTACGTCGGGACGTGCGTTGGGCTCTACGTCGGGATGTGCGTTGGGCTCTACGTGGGGACGCGCGTTGGGCTGTACGTCTGTAGTTAGCTAACTTTCAGCTCTACGTCGGGACGCGCGTTGGGCTCTTCGTCTGTAGTTAGCTAACTTTCAGCTCTACGTCGGGACGTGCGTTGGGCTCTACGTCGGGACGTGCGTTGGGCTCTACGTTGTGACGTGCGTTGGGCTCTACGTCGGGACGTGCGTTGGCCTCTACGTCGGGATTTAGCTTACTTTCAGCTCCACGTCGGGACGCGCGTTGGGCTCTACGTCGGGACGCGCGTTGGGCTCTACGTCGGGACGTGCGTTGGGCTCTACGTCTGTAGTTAGCTAACTTTCAGCTCTACATCGGGACGTGCGTTGGGCGCTACGTCGGGATTTAGCTTACTTTCAGCTCCACGTCGGGACGCGCGTTGGGCTCTACGACGGGACGCGCGTTGGGCTCTATGTCGGGACGTGCGTTGGGCTCTACGTCTGTAGTTAGCTAACTTTCAGCTCTACGTCGGGACGTGCGTTGGGCGCTACGTCGGGACGTGCGTTGGGCTCTACGTCGGGACGTGCGTTGGGCTCTACGTCGGGACGTGCGTTGGGCTCTACGTCGGGACGTGCGTTGGCCTCTACGTCGGGATTTAGCTTACTTTCAGCTCTACGTCGGGACGCGCGTTGGCCTCTACGTCGGGACGCGCGTTGGCCTCTACGTCGGGACGTGCGTTGGCCTCTACGTCGGGATTTAGCTTACTTGCAGCTCTACGTCGGGACATGCGTTGGGCTCTACGTTGGGATTTACCTTACTTTCAGCTCTACGTCGGGACGTGCGTTGGGCTCTACGTCGGGACGTGCGTTGGGCTCTACGTCTGTAGTTATCTAACCTTCAGCTCTACATCGGGACGTGCGTTGGGCTCTACGTCGGGACGTGCGTTGGGCTCTACGTCGGGACGCGCGTTGGGCTGTACGTCTGTAGTTAGCTAACTTTCAGCTCTACGTCGGGACGTGCGTTGGGCTCTACGTCGGGACGTGCGTTGGGCTCTACGTCGGGATTTAGCTTACTTTC
Organism: Leptosomus discolor; assembly: GCF_034619465.1. Classification (NCBI taxonomy): domain Eukaryota; kingdom Metazoa; phylum Chordata; class Aves; order Leptosomiformes; family Leptosomidae; genus Leptosomus; species Leptosomus discolor. The sequence goes on along the minus strand of NC_141406.1, from coordinate 18,229,605 downwards.
AGCTCTACGTCAGGACGTGCGTTGGGCTCTACGTCGGGACGTGCGTTGGGCTCTACGTCGGGACGTGCGTTGGCCTCTACGTCCGGATTTAGCTTACATTCAGCTCCACGTCGGGACGCGCGTTGGGCTCTACGTCGGGACGCGCGTTGGGCTCTACGTCGGGACGTGCGTTGGGCTCTACGTCGGGACGTGCGTTGGGCTCTACGTCTATAGTTAGCTAACTTTCAGCTCTACGTCGGGACGTGCGTTCGGCTCTACGTCTGTAGTTAGCTAACATTCAGCTCTACGTCGGGACGTGCGTTGGGTGCTACGTCGGGACGTGCGTTGGGCTCTACGTCGGGACGTGCGTTGGCCTCTACGTCGGGACGTGCGTTGGCCTCTACGTCGGGACGTGCGTTGGCCTCTACGTCGGGATTTAGCTTACTTTCAGCTCTACGTCGGGACGTGCGTTGGCCTCTACGTCGGTACGTGCGTTTGACTCTACGTCGGGATTTAGCTTACTTTCAGCTCTACGTCGGGATGTGCGTTGGGCTCTACGTTGGGATTTAGCTTACTTTCAGCTCTACGTCGGGACGTGCGTTGGGCTCTACGTCGGGACGTGCGTTGGCCTCTACGTCCGGATTTAGCTTACATTCAGCTCCACGTCGGGACGCGCGTTGGGCTCTACGTCGGGACGCGCGTTGGGCTCTACGTCGGGACGTGCGTTGGGCTCTACGTCGGGACGTGCGTTGGGCTCTACGTCTATAGTTAGCTAACTTTCAGCTCTACGTCGGGACGTGCGTTCGGCTCTACGTCTGTAGTTAGCTAACTTTCAGCTCTACGTCGGGACGTGCGTTGGGCGCTACGTCGGGACGTGCGTTGGGCTCTACGTCGGGACGTGCGTTGGCCTCTACGTCGGGACGTGCGTTGGCCTCTACGTCGGGACGTGCGTTGGCCTCTACGTCGGGATTTAGCTTACTTTCAGCTCTACGTCGGGACGTGCGTTGGCCTCTACGTCGGTACGTGCGTTTGACTCTACGTCGGGATTTAGCTTACTTTCAGCTCTACGTCGGGACGTGCGTTGGGCTCTACGTTGGGATTTAGCTTACTTTCAGCTCTACGTCGGGACGTGCGTTGGGCTCTACGTTGGGACGTGCGTTGGGCTCTACGTCGGGACGTGCGTTGGGCTCTACGTCGGGACGTGCGTTGGGCTCTACGTCTGTAGTTAGCTAACCTTCAGCTCTACATCGGGACGTGCGTTGGGCTCTACGTCGGGACGTGCGTTGGGCTCTACGTCTGTAGTTAGCCAACTTTCAGCTCTACGTCGGGACGTGCGTTGGGCTCTACGTCGGGACGTGCGTTGGGCTCTACGTCGGGACGCGCGTTGGGCTGTACGTCTGTAGTTAGCTAACTTTCAGCTCTACGTCGGGACGTGCGTTGGGCTCTTCGTCTGTAGTTAGCTAACTTTCAGCTCTACGTCGGGACGTGCGTTGGGCTCTACGTCGGGACGTGCGTTGGGCACTACGTCGGGACGTGCGTTGGGCTCTACGTCGGGATTTAGCTTACTTTCAGCTCTACGTCGGGACGTGCGTTGGGCTCTACGTCGCGACGTGCGTTGGGCTCTACGTCCGGATTTAGCTTACATTCAGCTCCACGTCGTGACGCGCGTTGGGCTCTAAGTCGGGACGCGCGTTGGGCTCTACGTCGGGACGTGCGTTGGGCTCTACGTCGGGACGTGCGTTGGGCTCTACGTCTGTAGTTAGCTAACTTTCAGCTCTACGTCGGGACGTGCGTTCGGCTCTACGTCTGTAGTTAGCTAACTTTCAGCTCTACGTCGGGACGTGCGTTGGGCGCTACGTCGGGACGTGCGTTGGGCTCTACGTCGGGACGTGCGTTGGGCTCTACGTCGGGACGTGCGTTGGCCTCTACGTCCGGATTTAGCTTACATTGAGCTCCACGTCGGGACGCGTGTTGGGCTCTACGTCGGGACGTGCGTTGGGCTCTACGTCGGGACGTGCGTTGGGCTCTACGTCGGGACGTGCGTTGGGCTCTACGTCTGTAGTTAGCTAACTTTCAGCTCTACGTCGGGACGTGCGTTCGGCTCTACGTCTGTAGTTAGGTAACTTTCAGCTCTACGTCGGGACGTGCGTTGGGCGGTACGTCGGGACGTGCGTTGGGCTCTACGTCGGGACGTGCGTTGGGCTCTACGTCGGGACGTGCGTTGGCCACTACGTCTGTAGTTAGCTAACCTTCAGCTCTACATCGGGACGTGCGTTGGGCTCTACGTCTGGACGTGCGTTGGGCTCTAATTCGGGACGTGCGTTGGGCTCCACGTCTGTAGTTAGCCAACTTTTAGCTCTACGTCGGGACGTGCGTTGGGCTCTACGTCGGGACGTGCGTTGGGCTCTACGTCGGGAGGTGCGTTGGCCACTACGTCTGTAGTTAGCTAACCTTCAGCTCTACATCGGGACGTGCGTTGGGCTCTACGTCTGGACGTGCGTTGGGCTCTAAGTCGGGACGTGCGTTGGGCTCCACGTCTGTAGTTAGCCAACTTTTAGCTCTACGTCGGGACGTGCGTTGGGCTCTACGTCGGGACGTGCGTTGGGCTCTACGTCGGGACGTGCGTTGGGCTCTACGTTGGGATTTAGCTTACTTTCAGCTCTACGTCGGGACGTGCGTTGACCTCTACGTCGGGATTTAGCTTACTTTCAGCTCTACGTCGGGACGTGCGTTGGCCTCTACGTAGGGATTTAGCTTACATTCAGCTCTACGTCGGGACGTGCGTTGGGCTCTACGTCGGGACGTGCGTTGGGCTCTACGTCGGGACGTGCGTTGGGCTCTACGTCGGGACGTGCATTGGGCTCTACGTCTGTAGTTAGCTAACTTTCAGCTCTACGTCGGGACGTGCGTTGGGCTCTACGTCTGTAGTTAGCTAACTTTCAGCTCTACGTCGGGACGTGCGTTGGGCTCTACGTCTGTAGTTAGCTAACTTTCAGCTCTACGTCGGGACGTGCGTTGGGCGCTACGTCGGGACGTGCGTTGGGCTCTACGTCGAGACGTGTGTTGGGCTCTACGTCGGGATTTAGCTTACTTTCAGCTCTACGTCGGGATGTGCTTTGGGCTGTACGTCGGGACGTGCGTTGTCATCTACTTCGGGACGTGCGTTGGGCTCTACGTCGGGACGAGCGTTGGGCTCTACGTTGGGACGTGCGTTGGCCTCTACGGCGGGACGTGCGTTGGCCTCTACGTCGGGATTTAGCTTACTTTCAGCTCTACGTCGGGACGTGCGTTGGGCTCTACGTCGGGACGTGCGTTGGGCTCTACGTCGGGACGTGCGTTGGGCTCTACGTCGGGATGTGCGTTGGGCTCTACGTGGGGACGCGCGTTGGGCTGTACGTCTGTAGTTAGCTAACTTTCAGCTCTACGTCGGGACGCGCGTTGGGCTCTTCGTCTGTAGTTAGCTAACTTTCAGCTCTACGTCGGGACGTGCGTTGGGCTCTACGTCGGGACGTGCGTTGGGCTCTACGTTGTGACGTGCGTTGGGCTCTACGTCGGGACGTGCGTTGGCCTCTACGTCGGGATTTAGCTTACTTTCAGCTCCACGTCGGGACGCGCGTTGGGCTCTACGTCGGGACGCGCGTTGGGCTCTACGTCGGGACGTGCGTTGGGCTCTACGTCTGTAGTTAGCTAACTTTCAGCTCTACATCGGGACGTGCGTTGGGCGCTACGTCGGGATTTAGCTTACTTTCAGCTCCACGTCGGGACGCGCGTTGGGCTCTACGACGGGACGCGCGTTGGGCTCTATGTCGGGACGTGCGTTGGGCTCTACGTCTGTAGTTAGCTAACTTTCAGCTCTACGTCGGGACGTGCGTTGGGCGCTACGTCGGGACGTGCGTTGGGCTCTACGTCGGGACGTGCGTTGGGCTCTACGTCGGGACGTGCGTTGGCCTCTACGTCGGGATTTAGCTTACTTTCAGCTCTACGTCGGGACGCGCGTTGGCCTCTACGTCGGGACGCGCGTTGGCCTCTACGTCGGGACGTGCGTTGGCCTCTACGTCGGGATTTAGCTTACTTGCAGCTCTACGTCGGGACATGCGTTGGGCTCTACGTTGGGATTTACCTTACTTTCAGCTCTACGTCGGGACGTGCGTTGGGCTCTACGTCGGGACGTGCGTTGGGCTCTACGTCTGTAGTTATCTAACCTTCAGCTCTACATCGGGACGTGCGTTGGGCTCTACGTCGGGACGTGCGTTGGGCTCTACGTCGGGACGCGCGTTGGGCTGTACGTCTGTAGTTAGCTAACTTTCAGCTCTACGTCGGGACGTGCGTTGGGCTCTACGTCGGGACGTGCGTTGGGCTCTACGTCGGGATTTAGCTTACTTTCAGCTCTACGTCAGGACGTGCGTTGGGCTCTACGTCGGGACGTGCGTTGGGCTCTACGTCGGGACGTGCGTTGGCCTCTACGTCCGGATTTAGCTTACATTCAGCTCCACGTCGGGACGCGCGTTGGGCTCTACGTCGGGACGCGCGTTGGGCTCTACGTCGGGACGTGCGTTGGGCTCTACGTCGGGACGTGCGTTGGGCTCTACGTCTATAGTTAGCTAACTTTCAGCTCTACGTCGGGACGTGCGTTCGGCTCTACGTCTGTAGTTAGCTAACATTCAGCTCTACGTCGGGACGTGCGTTGGGCGCTACGTCGGGACGTGCGTTGGGCTCTACGTCGGGACGTGCGTTGGCCTCTACGTCGGGACGTGCGTTGGCCTCTACGTCGGGACGTGCGTTGGCCTCTACGTCGGGATTTAGCTTACTTTCAGCTCTACGTCGGGACGTGCGTTGGCCTCTACGTCGGTACGTGCGTTTGACTCTACGTCGGGATTTAGCTTACTTTCAGCTCTACGTCGGGATGTGCGTTGGGCTCTACGTTGGGATTTAGCTTACTTTCAGCTCTACGTCGGGACGTGCGTTGGGCTCTACGTCGGGACGTGCGTTGGCCTCTACGTCCGGATTTAGCTTACATTCAGCTCCACGTCGGGACGCGCGTTGGGCTCTACGTCGGGACGCGCGTTGGGCTCTACGTCGGGACGTGCGTTGGGCTCTACGTCGGGACGTGCGTTGGGCTCTACGTCTATAGTTAGCTAACTTTCAGCTCTACGTCGGGACGTGCGTTCGGCTCTACGTCTGTAGTTAGCTAACTTTCAGCTCTACGTCGGGACGTGCGTTGGGCGCTACGTCGGGACGTGCGTTGGGCTCTACGTCGGGACGTGCGTTGGCCTCTACGTCGGGACGTGCGTTGGCCTCTACGTCGGGACGTGCGTTGGCCTCTACGTCGGGATTTAGCTTACTTTCAGCTCTACGTCGGGACGTGCGTTGGCCTCTACGTCGGTACGTGCGTTTGACTCTACGTCGGGATTTAGCTTACTTTCAGCTCTACGTCGGGACGTGCGTTGGGCTCTACGTTGGGATTTAGCTTACTTTCAGCTCTACGTCGGGACGTGCGTTGGGCTCTACGTTGGGACGTGCGTTGGGCTCTACGTCGGGACGTGCGTTGGGCTCTACGTCGGGACGTGCGTTGGGCTCTACGTCTGTAGTTAGCTAACCTTCAGCTCTACATCGGGACGTGCGTTGGGCTCTACGTCGGGACGTGCGTTGGGCTCTACGTCTGTAGTTAGCCAACTTTCAGCTCTACGTCGGGACGTGCGTTGGGCTCTACGTCGGGACGTGCGTTGGGCTCTACGTCGGGACGCGCGTTGGGCTGTACGTCTGTAGTTAGCTAACTTTCAGCTCTACGTCGGGACGTGCGTTGGGCTCTTCATCTGTAGTTAGCTAACTTTCAGCTCTACGTCGGGACGTGCGTTGGGCTCTACGTCGGGACGTGCGTTGGGCACTACGTCGGGACGTGCGTTGGGCTCTACGTCGGGATTTAGCTTACTTTCAGCTCTACGTCGGGACGTGCGTTGGGCTCTACGTCGCGACGTGCGTTGGGCTCTACGTCCGGATTTAGCTTACATTCAGCTCCACGTCGTGACGCGCGTTGGGCTCTACGTCGGGACGCGCGTTGGGCTCTACGTCGGGACGTGCGTTGGGCTCTACGTCGGGATTTAGCTTACTTTCAGCTCTACGTCGGGACGCGCGTTGGCCTCTACGTCGGGACGCGCGTTGGCCTCTACGTCGGGACGTGCGTTGGCCTCTACGTCGGGATTTAGCTTACTTTCATCTCGACGTCGGGATGTGCGTAGGGCTCTACGTCGGGATTTAGCTTACTTTCAGCTCTATGTTGGGACGTGCGTTAGCCTCTACGTCGGGATTTAGCTTACTTTCAGCTCTACGTCGGGACGTGCGTTGGGCTCTACGTCGGGACGTGCGTTGGGCTCTACGTCGGGACGTGCGTTGGGCTCTACATCTGTAGTTAGCTAACTTTCAGCTCTACGTCGGGACGTGCGTTGGGCTCTACGTCTGTAGTTAGCTAATTTCAGCTCTACGTCGGGACGTGCGTTGGGCTCTACGTCTGTAGTTAGCTAACTTTCAGCTCTACGTCGGGACGTGCGTTGGCCTCTAAGTCGGGACGTGCGTTGGGCTCTACGTCGGGACGTGCGTTGGCCTCTACGTCGGGATTTAGCTTACTTTCAGCTCTACATCGGGACGTGCGTTGGGCGCTACGTCGGGACGTGCGTTGGGCGCTACTTCGGGACGTGCGTTGGGCGCTACGTCTGTAGTTAGCTAACTTTCAGCTCTACGTCGGGACGTGCGTTGGGCGCTACGTCGGGACGTGCGTTGGGCTCTACGTCGGGACGTGCGTTGGGCTCTACGTCGGGATTTAGCTTACTTTCAGCTCTACGTCGGGACGTGCGTTGGGCTCTACGTCGCGACGTGCGTTCGGCTCTACGTTGGGACGTGCGTTGGGCTCTACGTCGGGATTTAGCTAACTTTCAGCTCTACGTCGGGACGTGCGTTGGGCTCTACGTCGGGACGTGTGTTGGGCTCTACGTCGGGATTTAGCTTACTTTCAGCTCTACGTCGGGACGTGCGTTGGGCCCTACGTCGGGACGTGCGTTGGGCTCTACGTCGGGACGTGCGTTGGGCTCTACGTCGGGACGTGCGTTGGGCTCTACGTCTGTAGTTAGCTAACTTTCAGCTCTACGTCGGGACGTGCGTTGGGCTCTACGTCGGGATTTAGCTTACTTTAAGCTCTACGTCGGGACGTGCGTTGGGCTCTACGTCGGGACGTGCATTGGGCTCTACGTCGGGACGTGCGTTGGGCTCTATGTCTGTAGTTAGCTAACTTTCAGCTCTACGTCGGGACGTGCGTTGGGCTCTACGTCGGGACGTGCGTTGGGCTCTACGTCGGGACGTGCGTTGGGCTCTACGTCGGGACGTGCGTTGGCCTCTACGTCGGGATTTAGCTTACTTTCAGCTCTACGTTGGGACGTGCGTTGGGCTCTACGTCGGGACGTGCGTTGGGCTCTACGTCGGGATTTATCTTACTTGCAGCTCTACGTCGGGACGTGCGTTGGGCGCTACGTCGGGACGTGCGTTGGGCTCTACGTCGGGACGTGTGTTGGGCTCTACGTCGGGACGTGCGTTGGGCTCTACGTCGGGATTTAGCTTACTTTCAGCTCTTCGTCGGGACGAGCGTTGGCCTCTACGTCGGGATTTAGCTTACTTTCAGCTCTACGTCGGGACGTGTGTTGGGCTCTACGTCAGGATTTAGCTTAATTTCAGCTCTTCTTCGGGACGTGCGTTGGGCTCTACGTCGGGAGTGCGTTGGGCTGTACGTCGGGACGTGCGTTGGGCTGTACGTCGGGACGTGCGTTGGGCTCTACGTCTGTAGTTAGCTAACTTTCAGCTCTACGTCGGGACGTGCGTTGGGCTCTATGTCGGGACGTGCGTTGGGCTCTACGTCGGGACGTGCGTTGGGCTCTACGTCGGAATTTAGCTTACTTTCAGATCTACGTCGGGACGTGCGTTGGGCTCTACGTCGGGACGTGCGTTGGGCTCTACGTCGGGATTTAGCTTACTTTCAGCTCTACGTCGGGACGTGCGTTGGGCTCTACGTCGGGACGTGCGTTGGGCTCTACATCGGGACGTGCGTTGGGGTCTACCTCGGGATTTAGCTTACTTTCAGGTCTACGTCGGGACGCGCGTTGGGGTCTTCGTCTGTAGTTAGCTAACTTTCAGCTCTACGTCGGGACGCGCGTTGGGCTCTTCGTCTGTAGTTAGCTAACTTTCAGCTCTACGTCGGGACGTGCGTTGGGATCTACTTCGGGACGTGCGTTGGGCTCTACGTCGGGACGTGCGTTGGGCTCTACGTCGGGATTTAGCTTACTTTCAGATCTACGTCGGGACGTGCGTTGGGCTCTACGTCGGGACGTGCGTTGGGCTCTACGTCGGGATTTAGCTTACTTTCAGCTCTACGTCGGGATGTGCGTTGGGCTCTACGTCGGGACGTGCGTTGGGCTCTACATCGGGACGTGCGTTGGGGTCTACCTCGGGATTTAGCTTACTTTCAGGTCTACGTCGGGACGTGCGTTGGGCTCTACGTCGGGACGTACGCTGGGATATACGTCGGGACGTGCGTTGGACTCTACGTCGGGACGTGCGTTGGGCTCTACGTCGGGACGTGCATTGGGCTCTACGTCTGTAGTTAGCTAACTTTGAGCTCTACGTCGGGACGTGCGTTGGGCTCTACGTCTGTAGTTAGCTAACTTTCAGCTCTACGTCGGGACGTGCGTTGGGCTCTACATCTGTAGTTAGCTAACTTTCAGCTCTACGTTGGGACGTGCGTTGGGCGCTATGTCGGGACGTGCGTTGGGCTCTACGTCGGGACGTGCGTTGGGCTCTACGTCGGGACGTGCGTTGGGCTCTACGTCGGGATTTAGCTTACTTTCAGCTCTATGTCGGGACGTGCGTTGGCCTCTACGTCGGGACGTGCGTTGGCCTCTGCGTCGGGACGTGCGTTGGGCTCTACGTCGGGATTTAGCTTACTTTCAGCTCTACGTCGGGACGTGCGTTGGGCGCTACGTCGGGACGTGCGTTGAGCGCTACTTCGGGACGTGCGTTGGGCGCTACATCGGGATTTAGCTTACTTTCAGCTCTACGTCGGGACGTGCGTTGGGCTCTACGTCTGTAGTTAGCTAACTTTCAGCTCTACGTCGGGACGTGCGTTTGGCGCTACGTCGGGACGTGCGTTGGGCTCTACGTCGGGACGTGCGTTGGCCTCTACGTCGGGACGTGCGTTGGCCTCTACATCGGGATTTAGCTCATTTTCAGCTCTACATCGGGACGTGCGTTGGGCTCTACGTCGGGACGTGCGTTGGGTTCTACGTCGGGACGTGCGTTGGGCTCTACATCGGGATTTAGCTTACTTTCAGCTCTACGTCGGGACGTGCGTTGGCCTCTACGTCGGGACGTGCGTTGGCCTCTACGTCGGGATTTAGCTTACTTTCAGCTCTACGTCGGGACGTGCGTTGGGCGCTACGTCAGGACGTGCGTTGGGCGCTACTTTGGGACGTGCGTGGGGCGCTACGTCGGGATTTAGCTTACTTTCAGCTCTACGTCGGGACGTGCGTTGGGCTCTACCTCGGGACGTGCGTTGGGCTCTACGTCAGGACGTTCGTTGGGCTCTACGTCGGGATTTAGCTTACTTTCAGCTCTACGTCGGGACGTGCGTTGGCCTCTACGTCGGGACGTGCGTTGGCCTCTACGTCAGGACGTGCGTTGGCCTCTACGTCGGGATTTAGCTTACTTTCAGCTCTACGTCGGGACGTGCGTTGGCCTCTACGTCGGGACGTGCGTTGGCTTCTACGTCGCGATTTAGCTTACTTTCAGCTCTACGTCGGGACGTGTGTTGGGCTCTACGTCGGGATTTGATTTACTTTCAGGTCTACGTCGGGACGTGCGTTGGGCTCTACGTCGGGACGTGCGTTGGATTCTACGTCTGTAGTTAGCTAACTTTCAGCTCTACGTCGGGACGTGCGTTGGGCTCTACGTCGGGACGTGCGTTGGGCTCTACGTCGGGACGTGCGTTGGGCTCTACGTCGGGATTTAGCTTATTTTCAGCTCTAAGTCGGGACGTGCGTTGGGCTCTACGTCGGGACGTGCGTTGGGCTCTACGTCGGGACTTAGCTAACTTTCAGCTCTACGTCGGGACGTGCGTTGGGCGCTACGTCGGGACGTGCGTTGGGCTCTACGTCGGGACGTGCGTTGGGCTCTACGTCGGGACGTGCGTTGGGCTCTACGTCGGGATTTAGCTTACTTTCAGCTCTACGTCGGGACGTGCGTTGGCCTCTACGTCGGGACGTGCGTTGGCCTCTACGTCGGGACGTGCGTTGGGCTCTACGTCGGGATTTAGCTTACTTTCAGCTCTACGTCGGGACGTGCGTTGGGCTCTACGTCGGGACGTGCGTTGGGCTCTACGTAGGGACACGCGTTGGGCTCTACGTCGGAACGCGCGTTGGGCTCTTCGTCTGTAGTTAGCTAACTTTCAGCTCTACGTCGGGACGTGCGTTGGGCTCTACGTCGGGACGTGCGTTGGGCTCTACGTCGGGACGTGCGCTGGCCTCTACGTCGGGACGTGCGTTGGCCTCTACGTCGGGATTTAGCTTAATTTCAGCTCTACGTCAGGACGTGCGTTGGCCTGTACGTCGGGACGTGCGTTGGCCTCTACGTCGCGATTTAGCTTACTTTCAGCTCTACGTCGGGACGTGCGTTGGGCTCTACGTCCGGATTTAGCTTACTTTCAGCTCTACGTCGGGACGTGCGTTGGGCTCTACGTCGGGACGTGCGTTGGGCTCTACATCGGGACGTGCGTTGGACTCTACGTCTGTAGTTAGCTAACTTTCAGCTCTACGTCGTGATGTGCGTTGGGCTCTACGTCGGGACCTGCGTTGCGCTCTACGTCGGGACGTGCGTTGGGCTCTACGTCGGGATATGCGTTGGCCTCTACGTCGGGATTTAGCTTCCTTTCAGCTCTACGTCGGGACGTGCGTTGGGCTCTACGTCGGGACGTGCGTTGGGCTCTACGTCGGGACGTGCGTTGGGCTCTACGTCTGTACTTAGCTAACTTTCAGCTCTACGTTGGGACGTGCGTTGGGCTCTACGTCGGGACGTGCGTTGGGCTCTACGTCGGGATTTAGCTTACTTTCAGCTCTACGTCGGGACGTGCGTTGGCCTCTACGTCGGGACGTGCGTTGGCCTCTACGTCGGGATTTAGCTTCCTTTCACCTGTACGTCGGGACGTGCGTTGGGCGCTACTTTGGGACGTGCGTTGGGCGCTACTTTGGGACGTGCGTTGGGCGCTACGTCGGGATTTAGCTTACTTTCAGCTCTACGTCGGGACGTGCGTTGGGCTCTATGTCGGGACGTGCGTTGGGCTCTACGTCGGGACGTGCGTTGGGCTCTACGTCGGGACGTTCGTTGGGCTCTACGTCGGGATTTAGCTTACTTTCAGCTCTACGTCGGGACGTGCGTTGGCCTCTACGTCGGGACGTGCGTTGGCCTCTACGTCGGGACGTGCGTTGGCTTCTACGTCGGGATTTAGCTTACTTTCAGCTCTACGTCGGGACGTGCGTTGGCCTCTACGTCGGGACGTGCGTTGGCTTCTACGTCGCGATTTAGCTTACTTTCAGCTCTACGTCGGGACGTGTGTTGGGCTCTAAGTCGGGATTTAGCTTACTTTCAGGTCTACGTCGTGACGTGCGTTGGGCTCTACGTCGGGACGTGCGTTGGGCTCTACGTCTGTAGTTAGCTAACTTTCAGCTCTACGTCGGGACGTGCGTTGGGCTCTACGTCGGGACGTGCGTTGGGCTCTACGTCGGGACGTGCGTTGGGCTCTACGTCGGGATTTAGCTTACTTTCAGCTCTAAGTCGGGACGTGCGTTCGGCTCTACGTCGGGACGTGCGTTGGGCTCTAGGTCGGGACGTGCGTTGGGCTCTACGTCTGTAGATAGCTAACCTTCAGGTCTACGTCGGGACGTGCGTTGGGCTCTACGTCTGTAGGTAGCTAACTTTCAGCTCTACGTCAGGACGTGCGTTGGGCTCTACGTCGGGACGTGCGTTGGGCTCTACGTCGGGATTTAGCTTACTTTCAGCTCTACGTCGGGATGTGCCTTGGCCTCTACGTCGGGACGTGCGTTGTCCTCTACGTCGGGACGTGTGTTGGCCTCTTAGTCGGGACGTGCGTTTGCCTCTACGTCGGGACGTGCGTTGGCCTCTACGTCGGGATTTAGCTTCCTTTCAGCTCTACGTCGGGACGTGCGTTGGGCGCTACGTCGGGACGTGCGTTGGGCGGTACTTCGGGACGTTCGTTGGGCGCTACGTCGGGATTTAGCTTGCTTTCAGCTCTACGTCGGGACGTGCGTTGGGCTCTATGTCGGTACGTGCGTTGGGCTCTACGTCGGGACGTGCGTTGGGCTCTACGTCGGGACGTGCGTTGGGCTCTACGTCGGGATTTAGCTTACTTTGTGCTCTACGTCGGGACGTGCGTTGGCCTCTACGTCGGGACGTGCGTTGGCCTCTACGTCGGGATTAAGCTTACTTTCAGCTCTAAGTCAGGACGTGCGTTGGCCTCTACGTCGGGACGTGCGTTGGCCTCTACGTCGGGATTTAGCTTACTTTCAGCTCTACGTCGGGACGTGCGTTGGCCTCTACGTCGGGACGTGCGTTGGCCTCTATGTCGGGACGTGCGTTGGCCTCTACGTCGGGATTTAGCTTACTTTCAGCTCTACGTCGGGACGTGCGTTGGGCTCTACGTCGGGACGTGCGTTGGGCTCTACATCGGGACGTGCGTTGGGCTCTACGTCGGGATTTAGCTTACTTTCAGCTCTACGTCGGGACGTGCGTTGGCCTCTACGTCGGGACGTGCGTTGGCCTCTACGTCGGGATTTAGCTTACTTTCAGCTCTACGTCGGGATGTGCCTTGGCCTCTACGTCGGGACGTGCGTTGTCCTCTACGTCGGGACGTGTGTTGGCCTCTTAGTCGGGACGTGCGTTTGCCTCTACGTCGGGACGTGCGTTGGCCTCTACGTCGGGATTTAGCTTCCTTTCAGCTCTACGTCGGGACGTGCGTTGGGCGCTACGTCGGGACGTGCGTTGGGCGGTACTTCGGGACGTTCGTTGGGCGCTACGTCGGGATTTAGCTTGCTTTCAGCTCTACGTCGGGACGTGCGTTGGGCTCTATGTCGGTACGTGCGTTGGGCTCTACGTCGGGACGTGCGTTGGGCTCTACGTCGGGACGTGCGTTGGGCTCTACGTCGGGATTTAGCTTACTTTGTGCTCTACGTCGGGACGTGCGTTGGCCTCTACGTCGGGACGTGCGTTGGCCTCTACGTCGGGATTAAGCTTACTTTCAGCTCTAAGTCAGGACGTGCGTTGGCCTCTACGTCGGGACGTGCGTTGGCCTCTACGTCGGGATTTAGCTTACTTTCAGCTCTACGTCGGGACGTGCGTTGGCCTCTACGTCGGGACGTGCGTTGGCCTCTATGTCGGGACGTGCGTTGGCCTCTACGTCGGGATTTAGCTTACTTTCAGCTCTACGTCGGGACGTGCGTTGGGCTCTACGTCGGGACGTGCGTTGGGCTCTACATCGGGACGTGCGTTGGGCTCTACGTCGGGATTTAGCTTACTTTCAGCTCTACGTCGGGACGTGCGTTGGCCTCTACGTCGGGACGTGCGTTGGCCTCTACGTCGGGATTTAGCTTACTTTCAGCTCTACGTCGGGACGTGCGTTGGCCTCTACGTCAAGACGTGCGTTGGGCTCTAGGTCGGGACGTGCGTTGGGCTCTACGTCTGTAGTTAGCTAACCTTCAGCTCTACGTCGGGACGTGCGTTGGGCGCTACGTCGGGAAGTGCGTTGGGCTCTACGTCGGGACGTGCGTTGGGCTCTACGTCGGGACGTGCGTTGGGCTCTACGTCGGGATTTAGCTTACTTTAAGCTCTATGTCGGGACGTGCGTTGGGCTCTACGTCGGGATTTAGCTTAATTTCAGTTCTACGTCGGGACGTGCGTTGGCCTGTACGTCGGGACGTGCGTTGGCCTCTACGTCGGGATTTAGCTTACTTTCAGCTCTACGTCGGGACGTGCGTTGGGCTCTACGTCCGGATTTAGCCAACTTTCAGCTCTACGTCGGGATGTGCGTTGGGCTCTACGTCGGGACGTGCGTTGGGCTCTACGTCGGGACGTGCGTTGGGCTCTACGTCGGGATATTCCTTGGGCTCTACGTCGGGATTTAGCTAACTTTCAGCTCTACGTCGGGACGTGCGTTGGGCTCTACGTCAGGACGTGCGTTGGGCTCTACGTCTGTAGGTAGCTAACTTTCAGCTCTACGTCGGGATGTGCGTTGGGCTCTACGTCGGGATGTGCCTTGGCCTCTACGTCGGGACGTGCGTTGTCCTCTACGTCGGGACGTGTGTTGGCCTCTTAGTCGGGACGTGCGTTTGCCTCTACGTCGGGACGTGCGTTGGCCTCTATGTCGGGATTTAGCTTCCTTTCAGCTCTACGTCGGGACGTGCGTTGGACGCTACGTCGGGACGTGCGTTGGGCGGTACTTCGGGACGTGCGTTGGGCGCTACGTCGGGATTTAGCTTGCTTTCAGCTCTACGTCGGGACGTGCGTTGGGCTCTATGTCGGTACGTGCGTTGGGCTCTACGTCGGGACGTGCGTTGGGCTCTACGTCGGGACGTGCGTTGGGCTCTACGTCGGGACACGCGTTGGGCTCTACATCGGGATGTGCGTTGGGCTCTACGTCTGTAGTTAGCGAACTTTCAGCTCTACGTCGGGACGTGCGTTGGGCTCTACGTCGGGACGTGCGTTGGGCTCTACGTCGGGACGTGCGTTGGGTTCTACGTCGGGACGTGCGTTGAGCTCTACGTCGGGATTTAGCTTACTTTCAGCTCTACGTCGGGACGCGCGTTAGGCTCTACGTCGGGACGTGCGTTGGGCTCTACGTCGGGATTTAGCTTACTTTCAGGTCTACGTCGGGACGTGCGTTGGGCTCTACGTCGGGACGTGCGTTGGGCTCTACGTCTGTAGTTAGCTAACTTTCAACTCTACGTTGGGACGTGCGTTGGGCTCTACGTCTGTAGTTAGCTAACTTTGAGCTCTACGTCGGGACGTGCGTTGGGCTCTACATCTGTAGTTAGCTAACTTTCAGCTCTACGTCGGGACGTGCGTTGGGCGCTACCTCGGAACGTGCGTTGGGCTCTACGTCGGGACGTGCGTTGGGCTCTACGTCGGGATTTATCTTACTTTCACCTCTACGTCGGGACGTGCGTTGGCCTCTACGTCGGGACGTGCGTTGGCCTCTACGTCGGGACGTGCGTTGGCCTCTACGTCGGGATTTAGCTTACTTTCAGCTCTACGTCGGGACGTGCGTTGGGCGCTACGTCGGGACGTGCGTTGGGCTCTACGTCGGGACGTGCGTTGGGCGCTACTTCGGGACGTGCGTTGGGCGCTACGTCGGGATTTAGCTTACTTTCAGCTCTACGTCGGGACGTGCGTTGGGCTCTATGTCGGGACGTGCGTTGGGCTCTACGTCGGGATGTGCGTTGGGCTCTACGTCGGGATTTAGCTTACTTTCAGCTCTACGTCGGGACGTGCGTTGGCCTCTACGTCGGGACGTGCGTTGGCCTCTACGTCGGGATTTAGCTTACTTTCAGCTCTACGTCGGGACGTGCGTTGGCCTCTACATCGGGACGTGCGTTGGCCTCTACGTCGGGATTTAGCTTACTTTCAGCTCTACGTCGGGACGTGCGTTGGCCTCTACGTCGGGATTTAGCTTATTTCAGCTCTACGTCGGGACGTGCGTTGGGCTCTACGTCGGGACGTGCGTTGGGCTCTACGTCTGTAGTTAGCTAACTTTCAGCTCTACGTCGGGACGTGCGTTGGGCTCTACGTCGCGACGTGAGTTGGGCTCCACGTCGGGACGTGCGTTGGGCTCTACGTCGGGATTTAGCTTACTTTCAGCTCTACGTCGGGACGTGCGTTGGCCTCTACGTCAGCATTTAGCTTTCAGCTCTACGTCGGGACGTGCGTTGCGCTCTACGTCGGGACGTGCGTTGGGCTCTACGTCGGGACGTGCGTTGGGCTCTACGTCTGTAGTTAGGTAACTTTCAGCTCTACGTCGGGACGTGTGTTGGGCGCTACGTCGGGACGTGCGTTGGGCTCTACGTCAGGACGTGCTTTGGGCTCTACGTCGGGACGTGCGTTGGGCTCTACGTCGGGATTTAGGTTACTTTCAGCTCTACGTCGGGACGTGCGTTGGCCTCTACGTCGGGACACGCGTTGGGCTCTACGTCGCGACGCGCGTTGGGCTCTACGTCTGTAGTTAGCTAACTTTCAGCTCTACGTCGGGACGCGCGTTGGGCTCTTCGTCTGTAGTTAGCTAACTTTCAGCTCTACGTCGGGACGTGCGTTGGTCTCTACGTCGGGATTTAGCTTACTTTCAGCTCTACGTCGGGACGTGCATTGGGCGCTACGTCGCGACGTGCGTTGGGCGCTACGTCGGGACGTGCGTTGGGCGGTACTTCGGGATGTGCGTTGGGCGCTACGTCGGGATTTAGCTTACTTTCAGCTCTACGTCGGGACGTGCGTTGGCCTCTACGTCGGGACGTGCGTTGGCCTCTACGTCGGGATTTAGCTTACTTTCAGCTCTACGTCGGGACGTGCGTTGGCCTCTACGTCGGGACGTGCGTTGGGCTCTACGTCGGGATTTAGCTTACTTTCAGCTCTACGTCGGGACGTGCGTTGGGCTCTACGTCGGGACGTGCGTTGGGCTCTACGTCGGGACGTGCGTTGGGCTCTACGTCTGTAGTTAGCTAACTTTCAGCTCTACGTCGGGACGTGCGTTGGGCTCTACGTCGGGACGTGCGTTGGGCTCTACGTCGGGACGTGCTTTGGGCTCTACGTCTGTAGTTAACTAACTTTCAGCTCTACGTCGGGACGTGCGTTGGGCTCTACGTCGGGACGTGAGTTGGGCTCTACGTCGGGACGTGCGTTGGGCTCTACGTCGGGATTTAGCTTCCTTTCAGCTCTACGTCGGGACGTGCGTTGGGCTCTACGTCGGGACGTGCGTTGGGCTCTACGTCGGGACGTGCGTTGGGCTCTACGTCGGGACGTGCGTTGGGTTCTACGTCGCGACGTGCGTTGGGCTCTACGTCTGTATTAGCTAACTTTCTCCTCTACGTCGGGACGTGCGTTGGGCTCTACGTCTGTAGATAGCTAACTTTCAGCTCTACGTCGGGACGTGCGTTGGGCGCTATGTCGGGACGTGCGTTGGGCTCTACGTCGGGATGTGCGTTGGGCTCTACGTCGGGATTTAGCTTACTTTCAGCTCTACGTCGGGACGTGCGTTGGGCTCTACGTCGGGACGTGTGTTGGGCTCTACGTCGGGACGTGCGTTGGGCTCTACGTCTGTAGTTAGCTAACTTTCTGCTCTACGTCGGGACGTGCCTTGGGCTCTACGTCTGTAGTTAGGTAACTTTCAGCTCTACGTCGGGACGTGCGTTGGGCGCTCGGGACGTGCGTTGGGCTCTACGTCGGGACGTGCGTTGGGCTCTACGTCGGGACGTGCGTTGGGCTCTATGTCGGGATTTAGCTTACTTTCAGCTCTACGTCGAGACGTGCGTTGGCCTCTACGTCGGGACATGCGTTGGCCTCTACATCGGGACGTGCGTTGGGCTCTACGTCGGGACGTGCGTTGGGCTCTACGTCGGGATTTAGCTTACTTTCAGCTCTACGTCGGGACGTGCGTTGGGCTCTACGTCGGGACGTGCGTTGGGCTCTACGTCGGGACACGCGTTGGGCTCTACATCGGGATGTGCGTTGGGCTCTACGTCTGTAGTTAGCTAACTTTCAGCTCTACGTCGGGACGTGCGTTGGGCTCTACGTCGGGACGTGCGTTGGGCTCTACGTCGGGACGTGCGTTGGGTTCTACGTCGGGACGTGCGTTGAGCTCTACGTCGGGATTTAGCTTACTTTCAGCTCTACGTCGGGACGCGCGTTAGGCTCTACGTCGGGACGTGCGTTGGGCTCTACGTCGGGATTTAGCTTACTTTCAGGTCTACGTCGGGACGTGCGTTGGGCTCTACGTCGGGACGTGCGTTGGGCTCTACGTCTGTAGTTAGCTAACTTTCAACTCTACGTTGGGACGTGCGTTGGGCTCTACGTCTGTAGTTAGCTAACTTTGAGCTCTACGTCGGGACGTGCGTTGGGCTCTACATCTGTAGTTAGCTAACTTTCAGCTCTACGTCGGGACGTGCGTTGGGCGCTACGTCGGAACGTGCGTTGGGCTCTACGTCGGGACGTGCGTTGGGCTCTGCGTCGGGATTTAGCTTACTTTCAGCTCTACGTCGGGACGTGCGTTGGGCGCTACTTCGGGACGTGCGTTGGGCGCTACGTCGGGATTTAGCTTACTTTCAGCTCTACGTCGGGACGTGCGTTGGGCTCTATGTCGGGACGTGCGTTGGGCTCTACGTCGGGATGTGCGTTGGGCTCTACGTCGGGATTTAGCTTACTTTCAGCTCTACGTCGGGACGTGCGTTGGCCTCTACGTCGGGACGTGCGTTGGCCTCTACGTCGGGATTTAGCTTACTTTCAGCTCTACGTCGGGACGTGCGTTGGCCTCTACATCGGGACGTGCGTTGGCCTCTACGTCGGGATTTAGCTTACTTTCAGCTCTACGTCGGGACGTGCGTTGGCCTCTACGTCGGGATTTAGCTTATTTCAGCTCTACGTCGGGACGTGCGTTGGGCTCTACGTCGGGACGTGCGTTGGGCTCTACGTCTGTAGTTAGCTAACTTTCAGCTCTACGTCGGGACGTGCGTTGGGCTCTACGTCGCGACGTGAGTTGGGCTCCACGTCGGGACGTGCGTTGGGCTCTACGTCGGGATTTAGGTTACTTACAGCTCTACGTCGGGACGTGCGTTGGCCTCTACGTCAGCATTTAGCTTTCAGCTCTACGTCGTGACGTGCGTTGCGCTCTACGTCGGGACGTGCGTTGGGCTCTACGTCGGGACGTGCGTTGGGCTCTACGTCTGTAGTTAGGTAACTTTCAGCTCTACGTCGGGACGTGTGTTGGGCGCTACGTCGGGACGTGCGTTGGGCTCTACGTCAGGACGTGCTTTGGGCTCTACGTCGGGACGTGCGTTGGGCTCTACGTCGGGATTTAGGTTACTTTCAGCTCTACGTCGGGACGTGCGTTGGCCTCTACGTCGGGACACGCGTTGGGCTCTACGTCGCGACGCGCGTTGGGCTCTACGTCTGTAGTTAGCTAACTTTCAGCTCTACGTCGGGACGCGCGTTGGGCTCTTCGTCTGTAGTTAGCTAACTTTCAGCTCTACGTCGGGACGTGCGTTGGTCTCTACGTCGGGACGTGCGTTGGGCTCTACGTCGGGACGTGCGTTGGGCTCTACGTCGGGATTTAGCTTACTTTCAGCTCTACGTCGAGACGTGCGTTGGCCTCTACATCGGGACGTGCGTTGGGCTCTACGTCGGGACGTGCGTTGGGCTCTACGTCGGGATTTAGCTTACTTTCAGCTCTACGTCGGGACGTGCGTTGGGCTCTATGTCGGGACGTGCGTTGGGCTCTACGTCGGGACGTGCGTTGGGCTCTACGTCGGGATTTAGCTTACTTTCAGCTCTACGTCGGGACGTGCGTTGGCCTCTACGTCGGGACGTGCGTTGGCCTCTACGTCGGGATTTAGCTTACTTTCAGCTCTACGTCGGGACGTGCGTTGGCCTCTACATCGGGACGTGCGTTGGCCTCTACGTCGGGATTTAGCTTATTTCAGCTCTACGTCGGGACGTGCGTTGGGCTCTACGTCGGGACGCGCGTTGGGCTCTACGTCTGTAGTTAGCTAACTTTCAGCTCTACGTCGGGACGCGCGATGGGCTCTTCGTCTGTAGTTAGCTAACTTTCAGCTCTACGTCGGGACGTGCGTTGGGCTCTACGTCGGGACATCCGTTGGGCTCTACGTCGGGACGTCCGTTGGGCTCTACGTCGGGATTTAGCTTACTTTCAGCTCTACGTCGAGACGTGCGTTGGCCTCTACGTCGGGACGTGCGTTGGCCTCTACATCGGGACGTGCGTTGGCCTCTACGTCGGGACGTGCGTTGGCCTCTCCGTCGGGATTTAGCTTACTTTCAGCTCTACGTCGGGACGTGCGTTGGGCTCTACGTCGCGACGTGAGTTGGGCTCCACGTCGGGACGTGCGTTGGGCTCTACGTCGGGATTTAGGTTACTTACAGCTCTACGTCGGGACGTGCGTTGGCCTCTACGTCAGCATTTAGCTTTCAGCTCTACGTCGTGACGTGCGTTGCGCTCTACGTCGGGACGTGCGTTGGGCTCTACGTCGGGTCGTGCGTTGGGCTCTACGTCTGTAGTTAGGTAACTTTCAGCTCTACATCGGGACGTGCGTTGGGCTCTACGTCTGTAGTTAGCTAACTTTCAGCTCTACGTCGGGACGTGCGTTGGGCGCTACGTCGGAACGTGCGTTGGGCTCTACGTCGGGACGTGCGTTGGGCTCTACGTCGGGACGTGCGTTGGGCTCTACGTCGGGATTTAGCTTACTTTCAGCTCTACGTCGGGACGTGCGTTGGCCTCTACGTCGGGACGTGCGTTGGCCTCTACGTCGGGACGTGCGTTGGCCTCTACGTCGGGATTTAGCTTACTTTCAGCTCTACGTCGGGACGTGCGTTGGCCTCTACGTCGGCATTTAGCTTACTTTCAGCTCTACGTCGGGACGTGCGTTGGGCTCTACGTCGGGACGTGCGTTGGGCTCTACGTCGGGACGTGCGTTGGGTTCTACGTCGGGACGTGCGTTGGGCTCTACGTCTGTATTTAGCTAACTTTCTGCTCTACGTCGGGACGTGCGTTGGGCTCTACGTCTGTAGTTAGCTAACTTTCAGCTCTACGTCGGGACGTGCGTTGGGCGCTATGTCGGGACGTGCGTTGGGCTCTACGTCGGGACGTGCGTTGGGCTCTACGTCGGGATTTAGCTTCCTTTCAGCTCTACGTCGGGACGTGCGTTGGGCTCTACGTCGGGACGTGCGTTGGGCTCTACGTCGGGATTTAGCTTCCTTTCAGCTCTACGTTGGGACGTGCGTTGGGCTCTACGTCTGTAGTTAGCTAACTTTCTGCTCTACGTCGGGACGTGCGTTGGGCTCTACGTCTGTAGTTAGGTAACTTTCAGCTCTACGTCGGGACGTGCGTTGGGCGCTACGTCGGGACGTGCCTTGGGCTCTACGTCGGGATGTGCGTTGGGCTCTACGTCGGGACGTGCGTTGGGTTCTACGTCGGGACGTGCGTTGAGCTCTACGTCGGGATTTAGCTTACTTTCAGCTCTACGTCGGGACGTGCGTTAGGCTCTACGTTGGGACGTGCGTTGGCCTCTACGTCGGGACGTGCGTTGGGCTCTACGTCGGGATTTAGCTTACTTTCAGGTCTACGTCGGGACGTGCGTTGGGCTCTACGTCGGTATTTAGCTTCCTTTCAGCTCTACGTCGGGACGTGCGTTGGCCTCTACGTCGGCATTTAGCTTACTTTCAGCTCTACGTCAGGACGTGCGTTGGGCTCTACGTCGGGACGTGCGTTGGGTTCTACGTCGGGACGTGCGTTGGGCTCTACGTCTGTAGTTAGCTAACTTTCTGCTCTACGTCGGGACGTGCGTTGGGCTCTACGTCGGGATTTAGCTTTCTTTCAGCTCTACGTCGGGACGTGCGTTGGGCTCTACGTCGGGACGTGCGTTGGGCTCTACGTCGGGACGTGCGTTGGGTTCTACGTCTGTAGTTAGCTAACTTTCTGCTCTACGTCGGGACGTGCGTTGGGCTCTACGTCTGTAGTTAGGTAACTTTCAGCTCTACGTCGGGACGTGCGTTGGGCGCTACGTCGGGACGTGCGTTGGGCTCTACGTCGGGAAGTGCGTTGGGCTCTACGTCGGGACGTGCGTTGGGCTCTACGTCGGGATTTAGCTTACTTTCAGCTCTACGTCGAGACGTGCGTTGGCCTCTACGTCGGGACGTGCGTTGGCCTCTACATCGGGACGTGCGTTGGGCTCTACGTCGGGACGTGCGTTGGGTTCTACGTCGGGATTTAGCTTACTTTCAGCTCTACGTCGGGACATGCGTTGGGCTCTACGTCGGGACGTGCGTTGGGCTCTACGTCGGGACACGCGTTGGGCTCTACGTCGGGACGCGCGTTGGGCTCTACGTCTGTAATTAGCTAACTTTCAGCTCTACGTCGGGACGCGCGTTGGGCTCTTCGTCTGTAGTTAGCTAACTTTCAGCTCTACGTCGGGACGTGCGTTGGTCTCTACGTCGGGACGTGCGTTGGGTTCTACGTCGGGACGTGCGTTGAGCTCTACGTCGGGATTTAGCTTACTTTCAGCTCTACGTCGGGACGCGCGTTAGGCTCTACGTCGGGACGTGCGTTGGGCTCTACGTCGGGACGTGCGTTGGGCTCTACGTCGGGATTTAGCTTACTTTCAGGTCTACGTCGGGACGTGCGTTGGGCTCTACGTCGGGACGTGCGTTGGGCTCTACGTCTGTAGTTAGCTAACTTTCAACTCTACGTTGGGACGTGCGTTGGGCTCTACGTCTGTAGTTAGCTAACTTTCAGCTCTACGTCGGGACGTGCGTTGGGCTCTACATCTGTAGTTAGCTAACTTTCAGCTCTACGTCGGGACGTGCGTTGGGCGCTACGTCGGAACGTGCGTTGGGCTCTACGTCGGGACGTGCGTTGGGCTCTACGTCGGGACGTGCGTTGGGCTCTACGTCGGGATTTAGCTTACTTTCAGCTCTACGTCGGGACGTGCGTTGGCCTCTACGTCGGGACGTGCGTTGGCCTCTACGTCGGGACGTGCGTTGGCCTCTACGTCGGGATTTAGCTTACTTTCAGCTCTACGTCGGGACGTGCGTTGGGCACTACGTCGGGACGTGCGTTGGGCGCTACTTCGGGACGTGCGTTGGGCGCTACGTCGGGATTTAGCTTACTTTCAGCTCTACGTCAGGACGTGCGTTGGGCTCTATGTCGGGACGTGCGTTAAGCTCTACGTCGGGACGTGCGTTGGGCTCCACGTCGGGATTTAGCTTACTTTCAGCTCTACGTCGGGACGTGCGTTGGCCTCTACGTCGGGACGTGCGTTGGCCTCTACGTCGGGATTTAGCTTACTTTCAGCTCTACGTCGGGACGTGCGTTGGGCTCTACGTCGGGATTTAGCTTACTTTCAGCTCTACGTCGGGACGTGCGTTGGGCTCTACGTCGGGACGTGCGTTGGGCTCTACGTCTGTAGTTAGCTAACTTTCAGCTCTACGTCGGGACGTGCGTTGGGCTCTACGTCGGGACGTGAGTTGGGCTCCACGTCGGGACGTGCGTTGGGCTCTACGTCGGGACGTGCGTTGGGCTCTACGTCGGGACGTGCGTTGGACTCTACGTCGGGACGTGCGTTGGGTTCTACATCGGGACGTGAGTTGGGCTCTACGTCTGTAGTTAGCTAACTTTCTGGTCTACGTCGGGACGTGCGTTCGGCTCTACGTCTGTAGTTAGGTAACTTTCAGCTCTACGTCGGGACATGTGTTGGGCGCTACGTCGGGACGTGCGTTGGGCTCTACGTCGGGACGTGCGTTGGGCTCTACGTCGGGACGTCCGTTGGGCTCTACGTCGGGATTTAGGTTACTTTCAGCTCTACGTCGCGACGCGCGTTGGGCTCTACGTCTGTAGATAGCTAACTTTCAGCTCTACGTCGGGACGTGCGTTGGGCTCTACTTCGGGACGTGCGTTGGGCTCTACGTCTGTAGTTAGCTAACATTCAACTCATCGTTGGGACGTGCGTTGGGCTCTACGTCTGTAGTTAGCTAACTTTCAGCTCTACGTCGGGACGTGCGTTGGGCTCTACATCTGTAGTTAGCTAACTTTCAGCTCTACGTCGGGACGTGCGTTGGGCTCTACGTCGGGACGTGCGTTGGGCTCTACGTCGGGATTTAGCTTACTTTCAGCTCTACGTCGGGACGTGCGTTGGCCTCTACGTCGGGACGTGCGTTGGCCTCTACGTCGGGATTTAGCTTACTTTCAGCTCTACGTCGGGACGTGCGTTGGCCTCTACGTCGGCATTTAGCTTACTTTCAGCTCTACGTCGGGACGTGCGTTGGGCGCTACGTCGGGACGTGCGTTGGGCTCTACGTCGGGACGTGCGTTGGGTTCTACGTCGGGACGTGCGTTGGGCTCTACGTCTGTATTTAGCTAACTTTCAGCTCTACGTCGGGACGTGCGTTGGGCGCTACGTCGGGACGTGCGTTGGGCTCTACGTCGGGACGTGCGTTGGGTTCTACGTCGGGACGTGCGTTGGGCTCTACATCTGTAGTTATCTAACTTTCAGCTCTACGTCGGGACGTGCGTTGGGCGCTATGTCGGGACGTGCGTTGGGCTCTACGTCGGGACGTGCGTTGGGCTCTACGTCGGGATTTAGCTTCCTTTCAGCTCTACGTTGGGACGTGCGTTGGGCTCTACGTCGGGACGTGCGTTGGGCTCTACGTTGGGACGTGCGTTGGGCTCTACGTCTGTAGTTAGCTAACTTTCTGCTCTACGTCGGGACGTGCGTTGGGCTCTACGTCTGTAGTTAGGTAACTTTCAGCTCTACGTCGGGACGTGCGTTGGGCGCTACGTCGGGACGTGCGTTGGGCTCTACGTCGGGATGTGCGTTGGGCTCTACGTCGGGACGTGCGTTGGGCTCTACGTCGGGACGTGCGTTGGGCTCTACGTCGGGACGTGCGTTGGGCTCTACGTTGGGACGTGCGTTGGGCTCTACGTCTGTAGTTAGCTAACTTTCTGCTCTACGTCGGGACGCGCGTTGGGCTCTTCGTCTGTAGTTAGCTAACTTTCAGCTCTACGTCGGGACGTGCGTTGGTCTCTACGTCGGGACGTGCGTTGGGCTCTACGTCGGGACGTGCGTTGGGTTCTACGTCGGGACGTGCGTTGAGCTCTACGTCGGGATTTAGCTTACTTTCAGCTCTACGTCGGGACGCGCGTTAGGCTCTACGTCGGGACATGCGTTGGGCTCTACGTCGGGACGTGCGTTGGGCTCTACGTCGGGATTTAGCTTACTTTCAGGTCTATGTCGGGACGTGCGTTGGGCTCTACGTCGGGACGTGCGTTGGGCTCTACGTCTGTAGTTAGCTAACTTTCAACTCTACGTTGGGACGTGCGTTGGGCTCTACGTCTGTAGTTAGCTAACTTTCAGCTCTACGTCGGGACGTGCGTTGGGCTCTACATCTGTAGTTAGCTAACTTTCAGCTCTACGTCGGGACGTGCGTTGGGCGCTACGTCGGAACGTGCGTTGGGCTCTACGTCGGGACGTGCGTTGGGCTCTACGTCGGGACGTGCGTTGGGCTCTACGTCGGGATTTAGCTTACTTTCAGCTCTACGTCGGGACGTGCGTTGGGCTCTACGTCGGGACGTGCGTTGGCCTCTACGTCGGGACGTGCGTTGGCCTCTACGTCGGGATTTAGCTTACTTTCAGCTCTACGTCGGGACGTGCGTTGGGCTCTATGTCGGGACGTGCGTTGGGCTCTACGTCGGGACGTGCGTTGGGCTCTACGTCGGGATTTAGCTTACTTTCAGCTCTACATCGGGACGTGCGTTGGCCTCTACGTCGGGATTTATCTTACTTTCAGCTCTACGTCGGGACGTGCGTTGGCCTCTACATCGGGACGTGCGTTGGCCTCTACGTCGGGATTTAGCTTACTTTCAGCTCTACGTCGGATCGTGCGTTGGGCTCTACGTCGGGATTTAGCTTACTTTCAGCTCTACGTCGGGACGTGCGTTAGGCTCTACGTCGGGACGTGCGTTGGGATCTACGTCTGTAGTTAGCTAACTTTCAGCTCTACGTCGGGACGTGCGTTGGGCTCTACGTCGGGACGTGAGTTGGGCTCCACGTCGGGACGTGCGTTGGGCTCTACGTCGGGATTTAGCTTACTTTCAGCTCTACGTCGGGACGTGCGTTGGCCTCTACGTCGGCATTTAGCTTTCAGCTCTACGTCGGGACTTGCGTTGGGCTCTACGTCGGGACGTGCGTTGGGCTCTACGTCGGGACGTGCGTTGGGCTCTACGTCGGGACGTGCGTTGGGTTCTACGTCGGGACGTGTGTTGGGCTCTACGTCTGTAGTTAGCTAACTTTCTGCTCTACGTCGGGACGTGCGTTGGGCTCTATTTCTGTAGATAGGTAACTGTCAGCTCTACGTCGGGACGTGCGTTGGGCGCTACGTCGGGACGTGCGTTGGGCTCTACGTCGGGATTTAGGTTACTTTCAGCTCTACGTCGGGACGTGCGTTGGCCTCTACGTCGGGACACGCGTTGGGCTCTACGTCGCGACGCGCGTTGGGCTCTACGTCTGTAGTTAGCTAACTTTCAGCTCTACGTCGGGACGCGCGTTGGGCTCTTCGTCTGTAGTTACCTAACTTTCAGCTCTACGTCGGGACGTGCGTTGGGCTCTACGTCGGGACGTGCGTTGGGCTCTACGTCGGGATTTAGCTTACTTTCAGCTCTACGTCGGGACGTGCATTGGGCGCTACGTCGGGACGTGCGTTGGGCTCTACGTCGGGACGTGCGTTGGGTTCTACGTCGGGACGTGCGTTGGGTTCTACGTCGGGACGTGCGTTGGGCTCTACGTCTGTAGTTAGCTAAGTTTCTGCTCTACGTCGGGACGTGCGTTGGGCTCTACGTCTGTAGTTAGCTAACTTTCAGCTCTACGTCGGGACGTGCGTTGGGCGCTTTGTCGGGACGTGCGTTGGGCTCTACGTCGGGACGTGCGTTGGGCTCTACGTCATGATTTAGCTTACTTTCAGCTCTACGTCAGGACGTGCGTTGGGCTCTACGTCGGGACGTGCATTGGGCTCTACGTCGGGATGTGCGTTGGGCTCTACGTCTGTAGTTAGCTAACTTTCTGCTCTACGTCGGGACGTGCGTTGGGCTCTACGTCTGTAGTTAGCTAACTTTCAGCTCTACGTCGGGACGTGCGTTGGGCGCTACGTCGGGACGTGCGTTGGGCTCTACGTCAGGACGTGCGTTGGGCTCTACCTCGGGATTTAGCTTACTTTCAGCTCTACGTCGAGACGTGCGTTGGCCTCTACGTCGGGACGTGCGTTGGGCTCTACGTCGGGACGTGCGTTGGGCTCTACGTCGGGATTTAGCTTACTTTCAGCTCTACGTCGGGACGTGCGTTGGGCTCTACATCGGGACGTGCGTTGCGCTCTACGTCGGGACACGCGTTGGGCTCTACGTCGGGACGTGCGTTGGGCTCTACGTCGGGATTTAGCTTACTTTCAGGTCTACGTCGGGACGTGCGTTGGGCTCTACGTCGGGACTTGCGTTGGGCTCTACGTCTGTAGTTAGCTAACTTTCAACTCTACGTTGGGACGTGCGTTGGGCTCTACGTCTGTAGTTAGCTAACTTTCAGTTCTACGTCGGGACGTGCGTTGGGCTCTACATCTGTAGTTAGCTAACTTTCAGCTCTACGTCGGGACGTGCGTTGGGCGCTACGTCGGAACGTGCGTTGGGCTCTACGTCGGGACGTGCGTTGGGCTCTACGTCGGGACGTGCATTGGGCTCTACGTCGGGATTTAGCTTACTTTCAGCTCTACGTCGGGACGTGCGTTGGCCTCTACGTCGGGACGTGCGTTGGCCTCTACGTCGGGATTTAGCTTACTTTCAGCTCTACGTCGGGACATGCGTTGGGCGCTACGTCGGGACGTGCGTTGGGCGCTAGGTCGGGACGTGCGTTGGGCGCTACGTCGGGATTTAGCTTACTTTCAGCTCTACGTTGGGACGTGCGTTGGGCTCTACGTCGGGACGTGCATTGGGCTCTACGTCGGGACGTGCGTTGGGCTCTACGTCGGGATTTAGCTTACTTTCAGCTCTACGTCGGGACGTGCGTTGGCCTCTACGTCGGGACGTGCGTTGGGCTCTACGTCTGTAGTTAGCTAACTTTCAACTCTACGTTGGGACGTGCGTTGGGCTCTACGTCTGTAGTTAGCTAACTTTCAGCTCTACATCGGGACGTGCGTTGGGCTCTACATCTGTAGTTAGCTAACTTTCAGCTCTACGTCGGGACGTGCGTTGGGCGCTACGTCGGAACGTGCGTTGGGCTCTACGTCGGGACGTGCGTTGGGCTCTACGTCGGGACGTGCGTTGGACTCTACGTCGGGACGTGCGTTGGGCTCTACGTCGGGATTTAGCTTACTTTCAGCTCTACGTCGGGACTTGCGTTGGCCTCTACGTCGGGACGTGCGTTGGCCTCTACGTCGGGCCGTGCGTTGGCCTCTACGTCGGGACGTGCGTTGGCCTCTACGTCGGGATTTAGCTTACTTTCAGCTCTACGTCGGGACGTGCGTTGGCCTCTACGTCGGGACGTGCGTTGGCCTCTACGTCGGGCCGTGCGTTGGCCTCTACGTCGGGACGTGCGTTGGCCTCTACGTCGGGATTTAGCTTACTTTCAGCTCTACGTCGGGACGTGCGTTGCGCGCTACGTCGGGACGTGCGTTGGGCGCTACTTCGGGACGTGCGTGGGGCGCTACGTCGGGATTTAGCTTACTTTCAGCTCTACGTCGGGACGTGCGTTGGGCTCTACGTCGGGACGTGCGTTGGCCTCTACGTCGGGACGTGCGTTGGCCTCTACGTCGGGATTTAGCTTACTTTCAGCTCTACGTCGGGACGTGCGTTGGCCTCTACGTCGGGACGTGCGTTGGCCTCTACGTCGGGATTTATCTTACTTTCAGCTCTACGTCGGGACGTGCGTTGGCCTCTACATCGGGACGTGCGTTGGCCTCTACGTCGGGATTTAGCTTACTTTCAGCTCTACGTCGGATCGTGCGTTGGGCTCTACGTCGGGATTTAGCTTACTTTCAGCTCTACGTCGCGACGTGCGTTGGGCTCTACGTCGGGACATGCGTTGGGCTCTACGTCTGTAGTTAACTAACTTTCAGCTCTACGTCGGGACGTGCGTTGGGCTCTACGTCGGGACGTGAGTTGGGCTCCACGTCGGGACGTGCGTTGGGCTCTACGTCGGGATTTAGCTTACTTTCAGCTCTACGTCGGGACGTGCGTTGGGCTCTACGTCGGGACGTGCGTTGGGCTCTACGTCGGGACACGCGTTGCGCTCTACGTCGGGACGTGCGTTGGGCTCTACGTCGGGATTTAGCTTACTTTCAGGTCTACGTCGGGACGTGCGTTGGGCTCTACGTCGGGACGTGCGTTGGGCTCTACGTCTGTAGTTAGCTAACTTTCAACTCTACGTTGGGACGTGCGTTGGGCTCTACGTCTGTAGTTAGCTAACTTTCAGTTCTACGTCGGGACGTGCGTTGGGCTCTACGTCGGGACGTGCGTTGGCCTCTACGTCGGGACGTGCGTTGGCCTCTACGTCGGGATTTAGCTTACTTTCAGCTCTACGTCGGGACGTGCGTTGGCCTCTACGTCGGGACGTGCGTTGGCCTCTACGTCGGGATTTATCTTACTTTCAGCTCTACGTCGGGACGTGCGTTGGCCTCTACATCGGGACGTGCGTTGGCCTCTACGTCGGGATTTAGCTTACTTTCAGCTCTACGTCGGATCGTGCGTTGGGCTCTACGTCGGGATTTAGCTAACTTTCAGCTCTACGTCGGGACGTGCGTTGGGCTCTACGTCGGGACGTGAGTTGGGCTCCACGTCGGGACGTGCGTTGGGCTCTACGTCGGGATTTAGCTTACTTTCAGCTCTACGTCGGGACGTGCGTTGGCCTCTACGTCGGCATTTAGCTTTCAGCTCTACGTCGGGACTTGCGTTGGGCTCTACGTCGGGACGTGCGTTGGGCTCTACGTCGGGACGTGCGTTGGGTTCTACGTCGGGACGTGCGTTGGGCTCTACGTCTGTAGTTAGCTAACTTTCTGCTCTATGTCGGGACGTGCGTTGGGCTCTACGTCTGTACTTAGGTAACTTTCAGCTCTACGTCGGGACGTGCGTTGGGACCTACGTCGGGACGTGCGTTGGGCTCTACGTCGGGACGTGCGTTGGGCTCTACGTCGGGACGTGCGTTGGGCTCTACGTCGGGATTTAGGTTACTTTCAGCTCTACGTCGGGACGTGCGTTGGCCTCTACGTCGGGACACGCGTTGGGCCCTACGTCGCGACGCGCGTTGAGCTCTACGTCTGTAGTTAGCTAACTTTCAGCTCTACGTCGGGACGTGCGTTGGGCTCTACGTCGGGACGTGCGTTGGGCTCTACGTCGGGATTTAGCTTACTTTCAGCTCTACGTCGGGACGTGCATTGGGCGCTACGTCGGGACGTGCGTTGGGCTCTACGTCGGGACGTGCGTTGGGTTCTACGTCGGGACGTGCGTTGGGCTCTACGTCTGTAGTTAGCTAACTTTCTACTCTACGTCGGGACGTGCGTTGGGCTCTACGTCTGTAGTTAGCTAACTTTTAGCTCTACGTCGGGACGTGCGTTGGGCGCTATGTCGGGATTTAGCTTACTTTCAGCTCTACGTCGAGACGTGCGTTGGCCTCTACGTCGGGACGTGCGTTGGCCTCTACATCGGGACGTGCGTTGGGCTCTACGTCGGGATGTGCGTTGGGCTCTACGTCGGGATTTAGCTTACTTTCAGCTCTACGTCGGGACGTGCGTTGGGCTCTACGTCGGGACGTGCGTTGGGCTCTACGTCGGGACACGCGTTGGGCTCTACGTCGGGACGCGCGTTGGGCTCTTCGTCTGTAGTTAGCTAACTTTCAGCTCTACGTCGGGACGTGCGTTGGGCTCTACGTTGGGACGTGCGTTGGGCTCTACGTCGGGACGTGCGTTGGGTTCTACGTCGGGACGTGCGTTGAGCTCTACGTCGGGATTTAGCTTACTTTCAGCTCTACGTCGGGACGTGCGTTAGGCTCTACGTCGGGACGTGCGTTGGGCTCTACGTCGGGACGTGCGTTGGGCTCTACGTCGGGATTTAGCTTACTTTCAGGTCTACGTCGGGAAGTGCGTTGGGCTCTACGTCGGGACGTGCGTTGGTCTCTACGTCTGTAGTTAGCTAAGTTTCAACTCTACGTTGGGACGTGCGTTGGGCTCTACGTCTGTAGTTAGCTAACTTTCAGTTCTACGTCGGGACGTGCGTTGGGCTCTACATCTGTAGTTAGCTAACTTTCAGCTCTACGTCAGGACGTGCGTTGGGCGCTACGTCGGAACGTGCGTTGGGCTCTACGTCGGGACGTGCGTTGGGCTCTACGTCGGGACGTGCGTTGGGCTCTACGTCGGGATTTAGCTTACTTTCAGCTCTACGTCGGGACGTGCGTTGGCCTCTACATCGGGACGTGCGTTGGCCTCTACGTCGGGATTTAGCTTACTTTCATCTCTAAGTCGAGACGTGCGTTGGGCGCTACGTCGGGACGTGAGTTGGACGCTACATCGGGACGTGCGTTGGGCGCTACTTCGGGACGTGCGTTGGGCGCTACGTCGGGATTAACTTACTTTCAGCTCTACGTCGGGACGTGCGTTGGGCTCTATGTCGGGACGTGCGTTGGGCTCTACGTCGGGACGTGCGTTGGGCTCTACGTTGGGATTTAGCTTACTTTCAGCTCTACGTTGGGACGTGCGTTGGCCTCTACGTCGGGATTTAGCTTACTTTCAGCTCTACGTCGGGACGTGCGTTGGGCTCTACGTCAGGACGTGCGTTGGGCTCTACGTCTGTAGTTAGCTAACTTTCACCTCTAGGTCGGGACGTGCGTTGGGCTCTACGTCGGGACGTGAGTTGGGCTCCACGTCGGGACGTGCGTTGGGCTCTACGTCGGGATTTAGCTTACTTTCAGCTCTACGTCGGGACGTGCGTTGGCCTCTACGTCGGCATTTAGCTTTCAGCTCTACGTCGGGACGTGCGTTGGGCTCTACGTCGGGACGTGCGTTGGGCTCTACGTCGGGACGTGCGTTATGCTCTACGTCAGGAAGTGCGTTGGGCTCTACGTTGGGATTTAGGTTACTTTTAGCTCTACGTCGGGACGCGCGTTGGGCTCTTCGTCTGTAGTTACCTATCTTTCAGCTCTACGTCGGGACGTGCGTTGGGCTCTACGTCGGGACGTGCGATGGGCTCTACGTCGGGATTTAGCTTACTTTCAGCTCTACGTCGGGACGTGCATTGGGCGCTACGTCGGGACGTGCGTTGGGCTCTACGTCGGGACGTGCGTTGGGTTCTACGTCGGGACGTGCATTGGGCTCTACGTCTGTAGTTAGCTAACTTTCAGCTCTACGTCGGGACGTGCGTTGGGCGCTATGTCGGGACGTGCGTTGGGCTCTACGTCGGGACGTGCGTTGGGCTCTACATCAGGATTTAGCTTACTTTCAGCTCTACGTCGGGACGTGCGTTGGGCTCTACGTCGGGACGTGCGTTGGGCTCTACGTCGGGACGTGCGTTGGGCTCTACGTCTGTAGTTAGCTAACTTTCTGCTCTACGTCGGGACGTGCGTTGGGCTCTACGTCTGTAGTTAGGTAACTTTCAGCTCTACGTCGGGACGTGCGTTGGGCGCTACGTCGGGACGTGCGTTGGGCTCTACGTCGGGACGTGCGTTGGGCTCTAAGTCGGGACGTGCGTTGGGCTCTACCTCGGGATTTAGCTTAATTTCAGCTCTACGTCGAGACGTGCGTTGGCCTCTACGTCGGGACGTGCGTTGGCCTCTACATCGGGACGTGCGTTGGGCTCTACGTCGGGACGTGCGTTGGGCTCTACGTCGGGATTTAGCTTACTTTCAGCTCTACGTCGGGACGTGCATTGGGCTCTACGTCAGGACGTGCGTTGGGCTCTACGTCGGGACACGCGTTGGGCTCTACGTCGGGACGCGCGTTGGGCTCTACGTCCGTAGTTAGCTAACTTTCAGCTCTACGTCGGGACGCGCGTTGGGCTCTTCGTCTGTAGTTAGCTAACTTTCAGCTCTACGTCGGGACGTGAGTTGGGCTCTACGTTGGGACGTGCGTTGGGCTCTACGTCGGGATGTGCGTTGGGTTCTACGTCGGGACGTGCGTTGAGCTCTACGTCGGGATTTAGCTTACTTTCAGCTCTACGTCGGGACGTGCGTTAGGGTCTACGTCGGGACGTGCGTTGGGCTCTACGTCGGGACGTGCGTTGGGCTCTACGTCGGGATTTAGCTTACTTTCAGGTCTACGTCGGGACGTGCGTTGGGCTCTACGTCGGGACGTGCGTTGGGCTCTACCTCGGGATTTAGCTTAATTTCAGCTCTACGTCGAGACGTGCGTTGGCCTCTACGTCGGGACGTGCGTTGGCCTCTACATCGGGACGTGCGTTGGGCTCTACGTCGGGACGTGCGTTGGGCTCTACGTCGGGATTTAGCTTACTTTCAGCTCTACGTCGGGACGTGCGTTGGGCTCTACGTCGGGACTTGCGTTGGGCTCTACGTCGGGACACGCGTTGGGCTCTACGTCGGGACGCGCGTTGGGCTCTACGTCTGTAGTTAGCTAACTTTCAGCTCTACGTCGGGACGCGCGTTGGGCTCTTCGTCTGTAGTTAGCTAACTTTCAGCTCTACGTCGGGACGTGCGTTGGGCTCTACGTTGGGACGTGCGTTGGGCTCTACGTCGGGATGTGCGTTGGGTTCTACGTCGGGACGTGCGTTGAGCTCTACGTCGGGATTTAGCTTACTTTCAGCTCTACGTCGGGACGTGCGTTAGGCTCTACGTCGGGACATGCGTTGGGCTCTACGTCGGGACGTGCGTTGGGCTCTACGTCGGGATTTAGCTTACTTTCAGGTCTACGTCGGGACGTGCGTTGGGCTCTACGTCGGGACGTGCGTTGGGCTCTACGTCTGTAGTTAGCTAACTTTCAACTCTACGTTGGGACGTGCGTTGGGCTCTACGTCTGTAGTTAGCTAACTTTCAGTTCTACGTCGGGACGTGCGTTGGGCGCTACGTCGGAATGTGCGTTGGGCTCTACGTCGGGACGTGCGTTGGGCTCTACGTCGGGACGTGCGTTGGGCTCTACGTCGGGATTTAGCTTACTTTCAGCTCTACGTCGGGACGTGCGTTGGCCTCTACGTCGGGACGTGCGTTGGCCTCTACGTCGGGACGTGCGTTGGCCTCTACGTCGGGATTTAGCTTACTTTCAGCTCTACGTCGGGACGTGCGTTGGGCTCTACGTCGGGACGTGCGTTGGGCTCTACGTCGGGATTTAGCTTACTTTCAGCTCTACGTCGGGACGTGCGTTGGCCTCTACGTCGGCATTTAGCTTTCAGCTCTACGTCGGGACTTGCGTTGGGCTCTACGTCGGGACGTGCGTTGGGCTCTACGTCGGGACGTGCGTTGGGTTCTACGTCGGGACGTGCGTTGGGCTCTACGTCTGTAGTTAGCTAACTTTCTGCTCTATGTCGGGACGTGCGTTGGGCTCTACGTCTGTACTTAGGTAACTTTCAGCTCTACGTCGGGACGTGCGTTGGGACCTACGTCGGGACATGCGTTGGGCTCTACGTCGGGACGTGCGTTGGGCTCTACGTCGGGACGTGCGTTGGGCTCTACGTCGGGATTTAGGTTACTTTCAGCTCTACGTCGGGACGTGCGTTGGCCTCTACGTCGGGACACGCGTTGGGCCCTACGTCGCGACGCGCGTTGAGCTCTACGTCTGTAGTTAGCTAACTTTCAGCTCTACGTCGGGACGTGCGTTGGGCTCTACGTCGGGACGTGCGTTGGGCTCTACGTCGGGATTTAGCTTACTTTCAGCTCTACGTCGGGACGTGCATTGGGCGCTACGTCGGGACGTGCGTTGGGCTCTACGTCGGGACGTGCGTTGGGTTCTACGTCGGGACGTGCGTTGGGCTCTACGTCTGTAGTTAGCTAACTTTCTACTCTACGTCGGGACGTGCGTTGGGCTCTACGTCTGTAGTTAGCTAACTTTTAGCTCTACGTCGGGACGTGCGTTGGGCGCTATGTCGGGATTTAGCTTACTTTCAGCTCTACGTCGAGACGTGCGTTGGCCTCTACGTCGGGACGTGCGTTGGCCTCTACATCGGGACGTGCGTTGGGCTCTACGTCGGGATGTGCGTTGGGCTCTACGTCGGGATTTAGCTTACTTTCAGCTCTACGTCGGGACGTGCGTTGGGCTCTACGTCGGGACGTGCGTTGGGCTCTACGTCGGGACACGCGTTGGGCTCTACGTCGGGACGCGCGTTGGGCTCTTCGTCTGTAGTTAGCTAACTTTCAGCTCTACGTCGGGACGTGCGTTGGGCTCTACGTTGGGACGTGCGTTGGGCTCTACGTCGGGACGTGCGTTGGGTTCTACGTCGGGACGTGCGTTGAGCTCTACGTCGGGATTTAGCTTACTTTCAGCTCTACGTCGGGACGTGCGTTAGGCTCTACGTCGGGACGTGCGTTGGGCTCTACGTCGGGACGTGCGTTGGGCTCTACGTCGGGATTTAGCTTACTTTCAGGTCTACGTCGGGAAGTGCGTTGGGCTCTACGTCGGGACGTGCGTTGGTCTCTACGTCTGTAGTTAGCTAAGTTTCAACTCTACGTTGGGACGTGCGTTGGGCTCTACGTCTGTAGTTAGCTAACTTTCAGTTCTACGTCGGGACGTGCGTTGGGCTCTACATCTGTAGTTAGCTAACTTTCAGCTCTACGTCAGGACGTGCGTTGGGCGCTACGTCGGAACGTGCGTTGGGCTCTACGTCGGGACGTGCGTTGGGCTCTACGTCGGGACGTGCGTTGGGCTCTACGTCGGGATTTAGCTTACTTTCAGCTCTACGTCGGGACGTGCGTTGGCCTCTACATCGGGACGTGCGTTGGCCTCTACGTCGGGATTTAGCTTACTTTCATCTCTAAGTCGAGACGTGCGTTGGGCGCTACGTCGGGACGTGAGTTGGACGCTACGTCGGGACGTGCGTTGGGCGCTACTTCGGGACGTGCGTTGGGCGCTACGTCGGATTAACTTACTTTCAGCTCTACGTCGGGACGTGCGTTGGGCTCTATGTCGGGACGTGCGTTGGGCTCTACGTCGGGACGTGCGTTGGGCTCTACGTTGGGATTTAGCTTACTTTCAGCTCTACGTTGGGACGTGCGTTGGCCTCTACGTCGGGATTTAGCTTACTTTCAGCTCTACGTCGGGACGTGCGTTGGGCTCTACGTCAGGACGTGCGTTGGGCTCTACGTCTGTAGTTAGCTAACTTTCACCTCTAGGTCGGGACGTGCGTTGGGCTCTACGTCGGGACGTGAGTTGGGCTCCACGTCGGGACGTGCGTTGGGCTCTACGTCGGGATTTAGCTTACTTTCAGCTCTACGTCGGGACGTGCGTTGGCCTCTACGTCGGCATTTAGCTTTCAGCTCTACGTCGGGACGTGCGTTGGGCTCTACGTCGGGACGTGCGTTGGGCTCTACGTCGGGACGTGCGTTATGCTCTACGTCAGGAAGTGCGTTGGGCTCTACGTTGGGATTTAGGTTACTTTTAGCTCTACGTCGGGACGCGCGTTGGGCTCTTCGTCTGTAGTTACCTATCTTTCAGCTCTACGTCGGGACGTGCGTTGGGCTCTACGTCGGGACGTGCGATGGGCTCTACGTCGGGATTTAGCTTACTTTCAGCTCTACGTCGGGACGTGCATTGGGCGCTACGTCGGGACGTGCGTTGGGCTCTACGTCGGGACGTGCGTTGGGTTCTACGTCGGGACGTGCATTGGGCTCTACGTCTGTAGTTAGCTAACTTTCAGCTCTACGTCGGGACGTGCGTTGGGCGCTATGTCGGGACGTGCGTTGGGCTCTACGTCGGGACGTGCGTTGGGCTCTACATCAGGATTTAGCTTACTTTCAGCTCTACGTCGGGACGTGCGTTGGGCTCTACGTCGGGACGTGCGTTGGGCTCTACGTCGGGACGTGCGTTGGGCTCTACGTCTGTAGTTAGCTAACTTTCTGCTCTACGTCGGGACGTGCGTTGGGCTCTACGTCTGTAGTTAGGTAACTTTCAGCTCTACGTCGGGACGTGCGTTGGGCGCTACGTCGGGACGTGCGTTGGGCTCTACGTCGGGACGTGCGTTGGGCTCTAAGTCGGGACGTGCGTTGGGCTCTACCTCGGGATTTAGCTTAATTTCAGCTCTACGTCGAGACGTGCGTTGGCCTCTACGTCGGGACGTGCGTTGGCCTCTACATCGGGACGTGCGTTGGGCTCTACGTCGGGACGTGCGTTGGGCTCTACGTCGGGATTTAGCTTACTTTCAGCTCTACGTCGGGACGTGCATTGGGCTCTACGTCAGGACGTGCGTTGGGCTCTACGTCGGGACACGCGTTGGGCTCTACGTCGGGACGCGCGTTGGGCTCTACGTCCGTAGTTAGCTAACTTTCAGCTCTACGTCGGGACGCGCGTTGGGCTCTTCGTCTGTAGTTAGCTAACTTTCAGCTCTACGTCGGGACGTGCGTTGGGCTCTACGTTGGGACGTGCGTTGGGCTCTACGTCGGGATGTGCGTTGGGTTCTACGTCGGGACGTGCGTTGAGCTCTACGTCGGGATTTAGCTTACTTTCAGCTCTACGTCGGGACGTGCGTTAGGGTCTACGTCGGGACGTGCGTTGGGCTCTACGTCGGGACGTGCGTTGGGCTCTACGTCGGGATTTAGCTTACTTTCAGGTCTACGTCGGGACGTGCGTTGGGCTCTACGTCGGGACGTGCGTTGGGCTCTACCTCGGGATTTAGCTTAATTTCAGCTCTACGTCGAGACGTGCGTTGGCCTCTACGTCGGGACGTGCGTTGGCCTCTACATCGGGACGTGCGTTGGGCTCTACGTCGGGACGTGCGTTGGGCTCTACGTCGGGATTTAGCTTACTTTCAGCTCTACGTCGGGACGTGCGTTGGGCTCTACGTCGGGACTTGCGTTGGGCTCTACGTCGGGACACGCGTTGGGCTCTACGTCGGGACGCGCGTTGGGCTCTACGTCTGTAGTTAGCTAACTTTCAGCTCTACGTCGGGACGCGCGTTGGGCTCTTCGTCTGTAGTTAGCTAACTTTCAGCTCTACGTCGGGACGTGCGTTGGGCTCTACGTTGGGACGTGCGTTGGGCTCTACGTCGGGATGTGCGTTGGGTTCTACGTCGGGACGTGCGTTGAGCTCTACGTCGGGATTTAGCTTACTTTCAGCTCTACGTCGGGACGTGCGTTAGGCTCTACGTCGGGACATGCGTTGGGCTCTACGTCGGGACGTGCGTTGGGCTCTACGTCGGGATTTACCTTACTTTCAGGTCTACGTCGGGACGTGCGTTGGGCTCTACGTCGGGACGTGCGTTGGGCTCTACGTCTGTAGTTAGCTAACTTTCAACTCTACGTTGGGACGTGCGTTGGGCTCTACGTCTGTAGTTAGCTAACTTTCAGTTCTACGTCGGGACGTGCGTTGGGCGCTACGTCGGAATGTGCGTTGGGCTCTACGTCGGGACGTGCGTTGGGCTCTACGTCGGGACGTGCGTTGGGCTCTACGTCGGGATTTAGCTTACTTTCAGCTCTACGTCGGGACGTGCGTTGGCCTCTACGTCGGGACGTGCGTTGGCCTCTACGTCGGGACGTGCGTTGGCCTCTACGTCGGGATTTAGCTTACTTTCAGCTCTACGTCGGGACGTGCGTTGGGCTCTACGTCGGAACGTGCGTTGGGCTCCACGTCGGGACGTGCGTTGGGCTCTACGTCTGTAGTTAGCTAACTTTCTGCTCTACGTCGGGACGTGCGTTGGGCTCTACGTCTGTAGTTAGCTAACTTTCAGCTCTACGTCGGGACGTGCGTTGGGCGCTACGTCGGGACGTGCGTTGGGCTCTACGTCGGGACGTCCGTTGGGCTCTACGTCGGGACGTGCGTTGGGCTCTACGTCGGGATTTAGCTTACTTTCAGCTCTACGTCGAGACGTGCGTTGGCCTCTACGTCGGGACGTGCGTTGGCCTCTACATCGGGACGTGCGTTGGCCTCTACGTCGGGACGTGCGTTGGCCTCTACGTCGGGATTTAGCTTACTTTCAGCTCTACGTCGGGACGTGCGTTGGGCTCTACGTCGGGACGTGCGTTGGGCTCTACGTCTGTAGTTAGCTAACTTTCAGCTCTAAATCGGGACGTGCGTTGGGCTCTACGTCTGTAGTTAGCTAACTTTCAGCTCTACGTCGGGACGTGCGTTGGGCGCTACGTCGGGACGTGCGTTGGGATCTACGTCGGGACGTGCGTTGGGCTCTACGTCTGTAGTTAGCTAACTTTCTGCTCTACGTCGGTACGTGCGTTGGGCTCTACGTCTGTAGTTAGCTAACTTTCAGCTCTACGTCAGGACGTGCGTTGTGCTCTACGTCTGTAGTTAGCTAACTTTCACCTCTAGGTCGGGACGTGCGTTGGGCTCTACGTCGGGACGTGAGTTGGGCTCCACGTCGGGACGTGCGTTGGGCTCTACGTCGGGATTTAGCTTACTTTCAGCTCTACGTCGGGACGTGCATTGGCATCTACGTCGGCATTTAGCTTTCAGCTCTACGTCGGGACGTGCGTTGGGCTCCACGTCGGGACGTGCGTTGGGCTCTACGTCTGTAGTTAGCTAACTTTCTGCTCTACGTCGGGACGTGCGTTGGGCTCTACGTCTGTAGTTAGCTAACTTTCAGCTCTACGTCGGGACTTGCGTTGGGCGCTACGTCGGGACGTGCGTTGGGCTCTACGTCGGGACGTCCGTTGGGCTCTACGCCGGGACGTGCGTTGGGCTCTACGTCGGGATTTAGCTTACTTTCAGCTCTACGTCGAGACGTGCGTTGGCCTCTACGTCGGGACGTGCGTTGGCCTCTACATCGGGACGTGCGTTGGCCTCTACGTCGGGACGTGCGTTGGCCTCTACGTCGGGATTTAGCTTACTTTCAGCTCTACGTCGGGACGTGCGTTGGGCTCTACGTCGGGACGTGCGTTGGGCTCTACGTCTGTAGTTAGCTAACTTTCAGCTCTACATCGGGACGTGCGTTGGGCTCTACGTCTGTAGTTAGCTAACTTTCAGCTCTACGTCGGGACGTGCGTTGGGCGCTACGTCGGGACGTGCGTTGGGATCTACGTCGGGACGTGCGTTGGGCACTACGTCTGTAGTTAGCTAACTTTCTGCTCTACGTCGGTACGTGCGTTGGGCTCTACGTCTGTAGTTAGCTAACTTTCAGCTCTACGTCGGGACGTGCGTTGGGCGCTATGTCGGGACGTGCGTTGGGCTCTACGTCGGGACGTGCGTTGGGCTCTACGTCAGGATTTAGCTTACTTTCAGCTCTACGTCGGGACGTGTGTTGGGCTCTACGTCGGGACGTGCGTTGGGCTCTACGTCGAGATGTGCGTTGGGCTCTACGTCTGTAGTTAGCTAACTTTCTGCTCTACGTCGGGACGTGCGTTGGGCTCTACGTCTGTAGTTAGGTAACTTTCAGCTCTACGTCGGGACGTGCGTTGGGCGCTACGTCGGGACGTGCGTTGGGCTCTACGTCGGGACGTGCGTTGGGCTCTAAGTTGGGACGTGCGTTAGGCTCTACCTCGGGATTTAGCTTACTTTCAGCTCTACGTCGAGACGTGCGTTGGCCTCTACGTCAGGACGTGCGTTGGCCTCTACATCGGGACGTGCGTTGGGCTCTACGTCGGGACGTGCGTTGGGCTCTACGTCGGGATTTAGCTTACTTTCAGGTCTACGTCGGGACGTGCGTTGGGCTCTACGTCGGGACGTGCGTTGGGCTCTACGTCTGTAGTTAGCTAAGTTTCAACTCTACGTTGGGACGTGCGTTGGGCTCTACGTCTGTAGTTAGCTAACTTTCAGTTCTACGTCAGGACGTGCGTTGGGCTCTACATCTGTAGTTAGCTAACTTTCAGCTCTACGTCGGGACGTGCGTTGGGCGCTACGTCGGGACGTGCGTTGGGCTCTACGTCGGGACGTGCGTTGGGCTCTACGTCGGGACGTGCGTTGGGCTCTACGTCGGGATTTAGCTTAATTTCAGCTCTAAGTCGAGACGTGCGTTGGGCGCAACGTCGGGACGTGCGTTGGCCTCTACGTCGGGACATGCGTTGGCCTCTACGTCGGGATTTAGCTTACTTTCAGCTCTAAGTCGAGACGTGCGTTGGGCGCTACGTCGGGACGTGCGTTGGGCGCTACTTCGGGACGTGCGTTGGGCGCTACGTCGGGATTAACTTACTTTCAGCTCTACGTCGGGACGTGCGTTGGGCTCTATGTCGGGACGTGCGTTGGGCTCTACGTCGGGACGTGCGTTGGGCTCTACGTTGGGATTTAGCTTACTTTCAGCTCTACGTCGGGACGTGCGTTGGCCTCTACGTCGGGATTTAGTTACTTTCAGCTCTACGTCGGGACGTGCGTTGGCCTCTACATCGGGACGTGCGTTGGCCTCTACGTCGGGATTTAGCTTACTTTCAGCTCTACGTCGGGACATGCGTTGGGCTCTACGTCGGGATTTAGCTTACTTTCAGCTCTACGTCGGGACGTGCGTTGGGCTCTACGTCAGGACGTGCGTTGGGCTCTACGTCTGTAGTTAGCTAACTTTCACCTCTAGGTCGGGACGTGCGTTGGGCTCTACGTCGGGACGTGAGTTGGGCTCCACGTCGGGACGTGCGTTGGGCTCTACGTCGGGATTTAGCTTACTTTCAGCTCTACGTCGGGACGTGCATTGGCATCTACGTCGGCATTTAGCTTTCAGCTCTACGTCGGGACGTGCGTTGGGCTCTACGTCGGGACGTGCGTTGGGCTCTACGTCGGGACGTGCGTTATGCTCTACGTCAGGACGTGCGTTGGCCTCTACGTCGGGATTTAGGTTACTTTTAGCTCTACGTCGGGACTCGCGTTGGGCTCTTCGTCTGTATTTACCTATCTTTCAGCTCTACGTCGGGACGTGCGTTGGGCTCTACGTCGGGACGTGCGATGGGATCTACGTCGGGATTTAGCTTACTTTCAGCTCTACGTCGGGACGTGCATTGGGCGCTACGTCGGGACGTGCGTTGGGCTCTACGTCGGGACGTGCGTTGGGTTCTACGTCGGGACGTGCGTTGGGCTCTACGTCTGTAGTTAGCTAACTTTCAGCTCTACGTCGGGACGTGCGTTGGGCGCTATGTCGGGATGTGCGTTGGGCTCTACGTCGGGACGTGCGTTGGGCTCTACATCAGGATTTAGCTTACTTTCAGCTCTACGTCGGGACGTGCGTTGGGCTCTACGTCGGGACGTGCGTTGGGCTCTACGTTGGGACGTGCGTTGGGCTCTACGTCTGTAGTTAGCTAACTTTCTGCTCTACGTCGGGACGTGCGTTGGGATCTACGTCTGTAGTTAGGTAACTTTCAGCTCTACGTCGGGACGTGCGTTGGGCGCTACGTCGGGACGTGCGTTGGGCTCTACGTCGGGACGTGCGTTGGGCTCTAAGTCGGGACGTGCGTTGGGCTCTACCTCGGGATTTAGCTTAATTTCAGCTCTACGTCGAGACGTGCGTTGGCCTCTACGTCGGGACGTGCGTTGGCCTCTACATCGGGACGTGCGTTGGGCTCTACGTCGGGACGTGCGTTGGGCTCTACGTCGGGATTTAGCTTACTTTCAGCTCTACGTCGGGACGTGCGTTGGGCTCTACGTCGGGACGTGCGTTGGGCTCTACGTCGGGACACGCGTTGGGCTCTACGTCGGGACGCGCGTTGGGCTCTACGTCTGTAGTTAGCTAACTTTCAGCTCTACGTCGGGACGCGCGTTGGGCTCTTCGTCTGTAGTTAGCTAACTTTCAGCTCTACGTCGGGACGTGCGTTGGGCTCTACGTTGGGACGTGCGTTGGGCTCTACGTCGGGATGTGCGTTGGGTTCTACATCGGGACGTGCGTTGAGCTCTACGTCGGGATTTAGCTTACTTTCAGCTCTACGTCGGGACGTGCGTTAGGCTCTACGTCGGGACGTGCGTTGGGCTCTACGTCGGGACGTGCGTTGGGCTCTACGTCGGGATTTAGCTTACTTTCAGGTCTACGTCGGGACGTGCGTTGGGCTCTACGTCGGGACGTGCGTTGGGCTCTACGTCTGTAGTTAGCTAACTTTCAACTCTACGTTGGGACGTGCGTTGGGCTCTACGTCTGTAGTTAGCTAACTTTCAGTTCTACGTCGGGACGTGCGTTGGGCTCTACATCTGTAGTTAGCTAACTTTCAGCTCTACGTCGGGACGTGCGTTGGGCGCTACGTCGGAACTTGCGTTGGGCTCTACGTCGGGACGTGCGTTGGGCTCTACGTCGGGATTTAGCTTACTTTCAGCTCTACGTCGGGACGTGCGTTGGGCTCTACGTCGGAACGTGCGTTGGGCTCCACGTCGGGACGTGCGTTGGGCTCTACGTCTGTAGTTAGCTAACTTTCTGCCTTACGTCGGGACGTGCGTTGGGCTCTACGTCTGTAGTTAGCTAACTTTCAGCTCCTCGTCGGGACGTGCGTTGGGCGCTACGTCGGGACGTGCGTTGGGCTCTACGTCGGGACGTGCGTTGGGCTCTACGTCGGGATTTAGCTTACTTTCAGCTCTACGTCGAGACGTGCGTTGGCCTCTACGTCGGGACGTGCGTTGGCCTGTATATCGGGACGTGCGTTGGTCTCTACGTCGGGACGTGCGTTGGCCTCTACGTCGGGATTTAGCTTACTTTCAGCTCTACGTCGGGACGTGCGTTGGGCTCTACGTCAGGACGTGCGTTGGACTCTACGTCTGTAGTTAGCTAACTTTCAGCTCTACGTCGGGACGTGCGTTGGGCGCTACGTCGGGACGTGCGTT
Source organism: Leptosomus discolor (assembly GCF_034619465.1). Lineage (NCBI taxonomy): Eukaryota > Metazoa > Chordata > Aves > Leptosomiformes > Leptosomidae > Leptosomus > Leptosomus discolor. The sequence goes on along the minus strand of NC_141406.1, from coordinate 18,185,913 downwards.
GGGCTCTACGTCGGGACATGCGTTGGGCTCTACGTCGGGATTTAGCTTACTTTCAGCTCTACGTCGGGACGTGCGTTGGCCTCTACGTCGGGACGTGCGTTGGCCTCTACGTCGGGACGTGCGTTGGCCTGTACGTCGGGATTTAGCTTACTTTCAGCTCTACGTCGGGACGTGCATTGGGCGCTACGTCGGGACGTGCGTTGGGCGCTACGTCGGGACGTGCATTGGGCGGTACTTCGGGAAATGCGTTGGGCGCTACGTCGGGATTTAGCTTACTTTCAGCTCTACGTCGGGACGTGCGTTGGGCTCTATGTCGGGATGTGCGTTGTGCTCTACGTCGGGACGTGCGTTGGGCTCTACGTCGGGATTTAGCTTACTTTCAGCTCTACGTCGGGACGTGCGTTGGCCTCTACATTGGGACGTGCGTTGGCCTCTACGTCGGGATTTAGCTTACTTTCAGCTCTACGTCGGGACGTGCGTTGGCCTCTACGTCGGGACGTGCGTTGGCCTCTACGTCGGGATTTATTTTACTTTCAGCTCTACGTCGGGACGCGCGTTGGGCTCTACGTCGGGATTTAGCTTACTTTCAGCTCTACGTCGGGACGTGCGTTGGGCTCTACGTCGGGACGTGCGTTGGGCTCTACGTCTGTAGTTAGCTAACTTTCAGCTCTACGTCCGGACGTGCGTTGGGCTCTACGTCGGGACGTGCGTTGGGCTCTACGTCGGGATTTAGCTTACTTTCAGCTCTACGTCGGGACGTGCGTTGGGCTCTACGTCGGGACGTGAGTTGGGCTCTACGTCGGGACGTGCGTTGGGCTCTACGTCGGGATTTAGCTTACTTTCAGCTCTACGTCGGGACGTGCGTTGGCCTCTAAGTCGGCATTTAGCTTACTTTCAGCTCTACGTCGGGACGTGCGTTGGGCTCTACGTCGGGACGTGCGTTGGGCTCTACGTCGGGACACGCGTTGGGCTCTGCGTCGCGACGTGCATTGGGCTCTACGTCTGTAGTTAGCTAACTTTCAGCTCTACGTCGGGACGTGAATTGTGCTCTACGTCTGTAGTTAGCTAACTTTCAGCTCTACGTCGGCACGTGCGTTGGGCTCTACGTCGGTACGTGCGTTGGGCTCTACGTCGGGATTTAGCTTACTTTCAGCTCTTCGTCGGGACGTGCGTTGGGCTCTACGTCGGGACGTGCGTTGGGCTCTACGTCAGGACGTGCGTTATGCTCTACGTCAGCACGTGCGTTGGGCTCTACGTCGGGATTTAGGTTACTTTCAGCTCTACGTCGGGACGCGCGTTGGGCTCTTCGTCTGTAGTTACCTATCTTTCAGCTCTACGTCGGGACGTGCGTTGGGCTCTACGTCGGGATTTAGCTTACTTTCAGCTGTACGTCGGGACGTGCGTTGGGCTCTACGTCGGGACGTGCGTTGGGCTCTACGTCTGTAGTTAGCTAACTTTCAGCTCTACGTCGGGTCGTGCGTTGGGCTCTACGTCGGGTCGTGCGTTGGGCTCTACGTCGGGATTTAGCTTACTTTCAACTCTACGTCGGGACGTGCGTTGGCCTCTAAGTCGGCATTTAGCTTACTTTCAGCTCTACGTCGGGACGTGCGTTGGGCTCTACGACGGGACGTGCGTTGGGCTCTACGTCGGGACGTGCGTTGGGTTCTACGTCGGGACGTGCGTTGGGCTCTACGTCTGTAGTTAGCTAACTTTCTGCTCTACGTCGGGACGTGCGTTGGGCTCTACGTCTGTAGTTAGCTAACTTTCAGCTCTACGTCGGGACGTGCGTTGGGCGCTACGTCGGGACGTGCGTTGGGCTCTACGTCGGGATTTAGGTTACTTTCAGCTCTACGTCAGGACGTGCGTTGGCCTCTACGCCGGGACGTGCGTTGGGCGCTACGTCGGGACGTGCGTTGGCCTCTACGTCGCGACGTGCGTTGGCCTCTACGTCGGGATTTAGCTTACTTTCAGCTCTACGTCGGGACGTGCGTTGGCCTCTACGTCGGGATGTGCGTTGGGCTCTACGTCGGGACACGCGTTCGGCTCTACGTCGGGATGTGCGTTGGGCTCTACGTCTGTAGTTAGCTAACTTTCAGCTCTACGTCGGGACGTGAATTGTGCTCTACGTCTGTAGTTAGCTAACTTTCAGCTCTACGTCGGCACGTGCGTTGGGCTCTACGTCGGGACGTGCGTTGGGCTCTACGTCGGGACGTGCGTTGGGCTCTACGTCTGTAGTTAGCTAACTTTCAGCTCTACGTCGGGTCGTGCGTTGGGCTCTACGTCGGGACGTGCGTTGGGCTCTACGTCGGGACGTCCGTTGGGCTCTACGTCGGGACGTGCGTTGGGCTCTACGTCGGGATTTAGCTTACTTTCAGCTCTACGTCGAGACGTGCGTTGGCCTCTAAGTCGGGACGTGCGTTGGCCTCTACATCGGGACGTGCGTTGGCCTCTACGTCGGGACGTGCGTTGGCCTCTACGTCGGGATTTAGCTTACTTTCAGCTCTACGTCGGGACGTGCGTTGGGCTCTACGTCGGGACGTGCGTTGGGCTCTACGTCTGTAGTTAGCTAACTTTCAGCTCTACATCGGGACGTGCGTTGGGCTCTACGTCTGTAGTTAGCTAACTTTCAGCTCTACGTCGGGACGTGCGTTGGGCGCTACGTCGGGACGTGCGTTGGGCTCTACGTCGGGACATGCGTTGGGCTCTACGTCGGGATTTAGCTTACTTTCAGCTCTACGTCGGGACGTGCGTTGGCCTCTACGTCGGGACGTGCGTTGGCCTCTACGTCGGGATTTAGCTTACTTTCAGCTCTACGTCGGGACGTGCATTGGGCGCTACGTCGGGACGTGCGTTGGGCGCTACGTCGGGACGTGCGTTGGGCGGTACTTCGGGAAATGCGTTGGGCGCTACGTCGGGATTTAGCTTACTTTCAGCTCTACGTCGGGACGTGCGTTGGGCTCTATGTCGGGACGTGCGTTGGGCTCTACGTCGGGACGTGCGTTGGGCTCTACGTCGGGATTTAGCTTACTTTCAGCTCTACGTCGGGACGTGCGTTGGCCTCTATGTCGGGACGTGCGTTGGCCTCTACGTCGGGATTTAGCTTACTTTCAGCTCTACGTCGGGACGTGCGTTGGCCTCTACGTCGGGACGTGCGTTGGCCTCTACGTCGGGATTTAGCTTACTTTCAGCTCTACGTCGGGACGTGCGTTGGGCTCTACGTCGGGATTTAGCTTACTTTCAGCTCTACGTCGGGACGTGAGTTGGGCTCTACGTCGGGACGTGCGTTGGGCTCTACGTCTGTAGTTAGCTAACTTTCAGCTCTACGTCGGGTCGTGCGTTGGGCTCTACGTCGGGACGTGCGTTGGGCTCTACGTCGGGATTTAGCTTACTTTCAGCTCTACGTCGGGACGTGCGTTGGCCTCTAAGTCGGCATTTAGCTTACTTTCAGCTCTACGTCGGGACGTGTGTTGGGCTCTACGACGGGACGTGCGTTGGGCTCTACGTCGGGACGTGCGTTGGGTTCTACGTCGGGACGTGCGTTGGGCTCTACGTCTGTAGTTAGCTAACTTTCTGCTCTACGTCGGGACGTGCGTTGGGCTCTACGTCTGTAGTTAGCTAACTTTCAGCTCTACGTCGGGACGTGCGTTGGGCGCTACGTCGGGACGTGCGTTGGCCTCTACGTCGCGACGTGCGTTGGCCTCTACGTCGGGATTTAGCTTACTTTCAGCTCTACGTCGGGACGTGCGTTGGCCTCTACGTCGGGAAGTGCGTTGGGCTCTACGTCGGGACACGCGTTGGGTCTACGTCGGGATGTGCGTTGGGCTCTACGTCTGTAGTTAGCTAACTTTCAGCTCTACGTCGGGACGTGAATTGTGCTCTACGTCTGTAGTTAGCTAACTTTCAGCTCTACGTCGGCACGTGCGTTGGGCTCTACGTCGGGACGTGCGTTGGGCTCTACGTCGGGACGTGCGTTGGGCTCTACGTCTGTAGTTAGCTAACTTTCAGCTCTACGTCGGGTCGTGCGTTGGGCTCTACGTCGGGACGTGCGTTGGGCTCTACGTCGGGATTTAGCTTACTTTCAGCTCTACGTCGGGACGTGCGTTGGGCTCTACGTCGGGACGTGAGTTGGGCTCTACGTCGGGACTTGCGTTGGGCTCTACGTCGGGATTTAGCTTACTTTCAGCTCTACGTCGGGACGTGCGTTGGCCTGTAAGTCGGCATTTAGCTTACTTTCAGCTCTACATCGGGACGTGCGTTGGGCTCTACGACGGGACGTGCGTTGGGCTCTACGTCGGGACGTGCGTTGGGTTCTACGTCGGGACGTGCGTTGGGCTCTACGTCTGTAGTTAGCTAACTTTCTGCTCTACGTCGGGACGTGCGTTGGGCTCTACGTCTGTAGTTAGCTAACTTTCAGCTCTACGTCGGGACGTGCGTTGGGCGCTACGTCGGGACGTGCGTTGGGCTCTACGTCGGGATTTAGGTTACTTTCAGCTCTACGTCAGGACGTGCGTTGGCCTCTACGCCGGGACGTGCGTTGGGCGCTACGTCGGGACGTGCGTTGGCCTCTACGTCGGGACGTGCGTTGGGCTCTACGTCGGGATTTAGCTTACTTTCAGCTCTACGTCGAGACGTGCGTTGGCCTCTACGTCGGGACGTGCGTTGGCCTGTATATCGGGACGTGCGTTGGTCTCTACGTCGGGACGTGCGTTGGCCTCTACGTCGGGATTTAGCTTACTTTCAGCTCTACGTCGGGACGTGCGTTGGGCTCTACGTCAGGACGTGCGTTGGGCTCTACGTCTGTAGTTAGCTAACTTTCAGCTCTACATCGGGACGTGCGTTGGGCTCTACGTCTGTAGTTAGCTAACTTTCAGCTCTACGTCGGGACGTGCGTTGGGCGCTACGTCGGGACGTGCGTTGGGCTCTACGTCGGGACATGCGTTGGGCTCTACGTCGGGATTTAGCTTACTTTCAGCTCTACGTCGGGACGTGCGTTGGCCTCTACGTCGGGACGTGCGTTGGCCTCTACGTCGGGACGTGCGTTGGCCTGTACGTCGGGATTTAGCTTACTTTCAGCTCTACGTCGGGACGTGCATTGGGCGCTACGTCGGGACGTGCGTTGGGCGCTACGTCGGGACGTGCATTGGGCGGTACTTCGGGAAATGCGTTGGGCGCTACGTCGGGATTTAGCTTACTTTCAGCTCTACGTCGGGACGTGCGTTGGGCTCTATGTCGGGATGTGCGTTGTGCTCTACGTCGGGACGTGCGTTGGGCTCTACGTCGGGATTTAGCTTACTTTCAGCTCTACGTCGGGACGTGCGTTGGCCTCTACATTGGGACGTGCGTTGGCCTCTACGTCGGGATTTAGCTTACTTTCAGCTCTACGTCGGGACGTGCGTTGGCCTCTACGTCGGGACGTGCGTTGGCCTCTACGTCAGGATTTATTTTACTTTCAGCTCTACGTCGGGACGCGCGTTGGGCTCTACGTCGGGATTTAGCTTACTTTCAGCTCTACGTCGGGACGTGCGTTGGGCTCTACGTCGGGACGTGCGTTGGGCTCTACGTCTGTAGTTAGCTAACTTTCAGCTCTACGTCCGGACGTGCGTTGGGCTCTACGTCGGGACGTGCGTTGGGCTCTACGTCGGGATTTAGCTTACTTTCAGCTCTACGTCGGGACGTGCGTTGGGCTCTACGTCGGGACGTGAGTTGGGCTCTACGTCGGGACGTGCGTTGGGCTCTACGTCGGGATTTAGCTTACTTTCAGCTCTACGTCGGGACGTGCGTTGGCCTCTAAGTCGGCATTTAGCTTACTTTCAGCTCTACGTCGGGACGTGCGTTGGGCTCTACGTCGGGACGTGCGTTGGGCTCTACGTCGGGACACGCGTTGGGCTCTGCGTCGCGACGTGCATTGGGCTCTACGTCTGTAGTTAGCTAACTTTCAGCTCTACGTCGGGACGTGAATTGTGCTCTACGTCTGTAGTTAGCTAACTTTCAGCTCTACGTCGGCACGTGCGTTGGGCTCTACGTCGGTACGTGCGTTGCGCTCTACGTCGGGATTTAGCTTACTTTCAGCTCTTCGTCGGGACGTGCGTTGGGCTCTACGTCGGGACGTGCGTTGGGCTCTACGTCAGGACGTGCGTTATGCTCTACGTCAGCACGTGCGTTGGGCTCTACGTCGGGATTTAGGTTACTTTCAGCTCTACGTCGGGACGCGCGTTGGGCTCTTCGTCTGTAGTTACCTATCTTTCAGCTCTACGTCGGGACGTGCGTTGGGCTCTACGTCGGGATTTAGCTTACTTTCAGCTCTACATCGGGACGTGCGTTGGGCTCTACGTCGGGACGTGCGTTGGGCTCTACGTCTGTAGTTAGCTAACTTTCAGCTCTACGTCGGGTCGTGCGTTGGGCTCTACGTCGGGACGTGCGTTGGGCTCTACGTCGGGATTTAGGTTACTTTCAGCTCTACGTCAGGACGTGCGTTGGCCTCTACGCCGGGACGTGCGTTGGGCGCTACGTCGGGACGTGCGTTGGCCTCTACGTCGCGACGTGCGTTGGCCTCTACGTCGGGATTTAGCTTACTTTCAGCTCTACGTCGGGACGTGCGTTGGCCTCTACGTCGGGATGTGCGTTGGGCTCTACGTCGGGACACGCGTTGGGCTCTACGTCGGCATGTGCGTTGGGCTCTACGTCTGTAGTTAGCTAACTTTCAGCTCTACGTCGGGACGTGAATTGTGCTCTACGTCTGTAGTTAGCTAACTTTCAGCTCTACGTCGGCACGTGCGTTGGGCTCTACGTCGGGACGTGCGTTGGGCTCTACGTCGGGACGTGCGTTGGGCTCTACGTCTGTAGTTAGCTAACTTTCAGCTCTACGTCGGGTCGTGCGTTGGGCTCTACGTCGGGACGTGCGTTGGGCTCTACGTCGGGACGTCCGTTGGGCTCTACGTCGGGACGTGCGTTGGGCTCTACGTCGGGATTTAGCTTACTTTCAGCTCTACGTCGAGACGTGCGTTGGCCTCTAAGTCGGGACGTGCGTTGGCCTCTACATCGGGACGTGCGTTGGCCTCTACGTCGGGACGTGCGTTGGCCTCTACGTCGGGATTTAGCTTACTTTCAGCTCTACGTCGGGACGTGCGTTGGGCTCTACGTCGGGACGTGCGTTGGGCTCTACGTCTGTAGTTAGCTAACTTTCAGCTCTACATCGGGACGTGCGTTGGGCTCTACGTCTGTAGTTAGGTAACTTTCAGCTCTACGTCGGGACGTGCGTTGGGCGCTACGTCGGGACGTGCGTTGGGCTCTACGTCGGGACATGCGTTGGGCTCTACGTCGGGATTTAGCTTACTTTCAGCTCTACGTCGGGACGTGCGTTGGCCTCTACGTCGGGACGTGCGTTGGCCTCTACGTCGGGATTTAGCTTACTTTCAGCTCTACGTCGGGACGTGCATTGGGCGCTACGTCGGGACGTGCGTTGGGCGCTACGTCGGGACGTGCGTTGGGCGGTACTTCGGGAAATGCGTTGGGCGCTACGTCGGGATTTAGCTTACTTTCAGCTCTACGTCGGGACGTGCGTTGGGCTCTATGTCGGGACGTGCGTTGGGCTCTACGTCGGGACGTGCGTTGGGCTCTACGTCGGGATTTAGCTTACTTTCAGCTCTACGTCGGGACGTGCGTTGGCCTCTATGTCGGGACGTGCGTTGGCCTCTACGTCGGGATTTATCTTACTTTCAGCTCTACGTCGGGCCGTGCGTTGGCCTCTACGTCGGGACGTGCGTTGGCCTCTACGTCGGGATTTAGCTTACTTTCAGCTCTACGTCGGGACGTGCGTTGGGCTCTACGTCGGGATTTAGCTTACTTTCAGCTCTACGTCGGGACGTGAGTTGGGCTCTACGTCGGGACGTGCGTTGGGCTCTACGTCTGTAGTTAGCTAACTTTCAGCTCTACGTCGGGTCGTGCGTTGGGCTCTACGTCGGGACGTGCGTTGGGCTCTACGTCGGGATTTAGCTTACTTTCAGCTCTACGTCGGGACGTGCGTTGGCCTCTAAGTCGGCATTTAGCTTACTTTCAGCTCTACGTCGGGACGTGTGTTGGGCTCTACGACGGGACGTGCGTTGGGCTCTACGTCGGGACGTGCGTTGGGCTCTACGTCTGTAGTTAGCTAACTTTCTGCTCTACGTCGGGACGTGCGTTGGGCTCTACGTCTGTAGTTAGCTAACTTTCAGCTCTACGTCGGGACGTGCGTTGGGCGCTACGTCGGGACGTGCGTTGGCCTCTACGTCGCGACGTGCGTTGGCCTCTACGTCGGGATTTAGCTTACTTTCAGCTCTACGTCGGGACGTGCGTTGGCCTCTACGTCGGGATGTGCGTTGGGCTCTACGTCGGGACACGCGTTGGGTCTACGTCGGGATGTGCGTTGGGCTCTACGTCTGTAGTTAGCTAACTTTCAGCTCTACGTCGGGACGTGAATTGTGCTCTACGTCTGTAGTTAGCTAACTTTCAGCTCTACGTCGGCACGTGCGTTGGGCTCTACGTCGGGACGTGCGTTGGGCTCTACGTCGGGACGTGCGTTGGGCTCTACGTCTGTAGTTAGCTAACTTTCAGCTCTACGTCGGGTCCTGCGTTGGGCTCTACGTCGGGACGTGCGTTGGGCTCTACGTCGGGATTTAGCTTACTTTCAGCTCTACGTCGGGACGTGCGTTGGGCTCTACGTCGGGACGTGAGTTGGGCTCTACGTCGGGACTTGCGTTGGGCTCTACGTCGGGATTTAGCTTACTTTCAGCTCTACGTCGGGACGTGCGTTGGCCTGTAAGTCGGCATTTAGCTTACTTTCAGCTCTACGTCGGGACGTGCGTTGGGCTCTACGACGGGACGTGCGTTGGGCTCTACGTCGGGACGTGCGTTGGGTTCTACGTCGGGACGTGCGTTGGGCTCTACGTCTGTAGTTAGCTAACTTTCTGCTCTACGTCGGGACGTGCGTTGGGCTCTACGTCTGTAGTTAGCTAACTTTCAGCTCTACGTCGGGACGTGCGTTGGGCGCTACGTCGGGACGTGCGTTGGGCTCTACGTCGGGATTTAGGTTACTTTCAACTCTACGTCAGGACGTGCGTTGGCCTCTACGCCGGGACGTGCGTTGGGCGCTACGTCGGGACGTGCGTTGGCCTCTACGTCGCGACGTGCGTTGGCCTCTACGTCGGGATTTAGCTTACTTTCAGCTCTACGTCGGGACGTGCGTTGGCCTCTACGTCGGGATGTGCGTTGGGCTCTACGTCGGGACACGCGTTGGGCTCTACGTCGGGACGTGCGTTGGGCTCTACGTCTGTAGTTAGCTAACTTTCAGCTCTACGTCGGGACGTGAATTGTGCTCTACGTCTGTAGTTAGCTAACTTTCAGCTCTACGTCGGCACGTGCGTTGGGCTCTACGTCGGTACGTGCGTTGGGCTCTACGTCGGGATTTAGCTTACTTTCAGCTCTACGTCGGGACGTGCGTTGGGCTCTACGTCGGGACGTGCGTTGGGCTCTACGTCGGGATTTAACTTAATTTTAGCTCTACGTCGGGACGTGCGTTGGGCTCTACGTCTGTAGTTAGCTAACTTTCAGCTCTACGTCGGGACGTGCGTTGGGCTCTATGTCGGGACGTGCGTTGGGCGCTACGTCGGGACGTGCGTTGGGCGCTACGTCGGGACGTGCGTTGGGCTCTACGTCGGGACGTGCGTTGGGCTCTACGTCTGTAGTTAGCTAACTTTCACCTCTACGTCGGGACGTGCGTTGGGCTCTATGTCGGGACGTGCGTTGGGCGCTACGTCGGGACGTGCGTTGGGCTCTACGTCGGGACGTGCGTTGGGCTCTACGTCGGGATTTAGCTTACTTTCAGCTCTACGTCGGGACGTGCGTTGGGCTCTACGTCGGGACGTGCGTTGGGCTCTATGTCGGGACGTGCGTTGGGTTCTACGTCGGGACGTGCGTTGGGCTCCACGTCTGTAGTTAGCTAACTTTCAGCTCTACGTCGGGACGCGCGTTGGGCTCTTCGTCTGTAGTTAGCTAACTTTCAGCTCTACGTCGGGACGTGCGTTGGCCTCTACGTCGGGACGTGCGTTGGGCGCTACGTCGGGACGTGCGTTGGCCTCTACGTCGGGACGTGCGTTGGCCTCTACGTCGGGACGTGCGTTGGGCTCTACGTCGGGATTTAGCTTACTTTCAGCTCTACGTCGGGACCTGCGTTGGGCTCTACGTCAGGACGTGCGTTGGGCTCTACGTCGGGACACGCGTTGGGATCTACGTCGGGATTTAGGTTACTTTCAGCTCTACGTCGGGACGTGCGTTAGGCTCTATGTCGGGACGTGCGTTGGGCTCTACGTCGGGACGTGCGTTGGGCTCTACGTCGGGACGTGCGTTAGGCTCTACGTCGGGATTTAGCTTACTTTCAGCTCTACGTCGGGACGTGCGTTGGGCTCTACGTCGGGACGTGCGTTGGGCTCTACGTCTGTAGTTAGCTAACTTTCTGCTCTACGTCGGGACGTGCGTTGGGCTCTACGTCGGGACGTGCGTTGGGCTCTACGTCGGGACGTGCTTTGGGCTCTACGTCGGGATTTAGCTTACTTTCAGCTCTACGTCGGGACGTGCGTTGGCCTCTACGTCGGCATTTAGCTTTCAGCTCTACGTCGGGACGTGCGTTGGGCTCTACGTCGGGACGTGCGTTGGGCTCTACGTCTGTAGTTAGCTAACTTTCACCTCTACGTCGGGACGTGCGTTGGGCTCTACGTCGGGACGTGAGTTGGGCTCCACGTCGGGACGTGCATTGGGCTCTACGTCGGGATTTAGCTTACTTTCAGCTCTACGTCGGGACGTGCGTTGGCCTCTACGTCGGCATTTACCTTTCAGCTCTACGTCGGGACGTGCGTTGGGCTCTACGTCGGGACGTGCGTTGGGCTGTACGTCGGGACGTGCGTTGGGCTATACGTCGGGACGTGCGTTGGGTTCTACGTCGGGACGTGCGTTGGGCTCCACGTCTGTAGTTAGCTAACTTTCTGCTCTACGTCAGGACGTGCGTTGGTCTCTACGTCGGGACGTGCGTTGGGCGCTACGTCGGGACGTGCGTTGGCCTCTACGTCGGGATTTAGCTTACTTTCAGCTCTACGTCGGGACGTGCGTTGGCCTCTACGTCGGGACGTGCATTGGTCTCTACGTCGGGACACGCGTTGGGCTCTACGTCGCGACGCGCGTTGGGCTCTACGTCTGCAGATAGCTAACTTTCAGCTCTACGTCGGGACGCGCGTTGGGCTCTTCGTCTGTAGTTAGGTAACTTTCAGCTCTACGTCGGGACGTGCGTTGGGCTCTACGTCGGGACGTGCGTTGGGCTCTAGATCAGGATTTATTTTACTTTCAGCTCTACGAGGGGACGTGTGTTGGGCTCGACATCAGGATTTAGCGTACTTTCAGCTCTACGTCGGGACGTGTGTTGGGCTCTACGTCGGGACGTGTGTTGGGCTCCACGTCGGGACGCGTGTTGGGCTGAATGTCGGGACGTGTGTTGGGCTCTACGTCGGGATTTAGTTACTTTCAGCTCTACGTCGGGACGTGTGTTGGCCTCTACGTCGCGACGTGTGTTGGACTCTACGTCGCGACGTGTGTTGGGCTGTACGTCGCGACGTGTGTTGGGCTCTGCGTCGCGACGTGTGTTGGGCTCTGCGTCGGGACATGTGTTGGGCTCTACGTCGGGACGTGTGTTGGGCTCTACGTCGGGACGTGTTTTGGGCACTAGATCAGGATTTATCTTACTTTCAGCTCTACGAGGGGACGTGTCTTGGGCTCGACATCAGGATTTAGCGTACTTTCAGCTCTACGTGGGGACCTGTGTTGGGCTCTACGTCGGGACGTGTGTTGGGCTCCACGTCGGGACGCGTGTTGGGCTGCATGTCGGGACGTGTGTTGGGCTCTACGTCGGGACGTGTGTTGGGCTCCACGTCGGGACACGTGTTGGGCTGCATGTCGGGACGTGTGTTGGGCTCTGCGTCGGGACGTGTGTTGGGCTCTACGTCGGGACTTGTGTTGGGCTCTACGTCACGACGTGTGTTGGACTCTGCGTCGGGACGTGTGTTGGGCACTGCGTCGGGACGTGTGTTGGGCTCTACGTCGGGACGTGCGTTGGGCTCTACGTCGGGACGTGCGTTGGGCTCTACTTCGGGATTTAGCTTACTTTCAGCTCTACGTCGGGACGTGCGTTGGGCTCTACGTCAGGATTTAGCTTACTTTCAGCTCTACGTCGGGACGTGCGTTGGGCTCTACGTCGGGACGTGCGTTGGGCTCTACGTCGGGACGTGTGTTGGGCTCTACGTCGGGACGTGCGTTAGGCTCTACATCTGTAGTTAGCTAACTTTCAGCTCTACGTCGGGACGTGCGTTGGGCTCTACGTCGGGACGTGCGTTGGGCTCTACGTCGGGACGTGTTTTGGGCTCTACGTCGGGACGTGTGTTGGGCTCTACGTCAGGATTTAGGATAATTTCAGCTCTACGTCGGGTCGTGCGTTGGGCACTACGTCGGGACGTGCGTTGGGCTCTACGTCGGGACGTGCGTTGGGCTCTACGTCGGGACGTGCGTTGGCTCTACGTCGGGACGTGTGTTGGGATCTACATCATGATTTAGGTTAATTTCAGCTCTACGTCGGGTCGTGTGTTGGGCACTACGTCGGGACGTGTGTTGGGCTCTACATCAGGATTTAGATTACTTTCAGCTCTACGTCGGGACGTGTGTTGGGCTCTACGTCGGGAAGTGTGTTGGGCTCTACATCAGGATTTGATTACTTTCAGCTCTTCGTCGGGACGTGTGTTGGGCTCTACGTTGGGACATGTGTTGGGCTGTACATCAGGATTTAGCTTACTTTTAGCTCTACGTGGGGACGTGTGTTGTGCTCGACATCAGGATTTAGCTTACTTTTAGCTCTACGTCGGGAGATGTGTTGGGCTCTACGTCGGGACGTGTGTTGGGCTCTACATCAGGATTTAGACTACTTTCAGCTCTACGTCGGGACGTGTGCTGGGCTCTACGTCGGGACGTGTGCTGGGCTCTACGTCGGGACGTGTGCTGGGCTCTACGTCGCGACGTGTGTTGGAGTCTGCCTCGGGACGTGTGTTGGGCTCTACGTCGGGACGTGTGTTGGGCTCTACATCATGATTTAGCTTACTTTCAGCTCTACGTCGGGACGTGTGTTGGGCTCTACATCAGGATTTAGCTTGTTTTCAGCTCTACCTCGGGACGTGCGTTGGGCTCTACGTCGGGATGTGCGCTGGGCTCTACGTCGGGACGTGCGCTGGGCTCTACGTCGGGACGTGCGTTGGGCTCTACGTCGGGACTTGCGTTGGGCTCTACGTCGGGACGTGCGTTGTGCTCTACATCAGGGTTTAGCCTACTTTCACCTCTACGTCGGGACGTGTGTTGGGCTCTACATCGGGACGTGTGTTGCGCTCTACGTCGGGACGTGTGTTGGGCTCTACGTTGGGACGTGTGTTGGGCTGTACGTCGGGACGAGTGTTGGGCTCTACTTCGGGACGTGTGTTGGTCTCTACATAAGGATTTAGCTTACTTTCAGCTCTACGTCGGGACGTGTGTTGGGCTCTACGTCGGGACGTGCGTTGGGCTCTACGTCGGGACGTGCGTTGGGCTCTACGTCGGGACGTGTGTTGGGATCTACATCAGGATTTTGGTTAATTTCAGCACTACGTCGGGTCGTGTGTAGGGCACTACGTCGGGACGTGTGTTGGGCTCTACATCAGGTTTTAGCTTACTTTCAGCTCTACGTCGGGACGTGTGTTGGGCTCTACGTCGGGACGTGTGTTGGGCTCTACATCAGGATTTGGATTACTTTCAGCTCTTCGTCGGGACGTGTGTTGGGCTCTACGTCGAGACATGTGTTGGGCTGTACATCAGGATTTAGCTTACTTTTAGCTCTACGTGGGGACGTGTGTTGGGCTCGACATCAGGTTTTAGCTTACTTTTAGCTCTACGTCGGGACATGTGTTGGGCTCTACGTCGGGACGTGTGTAGGGCTGTACATCAGGATTTAGATTACTTTCAGCTCTACGTCGGGATGTGTGTTGGGCTCTACGTCGGGACGTGTGTTGGGCTCTACATCAGGGTTTACCTTACTTTCAGCTCTACATCGGGACGTGTGCTGGGCTCTACATCGAGACGTATGTTGGGCTCTACATCAGGGTTTACCTTACTTTCAGCTCTACGTCGGGACGTGCGTTGGGCTCTATGTCGGGACGTGCGTTGGGCTCTACGTCAGGATTTAGCTTACTTTCAGCTCTACGTCGGGACGTGTGCTGGGCTCTACCGCGGGACGTTTGCTGGGCTCTACATCGCGACGTGTGTTGGAGTCTTCCTCGGGACGTGTGTTGGGCTCTACGTCGGGACGTGTGTTGGGATCTACATCAGGATTTAGCCTGTTTTCAGCTCTACGTCGGGACGTGTGTTGGGCTCTACGTCGGGACGTGTGTTGGGCTCTAGATCAGGATTTATTTTACTTTCAGCTCTACGAGGGGACGTGTGTTGGGCTCGACATCAGGATTTAGCGTACTTTCAGCTCTACGTGGGGACGTGTGTTGGGCTCTACGTCGGGACGTGTGTTGGGCTCCACGTCGGGACGCGTGTTGGGCTGCATGTCGGGACGTGTGTTGGGCTCTACGTCGGGATTTAGTTACTTTCAGCTCTACGTCGGGACGTGTGTTGGGCTCTACGTCGCGACGTGTGTTGGACTCTACGTCGCGACGTGTGTTGGGCTCTACGTCGCGACGTGTGTTGGGCTCTGCGTCGCGACGTGTTTTGGGCACTAGATCAGGATTTATCTTACTTTCAGCTCTACGAGGGGACGTGTCTTGGGCTCGACATCAGGATTTAGCGTACTTTCAGCTCTACGTGGGGACCTGTGTTGGGCTCTACGTCGGGACGTGTGTTGGGCTCCACGTCGGGACGCGTGTTGGGCTGCATGTCGGGACCTGTGTTGGGCTCTGCGTCGAGACGTGTGTTGGGCTCTATGTCGGGATTTAGTTACTTTCAGCTCTACGTCGGGACGTGTGTTGGGCTCTACGTCGGGATTTGTGTTGGGCTCTACGTCGCGACGTGTGTTGGACTCTGCGTCGGGACGTGTGTTGGGCTCTGCGTCGGGAGGTGTGTTGGGCTCTACGTCCGGACGTGTGTTGGGCTCTACATCAGGATTTAGCTTACTTTCAGCTCTACGTCGGGACGTGTGTTGTGCTCTACATCGGGATGTTTGTTGGGCTCTACATCAGGATTTAGCTTACTTTCAGCTCTACGTCGGGACGTGTGTTGGGCTCTACGTCGGGACGTGTGTTGGGCTCTACGTCGGGACGTGTGTTGGGCTCTACATCAGGATTTAGCTTACATTCAGCTCTACGTCGGGACGTGTGTTGGGCTCTACGTCGGGACGTGTGTTGGGCTCCACGTCGGGACGTGCGTTGGGCTCTATGTCGGGACGTGCGTTGGGCTCTATGTCGGGACGTGCGTTGGGCTCTACGTCTGTAGTTAGCTAACTTTCAGCTCTACGTCGGGACGTGCGTTGGGCTCTACGTCGGGACGTGCATTGGGCTCTACGTCGGGACGTGCGTTGGGCTCTATGTCGGGACGTGAGTGGGCTCTACGTCAGGATTTAGCTTACTTTCAGCTTTACGTCGGGACGTGCGTTGGGCTCTACGTCAGGACGTGCGTTGGGCTCTACGTCGGGACGTGCGTTGGGCTCTACGTCAGGATTTAGCTTACTTTCAGCTCTACGTCGGGACGTGCGTTGGGCTCTACGTCAGGATTTAGCTTACTTTCAGCTCTACGTAGGGACGTGCCTTGGGCTCTACGTCGGGACGTGTGTTGGGCTCTACGTCGGGACGTGCGTTAGGCTCTACGTCTGTAGTTAGCTAACTTTCAGCTCTACGTCGGGACGTGCGTTGGGCTCTACGTCGGGACGTGCGTTGGGCTGTACATCGGGACGTGCGTTGGGCTCTACGTCGGGACGTGCGTTGGGCTCTACGTCGGGACGTGTGTTGGGCTCTACGTCAGGATTTAGGTTAATTTCAGCTCTTCGTCGTGTCGTGCGTTGGGCACTACGTCGGGACGTGCGTTGGGCTCTACGTCGGGACGTGCGTTGGGCTCTACGTCGGGACGTGTGTTGGGATTTACATCAGGATTTAGGTTAATTTCAGCTCTACGTCGGGTCATGTGTTGGGCACTACGTCGGGACATGTGTTGGGCTGTACATCAGGATTTAGCTTACTTTTAGCTCTACGTGGGGACGTGTGTTGCGCTTGACATCAGGATTTAGCTTACTTTTAGCTCTACGTCGGGACGTGTGTTGGGCTCTACATCAGGATTTAGATTACTTTCAGCTCTACGTCGGGACGTGTGTTGGGCTCTACGTCGGGACGTGTGTTGGGCTCTACGTCGGGACGTGTGTTGGGCTCTACATCAGGGTTTACCTTACTTTCAGCTCTACGTCGGGACGTGTGCTGGGCTCTATGTCGGGACGTGTGCTGGGCTCTACGTCGGGACGTGTGCTGGGCTCTACGTCGCGACGTGTGTTGGAGTCTGCCTCGGGACGTGTGTTGGGCTCTACGTCGGGACGTGTGTTGGACTCTACATCAGGATTTAGCTTACTTTCAGCTCTACGTCGGGACGTGTGTTGGACTCTACATCAGGATGTAGCTTACTTTCAGCTCTACGTCGGGACGTGTGTTGGGCTCTACATCAGGATTTAGCTTGTTTTCAGCTCTACCTCGGGACGTGCGTTGGGCTCTACGTCGGGACGTGCGCTGGGCTCTACGTCGGGACGTGCGCTGGGCTCTACGTCGGGACGTGCGTTGGGCTCTACGTCGGGACTTGCGTTGGGCTCTACGTCGGGACGTGCGTTGTGCTCTACATCAGGGTTTAGCTTACTTTCACCTCTACATCGGGACGTGTGTTGGGCTCTACGTCGGGACGTGTGTTGGGCTCTACGTCGGGACGTGTGTTGCGCTCTACGTCGGGACGTGTGTTGGGCTCTACGTCGGGACGTGTGTTGGGCTCTACGTCGGGACGAGTGTTGGGCTCTACTTCGGGACGTCTGTTGGTCTCTACATAAGGATTTAGCTTACTTTCAGCTCTACGTCGGGACGTGTGTTGGGCTCTACGTCGGGACGTGCGTTGGGCTCTACGTCGGGACGTGTTTTGGGCACTAGATCAGGATTTATCTTACTTTCAGCTCTACGAGGGGACGTGTGTTGGGCTCGACATCAGGATTTAGCGTACTTTCAGGTCTACGTGGGGACCTGTGTTGGGCTCTACGTCGGGACGTGTGTTGGGCTCCACGTCGGGACGCGTGTTGGGCTGCATGTCGGGACGTGTGTTGGGCTCTACGTCAGGATTTAGTTACTTTCAGCTCTACGTCGGGACGTGTGTTGGGCTCTACGTCGGGACGTGTGCTGGGCTCTACGGCGGGACGTGTGCTGGGCTCTACATCGCGACGTGTGTTGGAGTCTGCCTCGGGACGTGTGTTGGGCTCTACGTCGGGACGTGTGTTGGGATCTACATCAGGATTTAGCTTGTTTTCAGCTCTACGTCGGGACGTGTGTTGGGCTCTACGTCGGGACGTGTGTTGGGCTCTACGTCGGGACGTGTGTTGGGCTCTAGATCAGGATTTATTTTACTTTCAGCTCTACGAGGGGACGTGTGTTGGGCTCGACATCAGGATTTAGTGTACTTTCAGCTCTACGTGGGGACGTGTATTGGGCTCTACGTCGGGATGTGTGTTGGGCTCCACGTCGGGACGCGTGTTGGGCTGCATGTCGGGACGTGTGTTGGGCTCTACGTCGGGATTTAGTTACTTTCAGCTCTACATCGCGACGTGTGTTGGGCTCTACGTCGCGACGTGTGTTGGGCTCTGCGTCGCGACGTGTGTTGGGCTCTGCGTCGGGACGTGTGTTGGGCTCTACGTCGGGACGTGTGTTGGGCTGTACGTCGGGACGTGTTTTGGGCACTAGATCAGGATTTATCTTACTTTCAGCTCTACGAGGGGACGTGTGTTGGGCTCGACATCAGGATTTAGCGTACTTTCAGCTCTACGTGGGGACCTGTGTTGGGCTCTACGTCGGGACGTGTGTTTGGCTCTACGTCGGGACGTGTGTTGGGCTCCACGTCGGGATGTGTGTTGGGCTCTACATCAGGTTTAGCTTATATTCAGCTCTACGTCGGGACGTCTGTCGGGCTCTACGTCGGGACATCTGTTGGGCTCTACGTCGTGACATGTGTTGGGCTCTGCGTCGGGACGTGTGTTGGTCTCTACGTCAGGATTTAGCTTACTTTCAGCTCTATGTCGGGACGTGTGTTGGGCTCTTCATCGGGACGTGTGTTGGGCTCTACGTCGGGACGTGTGTTGGGCTCTACATCAGGATTTAGCTTACTTTTAGCTCTACGTCGGGACGTGTGTTGGGCTCTACGTCGGGACATGCATTGGGCTCTACGTCGGGACGTGTGTTGGGCTCTACGTCGGGACGTGTGTTGGGCTCTACGTCGGGACGTGTGTTGGGCTCTACATCAGGACTTAGCTTACTTTCGGCTCTACGTCGGGACGTGCGTTGGGCTCTACGTCGGGACGTGCGTTGGGCTCTACGTCGGGACGTGTGTTGGGCTCTACGTCGGGACGTGCGTTGGGCCCTACGTCGGGACGTGTGTTGGGCTCTTCGTCGGGACGTCTGTTCGGCTCTACGTCGGGATGTAGCTTACTTTCAGCTCTATGTCGGGACGTGTGTTGGGCTCTATGTCGGGACGTGTGTTGGGCTCTACGTCGCGATGTGTGTTGGGCTCTACGTCGAGACGTATGTTGGGCTCTACATCAGGGTTTACCTTACTTTCAGCTCTACGTCGGGACGTGAGTTTGTGTCTACGTCGGGACGTGTGCTGGTCTATACGTCGGGACGTGTGCTGGGCTCTACGTCGGGACGTGTGTTGGGCTCTACGTCGCGACTTGTGTTGGAGTCTGGCCCGGGACGTGTGTTGGGCTCTACGTCGGGACGTGTGTTGGGCTCTACGTCGGGACGTCGGTTGGCTCTACGTTGGGACGTGTGATGGGCTCTACGTCGGGACGTGGGTTGGGCTCTACGTCGGGACGTGGGTTGGGCTCTACGTCGGGACGTCTGTCGGGCCCTACGTCGGGACGTGGGTTGGGCTCTACGTCGGGACGTCTGTCGGGCTCTACGTCGGGACATCTGTTGGGCTCTACGTCGTGACATCTGTTGGTCTCTGCGTCGGGACGTGTGTTGGTCTCTACGTCAGGATTTAGCTTACTTTCAGCTCTATGTCGGGACGTGTGTTGGGCTCTTCATCGGGACGTGTGTTGGGCTCTACGTCGGGACGTGTGTTGGGCTCTACATCAGGATTTAGCTTACTTTTAGCTCTACGTCGGGACGTGTGTTGGGCTCTACGTCGGGACATGCGTTGGGCTCTACGTCGGGACGTGTGTTGGGCTCTACGTCGGGACGTGTGTTGGGCTCTACGTCGGGACGTGTGTTGGGCTCTACATCAGGACTTAGCTTACTTTCGGCTCTACGTCGGGACGTGCGTTGGGCTCTACGTCGGGACGTGCGTTGGGCTCTACGTCGGGACGTGTGTTGGGTTCTACGTCTGTAATTAGCTAACGTTCAGCTCTACATCGAGACGTGTGTTGGGCTCTACGTCTGTAGTTAGCTGACTTTCAGCTGTACGTCGGGACGTGTGTTGGGCTCTACATCAGGATTTAGCTTACTTTCAGCTCTACGTCGGGACGTGCGTTGGGCTCTACGTCGGGACGTGCGTTGGGCCCTTCGTCGGGACGTGTGTTGGGTTCTACGTCTGTAGTTAGCTAACGTTCAGCTCTACATCGAGACGTGTGTTGGGCTCTACGTCTGTAGTTAGCTGACTTTCAGCTGTACGTCGGGACGTGTGTTGGGCTCTACATCAGGATTTAGCTTACTTTCAGCTCTACGTCGGGAAGTGTGTTGGGCTCGACATCAGGATTTAGCTTGTTTTCAGCTCTACGTCGGGACGTGTGTTGGGCTCTACGTCGGGACGTGTGTTGGGCTCTACGTCGGGACGTGTGTTGGGCTCTACATCAGGTTTAGCTTTTATTGAGCTCTACGTCGGGACGTGTGTTGGGCTCTACGTCGGGACGTGTGTTGGGCTCTACATCAGTGTTTAGCTTACTTTCACCTCTACGTCGGGACATGTGTTGGGCTCTACGTCGGGACGTGTGTTGGGCTCTACGTCCGGACGTGTGTTGGGCTCTACGTCGGGACGTGTGTTGGGCTCTACGTCGGGACGTGTGTTGGGCTCGACATCAGGATTTAGCTTACTTTCAGCTCTACTTCGGGACGTGTGTTGGGCTCTACGTCGGGACGTGTGTTGGGCTCTTCGTCGGGACATCTGTTCGGCTCTACGTCGGGATGTAGCTTACTTTCAGCTCTATGTCGGGACGTGTGTTGGGCTCTATGTCGGGACGTGTGTTGGGCTCTATGTCCGGACGTGTGTTGGGCTCTACGTCGCGACGTGTGTTGGGCTCTACGTCGAGACGTATGTTGGGCTCTACATCGGGACGTGTGATGGGCTCTACGTCGGGACGTGGGTTGGGCTCTACGTCGGGACGTGTGTTGGGCTCTACGTCGGGACGTCGGTTGGCTCTACATCGGGACGTGTGATGTGCTCTACGTCGGGACGTGGGTTGGGCTCTACGTCGGGACGTGGGTTGGGCTCTACGTCGGGACGTCTGTCGGCCCCTACGTCGGGACGTGGGTTGGGCTCTACGTCGGGACGTCTGTCGGGCTCTACGTCGGGACATCTGTTGGGCTCTACTTCGTGACATGTGTTGGGCTCTGCTTCGGGACGTGTGTTGGTCTCTACGTCAGGATTTAGCTTACTTTCAGCTCTATGTCGGGACGTGTGTTGGGCTCTTCATCGGGACGTGTGTTGGGCTCTACGTCGGGACGTGTGTTGGGCTCTACATCAGGATTTAGCTTACTTTTAGCTCTACGTCGGGACGTGTGTTGGGCTCTACGTCGGGACATGCGTTGGGCTCTACGTCGGGACGTGTGTTGGGCTCTACGTCGGGACGTGTGTTGGGCTCTACGTCGGGACGTGTGTTGGGCTCTACATCAGGACTTAGCTTACTTTCGGCTCTACGTCGGGACGTGCGTTGGGCTCTACGTCGGGACGTGCGTTGGGCTCTACGTCGGGACGTGTGTTGGGTTCTACGTCTGTAGTTAGCTAACGTTCAGCTCTACATCGAGACGTGTGTTGGGCTCTACGTCTGTAGTTAGCTGACTTTCAGCTGTACGTCGGGACGTGTGTTGGGCTCTACATCAGGATTTAGCTTACTTTCAGCTCTACGTCGGGACGTGCGTTGGGCTCTCCGTCGGGACGTGCGTTGGGCCCTACTTCGGGACGTGTGTTGGGCTCTACGTCGGGACGTGTGTTGGGCTCTTTTTCGGGACATCTGTTCGGCTCTACGTCGGGATGTAGCTTACTTTCAGCTCTATGTCGGGACGTGTGTTGGGCTCTATGTCGGGACGTGTGTTGGGCTCTATGTCCGGACGTGTGTTGGGCTCTACGTCGCGACGTGTGTTGGGCTCTACGTCGAGACGTATGTTGGGCTCTACATCGGGACGTGTGATGGGCTCTACGTCGGGACGTGTGTTGGGCTCTACGTCAGGACGTGTGTTGGGCTCTACATCAGGACTTAGCTTACTTTCGGCTCTACGTCGGGACGTGCGTTGGGCTCTACGTCGGGACGTGCGTTGGGCTCTACGTCGGGACGTGTGTTGGGCTCTACGTCGGGACGTGCGTTGGGCCCTACGTCGGGACGTGTGTTGGGTTCTACGTCTGTAGTTAGCTAACGTTCAGCTCTACATCGAGACGTGTGTTGGGCTCTACGTCTCTACTTAGCTGACTTTCAGCTGTACGTCGGGACGTGTGTTGGGCTCTACATCAGGATTTAGCTTACTTTCAGCTCTACGTCGGGAAGTGTGTTGGGCTCGACATCAGGATTTAGCTTGTTTTCAGCTCTACGTCGGGACGTGTGTTGGGCTCTACGTCGGGACGTGTGTTGGGCTCTACGTCGGGACGTGTGTTGGGCTCTACATCAGGTTTAGCTTATATTGAGCTCTACGTCGGGACGTGTGTTGGGCTCTACGTCGGGACGTGTGTTGGGCTCTACATCAGTGTTTAGCTTACTTTCACCTCTACGTCGGGACATGTGTTGGGCTCTACGTCGGGACGTGTGTTGGGCTCTACGTCCGGACGTGTGTTGGGCTCTACGTCGGGACGTGTGTTGGGCTCTACGTCGGGACGTGTGTTGGGCTCTACGTCGGGACGTGTGTTGTGCTCGACATCAGGATTTAGCTTACTTTCAGCTCTACTTCAGGACGTGTGTTGGGCTCTACATCGGGACGTGTGTTGGGCTCTTCGTCGGGACATCTGTTCGGCTCTACGTCGGGATGTAGCTTACTTTCAGCTCTATGTCGGGACGTGTGTTGGGCTCTATGTCGGGACGTGTGTTGGGCTCTACGTCGCGACGTGTGTTGGGCTCTACGTCGCGACGTGTGTTGGGCTCTATGTCGAGACGTATGTTGGGCTCTACATCAGGGTTTACCTTACTTTCAGCTCTACGTCGGGACGTGAGTTTGTGTCTACGTCGGGACGTGTGCTGGGCTCTACGTCGGGACGTGTGCTGGGCTCTACGTCGGGACGTGTTTTGGGCTCTACGTCGCGACTTGTGTTGGAGTCTGGCCCGGGACGTGTGTTGGGCTCTACGTCGGGACGTGTGTTGGGCTCTACGTCGGGACGTCGGTTGGCTCTACGTCGGGACGTGTGATGGGCTCTACGTCGGGACGTGGGTTGGGCTCTACGTCGGGACGTGGGTTGGGCTCTACGTCGGGACGTCTGTCGGGCCCTACGTCGGGACGTGGGTTGGGCTCTACGTCGGGACGTCTGTCGGGCTCTACGTCGGGACATCTGTTGGGCTCTACGTCGTGACATCTGTTGGTCTCTGCGTCGGGACGTGTGTTGGTCTCTACGTCAGGATTTAGCTTACTTTCAGCTCTATGTCGGGACGTGTGTTGGGCTCTTCATCGGGACGTGTGTTGGGCTCTACGTCGGGACGTGTGTTGGGCTCTACATCAGGATTTAGCTTACTTTTAGCTCTACGTCGGGACGTGTGTTGGGCTCTACGTCGGGACATGCGTTGGGCTCTACGTCGGGACGTGTGTTGGGCTCTACGTCGGGACGTGTGTTGGGCTCTACGTCGGGACGTGTGTTGGGCTCTACATCAGGACTTAGCTTACTTTCGGCTCTACGTCGGGACGTGCGTTGGGCTCTACGTCGGGACGTGCGTTGGGCTCTACGTCGGGACGTGTGTTGGGTTCTACGTCTGTAATTAGCTAACGTTCAGCTCTACATCGAGACGTGTGTTGGGCTCTACGTCTGTAGTTAGCTGACTTTCAGCTGTACGTCGGGACGTGTGTTGGGCTCTACATCAGGATTTAGCTTACTTTCAGCTCTACGTCGGGACGTGCGTTGGGCTCTACGTCGGGACGTGCGTTGGGCCCTTCGTCGGGACGTGTGTTGGGTTCTACGTCTGTAGTTACCTAACGTTCAGCTCTACATCGAGACGTGTGTTGGGCTCTACGTCTGTAGTTAGCTGACTTTCAGCTGTACGTCGGGACGTGTGTTGGGCTCTACATCAGGATTTAGCTTACTTTCAGCTCTACGTCGGGAAGTGTGTTGGGCTCGACATCAGGATTTAGCTTGTTTTCAGCTCTACGTCGGGACGTGTGTTGGGCTCTACGTCGGGACGTGTGTTGGGCTCTACGTCGGGACGTGTGTTGGGCTCTACATCAGGTTTAGCTTTTATTGAGCTCTACGTCGGGACGTGTGTTGGGCTCTACGTCGGGACGTGTGTTGGGCTCTACATCAGTGTTTAGCTTACTTTCACCTCTACGTCGGGACATGTGTTGGGCTCTACGTCGGGACGTGTGTTGGGCTCTACGTCCGGACGTGTGTTGGGCTCTACGTCGGGACGTGTGTTGGGCTCTACGTCGGGACGTGTGTTGGGCTCGACATCAGGATTTAGCTTACTTTCAGCTCTACTTCGGGACGTGTGTTGGGCTCTACGTCGGGACGTGTGTTGGGCTCTTCGTCGGGACATCTGTTCGGCTCTACGTCGGGATGTAGCTTACTTTCAGCTCTATGTCGGGACGTGTGTTGGGCTCTATGTCGGGACGTGTGTTGGGCTCTATGTCCGGACGTGTGTTGGGCTCTACGTCGCGACGTGTGTTGGGCTCTACGTCGAGACGTATGTTGGGCTCTACATCGGGACGTGTGATGGGCTCTACGTCGGGACGTGGGTTGGGCTCTACGTCGGGACGTGTGTTGGGCTCTACGTCGGGACGTCGGTTGGCTCTACATCGGGACGTGTGATGTGCTCTACGTCGGGACGTGGGTTGGGCTCTACGTCGGGACGTGGGTTGGGCTCTACGTCGGGACGTCTGTCGGCCCCTACGTCGGGACGTGGGTTGGGCTCTACGTCGGGACGTCTGTCGGGCTCTACGTCGGGACATCTGTTGGGCTCTACTTCGTGACATGTGTTGGGCTCTGCTTCGGGACGTGTGTTGGTCTCTACGTCAGGATTTAGCTTACTTTCAGCTCTATGTCGGGACGTGTGTTGGGCTCTTCATCGGGACGTGTGTTGGGCTCTACGTCGGGACGTGTGTTGGGCTCTACATCAGGATTTAGCTTACTTTTAGCTCTACGTCGGGACGTGTGTTGGGCTCTACGTCGGGACATGCGTTGGGCTCTACGTCGGGACGTGTGTTGGGCTCTACGTCGGGACGTGTGTTGGGCTCTACGTCGGGACGTGTGTTGGGCTCTACATCAGGACTTAGCTTACTTTCGGCTCTACGTCGGGACGTGCGTTGGGCTCTACGTCGGGACGTGCGTTGGGCTCTACGTCGGGACGTGTGTTGGGTTCTACGTCTGTAGTTAGCTAACGTTCAGCTCTACATCGAGACGTGTGTTGGGCTCTACGTCTGTAGTTAGCTGACTTTCAGCTGTACGTCGGGACGTGTGTTGGGCTCTACATCAGGATTTAGCTTACTTTCAGCTCTACGTCGGGACGTGCGTTGGGCTCTCCGTCGGGACGTGCGTTGGGCCCTACTTCGGGACGTGTGTTGGGCTCTACGTCGGGACGTGTGTTGGGCTCTTTTTCGGGACATCTGTTCGGCTCTACGTCGGGATGTAGCTTACTTTCAGCTCTATGTCGGGACGTGTGTTGGGCTCTATGTCGGGACGTGTGTTGGGCTCTATGTCCGGACGTGTGTTGGGCTCTACGTCGCGACGTGTGTTGGGCTCTACGTCGAGACGTATGTTGGGCTCTACATCGGGACGTGTGATGGGCTCTACGTCGGGACGTGTGTTGGGCTCTACGTCAGGACGTGTGTTGGGCTCTACATCAGGACTTAGCTTACTTTCGGCTCTACGTCGGGACGTGCGTTGGGCTCTACGTCGGGACGTGCGTTGGGCTCTACGTCGGGACGTGTGTTGGGCTCTACGTCGGGACGTGCGTTGGGCCCTACGTCGGGACGTGTGTTGGGTTCTACGTCTGTAGTTAGCTAACGTTCAGCTCTACATCGAGACGTGTGTTGGGCTCTACGTCTCTACTTAGCTGACTTTCAGCTGTACGTCGGGACGTGTGTTGGGCTCTACATCAGGATTTAGCTTACTTTCAGCTCTACGTCGGGAAGTGTGTTGGGCTCGACATCAGGATTTAGCTTGTTTTCAGCTCTACGTCGGGACGTGTGTTGGGCTCTACGTCGGGACGTGTGTTGGGCTCTACGTCGGGACGTGTGTTGGGCTCTACATCAGGTTTAGCTTATATTGAGCTCTACGTCGGGACGTGTGTTGGGCTCTACGTCGGGACGTGTGTTGGGCTCTACATCAGTGTTTAGCTTACTTTCACCTCTACGTCGGGACATGTGTTGGGCTCTACGTCGGGACGTGTGTTGGGCTCTACGTCCGGACGTGTGTTGGGCTCTACGTCGGGACGTGTGTTGGGCTCTACGTCGGGACGTGTGTTGGGCTCTACGTCGGGACGTGTGTTGTGCTCGACATCAGGATTTAGCTTACTTTCAGCTCTACTTCAGGACGTGTGTTGGGCTCTACATCGGGACGTGTGTTGGGCTCTTCGTCGGGACATCTGTTCGGCTCTACGTCGGGATGTAGCTTACTTTCAGCTCTATGTCGGGACGTGTGTTGGGCTCTATGTCGGGACGTGTGTTGGGCTCTACGTCGCGACGTGTGTTGGGCTCTACGTCGCGACGTGTGTTGGGCTCTATGTCGAGACGTATGTTGGGCTCTACATCAGGGTTTACCTTACTTTCAGCTCTACGTCGGGACGTGAGTTTGTGTCTACGTCGGGACGTGTGCTGGGCTCTACGTCGGGACGTGTGCTGGGCTCTACGTCGGGACGTGTTTTGGGCTCTACGTCGCGACTTGTGTTGGAGTCTGGCCCGGGACGTGTGTTGGGCTCTACGTCGGGACGTGTGTTGGGCTCTACGTCGGGACGTCGGTTGGCTCTACGTCGGGACGTGTGATGGGCTCTACGTCGGGACGTGGGTTGGGCTCTACGTCGGGACGTGGGTTGGGCTCTACGTCGGGACGTCTGTCGGGCCCTACGTCGGGACGTGGGTTGGGCTCTACGTCGGGACGTCTGTCGGGCTCTACGTCGGGACATCTGTTGGGCTCTACGTCGTGACATCTGTTGGTCTCTGCGTCGGGACGTGTGTTGGTCTCTACGTCAGGATTTAGCTTACTTTCAGCTCTATGTCGGGACGTGTGTTGGGCTCTTCATCGGGACGTGTGTTGGGCTCTACGTCGGGACGTGTGTTGGGCTCTACATCAGGATTTAGCTTACTTTTAGCTCTACGTCGGGACGTGTGTTGGGCTCTACGTCGGGACATGCGTTGGGCTCTACGTCGGGACGTGTGTTGGGCTCTACGTCGGGACGTGTGTTGGGCTCTACGTCGGGACGTGTGTTGGGCTCTACATCAGGACTTAGCTTACTTTCGGCTCTACGTCGGGACGTGCGTTGGGCTCTACGTCGGGACGTGCGTTGGGCTCTACGTCGGGACGTGTGTTGGGTTCTACGTCTGTAATTAGCTAACGTTCAGCTCTACATCGAGACGTGTGTTGGGCTCTACGTCTGTAGTTAGCTGACTTTCAGCTGTACGTCGGGACGTGTGTTGGGCTCTACATCAGGATTTAGCTTACTTTCAGCTCTACGTCGGGACGTGCGTTGGGCTCTACGTCGGGACGTGCGTTGGGCCCTTCGTCGGGACGTGTGTTGGGTTCTACGTCTGTAGTTAGCTAACGTTCAGCTCTACATCGAGACGTGTGTTGGGCTCTACGTCTGTAGTTAGCTGACTTTCAGCTGTACGTCGGGACGTGTGTTGGGCTCTACATCAGGATTTAGCTTACTTTCAGCTCTACGTCGGGAAGTGTGTTGGGCTCGACATCAGGATTCAGCTTGTTTTCAGCTCTACGTCGGGACGTGTGTTGGGCTCTACGTCGGGACGTGTGTTGGGCTCTACGTCGGGACGTGTGTTGGGCTCTACATCAGGTTTAGCTTTTATTGAGCTCTACGTCGGGACGTGTGTTGGGCTCTACGTCGGGACGTGTGTTGGGCTCTACATCAGTGTTTAGCTTACTTTCACCTCTACGTCGGGACATGTGTTGGGCTCTACGTCGGGACGTGTGTTGGGCTCTACGTCCGGACGTGTGTTGGGCTCTACGTCGGGACGTGTGTTGGGCTCTACGTCGGGACGTGTGTTGGGCTCGACATCAGGATTTAGCTTACTTTCAGCTCTACTTCGGGACGTGTGTTGGGCTCTACGTCGGGACGTGTGTTGGGCTCTTCGTCGGGACATCTGTTCGGCTCTACGTCGGGATGTAGCTTACTTTCAGCTCTATGTCGGGACGTGTGTTGGGCTCTATGTCGGGACGTGTGTTGGGCTCTATGTCCGGACGTGTGTTGGGCTCTACGTCGCGACGTGTGTTGGGCTCTACGTCGAGACGTATGTTGGGCTCTACATCAGGGTTTATCTTACTTTCAGCTCTACGTCGGGACGTGAGTTTGTGTCTACGTCGGGACGTGTGTTGGGCTCTACGTCGGGACGTGTGTTGGGCTCTACGTCGGGACGTCGGTTGGCTCTACATCGGGACGTGTGATGGGCTCTACGTCGGGACGTGGGTTGGGCTCTACGTCGGGACGTGGGTTGGGCTCTACGTCGGGACGTCTGTCGGCCCCTACGTCGGGACGTGGGTTGGGCTCTACGTCGGGACGTCTGTCGGGCTCTACGTCGGGACATCTGTTGGGCTCTACTTCGTGACATGTGTTGGGCTCTGCGTCGGGACGTGTGTTGGTCTCTACGTCAGGATTTAGCTTACTTTCAGCTCTATGTCGGGACGTGTGTTGGGCTCTTCATCGGGACGTGTGTTGGGCTCTACGTCGGGACGTGTGTTGGGCTCTACATCAGGATTTAGCTTACTTTTAGCTCTACGTCGGGACGTGTGTTGGGCTCTACGTCGGGACATGCGTTGGGCTCTACGTCGGGACGTGTGTTGGGCTCTACGTCGGGACGTGTGTTGGGCTCTACGTCGGGACGTGTGTTGGGCTCTACATCAGGACTTAGCTTACTTTCGGCTCTACGTCGGGACGTGCGTTGGGCTCTACGTCGGGACGTGCGTTGGGCTCTACGTCGGGACGTGTGTTGGGTTCTACGTCTGTAGTTAGCTAACGTTCAGCTCTACATCGAGACGTGTGTTGGGCTCTACGTCTGTAGTTAGCTGACTTTCAGCTGTACGTCGGGACGTGTGTTGGGCTCTACATCAGGATTTAGCTTACTTTCAGCTCTACGTCGGGACGTGCGTTGGGCTCTACGTCGGGACGTGCGTTGGGCCCTACGTCGGGACGTGTGTTGGGTTCTACGTCTGTAGTTAGCTAACGTTCAGCTCTACATCGAGACGTGTGTTGGGCTCTACGTCTGTAGTTAGCTGACTTTCAGCTGTACGTCGGGACGTGTGTTGGGCTCTACATCAGGATTTAGCTTACTTTCAGCTCTACGTCGGGAAGTGTGTTGGGCTCGACATCAGGATTTAGCTTGTTTTCAGCTCTACGTCGGGACGTGTGTTGGGCTCTACGTCGGGACGTGTGTTGGGCTCTACGTCGGGACGTGTGTTGGGCTCTACATCAGGTTTAGCTTATATTGAGCTCTACGTCGGGACGTGTGTTGGGCTCTACGTCGGGACGTGTGTTGGGCTCTACATCAGTGTTTAGCTTACTTTCACCTCTACGTCGGGACATGTGTTGGGCTCTACGTCGGGACGTGTGTTGGGCTCTACGTCCGAACGTGTGTTGGGCTCTACGTCGGGACGTGTGTTGGGCTCTACGTCGGGACGTGTGTTGGGCTCTACGTCGGGACGTGTGTTGTGCTCGACATCAGGATTTAGCTTACTTTCAGCTCTACTTCAGGACGTGTGTTGGGCTCTACGTCGGGACGTGTGTTGGGCTCTTCGTCGGGACATCTGTTCGGCTCTACGTCGGGATGTAGCTTACTTTCAGCTCTATGTCGGGACGTGTGTTGGGCTCTATGTCGGGACGTGTGTTGGGCTCTACGTCGCGACGTGTGTTGGGCTCTACGTCGAGACGTATGTTGGGCTCTACATCAGGGTTTACCTTACTTTCAGCTCTACGTCGGGACGTGAGTTTGTGTCTACGTCGGGACGTGTGCTGGGCTCTACGTCGGGACGTGTGCTGGGCTCTACGTCGGGACGTGTTTTGGGCTCTACGTCGCGACTTGTGTTGGAGTCTGGCCCGGGACGTGTGTTGGGCTCTACGTCGGGACGTGTGTTGGGCTCTACGTAGGGACGTCGGTTGGCTCTACGTCGGGACGTGTGATGGGCTCTACGTTGGGACGTGGGTTGGGCTCTACGTCGGGACGTGGGTTGGGCTCTACGTCGGGACGTCTGTCGGGCCCTACGTCGGGACGTGGGTTGGGCTCTACGTCGGGACGTCTGTCGGGCTCTACGTCGGGACATCTGTTGGGCTCTACGTCGTGACATGTGTTGGGCTCTGCGTCGGGACGTGTGTTGGTCTCTACGTCAGGATTTAGCTTACTTTCAGCTCTATGTCGGGACGTGTGTTGGGCTCTTCATCGGGACGTGTGTTGGGCTCTACGTCGGGACGTGTGTTGGGCTCTACATCAGGATTTAGCTTACTTTTAGCTCTACGTCGGGACGTGTGTTGGGCTCTACGTCGGGACATGCATTGGGCTCTACGTCGGGACGTGTGTTGGGCTCTACGTCGGGACGTGTGTTGGGCTCTACGTCGGGACGTGTGTTGGGCTCTACATCAGGACTTAGCTTACTTTCGGCTCTACGTCGGGACGTGCGTTGGGCTCTACGTCGGGACGTGCGTTGGGCTCTACGTCGGGACGTGTGTTGGGCTCTACGTCGGGACGTGCGTTGGGCCCTACGTCGGGACGTGTGTTGGGTTCTACGTCTGTAGTTAGCTAACGTTCAGCTCTACATCGAGACGTGTGTTGGGCTCTACGTCTCTACTTAGCTGACTTTCAGCTGTACGTCGGGACGTGTGTTGGGCTCTACATCAGGATTTAGCTTACTTTCAGCTCTACGTCGGGAAGTGTGTTGGGCTCGACATCAGGATTTAGCTTGTTTTCAGCTCTACGTCGGGACGTGTGTTGGGCTCTACGTCGGGACGTGTGTTGGGCTCTACGTCGGGACGTGTGTTGGGCTCTACATCAGGTTTAGCTTATATTGAGCTCTACGTCGGGGCGTGTGTTGGGCTCTACGTCGGGACGTGTGTTGGGCTCTACATCAGTGTTTAGCTTACTTTCACCTCTACGTCGGGACATGTGTTGGGCTCTACGTCGGGACGTGTGTTGGGCTCTACGTCCGGACGTGTGTTGGGCTCTACGTCGGGACGTGTGTTGGGCTCTACGTCGGGACGTGTGTTGTGCTCGACATCAGGATTTAGCTTACTTTCAGCTCTACTTCAGGACGTGTGTTGGGCTCTACGTCGGGACGTGTGTTGGGCTCTTCGTCGGGACATCTGTTCGGCTCTACGTCGGGATGTAGCTTACTTTCAGCTCTATGTCGGGACGTGTGTTGGGCTCTATGTCGGGACGTGTGTTGGGCTCTACGTCGCGACGTGTGTTGGGCTCTACGTCGCGACGTGTGTTGGGCTCTACGTCGAGACGTATGTTGGGCTCTACATCAGGGTTTACCTTACTTTCAGCTCTACGTCGGGACGTGAGTTTGTGTCTACGTCGGGACGTGTGCTGGGCTCTACGTCGGGACGTGTGCTGGGCTCTACGTCGGGACGTGTTTTGGGCTCTACGTCGCGACTTGTGTTGGAGTCTGGCCCGGGACGTGTGTTGGGCTCTACGTCGGGACGTGTGTTGGGCTCTACGTCGGGACGTCGGTTGGCTCTACGTCGGGACGTGTGATGGGCTCTACGTCGGGACGTGGGTTGGGCTCTACGTCGGGACGTGGGTTGGGCTCTACGTCGGGACGTCTGTCGGGCCCTACGTCGGGACGTGGGTTGGGCTCTACGTCGGGACGTCTGTCGGGCTCTACGTCGGGACATCTGTTGGGCTCTACGTCGTGACATGTGTTGGGCTCTGGGTCGGGACGTGTGTTGGTCTCTACGTCAGGATTTAGCTTACTTTCAGCTCTATGTCGGGACGTGTGTTCGGCTCTTCATCGGGACGTGTGTTGGGCTCTACGTCGGGACGTGTGTTGGGCTCTACATCAGGATTTAACTTACTTTTAGCTCTACGTCGGGACGTGTGTTGGGCTCTACGTCGGGACATGCAGTGGGCTCTACGTCGGGACGTGTGTTGGGCTCTACGTCGGGACGTGTGTTGGGCTCTACGTCGGGACGTGTGTTGGGCTCTACATCAGGACTTAGCGTACTTTCGGCTCTACGTCGGGACGTGCGTTGGGCTCTACGTCGGGACGTGCGTTGGGCTCTACGTCGGGACGTGCGTTGGGCTCTACGTCGGGACGTGCGTTGGGCCCTACGTCGGGACGTGTGTTGGGTTCTACGTCTGTAGTTAGCTAACGTTCAGCACTACATCGAGACGTGTGTTGGGCTCTACGTCTGTAGTTAGCTGACTTTCAGCTGTACGTCGGGACGTGTGTTGGGCTCTACGTCGGGACGTGTGTTGGGCTCTACGTCGGGATGTGTGTTGGGCTCTACATCAGGTTTAGCTTATATTGAGCTCTACGTCGGGACGTGTGTTGGGCTCTACGTCGGGACGTGTGTTGGGCTCTACATCAGTGTTTAGCTTACTTTCACCTCTACGTCGGGACATGTGTTGGGCTCTCCGTCGGGACGTGTGTTGGGCTCTCCGTCGGGACGTGTGTTGGGCTCTACGTGGGGATTTAGCTTACTTCCAGCTCTACGTCGGGACGTGTGTTGGACTCTACGTCGGGACGTGTGTTGGGCTCTACATCGGAACGTGTGTTGGGCTCTACGTCGGGACGTGGGTTGGGCTCTACGTCGGGACGTGTGTTGGGCTCTACGTCGGGACGTCTGTCGGGCCCTACGTCGGGACGTGGGTTGGGCTCTACGTCGGGACGTCTGTCGGGCTCTACGTCGGGACATCTGTTGGGCTCTACGTCGTGACATGTGTTGGGCTCTGCGTCGGGACGTGTGTTGGTCTCTACGTCAGGATTTAGCTTACTTTCAGCTCTATGTCGGGACGTGTGTTGGGCTCTTCATCGGGACGTGTGTTGGGCTCTACGTCGGGACGTGTGTTGGGCTCTACGTCGGGACGTGTGTTGGGCTGTACGTTGGGACGTGTGTTGGGCTCTGCGTCGCGACGAGTGTTGGACTCTGCGTCGGGACGTGTGTTGGGCTCTACGTCAGGACGTGTGTTGGTCTCTACGTCGGGACGTGTGTTGGGCTCTACGTCGGGACTTGTGTTGGTCTCTACGTCGGGACGTGTGTTGTGCTCTACGTCGGGACTTGTGTTGGGCTCTACGTCAGGACGTGTGTTGGGCTCTACTTCGGGACGTGTGTTGGGCTCTACATCAGGATTTAGCTTTTTTTCAGCTCTACGTGGGGACGTGTGTTGGGCTCGACATCAGGGTTTACCTTACTTTCACCTCTACGTCGGGACGTGTGTTGGGTTCTACGTCGGGACGTATGTGGGGCTCTACGTCGGGACGTGTGTTGGGCTCTACATCAGGATTTAGCTTACTTTCAGCTCTACGTCGGGACGTGTGTTGGGCTCTACATCAGGATTTAAATTACTTTCAGCTCTACGTCGGGACGTGTGTTGGGCTCTACATCAGGATTTAGATTACTTTCAGCTCTAAGTCGGAACGTGTGTTGGGCTCTACGTCGGGACGTGTGTTGGGCTCTACATCAGGATTTAGCGTACTTACAGCTCTACGTCGGGACGTGCGTTGGGCTCTACGTCGGGACGTGCGTTGGGCTCTACGTCGGGACGTGTATTGGGCTCTACATCTAGATTTAGCTTATTTTCAGCTCTACGTCGGGACGTGTGTTGGGCTCTACGTCGCGACGTGTGTTGGTCTCTGCTTCGGGACGTGCGTTGGGCTCTACGTCGGGACGTGCGTTGGGCTCTACATCAGGATTTAGCTTACTTTCAGCTCTACGTGGGGACGTGTGTTTGGCTCTACGTCGGGACGTGTGTTGGGCTCTATATCGGGACATGTGTTGGGCTCTACGTCGGGACGTCTGTTGGGATCTACGTCGGGACGTGTGTTGGGGTCTACGTCGGGACGTTTGTTGGGCTCTACGTCGGGACGTGGGTTGGGCTCTACGTCGGGATGTGTGTTGGGCTCTACGTCGGGACGTGGGTTGGGCTCTACGTCGTGACGTGGGTTGGGCTCTTCGTCGGGACGTCTGTTGGGCTCTACGTCGGGATTTACCTTACTTTCAGCTCTACGTCGGGACGTGTGCTGGGCTCTACGTCGCGACGTGTGTTGGGCTCTACGTCGGGATGTGCGTTGGGCTCTACGTCGGGACGTGCGTTGGGCTCTACGTCGGGACGTGTGTTGGGCTCTATGTCGGGACGTGTGTTGGACTCTACGTCGGGATGTGTGTTGGGCTCTACATCAGGATTTAGCTTACTTTCAGCTCTACGTGGGGACGTGTGTTTGGCTCGATATCAGGATTTAGCGTACTTTCAGCTCTACGTCGGGACGTGTGTTGGGCTCTACGTCGGGATGTGTGTTGGGCTCTACATCAGGATTTAGCTTAATTTCAGCTCTACGTGGGGACGTGCGTTTGGCTCGACATTAGGACTTAGCTTACTTTCAGCTCTACTTCGGGACGTGTCTTGGGCTCTACGTCGGGACCTGTGCTGTGCTCTACGTGGGGACGTGTGCTGGGCTCTACGTCGGGACGTGTGCTGGCCTCTACGTCGGGACATGTGTTGGGCTCTTCGTCGGGACGTCTGTTGGGCTCTACGTCGGGACGTGTGTTGGGGTCTACGTCGGGACGTTTGTTGGGCTCTACGTCGGGACGTGGGTTGGGCTCTACGTCGGGATGTGTGTTGGGCTCTACGTCGGGACGTGGGTTGGGCTCTACGTCGTGACGTGGGTTGGGCTCTTCGTCGGGACGTCTGTTGGGCTCTACGTCGGGATTTACCTTACTTTCAGCTCTACGTCGGGACGTGTGCTGGGCTCTACGTCGCGACGTGTGTTGGGCTCTACGTCGGGATGTGCGTTGGGCTCTACGTCGGGACGTGCGTTGGGCTCTACGTCGGGACGTGTGTTGGGCTCTATGTCGGGACGTGTGTTGGACTCTACGTCGGGATGTGTGTTGGGCTCTACATCAGGATTTAGCTTACTTTCAGCTCTACGTGGGGACGTGTGTTTGGCTCGATATCAGGATTTAGCGTACTTTCAGCTCTACGTCGGGACGTGTGTTGGGCTCTACGTCGGGATGTGTGTTGGGCTCTACATCAGGATTTAGCTTAATTTCAGCTCTACGTGGGGACGTGCGTTTGGCTCGACATTAGGACTTAGCTTACTTTCAGCTCTACTTCGGGACGTGTCTTGGGCTCTACGTCGGGACCTGTGCTGTGCTCTACGTGGGGACGTGTGCTGGGCTCTACGTCGGGACGTGTGCTGGCCTCTACGTCGGGACATGTGTTGGGCTCTTCGTCGGGACGTCTGTTGGGCTCTACGTCGGGTTTTAGCTTCCTTTCAGCTCTACGTCGGGACGTGTGTTGGGCTCTATATCAGGATTTAGCTTACTTTCAGCTCTACGTCGGGACGTGTGTTGGGCTCTACATCAGGATTTAGCTTGTTTTCAGCTCTACGTAGGGAGGTGTGTTGGGCTCTACGTCGGGACGTGTGTTGGGCTCTACCTCGGGACGTGTGTTGGGCTCTACGTCGGGACGTGTGTTGGGCTCTAGATCAGGATTTAGCTTACTTTCAGCTCTACGAGGGGATGTGTGTTGGGCTCGACATTAGGATTTAGCTTATTATCAGCTGTACGTTGGGACGCGTGTTGGGCTCTACATCGGGAAGTGTGTTGGGCTCTAGATCAGGATTTAGCTTACTTTCAGCTCTACGAGGGGACGTGTGTTGGGCTCGACATCAGGATTTAGCTTACTTTCAGCTCTACGTCGGGACATATGTTGGGCTCTACATCGGGACGTATGTCACGCTCTACGTCGGGACGTGTGTTGGGCTCTACGTCTGGACCAGTGTTGGGCTCTACGTCGGGACGAGTGTTGGGCCCTACGTCGGGACGAGTGTTGGGCTCTACGTCGGGAGGAGTGTTGGGCTCTACATAACCATTTAGCTTACTTTCAGCTGTACGTCGGGATGTGTGTTGGGCTCTACGTCGGGACGTGTGTTGGGCTCTACGTCGGGACGTGTGTTGGGCTCTACATCAGGATCTAGCTTGTTTTCAGCTCTACTTCGGGACACGTGTTATGCTCTAAGTTGGGACGTGTGTTGGGCTCTAATTCGGGACGTGTGTTGGGCTCTACGTCGGGACGTATGTTGGGCTCTACATCAGGATCTAGCATACTTTCAGTTCTACGTCGGGACACGTGTTATGCTCTAAGTCGGGACGTGTGTTGGGCTCTACATCAGATTTAGCTTCCTTTCAGCTGTACGTTGGGACGTGTGTTGGGCTCTACGTCGGAATGTGTGTTGGGCTCGACATCAGGATTTAGCTTACTTTCAGCTCTACGTCGGGACGTGTGTTGGGCTCTACGTCGGGACGTGTGTTGGGCTCTACATCAGGATTTAGCGTACTTTCAGCTCTACTTCGGGACGTGTGTTGGGCTCTACGTCGGGACGTGTGTTGGGCTCTATGTTGGGACGTGTGTTGGGCTCTACGTCGGGATTTAGCTTACTTTGAGCTCTACGTCGGGACGTGTGTTGGGCTCTATGTCGGGACGTGTGTTGGGCTCTACGTCGCGACGTGTGTTGGGCTCTACGTCGAGACGTATGTTGGGCTCTACATCAGGGTTCAGCTTACTTTCAGGTCTACGTCGGGACGTGAGTTCGGGTCTACGTCGGGACGTGTGCTGGGCTCCACGTCGGGACTTCTGTTGGGTTCTACGTTGCACTGTGTGTTGGGCTCTACGTCGAGACGTATGTTGGGCTCTACATCAGGATTTAGCGTACTTTCAGCTCTACTTCTGGACGTGTGTTGGGCTCTACGTTGGGACGTGTGTTGGGCTCTACATCAGGATTTAGCTTACTTTCAGCTCTACGTCGGGACATGTGTTGGGCTCTACGTTGGGACGTGTGTTGGGCTCTACATCAGGATTTAGCTTACTTTCAGCTCTACGTCTGGGCGAGTGTTGGGCTCTAAGTCAGGACGTTTGTTGGGCTCTACATCAGGATTTAGCTTACTTTCAGCTCTACGTGGGGACGTGTGTTTGGCTCTACGTCGGGACGTCTGTTGGGCTCTACGTTGGGACGTGTGTTGGGCTCTACGTCGGGACGTTTGTTGGGCTCTACGTCGGGACTTGTGTTGGCCTCTACGTCGGGACGTGTGTTGGGCTCTACGTCAGGACGTGGGTTGGGCTCTACGTCGGGACGTGGGTTGGGCTCTACGTCGGGACGTGGGTTGGGCTCTACGTCGGGACGTGGGTTGGGTTCTACGTCGGGACGTGTGTTGGGCTCTGCGTCGGGACGTGTGTTGAGCTCTACGTTGGGACGTCTGTTGGGCTCTACGTCGGGACGTTTGTTGGGCTCTATGTGGGGGTTTAGCATACATTCAGCTCTACGTCGGGACGTGTGTTGGGCTCCACGTCGGGACGTGTGTTGGGCTCCATGTCGGGACGTGTGTTGGGCTCTACGTCGGAACGTGTGTTGGGCTCTATGTCTGTAGTTAGCTAACTTTCATCTCTACGTCGGGACGTGTGTTGGGCTCTACGTCGGGACGTGTGTTGGGCTCTACGTCGGGACGTTTGTTGGGCTCTACGTGGGGGTTTAGCATACATTCAGCTCTACGTCGGGACGTGTGTTGGGCTCCACGTCGGGACGTGTGTTGGGCTCCATGTCGGGACGTGTGTTGGGCTCCATGTCGGGACGTGTGTTGGGCTCTATGTCTGTAGTTAGCTAACTTTCATCTCTACGTCGGGACTTGTGTTGGGCTCTACGTCGGGACGTGTGTTGGGCTCTACGTCGGGACGTGTGTTTGGCTCTACGTCGCGACGTGTGTTGGGCTCTACATCAGGATTTAGCTTCCTTTCAGCTCTACGTCGGGACGTGTGTTGGGCTCTACGTCGGGACGTGTGTTGGGCTCCACGTCGGGACGTGCGTTGGGCTCTACCTCGGGACGTGTGTTGGGCTCTACGTCGGGACGTGTGTTGGGCTCTACGTCGGGACGTGTATCGGGCTCTGCGTCTGTAGTTAGCTAAATTTCAACTCTACGTCGGGACGTGCGTTGGGCTCTACGTCGGGACGTGCGTTGGTCTCTACGTCGGGACGTGCGTTGGGCTCTCCGTCGGGACGTGTGTTGGGCTCTATATCAGGATTTAGCTTACTTTCGGCTCTACGTCGGGACGTGTGTTGGGCTCTACGTCGGGAAGTGTGTTGGGCTCTACGTCGGGAAGTGTGTTGGGCTCTACATCGGGAAGTGTGTTGGGCTCTAAGTCGGGACATGTGTTGGGCTCCACATCAGGATTTAGCTTACTTTCAGCTCTACGTCGGGACGTGTGTTGGGCTCTACGTCGGGACGTGTGTTGGGCTCTACATCAGGATTTAGCTTACTTTCAGCTCTACGTCGGGACGTGTGTTGGGCTCTACGTCGGGAAGTGTGTTGGGCTCTACGTCGGGACGTGTGTTGGGCTCCACGTCGGGACGTGCGTTGGGCTCTACCTCGGGACGTGTGTTGGGCTCTACGTCGAGACGTGTGTTGGGCTCTACGTCGGGACGTGTGTTGGGCTCTACGTCGGGACGTGTGTTGGGCTCTACATCAGGATTTAGCTTACTTTCAGCTCTACGTCGGGACGTGTGTTGGGCTCTACGTCGGGACATGTGTTGGGCTCTACGTCGGGACGTGTGTTGGGCTATACGTCGGGACATGTGTTGGGCTCTACATCAGGATTTAGCATACTTTCAGCTCTACGTCGGGACGTGTGCTGGGCTCTACGTCGGGACGTGTGCTGGGCTCTACGTCGGGACGTGTGCTGGGGTCTACGTCGGGGTTTAGCTTACATTCAGCGCTACGTCGGGACGTGTGTTGGGCTCTGCGTCGGGACGTGTGTTGAGCTCTACGTTGGGACGTCTG
This sequence comes from Leptosomus discolor, assembly GCF_034619465.1. Taxonomy (NCBI): domain Eukaryota; kingdom Metazoa; phylum Chordata; class Aves; order Leptosomiformes; family Leptosomidae; genus Leptosomus; species Leptosomus discolor. The sequence goes on along the minus strand of NC_141406.1, from coordinate 18,147,047 downwards.
TCGGGCTCTACGTCGGGACGTTTGTTGGGCTCTACGTGGTGGTTTAGCATACATTCAGCTCTACGTCGGGACGTGTGTTGGGCTCCATGTCGGGACGTGTGTTGGGCTCTACGTCGGAACGTGTGTTGGGCTCTATGTCTGTAGTTAGCTAACTTTCATCTCTACGTCGGGACGTGTGTTGGGCTCTACGTCGGGACGTGTGTTGGGCTCTACGTCGGGACATGTGTTGGGCTATACGTCGGGACGTGTGTGGGGCTCTACATCACGATTTAGCTTACTTTCTGCTCTACGTCGGGACGTGGGTTCGGTTCCACGTAGGGACGTGTGTTGGGCTCTACGTCGGGACGTGTGTTGGGCTCTACTTCGGGACTTGTGTTGGGCTCTACATCAGGATTTAGCTTACTTTCTGCTCTACGTCGGGACGTGGGTTGGGTTCTACGTAGGGACGTGTGTTGGGCTCTACGTCGGGACGTGTGTTGGGCTCTACGTCGGGAAGTGTGTTGGGCTCTACGTCGGGAAGTGTGTTGGGCTCTACGTCGGGAAGTCTGTTGGGCTCTACTTCAGGATTTAGCTTCCTTTCAGCTCTACGTCGGGACGTGTGTTGGGCTCTACGTCGGGACGTGTGTTGGGCTCTACTTCGGGACTTGTGTTGGGCTCTACATCACGATTTAGCTTACTTTCTACTCTACGTTGGGACGTGGGTTCGGTTCCACGTAGGGACGTGTGTTGGGCTCTACGTCGGGACGTGTGTTGGGCTCTACTTCGGGACTTGTGTTGGGCTCTACATCAGGATTTAGCTTACTTTCTGCTCTACGTTGGGACGTGGGTTGGGTTCTACGTAGGGACGTGTGTTGGGCTCTACGTCGGGACGTGTGTTGGGCTCTACGTCGGGAAGTGTGTTGGGCTCTACGTCGGGAAGTGTGTTGGGCTCTACATCAAGATTTAGCTTCCTTTCAGCTCTACGTCGGGACGTGTGTTGGGCTCCACGTCGGGACGTGTGTTGGGCTCTACGTTGGGACGTGTGTTGGGCTCTACGTCTAGACGTGTGTTGGGCTCTACATCAGGATTTAGCTTACTTTGAGCTCTATGTCGGGACGTGTGTTGGGCTCTACGTCGGGACGTGCGTTGGGCTCTACGTCGGGACGTGCGTTGGGCTCTACGTCGGGATTTAGCTTACTTTCAGCTCTACGTCGGGACGTGCGTTGGGCTCTACGTCGGGACGTGCGTTGGGCTCTACGTCGGGACGTGCGTTGGGCTCTACGTCTGTAGTTAGCTAACTTTCGGCTCTACGTCGGGACGTGCGTTGGGCTCTACGTCGGGACATGTGTTTCTAAGCAGAGAATAGAAACGCTTCCGCAAGTCTATTAAGATTCCTGATAAGATGGTAAAAGGAAAAGCAAAGAAAGAAGTCTGTCTTATTTGATGGGGACAGGAAATAACACCGTATTACATAACCCATTAAATGTTCCAAGCTTTACTTCACACTAAAGCTCAATGCCAATGGTTTTATATATGTGTGTGTGTGTTTTTGTAAAAACCTGTGTAGCTGTTCTGGCAGATCTGCACTGATCCATTGCCATAATTTTTTTTTCCCAGTGGTTCAAATCTCTGACACCAACCCAGTGCTCTAGTACAAAAATACTAGAGTACAATAGTTCAATTTCTAGTGCTAAGGTCTAAATTGTTTTCCCTGTGGTTTGAGAGTGAAAATTTGGCACATCAAACAGGCCACAAGATCATCCAAATTAAACTTCATCCAAACAATTGAACCCACTCCTGTAAACACAGTAAGCAAATTTATATCCAAGCATTTGGCTTTACATTGTTTCGAATTATTTGCTAGCATATATGGAATGTGATAAAACAGGTGATTACTCAATCACTGGCATAAAATGCACCAAAAATAAATATAAGCTAATATTAGTTGGCAAGTTCTGAATGATCCAGAGGTTCCCTTTAACATGCGCATTTGAGCTTCAGATTTGGGAAAGAAAAAGTTTTCTTTTAGTCTTGAGTGTTCACGGATTACGTCCACTGCATAGTAAACTGCTTTTCATGGTATTTTAATAGCACTGTGGTGTTAAAAATACGCGCGTAACTATAGTATCATTTTGCCAGAATGCATTTAAAGAGTATGCTGAAAGATGTATTTCAATGGCAAATGGTGACAGAACAAGAATATATTGGGGGTGCTTTCTTTGGAGATTTAATGGGTCACTTCTTAAATATACATGAAGTGGTAAAGCCGCAAAGGACCGGCTACATTGAATGAGGGTCTCACTCCAAAATCACTGAGGGAATTTTTTAACACTTTGGATCTGATCTAAATGTTCACTTGGTGTAAACATCTGGAAGATGTTTACTTTCTACAGTTACAGCCCAGGCCAACCGAGGAGAGAGGAGTGATGGCCTGTAGTGAGTTATGTGCTCAGCATTGTTGCCCAAAGGCCAGTGTAGTTGAAGGGACACCGGCCTAACTGCATCTGTGCTGAGGAGTAGCCAGAGAAGGCGTGCCGTTTAAGTAGGTCTTTAATTTGAAGGAGCCCAACTGAAAGGCATCCTGTCTCTGGATGCAGCCATTGACTGTTCCCTGCTGCAAGGCATTGGCATACACATGCATGGCCCTGTTACACAGTCTGACGCATGGCTTCTCATAGGATAGGACCCAGAAATGCTTGAGCTGCCTGCCTTTTCTCAAAGGGGCTCTACGCACACAGATGCTAGCATACCTCCATGGAGCTCCCCCTAAGAAGTCTGTGGCAATGCTGCATACAGCAATTGCCTGTGATTTTCTCGTGGTTCTTCCCTTTAGTTGCAAAAGGATTTGAGCAAAGCTAGTTTGTTCCTTCCAGCATGGGCCACGTTCTCTGTGCAGGTGCACCACTGTAATTAAAACTGGAGTAACTCTAATGACTCCCATTTACTCAGGTTACTGCAAGCTGGTCCTGAGATGAAGCATAGATCTTGCTGCCTCCTCCTCCTAACATAATTGTTAAGGACATAAACTACAACTGCGTTCACTGTGACTACTGAACTAGAGGGTAAACAGGCTTAGCACAGTAATATAGAGGATTTAAAGTCATGGGTTCTTATGCCTGTTAACAGTCTAGTTCCAAAGATCTGATCCAGGTTCTGTTTATCTGTGGTGTAAATCTAGACTAATTCGATGTGCTCAGTGGAATTGTGGCTGTATAAAGCTGAATGAGAAGAGAATCAGCATGTAGGTATCAAACGTGGTGGACAGATGTCCCCTTCAGGATTCTTCTGTTTCAGTGGTAGGGGATATCACCTCCAGCTTTTCTTCAGTCACCTGCAACAATCTGGCAAACTCGACTGCAGAAAAAGCAGTCTTTCTGCTACCTAGGAGAGATATTCTACCGTTATACTTCAACCCTGTGTGAAGAAGGGACATCCGTTCATTGCTTGAAAATAGGACTTGGAGGCAGCTCCTCAGTAAAATTTAAGCCAAATATAGTTTCTGCCCTTCTGAAATATTTTGAAGGGAAGGAAAGAAGCGGAGGACTGTCATACTAAGAACTTCTACCTTCATGTTTTTATAAAACTCGTGGGTCACTGCCCTTGTTTTTCACCTGGACAGCTGCATCTAAAGGCCTGTAAGGCTCGAGAGATTAAATGCATTGCAAGTATAAGAGCGGAAAGACACCTAAAGACAGCATAACCTGGATTCCATCTTTCAGTTTTTAAGAAATGCTGAATTTTGGTAATGACATTACATAAGGTAAATTAGGAGTTATTTTTTGGTATCCATCCAAACCTTCCTGGGTAAGATGTGATTTGACCTAAAGAGGAGACAGGCTCAAGAAGAAAACCAGACATGCAAAATTGTTTGGCTGTTCTTGCTTGCTCTGATAAATACCACGGCCGGAGCTAGGGTAGCTTCTCTGAAAAGATGACTGTATTTATCATGCTATCAGATGTTTACTAAAAAGAATTATGCTCTTACTCAGTGGTATTGTAATAGAGGACATAAATTAACACAGTGTTTTGGAACTATGCATATTTTTTTCAGCCAAACATTTGGCCTGCGGCCCAGATAACAATGAGGTTTAGGGCAAAGCTGTGCACTCTGAGTAACCCATGGGATCAACAGCTCCCTTTCCCAACACACATTTTATTTTTACCTTTCCATTCTGTCTCTTCCTTCCCAATTGGAAAAGCAAAATTGAGACAGTAATGAAAACAATGAGACACAATACATTGATTCAAGGATTCCAAGTGCTCCTTGCCCATATACATCTTCCGTGTCCTTTTTGGTCATCAAAATGCCTTTGAATTAAGGAGGAACTTAGAGCAATGCTCTCAGGCAAGAGAAAGAGAGACCATGTGAGGTGGAAAGATGGGTCTGCAAGACAGGGACAACTTGGAAAGCCATACTCTAAGACTGCAAAACCTCTTTCTTCAGTGAAAAGATACATACTGATCATTTCCTCATTGGTTACTGCCATCACACACAAGGCAACTCGCTTCTCCTGTTCCGGCGTAAAACTGGCCAGTTTTTTTTTCCTTCTCTTTTAGGGCTCAAACTGGCAAAGTGCATGTTAGGGTTCAAGGCCTTGAGAAACTCTGGAGCAACTGGAAAGTTCTCCTGGGTTATAGTATCATTTACTGATAGAGCTTTACCTCTGCTGATGCCCCTATTACTGTCCACAAAGTCAGACTCCTCTGCTTACGGATTTGTTAAGAGCAGTCTTCTAAAGGACACACTCCCTTGGCCTTTAGGGACCAGCATAAAACTCGCATACAGTGCCCGTGTTTTCAGGAGACTAAGACTCTGGCTGGTTGCCAACACAAGTGAGAAAAGGATAATGGATCTTATCCCTTTGAAGAACAGACACAATATAGCAGCCTTTCTCCTCCATCCCCTTTGAAGTACACGACAACACAGAGGAGACAATGAAAAAGACGGAAATTTAATGTGAATGCACCTAGGAGTAATCAAAAAAAGATCCTCTTCTGCAATTTGACCAGAAAAGCACACCCTTCTCGAAGGAAGGAACTCCCATCTAAAAGGAAGTTCATTCAGAGTGAGGGAGGTCATGAATGTGCAGCATACGGCATATGCTACACCTGTTCCTTATACAGACACTCATGGGGTTAAGAGAGATGATATGGTTGATCTAATCTAATGGTACACTGTGGCCAAGACGGAAAGCCAAGTCTCCTGTTACCATCCTCACTCCCACTGTTTGTGTCATGCCATTTCTGGGTTCATCAGAACACTTCATGAGGCAATTCAATCATTCAACCCAACAGAAAACCAGTCCAAGCAAAAAAGAAATGGATTTGCCCTCTTCTGGGCTAGTAAGCTCAGTCAGCAACGGACAGAGCAGGAAAGAACTGGTAGCACTGAGAGTGACACTGAGAGTGGCGACTGGAAAGGAAGAAGACCACTCTCACTGGGCAGCAGTGTGTGGCTAGTCTGGTTCTTGGCATGCAGTAAGACTACCCTTGAATGGAATCAGTTCCTCAGTCTCACTCTTCACAAAGCATGCTGATTAATTAGTGCACAGCAAATTTGTATCATACCTTATTGCGCAGTAACTTCCAATGGCAGACATAGCTCTTCTCACGCTGGCAAAGCTTCATAAACCAATAGGGCAGCAGGGATCAATGCCAGCAGGGAAGCTGTCTCTGCTTTGACAGGGAAAAAAAAAAATCTAAGAAGAGATGCTTTCCTTCCAGAAAGGCAGTGAGACACAACTGCTGTATTCTCTCATAGGTACCCACTGGGGTGGAAAATGTTTTCCCTGTGGGAATGCTGCTTTCAGCAAGGTGTCAGAGAACAATGCTGTCACCAGCCCCAGCCACATATGATTTCCATGTCTCTTTCTATCTTTTCTTCTCACATAGTTACTTGTGCGCTTTATCTGGCTGGAGCAGGGCCATTTATCTCCTATGGTACATTGCTTCCCAGGTCAAGTCTGCCTCTCCCTTCCCCCTTCTCTCCTCAACAGCTTGAAAAACATACCTTAAATTCTGTAAAGTAATCGAAGGCCTTGTTCTCTGCCATCAAAAGAGTCTAAAGGGCTTGCTGTGAAAGATGCTGGACAGTTCTGGTACTGGCAACCTCCGTACTCCTGCCAGCCAAAATTCTGCTCGTGACGAGACTAAGACTATATCTCTCCACTACCGCTCTCTTCTGCCACTGCCAAAAGAGGAGTGAGAATAAAGCAGGATCCTCAGGGTCTCTGTACTGAAAGCAACTAAGGAGCAAAGAAGTGAGAATAGAAGCTGAAATGAAGGACTGAAGAGCACGCAGTAGGAAGAATGGATATGTGTGATTTGTGGTGTTGTATGAGCACCTGGAGTTTCAGTATGCCTGGGTCTATCCCATCTACACTCCACTTACTCTTAAACTGGGCTGTGAGAATAAATTTAGTGTTGCCTGCAGATGTGTAACCACTTCTCATACTGTACCTTTTCCGCTTGGCAAGAAAGCACTATCTCTAGCTAAAAGCTGAAAGTAAAGCTGTCTCTGTTTTTTGTGCACAGACTGACAGGTCAGTCTGTGTTGCTTCCCTCTGGTGAGGAAACTCCTGAGAGTATTGAGTCATTGGTTTCCTGCCATTGCTGGGGCAGAGCAGAAGCACAGTGTCTGACCTCAAAGAGGACTCAGTTCAGGGCTCCTACTTCTGCAACATTAATGACTGAATTTTGCAGATACTGACATTTCACCTCAGCAAATGGTAGTCTGACAAGGACTGGCAAATAGGGAAGCTCAGAGAGGAGCCAACACATACCTGATTCCCACAGAGTCTGTTGTCTTCCTGCAAACAGATGACCTTCACAGACAGCCAGGTGGCAAGCATGTGGGAACACTTGGAATTTTTAGAGGAAAAATGTGGCAGGCTTTTTTTTGCAGCAGGTATTTGCTCATCCTCTTGCTGACTCTCCATTTCCCAATTACCTGCAAAATGCCTTCTTTTAGAGAAGACTCCCATAGAAAGGTTTACTGCACGAGTGTTTACTGTTTAAGAGTTTCAGTCCAGAGCAAGTATGTCACAAATTCTGTCCCTTCTGGCAATTGGCCCTTAGCAAAAGATTTCTCTAAGGTTTAAACTGAATGGCGGCATGCGTGTGCATTTCGTACTGACAAGTAAGAGGTTACGGCTGTCGGGGGCAGTTTGTTCATGAGCCAGCCAATTTTGTAGCAAGGATGCATTGGATCTGCGATGGAGGAACATTATGGTTTCTATTCCTCTGACAAACGTGCACGCTTCAAATGATGCCAGTCCTTCCTCAGCTTATCCTAGTGCTCACTGCAATTTATATGCCAAAACCATTGCTATTCCTCTCCCTGGCATCCCAGCTGGGAGAGCTCTGGGAAGGGAGAGAATCAATTTTCCTGGCAAGCAGTAGGTCACATGGCAGCATGTTTTGCCCATTTTTTCTCTGCCAAGCCCCATCCTAACATACCCTTGTCCTCTGCCGATTCTGATAGGCTGGTCTTTTTCCAGAGTGGACTGGGAAACTAGCTAAAAAAATAAAACAATCAACCAGCTTCTGCTCAATGCCAGATGCTGTGCTTTGTAAAAATGGCTCAGGTGAGATCCTGCTGGCCAAGTCAGTAGGAGATTTGCCAGTGGTGTACAGGATGCCACATCAGGCTTTTCCAGCAAGAAGCAGTCTTGGAATTTATTACAGAAAGTATCCTTTCATACTAACAACAACCACCCGCAAGATTTGGTTCCAAAGGAGTCCAAAATGCAGTGTACAGACTGGATGTAGAGGTGTAATGGATTAAGGATGGGAAATGTTTCTTTCGGATTCATTTTCAAGACAGCAGTTTTCCTATTTTTTTATGCCAGGCCAGACACTTCAAAAACTACAGGCATAACTGCTTCATGCTGTAGCCTGAATCGCTTCAACCATTCTGTCAGAGACATCCTCCCTGCACTAGTAATTTTCATCCCTCCTCTACCTCAGTTCACCTATATGCAGAATACAGCTAATAACATCCCCTCAAGTAAAGCACCTTCCATTGACTGTCTTGCTGAATATCGTGGTCAGCTGTTTTGGTCGTGGACTATTTTTTACCCCATGAATTACTGGGCAGCATCCAGCATAACTGGGAACTCTCAGTACTCCTATAATAAAAGAAGTACTTGTAACACTGGCACCATTCATAAGGCAGCATGCCATCCTAACCACCAGCTTAACCCATCAGCTCTCGGCACATTCCCAGGTTTAGGCTTGGAATCTTGATGACTATGACAGACCACCAGGATACATGTCCAGCTGTTAGGATGTGCTTCTTTCCCCTTCCTCTGACAGGTACCAGGCTACCAGAGTCTAAGCAGCAACCTGCAAGATGGCTCAAGGCTTCCACTGGGAGACCATTTCCTATGCCAGCAAGCAGTGCCTGGCATCTTCCATGGCTCACTCCTGCTCACTGTCATTTGTATTCCAAAATTAAGCCTCAAAATTAATGAGGAGATTAAGTTAGAGAATAAGATTCAAAGTTCTAGGTTGCTGCAAACAAGACACCTTGGATTAATCAGCATACATGTTTAAAACAGATTATAATGACTGGTGGTGTCAAAGTGGAGCTGAAAAATACAGTTTATAAAAGCGCTGGATTAAGCAGGCAGCTTCATGGCATCAGGCAAAGCAGAGGGAATAACTGCATCACTGAAAAGCATACACGTCTGCTTAACTCTGACTCAAAAAGATGCATATGCCTGTGTCCAAATTTGCATCTGATTGGCTTTGTTCTTAAAAAAGATACTCGAGTGTTTTGCTGTACTTCAGCATGACACAAGAAACAGGCGTGCAGTACCAAAGCAAGCACAAGCCACATCAATGCACGTGCAAAAGACCAAAGGCTTTGCACTTATTGTGTGAAATATGATTATTACCAAAAGGCAAGTGCACATGCAAAAAGATTTCTAGTGCACTCAATGTGATTTGCCAGTGTGTCGCATGCTGATCAACACAGCACACTGCAGTCCTAATTCTGGAGTCCTTAAAATCAACTGTGCACTACAGCTGCATATGATAAGTGCTTCACTGTCGGATTTTCCTTACTTCAGATTTGTTCCTCTTTGGACATCTTTCTAAGTTGGTTTTATTTTATGAACTGTTTTAGTTGCTTGAGTCTCTTTTCATTCATGTTAGCAGACCAGTCAGAGCAGGGACTAGCAATGGGGCTCTGGTCTTCCCTATGACACTGACTTTCCAGCAATCATTGGGCAAGCTCCTGAAACTCTGGGACTACTGAGGATTAAAGGTCCTTTATGCTCTCCTGCCAAAACTGGGGTGACAGGAAGTGGATGTGACTTCAGTTTGCTGTAAAGTTTCTTTTGCTTGTGAAAAGGGCATTTCTAGGTCTCCCTCTCTCCCTGCCTCCATTTATCCAGGTCCCTGTTGATTGTGGGAAGTGTGGTGGGTTTCCACTGGCGCTTTTGTTGTATTTTCTTCCTCTGGTTGAGGAAAGGAAGTGATGGAGCACCTTGGTGGGCACTCAACAGCCAGCCAAGGTCAACCCATGGCAGTTTGCTTCTACTGGGCTCTCTGTTCCTGTTTTTTCCTTCTTGCATGTTTCTTGTACCCCATCGCTTTTGAAAGTTTCTACCTCTCCGTTCCTGTCTTTTAACTTCTCACTTAAGTCTCTTGAACCCAGTCGCTTTTTAAATTTTCTTGCAACCTCTCTCTTGCTCTCCCCCTCCCTGACCTAATTTTAATTTCTTGCCTATGTTTCTCGTCTCCTGTTGTTTTTCACATTTTTGCCTGCATCCCTTTACGCAGGTCCATATACCTATTCTTTTAATTCTTGTACCCTTTCACATTTAAAATATTCTTTCTGCTTTTCCCTCTGTCCATCTCCCTGTCTCTAGTTCTTAATTCTTCCCTCTGTGTCCTCTACCCAACCACTTCTTCAGTTTTGCTTCTTCCATCTGTCACCCTGCCCCCATGTGTTATTTCTTGCCTGTGTTTCCCGTACTCCATCGCTTTTTGAAATATTTGTTCTACATGTGTTTCTATTTGGCTCCCTGTTTCTATTTTTAATTTCTTGCCTATGTTTCTTTTCCCCTGTTGCTTTAGAATTTGTCCCTGGCCCTTGTTTTGCCTCTGTCTCGTCAGTCCCTTCTGCCTCACTCCCCATCTCTCCCATTTGTCTCTCAGTCCCTATTTTCTGGTGCAATCTCTCAGCTCTCCTCTCTACACCCTTGTCCCCCTCTCCATCCCTCTCTTGTTCATGGTGTCCCATTTTCTGGCTCCCTCTCCCAATTTCTTAATGCTTTCCCGTGTTTCTTGTGCCTCACTGCATTGCAATTTCTCTTTCTCATTTTCCCTCCCTCTGGCACCCTGTCCCTCCTTTTTTAATTCCTCTCTCTGTCCTGTATGCTCTCACTTAAAAAAAAAAAAAAATTCTTCCTCAATTTTCTTCTATCCACCTCCCCAACCCTATTTTTAAATTATTTCTGTTTCTTGTACCCTGTTGCTCTTAAAGATTTCTATCTACTTTTATCCCACATCCTGTCTTTATTTTTTAATTATGCCTTATCTTTCCTTACCACCATCCTTTTAAATTTTTCTTTCTCTGTCTCCATTTTTGTTGGCTGTCACTTTCTGTATTTTTATATCTTTCCCCTTTATTTCCCTAATCCCTATTGCTTACACTGTATTTTCTACATCTACTCTTTGCTTTTTGATATCTTAAGTTTTAACTTTTTCTTTTTCTTCAGTGCCTTTGCTTTATAGATTTTTCTTTCTACTTCTCCATTACTATTTTTATTTTTTTCCCTTATTTCCTTAATCCCCATCACTTTTAAAAGTTTCTGTCTACAGACTTGCTTGTCTGTGTTTCACTGTCACGGTTTGGCTGGTCCAGAATCACAGCCCAGCAATGCTCAGCAGGCTGTTAGCAGTTTGAGTCAGCTACAGGTGTAGCCCGGACCATTGTGTCATGCTCAGTATAAAGCGGGAAGGTTTGCTGAGGAAGGGGATCTCCCGCGGGGCTCCTGCAGGGCTCTCTCCTTTCCCTGCTTCTCCTTGCTCCCGAGGACCCCTCTCCTGTCGATCGTGGCTGCTGCACGTTCATTTGGCCCAGTGTAACTTTGCATGCCTCTGTTGGTAGTGGTGCTGTCTCGTTAAACCCGATTTCACTTCGACCCGCAGGTCTCCTCCCCTTTTCTCGACGCCCCTCCCTGGCTAGTGAGGGGTCATCGGGGGACAGGGCAGCTGTTGCCGTGTAGCCCCGGACACGGGCTGGAGGGGCACGTTCGCTGCCTTTTCTGTCCATCGCCCCCGGATTTCCTCAGAGCCCGCGCTTCTTAAATGGGCTTTCTGCGCGTTTCAGTTCGCTTTGCGGCGCTCTGCTGCCACCATGCGGCCAAGGGCAGGTACTGCAGCCCCGACCCGCGCATGCGCGGTGTCGCTCGCTGTTTCCACGCTGCCGTTCGCCCGCAGCGGCCATGCGAGACCGCGGGGGCTGCCTGGCGCCGTCTGCTGCCTCCCGGTAAGGCAGCCCCGCTGCCGCTCCGCGGGCGCGGGGCCGGCGCTGCCGTTCTGCCCCTCGCCCTCTGCCCGTTCGCGCGCCGGCTCCGGCCCCTCCGGCGCGTCGGTGGTGGGCGGGGCAAGCGCGTGCCGGGCAAACGCGTGCCCGGCAGCAGCACGGCGGCGCGCCGGGGGAGGGCCGAGGCCACCGGTGAGGCGAGCGAGTCATCCCTTTCGGCGGGTGCGCGGGGTCTCCTGGTCGGCGGCGGCCCGGAGGTGCCGTCCCGCTCCCTTCTCCCGCCCCTGGTGCGCGTGCTTTGGCGCTGCCCAGCGGTGCTCCCGCCCGCCCAGGGGTGTGTCTTCCATGCTCCCCCCGCCCGGCAGGGGGCGCGCTTTGCCGCATCCCCCCGTCCTGGTGGGCGCGTGTTCCTGCATCCTGTCGCGCCGCCGGAAGCGTCACTTCCGCCTCTCTCCCCGCCCCTCCGGGGCGCGTGGCTTCCTGCACTCTCCGGTGCACCGCCCGGCAGTGCGAGTCGCGGCAGGAGCGGCGCGGTCACCGAACGTTGCGGGGCTGGGGCTGCGGCTGGGGCTCTTCTGGCTCGGGCTCCGCCGGGGGAGCGGGTGAGTGGGGAGCGGGCGATCGACCGGTGGGTCCCGGGGAAAGCCGTGAGGCGGGCGGCCAGGCCGGCGGGGCCCGTGTCGGAGGCGCGGAGCGGGGGGGGGCTGCGGGCGGAGCCGCGCCGTGTGGGAAGGAGCGGGGGGGAGCCGCGCCGTGGGGGGGAGGGTGGGGAGGGCGATGTCCCCGCAGGGCCGGAAGCCGGGCAGGCGCCTCTCGCGACACGGCGGGAGCGGCGGTCCCGGGGCGCGGCGCTGCCGGGCTGCCCTGCCGGTGCGCCGGAGCGGGCCGGGCGGTGCTCGCCGGTGTCTGGGGCGGGGCGGCGGGGCCTGCTCGGTGCCGGGCAAAGGGGACGGAAAGGGGCCGGCTGGGGCTCCAGGGGGCCCTGCCCGGCCCCTCGGGCAGAACCTTGCTCGGTCTTCTCGCCGCTGGCCGGGCGACCTGACCAAGAGGTTCCTGTTCCGCCGCCTCTTCCCGGCGTCGCGTTCCGCGTCCCACGAGGGAGATCCCGCGCGGGCGGATGCGGTCGGTGCTTGGGCGATGGCCCACGTGGGGCTGGGGGAGCGCGGAGGGGCCAGGGCGAGTGGAAGGGCCCCGCCGCCCCTCCCCACCCAAGCCCGGGGCAGAGAAGCTGGAGACAAAACGCCGTTAATGGAGCACGGTTCGTTCCCCGGGAGGTCTCTTGGGAGTCGAGAGTGGTTTTTTTTTCCGGGCCGAGGAACAGACTTTCCTCCGTGGTAAGTGCAGAGCTGCCTGTTGCCGCCTTGAGAGTTTCTCTTCTCGTGGTTCACCCTGATTTTATGGGTGGGGTGGAGATGGCTTTTTATTTTTAGATGCCCGAGTACATTGTCAGTAACCTGTGGTGTGAGGACAGTGAACTCTTGAGCACCTAGATGCCGGTAGAAATGTAACCAAAGACACAGGATGGACAGTGATGTTTAAACTTGGTTTATAGTCGATTTGGTTTTTTCATTAGAGTGTTGATGACTGCTTGTCCTGTGGTTCAGTCCACATGCTATTCCGTGGAGCCCTCAGTCTGGGACTTTTATGTGTTAAAAAAAAAAAAGCTTGTCCTTCAAAAAAAAGAACTAGTCCTTCGTAGGACTGAGGTATAGACTTGGGGAGTCTCTTAAAGACGTGATCAGAATTAAAGCTGGATTTCACTTAACGTTGCTGCTGTTTGTCTTTGCTTTTGTTACTGTCCCCACCGCTCCGTCATGATTGGGAGCTCCGAATCATGCCCTTTTTTTTTTTTCCAATTTGTAACGCCTTTCTCCCCCCTGCCCCTCTCCTAGGACTGTAGCGTACAGACCCTTCATTTAAACGTTAGTTTGTTTCCTCACAATTGAGTTCTGATGATTGAAATCACAGAAATGACACCTGTCTGTCTTACAGATTCGGAGTATTTCTGAACATGTACCCTCACAGACAAATGCTGTGGGGATACGCATCTTCTGCACTTCATCCTCCAGCAGGACAATCCGCCGAGACGGGGACGAGCTGTGAAGGGGCAGTTTCTGCAAGGAGGCGGTTGACAAGGACAGGTGGGTCGCTGTACATTTTAAGGATAGTATTCGATTTGGGATGTCTAGGGTGAGGAAACCCTGGCTCTGTGTAGGCTTGAGAAAAGGTGCGTAGTTATCTGTGTCGATCTAAGGAAGGGAGTTCTGGTGAGACTGAAGCTGCCAATGAGTCAGAAGGAGGAAAAAAAAGAAAAAAAAAAAAAAGGCAGAAAGCACCCAGTTTTCTATGAAAACCAAAATCTCTAGTGGCCTGTCTCAACAGCTGTACCAAAGATGATGCAAAATGCTTTTTCCTCCACTCGGTTGTAGTCATTGCAAACCTTCGCCGAAATAGGAAGCTTTTGATTCCTAGCCCGCTTTGTGCTAAAAGGTGGCTTGTTTTTTTTTTTTTTCCTCTCTCAGCAGACTATCAACTGGCATCATTTCACCATGGTGACCCTTTCTTCTGCCCTGGAGGTACAAGACTGGCCCAGAGGATCCCGAGTGGCCTGCAAGGACAAGGTACATCTGCCCCGTGCGTCTGCATTTTTCCCCAGGTACTTGTAGTACGGACTTTAAAGTGAACGTGAAGAACGTGCCAGCTCTCCTTCTCTAGTTTTGATAGGAAGTGCTTCAGCAGAAACACTCAAAATAAGATCTGTTCTGGAGCACGTTGTGCCTGTGTGAAGTGTACTCCCCTCCGTTTATTTGCTCTTCCTGAGAGCGTGCGTAGCTTTCTGTTTTGTGTGCTTGCTGAGAAACGATTCTGTGAGAATCGTGTGGTGCTGAAAGGGGAAAGAAACTGTGTGTCAGAGTTTGGATGTTCTGAAGAAATGGACTGTGTTCCAGATAAAAGCTTTCTCCTTTTTCAGTCCTTAAGTGTTTAAAATATCTCATAGGGGTACGTGAAAACCTGACTGAGATACTGACATCTGTACTAAGAGCAATCAAGGTCGTGGGTTGGGGTTTTTTTTGTGTTGTGTTGTTTTGTTTTGTTGTTTGGGGTTTTTTTGCTTGTTTGGTGGGTTTTTTCCCCCCACCTCTCTCTGGCAAATCTTCCAGTCCTGTTTGGTAGCCTTAAGCATTGCAGAACTGGGTAGTTGATTTCTGCATTGTGTCGTCATCCCTGTCCGTCATCGTCCCGTCCGTGTGTGTGTCGTGTGTGTGTGTGTCCCCCAAAGTAAAATAGTATGGGGATCTCTTATCTTACTAATTTTTTATAAGTTTCATTTCTGATAGGAAAAAACCCCAAACAGTTCATGTTGTGTAATATACAAATGAACTTGCCTTGTTTAAACTGTAACCGCCCGCGAGCTTCAGGGTACGATTGAAGAGGGTGTTTAAGCAATTCGGTATTTCTTCTATGTGTTTAAAAAGAGAGGCTGCTGAATGTTATGGGTGGTTTTCCCCATATTTGGAGGGAGCACTCCAAAGTACTTTATTTCTGTCTGGCTTTCGGTGGTGCATTTCCCTGGCCATTTGGTGGCATCTCTCCTGGGCGGTGCAGCTGCCCAGATGTCCCTCCTAATGGTGTAATGCACAAGAAACCCCCCAGTCGGATGGGAACGGTGTATTTTGGAGACAGGTGATTTAATGGTATCTGCTTGCAGCTGGGTGAGTGCAGTTAACGCAAACATCAAATCAAATACTTTGGTAGTGTAAGCGTTTTTGTTGGATGTACATGAACATCCACGTGCTTTTTCGGTATAAAGTGAACGACTGAGATTTGTTCTTTCTTTAAAGAACGTTTTAAACATGACTTTGTTATGTTTATTTAGAGTTTTACACTTCACTCTGCAGATTTATTGACTGAGCAAGCGAGACATGCAGCAGCAGCGGCGGTGGCGCAAGGGCTGTAGCTGTTATGGTGAGTCCGAGGATGGTACGAGGTCTTCATGCGGTCTCACGGGCGGGGGGGGGGGGGGGGGGGGGTGTATCTCCCCCCAGGGGTGCTGTGAGAAAGGGACGAGACGTTTTCCAGCACTATCAAGGGTGTTTGCTTTTATGCTGAGAATGCTTTCAAAATTGTATTGATGAGTCTTAGTATTGATTTTTTTTTTTAAATTTTTTTTTAAGCGTACCGATGGCTCTGGCTTTGAACAGATGTGTTGTAGTTTGAGCTGACCTCCTTTAGCTCAACTGCTATCCTATCCCTCATTCTCACTGAATTCTTCTGCTTTCTCCTGTGTTACTTTTCTCATATGCTGAGACATAACTTGGGATTTTTGTTCTTGAGCTGCCGTGTTGTGTCTGGTGCTGCTCGGCAGCTCCCCCTGCCCAGGTTTGCCTGCCGGCCGTTCAGCGTGCTCGCCCGGCGGCGCCAGCCCTGCGGCCGGAGGCTCCTGGCTCTGTCTCCAGCGGGGACCTGCGGGTGCTGCAGCCGGGGCTGTCCGGTGGGGAGAGTCCGGGGCCCAGAGGGTCTCCTCCCCGCTGTTCTGCCCGCCCCCGCCCCCCCCATCCCTGTCGTCCGTCGTGTCGTCCCGTCCCGTCCCCCCCCCCCCCCCCCCCCAAGGCCCCTTCCCCGCTCCCGCCCCGCCGGGGGCGTGTCCTCCCGCCCCAGGGGCGCGGGGCCGGCGGGCGCTCGGCGCGCAACGCGCGGGGCTGCAGCGTCGGGGCCGCCCCGGGCACGCGCCGCCCGGCGGGCGCTGCTGCCGCGCGGCCAAAGCGCGGTCCCGCAGCGCGGCGGTCGCGCGCCGGGCGTGGACCTTCCGGCGCGCCGGCGGCGGCTCGCGCATGCGCGGTGCGCGAGAGCAGCATGGCGGCGGGTGAGGGGCGAGGCCGGCGGTGAGGCGAGCTCGCTCCTTCGGCTGGTGCGGGAGTCTCTGCTGGCCGCTGGCCGCCGGGGGTGGCGGGACGGGAAGCCTCAAGGCCCGTGCTGCGGCGGGCAGCCCCGGGGAGCTCCCGGGAGCTGGTGGGAGGGAAGAGGGGAAGGAGGCGGACGCCCCTCCAGGCGCCGGGTGCCTTCCCAACTCGCCAGAGCTCCCCTTGAGCCTTCCCCGGCCCCGCTGGCCCCGCGCAGCTGCCTCCAGCTCCAGCACCTCCCCTGCAGCCTGTCTCCCCAGGTCATCCTGTTGTGATGGCAGCAAGCTGGCCCTCGGATGCACTTGATTCTGCCTTAACGTGGATGCCATTAGCTGCAGTGCAGGGAAAAAGTGGCATCTCCAGAAGCTGCTGTGGAAGGAGGCGATTTGGCCGGGGATGATCTACGATCATAATGGTCACTGATTCTCCTTGTCTCCCAGAGGCTGCACTGAGGGCACAGGTGTCTCTTCCTCCCCTGAGGATGCTGTTGTCTGCACCCGCCTCGGTCTTGCCTGGGTTGTCTCTGCCTGACCTCGCTCTCGTCGCGGCGTGGGGGCAAAAAGGGGCGGGCGGAGCGCTTGCTGGCTGTGGGCAGTGGACAGGAGCTGCTGCGGCTGAAGCTGGAGAGGCCAGAGAAAGGTAAAGAAGAAGGAATCAGAGGCCGGCCGGCCGGCAGCTGCCTCCCACCGCAGGCAAGCGGAGAGTCCATGTGCGTAACCCACGGCGTGGTACGGCCGTGTGACGCATGAACGAGCGAGGCTACATGTCTAGGAAGCCTTGTCTCGCAAGAGTTGAGACAGCCATGTAATCTTTTAGGTGGAGAACCACCATGTGACCGGAGCTGCAGAAGAGGAAGGGAGGAGAGGAAGAGAAGGAAGCGTCTGAACGGGCAAATTCTCCTGGCAGCACTGAGAACAAGGGATGCGGTGAGTCCTGGGCCCTCGGGGCCCCATCGCCCCACTTGTGTGTCCCAGGCCCTCCCTATCCCCCTCCCCTGGCCCCCTGTCTTTCACATGGTGCTGTGATTTCCCCCTTGCCCGCCCCCGTCTTTTTTTTTTTTTTTTTTTTATCCCTCCCCTGTCTCAGTCTCTCTCTGTCCAGCTCCTGGTCTCTAATTTTAAATTCCCCTCTCTCTCTGGAAGCCTGTCAGGACTTTTCTCTGTCTGGCGCTCTGTCCCTGTTGTTTAATTCCTTCCTGTGTGCCCTTTTAGGCCTCACCATTTTTATTTGCTCGGTCTCTCTTGGTCCAGCACAAGATCCGGATTTTTTAAAATTCCTCCCTCTCTGCCCTGCAGCCTGTCGCTTTCGAAGTTCGTGTTGCGATTTCATTCCTTTTGCCGTCTCTCCCTGCTGGGATTTTTCAATTCCTCCCTGTCTGTCTCGCAGTCCGTTGTTGCTTTCTTGTTCTCTCTGTCTCTGTTGGGCTCCCTGTCCCTGTCTTGACCCACTTCTAAAAATGCCTTCCTCTCTGCCTCGTATGCATTGTTCTTGAAACTTCCGTTTCCCGACGTCTCTCTGTAGGTTGCTCCTGGTCCCAGATGTTTATTTCTTCCCTCTCTGTCCTGTGGCCTGTTGCGATTTGGTGTTTCTGCGTGTCTCCTGTTCCCGGCTCTCGGTCCCCGTTTTTCAGTTTCTCTCTCTCAGCCCTGTAGCCCACTGCTGTTATCTGTCTGTCCTCATCTCTCTCTGGCCAGTTGCCTCTCCCCACATATGTGGTTCCTCCCTCTGCCCTGTGGCCCGTCACTGGTTTTCCGTTCTCTGTCCTGCTCCTTTTCCCCGAGTCTTCAGTTGCTCCCTCTCTGTCCTGTAGCCCATCAAGGGGCTTTGTTTCTTTCTCCATCGCTCCCTGTCCGTCTCCCTGCCCCATCTTTTTAATCCTTCCCTTGCTGCCGTGTGGCGGCTCCCCGCTATCTTCCCTTTCTTCATATCTCTCTCTGGACGGCTCCCGCTTCCCTGTTTTTCAGTTTCTTCCTTCTGGGCCCTGTAGCCTGTGGTGATTGTGCTGCTTTCTCCTTCTCTCTGTCCGGCTGTGGATCCCATTTCTTTAATTCCTCCTGCTTCTCCCTGTAGCCTGTCTTTCTGTCTGCCCTCTCCCCCTTTATCTGTCTCCCCACTCCACCTCTGGCGCCCTGTACCTGTGTTTTAATTCTTCCCTTTCTGCCCTCCAGCTGTTGCTGTGCTTCCTGCGTGTGTCACACTGGGTCCGGCCCCTCATCTCTGTCTTTTCATTCCTCCCGCTCCTCCCTGGAGCTTGTCGCTGTCATTTTCTTTTGCTGTTGCTCTGTCTGGCTCCAGATCCTCGCAGCTTCCCCCCACCCCTGCCCTGCCTCGTTGCTCCTGGCTGTTTTTTCTGTCTCGATCTCTCTGTGCCTGGCTCTGGCTCCCTGTTGTTTCACTCCTCCCTCTCTGTCCTGTAGCCCATCGGCACATTTTCTTTCGTTGGGCTCTCTTTGGCCGTTTCCCTGTCCCTGTTGTTCAGTTTCTTCCTTCTCAGCCCTGTAGTGTGCCGTGATTCTTTTTCTTTCTCCCCCTCTCCCAGCTCCCAGTCCCTCCCTTTTAATTCCTCCCTCTCTGTCCTGTTGCCTGTCAGGAGTCGTGTGTCCTGGAGTCCCCGGCCCACCCCCCCCCCCCAGCCCCTTCTCACTTTCGCACTTCCTGTCCGTGTTTTTTAATTCCTCCTCCTTTGCTGTGTAGCCTGTTGCTTTTTTCTTTTCTCCATCTCTGTGTCTCAGTGCCCCCATTTTTTAATTCTTACTCTCTGCCCTCTACCCTACCCCTATTTTCACCTTTCTCTGACCCTCTGTATCCAGCTCCCTGTCCCTATCGATTATTTTCTCCCTCTTACTCCTGCACCCGCTGCTATTCCCTGCTGTCGCCATCCCTCTCTGTTCAGCTCTCTGTCCCCAGATTTTAATTCCTTCTTCTGCCCCTCCGTAGCCTGTCTGGGTTTTCCCCCTGCTCTCTGTCTGGCTCCCTCTCTCTGCCTTTTCATTCCACATTCTCTGTCCCATAGCCCCAGGCTATTTGTCTGTGTTTCTCAGTCTCTTCTGTCTGGCTCCCTGCTGCTGTTTTTTCTTTCCTCCTTATTTGTCTCATAGCCCATCACTGTTTCGTGGTTTGTTTTTTTTTTTTCTGTCTCTTTGTCCAGCTCCCAGTCCCTGCTCTTGAATTCCTCTTCCCTGTAGCCCGCTGCTGTTTTTTTCTGTTCTCGATCACGCTCTGTCTGGTCCCCTGTCCCTGTTGGTCAATTCTTCCTTCTCTGCCCTGCAGCCCCTGCAGTCTTGTACTTTTTTCTGTCTCTCTCTGGCCGGAGCTCTGTTGCTGCTCATGAGTTCCTCCCTCTCTGCCCTGTAGCCTGTTGCTTTTGTCCTTTCTCCGTCTCGCTTTCTCTGGCTCCCTGATGACGCTATTTTAATATTCCCTCCCTTTTTGTATGAATCGCTATACTTTTTGCTCTCCAGCTTTTTTTTTTTCCTGGCTCCCCGGCTCTATTTTTTAATTCTTCCACCTGTAGTGTGTAGCTCTGTGGTTTGTACCGTGTTGTTGTTCCCCCCACCCCCGCCCCTCCCCTCCATCGTTGGCTGTCTTGGCTCCCTGTCCCTGTTGTTTCATCCTCCCTCTCTGCCCTGTTCTTTGTTGTCTTTCTCCATGTGTCTCGGTCCAGCTTCCTGCCCCTGTTCTTCTTTCCTTCCTCTCTGTCGTGCTGCCTGTCCCAGTTTTGTCCTGCGTCTCCGTCCTCCTTTGTCGGTCTCTGCCCTGCTCCCTTCTCCCTCTATCTGCTGCCTCTCTTCTTCTCTCCCTGCTGCTTCTTTCTCCACCTGTCGGGCTCCCTGTCCCTGTCTTTCTCTCGCCATCCTGTTCCCTGCCTCAGGCGCTCTCGCTGCATCCGCTACCTGCGTGACTGAAGAAACGTTCGCAGTCTCCTTTGCCCTCCCAGCTGCGTTTGCAGTCCCTTCACAGCAGGCGAGGGGCTGTGAGGGAGCCCAGGGGAGGAGGTGCTGCGCTGCGGGGGTCGAGTGATGGCCCCCCGCTCCTGCAGCACGGCCCAGCCCTCGCCACAGCCGCCGCACGAGCTGTGGGCTCGTTGCCAGGGCCGCATGGCTGCCTGCGGGCGTCCGGCTCGGGCACCATGCTCAGCGCTGCATCCGGCGAGCAGCAGGCTGTCCTGCCGGCGGGCGCCGCCGGTAACGGCCGCGCGATGCTGCAGGGCCTGTGGGATGGGGCCGCCGTGCCCGCTGCCACTTCCCCGTGAGGAAAGGCCGCTGCTGCCCCCTGGGCACAGGGCTGGTGGGCGTGCTCTTTTCACCCGCCTGGCTCCCTGACCCCGTTTTCCTTCCACAGACCAGGACTCTGTGTCCTTTCTTTATCTGTGTCTCCCCCTCTCTGTTCTTTTCCCGGTACCTCTCTTTCTCTGCTCCTCAGTTCCTCTCCCTCACCTTATTTTTCTCTTTCTGTTCCTCTGCCCAGCTCCCCATGGCTGTGTTTTCGTTCTCCGTACCTGCTGCCCCAGCGTGGACTGCCGAGCGGTCCCAGGGAAGGGTGAGTGGACGGGCTCTGAGCCCCAGAGCAGGCGTGTTCCTCGCACTTAGATGGGTTTGCAAATAAACCCTCGCTCTGTCTCCTTTGTACTTGCTGAGCAGCGGTCAGAGAGTCCAGGGGAGCAGGTACACAGCGGGGGTAAGGGGCCATGGCTGCAGCTGCGGGCTGGTGCCGGAGGAGCCCCGGAGGGAGCCAGCGAGGCTGATGGCGATGGCCGCTCTGTGTCATGGGGCCGCAGCCCCAGGGGATGGTGCTGCTAGGGCACGCCTGCCCGAGAGTGCCGACAGCAGACGTCGGGCCCCGTCAGGGCAGCTCCCAGGGGTTTTGTGAGCTGGTGGAGAGGAAGGAGGAAGAGGGGCAGATGGCTGCCTCCGGGCACCTGGAGGCCTTCCCACCCCCTGGAAAAGTGCTCCAGCCTGCGCGCCCCATGCAGCTGCCCACAGCTCCAGCACCTGTCCCGTAGCCCCTGACCACCCCAGACCCTGCCCTCGCAGCAGCAAGCTGACCCGTGAACGTGCTTTATTGCCCCATAAGCACGGGTGCCGTTGGCAATGGTCTGGGGCAGGAGGGGGCGTCTCCAGGAGCTCCTGCAGAAGGAGGGGTTCCTGCCTGGGGAAAGGGGTGGCCGTCGCTGTGGACAACAGTTGGCCGTTCTTTGTGTCTCCCAGGGGCAGCGCTGAGGACTTGGTTGCCGGTTCCTCCCCGGGGATGTTGCTGACTGCACCTGGCTCAGGTTTGTGTCCTTATTCTCCCAGTTAAAGCGGTTCCGTTAGTTTAATTCCCTGCCCGGTCACGTTGCTGGTGCCGCAGATACCTGCAGTAGAAGAGCAGGTGTCGGCCTTTGCGGTACGGGTCGCTGTCTTTGCTCAGTGCTTTGTACCCCGTGACACGGAGGCAGGTGAGGAAACTCCCCGCTGCTCCTCCGGCCGCCCTTGTGTCTGCTGGGGGTCGCCCCAGCCCCTTTCCCAGGGGATTGCAGGAAGGGTGGTGAGCAGGGCCCCGGGTGTACGAGCCCTGGCCTCTGCACAGGGAGCCCGTTCTGCTCCGGGGCTGCTGCGGTGCGGGCGCTCCGCTGGTCTGGTCGCTGGCGGCAGCTCTTGGAGCCGGCTGGGCTGCGCAGGCGTCGGGGGTTTGCTCACGGCAAGAAGCGGAGGCGTCGGTGTGAGGGAAGAGTTTCGAGACCGGCCGAGGTTCGGCTGTAGGCATAGTAGGAAGTACCCTTTTATGCAGTTGTTTTTGTTGTTTCAGGCTGGCGGTTTTCCGCTGAGGGTTTGGGGGTGGCAAAATGGTTTAATAGCCTGCCATTTTTTTTTTTTAAATTTTAGATGCATTGCATTTTTTTGGAATTCCTGACTATGGGAGATGGAACCTTGTTTTTTTTCCCCACCGTTTTTACTGTGTGCTGTGTAAGTTGCTGATGTCTTGATCTATGCTCTTTTTTCTCTCTTAATAGGACTGATGGTGAAATTGTCCAGCGAGGGTTAGGGTGAGCATCTTGTACTCGCCTGTATACGGAGCTTGAGAGTTTCTCGAGAAGGCATCTTCCCCAGAACTTCTCAGAGAAGAGGGTCTGCGTTCTTTGCGCTGGTAACAGTCTCCAGCCAGGGTCTGTCTTCTGTCGTAGGCCCGGGCACGCGAGCCTTCCCATTACTCCGTTTCTGACTTTTTCATGACGCGCCTGATGAGACGTGTCGTAGTGCCGGTCACAGCAGTTACGTTTCCGTGTAGTTTTTCACCTGTTGTGTGTTTAGCACCGGTTTCTGTGGTTGTAAGGTGCCTGTGTTAGATCTTTCAGCCGCCGTGGTTTTTCCGTCAGCTGACCGCCGCTGTGATTCCTTGAGGGGTTCAGTGGTAAGGAGGCGGTCGGTGGTGCTTGTTCCGTGTGCGCTATACTGCACATTAATGAGGTCTCGATGCTCCGGAGGTTTATTCTTTTGCGGTAGGCGGGCGCATCGGTAGCCGCACCGAGGGTCTCGTGCTCCTCGACTCACCGGGGTACCGCCGACCGAGCGCTCCCCGTCTCGCGCGAGAAGCTCCACACACAGATCTGTCCAGCACGTCTCGTGTCCGAGAAGGTGACGAGTGGTCCAGGATGCGCTGGGGTATCCGCTGTCGAGCGGTCTGTTCTCACGGAGCCCTCTTCTGGGACGACGACTTCTCCGCGTCCTGTGGATGTTGGGTCTTGGGGCCCGGCTTCTCGCGCGTCCACCGTTGCGGTTGCGGCCGCGGCCGTATCTTTTCGTCAGGGGCCGTGGCATTTGACTTCCGGGGTGGAAGGTGCTAAGGGTCGTACGCGTAGGGCCAGGTGTTGCTTTGGCTTTGGTTTTCTGTGATGGCTGGCTGGCTGTTGTTGGAGTCTAGAGGGTATTCCTACATGGAAAGGAGATCTCCGGAACCGTTAAGCTGTTGCTCCGCAGCCGGGTGACTCGTTCGATGCCGTTTTCAGATGCAGTGAGACGAGCCGTGCACCAAAGGGTTAGAGGAGGGGCGGGGGAGCGGCCATAAGAAGGTGGGTTGGCACGCAGTGTCAGCGGGCAGATGCGGCCGATGGCTGTGTGAGCAGCTGACAGGTCTTGGTAGGTTTGTTGTATTCCAAAGGCACGAAGTAGCGAGCGAAGCAGGGTATCGGCACTGCGGGTGGCTGGGGCGAGGTGAGCTGGGACTGGTGGGCTGCAGCAGAGAAGTTACTTTTCAGGCGTTGTGTCGTTTGTGAAGTTTATAAGCATCCCTTATGGGTTGTGTTTTACAGGTGGTACCGGAGCCTCAACGCGGCAGCTGGCAGAGGTAGGGTGGGTGGGCGGCCGAGGTAGAGGAGGAGGAGAGGGGAATGGGCACGGGCAGGCTGTGGTTTCGGGCGGTATCTCAGCACGTGCCTTTTGTTTTGGCTTTCGCAGGTCACGCACGTAGCCTCGGAGGGGCGAAGCTGCGCGCCGACCAGCGGCCTGAGGAGGCGAGGCGGTTGTCAGCCGGGCCGGCGTCCAAGAGCGGAGCATCCTGCGGCAGCTCGGTCAAGCGTTTCTGTGCGTTTGTGCAGGTGTTACGCAGCTGCCTTTGGAGTTGGGTGAGCTTTTGAGGTGGTGAGCTAAGGAGCAGCAAGGAGGAGCGTGGGGCTGGTGATTTCTCCCAAGCGTGACGGTATTTCTCTGTCTGTTGCTACCTTAGGGGGGCCGCAAGCGATGACAGCTGCAGCGTCCAACACGGGAATTGGTGCGGAGCAGTTGAGCGGAAGACCACGTTCCTTTTGAGGAGGAGGGTGTTTCGAGGAGGTCTGTGGTGACCCGTGTGACAGCTACCACTGTCAGCGGTGTGTGTGTTTTTTTTTTTTTCTTTTCTGTAGGCGATGAGGAGGAACGTGGCAACTGCAGGAGTAATCAGGTTAGTTGATGTGGTTTCTGCTGAGGATGGACGCGGATCCCCAGCCCTCTGGAAGCGAAGCTGAGGGACCAGGGACCGTTGTCCTGCAGTGCGTAACTTTGATTTCAGTTGGAAAAGGGATTTTCCTGGAATGGAAATCTTTCTCCTTCAAAGAAATTGCGTTGTACGAACTGCCTGTCGGACTCTGTGTGCTTGGCTGTAGAAGTCATGAGCAGTGAGACTTTTTGCCCTCTTTTGAAAAACAAAACAACAGCAAAGTCAATTTGTTTCCAAAGACTGAAGCACAGCAAGTGTTCCAAAAGTGGATGGCGTCGCTGGTCTTTACATTCTTGGTTGCAACGGTCGAGATACGATTAAAAAATGTTCCTCTGCGTGCTTTGGTACAGCCAGAAGCCTTAGTGCATCTGCCAGTCCTGTTCGGTGGCCTTACCTGTTGCAGCCCTGGGGATTTGAATTTCTTTTTTTTTTTTTTTCTTTTTAATGAGTAAAACCATGTGGGGGATCTATTATTTCACTGATCTTTTCCTGTCATATATGAAACTCTAGAGAAAGTTAAAATTGTATAATTGGCAGAATGACTAACGCGGTTTAAACTCGCTGCCGAATCAGTACAGCATGTAATGTATGAGGTGTACTTAAGCGGTCAGGGGTTTCTCTAACTCTTTCCAAGCCAGAGGCAGCTGCATGTTACTGAGTTTCTTCCCTGTGTTTTGACAGAGCGCTCTGAAGTACTTGGTTTCTAATCATGTGACATGATAGAACAAGGTGGGGCAGGAGCAGAGTCAATTAACAACTGTGTATTTTGGAGACAGGTGTAAGCATAGATCTAGATGGGGGTGTACAGCCTTGTTCTGCAGCAGCGCTCTAAGGAAGGGCATCAAACATGAGCAAGAGCAGTTGCTTTTCTGCTAAGAAGGGGTTGGAAATCGTATCTGTTTGTCTTTCTATGGAGTGTTAAGTATTCAAATCACTCTGGTTTGTAGAGGATGTGTCTGTATTTCGGGCTGGTCTCCTTCAGTTCGACTGCTCTCCTGTCCCTCGTTCTATTGAATTCCTCTCCTTGCTTCTGTGTTGTTCTTCTAATGTGCTGAACTATGGCTGGGGCCTTTTGTTTCCCGATGTCTTGCTGTGAGTGTCCGGTGCTGCGCAGCAGCTCGCCCCCCCCCCCAGGTTTGCCTGCCGGTGGCTCAGCACTCTCGCCCCGCGGGGCCAGCTCTGTCTCTGTCCAAGCTTTCTGCCACGGCTGTCCGGTGGGGAAAGGGGCAGTTGTTGCTCTGGGGAGCCCGTCCGGGCGTGGTCCGAGACGGGGAACGTGGCAGAGCCGAGTGCGAGCAAGAGCCATGGCACCGTCCTTTGGCGGACGCCCTGCCACCCCTCTGCTGTGCGGCAGCCGGCGTCGATGATCTGGCGGGGGGCAGGCATCGAGCATGGATTCTGTCTCGTGGGCTGTGGCAGGTGAGTGCTCGTCTGTGGGTTATGCCGGGGAGAGCCGTTGGTGTCGGTCATCCCCCACCCCTCTCCGGGTCCCCCTGTACCCCCAGTGTCAGAGAAAGACGCAGGTGCTGCTGCGCCGCTGTGACCGCACGGGGGTGCTGCGTGAAACGGCGCTTTGTGCTGCCTGCGCGTGGGGGGTGTGCGGTACTGCAGGCCGGGGTACGCGCATGCGCGCTGGCGGCCGCCCGCGGCGCGCTCTGCTACCACGATTTGACTAGGGTTGGGTACTGGGGCGTGGTACACGCGCGTGTGCGGTGACACCGATTTGTGGCGCTCTCTGCTGCCACCCTGTGACCAAAAAGCAGTACTGCAGCCCCGAAGGCGCTGCCGCGCTCCCTGCTGCCACCCTGTGACCGAAAGTCGGTACTGCAGGCCCAGCGGAGCTTTCCGCGCTCCCTGCTGCCACCCTATGACCAAAAAGCGGTTATGCAGCCCCGGCGGCGCTGCCGCGCACCCTGCTGCCACCCTGTGACCAAAAGACGGTACTGCAGCTCCGGGTGCGCGCTGCCGCGCTCTCTCCTGCTACCGCCTACAGTGAGTGGGCTACGCACCGGACGCTCTCACCTTTGTGCCCCGCGGCGGCCCCTTCCCCTGGGGATGTTTGGAAAGGCAGTGGGCGGGGCCTGGGGTAGATGAGTCCCGGGCTCTGCCCAGGGAGCTCCTTCTGTGCGAGGTGAGAGCTGTGGGATTGGGCAAGCTCCAGCAGCACCCACAGTAGAGAGAGCCCTGGGATGCAGCTTGGGCTTTTTTTTTTTATTATTTGTCAGCAGTTTCATACGGAGTGTTAAGGGGTGATGAGAGGGTTCTAAAACACACAGCTTTTTTAACTGACAGTTTTGCTGTGGTTTTGTTCTAGGTTGTCCTGGGTTACAGTGCAAAATGTGCCAAAAGAAAAAAATATTCTATTACCATCTTCAGGAGCTGTTGAGACCAGGTGGGGCGGTGCTCTCTGCCTCCCCCCCCCCCCCCCGGACTATCTCCTGTTACTGGGCACAACAATGCCTTATCGCCTGACTCATCGATAACTCGCTCCTGGACTATCTCCTGTTAATGGCCCATCAAGGAACTGCCTCACGACTCCCCATCCCATTGTGAGATGCTCCGCCCGGGGGGGGGGGGGGGGGGGGGGGGGCGGGGGGCGGGGGGGAAGGAGCCAAGCAGTCCATGCCAAATAAAAACAGAGATTTTGAACACCCTAGCAGCCTTCTTCCAGTGGATTCCCAGAGGAGCTTTTCCCCCCACTGGAGTTCCAGAGGACAAGAGCTACCTACCTACCACTGGACCTTCGGAGGAAGACCAGACTCTTTTACCTGATTGCTGCTTCCACAGAACTACATCCATCGCTTCAGGAGGACTGCAGCCAGCATCTTATTGGACTGCTACTGCCACCCTAACAGGGTGTCAGGTTGTATTCCTGACTCTGTCAGTGTAAACCAGTGGGTTGTTTGTTTTTTCCCTGCCTTGTGTTATATATATATATATATATATATATATATTTATATATATATATATTAGTAAAGAACTGTTATTCCTATTCCCCATATCTTTGCCTGAACGCCCGTTAATTTCAAAATTATAATAATTTGGAGGGAAGGGGGTTGCACTTTCCATTTCAAGGGAGGCTCCTGCCTTCCTCCACAGACACCTGTCTTTCAAACCAAGACATAGGTGCACTGGATTTTCCTGGAATTCTGAACTTCCTGCAGGATGGCAACTTGTTTTTTGTGACAAGGGTTTGTGATCCCATTTCCTTTCCTAGGACTGAAGGTGAGATTATCGAGTAGCATGAGGATGTGCACCACATCTGCACCTGTCTATGCCCCCCCATACCCCTGTCTCTGCCTTCAGGTGGGGTTTTTCCCATGCCACCCCGATCTTTGTGGCCTTGACTCCCGTGTGTGTGCCTGGCCCTACTTGTCATGTCCCTGCCTCCCATGGGCCTGCCTTGCCTGCTTTTTTTCATGGTAGGGATGGACAACGACAAGAGTATATGTAAGAAGGCAGTCTTTATTAAGTTGCAAAAACCAAGATGGCTGAGATGGTGCAGCAGAAAAAGCGTACCCTTTTATAACCTTTCTTATCTGTCCACCTGTTCATGCACTAAGGCTGCTAAAATGATTCGCTCAATAGCTTTGTCCATTCACCTCCATTCACATAATGATTGGCTGGAGCTCCTACTGTATTTCTCACTGTACCTACTGTTCTCTTGCCAAGTTTCTGCTCTGTGGTATTACTTGCTCAGTCTCTTCTTGCTCAATCTCTTATAACTTCCTCAAACTTGTTTACAACATTCTTCATCCACTTCTTCTGTCTTTTCAAGGGTATACTGGAATGCTGTCAAGGTCAACTTTATCTTCCTCAATCAGGTTATCCCTGACAGATTTTTGTACCCACTTTATGGGTGTGCATAGCTCACACCCTATCCTCCCCCTGTGCACCTGCCTTCCTCCCCCCCCCCGCCCCCCCACCATGGGTGTGCCTTGCACCTGCCTCCCATTACCATGTTTTGTGTCCCCCCCCCCCTTGTCCCTGCTCCATGCACCTGCCTTGCCCCCACCG
Organism: Leptosomus discolor; assembly: GCF_034619465.1. NCBI lineage: Eukaryota > Metazoa > Chordata > Aves > Leptosomiformes > Leptosomidae > Leptosomus > Leptosomus discolor. The sequence goes on along the minus strand of NC_141406.1, from coordinate 18,118,700 downwards.
CTACAAGAAGTGCTGCTCCAGATGCAAACTGTTTTAAACAAACTGTTTGCATTCCAAACTTCGCTCTGGCACTTCCTTGGGCCCAAAATGCCATCACCAGTAGATATCAGGGGGAATGAGGGGCACCCAGCAGGGACACCCTGAAGTCTCATGGTTTCCATCAGGCTTTCCCAAGGGCAGGGGTGGGTGGGAGAGTGGAAAAGCAGTATTGCTTTTTACATTTTCTTCCTACATCTCCCTCTTCAGAGCTCCTTGTCCCTGGGTGCTTGTTCTTGCCTGTGGCCCCTGTTCCTGATGGGCTCCAGGTGTGGCCAGTGGGGCTAATAACAGGGCCGGCCCTCCTGTGGGCTATAAAGGGGCTGCCTGAGGGAGCTGATAAAGGGGAACTGGCTGAGGAGGTAGCTGGAGGTACCTCCAGAATGGAATGGCTGGTCCCTGTGGTAAGGAAGGATCCCCCTGAGCTGTCCATGATGGAGCAGACCACCAGCACACATTGCTGGCAGCTTGGTGCCTGCATCGGCTGTGTGTGTGAGCCGCTGGCCAGCCTGGCGGTGGAGGGGAGTTGAGAGAAAAGTGTTGGGGTGCTGAAGATCTGAGCTGGTGCCAGGAGCTGGGGTGAGTCACACGTTCTCCTGTGTGTGTCCCAGTCCACCTCTGCTGCCCTGCCTGCCGCTCCTTCTGCTGCCTGGGAAAGGGCTGCCCAGGGATGGGGAGGGCCAGCAATGGCTTTCTGTCCTGGCCCCTTTGCTGTGGGAGCCTGATGGACAGCCTAACACCTTCCTGACTGCACTGGGGCTTCCCCTCAAGCCAGGGGGAGAGGCAGGGCTGGAAGAAAGTGGAGGCTGAGATGGGGTGCGAAGTCAGGGAAAATGTGGAAGTCAAGATGGGGGTGGAAATGGTGTCACTTTTTACATTGTCTTTGTAAGGCTCCCTCTTTTTGTCTTCCTGACCCTATGTGTTAGTTCTTGCCTCTGTTTCTTTTCCCCTATTGCTTTACAATATTCCGCTGTCCCTTGTCTTGTCCCTGCTTTGTGGTCCTGCTGGTCCCTTTGGCCTCTCTCTCCTGCTCCTCCTCGCTCTTATGTATTCCTCCATCTCTCCCTGGGTTTTTTGCTCAGTGTCCCAGTACTCCTCTCTCTATGCTACTGTCCTGCTCCCTGTCCCTCTCCTGTTTGCAGCATCCCGTTTACTGGCTGCCTGTCCCCCACCTCTTCTCTACCTTCCTCCTGCTTTTTCCCTTCTCTCCTGCTGCGTTTGTTGTGTTTGCACATCGAGCCTTGTAGCCAGCTAAGTGCCAGGATTTGTTCTGGGCAGAGGTGAGTAAACTTTTCCTGCCTCCTCTGTGCCCCTGGATGGTATTCAAGCCCCTGGGTGCAGAGCTCGTGGCTGTGGGCAGGTGCCGGGGAGGGGGCCATGTGCTGTGGGGCTTTGCCCAGGCCCCTGTTCCTGATGGGCTCCAGCTGGGGCAGGTGTGGCCAGTGAGGCTAATGATGGGGCTGGCCCTACTTTGGGCTATGAAGGGGGCTGCCTGGGCATGCCTGCCTGCAGGAGCTGGCTGAGGAGTCAAACCAAGGGGCTTCCACAGGCAACTGTCTCCAGCTGGTCCCTGTGGCAAGGAATGATCCCTCCCACCCATCCACAACAGAGAATGCCACCATAACACAGCACCAGGACCTTGGCGCCTCTGTTGGCTGCACACGTGTGAGCTGCTGCATGTCCAGGAAACCTCGTGAGAGAAGTGCATTGAGTCACCCACCGCCTGCTCCTAAGGTCAGGCAGCTGGCACTGTGGAGGAGGAAGGGGCAGAGACAGAGAGAAAAGCCTCGGGGCGGTGAAGGTCTGCCGTTGTCACCAGGAGCCACGTGTCCCCTCGTGTGTGTCCAGGGCCATCCCTGCCCTGGTTCTCTGGATCTCTGCCTGCCTCCTTGCCTGTCCCTGCCTCTGTCTGCCTTTCAGGCTGTCTAGTTCCCCAAAGCTTTTTGCTCTTTTGCTAGCATTGCCCTGTAAAGTGTCACCTTCTACCTTTCCTTTCTATGTCGTTTCCTTTCTGGCACCCCACCAGCTCTGATTTCATTCTTCCTCATTGCTTGTGAAACTGGCATTTCTAGGTCCCCTCTCTCCGTGTCTCAGTTTACCCAGTTGCCTATGATTGTGGGAAGGGTGGTGGTTGGGGCCTGGGGTAGATGAGCCCTGAGCTCTCCCAGGAAGCTCCTTCTTACGTGTGAAGCAAGAACTCTGGGACTAGGCAGGGTCCAGCAGCACCCACAGTAGAAAGTGCCCTGGGATGAAGCTTGGGGTTTTTTTTTTTCTTGTTTTTATGTCAGCAGTTTCCTAGGGGGTGTTCAGGGGTGACAGGAGGGTTTTAAAACACACAGCCTTTTTTTTAACTGATAGTTTTGGTGCTGTTTTGTTCTAGGTGCACTGGATTTTCCCGGAATTCTGAACTTCCTGCAGGATGGCAACTTGTTTTTTGCGAGGAGTGTTTGTGACCGCATTTCCCTTCCTCGGACTTGAAGGTGAGAATATCGAGCAGCCGTTAGGATGCGCACGTCTGCACCTGTCTATGCCCCCCCATACCCCTGTCTCTGCCTTCAGGTGGGGTTTTTCCCATGCCACCCCCAACTCGGTGGCCTTGCTAAGGGTGGGTGTGCCTGGCCCCAAATCCACCCGGCGCCTCCCCCCCGCCGTAAGCGTGCCTTGCTGCTGTTCTTCGGCACTGGCCACTGTAGGCGTGCCCTGCTTGCCCCCCCCCCGACCCCCCCCCCCGGTGTGCCTTTTCTGCCCCGGCACCACCCCCCCCGTGGGCGTGCCCTGCTTCCCCGCGCCCTGCCCCGGCACTGATCCCCCCCCCGGTGGGTGTGCCTTGCTTTTCCGCGCCCCGCCCCGTCACCGCCCCCCCGTGGGCGTGCCCTGCTTCCCCGCGCCCCGCCCCGGCACCGCTCCCCCCGTGGGAGTGCCTTGCTGCTTTGCACCTCGCCCCAGCACCGCCCCCCCCATGGCCTCGCCGACAGTGGCCGTGCCCTGCCCGGCCCCCACCCCCTTCCCCTTCCCGGGTTTGCCTTTGTTATTCTGCACCCCACCCCAGCACCGCCCCCCCCCCGGGCGTGACTTTTTTGCCCCATGCCCCACCCTCCCGTTGGCGTGCCTTGCTGCCCACCCCCCCCCCCTCACCGGCACCGCCCCCCCTTGTGTCCCATCCCCACCACTTGCCCGGGGGCGGGGCCTGGGGTATATGAGCCTCGGCCTCTGCTCAGGGAGCTCATTCTGCTCTGGGGCTGCTGGCGCTGGCAGCTCCAGACCCAGCTGCCTCTGCGGGCATGGGGCTTCGGGCGCGGACAGGAGCGCAGGCGGCTGCGGCAGGGAAGAGCTGCGGCCGGGGACACCAGGCCACCCCTGTACTCCTCAGGCCCCTATCGGCTCCAGCCCCTCAGCGAGGACCAGATGTGCTCCTGGGCCTGGCCAGGCCCTGCCGGGACGCGTTCCCCCCCGTCGGGCCCCCTGCCACCAGCTACGCCGAGCGCTGCTGCCTCTGCCCGGCCCCGGGGGCGCCGGGGCCAGAGGTTGTCGTCCCCAAGTGGGGTCACAGCATCTTTTGGGGGGGGTCGATGGCACCGACGCCGAGCCATCCTGCAGCCCGGCTTTGCACTGCAGGCATCTCCGTAAGCTGTCCGAGTTCCTCCCTCCCCTTCGTGCGCCCCTCAGTCCCCTCCATTTCCCATCCAGGCACCAGAATCAATCTGCGTGACAAGCGGCCTTCTCAGAACCACAGGCCTTCAAAGGGCCTTCTCTCACCTGCCTAGTCCTCTCAGAAGGACACGGGCGTTGCTCTGTGTGGACTCATTTGTCTTTCCTGGCACCTCTCCTGAGGTGCTTTGTCACTTGTTTTGGTTCGAGTCGCTTCAGTGTTACTTAAGGTGCTTGGTACAGTTCCTGATGCTTTGGGGTTCTTTTCCCCGACGGTTTTTCCTTGGTTTTGGTTTTTGGTTTGGGTTCCGTTTGATTTCAACCCGATCCTGGGGTTTTCTGTCCTTTGGGACTTATTTCTGTTGAGGGAGGCAGATGGAGAAAAGTAGGAGTCTCAGTGTCTTACAACTGCTGGTGATCTACAATATTCCCTTTGCAACCAGAGAGCTCTGAGAGGAGGATTCTTGCAGGCTGTCATTCGGCTTTGTCATTCGGTCCCGTCCAGAATGTAGCGCTGGTACAAGTTCTGCAACAGACAGGAACGGGTCTAGCCTTGTTACGCGGGCTTTCTTTTTCCTTGCAGGTCGGACTTGAGACTTGCAATGGCCTTTTCCTTCGCTAAAAAAACACGCCCCGGACTCGCCGCAGACTCGGCAGCGTCGCGGATTTCGCCGGACCGCGCCGCTGGCAGAGCCGGCGGCCGACGGGGTCGCGGGCGCTCGGCACTGCGTCGGCCGGAGGCTCCCGTTGGCGCAGCAGCGACGGTCGGGGGCGGCGCAGCTGGACAGCCGGAGGTTTGGTGTCGCGGCATATCTGCTGTGCGCGGGTTCGCTTCCCCGGGATTTTGGGCTGCTCTGGAAAAACGGGTGGCGGAGCCGGAGAGAAGAGCGGGCGGTGGCTACAGGCCGAGTCGCCGCTCGGGGAGGTTGCGCTCCGCGGAGCTTCAAGCTTTGGAGACGGAGTGCAAAACCGTCGAGCGTCCCAAGTGGACCGCGGCAGGCGTCCTGGCTCCGGTCGCGTCGAGGCGCTCCGGTGGTTTTTCCTGGGGAATTCCAAAGTGGTCAGTTTCTATTAGTTTAATTTTTACCGCTCGTTTACGTCAAAACGTTTAAAATAAAAATGTCCGTCACAGTAACCAGAATAGTCTTTGGGAGCAAATACTGCCCGTCGTCCGCTCTAGCTATTGCTTCCCGCTTTGCAGACAGTACTTACTCCCCATTGATGTAATCAAAGGGCAAGCAGCAGAATATCAACAACAGAGCACTAACTGGAAGTAATAGCTGTAGCGAAACAACTCTAACAGGAAAAGAAAAAAATCACGCGTCCTAGTTAATCCACTTCGTGGTAAAGTCACAAAATATTAGAGCGCGCCTAAAGAGAAGAAATATTACCTAGGGTTGAGTAATGACTAAATTTAGTGGCAGATGTTACTTAATGAACCGGGCAGTAATGATTCCCGGTCCGTATTGCAATTCAAAAAATGAATAGTTTAGAGACCCTCTTGAAGTGATAAAGACAGAAAACTAATTGGGAGTCGTTAACAGCTCCATTTAAACATAACCACTGCTAAACCAATTGAACTGGAAACTAATTGGGAGGCTCTAACGCTTAAACGAGCACACCGCTGTAAGCAAGCTGGGAGGCAACAGTGACTCCTGCTTAGAACCAAAAGAGTAATCGAAGCTTTAGATCTTTAGATAAAGAGAAATAAAAAAAGGAATCGTTCAATAACGGCTACGTTTAAACGTAGGTACTAAAAGAATTCCCGGGCGGTGGTGAACTAACATAACGCTAAAAGATTTAGATTTAAAATAAAAGGAAGATTAGAAAACCAACAGGGAGTCACGACTGCCAAAATTTAAACATAGCCGTTGGGGGGGGAGGAGGGGACGGGTACCAATTCCTTCCAAGTAGAGCTAAAAGAAAAAACCGACGCCCATTAAATCCGACGAACAAAAACTTAGATTTCATTTTAGAAACAGATCGAACGCTAACTGGGCATCATGAATGCCCGTTTAACAATACTAGCCATCTTAAACTGATGCATTAAAGATACCCCTGCAGCACCATCAGGTGAAAATTTTCTCCTTGGGAAGCAGAAATAGAATACCAATTGGGAGCAGTTTAGGGTAACGGTCGTCGTGAACGTACCCCTAATTCGAGTCCTAATTCACAATCCGAAACCGTGATTTCCAACGGTAATGAACCTTTTCCTCTTGTGTCAGTCGGGTGCCTGCGCTTTGCTCCTGCTCCCTTCAGCAGCGGTACACGGAGCGCTCGCCGGCTGTGAGCCGTTCGTTCACCGGCTTTTTGTACCAGTCAACTCTTCAATCGGGCCGTTTAAATAACAGACTATTCTCTCAAATTCCAGCTCAAACGCGTGGCACGAATTAACGGCGCCCGAGGACCACGCCATTTACTAGTGCCGCCCCGGAGCTGAGCCTGCTTATTGTGAGGCTCTTCTCGCAAGAGCCCCTCACGCACGCCCGCAGGTCCCGTCACCGGTGCTCCGCGCCGGCCTAACCGCGGACCGGCAGGGCGGGCGGAGAAACTGCCCGGAAGCCGTGGAGAGCGAGACGGATTTGAGAGCGAGACGGATTCAACAGCGATTCCTGCCGAAACACGCAAGGAACGCAGCTCTGCACGGCGGGGCGGCGGCCTGTCCCCTCCTGGCCGCGCGGCCCCATCCCCGCCGCGGGCAGCCTTAGCCTTCAGAAGATGGCGGCGCCATACCCCCCCCCCCCCCCCGCCCCCCTCCAAGCACCGGCCGCAGCTCCGGAGAGAAACGACGCGGATGCGGCCCCGAGACAGCGGCGCCGCCACCGCGGCCGCCGTCGGCACTCGTTTCGCGGGGGACTCACCGGCTCCTCCGGGGCTCCGGCAGGCTCCCGCCGCTTCCCCGCGGTCCTCCATGATGCCGGAAGTGCCCCTCAGTCCTCCGAACTTGCGCTCTATGGGCCCGCAGTCCTCCAGGATGCCCAAGTGCCGGTTCGGTGCGGGGGGCCCTGGAGTAGATGAGCCCCGGGCTCTGCCCAGGGAGCTCCTTCTGGGCGAGAGCTGTGGGACTGGGCAGGGTCCAGCGGCACCCACAGGAGAGAGTGCCCTGGGCTGCAGCTTGGGTTTTGGTGGGGTTTTTTTGGTTTGTTTTTTTTTTTTTTTTTTACGTCGGCAGTTTCCTACGGGGTGTTCAGGGGTGACAGGAGGGTTTTAAAACACACAGCCTTTTTTTAACTGATAGTTTTGGTGCTGTTTTGTTCTAGGTGCACTGGATTCTCCCAGAATTCTGAACTTCCTGCAGGATGGCAACTTGTTTTTTGCGAGGAGTGTTTGTGACCGCATTTCCCTTCCTCGGACTTGAAGGTGAGAATATCGAGCAGCCGTGAGGATGCGCACCACGTCCGCACCTGTCTATGCCCCCCCATCCCTCTGTCCGTGGCTGCAGGTGGGATTTTTCCCATGCCACCCCCAACTCGGTGGCCTTGCCAAGGGTGGGTGTGCCTGGCCCTACTTCTCGTGTCCCTGCCTCCAATGGGTGTGCTTTGCCTGCTTTGTGTTCCCTCTTTATGGGTGTGCATAGCTCACACTGTTGTCCTCGCCCTGTGCTTCTGCCTTGCACCTGCCTCCCATGGGCATGCATTGTCCCCCCCTTGTCTCTGCTCCATGCAGCTGCCTTGCCCCCACCTCTCCAAGTATTGCTGCTCCAGGTTTACAGCACGAATAAACTGTTAGCATTCCGAACTTTGCTCTGGCACTTCCTTGGGCCCCAAATCCCTAAGACTACCGCAAAATGCCATCACCAGTAGATGTCAGGGGGAATGAGGGGCACCCAGCAGGGACACCCTGAAGTCTCATGGTTTCCATCAGGCTTTCCCAAGGGCAGAGGTAGGTGGGAGAGTGGAAAAGCAGCATTACTTTTTACGTTTTCTTCCTACATCTCCCTCTTCTGAGCTCCTTGTCCCTGGGTGTTTGTTCTTGCCTGTGGCCCCTGTTCCTGATGGGCTCCAGGTGTGGCCAGTGGGGCTAATGGCATGACTGGCCCTGCTGTGGACTATAAAGGGGCTGCCTGAGGGAGCTGGTAAAGGGGAACTGGCTGAGGAGGAGCTGGAGGTGCCTCCAGCATGGAATGGCTGGTCCCTGTGGTGAAGAAGGGTTCCTCTGAGCTGTCCGTGATGGAGCAGACCACCAGCATGTGTTGCCAAGAGCTTGGTGCCTGCATCGGCTGTGTGTGAGCCGCTGGCCAGCCTGGCAGTGGAGGGGAGTTGAGAGAAAAGTGTTGGGGCACTGAAGGTCTGAGCCGGTGCTGGGAGCTGGGGTGAGTCACATGTTCTCCCATGCACATCCTGGTCCATCTCTGCTGCCCTGCCTGTCGCTCCTTCCGCTGCCTGGGAAAGGGCTGCCCAGGGATGGGGAGGGCCAACGATGGCTTTCTGTCCTGGCCACTTTGCTGTGGAAGCCTGCCAGGCACCCTGCTGCCATTCCGATGGCACTGGGGCTTCCCCTCAAGCCAGGGGGAGGTGGCAGGGCTGGAAGAAAGTGGAGGCTGAGATGGGGTGCGAAGTCAGGGAAAATGTGGAAATCAAGAGTGGGTGGAAATGGTGTCACTTTTTACATTGTCTTTGTAAGGCTCCCTCTTTTTGTCTTCCTGACCCTATGTGTTAGTTCTTGCCTCTGTTTCTTTTCCCCTATTGCTTTACAATATTTGCCTGTCCCTCGTCTTGTCCTTGCCTTGTGGTCCTGCTGGTGCCTTTGGACTCTTTCTCCTGCTCCTCCTCTCTCTTATGTATTCCTCCACCTCTCCCTGGGTTTTTTGCTCAGTGTCCCAGTACTCCTCTCTCTATGCTACTGTCCTGCTCCCTGTCCCTCCCCTGTTTGCAGCATCCCGTTTACTGGCTGCCTGTCCCCCACCTCTTCTCTATCTTCCTCCTGTTTTTTCCCTTCTCTCCTGCTGTCCTGCTGCGTTTGAGCACTGAGCCTTGTAGCCAGCTCAGTGCCAGGATTTGTTCTGGGCAGAGGTGAGTAAACTTTTCCTGCCTCCTCTGTGCCCCTGGATGGTATTCAAGCCCCTGGGTGCAGAGCTCGTGGCTGTGAGCAGGTGCCAGGGAGGGGGCCATGTGCTGTGGGGATTTGGCCAGGCCCCTGTTCCTGACGGGCTCCAGCTGGGGCAGGTGTGGCCAGTGAGGCTAATGATGGGGCTGGCCCTGCTTTGGGCTAGGAAGGGGGCTGCCTGGGCATGCCTGCCTGCAGGAGGTGGCTGAGGAGTCAAACCAAGGGGCTTCCACAGGCAGCTGTCTCTAGCCGGTCCCTGTGGCAAGGAAGGATCCCTCCCAGCCGTCCCCAACAGAGCACGCCACCAGCACACGACACCAGGACCCTGGCGGCTCTGTTGGCCACACGTGTGAGCTGCTGCATGTCCAGGAAACCTCGTGAGAGAAGTGCATTGAGTCACGCACCGCTTACTCCTAAGGTCAGGCAGCTGGCACTGTGGAGGAGGAAGGGGCAGAAGCAGAGAGAAAAGCCTCGGGGCGGTGAAGGTCTGCCGTTGGCACCAGGAGCCACGTGTCCCCTCGTGTGTGTCCGGGCCCATCCCTGCCCTGGTTCTGCAGGTCTCTGCCTGCCTCCTTGCCTGTCCCTGCTTCTGTCTGCCTTTCAGGCTGTCTAGTTCCCCAAAGCTTTTTGCTCTTCTGCTAGCATTGCCCTGTAAAGTATCACCTTCTACCTTTCCTTTCTATGTCTCTTCCTTTCTGGCACCCCACCAGCTCTGATTTCATTCTTCCTCGTTGCTTGTGACAATGGCATTTCTAGGTCTCCCTCTCTCGGTGTCTCCGTTTATTCAGTTCCCTGTGATTGTGGGAAGGGTGGTGGTCGGGGTCTGGGTCTCTGCTCAGGGAGCTCATTCTGCTCTGAGGTTGCTGTGGTGTGGGTGCTCTGTTGGTGCTATCAGCGGTGGCAGTTTGGGAGCTGGCTGGGCTGTGTGGGTATTGCGGTTTGGACACGGAGAGAAGCAGAAGCATCTGAGGTAAGAGTTGTGGGACTGGGCAAGGTCCAGCAGCACATAGAGAGTGCCATTGGATGCCGGTTTGTTGGTTTTGATGTCAGCAATTTTATACTGAGTGTTCAGGGGTGGCAAGATACTTTAAAAACACAGAATTTTTTTTAACTGAATTTTTTTTGTTCTAGCTGCACTGGATTTTCCTGGAACTCTGGACTTCATGCAGGATGTAACCTTGTTTTTTTCCCTAGTTTGGCTGACAGCTTTTCCCTTAATAGGACTGAAGGTGAGATTATTAGGTATTAGAATGTGCAACATGTATGCACCTGTATATGCCACTCCCTATCCACCTGTCCATGCCTCATTCAGAAGATGGCGGCGCCATACCCCCCCCCCCCCCCCCCCCCCCCTCCAAGCACCGTCCGCAGCTCCGGAGAGAAATGACGCGGATGCGGCCCCGAGACGGCGGTGCCGCCACCGCGGCCGCCGTCGGCACTCGTTTCGCGGGGGACTCACCGGCTCCTCCAGGGCTCCGGCAGGCTCCCGCCGCTTCCCCGCGGTCCTCCATGATGCCGGAAGTGCCCCTCAGTCCTCCGAACTTGCGCTCTATGGGCCCGCAGTCCTCCAGGATGCCCAAGTGCCGGTTCGGTGCGGGGGGCCCTGGAGTAGATGAGCCCCGGGCTCTGCCCAGGGAGCTCCTTCTGGGCAAGGCGAGAGCTGTGGGACTGGGCAGGGTCCAGCGGCATCCACAGGAGAGAGCGCCCTGGGATGCAGCTTGGGTTTTGGGTGTGGTTTTTTTTTTTTTGTTTTTTTTTTTTTTTTTTTTTTTTTACGTCGGCAGTTTCCTAGGGGGTGTTCAGGGGTGACAGGAGGGTTTTAAAACACATAGCCTTTTTTTTAACTGATAGTTTTGGTGCTGTTTTGTTCTAGGTGCACTGGTTTTTCCCGGAATTCTGAACTTCCTGCAGGATGGCAACTTGGTTTTTGTGAGGAGTGTTTGTGACCGCATTTCCCTTCCTGGGACTTGAAGGTGAGACTATCGAGCAGCCGTGAGGATGCGCACCACGTCTGCACCTGTCTATGCCCCCCCATCCCTCCGTCTTGCGGCTATACGTCGGGTCATCTTCTGAGCTATACGTCGGGACGTCTGTTGGTCTCTACGTCGGAACGTATGTTGGTTTCTACGTCTGGCTTGACGTTAATTTCAGCTCTACTTCGGAATGTCTTTTGGGATATACGTCGGGACGTGTGTTGGGCTCTATGTCGGGACATCTCTCGGGCTCTACGTCAGGACGTCTTTTAGGCTCTACGTCCGGCTGTAGCTCACTTTTGGCTCTACGTCGGAACGTCTGTTGGTCTCTACTTCGATATGTCTGGCTTGAGCTCGCTTTCGGCTCTATGTCGGGACGTATGTTGAGTTCTACAACTGGACATGTGTTGGGCTCTGCGTCGGGACGTCTGTTAGGCTCTACGTCGGGACATCTCTTGGGCTCTACGTCGGGACATCTGTTGGGATCAACGTCGGGACGTTTGTTGGGTTGTAGGTCGGGAAGTCTGGCTTGAGCTTGCTTTCGCCTCTAAGTCGGGACGTCTGTTGGGCTCTACATCTGGTTTAGCTTACTTTCAGCTCTGCGTCGGGACGTGCGTTGGGCTCTGCGTCGGGATTTAGCTTACTTTCAGCTCTGCGTCGGGACGTGCGTTGGGCTCTGCGTCGGGATTTAGCTTACTTTCAGCTCTGCGTCGGGACGTGCGTTGGGCTCTGCGTCGGGATTTAGCTTACTTTCAGCTCTGCGTCGGGACGTGCGTTGGGCTCTGCGTCGGGACGTGCGTTGGGCTCTGCGTCGGGACGTGCGTTGGGCTCTGCGTCGGGACGTGCGTTGGGCTCTGCGTCGGGACGTGCGTTGGGCTCTGCGTCGGGACGTGCGTTGGGCTCTGCGTCGGGACGTGCGTTGGGCTCTGCGTCGGGACGTGCGTTGGGCTCTGCGTCGGGACGTGCGTTGGGCTCTGCGTCGGGACGTGCGTTGGGCTCTGCGTCGGGACGTGCGTTGGGCTCTGCGTCGGGACGTGCGTTGGGCTCTGCGTCGGGACGTGCGTTGGGCTCTGCGTCGGGATTTAGCTTACTTTCAGCTCTGCGTCGGGACGTGCGTTGGGCTCTGCGTCGGGACGTGCGTTGGGCTCTGCGTCGGGACGTGCGTTGGGCTCTGCGTCGGGACGTGCGTTGGGCTCTGCGTCGGGACGTGCGTTGGGCTCTGCGTCGGGACGTGCGTTGGGCTCTGCGTCGGGACGTGCGTTGGGCTCTGCGTCGGGACGTGCGTTGGGCTCTGCGTCGGGACGTGCGTTGGGCTCTGCGTCGGGACGTGCGTTGGGCTCTGCGTCGGGACGTGCGTTGGGCTCTGCGTCTGTAGTTAGCTAACTTTCAGCTCTACGTCGGGACGTGCGTTGGGCTCTGCGTCTGTAGTTAGCTAACTTTCAGCTCTACGTCGGGACGTGCGTTGGGCTCTACGTCTGTAGTTAGCTAACTTTCAGCTCTACGTCGGGACGTGCGTTGGGCTCTACGTCTGTAGTTAGCTAACTTTCAGCTCTACGTCGGGACGTGCGTTGGGCTCTGCGTCGGGACGTGCGTTGGGCTCTGCGTCGGGATTTAGCTTACTTTCAGCTCTGCGTCGGGAAGTGCGTTGGGCTCTGCGTCGGGATTTAGCTTACTTTCAGCTCTGCGTCGGGACGTGCGTTGGGCGCTGCGTCGGGACGTGCGTTGGGCGCTGCGTCGGGACGTGCGTTGGGCGCTGCGTCGGGACGTGCGTTGGGCGCTGCGTCGGGACGTGCGTTGGGCGCTGCGTCGGGACGTGCGTTGGGCGCTGCGTCGGGACGTGCGTTGGGCGCTGCGTCGGGACGTGCGTTGGGCGCTGCGTCGGGACGTGCGTTGGGCGCTGCGTCGGGACGTGCGTTGGGCGCTGCGTCGGGACGTGCGTTGGGCGCTGCGTCGGGACGTGCGTTGGGCGCTGCGTCGGGACGTGCGTTGGGCGCTGCGTCGGGACGTGCGTTGGGCGCTGCGTCGGGACGTGCGTTGGGCGCTGCGTCGGGACGTGCGTTGGGCGCTGCGTCGGGACGTGCGTTGGGCGCTGCGTCGGGACGTGCGTTGGGCGCTGCGTCGGGACGTGCGTTGGGCGCTGCGTCGGGATTTAGCTTACTTTCAGCTCTACGTCGGGACGTGCGTTGGGCTCTACGTCGGGACGTGCGTTGGGCTCTACGTCGGCATTTAACTTACTTTCAGCTCTACGTCGGGACGTGCGTTGGCCTCTGCGTCGGGACGTGCGTTGGCCTCTGCGTCGGGACGTGCGTTGGCCTCTGCGTCGGGACGTGCGTTGGCCTCTGCGTCGGGACGTGCGTTGGCCTCTGCGTCGGGACGTGCGTTGGCCTCTGCGTCGGGATTTAACTTACTTTCAGCTCTACGTCGGGACGTGCGTTGGCCTCTGCGTCGGGACGTGCGTTGGCCTCTGCGTCGGGACGTGCGTTGGCCTCTGCGTCGGGACGTGCGTTGGCCTCTGCGTCGGGACGTGCGTTGGCCTCTGCGTCGGGACGTGCGTTGGCCTCTGCGTCGGGACGTGCGTTGGCCTCTGCGTCGGGACGTGCGTTGGCCTCTGCGTCGGGACGTGCGTTGGCCTCTGCGTCGGGACGTGCGTTGGCCTCTGCGTCGGGACGTGCGTTGGCCTCTGCGTCGGGATTTAACTTACTTTCAGCTCTACGTCGGGACGTGCGTTGGCCTCTGCGTCGGGACGTGCGTTGGCCTCTGCGTCGGGACGTGCGTTGGCCTCTGCGTCGGGACGTGCGTTGGCCTCTGCGTCGGGACGTGCGTTGGCCTCTGCGTCGGGACGTGCGTTGGCCTCTGCGTCGGGACGTGCGTTGGCCTCTGCGTCGGCATTTAACTTACTTTCAGCTCTACGTCGGGACGTGCGTTGGCCTCTGCGTCGGGACGTGCGTTGGCCTCTGCGTCGGGACGTGCGTTGGCCTCTGCGTCGGGACGTGCGTTGGCCTCTGCGTCGGGACGTGCGTTGGCCTCTGCGTCGGGACGTGCGTTGGCCTCTGCGTCGGGACGTGCGTTGGCCTCTGCGTCGGGACGTGCGTTGGCCTCTGCGTCGGGACGTGCGTTGGCCTCTGCGTCGGGACGTGCGTTGGCCTCTGCGTCGGGACGTGCGTTGGCCTCTGCGTCGGGACGTGCGTTGGCCTCTGCGTCGGCATTTAACTTACTTTCAGCTCTACGTCGGGACGTGCGTTGGCCTCTGCGTCGGGACGTGCGTTGGCCTCTGCGTCGGGACGTGCGTTGGCCTCTGCGTCGGGACGTGCGTTGGCCTCTGCGTCGGGACGTGCGTTGGCCTCTGCGTCGGGACGTGCGTTGGCCTCTGCGTCGGGACGTGCGTTGGCCTCTGCGTCGGGACGTGCGTTGGCCTCTGCGTCGGGACGTGCGTTGGCCTCTGCGTCGGGACGTGCGTTGGCCTCTGCGTCGGGACGTGCGTTGGCCTCTGCGTCGGGACGTGCGTTGGCCTCTGCGTCGGGATTTAGCTTACTTTCAGGTCTACGTCGGGACGTGCGTTGGCCTCTGCGTCGGGACGTGCGTTGGCCTCTGCGTCGGGATTTAGCTTACTTTCAGGTCTACGTCGGGACGTGCGTTGGCCTCTGCGTCGGGACGTGCGTTGGCCTCTGCGTCGGGATTTAGCTTACTTTCAGCTCTACGTCGGGACGTGCGTTGGCCTCTACGTCGGGACGTGCGTTGGCCTCTACGTCGGGACGTGCGTTGGCCTCTACGTCGGGACGTGCGTTGGCCTCTACGTCGGGACGTGCGTTGGCCTCTACGTCGGGACGTGCGTTGGCCTCTACGTCGGGACGTGCGTTGGCCTCTACGTCGGGACGTGCGTTGGCCTCTACGTCGGGACGTGCGTTGGCCTCTACGTCGGGATTTAGCTTACTTTCAGCTCTACGTCGGGACGTGCGTTGGCCTCTACGTCGGGACGTGCGTTGGCCTCTACGTCGGGATTTAGCTTACTTTCAGCTCTACGTCGGGACGTGCGTTGGCCTCTACGTCGGGACGTGCGTTGGCCTCTACGTCGGGACGTGCGTTGGCCTCTACGTCGGGACGTGCGTTGGCCTCTACGTCGGGACGTGCGTTGGCCTCTACGTCGGGACGTGCGTTGGCCTCTACGTCGGGACGTGCGTTGGCCTCTACGTCGGGACGTGCGTTGGCCTCTACGTCGGGATTTAGCTTACTTTCAGCTCTACGTCGGGACGTGCGTTGGCCTCTACGTCGGGACGTGCGTTGGCCTCTACGTCGGGACGTGCGTTGGCCTCTACGTCGGGACGTGCGTTGGCCTCTACGTCGGGACGTGCGTTGGGCTCTACGTCGGGATTTAGCTTACTTTCAGCTCTACGTCGGGACGTGCGTTGGGCTCTACGTCGGGATTTAGCTTACTTTCAGCTCTACGTCGGGACGTGCGTTGGGCTCTACGTCGGGATTTAGCTTACTTTCAGCTCTACGTCGGGACGTGCGTTGGGCTCTACGTCGGGATTTAGCTTACTTTCAGCTCTACGTCGGGACGTGCGTTGGCCTCTACGTCGGGACGTGCGTTGGCCTCTACGTCGGGATTTAGCTTACTTTCAGCTCTACGTCGGGACGTGCGTTGGGCGCTACGTCGGGACGTGCGTTGGGCGCTACGTCGGGACGTGCGTTGGGCGCTACGTCGGGACGTGCGTTGGGCGCTACGTCGGGACGTGCGTTGGGCGCTACGTCGGGACGTGCGTTGGGCGCTACGTCGGGACGTGCGTTGGGCTCTACGTCGGGATTTAATTTACATTCAGCTCTACGTCGGGACGTGCGTTGGCCTCTACGTCGGGACGTGCGTTGGCCTCTACGTCGGGACGTGCGTTGGCCTCTACGTCGGGACGTGCGTTGGCCTCTACGTCGGGACGTGCGTTGGCCTCTACGTCGGGACGTGCGTTGGCCACTACGTCGGGACGTGCGTTGGGCTCTACGTCGGGACGTGCGTTGGCCTCTACATCGGGATTTAGCTTACTTTCAGCTCTACGTCGGGACGTGCGTTGGGCTCTACGTCGGGACGTGCGTTGGGCTCTACGTCGGGATTTAGCTTACTTTCAGCTCTACGTCGGGACGTGCGTTGGCCTCTACGTCGGGACGTGCGTTGGCCTCTACGTCGGGATTTAGCTTACTTTCAGCTCTACGTCGGGACGTGCGTTGGGCTCTACGTCGGGTTTTAGCTTACTTTCAGCTCTACGTCGGGAAGTGCGTTGGGCTCTACGTCGGGACGTGCGTTGGGCTCTACTTCGGGACGTGCGTTGGGCTCTATGTCTGTAGTTAGCTAACTTTCTGCTCTACGTCGGGACGTGCGTTGGGCGCTACGTCGGGACGTGCGTTGGGCGCTACGTCGGGACGTGCGTTGGGCGCTACGTCGGGATTTAGCTTACTTTCAGCTCTACGTCGGGACGTGCGTTGGCCTCTAGGTCGGGACGTGCGTTGGCCTCTAGGTCGGGACGTGCGTTGGCCTCTAGGTCGGGACGTGCGTTGGCCTCTAGGTCGGGACGTGCGTTGGCCTCTAGGTCGGGACGTGCGTTGGCCTCTACGTCGGGATTTAGCTTACTTTCAGTTCTACGTCGGGATTTAGCTTACTTTCAGTTCTACGTCGGGACGTGCGTTGGGCGCTACGTCGGGATTTAGCTTACTTTCAGCTCTAAGTCGGGACGTGCGGTGGGCTCTACGTCGGGACGTGCGGTGGGCTCTACGTCGGGACGTGCGGTGGGCTCTACGTCGGGACGTGCGGTGGGCTCTACGTCGGGACGTGCGGTGGGCTCTACGTCGGGACGTGCGGTGGGCTCTACGTCGGGAGTTAGCTTACTTTCAGCTCTACGTCGGGACGTGCGTTGGCCTCTACGTCGGGACGTGCGTTGGCCTCTACGTCGGGACGTGCGTTGGCCTCTACGTCGGGACGTGCGTTGGCCTCTACGTCGGGACGTGCGTTGGCCTCTACGTCGGGACGTGCGTTGCCCTCTACGTCGGGACGTGCGTTGCCCTCTACGTCGGGATTTAGCTTACTTTCAGCTCTACGTCGGGACGTGCGTTGGCCTCTACGTCGGGACGTGCGTTGGCCTCTACGTCGGGACGTGCGTTGGCCTCTACGTCGGGATTTATCTTACTTTCAGCTCTACGTCGGGACGTGCGTTGGGCTCTACGTCGGGATTTAGCTTACTTTTAGCACTACGTCGGGACGTGCGTTGGGCTCTACGTCGGGACGTGCGTTGGGCTCTACGTCGGGACGTGCGTTGGGCTCTACGTCTGTAGTTAGCTAACTTTCAGCTCTACGTCGGGACGTGCGTTGGGCTCTACGTCGGGACGTGCGTTGGGCTCTACGTCGGGACGTGCGTTGGGCTCTACGTCGGGACGTGCGTTGGGCTCTACGACGGGACGTGCGTTGGGCTCTACGTCAGGATTTAGCTAACTTTCAGCTCTACGTCGGGACATGCGTTGGGCTCTACGTCGGGACGTGCGTTGGGCTCTACGTCGGGACGTGCGTTGGGCTCTACGTCGGGACGTGCGTTGGGCTCTACGTCAGGATTTAGCTAACTTTCAGCTCTACGTCGGGACATGCGTTGGGCTCTACGTCGGGACGTGCGTTGGGCTCTACGTCAGGATTTAGCTAACTTTCAGCTCTACGTCGGGACATGCGTTGGGCTCTACGTTGGGACATGCGTTGGGCTCTACGTCGGGACGTGCGTTGGGCTCTACGTCGGGATTTAGCTTACTTTCAGCTCTACGTCGGGACGTGCGTTGGACTCTACGTCGGGATTTAGCTTACTTTCAGCTCTAAGTCGGGACGTGCGTTGGGCTCTAAGTCGGGACGTGCGTTGGGCTCTAAGTCGGGACGTGCGTTGGCCTCTAAGTCGGGACGTGCGTTGGCCTCTAAGTCGGGACGTGCGTTGGCCTCTAAGTCGGGACGTGCGTTGGCCTCTAAGTCGGGACGTGCGTTGGCCTCTAAGTCGGGACGTGCGTTGGCCTCTACGTCGGGATTTAGCTTACTTTCAGCTCTACGTCGGGACGTGCGTTGGACTCTACGTCGGGACGTGCGTTGGGCTCTACGTCGGGATTTAGCTTACTTTCAGCTCTACGTCGGGACGTGCGTTGGCCTCTACGTCGGGACGTGCGTTGGCCTCTACGTCGGGATTTAGCTTACTTTCAGCTCTACGTCGGGACGTGCGTTGGCCTCTACGTCGGGATTTAGCTTACTTTCAGCTCTACGTCGGGACGTGCGTTGGGCTCTACGTCGGGACGTGCGTTGGGCTCTACGTCGGGACGTGCGTTGGGCTCTACGTCGGGATTTAGCTTACTTTCAGCTCTACGTCGGGACGTGCGTTGGCCTCTACGTCGGGTTTTAGCTTACTTTCAGCTCTACGTCGGGACGTGCGTTGGGCTCTACGTCGGGACGTGCGTTGGGCTCTACGTCGGGACGTGCGTTGGGCTCTACGTCGGGACGTGCGTTGGGCTCTACGTCGGGACGTGCGTTGGGCTCTACGTCGGGACGTGCGTTGGGCTCTACGTCTGTAGTTAGGTAACTTTCAGCTCTACGTCGGGACGTGCGTTGGGCTCTACGTCTGTAGTTAGCTAACTTTCAGCTCTACGTCGGGACGTGCGTTGGGCGCTACGTCGGGACGTGCGTTGGGCGCTACGTCGGGACGTGCGTTGGGCTCTACGTCGGGACGTGCGTTGGGCTCTACGTCGGGATTTAGCTTACTTTCAGCTCTACGTCGGGACGTGCGTTGGGCTCTACGTGGGGACGTGCGTTGGGCTCTACGTCGGGACGTGCGTTGGGCTCTACGTCGGGACGTGCGTTGGGCTCTACGTCGGGACGTGCGTTGGCCTTTACGTCGGGATTTAGCTTACTTTCAGCTCTACGTCGGGACGTGCGTTGGGCTCTACGTCGGGACGTGCGTTGGGCTCTACGTCGGGATTTAGCTTACTTTCAGCTCTACGTCGGGACGTGCGTTGGCCTCTACGTCGGGACGTGCGTTGGCCTCTACGTCGGGACGTGCGTTGGCCTCTACGTCGGGACGTGCGTTGGCCTCTACGTCGGGACGTGCGTTGGCCTCTACGTCGGGACGTGCGTTGGCCTCTACGTCGGGATTTAACTTACTTTCAGCTCTACGTCGGGACGTGCGTTGGGCGCTACGTCGGGACGTGCGTTGGGCGCTACGTCGGGACGTGCGTTGGGCGCTACGTCGGGACGTGCGTTGGGCGCTACGTCGGGACGTGCGTTGGGCGCTACGTCGGGATTTAACTTACTTTCAGCTCTACGTCGGGACGTGCGTTGGCCTCTACGTCGGGACGTGCGTTGGCCTCTACGTCGGGACGTGCGTTGGCCTCTACGTCGGGACGTGCGTTGGCCTCTACGTCGGGACGTGCGTTGGCCTCTACGTCGGGACGTGCGTTGGCCTCTACGTCGGGACGTGCGTTGGCCTCTACGTCGGAACGTGCGTTGGCCACTACGTCGGGACGTGCGTTGGCCTCTACGTCGGGATTTAGCTTACTTTCAGCTCTACGTCGGGACGTGCGTTGGGCTCTACGTCGGGACGTGCGTTGGGCTCTACGTCGGGACGTGCGTTGGGCTCTACGTCGGGACGTGCGTTGGGCTCTACGTCGGGACGTGCGTTGGGCTCTACGTCGGGACGTGCGTTGGGCTCTACGTCGGGACGTGCGTTGGGCTCTACGTCGGGATTTAGCTTACTTTCAGCTCTACGTCGGGACGTGCGTTGGCCTCTACGTCGGGACGTGCGTTGGCCTCTACGTCGGGATTTAGCTTACTTTCAGCTCTACGTCGGGACGTGCGTTGGGCTCTACGTCGGGTTTTAGCTTACTTTCAGCTCTACGTCGGGAAGTGCGTTGGGCTCTACGTCGGGACGTGCGTTGGGCTCTACTTCGGGACGTGCGTTGGGCTCTATGTCTGTAGTTAGCTAACTTTCTGCTCTACGTCGGGACGTGCGTTGGGCTCTACGTCGGGACGTGCGTTGGCCTCTACGTCGGGACGTGCGTTGGCCTCTACGTCGGGACGTGCGTTGGCCTCTACGTCGGGACGTGCGTTAGCCTCTACGTCGGGATTTAGCTTACTTTCAGCTCTACGTCGGGACGTGCGTTGGGCTCTACGTCGGGACGTGCGTTGGGCTCTACGTCGGGACGTGCGTTGGGCTCTACGTCGGGACGTGCGTTGGGCTCTACGTCGGGACGTGCGTTGGGCTCTACGTCGGGATTTAGCTTACTTTCAGCTCCACGTCGGGACGTGCGTTGGCCTCTACGTCGGGACGTGCGTTGGCCTCTACTTCGGGATTTAGCTTAATTTCAGCTCTACGTCGGGGTCGTGCGTTGGCCTCTACGTCGGGACGTGCGTTGGCCTCTACGTCGGGACGTGCGTTGGCCTCTACGTCGGGACGTGCGTTGGCCTCTACGTCGGGACGTGCGTTGGCCTCTACGTCGGGACGTGCGTTGGCCTCTACGTCGGGACGTGCGTTGGCCTCTACGTCGGGACGTGCGTTGGCCTCTACGTCGGGACGTGCGTTGGCCTCTACGTCGGGACGTGCGTTGGCCTCTACGTCGGGACGTGCGTTGGCCTCTACGTCGGGACGTGCGTTGGCCTCTACGTCGGGACGTGCGTTGGCCTCTACGTCGGGACGTGCGTTGGCCTCTACGTCGGGACGTGCGTTGGCCTCTACGTCGGGACGTGCGTTGGCCTCTACGTCGGGACGTGCGTTGGCCTCTACGTCGGGACGTGCGTTGGCCTCTACGTCGGGACGTGCGTTGGCCTCTACGTCGGGACGTGCGTTGGCCTCTACGTCGGGACGTGCGTTGGCCTCTACGTCGGGACGTGCGTTGGCCTCTACGTCGGGACGTGCGTTGGCCTCTACGTCGGGACGTGCGTTGGCCTCTACGTCGGGACGTGCGTTGGCCTCTACGTCGGGACGTGCGTTGGCCTCTACGTCGGGACGTGCGTTGGCCTCTAAGTCGGGACGTGCGTTGGCCTCTAAGTCGGGACGTGCGTTGGCCTCTAAGTCGGGACGTGCGTTGGCCTCTAAGTCGGGACGTGCGTTGGGCTCTACGTCGGGATTTAGCTTACTTTCAGCTCTACGTCGGGACGTGCGTTGGGCTCTACGTCGGGACGTGCGTTGGGCTCTACGTCGGGATTTAGCTTACTTTCAGCTCTACGTCGGGACGTGCGTTGGGCTCTACGTCGGGACGTGCATTGGGCTCTACGTCGGGATTTAGCTTACTTTCAGCTCTACGTCGGGACGTGCGTTGGCCTCTACTTCGGGATTTAGCTTACTTTCAGCTCTACGTCGGGACGTGCGTTGGCCTCTACGTCGGGACGTGCGTTGGCCTCTACGTCGGGACGTGCGTTGGCCTCTACGTCGGGACGTGCGTTGGCCTCTACGTCGGGACGTGCGTTGGCCTCTACGTCGGGACGTGCGTTGGCCTCTACGTCGGGATTTAGCTTACTTTCAGTTCTACGTCGGGACGTGCGTTGGGCTCTACGTCGGGTTTTAGCTTACTTTCAGCTCTACGTCGGGACGTGCGTTGGGCTCTACGTCAGGACGTGCGTTGGGCTCTGTCTGTAGTTAGCTAACTTTCTGCTCTACGTCGGGACGTGCGTTGGGCGCTACGTCGGGACCTGCGTTGGGCTCTACGTCGGGATTTAGCTTACTTTCAGCTCTACGTCGGGACGTGCGTTGGCCTCTAAGTCGGGACGTGCGTTGGCCTCTAAGTCGGGACGTGCGTTGGCCTCTAAGTCGGGACGTGCGTTGGCCTCTACGTCGGGACGTGCGTTGGCCTCTACGTCGGGACGTGCGTTGGCCTCTACGTCGGGACGTGCGTTGGCCTCTACGTCGGGACGTGCGTTGGCCTCTACGTCGGGACGTGCGTTGGCCTCTACGTCGGGATTTAGCTTACTTTCAGTTCTACGTCGGGACGTGCGTTGGGCTCTACGTCGGGTTTTAGCTTACTTTCAGCTCTACGTCGGGACGTGCGTTGGGCTCTACGTCAGGACGTGCGTTGGGCTCTGTCTGTAGTTAGCTAACTTTCTGCTCTACGTCGGGACGTGCGTTGGGCGCTACGTCGGGACCTGCGTTGGGCTCTACGTCGGGATTTAGCTTACTTTCAGCTCTACGTCGGGACGTGCGTTGGCCTCTAAGTCGGGACGTGCGTTGGCCTCTAAGTCGGGACGTGCGTTGGCCTCTAAGTCGGGACGTGCGTTGGCCTCTAAGTCGGGACGTGCGTTGGCCTCTAAGTCGGGACGTGCGTTGGGCTCTACGTCGGGACGTGCGTTGGGCTCTACGTCGGGACGTGCGTTGGGCTCTACGTCGGGACGTGCGTTGGGCTCTACGTCGGGACGTGCGTTGGGCTCTACGTCGGGACGTGCGTTGGGCTCTACGTCTGTAGTTAGGTAACTTTCAGCTCTACGTCGGGACGTGCGTTGGGCGCTACGTCGGGACGTGCGTTGGGCTCTACGTCGGGACGTGCGTTGGACTCTACGTCGGGATTTAGCTTACTTTCAGCTCTACGTCGGGACGTGCGTTGGGCTCTACGTCGGGACGTGCGTTGGCCTTTACGTCGGGATTTAGCTTACTTTCAGCTCTACGTCGGGACGTGCGTTGGGCTCTACGTCGGGACGTGCGTTGGGCTCTACGTCGGGATTTAGCTTACTTTCAGCTCTACGTCGGGACGTGCGTTGGCCTCTACGTCGGGACGTGCGTTGGCCTCTACGTCGGGACGTGCGTTGGCCTCTACGTCGGGATGTAACTTACTTTCAGCTCTACGTCGGGACGTGCGTTGGGCGCTACGTCGGGACGTGCGTTGGGCGCTACGTCGGGATTTAGCTTACTTTCAGCTCTACGTCGGGACGTGCGTTGGGCTCTACGTCGGGACGTGCGTTGGGCTCTACGTCGGCATTTAACTTACTTTCAGCTCTACGTCGGGACGTGCGTTGGCCTCTGCGTCGGGACGTGCGTTGGCCTCTGCGTCGGGACGTGCGTTGGCCTCTGCGTCGGGACGTGCGTTGGCCTCTGCGTCGGGACGTGCGTTGGCCTCTGCGTCGGGACGTGCGTTGGCCTCTGCGTCGGGACGTGCGTTGGCCTCTACGTCGGCATTTAACTTACTTTCAGCTCTACGTCGGGACGTGCGTTGGCCTCTGCGTCGGGACGTGCGTTGGCCTCTGCGTCGGGACGTGCGTTGGCCTCTGCGTCGGGACGTGCGTTGGCCTCTGCGTCGGGACGTGCGTTGGCCTCTGCGTCGGGACGTGCGTTGGCCTCTGCGTCGGGACGTCTGTTGGCCTCTGCGTCGGGACGTGCGTTGGCCTCTGCGTCGGGACGTGCGTTGGCCTCTGCGTCGGGACGTGCGTTGGCCTCTGCGTCGGGACGTGCGTTGGCCTCTGCGTCGGGACGTGCGTTGGCCTCTGCGTCGGGATTTAGCTTACTTTCAGCTCTACGTCGGGACGTGCGTTGGCCTCTGCGTCGGGACGTGCGTTGGCCTCTGCGTCGGGACGTGCGTTGGCCTCTGCGTCGGGATTTAGCTTACTTTCAGCTCTACGTCGGGACGTGCGTTGGCCTCTACGTCGGGACGTGCGTTGGCCTCTACGTCGGGACGTGCGTTGGCCTCTACGTCGGGACGTGCGTTGGCCTCTACGTCGGGACGTGCGTTGGCCTCTACGTCGGGACGTGCGTTGGCCTCTACGTCGGGACGTGCGTTGGCCTCTACGTCGGGACGTGCGTTGGCCTCTACGTCGGGACGTGCGTTGGCCTCTACGTCGGGACGTGCGTTGGCCTCTACGTCGGGACGTGCGTTGGCCTCTACGTCGGGATTTAGCTTACTTTCAGCTCTACGTCGGGACGTGCGTTGGCCTCTACGTCGGGACATGCGTTGGCCTCTACGTCGGGACGTGCGTTGGCCTCTACGTCGGGACGTGCGTTGGCCTCTACGTCGGGACGTGCGTTGGGCTCTACGTCGGGATTTAGCTTACTTTCAGCTCTACGTCGGGACGTGCGTTGGGCTCTACGTCGGGATTTAGCTTACTTTCAGCTCTACGTCGGGACGTGCGTTGGGCTCTACGTCGGGATTTAGCTTACTTTCAGCTCTACGTCGGGACGTGCGTTGGCCTCTACGTCGGGACGTGCGTTGGCCTCTACGTCGGGATTTAGCTTACTTTCAGCTCTACGTCGGGACGTGCGTTGGGCGCTACGTCGGGACGTGCGTTGGGCGCTACGTCGGGACGTGCGTTGGGCGCTACGTCGGGACGTGCGTTGGGCGCTACGTCGGGACGTGCGTTGGGCGCTACGTCGGGACGTGCGTTGGGCTCTACGTCGGGATTTAATTTACATTCAGCTCTACGTCGGGACGTGCGTTGGCCTCTACGTCGGGACGTGCGTTGGCCTCTACGTCGGGACGTGCGTTGGCCTCTACGTCGGGACGTGCGTTGGCCACTACGTCGGGACGTGCGTTGGGCTCTACGTCGGGACGTGCGTTGGCCTCTACATCGGGATTTAGCTTACTTTCAGCTCTACGTCGGGACGTGCGTTGGGCTCTACGTCGGGACGTGCGTTGGGCTCTACGTCGGGATTTAGCTTACTTTCAGCTCTACGTCGGGACGTGCGTTGGCCTCTACGTCGGGACGTGCGTTGGCCTCTACGTCGGGATTTAGCTTACTTTCAGCTCTACGTCGGGACGTGCGTTGGGCTCTACGTCGGGTTTTAGCTTACTTTCAGCTCTACGTCGGGAAGTGCGTTGGGCTCTACGTCGGGACGTGCGTTGGGCTCTACTTCGGGACGTGCGTTGGGCTCTATGTCTGTAGTTAGCTAACTTTCTGCTCTACGTCGGGACGTGCGTTGGGCGCTACGTCGGGACGTGCGTTGGGCGCTACGTCGGGACGTGCGTTGGGCGCTACGTCGGGATTTAGCTTACTTTCAGCTCTACGTCGGGACGTGCGTTGGCCTCTAGGTCGGGACGTGCGTTGGCCTCTAGGTCGGGACGTGCGTTGGCCTCTAGGTCGGGACGTGCGTTGGCCTCTAGGTCGGGACGTGCGTTGGCCTCTAGGTCGGGTCGTGCGTTGGCCTCTACGTCGGGATTTAGCTTACTTTCAGTTCTACGTCGGGATTTAGCTTACTTTCAGTTCTACGTCGGGACGTGCGTTGGGCGCTACGTCGGGATTTAGCTTACTTTCAGCTCTAAGTCGGGACGTGCGGTGGGCTCTACGTCGGGACGTGCGGTGGGCTCTACGTCGGGACGTGCGGTGGGCTCTACGTCGGGACGTGCGGTGGGCTCTACGTCGGGACGTGCGGTGGGCTCTACGTCGGGACGTGCGGTGGGCTCTACGTCGGGAGTTAGCTTACTTTCAGCTCTACGTCGGGACGTGCGTTGGCCTCTACGTCGGGACGTGCGTTGGCCTCTACGTCGGGACGTGCGTTGGCCTCTACGTCGGGACGTGCGTTGGCCTCTACGTCGGGACGTGCGTTGGCCTCTACGTCGGGACGTGCGTTGCCCTCTACGTCGGGATTTAGCTTACTTTCAGCTCTACGTCGGGACGTGCGTTGGCCTCTACGTCGGGACGTGCGTTGGCCTCTACGTCGGGACGTGCGTTGGCCTCTACGTCGGGATTTATCTTACTTTCAGCTCTACGTCGGGACGTGCGTTGGGCTCTACGTCGGGATTTAGCTTACTTTTAGCACTACGTCGGGACGTGCGTTGGGCTCTACGTCGGGACGTGCGTTGGGCTCTACGTCGGGACGTGCGTTGGGCTCTACGTCTGTAGTTAGCTAACTTTCAGCTCTACGTCGGGACGTGCGTTGGGCTCTACGTCGGGACGTGCGTTGGGCTCTACGTCGGGACGTGCGTTGGGCTCTACGACGGGACGTGCGTTGGGCTCTACGTCAGGATTTAGCTAACTTTCAGCTCTACGTCGGGACATGCGTTGGGCTCTACGTCGGGACGTGCGTTGGGCTCTACGTCGGGACGTGCGTTGGGCTCTACGTCAGGATTTAGCTAACTTTCAGCTCTACGTCGGGACATGCGTTGGGCTCTACGTCGGGACGTGCGTTGGGCTCTACGTCAGGATTTAGCTAACTTTCAGCTCTACGTCGGGACATGCGTTGGGCTCTACGTTGGGACATGCGTTGGGCTCTACGTCGGGACGTGCGTTGGGCTCTACGTCGGGATTTAGCTTACTTTCAGCTCTACGTCGGGACGTGCGTTGGACTCTACGTCGGGATTTAGCTTACTTTCAGCTCTAAGTCGGGACGTGCGTTGGGCTCTAAGTCGGGACGTGCGTTGGGCTCTAAGTCGGGACGTGCGTTGGGCTCTAAGTCGGGACGTGCGTTGGGCTCTAAGTCGGGACGTGCGTTGGCCTCTAAGTCGGGACGTGCGTTGGCCTCTAAGTCGGGACGTGCGTTGGCCTCTAAGTCGGGACGTGCGTTGGCCTCTAAGTCGGGACGTGCGTTGGCCTCTAAGTCGGGATTTAGCTTACTTTCAGCTCTACGTCGGGACGTGCGTTGGACTCTACGTCGGGACGTGCGTTGGGCTCTACGTCGGGATTTAGCTTACTTTCAGCTCTACGTCGGGACGTGCGTTGGCCTCTACGTCGGGACGTGCGTTGGCCTCTACGTCGGGATTTAGCTTACTTTCAGCTCTACGTCGGGACGTGCGTTGGCCTCTACGTCGGGATTTAGCTTACTTTCAGCTCTACGTCGGGACGTGCGTTGGGCTCTACGTCGGGACGTGCGTTGGGCTCTACGTCGGGACGTGCGTTGGGCTCTACGTCGGGACGTGCGTTGGGCTCTACGTCGGGATTTAGCTTACTTTCAGCTCTACGTCGGGACGTGCGTTGGCCTCTACGTCGGGTTTTAGCTTACTTTCAGCTCTACGTCGGGACGTGCGTTGGGCTCTACGTCGGGACGTGCGTTGGGCTCTACGTCGGGACGTGCGTTGGGCTCTACGTCGGGACGTGCGTTGGGCTCTACGTCGGGACGTGCGTTGGGCTCTACGTCGGGACGTGCGTTGGGCTCTACGTCGGGACGTGCGTTGGGCTCTACGTCTGTAGTTAGGTAACTTTCAGCTCTACGTCGGGACGTGCGTTGGGCTCTACGTCTGTAGTTAGCTAACTTTCAGCTCTACGTCGGGACGTGCGTTGGGCGCTACGTCGGGACGTGCGTTGGGCGCTACGTCGGGACGTGCGTTGGGCTCTACGTCGGGACGTGCGTTGGGCTCTACGTCGGGATTTAGCTTACTTTCAGCTCTACGTCGGGACGTGCGTTGGGCTCTACGTCGGGACGTGCGTTGGGCTCTACGTCGGGACGTGCGTTGGGCTCTACGTCGGGACGTGCGTTGGGCTCTACGTCGGGACGTGCGTTGGCCTTTACGTCGGGATTTAGCTTACTTTCAGCTCTACGTCGGGACGTGCGTTGGGCTCTACGTCGGGACGTGCGTTGGGCTCTACGTCGGGACGTGCGTTGGGCTCTACGTCGGGATTTAGCTTACTTTCAGCTCTACGTCGGGACGTGCGTTGGCCTCTACGTCGGGACGTGCGTTGGCCTCTACGTCGGGACGTGCGTTGGCCTCTACGTCGGGACGTGCGTTGGCCTCTACGTCGGGACGTGCGTTGGCCTCTACGTCGGGACGTGCGTTGGCCTCTACGTCGGGATTTAACTTACTTTCAGCTCTACGTCGGGACGTGCGTTGGACTCTACGTCGGGACGTGCGTTGGGCGCTACGTCGGGACGTGCGTTGGGCGCTACGTCGGGACGTGCGTTGGGCGCTACGTCGGGACGTGCGTTGGGCGCTACGTCGGGACGTGCGTTGGGCGCTACGTCGGGATTTAACTTACTTTCAGCTCTACGTCGGGACGTGCGTTGGCCTCTACGTCGGGACGTGCGTTGGCCTCTACGTCGGGACGTGCGTTGGCCTCTACGTCGGGACGTGCGTTGGCCTCTACGTCGGGACGTGCGTTGGCCTCTACGTCGGGACGTGCGTTGGCCTCTACGTCGGAACGTGCGTTGGCCACTACGTCGGGACGTGCGTTGGCCTCTACGTCGGGATTTAGCTTACTTTCAGCTCTACGTCGGGACGTGCGTTGGGCTCTACGTCGGGACGTGCGTTGGGCTCTACGTCGGGACGTGCGTTGGGCTCTACGTCGGGACGTGCGTTGGGCTCTACGTCGGGACGTGCGTTGGGCTCTACGTCGGGACGTGCGTTGGGCTCTACGTCGGGACGTGCGTTGGGCTCTACGTCGGGATTTAGCTTACTTTCAGCTCTACGTCGGGACGTGCGTTGGCCTCTACGTCGGGACGTGCGTTGGCCTCTACGTCGGGATTTAGCTTACTTTCAGCTCTACGTCGGGACGTGCGTTGGGCTCTACGTCGGGTTTTAGCTTACTTTCAGCTCTACGTCGGGAAGTGCGTTGGGCTCTACGTCGGGACGTGCGTTGGGCTCTACTTCGGGACGTGCGTTGGGCTCTATGTCTGTAGTTAGCTAACTTTCTGCTCTACGTCGGGACGTGCGTTGGGCTCTACGTCGGGACGTGCGTTGGCCTCTACGTCGGGACGTGCGTTGGCCTCTACGTCGGGACGTGCGTTGGCCTCTACGTCGGGATTTAGCTTACTTTCAGCTCTACGTCGGGACGTGCGTTGGGCTCTACGTCGGGACGTGCGTTGGGCTCTACGTCGGGACGTGCGTTGGGCTCTACGTCGGGACGTGCGTTGGGCTCTACGTCGGGACGTGCGTTGGGCTCTACGTCGGGATTTAGCTTACTTTCAGCTCCACGTCGGGACGTGCGTTGGCCTCTACGTCGGGACGTGCGTTGGCCTCTACTTCGGGATTTAGCTTACTTTCAGCTCTACGTCGGGGTCGTGCGTTGGCCTCTACGTCGGGACGTGCGTTGGCCTCTACGTCGGGACGTGCGTTGGCCTCTACGTCGGGACGTGCGTTGGCCTCTACGTCGGGACGTGCGTTGGCCTCTACGTCGGGACGTGCGTTGGCCTCTACGTCGGGACGTGCGTTGGCCTCTACGTCGGGACGTGCGTTGGCCTCTACGTCGGGACGTGCGTTGGCCTCTACGTCGGGACGTGCGTTGGCCTCTACGTCGGGACGTGCGTTGGCCTCTACGTCGGGACGTGCGTTGGCCTCTACGTCGGGACGTGCGTTGGCCTCTACGTCGGGACGTGCGTTGGCCTCTACGTCGGGACGTGCGTTGGCCTCTACGTCGGGACGTGCGTTGGCCTCTACGTCGGGACGTGCGTTGGCCTCTACGTCGGGACGTGCGTTGGCCTCTACGTCGGGACGTGCGTTGGCCTCTAAGTCGGGACGTGCGTTGGCCTCTAAGTCGGGACGTGCGTTGGCCTCTAAGTCGGGACGTGCGTTGGCCTCTAAGTCGGGACGTGCGTTGGCCTCTACGTCGGGATTTAGCTTACTTTCAGCTCTACGTCGGGACGTGCGTTGGGCTCTACGTCGGGACGTGCGTTGGGCTCTACGTCGGGATTTAGCTTACTTTCAGCTCTACGTCGGGACGTGCGTTGGGCTCTACGTCGGGACGTGCGTTGGGCTCTACGTCGGGATTTAGCTTACTTTCAGCTCTACGTCGGGACGTGCGTTGGCCTCTACGTCGGGACGTGCGTTGGCCTCTACTTCGGGATTTAGCTTACTTTCAGCTCTACGTCGGGACGTGCGTTGGCCTCTACGTCGGGACGTGCGTTGGCCTCTACGTCGGGACGTGCGTTGGACTCTACGTCGGGACGTGCGTTGGCCTCTACGTCGGGACGTGCGTTGGCCTCTACGTCGGGACGTGCGTTGGCCTCTACGTCGGGATTTAGCTTACTTTCAGTTCTACGTCGGGACGTGCGTTGGGCTCTACGTCGGGTTTTAGCTTACTTTCAGCTCTACGTCGGGACGTGCGTTGGGCTCTACGTCAGGACGTGCGTTGGGCTCTGTCTGTAGTTAGCTAACTTTCTGCTCTACGTCGGGACGTGCGTTGGGCGCTACGTCGGGACCTGCGTTGGGCTCTACGTCGGGATTTAGCTTACTTTCAGCTCTACGTCGGGACGTGCGTTGGCCTCTAAGTCGGGACGTGCGTTGGCCTCTAAGTCGGGACGTGCGTTGGCCTCTACGTCGGGACGTGCGTTGGCCTCTACGTCGGGACGTGCGTTGGCCTCTACGTCGGGACGTGCGTTGGCCTCTACGTCGGGACGTGCGTTGGCCTCTACGTCGGGACGTGCGTTGGCCTCTACGTCGGGACGTGCGTTGGCCTCTACGTCGGGATTTAGCTTACTTTCAGTTCTACGTCGGGACGTGCGTTGGGCTCTACGTCGGGTTTTAGCTTACTTTCAGCTCTACGTCGGGACGTGCGTTGGGCTCTACGTCAGGACGTGCGTTGGGCTCTGTCTGTAGTTAGCTAACTTTCTGCTCTACGTCGGGACGTGCGTTGGGCGCTACGTCGGGACCTGCGTTGGGCTCTACGTCGGGATTTAGCTTACTTTCAGCTCTACGTCGGGACGTGCGTTGGCCTCTAAGTCGGGACGTGCGTTGGCCTCTAAGTCGGGACGTGCGTTGGCCTCTAAGTCGGGACGTGCGTTGGCCTCTAAGTCGGGACGTGCGTTGGGCTCTACGTCGGGACGTGCGTTGGGCTCTACGTCGGGACGTGCGTTGGGCTCTACGTCGGGACGTGCGTTGGGCTCTACGTCGGGACGTGCGTTGGGCTCTACGTCGGGACGTGCGTTGGGCTCTACGTCTGTAGTTAGGTAACTTTCAGCTCTACGTCGGGACGTGCGTTGGGCGCTACGTCGGGACGTGCGTTGGGCTCTACGTCGGGACGTGCGTTGGACTCTACGTCGGGATTTAGCTTACTTTCAGCTCTACGTCGGGACGTGCGTTGGGCTCTACGTCGGGACGTGCGTTGGCCTTTACGTCGGGATTTAGCTTACTTTCAGCTCTACGTCGGGACGTGCGTTGGGCTCTACGTCGGGACGTGCGTTGGGCTCTACGTCGGGATTTAGCTTACTTTCAGCTCTACGTCGGGACGTGCGTTGGCCTCTACGTCGGGACGTGCGTTGGCCTCTACGTCGGGACGTGCGTTGGCCTCTACGTCGGGATGTAACTTACTTTCAGCTCTACGTCGGGACGTGCGTTGGGCGCTACGTCGGGACGTGCGTTGGGCGCTACGTCGGGACGTGCGTTGGGCGCTACGTCGGGACGTGCGTTGGGCGCTACGTCGGGACGTGCGTTGGGCGCTACGTCGGGACGTGCGTTGGGCGCTACGTCGGGACGTGCGTTGGGCGCTACGTCGGGATTTAACTTACTTTCAGCTCTACGTCGGGACGTGCGTTGGCCTCTACGTCGGGACGTGCGTTGGCCTCTACGTCGGGACGTGCGTTGGCCTCTACGTCGGAACGTGCGTTGGCCACTACGTCGGGACGTGCGTTGGCCTCTACATCGGGATTTAGCTTACTTTCAGCTCTACGTCGGGACGTGCGTTGGGCTCTACGTCGGGACGTGCGTTGGGCTCTACGTCGGGACGTGCGTTGGGCTCTACGTCGGGACGTGCGTTGGGCTCTACGTCGGGACGTGCGTTGGGCTCTACGTCGGGATTTAGCTTACTTTCAGCTCTACGTCGGGACGTGCGTTGGCCTCTACGTCGGGACGTGCGTTGGCCTCTACGTCGGGACGTGCGTTGGCCTCTACGTCGGGATTTAGCTTACTTTCAGCTCTACGTCGGGACGTGCGTTGGGCTCTACGTCGGGTTTTAGCTTACTTTCAGCTCTACGTCGGGAAGTGCGTTGGGCTCTACGTCGGGACGTGCGTTGGGCTCTAGTTCGGGACGTGCGTTGGGCTCTATGTCTGTAGTTAGCTAACTTTCTGCTCTACGTCGGGACGTGCGTTGGGCTCTACGTCGGGACGTGCGTTGGGCTCTACGTCGGGACGTGCGTTGGCCTCTACGTCGGGACGTGCGTTGGCCTCTAAGTCGGGACGTGCGTTGGCCTCTAAGTCGGGACGTGCGTTGGCCTCTAAGTCGGGACGTGCGTTGGCCTCTACGTCGGGACGTGCGTTGGCCTCTACGTCGGGATTTAGCTTACTTTCAGCTCTACGTCGGGACGTGCGTTGGGCTCTACGTCGGGACGTGCGTTGGGCTCTACGTCGGGACATGCGTTGGGCTCTACGTCGGGACGTGCGTTGGGCTCTACGTCGGGACGTGCGTTGGGCTCTACGTCGGGACGTGCGTTGGGCTCTACGTCGGGATTTAGCTTACTTTCAGCTCTACGTCGGGACGTGCGTTGGCCTCTACGTCGGGACGTGCGTTGGCCTCTACGTCGGGACGTGCGTTGGCCTCTACGTCGGGACGTGCGTTGGCCTCTACTTCGGGATTTAGCTTACTTTCAGCTCTACGTCGGGGTCGTGCGTTGGCCTCTACGTCGGGACGTGCGTTGGCCTCCACGTCGGGACGTGCGTTGGCCTCCACGTCGGGACGTGCGTTGGCCTCCACGTCGGGACGTGCGTTGGCCTCCACGTCGGGACGTGCGTTGGCCTCCACGTCGGGACGTGCGTTGGCCTCCACGTCGGGACGTGCGTTGGCCTCCACGTCGGGACGTGCGTTGGCCTCTACGTCGGGACGTGCGTTGGCCTCTACGTCGGGACGTGCGTTGGCCTCTACGTCGGGACGTGCGTTGGCCTCTACGTCGGGACGTGCGTTGGCCTCTACGTCGGGACGTGCGTTGGCCTCTACATTGGGATTTAGCTTACTTTCAGCTCTACGTCGGGACGTGCGTTGGCCTCTAAGTCGGGACGTGCGTTGGCCTCTAAGTCGGGACGTGCGTTGGCCTCTAAGTCGGGACGTGCGTTGGCCTCTAAGTCGGGACGTGCGTTGGCCTCTAAGTCGGGACGTGCGTTGGCCTCTAAGTCGGGACGTGCGTTGGCCTCTAAGTCGGGACGTGCGTTGGCCTCTAAGTCGGGACGTGCGTTGGCCTCTAAGTCGGGACGTGCGTTGGCCTCTAAGTCGGGACGTGCGTTGGCCTCTAAGTCGGGACGTGCGTTGGCCTCTACGTCGGGACGTGCGTTGGCCTCTACGTCGGGACGTGCGTTGGCCTCTACGTCGGGATTTAGCTTACTTTCAGCTCTACGTCGGGACGTGCGTTG
The DNA here is from genome assembly GCF_034619465.1 of Leptosomus discolor. Taxonomy (NCBI): domain Eukaryota; kingdom Metazoa; phylum Chordata; class Aves; order Leptosomiformes; family Leptosomidae; genus Leptosomus; species Leptosomus discolor. The sequence goes on along the minus strand of NC_141406.1, from coordinate 18,085,827 downwards.
GGCTCTACGTCGGGACGTGCGTTGGGCTCTACGTCGGGATTTAGCTTACTTTCAGCTCTACGTCGGGACGTGCGTTGGGCTCTACGTCGGGACGTGCGTTGGGCTCTACGTCGGGATTTAGCTTACTTTCAGCTCTACGTCGGGATTTAGCTTACTTTCAGCTCTACGTCGGGACGTGCGTTGGCCTCTACGTCGGGACGTGCGTTGGCCTCTACGTCGGGACGTGCGTTGGCCTCTACGTCGGGACGTGCGTTGGCCTCTACGTCGGGACGTGCGTTGGCCTCTACGTCGGGACGTGCGTTGGCCTCTACGTCGGGATTTAGCTTACTTTCAGTTCTACGTTGGGACGTGCGTTGGGCTCTACGTCGGGTTTTAGCTTACTTTCAGCTCTACGTCGGGACGTGCGTTGGGCTCTACGTCGGGACGTGCGTTGGGCTCTATGTCTGTAGTTAGCTAACTTTCTGCTCTACGTCGGGACGTGCGTTGGGCGCTACGTCGGGACCTGCGTTGGTCTCTACGTCGGGATTTAGCTTACTTTCAGCTCTACGTCGGGACGTGCGTTGGCCTCTAAGTCGGGACGTGCGTTGGCCTCTAAGTCGGGACGTGCGTTGGCCTCTAAGTCGGGACGTGCGTTGGCCTCTAAGTCGGGACGTGCGTTGGCCTCTAAGTCGGGACGTGCGTTGGCCTCTACGTCGGGATTTAGCTTACTTTCAGCTCTACGTAGGGACGTGCGTTGGACTCTACGTCGGGACGTGCGTTGGGCTCTACGTCGGGATTTAGCTTACTTTCAGCTCTACGTCGGGACGTGCGTTGGGCTCTACGTCGGGACGTGCGTTGGCCTCTACTTCGGGATTTAGCTTACTTTCAGCTCTACGTCGGGACGTGCGTTGGCCTCTACGTCGGGACGTGCGTTGGCCTCTACGTCGGGATTTAGCTTACTTTCAGCTCTACTTCGGGACGTGCGTTGGGCTCTACGTCGGGTTTTAGCTTACTTTCAGCTCTACGTCGGGACGTGCGTTGGGCTCTACGTCGGGACGTGCGTTGGGCTCTACGTCGGGATTTAGCTTACTTTCAGCTCTACGTCGGGACGTGCGTTGGCCTCTACGTCGGGTTTTAGCTTACTTTCAGCTCTACGTCGGGACGTGCGTTGGGCTCTACGTCGGGACGTGCGTTGGGCTCTACGTCGGGACGTGCGTTGGGCTCTACGTCGGGACGTGCGTTGGGCTCTACGTCGGGACGTGCGTTGGGCTCTACGTCGGGACGTGCGTTGGGCTCTACGTCGGGACGTGCGTTGGGCTCTACGTCTGTAGTTAGGTAACTTTCAGCTCTACGTCGGGACGTGCGTTGGGCTCTACGTCTGTAGTTAGGTAACTTTCAGCTCTACGTCGGGACGTGCGTTGGGCTCTACGTCTGTAGTTAGCTAACTTTCAGCTCTACGTCGGGACGTGCGTTGGGCGCTACGTCGGGACGTGCGTTGGGCGCTACGTCGGGACGTGCGTTGGGCGCTACGTCGGGACGTGCGTTGGGCGCTACGTCGGGACGTGCGTTGGGCGCTACGTCGGGACGTGCGTTGGGCTCTACGTCGGGATTTAGCTTACTTTCAGCTCTACGTCGGGACGTGCGTTGGCCTCTACGTCGGGACGTGCGTTGGCCTCTACTTCGGCATTTAGCTTACTTTCAGCTCTACTTCGGGACGTGCGTTGGCCTCTACGTCGGGACGTGCGTTGGCCTCTACGTCGGGATTTAGCTTACTTTCAGCTCTACGTCGGGACGTGCGTTGGGCTCTACGTCGGGTTTTAGCTTACTTTCAGCTCTACGTCGGGACGTGCGTTGGGCTCTACGTCGGGACGTGCGTTGGGCTCTATGTCTGTAGTTAGCTAACTTTCTGCTCTACGTCGGGACGTGCGTTGGGCTCTATGTCTGTAGTTAGCTAACTTTCAGCTCTACGTCGGGATGTGCGTTGGGCGCTACGTCGGGACGTGCGTTGGGCTCTACGTCGGGACGTGCGTTGGGCTCTACGTCGGGATTTAGCTTACTTTCAGCTCTACGTCGGGACGTGCGTTGGCCTCTAGGTCGGGACGTGCGTTGGCCTCTAGGTCGGGACGTGCGTTGGCCTCTACGTCGGGACGTGCGTTGGCCTCTGCGTCGGGATTTAGCTTACTTTCAGCTCTACTTCGGGACGTGCGTTGGGCGCTACGTCGGGACGTGCGTTGGGCGCTACGTCGGGATTTAGCTTACTTTCAGCTCTACGTCGGGACGTGCGGTGGGCTCTACGTCGGGACGTGCGTTGGGCTCTACGTCGGGACGTGCGTTGGGCTCTACGTCGGGACGTGCGTTGGGCTCTACGTCGGGACGTGCGTTGGGCTCTACGTCGGGATTTAGCTTACTTTCATCTCTACGTCGGGACGTGCGTTGGCCTCTACGTCGGGACGTGCGTTGGCCTCTACGTCGGGACGTGCGTTGGCCTCTACGTCGGGATTTAGCTTACTTTCAGCTCTACGTCGGAACGTGCGTTGGCCTCTACGTCGGGACGTGCGTTGGCCTCTACGTCGGGACGTGCGTTGGCCTCTACGTCGGGACGTGCGTTGGCCTCTACGTCGGGACGTGCGTTGGCCTCTACTTCGGGACGTGCGTTGGCCTCTACGTCGGGATTTAGCTTACTTTTAGCTCTACGTCGGGACGTGCGTTGGGCTCTACGTCGGGACGTGCGTTGGGCGCTACGTCGGGATTTAGCTTACTTTCAGCTCTACGTCGGGACGTGCGTTGGGCTCTACGTCGGGACGTGCGGTGGGCTCTACGTCGGGACGTGCGGTGGGCTCTACGTCGGGACGTGCGGTGGGCTCTACGTCGGGACGTGCGTTGGGCTCTACGTCGGGATTTAGCTTACTTTCATCTCTACGTCGGGACGTGCGTTGGCCTCTACGTCGGGACGTGCGTTGGCCTCTACGTCGGGATTTAGCTTACTTTCAGCTCTACGTCGGGACGTGCGTTGGCCTCTACGTCGGGACGTGCGTTGGCCTCTACGTCGGGACGTGCGTTGGCCTCTACGTCGGGACGTGCGTTGGCCTCTACGTCGGGATTTAGCTTACTTTTAGCTCTACGTCGGGACGTGCGTTGGGCTCTACGTCGGGACGTGCGTTGGGCTCTACGTCGGGACGTGCGTTGGGCTCTACGTCGGGACGTGCGTTGGGCTCTACGTCGGGACGTGCGTTGGGCTCTACGTCTGTAGTTAGCTAACTTTCAGCTCTACGTCGGGACGTGCGTTGGGCTCTACGTCGGGACGTGCGTTGGGCTCTACGTCGGGACGTGCGTTGGGCTCTACGTCGGGACGTGCGTTGGGCTCTACGTCGGGACGTGCGTTGGGCTCTACGTCTGTAGTTAGCTAACTTTCAGCTCTACGTCGGGACGTGCGTTGGCCTCTAAGTCGGGACGTGCGTTGGCCTCTAAGTCGGGACGTGCGTTGGCCTCTAAGTCGGGACGTGCGTTGGCCTCTAAGTCGGGACGTGCGTTGGCCTCTAAGTCGGGACGTGCGTTGGCCTCTAAGTCGGGACGTGCGTTGGCCTCTAAGTCGGGACGTGCGTTGGCCTCTAAGTCGGGACGTGCGTTGGCCTCTAAGTCGGGACGTGCGTTGGCCTCTACGTCGGGACGTGCGTTGGCCTCTACGTCGGGATTTAACTTACTTTCAGCTCTACGTCGGGACGTGCGTTGGGCGCTAAGTCGGGACCTGCGTTGGGCTCTACGTCGGGACGTGCGTTGGGCTCTACGTCGGGATTTAACTTACTTTCAGCTCTACGTCGGGACGTGCGTTGGCCTCTACGTCGGGATTTAGCTTACTTTCAGCTCTACGTCGGGACGTGCGTTGGCCTCTACGTCGGGACGTGCGTTGGCCTCTACGTCGGGACGTGCGTTGGCCTCTAAGTCGGGACGTGCGTTGGCCTCTAAGTCGGGACGTGCGTTGGCCTCTAAGTCGGGACGTGCGTTGGCCTCTAAGTCGGGACGTGCGTTGGCCTCTACGTCGGGACGTGCGTTGGCCTCTACGTCGGGACGTGCGTTGGCCTCTACGTCGGGACGTGCGTTGGCCTCTACGTCGGGACGTGCGTTGGCCTCTACGTCGGGACGTGCGTTGGCCTCTACGTCGGGATTTAGCTTACTTTCAGCTCTACGTCAGGACGTGCGTTGGGCTCTACGTCGGGACGTGCGTTGGGCTCTACGTCGGGATTTAGCTTACTTTCAGCTCTACGTCGGGACGTGCGTTGGCCTCTACTTCGTTATTTAGCTTACTTTCAGCTCTACGTCGGGACGTGCGTTGGCCTCTACGTCGGGACGTGCGTTGGCCTCTACGTCGGGACGTGCGTTGGCCTCTACGTCGGGATTTAGCTTACTTTCAGCTCTACGTCGGGACGTGCGTTGGGCGCTACGTCGGGACGTGCGTTGGGCGCTACGTCGGGACGTGCGTTGGGCGCTACGTCGGGACGTGCGTTGGGCGCTACGTCGGGACGTGCGTTGGGCGCTATGTCGGGATTTAGCTTACTTTCAGCTCTACGTCGGGACGTGCGGTGGGCTCTACGTCGGGACGTGCGGTGGGCTCTACGTCGGGACGTGCGGTGGGCTCTACGTCGGGACGTGCGGTGGGCTCTACGTCGGGACGTGCGGTGGGCTCTACGTCGGGATTTAGCTTACTTTCAGCTCTACGTCGGGACGTGCGTTGGCCTCTACGCCGGGACGTGCGTTGGCCTCTACGTCGGGATTTAGCTTACTTTCAGCTCTACGTCGGGACGTGCGTTGGCCTCTACGCCGGGACGTGCGTTGGCCTCTACGTCGGGATTTAGCTTACTTTTAGCTCTACGTCGGGACGTGCGTTGGGCTCTACGTCGGGACGTGCGTTGGGCTCTACGTCGGGACGTGCGTTGGGCTCTACGTCGGGACGTGCGTTGGGCTCTACGTCTGTAGTTAGCTAACTTTCAGCTCTACGTCGGGACGTGCGTTGGGCTCTACGTCGGGACGTGCGTTGGGATCTATGACGGGACGTGCGTTGGGCTCTACGTCAGGATTTAGCTAACTTTCAGCTCTACGTCGGGACGTGCGTTGGCCTCTACGTCGGGACGTGCGTTGGCCTCTACGTCGGGATTTAACTTACTTTCAGCTCTACGTCGGGACGTGCGTTGGGCGCTACGTCGGGACGTGCGTTGGGCTCTACGTCGGGACGTGTGTTGGGCTCTACGTCGGGATTTAGCTTACTTTCAGGTCTACGTTGGGACGTGCGTTGGACTCTACGTCGGGATTTAGCTTACTTTCAGCTCTACGTCGGGACGTGCGTTGGGCTCTACGTCGGGACGTGCGTTGGGCTCTACGTCGGGACGTGCGTTGGGCTCTACGTCGGGACGTGCGTTGGGCTCTACGTCGGGACGTGCGTTGGGCTCTACGTCTGTAGTTAGGTAACTTTCAGCTCTACGTCGGGACGTGCGTTGGGCTCTACGTCTGTAGTTAGCTAACTTTCAGCTCTACGTCGGGACGTGCGTTGGGCGCTACGTCGGGACGTGCGTTGGCCTCTACGTCGGGACGTGCGTTGGCCTCTACGTCGGGACGTGCGTTGGCCTCTAAGTCGGGACGTGCGTTGGCCTCTAAGTCGGGACGTGCGTTGGCCTCTACGTCGGGACGTGCGTTGGCCTCTACGTCGGGACGTGCGTTGGGCTCTACGTCGGGACGTGCGTTGGGCTCTACGTCGGGACGTGCGTTGGCCTCTACGTCGGGACGTGCGTTGGCCTCTACGTCGGGATTTAGCTTACTTTCAGCTCTACGTCAGGACGTGCGTTGGGCTCTACGTCGGGACGTGCGTTGGGCTCTACGTCGGGATTTAGCTTACTTTCAGCTCTACGTCGGGACGTGCGTTGGCCTCTACTTCGTTATTTAGCTTACTTTCAGCTCTACGTCGGGACGTGCGTTGGCCTCTACGTCGGGACGTGCGTTGGCCTCTACGTCGGGACGTGCGTTGGCCTCTACGTCGGGACGTGCGTTGGCCTCTACGTCGGGACGTGCGTTGGCCTCTACGTCGGGATTTAGCTTACTTTCAGCTCTACGTCGGGATTTAGCTTACTTTCAGCTCTACGTCGGGACGTGCGTTGGGCGCTACGTCGGGACGTGCGTTGGGCGCTACGTCGGGACGTGCGTTGGGCGCTACGTCGGGACGTGCGTTGGGCGCTACGTCGGGACGTGCGTTGGGCGCTACGTCGGGACGTGCGTTGGGCGCTACTTCGGGACATGTGTTGGGCGCTATGTCGGGATTTAGCTTACTTTCAGCTCTACGTCGGGACGTGCGGTGGGCTCTACGTCGGGACGTGCGGTGGGCTCTACGTCGGGACGTGCGGTGGGCTCTACGTCGGGACGTGCGGTGGGCTCTACGTCGGGACGTGCGGTGGGCTCTACGTCGGGATTTAGCTTACTTTCAGCTCTACGTCGGGACGTGCGTTGGCCTCTACGCCGGGACGTGCGTTGGCCTCTACGTCGGGATTTAGCTTACTTTCAGCTCTACGTCGGGACGTGCGTTGGCCTCTACGCCGGGACGTGCGTTGGCCTCTACGTCGGGATTTAGCTTACTTTTAGCTCTACGTCGGGACGTGCGTTGGGCTCTACGTCGGGACGTGCGTTGGGCTCTACGTCGGGACGTGCGTTGGGCTCTACGTCGGGACGTGCGTTGGGCTCTACGTCTGTAGTTAGCTAACTTTCAGCTCTACGTCGGGACGTGCGTTGGGCTCTACGTCGGGACGTGCGTTGGGATCTATGACGGGACGTGCGTTGGGCTCTACGTCAGGATTTAGCTAACTTTCAGCTCTACGTCGGGACGTGCGTTGGCCTCTACGTCGGGACGTGCGTTGGCCTCTACGTCGGGATTTAACTTACTTTCAGCTCTACGTCGGGACGTGCGTTGGGCGCTACGTCGGGACGTGCGTTGGGCTCTACGTCGGGACGTGTGTTGGGCTCTACGTCGGGATTTAGCTTACTTTCAGGTCTACGTTGGGACGTGCGTTGGACTCTACGTCGGGATTTAGCTTACTTTCAGCTCTACGTCGGGACGTGCGTTGGGCTCTACGTCGGGACGTGCGTTGGGCTCTACGTCGGGACGTGCGTTGGGCTCTACGTCGGGACGTGCGTTGGGCTCTACGTCGGGACGTGCGTTGGGCTCTACGTCTGTAGTTAGGTAACTTTCAGCTCTACGTCGGGACGTGCGTTGGGCTCTACGTCTGTAGTTAGCTAACTTTCAGCTCTACGTCGGGACGTGCGTTGGGCGCTACGTCGGGACGTGCGTTGGCCTCTACGTCGGGACGTGCGTTGGCCTCTACGTCGGGACGTGCGTTGGCCTCTAAGTCGGGACGTGCGTTGGCCTCTAAGTCGGGACGTGCGTTGGCCTCTACGTCGGGACGTGCGTTGGCCTCTACGTCGGGACGTGCGTTGGGCTCTACGTCGGGACGTGCGTTGGGCTCTACGTCGGGACGTGCGTTGGCCTCTACGTCGGGACGTGCGTTGGCCTCTACGTCGGGATTTAGCTTACTTTCAGCTCTACGTCAGGACGTGCGTTGGGCTCTACGTCGGGACGTGCGTTGGGCTCTACGTCGGGATTTAGCTTACTTTCAGCTCTACGTCGGGACGTGCGTTGGCCTCTACTTCGTTATTTAGCTTACTTTCAGCTCTACGTCGGGACGTGCGTTGGCCTCTACGTCGGGACGTGCGTTGGCCTCTACGTCGGGACGTGCGTTGGCCTCTACGTCGGGACGTGCGTTGGCCTCTACGTCGGGACGTGCGTTGGCCTCTACGTCGGGATTTAGCTTACTTTCAGCTCTACGTCGGGATTTAGCTTACTTTCAGCTCTACGTCGGGACGTGCGTTGGGCGCTACGTCGGGACGTGCGTTGGGCGCTACGTCGGGACGTGCGTTGGGCGCTACGTCGGGACGTGCGTTGGGCGCTACGTCGGGACGTGCGTTGGGCGCTACGTCGGGACGTGCGTTGGGCGCTACTTCGGGACATGTGTTGGGCGCTATGTCGGGATTTAGCTTACTTTCAGCTCTACGTCGGGACGTGCGGTGGGCTCTACGTCGGGACGTGCGGTGGGCTCTACGTCGGGACGTGCGGTGGGCTCTACGTCGGGACGTGCGGTGGGCTCTACGTCGGGATTTAGCTTACTTTCAGCTCTACGTCGGGACGTGCGTTGGCCTCTACGTCGGGACGTGCGTTGGCCTCTACGTCGGGATTTAGCTTACTTTCAGCTCTACGTCGGGACGTGCGTTGGCCTCTACGCCGGGACGTGCGTTGGCCTCTACGTCGGGATTTAGCTTACTTTCAGCTCTACGTCGGGACGTGCGTTGGCCTCTACGCCGGGACGTGCGTTGGCCTCTACGTCGGGATTTAGCTTACTTTTAGCTCTACGTCGGGACGTGCGTTGGGCTCTACGTCGGGACGTGCGTTGGGCTCTACGTCGGGACGTGCGTTGGGCTCTACGTCGGGACGTGCGTTGGGCTCTACGTCGGGACGTGCGTTGGGCTCTACGTCTGTAGTTAGCTAACTTTCAGCTCTACGTCGGGACGTGCGTTGGGCTCTACGTCGGGACGTGCGTTGGGATCTACGACGGGACGTGCGTTGGGCTCTACGTCAGGATTTAGCTAACTTTCAGCTCTACGTCGGGACGTGCGTTGGCCTCTACGTCGGGACGTGCGTTGGCCTCTACGTCGGGATTTAACTTACTTTCAGCTCTACGTCGGGACGTGCGTTGGGCGCTACGTCGGGACGTGCGTTGGGCTCTACGTCGGGACGTGTGTTGGGCTCTACGTCGGGATTTAGCTTACTTTCAGCTCTACGTTGGGACGTGCGTTGGACTCTACGTCGGGATTTAGCTTACTTTCAGCTCTACGTCGGGACGTGCGTTGGGCTCTACGTCGGGACGTGCGTTGGGCTCTACGTCGGGATGTGCGTTGGGCTCTTTCGGGACGTGCGTTGGGCTCTACGTCTGTAGTTAGGTAACTTTCAGCTCTACGTCGGGACGTGCGTTGGGCTCTACGTCTGTAGTTAGCTAACTTTCAGCTCTACGTCGGGACGTGCGTTGGGCGCTACGTCGGGACGTGCGTTGGGCGCTACGTCGGGACGTGCGTTGGGCGCTACGTCGGGACGTGCGTTGGGCGCTACGTCGCGACGTGCGTTGGGCTCTACGTCGGGATTTAACTTACTTTCAGCTCTACGTCGGGACGTGCGTTGGCCTCTACGTCGGGACGTGCGTTGGCCTCTACGTCGGGACGTGCGTTGGCCTCTACGTCGGGATTTAGCTTACTTTCAGCTCTACGTCGGGACGTGCGTTGGACTCTACGTCGGGACGTGCGTTGGGCTCTACGTCGGGATTTAGCTTACTTTCAGCTCTACGTCGGGACGTGCGTTGGCCTCTACGTCGGGACGTGCGTTGGCCTCTACGTCGGGACGTGCGTTGGCCTCTACGTCGGGACGTGCGTTGGCCTCTACGTCGGGACGTGCGTTGGCCTCTACGTCGGGACGTGCGTTGGCCTGTACGTCGGGACGTGCGTTGGACTCTACGTCGGGATTTAGCTTACTTTAAGCTCTACGTCGGGACGTGCGTTGGCCTCTACGTCGGGACGTGCGTTGGCCTCTACGTCGGGACGTGCGTTGGCCTCTACGTCGGGATTTAGCTTACTTTCAGCTCTACGTCGGGACGTGCGTTGGGCTCTATGTCGGGTTTTAGCTTACTTTCAGCTCTACGTCGGGACGTGCGTTGGGCTCTACGTCGGGACGTGCGTTGGGCTCTACGTCGGGATTTAGCTTACTTTCAGCTCTACGTCGGGACGTGCGTTGGCCTCTACGTCGGGATTTAGCTTACTTTCAGCTCTACGTCGGGACGTGCGTTGGGCTCTACGTCGGGACGTGCGTTGGGCTCTACGTCGGGACGTGCGTTGGGCTCTACGTCTGTAGTTAGGTAACTTTTAGCTCTACGTCGGGACGTGCGTTGGGCTCGACGTCTGTAGTTAGCTAACTTTCAGCTCTACGTCGGGACGTGCGTTGGGCGCTACGTCGGGACGTGCGTTGGGCGCTACGTCGGGACGTGCGTTGGGCTCTACGTCGGGATTTAACTTACTTTCAGCTCTACGTCGGGACGTGCGTTGGCCTCTACGTCGGGACGTGCGTTGGCCTCTAAGTCGGGACGTGCGTTGGCCTCTACGTCGGGACGTGCGTTGGCCTCTACGTCGGGATTTAGCTTACTTTCAGGTCTACGTCGGGACGTGCGTTGGACTCTATGTCGGGACGTGCGTTGGGCTCTACGTCGGGATTTAGCTTACTTTCAGCTCTACGTCGGGACGTGCGTTGGCCTCTACGTCGGGACGTGCGTTGGCCTCTACGTCGGGACGTGCGTTGGCCTCTACTTCGGGATTTAGCTTACTTTCAGCTCTACGTCGGGACGTGCGTTGGCCTCTACGTCGGGACGTGCGTTGGCCTCTACGTCGGGATTTAGCTTACTTTCAGCTCTACGTCGGGATTTAGCTTACTTTCAGCTCTACGTCGGGACGTGCGTTGGGCTCTACGTCGGGACGTGCGTTGGGCTCTACGTCGGGACGTGCGTTGGGCTCTACGTCGGGACGTGCGTTGGGCTCTACGTCGGGATTTAGCTTACTTTCAGCTCTACGTCGGGACGTGCGTTGGCCTCTTCGTCGGGACGTGCGTTGGCCTCTAGGTCGGGACGTGCGTTGGCCTCTACGTCGGGACGTGCGTTGGCCTCTGCGTCGGGATTTAGCTTACTTTCAGCTCTACTTCGGGACGTGCGTTGGGCGCTACGTCGGGACGTGCGTTGGGCGCTACGTCGGGATTTAGCTTACTTTCAGCTCTACGTCGGGACGTGCATTGGGCTCTACGTCGGGACGTGCGGTGGGCTCTACTTCGGGACGTGCGTTGGGCTCTACGTCGGGACGTGCGTTGGGCTCTACGTCGGGATTTAGCTTACTTTCAGCTCTACGTCGGGACGTGCGTTGGGCTCTACGTCGGGACGTGCGTTGGCCTCTACGTCGGGATTTAGCTTACTTTCAGCTCTACGTCGGGACGTGCGTTGGCCTCTACGTCGGGACGTGCGTTGGCCTCTACGTCGGGATTTAGCTTACTTTCAGCTCTACGTCGGGACGTGTGTTGGGCTCTACGTCGGGATTTAGCTTACTTTTAGCTCTACGTCGGGACGTGCGTTGGGCTCTACGTCGGGACGTGCGTTGGGCTCTACGTCGGGACGTGCGTTGGGCTCTACGTCGGGACGTGCGTTGGGCTCTACGTCGGGACGTGCGTTGGGCTCTACGTCGGGACGTGCGTTGGGCTCTACGTCGGGACGTGCGTTGGGCTCTACGTCTGTAGTTAGCTAACTTTCAGCTCTACGTCGGGACGTGCGTTGGGCTCTACGTCGGGACGTGCGTTGGGCTCTACGTCGGGACGTGCGTTGGGCTCTACGGCGGGACGTGCGTTGGGCTCTACGGCGGGACGTGCGTTGGGCTCTACGTCGGGACGTGCGTTGGGCTCTACGTCGGGATTTAGCTTACTTTCAGCTCTAAGTCGGGACGTGCGTTGGCCTCTAAGTCGGGACGTGCGTTGGCCTCTAAGTCGGGACGTGCGTTGGCCTCTACGTCGGGATTTAACCTACTTTCAGCTCTACGTCGGGACGTGCGTTGGGCGCTACGTCGGGACGTGCGTTGGGCGCTACGTCGGGACGTGCGTTGGGCTCTACGTCGGGACGTGCGTTGGGCTCTACGTCGGGATTTAACTTTCAGCTCTACGTCGGGACGTGCGTTGGCCTCTACGTCGGGACGTGCGTTGGCCTCTACATCGGGATTTAGCTTACTTTCAGCTCTACGGTTGGACGTGCGTTGGGCTCTAAGTCGGGACGTGCGTTGGCCTCTACGTCGGGACGTGCGTTGGCCTCTACATCGGGATTTAGCTTACTTTCAGCTCTACGTCGGGACGTGCGTTGGGCTCTACGTCGGGACGTGCGTTGGGCTCTACGTCGGGACGTGCGTTGGGCTCTACGTCGGGACGTGCGTTGGGCTCTACGTCGGGACGTGCGTTGGGCTCTACGTCGGGACGTGCGTTGGGCTCTACGTCGGGACGTGCGTTGGGCTCTACGTCGGGATTTAGCTTACTTTCCGCTCTACGTCGGGACGTGCGTTGGCCTCTACGTCGGGACGTGCGTTGGCCTCTACGTCGGGACGTGCGTTGGCCTCTACTTCGGGATTTAGCTTACTTTCAGCTCTACGTCGGGACGTGCGTTGGCCTCTACGTCGGGACGTGCGTTGGCCTCTACGTCGGGACGTGCGTTGGCCTCTACGTCGGGACGTGCGTTGGCCTCTACGTCGGGACGTGCGTTGGCCTCTACGTCGGGACGTGCGTTGGCCTCTACGTCGGGACGTGCGTTGGCCTCTACGTCGGGACGTGCGTTGGCCTCTACATTGGGACTTAGCTTACTTTTAGCTCTACGTCGGGACGTGCGTTGGCCTCTAAGTCGGGACGTGCGTTGGCCTCTAAGTCGGGACGTGCGTTGGCCTCTAAGTCGGGACGTGCGTTGGCCTCTAAGTCGGGACGTGCGTTGGCCTCTACGTCGGGACGTGCGTTGGCCTCTACGTCGGGACGTGCGTTGGCCTCTACGTCGGGACGTGCGTTGGCCTCTACGTCGGGACGTGCGTTGGCCTCTACGTCGGGACGTGCGTTGGCCTCTACGTCGGGATCTAGCTTACTTTCAGCTCTACGTCGGGACGTGCGTTGGGCTCTACGTCGGGATTTAGCTTACTTTCAGCTCTACGTCGGGACGTGCGTTGGGCTCTACGTCGGGACGTGCGTTGGCCTCTACTTCGGGATTTAGCTTACTTTCAGCTCTACGTCGGGACGTGCGTTGGGCTCTACGTCGGGACGTGCGTTGGGCTCTACATCGGGACGTGCGTTGGGCTCTATGTCTGTAGTTAGCTAACTTTCTGCTCTACGTCGGGACGTGCGTTGGGCTCTATGTCTGTAGTTAGCTAACTTTCTGCTCTACGTCGGGACGTGCGTTGGGCGCTACGTCGGGACGTGCGTTGGGCGCTACGTCGGGACGTGCGTTGGGCTCTACGTCGGGATTTAGCTTACTTTCAGCTCTACGTCGGGACGTGCGTTGGCCTCTACGTCGGGACGTGCGTTGGCCTCTACGTCGGGACGTGCGTTGGCCTCTGCGTCGGGATTTAGCTTACTTTCAGCTCTACGTCGGGACGTGCATTGGGCTCTACGTCGGGACGTGCGGTGGGCTCTACGTCGGGACGTGCGGTGGGCTCTACGTCGGGACGTGCGGTGGGCTCTACGTCGGGACGTGCGTTGGGCTCTACGTCGGGATTTAGCTTACTTTCAGCTCTACGTCGGGACGTGCGTTGGCCTCTACGTCGGGACGTGCGTTGGCCTCTACGTCGGGATTTAGCTTACTTTCAGCTCTACGTCGGGACGTCCGTTGGCCTCTACGTCGGGACGTGCGTTGGCCTCTACTTCGGGATTTAGCTTACTTTCAGCTCTACGTCGGGACGTGCGTTGGCCTCTACGTCGGGACGTGCGTTGGCCTCTACGTCGGGATTTAGTTTACTTTCAGCTCTACGTCGGGACGTGCGTTGGCCTCTACGTCGGGACGTGCGTTGGCCTCTACGTCGGGATTTAGCTTACTTTCAGCTCTACGTCGGGACCTGTGTTGGGCTCTACGTCGGGACGTGCGTTGGGCTCTACGTCTGTAGTTAGCTAACTTTCACCTCTACGTCGGGAGGTGCGTTGGGCTCTACGTCGGGACGTGCTTTGGGCTCTACGTCGGGACGTGTGTTGGGCTCTACGTCGGGATTTAGCTAACTTTCAGCTCTACGTCGGGACGTGCGTTGGCCTGTACGTCTGGAAGTGCGTTGGGCTCTACGTCGGGATTTAGCTTACTTTCAGCTCTACGTCGGGACGTGCGTTGGCCTCTAAGTCGGGACGTGCGTTGGCCTCTAAGTCGGGACGTGCGTTGGCCTCTACGTCGGGACGTGCGTTGGCCTCTGCGTCGGGATTTAGCTTACTTTCAGCTCTACGTCGGGACGTGCGTTGGGCGCTACGTCGGGACGTGCGTTGGGCGCTACGTCGGGATTTAGCTTACTTTGAGCTATACGTCGGGACGTGCATTGGGCTCTACGTCGGGACGTGCGGTGGGCTCTACGTCGGGACGTGCGGTGGGCTCTACGTCGGGACGTGCGGTGGGCTCTTCGTCGGGACGTGCGGTGGGCTGTACGTCGGGATTTAGCTTACTTTCAGCTCTACGTCGGGACGTGCGTTGGCCTCTACGTCGGGACGTGCGTTGGCCTCTACGTCGGGATTTAGCTTACTTTCAGCTCTACGTCGGGACGTGCGTTGGCCTCTACGTCGGGACGTGCGTTGGCCTCTACGTCGGGATTTAGCTTACTTTCAGCTCTACGTCGGGACGTGTGTTGGGCTCTACGTCGGGATTTAGCTTACTTTTAGCTCTACGTCGGGACGTGCGTTGGGCTCTACGTCTGTAGTTAGCTTACTTTCAGCTCTACGTCGGGACGTGCGTTGGGCTCTACGTCGGGACGTGCGTTGGGCTCTACGTCGGGACGTGCGTTGGGCTCTACGTCGGGACGTGCGTTGGGCTCTACGTCGGGACGTGCGTTGGGCTCTACGTCGGGACGTGCGTTGGCCTCTACGTCGGGATTTAGCTTACTTTCAGCTCTACGTCGGGACGTGCGTTGGCCTCTAATTCGGGACGTGCGTTGGCCTCTAAGTCGGGACGTGCGTTGGCCTCTAAGTCGGGACGTGCGTTGGCCTCTACGTCGGGAACTGCGTTGGCCTCTACGTCGGGATTTAACTTACTTTCAGCTGTACGTCGGGACGTGCGTTGGGCTCTACGTCTGTAGTTAGCTAACTTTCAGCTCTACGTCGGGACGTGCGTTGGGCGCTACGTCGGGACGTGCGTTGGGCTCTACGTCGGGACGTGCGTTGGGCTCTACGTCGGGACGTGCGTTGGGCTCTACGTCGGGACGTGCGTTGGGCTCTATGTCGGGATTTAGCTTACTTTCAGCTCTACGTCGGGACGTGCGTTGGCCTCTAGGTCGGGACGTGCGTTGGCCTCTAGGTCGGGACGTGCGTTGGCCTCTACGTCGGGACGTGCGTTGGCCTCTACGTTGGGATTTAGCTTACTTTCAGCTCTACGTCGGGACGTGCGTTGGGCTCTACTTCGTGATTTAGCTAACTTTCAGCTCTACGTCGGGACGTGCGTTGGGCGCTACGTCGGGATGTGCGTTGGGCGCTACGTCGGGATTTAGCTTACTTTCAGCTCTACGTCGGGACGTGCGTTGGCCTCTACGTCGGGACGTGCGTTGTCCTCTACGTCGGGACGTGCGTTGGCCTCTAAGTCGGGACGTGCGTTGGCCTCTACGTCGGGACGTGCGTTGGCCTCTACGTCGGGACGTGCGTTGGCCTCTACGTCGGGACGTGCGTTGGCCTCTACGTCGGGATTTAACTTACTTTCAGCTCTACGTCGGGACGTGCGTTGGGCGCTACGTCGGGACGTGCGTTGGGCTCTACGTCGGGACGTGCGTTGGGCTCTACGTCGGGACGTGCGTTGGGCTCTACGTCTCTAGTTAGCTAACTTTCTGCTCTACGTTGGGACGTGCGTTGGGCTCTACGTCTGTAGTTAGCTAACTTTCAGCTCTACGTCGGGACGTGCGTTGGGCGCTACGTCGGGATGTGCGTTGGGCTCTACGTCGGGACGTGCGTTGGGCTCTACGTCGGGATTTAGCTTACTTTCAGCTCTACGTCGGGACGTGCGTTGGCCTCTACGTCGGGACGTGCGTTGGCCTCTACGTCGGGACGTGCGTTGGCCTCTACGTCGGGACGTGCGTTGGCCTCTACGTCGGGATTTAGCTTACTTTCAGCTCTACGTCGGGACGTGTGTTGTGCTCTACTTCGGGATTTAGCTAACTTTCAGCTCTACGTCGGGACGTGCGTTGGGCGCTACGTCGGGACGTGCGTTGGGCGCTACGTCGGGACGTGCGTTGGGCGCTACGTCGGGATTTAGCTTATTTCAGCTCTACGTCGGGACGTGCGTTGGCCTCTACGTCGGGATGTGCGTTGTCCTCTAAGTCGGGACGTGCGTTGGCCTCTAAGTCGGGACGTGCGTTGGCCTCTAAGTCGGGACGTGCGTTGGCCTCTAAGTCGGGACGTGCGTTGGCCTCTAAGTCGGGACGTGCGTTGGCCTCTAAGTCGGGACGTGCGTTGGCCTCTACGTCGGGACGTGCGTTGGCCTCTACGTCGGGACGTGCGTTGGCCTCTACGTCGGGATTTAACTTACTTTCAGCTCTACGTCGGGACGTGCGTTGGGCGCTACGTCGGGACGTGCGTTGGGCTCTACGTCGGGACGTGCGTTGGGCTCTACGTCTCTAGTTAGCTAACTTTCTGCTCTACGTCGGGACGTGCGTTGGGCTCTACGTCTGTAGTTAGCTAACTTTCAGCTCTACGTCGGGACGTGCGTTGGGCGCTACGTCGGGACGTGCGTTGGGCTCTACGTCGGGACGTGCGTTGGGCTCTACGTCTGTAGTTAGCTTACTTTCAGCTCTACGTCGGGACGTGCGTTGGGCTCTACGTCGGGACGTGCGTTGGGCTCTACGTCGGGACGTGCGTTGGGCTCTACGTCGGGACGTGCGTTGGGCTCTACGTCGGGACGTGCGTTGGGCTCTACGTCGGGATTTAGCTTACTTTCAGCTCTACGTCGGGACGTGCGTTGGCCTCTAAGTCGGGACGTGCGTTGGCCTCTAAGTCGGGACGTGCGTTGGCCTCTACGTCGGGAACTGCGTTGGCCTCTACGTCGGGATTTAACTTACTTTCAGCTGTACGTCGGGACGTGCGTTGGGCTCTACGTCTGTAGTTAGCTAACTTTCAGCTCTACGTCGGGACGTGCGTTGGGCGCTACGTCGGGACGTGCGTTGGGCTCTACGTCGGGACGTGCGTTGGGCACTACGTCGGGACGTGCGTTGGGCTCTACGTCGGGACGTGCGTTGGGCTCTACGTCGGGACGTGCGTTGGGCTCTACGTCGGGATTTAGCTTACTTTCAGCTCTACGTCGGGACGTGCGTTGGCCTCTAGGTCGGGACGTGCGTTGGCCTCTAAGTCGGGACGTGCGTTGGCCTCTACGTCGGGAACTGCGTTGGCCTCTACGTCGGGATTTAACTTACTTTCAGCTGTACGTCGGGACGTGCGTTGGGCTCTACGTCTGTAGTTAGCTAACTTTCAGCTCTACGTCGGGACGTGCGTTGGGCGCTACGTCGGGACGTGCGTTGGGCTCTACGTCGGGACGTGCGTTGGGCTCTACGTCGGGACGTGCGTTGGGCTCTACGTCGGGACGTGCGTTGGGCTCTACGTCGGGACGTGCGTTGGGCTCTACGTCGGGACGTGCGTTGGGCTCTACGTCGGGATTTAGCTTACTTTCAGCTCTACGTCGGGACGTGCGTTGGCCTCTAGGTCGGGACGTGCGTTGGCCTCTAGGTCGGGACGTGCGTTGGCCTCTAGGTCGGGACGTGCGTTGGCCTCTACGTCGGGACGTGCGTTGGCCTCTACGTCGGGACGTGCGTTGGCCTCTACGTCGGGACGTGCGTTGGCCTCTACATCGGGATTTAGCTTACTTTCAGCTCTACGTCGGGACGTGTGTTGGGCTCTACTTCGGGATTTAGCTAACTTTCAGCTCTACGTCGGGACGTGCGTTGGGCGCTACGTCGGGACGTGCGTTGGGCGCTACGTCGGGATGTGCGTTGGGCGCTACGTCGGGATTTAGCTTATTTCAGCTCTACGTCGGGACGTGCGTTGGCCTCTACGTCGGGATGTGCGTTGTCCTCTAAGTCGGGACGTGCGTTGGCCTCTAAGTCGGGACGTGCGTTGGCCTCTAAGTCGGGACGTGCGTTGGCCTCTAAGTCGGGACGTGCGTTGGCCTCTACGTCGGGACGTGCGTTGGCCTCTACGTCGGGACGTGCGTTGGCCTCTACGTCGGGATTTAACTTACTTTCAGCTCTACGTCGGGACGTGCGTTGGGCGCTACGTCGGGACGTGCGTTGGGCTCTACGTCGGGACGTGCGTTGGGCTCTACGTCTCTAGTTAGCTAACTTTCTGCTCTACGTCGGGACGTGCGTTGGGCTCTACGTCTGTAGTTAGCTAACTTTCAGCTCTACGTCGGGACGTGCGTTGGGCGCTACGTCGGGACGTGCGTTGGGCTCTACGTCGGGACGTGCGTTGGGCTCTACGTCTGTAGTTAGCTTACTTTCAGCTCTACGTCGGGACGTGCGTTGGGCTCTACGTCGGGACGTGCGTTGGGCTCTACGTCGGGACGTGCGTTGGGCTCTACGTCGGGACGTGCGTTGGGCTCTACGTCGGGACGTGCGTTGGGCTCTACGTCGGGACGTGCGTTGGGCTCTACGTCGGGACGTGCGTTGGGCTCTACGTCGGGATTTAGCTTACTTTCAGCTCTACGTCGGGACGTGCGTTGGCCTCTAAGTCGGGACGTGCGTTGGCCTCTAAGTCGGGACGTGCGTTGGCCTCTACGTCGGGAACTGCGTTGGCCTCTACGTCGGGATTTAACTTACTTTCAGCTGTACGTCGGGACGTGCGTTGGGCTCTACGTCTGTAGTTAGCTAACTTTCAGCTCTACGTCGGGACGTGCGTTGGGCGCTACGTCGGGACGTGCGTTGGGCTCTACGTCGGGACGTGCGTTGGGCTCTACGTCGGGACGTGCGTTGGGCTCTACGTCGGGACGTGCGTTGGGCTCTACGTCGGGATTTAGCTTACTTTCAGCTCTACGTCGGGACGTGCGTTGGCCTCTAGGTCGGGACGTGCGTTGGCCTCTACGTCGGGATTTAGCTTACTTTCAGCTCTACGTCGGGACGTGTGTTGGGCTCTACTTCGGGATTTAGCTAACTTTCAGCTCTACGTCGGGACGTGCGTTGGGCGCTACGTCGGGATGTGCGTTGGGCGCTACGTCGGGATTTAGCTTACTTTCAGCTCTACGTCGGGACGTGCGTTGGCCTCTACGTCGGGACGTGCGTTGTCCTCTACGTCGGGACGTGCGTTGGCCTCTAAGTCGGGACGTGCGTTGGCCTCTACGTCGGTACGTGCGTTGGCCTCTACGTCGGGACGTGCGTTGGCCTCTAAGTCGGGACGTGCGTTGGCCTCTACGTCGGGACGTGCGTTGGCCTCTACGTCGGGACGTGCGTTGGCCTCTACGTCGGGACGTGCGTTGGCCTCTACGTCGGGATTTAACTTACTTTCAGCTCTACGTCGGGACGTGCGTTGGGCGCTACGTCGGGACGTGCGTTGGGCTCTACGTCGGGACGTGCGTTGGGCTCTACGTCGGGACGTGCGTTGGGCTCTACGTCTCTAGTTAGCTAACTTTCTGCTCTACGTTGGGACGTGCGTTGGGCTCTACGTCTGTAGTTAGCTAACTTTCAGCTCTACGTCGGGACGTGCGTTGGGCGCTACGTCGGGACGTGCGTTGGGCTCTACGTCGGGACGTGCGTTGGGCTCTACGTCGGGATTTAGCTTACTTTCAGCTCTACGTCGGGACGTGCGTTGGCCTCTACGTCGGGACGTGCGTTGGCCTCTACGTCGGGACGTGCGTTGGCCTCTACGTCGGGACGTGCGTTGGCCTCTACGTCGGGATTTAGCTTACTTTCAGCTCTACGTCGGGACGTGTGTTGTGCTCTACTTCGGGATTTAGCTAACTTTCAGCTCTACGTCGGGACGTGCGTTGGGCGCTACGTCGGGACGTGCGTTGGGCGCTACGTCGGGATGTGCGTTGGGCGCTACGTCGGGATTTAGCTTATTTCAGCTCTACGTCGGGACGTGCGTTGGCCTCTACGTCGGGACGTGCGTTGTCCTCTAAGTCGGGACGTGCGTTGGCCTCTAAGTCGGGACGTGCGTTGGCCTCTAAGTCGGGACGTGCGTTGGCCTCTAAGTCGGGACGTGCGTTGGCCTCTAAGTCGGGACGTGCGTTGGCCTCTACGTCGGGACGTGCGTTGGCCTCTACGTCGGGACGTGCGTTGGCCTCTACGTCGGGACGTGCGTTGGCCTCTACGTCGGGATTTAACTTACTTTCAGCTCTACGTCGGGACGTGCGTTGGGCGCTACGTCGGGACGTGCGTTGGGCTCTACGTCGGGACGTGCGTTGGGCTCTACGTCTCTAGTTAGCTAACTTTCTGCTCTACGTCGGGACGTGCGTTGGGCTCTACGTCTGTAGTTAGCTAACTTTCAGCTCTACGTCGGGACGTGCGTTGGGCGCTACGTCGGGACGTGCGTTGGGCTCTACGTCGGGACGTGCGTTGGGCTCTACGTCGGGATTTAGCTTACTTTCAGCTCTACGTCGGGACGTGCGTTGGCCTCTACTTCGGGACGTGCGTTGGCCTCTACGTCGGGACATGCGTTGGCCTCTACGTCGGGATTTAGCTTACTTTCAGCTCTACGTCGGGTCGTGCGTTGGGCTCTACGTCGGGACGTGCGTTGGGCTCTACGTCGGGACGTGCGTTGAGCTCTTCGTTGGGACACGTGTTGGGCTCTACGTCGGGACGCGCGTTGGGCTCTACGTCTGTAGTTAGCTAACTTTCAGCTCTACGTCGGGATGCGCGTTGGGCTCTTCGTCTGTAGTTAGCTAACTTTCAGCTCTACGTCGAGACGTGCGTTGGGCTCTACGTCTGTGGTTAGCTAACTTTCAGCTCTACGTCGGGACGTGCGTTGGGCGCTACGTCGGGACGTGCGTTGGGCTCTACGTCGGGATTTAGCTTACATTCAGCTCTACGTCGGGACGTGCGTTGGGCTCTACGTCGGGACGTGCGTTGGGCTCTACGTCGGGACGTGCGTTGGGCTCTACGTCGGGACGTGCGTTGGGCTCTACGTCGGGATTTAGCTTACATTAAGCTCTACGTCGGGACGTGCGTTGGGCTCTACGTCGGGACGTGCGCTGGCCTCTACGTCGGGACGTGCGCTGGCCTCTACGTCGGGACGTGCGTTGGCCTCTACGTCGGGATTTATCTTACTTTCAGCTCTACGTCGGGACGTGCTTTGGCCTGTACGTCGGGACGTGCGTTGGCCTCTACGTCGGGATTTAGCTTACTTTCAGCTCTACGTCGGGACGTGCGTTGGGCTCTACGTCGGGATTTAGCTTACTTTCAGCTCTACGTCGGGACGTGCGTTGGGCTCTACGTCGGGACGTGCGTTGGGCTCTACGTCGGGACGTGCGTTGGGCTCTACGTCGGGACGTGCGTTGGGCTCTACGTCTGTAGTTAGCTAACTTTCAGCTCTACGTCGGGACGTGCGTTGGCCTCTACGTCGGGACGTGCTTTGGGCTCTACGTCGCCACGTGCGTTGGCCTCTACGTCGGGACGTGCGTTGGCCTCTACGTCGGGATTTAGCTTACTTTCAGCTCTACGTCGGGACGTGCGTTGGGCTCTACGTCGGGACGTGCGTTGGGCTCTACGTCGGCACGTGCGTTGGGCTCTACGTCTGTAGTTAGCTAACTTTCAGCTCTACGTCGGGACGTGCGTTGGGCTCTACGTCTGTAGTTAGCTAACTTTCAGCTCTACGTCGGGACGTGCGTTGGGCTCTACGTCTGTAGTTAGCTAACTTTCAGCTCTACGTCGGGACGTGCGTTGGGCTCTACGTCGGGACGTGCGTTGGGCTCTACGTCGGGACTTGCGTTGGGCTCTACGTCGGGACGTGCGTTGGGCTCTACGTCGGGACGTGCGTTGGGCTCTACGTCGGGACGTGCGTTGGGCTCTACTTCGGGACGTGCGTTGGGCTCTACGTCGGGACGTGCTTTGGGCTCTACGTCGGGATTTAGCTTACTTTCAGCTCTACGTCGGGACGTGCGTTGGGCTCTACGTCGGGACGTGCGTTGGCCTCTACGTCGGGACGTGCGTTGGCCTCTACGTCGGGATTTAGCTTACTTTCAGCTCTACGTCGGGACGTGCGTTGGGCGCTACGTCGGGACGTGTGTTGGGCGCTACTTCGGGACGTGCGTTGGGCGCTACGTCGGGATTTAGCTTACTTTCAGCTCTACGTCGGGACGTGCGTTGGGCTCTACGTCGGGACGTGCGTTGGGCTCTACGTCGGGACGTGCGTTGGCCTCTACGTCGGGACGTGCGTTGGCCTCTACGTCGGGATTTAGCTTACTTTCAGCTCTACGTCGGGACGTGCGTTGGGCGCTACGTCGGGACGTGCGTTGGGCTCTACGTCGGGACGTGCGTTGGGCTCTACGTCTCTAGTTAGCTAACTTTCTGCTCTACGTCGGGACGTGCGTTGGGCGCTACGTCGGGACGTGCGTTGGGCTCTACGTCGGGACGTGCGTTGGGCTCTACGTCGGGATTTAGCTTACTTTCAGCTCTACGTCGGGACGTGCGTTGGCCTCTACTTCGGGACGTGCGTTGGCCTCTACGTCGGGACATGCGTTGGCCTCTACGTCGGGATTTAGCTTACTTTCAGCTCTACGTCGGGTCGTGCGTTGGGCTCTACGTCGGGACGTGCGTTGGGCTCTACGTCGGGACGTCCGTTGGGCTCTACGTCGGGATTTAGCTTACTTTCAGCTCTACGTCGGGACGTGCGTTGGGCTCTACGTCGGGACGTGCGTTGGGCTCTACGTCGGGACGTGCGTTGGGCTCTACGTCGGGACGTGCGTTGGCCTCTACGTCGGGACGTGCGTTGGCCTCTACGTCGGGATTTAGCTTGTTTCAGCTCTACGTCGGGACGTGCGTTGGGCGCTACGTCGGGACGTGCGTTGGGCGCTACTTCGGGACGTGCGTTGGGCGCTACGTCGGGATTTAGCTTACTTTCAGCTCTACGTCGGGACGTGCGTTGGGCTCTACGTCGGGACGTGCGTTGGCCTCTACGTCGGGACGTGCGTTGGCCTCTACGTCGGGACGTGCGTTGGCCTCTACGTCGGGACGTGCGTTGGCCTCTACGTCGGGACGTGCGTTGGCCTCTACGTCGGGATTTAACTTACTTTCAGCTCTACGTCGGGACGTGCGTTGGGCGCTACGTCGGGACGTGCGTTGGGCTCTACGTCGGGACGTGCGTTGGGCTCTACGTCGGGACGTGCGTTGGGCTCTACGTCTCTAGTTAGCTAACTTTCTGCTCTACGTTGGGACGTGCGTTGGGCTCTACGTCTGTAGTTAGCTAACTTTCAGCTCTACGTCGGGACGTGCGTTGGGCGCTACGTCGGGACGTGCGTTGGGCTCTACGTCGGGACGTGCGTTGGGCTCTACGTCGGGATTTAGCTTACTTTCAGCTCTACGTCGGGACGTGCGTTGGCCTCTACGTCGGGACGTGCGTTGGCCTCTACGTCGGGACGTGCGTTGGCCTCTACGTCGGGATTTAGCTTACTTTCAGCTCTACGTCGGGACGTGTGTTGTGCTCTACTTCGGGATTTAGCTAACTTTCAGCTCTACGTCGGGACGTGCGTTGGGCGCTACGTCGGGACGTGCGTTGGGCGCTACGTCGGGATGTGCGTTGGGCGCTACGTCGGGATTTAGCTTATTTCAGCTCTACGTCGGGACGTGCGTTGGCCTCTACGTCGGGACGTGCGTTGTCCTCTAAGTCGGGACGTGCGTTGGCCTCTAAGTCGGGACGTGCGTTGGCCTCTAAGTCGGGACGTGCGTTGGCCTCTAAGTCGGGACGTGCGTTGGCCTCTAAGTCGGGACGTGCGTTGGCCTCTACGTCGGGACGTGCGTTGGCCTCTACGTCGGGACGTGCGTTGGCCTCTACGTCGGGACGTGCGTTGGCCTCTACGTCGGGATTTAACTTACTTTCAGCTCTACGTCGGGACGTGCGTTGGGCGCTACGTCGGGACGTGCGTTGGGCTCTACGTCGGGACGTGCGTTGGGCTCTACGTCTCTAGTTAGCTAACTTTCTGCTCTACGTCGGGACGTGCGTTGGGCTCTACGTCTGTAGTTAGCTAACTTTCAGCTCTACGTCGGGACGTGCGTTGGGCGCTACGTCGGGACGTGCGTTGGGCTCTACGTCGGGACGTGCGTTGGGCTCTACGTCGGGATTTAGCTTACTTTCAGCTCTACGTCGGGACGTGCGTTGGCCTCTACTTCGGGACGTGCGTTGGCCTCTACGTCGGGACATGCGTTGGCCTCTACGTCGGGATTTAGCTTACTTTCAGCTCTACGTCGGGTCGTGCGTTGGGCTCTACGTCGGGACGTGCGTTGGGCTCTACGTCGGGACGTGCGTTGAGCTCTTCGTTGGGACACGTGTTGGGCTCTACGTCGGGACGCGCGTTGGGCTCTACGTCTGTAGTTAGCTAACTTTCAGCTCTACGTCGGGATGCGCGTTGGGCTCTTCGTCTGTAGTTAGCTAACTTTCAGCTCTACGTCGAGACGTGCGTTGGGCTCTACGTCTGTGGTTAGCTAACTTTCAGCTCTACGTCGGGACGTGCGTTGGGCGCTACGTCGGGACGTGCGTTGGGCTCTACGTCGGGATTTAGCTTACATTCAGCTCTACGTCGGGACGTGCGTTGGGCTCTACGTCGGGACGTGCGTTGGGCTCTACGTCGGGACGTGCGTTGGGCTCTACGTCGATACGTGCGTTGGGCTCTACGTCGGGATTTAGCTTACATTAAGCTCTACGTCGGGACGTGCGTTGGGCTCTACGTCGGGACGTGCGCTGGCCTCTACGTCGGGACGTGCGCTGGCCTCTACGTCGGGACGTGCGTTGGCCTCTACGTCGGGATTTATCTTACTTTCAGCTCTACGTCGGGACGTGCTTTGGCCTGTACGTCGGGACGTGCGTTGGCCTCTACGTCGGGATTTAGCTTACTTTCAGCTCTACGTCGGGACGTGCGTTGGGCTCTACGTCGGGATTTAGCTTACTTTCAGCTCTACGTCGGGACGTGCGTTGGGCTCTACGTCGGGACGTGCGTTGGGCTCTACGTCGGGACGTGCGTTGGGCTCTACGTCGGGACGTGCGTTGGGCTCTACGTCTGTAGTTAGCTAACTTTCAGCTCTACGTCGGGACGTGCGTTGGCCTCTACGTCGGGACGTGCTTTGGGCTCTACGTCGCCACGTGCGTTGGCCTCTACGTCGGGACGTGCGTTGGCCTCTACGTCGGGATTTAGCTTACTTTCAGCTCTACGTCGGGACGTGCGTTGGGCTCTACGTCGGGACGTGCGTTGGGCTCTACGTCGGCACGTGCGTTGGGCTCTACGTCTGTAGTTAGCTAACTTTCAGCTCTACGTCGGGACGTGCGTTGGGCTCTACGTCTGTAGTTAGCTAACTTTCAGCTCTACGTCGGGACGTGCGTTGGGCTCTACGTCTGTAGTTAGCTAACTTTCAGCTCTACGTCGGGACGTGCGTTGGGCTCTACGTCGGGACGTGCGTTGGGCTCTACGTCGGGACTTGCGTTGGGCTCTACGTCGGGACGTGCGTTGGGCTCTACGTCGGGACGTGCGTTGGGCTCTACGTCGGGACGTGCGTTGGGCTCTACTTCGGGACGTGCGTTGGGCTCTACGTCGGGACGTGCTTTGGGCTCTACGTCGGGATTTAGCTTACTTTCAGCTCTACGTCGGGACGTGCGTTGGGCTCTACGTCGGGACGTGCGTTGGCCTCTACGTCGGGACGTGCGTTGGCCTCTACGTCGGGATTTAGCTTACTTTCAGCTCTACGTCGGGACGTGCGTTGGGCGCTACGTCGGGACGTGTGTTGGGCGCTACTTCGGGACGTGCGTTGGGCGCTACGTCGGGATTTAGCTTACTTTCAGCTCTACGTCGGGACGTGCGTTGGGCTCTACGTCGGGACGTGCGTTGGGCTCTACGTCGGGACGTGCGTTGGCCTCTACGTCGGGACGTGCGTTGGCCTCTACGTCGGGATTTAGCTTACTTTCAGCTCTACGTCGGGACGTGCGTTGGGCGCTACGTCGGGACGTGCGTTGGGCTCTACGTCGGGACGTGCGTTGGGCTCTACGTCTCTAGTTAGCTAACTTTCTGCTCTACGTCGGGACGTGCGTTGGGCGCTACGTCGGGACGTGCGTTGGGCTCTACGTCGGGACGTGCGTTGGGCTCTACGTCGGGATTTAGCTTACTTTCAGCTCTACGTCGGGACGTGCGTTGGCCTCTACTTCGGGACGTGCGTTGGCCTCTACGTCGGGACATGCGTTGGCCTCTACGTCGGGATTTAGCTTACTTTCAGCTCTACGTCGGGTCGTGCGTTGGGCTCTACGTCGGGACGTGCGTTGGGCTCTACGTCGGGACGTCCGTTGGGCTCTACGTCGGGATTTAGCTTACTTTCAGCTCTACGTCGGGACGTGCGTTGGGCTCTACGTCGGGACGTGCGTTGGGCTCTACGTCGGGACGTGCGTTGGGCTCTACGTCGGGACGTGCGTTGGCCTCTACGTCGGGACGTGCGTTGGCCTCTACGTCGGGATTTAGCTTGTTTCAGCTCTACGTCGGGACGTGCGTTGGGCGCTACGTCGGGACGTGCGTTGGGCGCTACTTCGGGACGTGCGTTGGGCGCTACGTCGGGATTTAGCTTACTTTCAGCTCTACGTCGGGACGTGCGTTGGGCTCTACGTCGGGACGTGCGTTGGCCTCTACGTCGGGACGTGCGTTGGCCTCTACGTCGGGATTTAACTTACTTTCAGCTCTACGTCGGGACGTGCGTTGGGCGCTACGTCGGGACGTGCGTTGGGCTCTACGTCGGGACGTGCGTTGGGCTCTACGTCTCTAGTTAGCTAACTTTCTGCTCTACGTCGGGACGTGCGTTGGGCTCTACATCTGTAGTTAGCTAACTTTCAGCTCTACGTCGGGACGTGCGTTGGGCTCTACGTCGGGACGTGCGTTGGGCTCTACGTCTCTAGTTAGCTAACTTTCTGCTCTACGTCGGGACGTGCGTTGGGCTCTACATCTGTAGTTAGCTAACTTTCAGCTCTACGTCGGGACGTGCGTTGGGCTCTACGTCGGGACGTGCGTTGGGCTCTACGTCGGGACGTGCGTTGGGCTCTACGTCGGGACGTGCGTTGGGCTCTACGTCGGGACGTGCGTTGGGCTCTACGTCGGGACGTGCTTTGGGCTCTACGTCGGGATTTAGCTTACTTTCAGCTCTACGTCGGGACGTGCGTTGGGCTCTACGTCGGGACGTGCGTTGGCCTCTACGTCGGGACGTGCGTTGGCCTCTACGTCGGGATTTAGCTTACTTTCAGCTCTACGTCGGGACGTGCGTTGGGCGCTACGTCGGGACGTGTGTTGGGCGCTACTTCGGGACGTGCGTTGGGCGCTACGTCGGGATTTAGCTTACTTTCAGCTCTACGTCGGGACGTGCGTTGGGCTCTATGTCGGGACGTGCGTTGGGCTCTATGTCGGGACGTGCGTTGGGCTCTACGTCGGGACGTGCGTTGGGCTCTACGTCGGGATTTAGCTTACTTTCAGCTCTACGTCGGGACGTGCGTTGGGCTCTACGTCGGGATTTAGCTTACTTTCAGCTCTACGTCGGGACGTGCGTTGGCCTCTATGTCGGGACGTGCGTTGGCCTCTACGTCGGGACGTGCGTTGGCCTCTGCGTCGGGATTTAGCTTACTTTCAGCTCTACGTCGGGACGTGCGGTGGGCTCTACGTCGGGACGTGCGGTGGGCTCTACGTCGGGACGTGCGGTGGGCTCTACGTCGGGACGTGCGGTGGGCTCTACGTCGGGACGTGCGTTGGGCTCTACGTCGGGATTTAGATTACTTTCAGGTCTACGTCGGGACGTGCGTTGGCCTCTACGTCGGGACGTGCGTTGGCCTCTACTTTGGGATTTAGCTTACTTTCAGCTCTACGTCGGGACGTGCGTTGGCCTCTACGTCGGGACGTGCGTTGGCCTCTACGTCGGGATTTAGCTTAATTTCAGCTCTACGTCGGGACGTGTGTTGGGCTCTACGTCGGGATTTAGCTTACTTTTAGCTCTACGTCGGGACGTGCGTTGGGCTCTACGTCGGGACGTGCGTTGGGCTCTACGTCTGTAGTTAGCTAACTTTCAGCTCTACGTCGGGACGTGCGTTGGGCTCTACGTCGGGACGTGCGTTGGGCTCTACGTCGGGATTTAGCTTACTTTCAGCTCTACGTCGGGACGTGCGTTGGCCTCTAAGTCGGGACGTGCGTTGGCCTCTAAGTCGGGACGTGCGTTGGCCTCTACGTCGGGACGTGCGTTGGCCTCTACGTCGGGACGTGCGTTGGGCGCTACGTCGGGACGTGCGTTGGGCGCTACGTCGGGACGTGCGTTGGGCTCTACGTCGGGACGTGCGTTGGGCTCTACGTCGGGACGTGCGTTGGGCTCTACGTCTGTAGTTAGCTAACTTTCAGCTCTACGTCGGGACGTGCGTTGGGCGCTACGTCGGGACGTGCGTTGGGCTCTACGTCGGGACGTGCGTTGGGCTCTACGTCGGGACGTGCGTTGGGCTCTACGTCGGGACGTGCGTTGGGCTCTACGTCGGGACGTGCGTTGGGCTCTACGTCGGGACGTGCGTTGGGCTCTACGTCGGGACGTGCGTTGGGCTCTACGTCGGGATTTAGCTTACTTTCAGCTCTACGTCGGGACGTGCGTTGGCCTCTACGTCGGGACGTGCGTTGGCCTCTACGTCGGGACGTGCGTTGGCCTCTAGGTCGGGACGTGCGTTGGCCTCTAGGTCGGGACGTGCGTTGGCCTCTACGTCGGGACGTGCGTTGGCCTCTACGTCGGGATTTAGCTTACTTTCAGCTCTACGTCGGGACGTGCGTTGGGCGCTATGTCGGGACGTGCGTTGGGCGCAACGTCGGGATTTAGCTTACTTTCAGCTCTACGTCGGGACGTGCGGTGGGCTCTACGTCGGGACGTGCGGTGGGCTCTACGTCGGGACGTGCGTTGGGCTCTACGTCGGGATGTGCGTTGGGCTCTACGTCGGGATTTAGCTTACTTTCAGCTCTACGTCGGGACGTGCGTTGGCCTCTACGTCGGGACGTGCGTTGGGTTCTACGTCGGGATTTAGCTTACTTTCAGCTCCACGTCGGGACGTGCGTTGGCCTCTACGTCGGGACGTGCGTTGGCCTCTACGTCGGGATTTAGCTTACTTTCAGCTCTACGTCGGGATGTGTGTTGGGCTCTACTTCGGGATTTAGCTTACTTTCACCTCTACGTCGGGACGTGCGTTGGCCTGTACGTCGGGACGTGCGTTGGCCTGTACGTCGGGACGTGCGTTGTCCTCTACGTCGGGACGTGCGTTGGCCTCTACGTCGGGACGTGCGTTGGCCTCTACGTCGGGACGTGCGTTGGCCTCTACGTCGGGACGTGCGTTGGCCTCTACGTCGGGATTTAACTTACTTTCAGCTCTACGTCGGGACGTGCGTTGGCCGCTACGTCGGGACGTGCGTTGGCCTCTACGTCGGGACGTGCGTTGGCCTCTACGTCGGGTCGTGCGTTGGGCTCTACGTCGGGACGTGCGTTGGGCTCTACGTCTGTAGTTAGCTAACTTACTGCTCTACGTCGGGACGTGCGTTGGGCTCTACGTCTGTAGTTAGCTAACTTTCAGCTCTACGTCGGGACGTGCGTTGGGCTCTACGTCGGGACGTGCGTTGGGCTCTACGTCGGGACGTGCGTTGGGCTCTACGTCGGGATTTAGCTTACTTTAAGCTCTACGTCGGGACGTGCGTTGGCCTTTACTTCGGGACGTGCGTTGGCCTCTACGTCGGGACGTGCGTTGGCATCTACGTCGGGATTTAGCTTACTTTCAGCTCTACGTCGGGACGTGCGTTGGGCTCTACGTCGGGACGTGCATTGAGCTCTACGTCGGGACGCGCGTTGGGCTCTACGTCGGGACGCGCGTTGGGCTCTACGTCTGTAGTTAGCTAACTTTCAGCTCTACGTCGGGACGCGCGTTGGGCTCTACGTCTGTAGTTAGCTAACTTTCAGCTCTACGTCGGGACGTGCGTTGGGCGCTACGTCGGGACGTGCGTTGGGCGCTACGTCGGGATTTAGCTTACTTTCAGCTCTACGTCGGGACGTGCGTTGGGCTCTACGTCGGGACGTGCGTTGGGCTCTACGTCGGGACGTGCGTTGGGCTCTACGTCGGGACGTGCGTTGGGCTCTACGTCGGGACGTGCGTTGGGCTCTACGTCGGGATTTAGCTTAATTTCAGCTCTACGTCGGGACGTGCGTTGGGCTCTACGTCGGGACGTGCGTTGGCCTCTACGTCGGGACGTGCGTTGGGCGCTACGTCGGGATTTAGCTTACTTTCAGCTCTACGTCGGGACGTGCGTTGGGCTCTACGTCGGGACGTGCGTTGGCCTGTACGTCGGGACGTGCGTTGGCCTCTACGTCTGTAGTTAGCTAACTTTCAGCTCTACGTCGGGACGTGCGTTGGGCTCTACGTCGGGATTTAGCTTACTTTCAGCTCTACGTCGGGACGTGCGTTGGCCTCTACGTCGGGACGTGTGTTGGGCTTTACGTCTGTAGTTAGCTAACTTCAAGCTCTACGTCGGGACGTGCGTTGGGCTCTACGTCAGGACGTGCGTTGGGCTCTACGTCGGGACGTGCGTTGGGCTCTACGTCAGGATTTAGCTAACTTTTAGCTCTACGTCGGGACATGCGTTGGGCTCTACGTCGGGACGTGCGTTGGGCTCTACGTCGGGATTTAGCTTACTTTCAGCTCTACGTTGGGACGTGCGTTTGCCTCTACGTCGGGATTTAGCTTACTTTCAGCTCTACGTCGGGACGTGCGTTGGGCTCTACGTCGGGACGTGCGTTGGGCTCTACGTCGGGACGTGCGTTGGGCTCTACGTCGGGACGTGCGTTGGGCTCTACGTCTGTTGTTAGCTAACTTTCAGCTCTACGTCGGGACGTGCGTTGGGCTCTACGTCTGTAGTTAGCTAACTTTCAGCTCTACGTCGGGACGTGCGTTGGGCTCTACGTCGGGACGTGCGTTGGGCTCTACGTCGGGACGTGCGTTGGGCTCTACGTCGGGATTTAGCTTACTTTCAGCTCTACGTCGGGACGTGCGTTGGGCTCTACGTCGGGACGTGCGTTGGCCTCTATGTCGGGACGTGCGTTGTCCTCTATGTCGGGACGTGCGTTGGCCTCTAATTCGGGACGTGCGTTGGCCTCTGCATCGGGACGTGCGTTGGCCTCTACATCGGGATTTAGCTTACTTTCAGCTCTACGTCGGGACGTGCGTTGGGCTCTACGTCGGGACGTGCGTTGGGCTCTACGTCGGGACGTGCGTTGGGCTCTACGTCGGGATTTAGCTTACTTTCAGCTCTACGTCGGGACGTGCGTTGGCCTCTACGTCGGGACGTGCGTTGGCCTCTACTTCGGGATTTAGCTTACTTTCAGCTCTACGTCTGGACGTGCGTTGGCCTCTACGTCGGGACGTGCGTTGGCCTCTACGTCGGGATTTAGCTTACTTTCAGCTCTACGTCGGGACGTGCGTTGGGCTCTACGTCGGGTTTTAGCTTACTTTCAGCTCTACGTCGGGACGTGCGTTGGGCTCTACGTCGGGACGTGCGTTGGGCTCTATGTCTGTAGTTAGCTAACTTTCTGCTCTACGTCGGGACGTGCGTTGGGCTCTATGTCTGTAGTTAGCTAACTTTCAGCTCTACGTCGGGACGTGCGTTGGGCGCTACGTCGGGACGTGCGTTGGGCTCTACGTCGGGACGTGCATTGGGCTCTACGTCGGGATTTAGCTTACTTTCAGCTCTACGTTGGGACGTGCGTTGGGCTCTACGTCAGGACGTGCTTTGGGCTCTACGTCGGGACATGCGTTGGCCTCTACGTCGGGACGTGCGTTGGCCTCTACGTCGGGATTAAGCTTACTTTCAGCTCTACGTCGGGACGTGCGGTGGGCTCTACGTCGGGACGTGCGTTGGGCTCTACGTCTGTAGTTAGCTAACTTTCAGCTCTACGTCGGGACGTGCGTTGGGCTCTACGTTGGGACTTTCGTTGGGCTCTACGTTGGGACTTTCGTTGGGCTCTACGTCGGGACTTGCGTTGGGCTCTACGTCGGGACGTGCGTTGGGCTCTACATCTGTAGTTAGCTAACTTTCAGCTCTACGTCGGGACGTGCGTTGGGCTCTACGTCGGGACGTGCGTTGGGCTCTACGTCTGTAGTTAGCTAAGTTTCAGATCTACGTCGGGACGTGCGTTGGGCTCTACGTCGGGACGTGCGTTGGGCTCTACGTCGGGACGTGCGTTGGCCTCTACGTCGGGACGTGCGTTGGCCTCTACGTCGGGACGTGCGTTGGCCTCTACGTCGGGATTTAGCTTACTTTCAGCTCTACGTCGGGACGTGCGTTGGGCGCTACGTCGGGACGTGCGTTGGGCGCTACGTCGGGACGTGCGTTGGGCGCTGCTTCGGGACGTGCGTTGGGTGCTACGTCGGGATTTAGCTTACTTTCAGCTCTACGTCGGAACGTGCGTTGGGCTCTACGTCGGGACGTGCGTTGGGCTCTACGTCGGGACGTGCGTTGGGCTCTACGTCGGGACGTGCGTTGGGCTCTACGTCGGGACGTGCGTTGGGCTCTACGTCGGGATTTAGCTTACTTTCAGCTCTACGTCGGGACGTGCGTTGGCCTCTACGTCGGGACGTGCGTTGGCCTCTACGTCGGGATTTAGCTTACTTTCAGCTCTACGTCGGGACTTGCGTTGGGCGCTACGTCGGGACGTGCGTTGGGCGCTACGTCAGGATTTAGCTTACTTTCAGCTCTACGTCGGGACGTCCGTTTTTCCTCTACGTCGGGATTTAGCTTACTTTCAGCTCTACATCGGGACGTGCGTTGGGCTCTACGTCGGGACATGCGTTGGGCTCTACGTCGGGACATGCGTTGGGCTCTACGTCGGGACGTGCGTTGGTCTCTACGTCTGTAGTTAGCTAACTTTCAGCTCTACGTCGGGACGTGCGTTGGGCTCTACGTCGGGACGTGCGTTGGGCTCTACGTCGGGATTTAGCTTACTTTCAGCTCTACGTCGGGACGTGCGTTGGGCTCTACGTCGGGACGTGCGTTGGACTCTACGTCGGGACGCGCGTTGGGCTCTACGTCTGTAGTTAGCTAACTTTCAGCTCTACGTCGGGATGTGCGTTGGTCTCTACGTGTGTAGTTAGCTAACTTTCAGCTCTACGTCGGGACGTGCGTTGGGCTCTACGTCGGGACGTGCGTTGGGCTCTACGTCGGGATTTAGCTTACTTTCAGCTCTACGTCGGGACGTGCGTTGGGCTCTACGTTGGGACGTGCGTTGGGCTCTACGTCGGGACGCGCGTTGGGCTCTACGTCTGTAGTTAGCTAACTTTCAGCTCTACGTCGGGATGTGCGTTGGTCTCTACGTGTGTAGTTAGTTAACTTTCAGCTCTACGTCGGGACGTGCGTTGGGCGCTACGTCGGGACGTGCGTTGGGCGCTACGTCGGGATTTAGCTTACTTTCAGCTCTATGTCGGGACGTGCGTTGGGGTCTACGTCGGGACGTGCGTTGGGCTCTACGTAGGGATTTAATTTACTTTAAGCTCTACGTCGGGACGTGCGTTGGGCTCTACGTCGGGACGTGCGCTGGCCTCTACGTCGGGACGTGCGCTGGCCTCTACGTCGGGACGTGCGCTGGCCTCTACGTCGGGACGTGCGCTGGCTTCTACGTCGGGACGTGCGTTGGCCTCTACGTCGGGATTTAGCTTACTTTTAGCTCTACGTCGGGACGTGCCTTGGCCTGTACGTCGGGACGTGCGTTGGGCTCTACGTCGGGATTTAGCTTACTTTCAGCTCTACGTCGGGACGTGCGTTGGGCTCTACGTCGGGATTTAGCTTACTTTCAGCTCTACGTCGGGACGTGCGTTGGGCTCTACGTCGGGATTTAGCTTACTTTCAGCTCTACGTCGGGACGTGCGTTGGGCTCTACGTCGGGACGTGCGTTGGGCTATACGTCGGGACGTGCGTTGGGCTCTACGTCTGTAGTTAGCTAACTTTCAGCTCTACATCGGGACGTGCGTTGGGGTCTACGTCGGGACGTGCGTTGGGCTCTACGTCGGGACGTGCTTTGGGCTCTACGTCGGGATTTAGCTAACTTTCAGCTCTACATCGGGACGTGCGTTGGGCTCCACGTCGGGACGTGCCTTCGCCTCTACGTCGCGATTTAGCTTACTTTCAGCTCTATGTTGGGACGTGCGTTCGCCTCTACGTCGGGATTTAACTTACTTTCATCTCTACGTCGGGACGTGCGTTGGGCTCTACGTCGGGACGTGCGTTGGGCTCTACATCTGTAGTTAGCTAACTTTCAGCTCTACGTCGGGACGTGCGTTGGGCTCTATGTCTGTAGTTAGCTAATTTCAGCTCTACGTCGGGACGTGCGTTGGGCTCTATGTCTGTAGTTAGCTAACTTTCAGCTCTACGTCGGGACGTGCGTTGGGCGCTACGTCGGGACGTGCGTTGGGCGCTACGTCGGGACGTGCGTTGGGCTCTACGTCGGGACGTGCGTTGGGCTCTACGTCGGGACGTGCGTTGGGCTCTACGTCGGGATGTGCGTTGGGCTCTACGTCGGGATTTAGCTTACTTTCAGCTCTACGTCGGGACGTGCGTTGGCCTCTACGTCGGGACGTGCGTTGGGCTCTACGTCGGGACGTGCGTTGGGCTCTACGTCGGGACGTGCGTTGGGCTCTACGTCGGGATTTAGCTTACTTTCAGCTCTACGTCGGGACGTGCGTTGGGCGCTACGTCGGGACGTGCGTTGGGCGCTAGTTCGGGACGTGCGTTGGGCGCTACGTCGGGATTTAGCTTACTTTCAGCTCTACGTCGGGACGTGCGTTGGGCTCTACGTCGGGACGTGCGTTGGACTCTACGTCAGGACGTGCGTTGGCCTCTACGTCGGGATTTAGCTTACTTTCAGCTCTACGTCGGGACGTGCGTTGGGCTCTACGTCGGGACGTGCGTTGGCCTCTACGTCGGGATTTAGCTTACTTTCAGCTCTACGTCGGGACGTGCGTTGGCCTCTACGTCGGGACGTGCGTTGGCCTCTACGTCGGGATTTAGCTTACTTTCAGCTCTACGTCGGGACGTGCGTTAGCCTCTACGTCGGGACGTGCGTTGGCCTCTACGTCGGGATTTAGCTTACTTTCAGCTCTACGTCGGGACGTGCGTTGGGCTCTACGTCTGGAAGTGTGTTGGGCTCTACGTCGGGATTTAGCTTACTTTAAGCTCTACGTCGGGACGTGCGTTGGGCTCTACGTCGGGACGTGCGCTGGCCTCTACGTCGGGACGTGCGCTGGCCTTAACGTCGGGACGTGCTTTGGGCTCTACGTCGGGACGTGCGTTGGGCTCTACGTCGGGATTTAGCTTACTTTCAGCTCTACGTCGGGACGTGCGTTGGGCTCTACGTCGGGACGTGCGTTGGCCTCTACGTCGGGATTTAGCTTACTTTCAGCTCTACGTCGGGACGTGCGTTGGGCGCTACGTCGGGACGTGCGTTGGGCGCTACGTCGGGACGTGCTTTGGGCGCTACGTCGGGACGTGCGTTGGGCGCTACGTCGGGACGTCTGTTGGGCGCTACTTCGGGACGTGCGTTGGGCGCTACGTCGGGATTTAGCTTACTTTCAGCTCTACGTCGGGACGTGCGTTGGGCTCTACGTCGGGACGTGCGTTGGGCTCTACGTCGGGACGTGCGTTGGGCTCTACGTCGGGACGTGCGTTGGGCTCTACGTCGGGATTTAGCTTACTTTCAGCTCTACGTCGGGACGTGCGTTGGCCTCTACGTCGGGACGTGCGTTGGCCTCTACGTCGGGATTTAGCTTACTTTCAGCTCTACGTCGGGACGTGCGTTGGGCTCTACGTCGGGACGTGCGTTGGGCGCTACGTCGGGATTTAACTTACTTTCAGCTCTACGTCGGGACGTGCGTTGGGCTCTACGTCGGGATTTAGCTTACTTTCAGCTCTACGTCGGGACGTGCGTTGGCTTCTACTTCGGGACGTGCGTTGGCCTCTACGTCGGGACGTGCGTTGGCCTCTACGTCGGGATTTAGCTTACTTTCAGCTCTACGTCGGGACGTGCGTTGGGCGCTACGTCGGGACGTGCGTTGGGCGCTACGTCGGGACGTGCGTTGGGCGCTACGTCGGGACGTGCGTTGGGCGCTACGTTGGATTTAGCTTACTTTCAGCTATACGTCGGGACGTGCGTTGGGCTCTACGTCGGGACGTGCGTTGGGCTCTACGTCGGGACGTGCGTTGGGCTCTACGTCGGGATTTAGCTTACTTTCAGCTCTACGTCGGGACGTGCGTTGGCCTCTACGTCGGGACGTGCGTTGGCCTCTACGTCGGGATTTAGCTTACTTTCAGCTCTACGTCGGGACGTGCGTTGGGCTCTACGTCGGGACGTGCGTTGGGCGCTACGTCGGGATTTAACTTACTTTCAGCTCTACGTCGGGACGTGCGTTGGGCTCTACGTCGGGACATGCGTTGGGCTCTACGTCGGGACGTGCGTTGGTCTCTACGTCTGTAGTTAGCTAACTTTCAGCTCTACGTCGGGACGTGCGTTGGGCTCTACGTCAAGACGTGCGTTGGGCTCTACGTCGGGACGTGCGTTGGGCTCTACGTCGGGACGTGCGTTGGGCTCTACGTGGGGATTTAGCTTGCTTTCAGCTCTACGTCGGGACGTGCGTTGGGCTCTACGTCGGGACGTGCGTTGGGCTCTACGTCGGGATTTAGCTTACTTTCAGCTCTACGTCGGGACGTGCGTTGGGCTCTACGTCGGGACGTGCGTTGGCCTCTACGTCGGGATTTAGCTTACTTTCAGCTCTACGTCGGGACGTGCGTTGGGCGCTACGTCGGGACGTGCGTTGGGCGCTACGTCGGGACGTGCTTTGGGCGCTACGTCGGGACGTGCGTTGGGCGCTACGTCGGGACGTGCGTTGGGCGCTACGTCGGGACGTCTGTTGGGCGCTACTTCGGGACGTGCGTTGGGCGCTACGTCGGGATTTAGCTTACTTTCAGCTCTACGTCGGGACGTGCGTTGGGCTCTACGTCGGGACGTGCGTTGGGCTCTACGTCGGGACGTGCGTTGGGCTCTACGTCGGGACGTGCGTTGGGCTCTACGTCGGGATTTAGCTTACTTTCAGCTCTACGTCGGGACGTGCGTTGGCCTCTACGTCGGGACGTGCGTTGGCCTCTACGTCGGGATTTAGCTTACTTTCAGCTCTACGTCGGGACTTGCGTTGGGCTCTACGTCGGGACGTGCGTTGGGCGCTACGTCGGGATTTAACTTACTTTCAGCTCTACGTCGGGACGTGCGTTGGGCTCTACGTCGGGACGTGCGTTGGGCGCTACGTCGGGATTTAACTTACTTTCAGCTCTACGTCGGGACGTGCGTTGGGCTCTACGTCGGGATTTAGCTTACTTTCAGCTCTACGTCGGGACGTGCGTTGGCTTCTACTTCGGGACGTGCGTTGGCCTCTACGTCGGGACGTGCGTTGGCCTCTACGTCGGGATTTAGCTTACTTTCAGCTCTACGTCGGGACGTGCGTTGGGCTCTACGTCGGGACGTGCGTTGGGCGCTACGTCGGGACGTGCGTTGGGCGCTACGTCGGGACGTGCGTTGGGCGCTACGTCGGGACGTGCGTTGGGCGCTACGTCGGGACGTGCGTTGGGCGCTACGTCGGGACGTGCGTTGGGCGCTACGTTGGATTTAGCTTACTTTCAGCTATACGTCGGGACGTGCGTTGGGCTCTACGTCGGGACGTGCGTTGGGCTCTACGTCGGGACGTGCGTTGGGCTCTACGTCGGGATTTAGCTTACTTTCAGCTCTACGTCGGGACGTGCGTTGGCCTCTACGTCGGGACGTGCGTTGGCCTCTACGTCGGGATTTAGCTTACTTTCAGCTCTACGTCGGGACGTGCGTTGGGCTCTACGTCGGGACGTGCGTTGGGCGCTACGTCGGGATTTAACTTACTTTCAGCTCTACGTCGGGACGTGCGTTGGGCTCTACGTCGGGACATGCGTTGGGCTCTACGTCGGGACGTGCGTTGGTCTCTACGTCTGTAGTTAGCTAACTTTCAGCTCTACGTCGGGACGTGCGTTGGGCTCTACGTCAAGACGTGCGTTGGGCTCTACGTCGGGACGTGCGTTGGGCTCTACGTCGGGACGTGCGTTGGGCTCTACGTGGGGATTTAGCTTGCTTTCAGCTCTACGTCGGGACGTGCGTTGGGCTCTACGTCGGGACGTGCGTTGGGCTCTATGTCGGGACGTGCGTTGGGCTCTACGTCGGGACGTGCGTTGGGCTCTACGTCGGGACGTGCGTTGGGCTCTACGTCGGGATTTAGCTTACTTTCAGCTCTACGTCGGGACGTGCGTTGGCCTCTACGTCGGGACGTGCGTTGGCCTCTACGTCGGGATTTAGCTTACTTTCAGCTCTACGTCGGGACGTGCGTTGGGCTCTACGTCGGGACGTGCGTTGGGCGCTACGTCGGGATTTAACTTACTTTTTGCTCTACGTCGGGACATGCGTTGGGCTCTACGTCGGGACATGCGTTGGGCTCTACGTCGGGACGTGCGTTGGTCTCTACGTCTGTAGTTAGCTAACTTTCAGCTCTACGTCGGGACGTGCGTTGGGCTCTACGTCGGGACGTGCATTGGGCTCTACGTCGGGACGTGCATTGGGCTCTACGTCGGGACGTGCGTTGGGCTCTACGTCGGGACGTGCATTGGGTGCTACGTCGGGACGTGCATTGGGCTCTACGTTGGGACGTGCGTTGGGCTCTACGTCGGGATTTAGCTTGCTTTCAGCTCTACGTCGGGACGTGTGTTGGGCTCTACGTCGGGACGTGCGTTGGGCTCTACGTCGGGATTTAGCTTACTTTCAGGTCTACATCGGGACGTGCGTTGGGCTCTACGTCGGGACATGCTTTGGGATATACGTCGGGACGTGCGCTGGGCTCTACGTCGGGACGTGCTTTGGGCTCTACGTCGGGACGTGCGTTGGGCTCTACGTCGGGACGTGCGTTGGGCTCTACGTCTGTAGTTAGCTAACTTTCAGCTCTACGTCGGGACGTGCGTTAGCCTCTACGTCGGGATTTAGCTTACTTTCAGCTCTACGTCGGGACGTGCGTTGGGCTCTACGTCGGGACGTGCGTTGGGCTCTACGTCGGGACGTGCGTTGGGCTCTACGTCTGTAGTTAGGTAACTTTCAGCTCTACGTCGGGACGTGCGTTGGGCGCTACGTCGGGACGTGCGTTGGGCTCTACGTCGGGACGTGCGTTGGGCTCTATGTCTGTAGTTAGCTAACTTTCAGCTCTACGTCGGGACGTGCGTTGGGCGCTACGTCGGGACGTGCGTTGGGCTCTACGTCGGGACGTGCGTTGGGCTCTACGTCGGGATTTAGCTTACTTTCAGCTCTACGTCGGGACGTGCGTTGGCCTCTACGTCGGGACGTGCGTTGGCCTCTACGTCGGGACGTGCGTTGGCCTCTACGTCGGGACGTGCGTTGGCCTCTACGTCGGGACGTGCGTTGGCCTCTACGTCGGGATTTAGCTTACTTTCAGCTCTACGTCGGGATGTGCGTTGGGCGCTACGTCGGGACGTGCGTTGGGCGCTAGTTCGGGACGTGCGTTGGGCGCTACGTCGGGATTTAGCTTACTTTCAGCTCTCCGTCGGGACGTGCGTTGGGCTCTACGTCGGGACGTGCGTTGGACTCTACGTCGGGACGTGCGTTGGCCTCTACGTCGGGATTTAGCTTACTTTCAGCTCTACGTCGGGACGTGCGTTGGGCTCTACGTCGGGACGTGCGTTGAGCTCTACGTCGGGACGTGCGTTGGGCGCTACGTCGGGACGTGCGTTGGGCGCTACGTCGGGACGTGCGTTGGGCGCCACGTCGGGACGTGCGTTGGGCGCTACGTCGGGACGTGCGTTGGGCGCTACGTCAGGATTTAGCTTACTTTCAGCTCTACGTTGGGACGTGCGTTGGGCTCTACGTCGGGACGTGCGTTGGGCTCTACGTCGGGACGTGCCTTGGGCTCTACGTCGGGACGTGCCTTGGGCTCTACGTCGGGATTTAGCTTACTTTCAGCTCTACGTCGGGACGTGCGTTGGCCTCTACGTCGGGACGTGCGTTGGCCTCTACGTCGGGATTTAGCTTACTTTCAGCTCTACGTCGGGACGTGCGTTGGGCTCTACGTCGGGACGTGCGTTGGGCGCTACGTCGGGATTTAGCTTACATTAAGCTCTACGTCGGGACGTGCGTTGGGCTCTACGTCGGGACGTGCGCTGGCCTCTACGTCGGGACGTGCGCTGGCCTCTACGTCGGGACGTGTGCCGGCCTCTAAGTCGGGACGTGCGCTGGCCTCTACGTCGGGACGTGTGCCGGCCTCTACGTCGGGACGTGTGCCGGCCTCTACGTCGGGACGTGCGCTGGCCTCTACGTCGGGACGTGCGTTGGCCTCTACGTCGGGATTTAGCTTACTTTCAGCTCTACGTCGGGACGTGCGTTGGGCTCTACGTCGGGATTTAGCTTACTTTCAGCTCTACGTCGGGACGTGCGTTGGGCTCTACGTCGGGACGTGCGTTGGGCTCTACGTCGGGACGTGCGTTGGGCTCTACGTCTGTAGTTAGCTAACTTTCAGCTCTACGTCGGGACGTGCGTTGGGCTCTACGTCGGGACGTGCGTTGGGCTCTACGTCGGGACGTGCGTTGGGCTCTACGTCAGGATTTAGCTAACTTTCAGCTCTACGTCGGGACATGCGTTGGGCTCTACGTCGGGACGTGCGTTGGGCTCTACGTCGGGATTTAGCTTACTTTCCGCTCTACGTTGGGACGTGCGTTGGCCTCTACGTCGGGATTTAGCTTACTTTCAGCTCTACGTCGGGACGTGCGTTGGGCTCTACGTCGGGACGTGCGTTGGGCTCTACGTCTGTAGTTAGGTAACTTTCAGCTCTACGTCGGGACGTGCGTTGGGCTCTACGTCTGTTGTTAGCTAACTTTCAGCTCTACGTCGGGACGTGCGTTGGGCTCTACGTCTGTTGTTAGCTAACTTTCAGCTCTACGTCGGGACGTGCGTTGGGCTCTACGTCTGTAGTTAGCTAACTTTCAGCTCTACGTCGGGACGTGCGTTGGGCGCTACGTCGGGACGTGCGTTGGGCTCTACGTCGGGACGTGCGTTGGGCTCTACGTCGGGACGTGCGTTGGGCTCTACGTCGGGACGTGCGTTGGGCTCTACGTCGGGATTTAACTTACTTTCAGCTCTACGTCGGGACGTGCGTTGGCCTCTACGTCGGGACGTGTGTTGTCCTCTACGTCGGGACGTGCGTTGGCCTCTAAGTCGGGACACGCGTTGGACTCTACGTCGGGACGTGCGTTGGCCTCTAAGTCGGGACGCGCGTTGGACTCTACGTCGGGACGTGCGTTGGCCTCTACGTCGGGACGTGCGTTGGCCTCTACATCGGGATTTAGCTTACTTTCAGCTCTACGTCGGGACGTGCGTTGGGCTCTACGTCGGGACGTGCGTTGGGCTCTACGTCGGGACGTGCGTTGGGCTCTACATCTGTAGTTAGCTAACTTTCAGCTCTACGTCGGGACGTGCGTTGGGCTCTATGTCTGTAGTTAGCTAATTTCAGCTCTACGTCGGGACGTGCGTTGGGCTCTACGTCTGTAGTTAGCTAACTTTCAGCTCTACGTCGGGACGTGCGTTGGGCTCTACGTCGGGACGTGCGTTGGGCTCTACGTCGGGACGTGCGTTGGGCTCTACGTCGGGACGTGCGTTGGGCTCTACGTCGGGACGTGCGTTGGGCTCTACGTCGGGACGTGCGTTGGGCTCTACGTCGGGATTTAGCTTACTTTCAGCTCTACGTCGGGACGTGCGTTGGCCTCTACATCGGGACGTGCTTTGGCCTCTACGTCGGGACGTGCGTTGGCCTCTACGTCGGGACGTGCGTTGGCCTCTACGTCGGGATTTAGCTTACTTTCAGCTCTACGTCGGGACGTGCGTTGGGCGCTACGTCGGGACGTGCGTTGGGCGCTACGTCGGGACGTGTGTTGGGCGCTACTTCGGGACGTGCGTTGGGCGCTACGTCGGGATTTAGCTTACTTTCAGCTCTACGTCGGGACGTGCGTTGGGCTCTATGTCGGGACGTGCGTTGGGCTCTATGTCGGGACGTGCGTTGGGCTCTACGTCGGGACGTGCGTTGGGCTCTACGTCGGGATTTAGCTTACTTTCAGCTCTACGTCGGGACGTGCGTTGGCCTCTACGTCGGGACGTTCGTTGGCCTCTACGTCAGGATTTAGCTTACTTTCAGCTCTACGTCGGGACGTGCGTTTGGCTCTACGTCGGGACGTGCGTTGGGCGCTACGTCGGGATTTAACTTACTTTCAGCTCTACGTCGGGACGTGCGTTGGGCTCTACGTCGGGACATGCGTTGGGCTCTACGTCGGGATGTGCGTTGGTCTCTAGGTCTGTAGTTAGCTAACTTTCAGCTCTACGTCGGGACGTGCGTTGGGCTCTACGTCGGGACGTGCGTTGGGCTCTACGTCGGGACGTGCGTTGGGCTCTACGTCGGGATTTAGCTTGCTTTCAGCTCTACGTCGGGACGTGCGTTGGGCTCTACGTCGGGACGTGCGTTGGGCTCTACGTCGGGACGTGCGTTGGGCTCTACGTCGGGACGTGCGTTGGGCTCTACGTCGGGATTTAGCTTACTTTCAGCTCTACGTCGGGACGTGCGTTGGCCTCTACGTCGGGACGTGCGTTGGCCTCTACGTCGGGATTTAGCTTACTTTCAGCTCTACGTCGGGACGTGCGTTGGGCTCTACGTCGGGACGTGCGTTGGGCGCTACGTCGGGATTTAACTTACTTTCAGCTCTACGTCGGGACGTGCGTTGGTCTCTACGTCTGTAGTTAGCTAACTTTCAGCTCTACGTCGGGACGTGTGTTGGGCTCTACGTCGGGACGTGCGTTGGGCTCTACGTCGGGACGTGCGTTGGGCTCTACGTTGGGATTTAGCTTGCTTTCAGCTCTACGTCGGGACGTGTGTTGGGCTCTACGTCGGGACGTGCGTTGGGCTCTACGTCGGGATTTAGCTTACTTTCAGGTCTACGTCGGGATGTGCGTTGGGCTCTACGTCGGGACATGCTTTTGGATATACGTCGGGACGTGCGCTGGGCTCTACGTCGGGACGTGCTTTGGGCTCTACGTCGGGACGTGCGTTGGGCTCTACGTCTGTAGTTAGCTAACTTTCAGCTCTACGTCGGGACGTGTGTTGGGCTCTACGTCGGGACATGCTTTTGGATATACGTCGGGACGTGCGCTGGGCTCTACGTCGGGACGTGCTTTGGGCTCTACGTCGGGACGTGCGTTGGGCTCTACGTCTGTAGTTAGCTAACTTTCAGCTCTACGTCGGGACGTGCGTTGGGCTCTACGTTGGGACTTTCGTTGGGCTCTACGTTGGGACGTGCGTTGGGCTCTACGTCGGGACGTGCGTTGGGCTCTACATCTGTAGTTAGCTAACTTTCAGCTCTACGTCGGGACGTGCGTTGGGCTCTACGTCTGTAGTTAGCTAACTTTCAGCTCTACGTCGGGACGGGCGTTGGGCTCTACGTCGGGACGGGCGTTGGGCTCTACGTCGGGATTTAGCTTACTTTCAGCTCTACGTCGGGACGTGCGTTGGGCTCTACGTCGGGACGTGCGTTGAGCTCTACGTCGGGACGTGCGTTGAGCTCTACGTCGGGATTTAGCTTACTTTCAGCTCTACGTCGGGACGTGCGTTGGGCGCTACGTCGGGACGTGCGTTGGGCGCTACGTCGGGATTTAGCTTACTTTCAGCTCTATGTCGGGACGTGCGGTGGGCTCTACGTTGGGACGTGCGTTGGGCTCTACGTCGGGACGTGCGTTGGGCTCTACGTCGGGACGTGCGTTGGGCTCTACGTCGGGATGTGCGTTGGGCTCTACGTCGGGACCTGCGTTGGGCTCTACGTCGGGATTTAGCTTACTTTCAGGTCTACGTCGGGACATGCGTTGGCCTCTACGTCGGGACGTGCGTTGGCCTCTACGTCGGGATTTAGCTTACTTTCAGCTCTACGTCGGGACGTGCGTTGGCCTCTACGTCGGGACGTGCATTGGGCTCTACGTCGGGATTTAGCTTACTTTCAGCTCTACGTCGGGACGTGTGTTGGGCTCTACGTCGGGATTTAGCTTACTTTCAGCTCTACGTCGGGACGTGCGTTGGCCTCTACGTCGGGACGTGCGTTGGCCTCTACGTCGGTATTTAGCTTACTTTCAGCTCTACGTCGGGACGTGCGTTGGCCTCTACGTCGGGACGTGCGTTGGCCTCTACGTCGGGATTTAGCCTACTTTCAGCTCTACGTCGGGACGTGTGTTGGGCTCTACGTCGGGATTTAGCTTACTTTTAGCTCTACGTCGGGACGTGCGTTGGGCTCTACGTCGGGACGTGCGTTGGGCTCTATGTCGGGACGTGCGTTGGGCTCTACGTCGGGACGTGCGTTGGGCTCTACGTCGGGACGTGCGTTGGGCTCTACGTCAGGACGTGCGCTGGCCTCTACGTCGGGACGTGCGCTGGCCTCTACGTCGGCACGTGCGCTGGCCTCTACGTCGGGACGTGCGTTGGCC
Organism: Leptosomus discolor; assembly: GCF_034619465.1. Lineage (NCBI taxonomy): Eukaryota > Metazoa > Chordata > Aves > Leptosomiformes > Leptosomidae > Leptosomus > Leptosomus discolor. Next base: position 18,041,214 of record NC_141406.1, on the reverse strand, counting down.
TTAACGTCGGGATTTAGCTTACTTTCAGCTCTACGTCGGGACGTGCCTTGGCCTGTACGTCGGGACGTGCGTTGGCCTCTACGTCGGGATTTAGCTTACTTACAGCTCTACGTCGGGACGTGCGTTGGGCTCTACGTGGGGATTTAGCTTACTTTCAGCTCTACGTCGGGACGTGCGTTGGGCTCTACGTCGGGACGTGCGTTGGGCTCTACGTCGGGACGTGCGTTGGGCTCTACGTCTGTAGTTAGCTAACTTTCCGCTCTACGTCGGGACGTGCGTTGGGCTCTACGTCGGGACGTGCGTTGGGCTCTACGTCGGGATTTAGCTTACTTTCAGCTCTATGTTGGGACGTGCGTTGGGCTCTACGTCGGGATTTAGCTTACTTTCAGCTCTACGTCGGGACGTGCGTTGGGCTCTACGTCTGTAGTTAGCTAATTTCAGCTCTACGTCGGGACGTGCGTTGGGCTCTACGTCTGTAATTAGCTAACTTTCAGCTCTACGTCGGGACGTGCGTTGGGCGCTACGTCGGGACGTGCGTTGGGCTCTACGTCGGGACGTGCGTTGGGCTCTACGTCGGGATTTAGCTTACTTTCAGCTCTACGTCGGGACGTGCGTTGTCCTCTACGTCGGGAAGTGCGTTGGCCTCTACGTCGGGACGTGCGTTGGCCTCTACGTCGGGATTTAGCTTACTTTCAGCTCTAAGTCGGGACGTGCGTTTTGCGCTACGTCGGGACGTGCGTTGGGCGCTACTTCGGGACGTGCGTTGGGCGCTACGTCGGGATATAGCTTACTTTCAGGTTTATGTTGGGACATGCGTTGGCCTCTACGTCGGGATTTAGCTTACTTTCAGCTCTACGTCGGGACGTGCGTTGGGCTCTACGTCGGGACGTGCATTGGGCTCTACGTCGGGACGTGCGTTGGGCTCTACATCTGTAGTTAGCTAACTTTCAGCTCTACGTCGGGACGTGCGTTGGGCTCTACGTCTGTAGTTAGCTAATTTCAGCTCTACGTCGGGACGTGTGTTGGGCTCTACGTCTGTAGTTAGCTAACTTTCAGCTCTATGTCGGGACGTGCGTTGGGCGCTACGTCGGGACGTGCGTTGGGCTCTACGTCGCGACGTGCGTTGGGCTCTACGTCGGGATTTAGCTTACTTTCAGCTCTACGTCGGGACGTGCGTTGGGCGCTACGTCGGGACGTGCGTTGGGCTCTACGTCGGGACGTGCGTTGGCCTCTAAGTCGGGACGTGCGTTGGCCTCTACTTCGGGACGTGCGTTGGGCTCTACGTCGGGATTTAGCTTACTTTCAGCTCTACGTCGGGACGTGCGTTGGGCGCTACATCGGGACGAGCGTTGGGCGCTACTTCGGGACGTGCGTTGGGCGCTACGTCGGGATTTAGCTTACTTTCAGCTCTATGTCGGGACGTGCGTTGGGCTCTACGTCGGGACGTGCGTTGGGCTCTACGTCGGGATTTAGCTTACTTTCAGCTCTACGTCGGGACGTGCGTTGGCCTCTACGTCGGGATTTAGCTTACTTTCAGCTCTACGTCGGGACGTGCGTTCGCCTCTACGTCGGGACGTGCGTTGGCCTCTACGTCGGGATTTATCTTACTTTCAGCTCTACGTCGGGACGTGTGTTGGGCTCTACGTCGGGATTTAGCTTACTTTCAGCTCTACGTCAGGACGTGCCTTGGGCTCTACGTCGGGACGTGCGTTGGGCTCTACGTCGGGACGTGCGTTGGGCTCTACGTCGGGACGTGCGTTGGGCTCTACGTCTGTAGTTAGCTAACTTTCAGCTCTACGTCGGGACGTGCGTTGGGCTCTATGTCGGGACGTGCGTTGGGCTCTACGTCGGGACGTGCGTTGGGCTCTACGTCGGGACGTGTGTTGGGCTCTACGTCGGGACGTGCGTTGGGCTCTACGTCTGTAGTTAGCTAACTTTCTGCTCTACGTCGGGACGTGCGTTGGGCTCTACGTTTGTAGTTAGCTAACTTTCAGCTCTATGTCGGGACGTGCGTTGGGCGCTACGTCGGGACTTGCGTTGGGCTCTACGTCGGGACGTGCGTTGGGCTCTACGTCGGGATTTAGTTTACTTTCAGCTCTACGTCGGGACGTGCGTTGGCCTCTACGTCGGGACGTGCGTTGGCCTCTACGTCGGGATTTAGTTTCTTTCAGCTCTACGTCGGGACGTGCGTTGGCCTCTACGTCGGGACGTGCGTTGGGCTCTACGTCGGGATTTAGCTTACTTTCAGCTCTACGTCGGGACGTGCGTTGGGCTCTACGTCGGGACATGCGTTGGGCTCTACGTCGGGACGTGCATTGGGCTCTACGTCTGTAGTTAGCTAACTTTCAGCTCTACGTCGGGACGTGCGTTGGGCTCTACGTCGGGACGTGCGTTGGGCTCTACGTCGGGACGTGCGTTGGGCTCTACGTCGGGACGTGCGTTGGGCTCTACGTCGGGACGTGCGTTGGGCTCTACGTCGGGATTTAGCTTACTTTCAGGTCTACGTCGGGACGTGCGTTGGGCTCTACGTCGGGACATGTTTTGGGATATACGTCGGGACGTGCGCTCGGCTCTACGTCGGGACGTGCGCTCGGCTCTACGTCGGGACGTGCGTTGGGCTCTACGTTGGGACGTGCGTTGGGCTTTACGTCTGTAGTTAGCTAACTTTCAGCTCTATGTCAATACGTGCGTTGGGCTCTATGTTGGGACTTTCGTTGGGCTCTACGTTGGGACGTGCGTTGGGCTCTACGTCGGGACGTGCGTTGGGCTCTACATCTGTAGTTAGCTAACTTTCAGCTCTACGTCGGGACGTGCGTTGGGCTCTACGTCTGTAGTTAGCTAACTTTCAGCTCTACGTCGGGACGTGCGTTGGGCTCTAGGTCGGGACGTGCGTTGGGCTCTACGTCGAGACGTGCGTTGGGCTCTACGTCGGGATTTAGCTTACTTTCAGCTCTACGTCGGGACGTGCGTTGGGCTCTACGTCGGGACGTGCGTTGGCCTCTACGTCGGGACGTGCGTTGGCCTCTACGTCGGGATTTAGCTTACTTTCAGCTCTACGTCGGGACGTGCGTTGGCCGCTACGTCGGGACGTGCGTTGGGCGCTACTTCGGGACGTGCCTTGGGCGCTACGTCGGGATTTAGCTTACTTTCAGCTCTACGTCGGGACGTACGTTGGGCTCTCTATGTCGGGACGTGCGGTGGGCTCTACGTTGGGACGTGCGTTGGGTTCTACGTCGGGACGTGCGTTGGGCTCTACGTCGGGACCTGCGTTGGGCTCTACGTCGGGATTTAGCTTACTTTCAGGTCTACGTCGGGACGTGCGTTGGGCTCTACGTCGGGATGTGCGTTGGGCTCTACGTCGGGATGTGCGTTGGGCTCTACGTTGGGATTTAGCTTACTTTCAGCTCTACGTCGGGACGTGCGTTGGCCTCTACGTCGGGACGTTCGTTGGCCTCTAAGTCGGGATTTAGCTTACTTTCAGCTCTACGTCGGGACGTGTGTTGGGCTCTACGTCGGGATTTAGCTTACTTTCAACTCTACGTCGGGACGTGCGTTGGGCTCTACGTCGGGACGTGCGTTGGCCTCTACGTCGGTATTTAGCTTACTTTCAGCTCTACGTCGGGACGTGTGTTGGGCTCTACGTCGGGATTTACCTTACTTTCAGCTCTACGTCGGGACGTGTGTTGGGCTCTACGTCGGGACGTGCGTTGGGCTCTACGTCGGGATTTAGCTTACTTTCAGCTCTACGTCGGGACGTGCGTTGGCCTCTACGTCGGGACGTGCGTTGGCCCGTACGTCGGTATTTAGCTTACTTTCAGCTCTACGTCGGGACGTGCGTTGGCCTCTACGTCGGGACGTGCGTTGGCCTCTTCGTCGGGATTTAGCTTACTTTCAGGTCTACGTCGGGACGTGTGTTGGGCTCTACGTCGGGATTTAGCTTACTTTAAGCTCTACGTCGGGACGTGCATTGGGCTCTACGTCGGGACGTGCGCTGGCCTCTACGTCGGGACGTGCGCTGGCCTCTACGTCGGGACGTGCGCTGGCCTCTACGTCGGGATTTAGCTTACTTTCAGCTCTACGTCGGGACGTGCCTTGGCCTGTACGTCGGGACGTGCGTTGGCCTCTACGTCGGGATTTAGCTTACTTACAGCTCTACGTCGGGACGTGCATTGGGCTCTAAGTCGGGATTTAGCTTACTTTCAGCTCTACGTCGGGACGTGCGTTGGGCTCTACGTCGGAACGTGCGTTGGGCTCTACGTCGGGATTTAGCTAACTTTCAGCTCTACGTCGGGACGTGCGTTGGGCTCTACGTCGGGACGTGCGTTGGGCTCTACGTCGGGACGTGCGTTGGGCTCTACGTCGGGATTTAGCTTACTTTCAGCTCTATGTTGGGACGTGCGTTGGCCTCTACGTCGGGATTTAGCTTACTTTCAGCTCTACGTCGGGACGTGCGTTGGGCTCTACGTCTGTAGTTAGCTAATTTCAGCTCTACGTCGGGACGTGCGTTGGGCTCTACGTCTGTAGTTAGCTAACTTTCAGCTCTACGTCGGGACGTGCGTTGGGCGCTACGTCGGGACGTGCGTTGGGCTCTACGTCGGGACGTGCGTTGGGGTCTACGTCGGGATTTAGCTTACTTTCAGCTCTACGTCAGGACGTGCGTTGGCCTCTACGTCGGGACGTGCGTTGTCCTCTACGTCGGGACGTGCGTTGGCCTCTACGTCGGGACGTGCGTTGGCCTCTACTTCGGGACGTGCGTTGGCCTCTACGTCGGGATTTAGCTTACTTTCAGCTCTAAGTCGGGACGTGCGTTGGGCGCTACGTCGGGACGTGCGTTGGGCGCTACTTCGAGACGTGCGTTGGGCGCTACGTCGGGATTTAGCTTACTTTCAGCTCTACGTCGGGACGTGCGTTGGGCTCTACGTCGGGACGTGCGTTGGGGTCTACGTCGGGATTTAGCTAACTTTCAGCTCTACGTCGGGACGTGCGTTGGGCTCTACGTCGGGACGTGCGTTGGGCTCTACGTCGGGACGTGCGTTGGGCTCTACGTCGGGATTTAGCTTACTTTCAGCTCTATGTTGGGACGTGCGTTGGCCTCTACGTCGGGATTTAGCTTACTTTCAGCTCTACGTCGGGACGTGCGTTGGGCTCTACGTCGGGACGTGCGTTGGGCTCTACGTCGGGACGTTCGTTGGGCTCTACATCTGTAGTTAGCTAACTTTCAGCTGTACGTCGGGACGTGCGTTGGGCTCTACGTCTGTAGTTAACTAATTTCAGCTCTACGTCGGGACGTGCGTTGGGCTCTACGTCTGTAGTTAGCTAACTTTCAGCTCTACATCGGGACGTGCGGTGGGCTCTACGTTGGGACGTGCGTTGGGCTCTACGTCGGGACGTGCGTTGGGCTCTACGTCGGGACGTGCGTTGGGCTCTACGTCGGGACCTGCGTTGGGCTCTACGTCGGGATTTAGCTTACTTTCAGGTCTACGTCGGGACGTGCGTTGGGCTCTACGTCGGAAAGTGCGTTGGGCTCTACGTCGGGATTTAGCTTACTTTCAGCTCTACGTCGGGACGTGCGTTGGCCTCTACGTCGGGACGTGCGTTGGCCTCTAAGTCGGGATTTAGCTTACTTTCAGCTCTACGTCGGGACGTGTGTTGTTCTCTACGTCGGGATTTAGCTTACTTTCAGCTCTACGTCGGGACGTGCGTTGGGCTCTACGTCGGGACGTGCGTTGGGCTCTACGTCGGGACGTGCGTTGGGCTCTACGTCGGGATTTAGCTTACTTTCAGGTCTACGTCGGGACGTGCGTTGGGCTCTACGTCGGGACGTGCGTTGGGCTTTACGTCTGTAGTTAGCTAACTTTCAGCTCTATGTCGATACGTTCGTTGGGCTCTATGTTGGGACTTTCGTTGGGCTCTACGTTGGGACGTGCGTTGGGCTCTACGTCGGGACGTGCGTTGGGTTCTACATCTGTAGTTAGCTAAATTTCAGCTCTACGTCGGGACGTGCGTTGGGCTCTACGTCTGTAGTTAGCTAACTTTCAGCTCTACGTCGGGACGTGCGTTGGGCTCTAGGTCGGGACGTGCGTTGGGCTCTACGTCGGGATTTAGTTTCTTTCAGCTCTACGTCGGGACGTGCGTTGGCCTCTACGTCGGGACGTGCGTTGGGCTCTACGTCGGGATTTAGCTTACTTTCAGCTCTACGTCGGGACGTGCGTTGGGCTCTACGTCGGGACATGCGTTGGGCTCTACGTCGGGACGTGCGTTGGTCTCTACGTCTGTAGTTAGCTAACTTTCAGCTCTACGTCGGGACGTGCGTTGGGCTCTACGTCGGGACGTGCGTTGGGCTCTACGTCGGGACGTGCGTTGGGCTCTACGTCGGGATTTAGCTTACTTTCAGGTCTACGTCGGGACGTGCGTTGGGCTCTACGTCGGGACATGTTTTGGGATATACGTCGGGACGTGCGCTCGGCTCTACGTCGGGACGTGCGCTCGGCTCTACGTCGGGACGTGCGTTGGGCTCTACGTTGGGACGTGCGTTGGGCTTTACGTCTGTAGTTAGCTAACTTTCAGCTCTATGTCGATACGTGCGTTGGGCTCTATGTTGGGACTTTCGTTGGGCTCTACGTTGGGACGTGCGTTGGGCTCTACGTCGGGACGTGCGTTGGGCTCTACATCTGTAGTTAGCTAACTTTCAGCTCTACGTCAGGACGTGCGTTGGGCTCTACGTCTGTAGTTAGCTAACTTTCAGCTCTACGTCGGGACGTGCGTTGGGCTCTACGTCTGTAGTTAGCTAACTTTCAGCTCTACGTCGGGACGTGCGTTGGGCTCTAGGTCGGGACGTGCGTTGGGCTCTACGTCGAGACGTGCGTTGGGCTCTACGTCGGGATTTAGCTTACTTTCAGCTCTACGTCGGGACGTGCGTTGGGCTCTACGTCGGGACGTGCGTTGGCCTCTACGTCGGGACGTGCGTTGGCCTCTACGTCGGGATTTAGCTTACTTTCAGCTCTACGTCGGGACGTGCGTTGGGCGCTACGTCGGGACGTGCGTTGGGCGCTACGTCGGGACGTGCGTTGGGCGCTACTTCGGGATGTGCCTTGGGCGCTACGTCGGGATTTAGCTTACTTTCAGCTCTACGTCGGGACGTACGTTGGGCTCTCTATGTCGGGACGTGCGGTGGGCTCTACGTTGGGACGTGCGTTGGGCTCTACGTCGGGACGTGCGTTGGGCTCTACGTCGGGACCTGCGTTGGGCTCTACATCTGTAGTTAGCTAACTTTCAGCTCTACGTCGGGACGTGCGTTGGGCTCTACGTCTGTAGTTAGCTAACTTTCAGCTGTACATCGGGACGTGCGTTGGGCTCTAGGTCGGGACGTGCGTTGGGCTCTACGTCGAGACGTGCGTTGGGCTCTACGTCGGGATTTAGCTTACTTTCAGCTCTACGTCGGGACGTGCGTTGGGCTCTACGTCGGGACGTGCGTTGGCCTCTACGTCGGGACGTGCGTTGGCCTCTACGTCGGGATTTAGCTTACTTTCAGCTCTACGTCGGGACGTGCGTTGGGCGCTACGTCGGGACGTGCGTTGGGAGCTACTTCGGGACGTGCCTTGGGCGCTACGTCGGGATTTAGCTTACTTTCAGCTCTGCGTCGGGACGTACGTTGGGCTCTCTATGTCGGGACGTGCGTTGGGCTCTACGTCGGGACGTGCGTTGGGCTCTACGTCGGGACGTGCGTTGGGCTCTACGTCGGGACCTGCGTTGGGCTCTACGTCGGGATTTAGCTTACTTTCAGGTCTACGTCGGGACGTGCGTTGGGCTCTACGTCGGGATGTGCATTGAGCTCTACGTCGGGATTTAGCTTACTTTCAGCTCTACGTCGGGACGTGCGTTGGCCTCTACGTCGGGACGTGCGTTGGCCTCTACGTCGGGACGTGCGTTGGCCTCTAAGACGGGATTTAGCTTACTTTCAGCTCTACGTCGGGACGTGTGTTGGGCTCTACGTCGAAATTTAGCTTACTTTCAGCTCTACGTCGGGACGTGCGTTGGGCTCTACGTCGGGACGTGCGTTGGGCTCTACGTCGGGACGTGCGTTGGGCTCTACGTCGGGATTTAGCTTACTTTCAGGTCTACGTCGGGACGTGCGTTGGGCTCTACGTCGGGACATGTTTTGGGATATACGTCGGGACGTGCGCTCGGCTCTACGTCGGGACGTGCGTTGGGCTCTACGTTGGGACGTGCGTTGGGCTTTACGTCTGTAGTTAGCTAACTTTCAGCTCTATGTCGATACGTGCGTTGGGCTCTATGTTGGGACTTTCGTTGGGCTCTACGTTGGGACGTGCGTTGGGCTCTACGTCGGGACGTGCGTTGGGCTCTACATCTGTAGTTAGCTAACTTTCAGCTCTACGTCGGGACGTGCGTTGGGCTCTACGTCTGTAGTTAGCTAACTTTCAGCTCTACGTCGGGACGTGCGTTGGGCTCTAGGTCGGGACGTGCGTTGGGCTCTAGGTCGGGACGTGCGTTGGGCTCTAGGTCGGTTCGTGCGTTGGGCTCTACGTCGAGACGTGCGTTGGGCTCTACGTCGGGATTTAGCTTACTTTCAGCTCTACGTCGGGACGTGCGTTGGGCTCTACGTCGGGACGTGCGTTGGCCTCTACGTCGGGACGTGCGTTGGCCTCTACATCGGGATTTAGCTTACTTTCAGCTCTACGTCGGGACGTGCGTTGGCCGCTACGTCGGGACGTGCGTTGGGCGCTACTTCGGGACGTGCCTTGGGCGCTACGTCGGGATTTAGCTTACTTTCAGCTCTACGTCGGGACGTACGTTGGGCTCTCTATGTCGGGACGTGCGGTGGGCTCTACGTTGGGACGTGCGTTGGGTTCTACGTCGGGACGTGCGTTGGGCTCTACGTCGGGACCTGCGTTGGGCTCTACGTCGGGATTTAGCTTACTTTCAGGTCTACGTCGGGACGTGCGTTGGGCTCTACGTCGGGATGTGCGTTGGGCTCTACGTCGGGATGTGCGTTGGGCTCTACGTCGGGATTTAGCTTACTTTCAGCTCTACGTCGGGACGTGTGTTGGGCTCTACGTCGGGATTTAGCTTACTTTCAACTCTACGTCGGGACGTGCGTTGGGCTCTACGTCGGGACGTGCGTTGGGCTCTACGTCGGGACGTGCGTTGGGCTCTACGTCGGGATTTAGCTTACTTTCAGGTCTACGTCGGGACGTGCGTTGGGCTCTACGTCGGGATGTGCGTTGGGCTCTACGTCGGGATGTGCGTTGGGCTCTACGTCGGGATTTAGCTTACTTTCAGCTCTACGTCGGGACGTGTGTTGGGCTCTACGTCGGGATTTAGCTTACTTTCAACTCTACGTCGGGACGTGCGTTGGGCTCTACGTCGGGACGTGCGTTGGGCTCTACGTCGGGATTTAGCTTACTTTCAGCTCTACGTCGGGACGTACGTTGGGCTCTCTATGTCGGGACGTGCGGTGGGCTCTACGTTGGGACGTGCGTTGGGTTCTACGTCGGGACGTGCGTTGGGCTCTACGTCGGGACCTGCGTTGGGCTCTACGTCGGGATTTAGCTTACTTTCAGGTCTACGTCGGGACGTGCGTTGGGCTCTACGTCGGGACGTGCGTTGGCCTCTACGTCGGGACGTGCGTTGGCCTCTAAGTCGGGATTTAGCTTACTTTCAGCTCTACGTCGGGACGTGTGTTGGGCTCTACGTCGGGATTTAGCTTACTTTCAACTCTACGTCGGGACGTGCGTTGGGCTCTACGTCGGGACGTGCGTTGGGCTCTACGTCGGGATTTAGCTTACTTTCAGCTCTACGTCGGGACGTGTGTTGGGCTCTACGTTGGGATTTACCTTACTTTCAGCTCTACGTCGGGACGTGTGTTGGGCTCTACGTCGGGACGTGCGTTGGGCTCTACGTCGGGATTTAGCTTACTTTCAGCTCTACGTCGGGACGTGCGTTGGCCTCTACGTCGGGACGTGCGTTGGCCCGTACGTCGGTATTTAGCTTACTTTCAGCTCTACGTCGGGACGTGCGTTGGCCTCTACGTCGGGACGTGCGTTGGCCTCTTCGTCGGGATTTAGCTTACTTTCAGGTCTACGTCGGGACGTGCGTTGGGCTCTACGTCTGTAGTTAGCTAACTTTCAGCTCTACGTCGGGACGTGCGTTGGGCTCTAGGTCGGGACGTGCGTTGGGCTCTACGTCGAGACGTGCGTTGGCCTCTACGTCGGGACGTGCGTTGGCCTCTACGTCGGGATTTAGCTTACTTTCAGCTCTACGTCGGGACGTGCGTTGGGCGCTACGTCGGGACGTGCGTTGGGCGCTACTTCGGGATGTGCCTTGGGCGCTACGTCGGGATTTAGCTTACTTTCAGCTCTACGTCGGGACGTACGTTGGGCTCTCTATGTCGGGACTTGCGGTGGGCTCTACGTTGGGACGTGCGTTGGGCTCTACGTCGGGACGTGCGTTGGGCTCTACGTCGGGACCTGCGTTGGGCTCTACATCTGTAGTTAGCTAACTTTCAGCTCTACGTCGGGACGTGCGTTGGGCTCTACGTCTGTAGTTAGCTAACTTTCAGCTCTACGTCGGGACGTGCGTTGGGCTCTAGGTCGGGACGTGCGTTGGGCTCTACGTCGAGACGTGCGTTGGGCTCTACGTCGGGATTTAGCTTACTTTCAGCTCTACGTCGGGACGTGCGTTGGGCTCTACGTCGGGACGTGCGTTGGGCTCTACGTCGGGACGTGCGTTGGCCTCTACGTCGGGACGTGCGTTGGCCTCTACGTCGGGATTTAGCTTACTTTCAGCTCTACGTCGGGACGTGCGTTGGGCGCTACGTCGGGACGTGCCTTGGGCGCTACGTCGGGATTTAGCTTACTTTCAGCTCTACGTCGGGACGTACGTTGGGCTCTCTATGTCGGGACTTGCGGTGGGCTCTACGTTGGGACGTGCGTTGGGCTCTACTTCGGGACGTGCGTTGGGCTCTACGTCGGGACCTGCGTTGGGCTCTACATCTGTAGTTAGCTAACTTTCAGCTCTACGTCGGGACGTGCGTTGGGCTCTACGTCTGTAGTTAGCTAACTTTCAGCTCTACGTCGGGACGTGCGTTGGGCTCTAGGTCGGGACGTGCGTTGGGCTCTACGTCGAGACGTGCGTTGGGCTCTACGTCGGGATTTAGCTTACTTTCAGGTCTACGTCGGGACGTGCGTTGGGCTCTACGTCGGGATGTGCATTGAGCTCTACGTCGGGATTTAGCTTACTTTCAGCTCTACGTCGGGACGTGCGTTGGCCTCTACGTCGGGACGTGCGTTGGCCTCTACGTCGGGACGTGCGTTGGCCTCTAAGACGGGATTTAGCTTACTTTCAGCTCTACGTCGGGACGTGTGTTGGGCTCTACGTCGGGATTTAGCTTACTTTCAGCTCTACGTCGGGACGTGCGTTGGGCTCTACGTCGGGACGTGCGTTGGGCTCTACGTCGGGACGTGCGTTGGGCTCTACTTCGGGATTTAGCTTACTTTCAGGTCTACGTCGGGACGTGCGTTGGGCTCTACGTCGGGACATGTTTTGGGATATACGTCGGGACGTGCGCTCGGCTCTACGTCGGGACGTGCGTTGGGCTCTACGTTGGGACGTGCGTTGGGCTTTACGTCTGTAGTTAGCTAACTTTCAGCTCTATGTCGATACGTGCGTTGGGCTCTATGTTGGGACTTTCGTTGGGCTCTACGTTGGGACGTGCGTTGGGCTCTACGTCGGGACGTGCGTTGGGCTCTACATCTGTAGTTAGCTAACTTTCAGCTCTACGTCGGGACGTGCGTTGGGCTCTACGTCTGTAGTTAGCTAACTTTCAGCTCTACGTCGGGACGTGCGTTGGGCTCTAGGTCGGGACGTGCGTTGGGCTCTAGGTCGGGACGTGCGTTGGGCTCTACGACGAGACGTGCGTTGGGCTCTACGTCGGGATTTAGCTTACTTTCAGCTCTACGTCGGGACGTGCGTTGGGCTCTACGTCGGGACGTGCGTTGGCCTCTACGTCGGGACGTGCGTTGGCCTCTACATCGGGATTTAGCTTACTTTCAGCTCTACGTCGGGACGTTCGTTGGCCGCTACGTCGGGACGTGCGTTGGGCGCTACTTCGGGACGTGCCTTGGGCGCTACGTCGGGATTTAGCTTACTTTCAGCTCTACGTCGGGACGTACGTTGGGCTCTCTATGTCGGGACGTGCGGTGGGCTCTACGTTGGGACGTGCGTTGGGTTCTACGTCGGGACGTGCGTTGGGCTCTACGTCGGGACCTGCGTTGGGCTCTACGTCGGGATTTAGCTTACTTTCAGGTCTACGTCGGGACGTGCGTTGGGCTCTACGTCGGGATGTGCGTTGGGCTCTACGTCGGGATGTGCGTTGGGCTCTACGTCGGGATTTAGCTTACTTTCAGCTCTACGTCGGGACGTGTGTTGGGCTCTACGTCGGGATTTAGCTTACTTTCAACTCTACGTCGGGACGTGCGTTGGGCTCTACGTCGGGACGTGCGTTGGGCTCTACGTCGGGACGTGCGTTGGGCTCTACGTCGGGATTTAGCTTACTTTCAGGTCTACGTCGGGACGTGCGTTGGGCTCTACGTCGGGATGTGCGTTGGGCTCTACGTCGGGATGTGCGTTGGGCTCTACGTCGGGATTTAGCTTACTTTCAGCTCTACGTCGGGACGTGTGTTGGGCTCTACGTCGGGATTTAGCTTACTTTCAACTCTACGTCGGGACGTGCGTTGGGCTCTACGTCGGGACGTGCGTTGGGCTCTACGTCGGGATTTAGCTTACTTTCAGCTCTACGTCGGGACGTACGTTGGGCTCTCTATGTCGGGACGTGCGGTGGGCTCTACGTTGGGACGTGCGTTGGGTTCTACGTCGGGACGTGCGTTGGGCTCTACGTCGGGACCTGCGTTGGGCTCTACGTCGGGATTTAGCTTACTTTCAGGTCTACGTCGGGACGTGCGTTGGGCTCTACGTCGGGACGTGCGTTGGCCTCTACGTCGGGACGTGCGTTGGCCTCTAAGTCGGGATTTAGCTTACTTTCAGCTCTACGTCGGGACGTGTGTTGGGCTCTACGTCGGGATTTAGCTTACTTTCAACTCTACGTCGGGACGTGCGTTGGGCTCTACGTCGGGACGTGCGTTGGGCTCTACGTCGGGATTTAGCTTACTTTCAGCTCTACGTCGGGACGTGCGTTGGGCTCTACGTCGGGATTTACCTTACTTTCAGCTCTACGTCGGGACGTGTGTTGGGCTCTACGTCGGGACGTGCGTTGGGCTCTACGTCGGGATTTAGCTTACTTTCAGCTCTACGTCGGGACGTGCGTTGGCCTCTACGTCGGGACGTGCGTTGGCCCGTACGTCGGTATTTAGCTTACTTTCAGCTCTACGTCGGGACGTGCGTTGGCCTCTACGTCGGGACGTGCGTTGGCCTCTTCGTCGGGATTTAGCTTACTTTCAGGTCTACGTCGGGACGTGCGTTGGGCTCTACGTCTGTAGTTAGCTAACTTTCAGCTCTACGTCGGGACGTGCGTTGGGCTCTAGGTCGGGACGTGCGTTGGGCTCTACGTCGAGACGTGCGTTGGCCTCTACGTCGGGACGTGCGTTGGCCTCTACGTCGGGATTTAGCTTACTTTCAGCTCTACGTCGGGACGTGCGTTGGGCGCTACGTCGGGACGTGCGTTGGGCGCTACTTCGGGATGTGCCTTGGGCGCTACGTCGGGATTTAGCTTACTTTCAGCTCTACGTCGGGACGTACGTTGGGCTCTCTATGTCGGGACTTGCGGTGGGCTCTACGTTGGGACGTGCGTTGGGCTCTACGTCGGGACGTGCGTTGGGCTCTACGTCGGGACCTGCGTTGGGCTCTACATCTGTAGTTAGCTAACTTTCAGCTCTACGTCGGGACGTGCGTTGGGCTCTACGTCTGTAGTTAGCTAACTTTCAGCTCTACGTCGGGACGTGCGTTGGGCTCTAGGTCGGGACGTGCGTTGGGCTCTACGTCGAGACGTGCGTTGGGCTCTACGTCGGGATTTAGCTTACTTTCAGCTCTACGTCGGGACGTGCGTTGGGCTCTACGTCGGGACGTGCGTTGGCCTCTACGTCGGGACGTGCGTTGGCCTCTACGTCGGGATTTAGCTTACTTTCAGCTCTACGTCGGGACGTGCGTTGGGCGCTACGTCGGGACGTGCGTTGGGAGCTACTTCGGGACGTGCCTTGGGCGCTACGTCGGGATTTAGCTTACTTTCAGCTCTGCGTCGGGACGTACGTTGGGCTCTCTATGTCGGGACGTGCGGTGGGCTCTACGTCGGGACGTGCGTTGGGCTCTACGTCGGGACGTGCGTTGGGCTCTACGTCGGGACCTGCGTTGGGCTCTACGTCGGGATTTAGCTTACTTTCAGGTCTACGTCGGGACGTGCGTTGGGCTCTACGTCGGGATGTGCATTGAGCTCTACGTCGGGATTTAGCTTACTTTCAGCTCTACGTCGGGACATGCGTTGGCCTCTACGTCGGGACGTGCGTTGGCCTCTACGTCGGGACGTGCGTTGGCCTCTAAGACGGGATTTAGCTTACTTTCAGCTCTACGTCGGGACGTGTGTTGGGCTCTACGTCGGGATTTAGCTTACTTTCAGCTCTACGTCGGGACGTGCGTTGGGCTCTACGTCGGGACGTGCGTTGGGCTCTACGTCGGGACGTGCGTTGGGCTCTACGTCGGGATTTAGCTTACTTTCAGGTCTACGTCGGGACGTGCGTTGGGCTCTACGTCGGGACATGTTTTGGGATATACGTCGGGACGTGCGCTCGGCTCTACGTCGGGACGTGCGTTGGGCTCTACGTTGGGACGTGCGTTGGGCTTTACGTCTGTAGTTAGCTAACTTTCAGCTCTATGTCGATACGTGCGTTGGGCTCTATGTTGGGACTTTCGTTGGGCTCTACGTTGGGACGTGCGTTGGGCTCTACGTCGGGACGTGCGTTGGGCTCTACATCTGTAGTTAGCTAACTTTCAGCTCTACGTCGGGACGTGCGTTGGGCTCTACGTCTGTAGTTAGCTAACTTTCAGCTCTACGTCGGGACGTGCGTTGGGCTCTAGGTCGGGACGTGCGTTGGGCTCTAGGTCGGGACGTGCGTTGGGCTCTACGTCGAGACGTGCGTTGGGCTCTACGTCGGGATTTAGCTTACTTTCAGCTCTACGTCGGGACGTGCGTTGGGCTCTACGTCGGGACGTGCGTTGGCCTCTACGTCGGGACGTGCGTTGGCCTCTACGTCGGGATTTAGCTTACTTTCAGCTCTACGTCGGGACGTGCGTTGGCCGCTACGTCGGGACGTGCGTTGGGCGCTACTTCGGGACGTGCCTTGGGCGCTACGTCGGGATCTAGCTTACTTTCAGCTCTACGTCGGGACGTACGTTGGGCTCTCTATGTCGGGACGTGCGGTGGGCTCTACGTTGGGACGTGCGTTGGGTTCTACGTCGGGACGTGCGTTGGGCTCTACGTCGGGACCTGCGTTGGGCTCTACGTCGGGATTTAGCTTACTTTCAGGTCTACGTCGGGACGTGCGTTGGGCTCTACGTCGGAATGTGCGTTGGGCTCTACGTCGGGATGTGCGTTGGGCTCTACGTCGGGATTTAGCTTAC
Source organism: Leptosomus discolor (assembly GCF_034619465.1). NCBI lineage: Eukaryota > Metazoa > Chordata > Aves > Leptosomiformes > Leptosomidae > Leptosomus > Leptosomus discolor. The sequence goes on along the minus strand of NC_141406.1, from coordinate 18,025,569 downwards.
TTTCAGCTCTACGTCGGGACGTGTGTTGGGCTCTACGTCGGGATTTAGCTTACTTTCAACTCTACGTCGGGACGTGCGTTGGGCTCTACGTCGGGACGTGCGTTGGGCTCTACGTCGGGACGTGCGTTGGGCTCTACGTCGGGACGTGCGTTGGGCTCTACGTCGGGATTTAGCTTACTTTCAGGTCTACGTCGGGACGTGCGTTGGGCTCTACGTCGGGATGTGCGTTGGGCTCTACGTCGGGATGTGCGTTGGGCTCTACGTCGGGATTTAGCTTACTTTCAGCTCTACGTCGGGACGTGTGTTGGGCTCTACGTCGGGATTTAGCTTACTTTCAACTCTACGTCGGGACGTGCGTTGGGCTCTACGTCGGGACGTGCGTTGGGCTCTACGTCGGGATTTAGCTTACTTTCAGCTCTACGTCGGGACGTACGTTGGGCTCTCTATGTCGGGACGTGCGGTGGGCTCTACGTTGGGACGTGCGTTGGGTTCTACGTCGGGACGTGCGTTGGGCTCTACGTCGGGACCTGCGTTGGGCTCTACGTCGGGATTTAGCTTACTTTCAGGTCTACGTCGGGTCGTGCGTTGGGCTCTACGTCGGGACGTGCGTTGGCCTCTACGTCGGGACGTGCGTTGGCCTCTAAGTCGGGATTTAGCTTACTTTCAGCTCTACGTCGGGACGTGTGTTGGGCTCTACGTCGGGATTTAGCTTACTTTCAACTCTACGTCGGGACGTGCGTTGGGCTCTACGTCGGGACGTGCGTTGGGCTCTACGTCGGGATTTAGCTTACTTTCAGCTCTACGTCGGGACGTGTGTTGGGCTCTACGTCGGGATTTACCTTACTTTCAGCTCTACGTCGGGACGTGTGTTGGGCTCTACGTCGGGACGTGCGTTGGGCTCTACGTCGGGATTTAGCTTACTTTCAGCTCTACGTCGGGACGTGCGTTGGCCTCTACGTCGGGACGTGCGTTGGCCCGTACGTCGGTATTTAGCTTACTTTCAGCTCTACGTCGGGACGTGCGTTGGCCTCTACGTCGGGACGTGCGTTGGCCTCTTCGTCGGGATTTAGCTTACTTTCAGGTCTACGTCGGGACGTGTGTTGGGCTCTACGTCGGGATTTAGCTTACTTTAAGCTCTACGTCGGGACGTGCGTTGGGCTCTACGTCGGGACGTGCGCTGGCCTCTACGTCGGGACGTGCGCTGGCCTCTACGTCGGGACGTGCGTTGGCCTCTACGTCGGGATTTAGCTTACTTTCAGCTCTACGTCGGGACGTGCCTTGGCCTGTACGTCGGGACGTGCGTTGGCCTCTACGTCGGGATTTAGCTTACTTACAGCTCTACGTCGGGACGTGCATTGGGCTCTAAGTCGGGATTTAGCTTACTTTCAGCTCTACGTCGGGACGTGCGTTGGGCTCTACGTCGGAACGTGCGTTGGGCTCTACGTCGGGATTTAGCTAACTTTCAGCTCTACGTCGGGACGTGCGTTGGGCTCTACGTCGGGACGTGCGTTGGGCTCTACGTCGGGACGTGCGTTGGGCTCTACGTCGGGATTTAGCTTACTTTCAGCTCTATGTTGGGACGTGCGTTGGCCTCTACGTCGGGATTTAGCTTACTTTCAGCTCTACGTCGGGACGTGCGTTGGGCTCTACGTCGGGATTTAGCTAATTTCAGCTCTACGTCGGGACGTGCGTTGGGCTCTACGTCTGTAGTTAGCTAACTTTCAGCTCTACGTCGGGACATGCGTTGGGCGCTACGTCGGGACGTGCGTTGGGCTCTACGTCGGGACGTGCGTTGGGGTCTACGTCGGGATTTAGCTTACTTTCAGCTCTACGTCAGGACGTGCGTTGGCCTCTACGTCGGGACGTGCGTTGTCCTCTACGTCGGGACGTGCGTTGGCCTCTACGTCGGGACGTGCGTTGGCCTCTACTTCGGGACGTGCGTTGGCCTCTACGTCGGGATTTAGCTTACTTTCAGCTCTAAGTCGGGACGTGCGTTGGGCGCTACGTCGGGACGTGCGTTGGGCGCTACTTCGGGACGTGCGTTGGGCGCTACGTCGGGATTTAGCTTACTTTCAGCTCTACGTCGGGACGTGCGTTGGGCTCTACGTCGGGACGTGCGTTGGGGTCTACGTCGGGATTTAGCTAACTTTCAGCTCTACGTCGGGACGTGCGTTGGGCTCTACGTCGGGACGTGCGTTGGGCTCTACGTCGGGACGTGCGTTGGGCTCTACGTCGGGACGTGCGTTGGGCTCTACGTCGGGATTTAGCTTACTTTCAGCTCTATGTTGGGACGTGCGTTGGCCTCTACGTCGGGATTTAGCTTACTTTCAGCTCTACGTCGGGACGTGCGTTGGGCTCTACGTCGGGACGTGCGTTGGGCTCTACGTCGGGACGTGCGTTGGGCTCTACATCTGTAGTTAGCTAACTTTCAGCTCTACATCGGGACGTGCGGTGGGCTCTACGTTGGGACGTGCGTTGGGCTCTACGTCGGGACGTGCGTTGGGCTCTACGTCGGGACCTGCGTTGGGCTCTACGTCGGGATTTAGCTTACTTTCAGGTCTACGTCGGGACGTGCGTTGGGCTCTACGTCGGGAAGTGCGTTGGGCTCTACGTCGGGATTTAGCTTACTTTCAGCTCTACGTCGGGACGTGCGTTGGCCTCTACGTCGGGACGTGCGTTGGCCTCTAAGTCGGGATTTAGCTTACTTTCAGCTCTACGTCGGGACGTGTGTTGGGCTCTACGTCGGGATTTAGCTTACTTTCAGCTCTACGTCGGGACGTGCGTTGGGCTCTACGTCGGGACGTGCGTTGGGCTCTACGTCGGGACGTGCGTTGGGCTCTACGTCGGGATTTAGCTTACTTTCAGGTCTACGTCGGGACGTGCGTTGGGCTCTACGTCGGGACTTGTTTTGGGATATACGTCAGGACGTGCGCTCGGCTCTACGTCGGGACGTGCGTTGGGCTCTACGTTGGGACGTGCGTTGGGCTTTACGTCTGTAGTTAGCTAACTTTCAGCTCTATGTCGATACGTTCGTTGGGCTCTATGTTGGGACTTTCGTTGGGCTCTACGTTGGGACGTGCGTTGGGCTCTACGTCGGGACGTGCGTTGGGTTCTACATCTGTAGTTAGCTAACTTTCAGCTCTACGTCGGGACGTGCGTTGGGCTCTACGTCTGTAGTTAGCTAACTTTCAGCTCTACGTCGGGACGTGCGTTGGGCTCTAGGTCGGGACGTGCGTTGGGCTCTACGTCGAGACGTGCGTTGGGCTCTACGTCGGGATTTAGCTTACTTTCAGCTCTACGTCGGGACGTGCGTTGGGCTCTACGTCGGGACGTGCGTTGGCCTCTACGTCGGGACGTGCGTTGGCCTCTACGTCGGGATTTAGCTTACTTTCAGCTCTACGTCGGGACGTGCGTTGGCCGCTACGTCGGGACGTGCGTTGGGCGCTACTTCGGGACGTGCCTTGGGCGCTACGTCGGGATTTAGCTTACTTTCAGCTCTACGTCGGGACGTACGTTGGGCTCTGTATGTCGGGACGTGCGGTGGGCTCTACGTTGGGACGTGCGTTGGGTTCTACGTCGGGACGTGCGTTGGGCTCTACGTCGGGACCTGCGTTGGGCTCTACGTCGGGATTTAGCTTACTTTAAGCTCTACGTCGGGACGTGCGTTGGGCTCTACGTCGGGACGTGCGCTGGCCTCTACGTCGGGACGTGCGCTGGCCTCTACGTCGGGACGTGCGTTGGCCTCTACGTCGGGATTTAGCTTACTTTCAGCTCTACGTCGGGACGTGCCTTGGCCTGTACGTCGGGACGTGCGTTGGCCTCTACGTCGGGATTTAGCTTACTTACAGCTCTACGTCGGGACGTGCATTGGGCTCTAAGTCGGGATTTAGCTTACTTTCAGCTCTACGTCGGGACGTGCGTTGGGCTCTACGTCGGAACGTGCGTTGGGCTCTACGTCGGGATTTAGCTAACTTTCAGCTCTACGTCGGGACGTGCGTTGGGCTCTACGTCGGGACGTGCGTTGGGCTCTACGTCGGGACGTGCGTTGGGCTCTACGTCGGGATTTAGCTTACTTTCAGCTCTATGTTGGGACGTGCGTTGGCCTCTACGTCGGGATTTAGCTTACTTTCAGCTCTACGTCGGGACGTGCGTTGGGCTCTACGTCTGTAGTTAGCTAATTTCAGCTCTACGTCGGGACGTGCGTTGGGCTCTACGTCTGTAGTTAGCTAACTTTCAGCTCTACGTCGGGACGTGCGTTGGGCGCTACGTCGGGACGTGCGTTGGGCGCTACGTCGGGACGTGCGTTGGGCTCTACGTCGGGACGTGCGTTGGGGTCTACGTCGGGATTTAGCTTACTTTCAGCTCTACGTCAGGACGTGCGTTGGCCTCTACGTCGGGACGTGCGTTGTCCTCTACGTCGGGACGTGCGTTGGCCTCTACGTCGGGACGTGCGTTGGCCTCTACTTCGGGACGTGCGTTGGCCTCTACGTCGGGATTTAGCTTACTTTCAGCTCTAAGTCGGGACGTGCGTTGGGCGCTACGTCGGGACGTGCGTTGGGCGCTACTTCGGGACGTGCCTTGGGCGCTACGTCGGGATTTAGCTTACTTTCAGCTCTACGTCGGGACGTGCGTTGGGCTCTACGTCGGGACGTGCGTTGGGGTCTACGTCGGGATTTAGCTAACTTTCAGCTCTACGTCGGGACGTGCGTTGGGCTCTACGTCGGGACGTGCGTTGGGCTCTACGTCGGGACGTGCGTTGGGCTCTACGTCGGGATTTAGCTTACTTTCAGCTCTATGTTGGGACGTGCGTTGGCCTCTACGTCGGGATTTAGCTTACTTTCAGCTCTACGTCGGGACGTGCGTTGGGCTCTACGTCGGGACGTGCGTTGGCCTCTACGTCGGGACGTGCGTTGGCCTCTACGTCGGGATTTAGCTTACTTTCAGCTCTACGTCGGGACGTGCGTTGGGCTCTACGTCTGTAGTTAACTAATTTCAGCTCTACGTCGGGACGTGCGTTGGGCTCTACGTCTGTAGTTAGCTAACTTTCAGCTCTACATCGGGACGTGCGGTGGGCTCTACGTTGGGACGTGCGTTGGGCTCTACGTCGGGACGTGCGTTGGGCTCTACGTCGGGACCTGCGTTGGGCTCTACGTCGGGATTTAGCTTACTTTCAGGTCTACGTCGGGACGTGCGTTGGGCTCTACGTCGGGAAGTGCGTTGGGCTCTACGTCGGGATTTAGCTTACTTTCAGCTCTACGTCGGGACGTGCGTTGGCCTCTACGTCGGGACGTGCGTTGGCCTCTAAGTCGGGATTTAGCTTACTTTCAGCTCTACGTCGGGACGTGTGTTGTTCTCTACGTCGGGATTTAGCTTACTTTCAGCTCTACGTCGGGACGTGCGTTGGGCTCTACGTCGGGACGTGCGTTGGGCTCTACGTCGGGACGTGCGTTGGGCTCTACGTCGGGATTTAGCTTACTTTCAGGTCTACGTCGGGACGTGCGTTGGGCTCTACGTCGGGACTTGTTTTGGGATATACGTCAGGACGTGCGCTCGGCTCTACGTCGGGACGTGCGTTGGGCTCTACGTTGGGACGTGCGTTGGGCTTTACGTCTGTAGTTAGCTAACTTTCAGCTCTATGTCGATACGTTCGTTGGGCTCTATGTTGGGACTTTCGTTGGGCTCTACGTTGGGACGTGCGTTGGCCTCTACGTCGGGACGTGCGTTGGGTTCTACATCTGTAGTTAGCTAACTTTCAGCTCTACGTCGGGACGTGCGTTGGGCTCTACGTCTGTAGTTAGCTAACTTTCAGCTCTACGTCGGGACGTGCGTTGGGCTCTAGGTCGGGACGTGCGTTGGGCTCTACGTCGAGACGTGCGTTGGGCTCTACGTCGGGATTTAGCTTACTTTCAGCTCTACGTCGGGACGTGCGTTGGCCGCTACGTCGGGACGTGCGTTGGGCGCTACTTCGGGACGTGCCTTGGGCGCTACGTCGGGATTTAGCTTACTTTCAGCTCTACGTCGGGACGTACGTTGGGCTCTCTATGTCGGGACGTGCGGTGGGCTCTACGTTGGGACGTGCGTTGGGTTCTACGTCGGGACGTGCGTTGGGCTCTACGTCGGGACCTGCGTTGGGCTCTACGTCGGGATTTAGCTTACTTTCAGGTCTACGTCGGGACGTGCGTTGGGCTCTACTTCGGGATGTGCGTTGGGCTCTACGTCGGGATTTAGCTTACTTTCAGCTCTACGTCGGGACGTGCGTTGGCCTCTAAGTCGGGATTTAGCTTACTTTCAGCTCTACGTCGGGACGTGTGTTGGGCTCTACGTCGGGATTTAGCTTACTTTCAACTCTACGTCGGGACGTGCGTTGGGCTCTACGTCGGGACGTGCGTTGGCCTCTACGTCGGGATTTAGCTTACTTTCAGCTCTACGTCGGGACGTGTGTTGGGCTCTACGTCGGGATTTAGCTTACTTTCAGCTCTACGTCGGGACGTGTGTTCGGCTCTACGTCGGGACGTGCGTTGGGCTCTACGTCGGGATTTAGCTTACTTTCAGCTCTACGTCGGGACGTGCGTTGGCCTCTACGTCGGGACGTGCGTTGGCCCGTACGTCGGTATTTAGCTTACTTTCCGCTCTACGTCGGGACGTGCGTTGGCCTCTACGTCGGGACGTGCGTTGGCCTCTTCGTCGGGATTTAGCTTACTTTCAGGTCTACGTCGGGACGTGTGTTGGGCTCTACGTCGGGATTTAGCTTACTTTAAGCTCTACGTCGGGACGTGCGTTGGGCTCTACGTCGGGACGTGCGCTGGCCTCTACGTCGGGACTTGCGCTGGCCTCTACGTCGGGACGTGCGTTGGCCTTAACGTCGGGATTTAGCTTACTTTCAGCTCTACGTCGGGACGTGCCTTGGCCTGTACGTCGGGACGTGCGTTGGCCTCTACGTCGGGATTTAGCTTACTTACAGCTCTACGTCGGGACGTGCATTGGGCTCTAAGTCGGGATTTAGCTTACTTTCAGCTCTACGTCGGGACGTGCGTTGGGGTCTACGTCGGGACGTGCGTTGGGCTCTACGTCGGGATTTAGCTAACATTCAGCTCTACGTCGGGACGTGCGTTGGGCTCTACGTCGGGACGTGCGTTGGGCTCTACGTCGGGACGTGCGTTGGGCTCTACGTCGGGATTTAGCTTACTTTCAGCTCTATGTTGGGACGTGCGTTGGCCTCTACGTCGGGATTTAGCTTACTTTCAGCTCTACGTCGGGACGTGCGTTGGGCTCTACGTCTGTAGTTAGCTAATTTCAGCTCTACGTCGGGACGTGCGTTGGGCTCTACGTCTGTAGTTAGCTAACTTTCTGCTCTACGTCGGGACGTGCGTTGGGCGCTACGTCGGGACGTGCGTTGGGCTCTACGTCGGGACGTGCGTTGGGGTCTACGTCGGGATTTAGCTTACTTTCAGCTCTACGTCAGGACGTGCGTTGGCCTCTACGTCGGGACGTGCGTTGTCCTCTACGTCGGGACGTGCGTTGGCTTCTACGTCGGGACGTGCGTTGGCCTCTACTTCGGGACGTGCGTTGGCCTCTACGTCGGGATTTAGCTTACTTTCAGCTCTAAGTCGGGACGTGCGTTGGGCGCTACGTCGGGACGTGCGTTGGGCGCTACTTCGGGACGTGCGTTGGGCGCTACGTCGGGATTTAGCTTACTTTCAGCTCTACGTCGGGACGTGCGTTGGGCTCTACGTCGGGACGTGCGTTGGGGTCTACGTCGGGATTTAGCTAACTTTCAGCTCTACGTCGGGACGTGCGTTGGGCTCTACGTCGGGACGTGCGTTGGGCTCTAGGTCGGGACGTGCGTTGGGCTCTACGTCGGGATTTAGCTTACTTTCAGCTCTATGTTGGGACGTGCGTTGGCCTCTACGTCGGGATTTAGCTTACTTTCAGCTCTACGTCGGGACGTGCGTTGGGCTCTACGTCGGGACGTGCGTTGGGCTCTACGTCGGGACGTGCGTTGGGCTCTACGTCGGGACGTTCGTTGGGCTCTACATCTGTAGTTAGCTAACTTTCAGCTGTACGTCGGGACGTGCGTTGGGCTCTACGTCTGTAGTTAACTAATTTCAGCTCTACGTCGGGACGTGCGTTGGGCTCTACGTCTGTAGTTAGCTAACTTTCAGCTCTACATCGGGACGTGCGGTGGGCTCTACGTCGGGACGTGCGTTGGGCTCTACGTCGGGACGTGCGTTGGGCTCTACGTCGGGACCTGCGTTGGGCTCTACGTCGGGATTTAGCTTACTTTCAGGTCTACGTCGGGACGTGCGTTGGGCTCTACGTCGGGATGTGCGTTGGGCTCTACGTCGGGATTTAGCTTACTTTCAGCTCTACGTCGGGACGTGCGTTGGCCTCTACGTCGGGACGTGCGTTGGCCTCTAAGTCGGGATTTAGCTTACTTTCAGCTCTACGTCGGGACGTGTGTTGGGCTCTACGTCGGGATTTAGCTTACTTTCAGCTCTACGTCGGGACGTGCGTTGGGCTCTACGTCGGGACGTGCGTTGGGCTCTACGTCGGGACGTGCGTTGGGCTCTACGTCGGGACGTGCGTTGGGCTCTACGTCGGGATTTAGCTTACTTTCAGGTCTACGTCGGGACGTGCGTTGGGCTCTACGTCGGGACTTGTTTTGGGATATACGTCAGGACGTGCGCTCGGCTCTACGTCGGGACGTGCGTTGGGCTCTACGTTGGGACGTGCGTTGGGCTTTACGTCTGTAGTTAGCTAACTTTCAGCTCTATGTCGATACGTGCGTTGGGCTCTATGTTGGGACTTTCGTTGGGCTCTACGTTGGGACGTGCGTTGGTTTCTACGTCGGGACGTGCGTTGGGCTCTACATCTGTAGTTAGCTAACTTTCAGCTCTACGTCGGGACGTGCGTTGGGCTCTACGTCTGTAGTTAGCTAACTTTCAGATCTACGTCGGGACGTGCGTTGGGCTCTAGGTCGGGACGTGCGTTGGGCTCTACGTCGAGACGTGCGTTGGGCTCTACGTCGGGATTTAGCTTACTTTCAGCTCTACGTCGGGACGTGCGTTGGGCTCTACGTCGGGACGTGCGTTGGCCTCTACGTCGGGACGTGCGTTGGCCTCTACGTCGGGATTTAGCTTACTTTCAGCTCTATGTCGGGACGTGCGTTGGCCGCTACGTCGGGACGTGCGTTGGGCGCTACTTCGGGACGTGCCTTGGGCGCTACGTCGGGATTTAGCTTACTTTCAGCTCTACGTCGGGACGTACGTTGGGCTCTCTATGTCGGGACGTGCGGTGGGCTCTACGTTGGGACGTGCGTTGGGCTCTACGTCGGGACGTGCGTTGGGCTCTACGTCGGGACGTGCGTTGGGCTCTACGTCGGGACCTGCGTTGGGCTCTACGTCGGGATTTAGCTTACTTTCAGGTCTACGTCGGGACGTGCGTTGGGCTCTACGTCGGGATGTGCGTTGGGCTCTACGTCGGGATTTAGCTTACTTTCAGCTCTACGTCGGGACGTGCGTTGGCCTCTACGTCGGGACGTGCGTTGGCCTCTAAGTCGGGATTTAGCTTACTTTCAGCTCTACGTCGGGACGTGTGTTGGGCTCTACGTCGGGATTTAGCTTACTTTCAACTCTACGTCCGGACGTGCGTTGGGCTCTACGTCGGGACGTGCGTTGGCCTCTACGTCGGGATTTAGCTTACTTTCAGCTCTACGTCGGGACGTGTGTTGGGCTCTACGTCGGGATTTACCTTACTTTCAGCTCTACGTCGGGACGTGTGTTGGGCTCTACGTCGGGACGTGCGTTGGGCTCTACGTCGGGATTTAGCTTACTTTCAGCTCTACGTCGGGACGTGCGTTGGCCTCTACGTCGGGACGTGTGTTGGCCCGTACGTCGGTATTTAGCTTACTTTCCGCTCTACGTCGGGACGTGCGTTGGCCTCTACGTCGGGACGTGCGTTGGCCTCTTCGTCGGGATTTAGCTTACTTTCAGGTCTACGTCGGGACGTGTGTTGGGCTCTACGTCGGGATTTAGCTTACTTTAAGCTCTACGTCGGGACGTGCGTTGGGCTCTACGTCGGGACGTGCGCTGGCCTCTAGGTCGGGACTTGCGCTGGCCTCTACGTCGGGACGTGCGTTGGCCTTAACGTCGGGATTTAGCTTACTTTCAGCTCTACGTCGGGACGTGCCTTGGCCTGTACGTCGGGACGTGCGTTGGCCTCTACGTCGGGATTTAGCTTACTTACAGCTCTACGTCGGGACGTGCATTGGGCTCTAAGTCGGGATTTAGCTTACTTTCAGCTCTACGTCGGGACGTGCGTTGGGCTCTACGTCGGAACGTGCGTTGGGCTCTACGTCGGGATTTAGCTAACTTTCAGCTCTACGTCGGGACGTGCGTTGGGCTCTACGTCGGGACGTGCGTTGGGCTCTACGTCGGGACGTGCGTTGGGCTCTACGTCGGGATTTAGCTTACTTTCAGCTCTATGTTGGGACGTGCGTTGGCCTCTACGTCGGGATTTAGCTTACTTTCAGCTCTACGTCGGGACGTGCGTTGGGCTCTACGTCGGGATTTAGCTAATTTCAGCTCTACGTCGGGACGTGCGTTGGGCTCTACGTCTGTAGTTAGCTAACTTTCAGCTCTACGTCGGGACGTGCGTTGGGCGCTACGTCGGGACGTGCGTTGGGCTCTACGTCGGGACGTGCGTTGGGGTCTACGTCGGGATTTAGCTTACTTTCAGCTCTACGTCAGGACGTGCGTTGGCCTCTACGTCGGGACGTGCGTTGTCCTCTACGTCGGGACGTGCGTTGGCCTCTACGTCGGGACGTGCGTTGGCCTCTACTTCGGGACGTGCGTTGGCCTCTACGTCGGGATTTAGCTTACTTTCAGCTCTAAGTCGGGACGTGCGTTGGGCGCTACGTCGGGACGTGCGTTGGGCGCTACTTCGGGACGTGCGTTGGGCGCTACGTCGGGATTTAGCTTACTTTCAGCTCTACGTCGGGACGTGCGTTGGGCTCTACGTCGGGACGTGCGTTGGGGTCTACGTCGGGATTTAGCTAACTTTCAGCTCTACGTCGGGACGTGCGTTGGGCTCTACGTCGGGACGTGCGTTGGGCTCTACGTCGGGACGTGCGTTGGGCTCTACGTCGGGATTTAGCTTACTTTCAGCTCTATGTTGGGACGTGCGTTGGCCTCTACGTCGGGATTTAGCTTACTTTCAGCTCTACGTCGGGACGTGCGTTGGGCTCTACGTCGGGACGTGCGTTGGTCTCTACGTCGGGACGTTCGTTGGGCTCTACATCTGTAGTTAGCTAACTTTCAGCTGTACGTCGGGACGTGCGTTGGGCTCTACGTCTGTAGTTAACTAATTTCAGCTCTACGTCGGGACGTGCGTTGGGCTCTACGTCTGTAGTTAGCTAACTTTCAGCTCTACATCGGGACGTGCGGTGGGCTCTACGTTGGGACGTGCGTTGGGCTCTACGTCGGGACGTGCGTTGGGCTCTACGTCGGGACCTGCGTTGGGCTCTACGTCGGGATTTAGCTTACTTTCAGGTCTACGTCGGGACGTGCGTTGGGCTCTACGTCGGGAAGTGCGTTGGGCTCTACGTCGGGATTTAGCTTACTTTCAGCTCTACGTCGGGACGTGCGTTGGCCTCTACGTCGGGACGTGCGTTGGCCTCTAAGTCGGGATTTAGCTTACTTTCAGCTCTACGTCGGGACGTGTGTTGTTCTCTACGTCGGGATTTAGCTTACTTTCAGCTCTACGTCGGGACGTGCGTTGGGCTCTACGTCGGGACGTGCGTTGGGCTCTACGTCGGGACGTGCGTTGGGCTCTACGTCGGGATTTAGCTTACTTTCAGGTCTACGTCGGGACGTGCGTTGGGCTCTACGTCGGGACTTGTTTTGGGATATACGTCAGGACGTGCGCTCGGCTCTACGTCGGGACGTGCGTTGGGCTCTACGTTGGGACGTGCGTTGGGCTTTACGTCTGTAGTTAGCTAACTTTCAGCTCTATGTCGATACGTTCGTTGGGCTCTATGTTGGGACTTTCGTTGTGCTCTACGTTGGGACGTGCGTTGGCCTCTACGTCGGGACGTGCGTTGGGTTCTACATCTGTAGTTAGCTAACTTTCAGCTCTACGTCGGGACGTGCGTTGGGCTCTACGTCTGTAGTTAGCTAACTTTCAGCTCTAGGTCGGGACGTGCGTTGGGCTCTAGGTCGGGACGTGCGTTGGGCTCTACGTCGAGACGTGCGTTGGGCTCTACGTCGGGATTTAGCTTACTTTCAGCTCTACGTCGGGACGTGCGTTGGGCTCTACGTCGGGACGTGCGTTGGGCTCTACGTCGGGACGTGCGTTGGCCTCTACGTCGGGATTTAGCTTACTTTCAGCTCTACGTCGGGACGTGCGTTGGCCGCTACGTCGGGACGTGCGTTGGGCGCTACTTCGGGACGTGCCTTGGGCGCTACGTCGGGATTTAGCTTACTTTCAGCTCTACGTCGGGACGTACATTGGGCTCTCTATGTCGGGACGTGCGGTGGGCTCTACGTTGGGACGTGCGTTGGGTTCTACGTCGGGACGTGCGTTGGGCTCTACGTCGGGACCTGCGTTGGGCTCTACGTCGGGATTTAGCTTACTTTCAGGTCTACGTCGGGACGTGCGTTGGGCTCTACGTCGGGATGTGCGTTGGGCTCTACGTCGGGATTTAGCTTACTTTCAGCTCTACGTCGGGACGTGCGTTGGCCTCTAAGTCGGGATTTAGCTTACTTTCAACTCTACGTCGGGACGTGCGTTGGGCTCTACGTCGGGACGTGCGTTGGCCTCTACGTCGGGATTTAGCTTACTTTCAGCTCTACGTCGGGACGTGTGTTGGGCTCTACGTCGGGATTTACCTTACTTTCAGCTCTACGTCGGGACGTGTGTTGGGCTCTACGTCGGGACGTGCGTTGGGCTCTACGTCGGGATTTAGCTTACTTTCAGCTCTACGTCGGGACGTGCGTTGGCCTCTACGTCGGGACGTGCGTTGGCCCGTACGTCGGTATTTAGCTTACTTTCCGCTCTACGTCGGGACGTGCGTTGGCCTCTACGTCGGGACGTGCGTTGGCCTCTTCGTCGGGATTTAGCTTACTTTCAGGTCTACGTCGGGACGTGTGTTGGGCTCTACGTCGGGATTTAGCTTACTTTAAGCTCTACGTCGGGACGTGCGTTGGGCTCTACGTCGGGACGTGCGCTGGCCTCTACGTCGGGACTTGCGCTGGCCTCTACGTCGGGACGTGCGTTGGCCTTAACGTCGGGATTTAGCTTACTTTCAGCTCTACGTCGGGACGTGCCTTGGCCTGTACGTCGGGACGTGCGTTGGCCTCTACGTCGGGATTTAGCTTACTTACAGCTCTACGTCGGGACGTGCATTGGGCTCTAAGTCGGGATTTAGCTTACTTTCAGCTCTACGTCGGGACGTGCGTTGGGCTCTACGTCGGGACGTGCGTTGGGCTCTACGTCGGGACGTGCGTTGGGCTCTACGTCGGGATTTAGCTAACTTTCAGCTCTACGTCGGGACGTGCGTTGGGCTCTACGTCGGGACGTGCGTTGGGCTCTACGTCGGGACGTGCGTTGGGCTCTACGTCGGGACGTGCGTTGGGCTCTACGTCGGGATTTAGCTTACTTTCAGCTCTATGTTGGGACGTGCGTTGGCCTCTACGTCGGGATTTAGCTTACTTTCAGCTCTACGTCGGGACGTGCGTTGGCCTCTACGTCTGTAGTTAGCTAATTTCAGCTCTACGTCGGGACGTGCGTTGGGCTCTACGTCTGTAGTTAGCTAACTTTCAGCTCTACGTCGGGACGTGCGTTGGGCGCTACGTCGGGACGTGCGTTGGGCTCTACGTCGGGACGTGCGTTGGGGTCTACGTCGGGATTTAGCTTACTTTCAGCTCTACGTCGGGACGTGCGTTGGCCTCTACGTCGGGACGTGCGTTGGCCTCTACGTCGGGACGTGCGTTGGCCTCTAAGTCGGGACGTGCGTTGGCCTCTACTTCGGGACGTGCGTTGGCCTCTACGTCGGGATTTAGCTTACTTTCAGCTCTAAGTCGGGACGTGCGTTGGGCGCTACGTCGGGACGTGCGTTGGCCCGTACGTCGGTATTTAGCTTACTTTCCGCTCTACGTCGGGACGTGCGTTGGCCTCTACGTCGTGACGTGCGTTGGCCTCTTCGTCGGGATTTAGCTTACTTTCAGGTCTACGTCGGGACGTGTGTTGGGCTCTACGTCGGGATTTAGCTTACTTTAAGCTCTACGTCGGGACGTGCGTTGGGCTCTACGTCGGGACGTGCGCTGGCCTCTACGTCGGGACTTGCGCTGGCCTCTACGTCGGGACGTGCGTTGGCCTTAACGTCGGGATTTAGCTTACTTTCAGCTCTACGTCGGGACGTGCCTTGGCCTGTACGTCGGGACGTGCGTTGGCCTCTATGTCGGGATTTAGCTTACTTACAGCTCTACGTCGGGACGTGCATTGGGCTCTAAGTCGGGATTTAGCTTACTTTCAGCTCTACGTCGGGACGTGCGTTGGGCTCTACATCGGGACGTGCGTTGGGCTCTACGTCGGGACGTGCGTTGGGCTCTACGTCGGGATTTAGCTAACTTTCAGCTCTACGTCGGGACGTGCGTTGGGCTCTACGTCGGGACGTGCGTTGGGCTCTACGTCGGGACGTGCGTTGGGCTCTACGTCGGGATTTAGCTTACTTTCAGCTCTATGTTGGGACGTGCGTTGGCCTCTACGTCGGGATTTAGCTTACTTTCAGCTCTACGTCGGGACGTGCGTTGGCCTCTACGTCTGTAGTTAGCTAATTTCAGCTCTACGTCGGGACGTGCGTTGGGCTCTACGTCTGTAGTTAGCTAACTTTCAGCTCTACGTCGGGACGTGCGTTGGGCGCTACGTCGGGACGTGCGTTGGGCTCTACGTCGGGACGTGCGTTGGGGTCTACGTCGGGATTTAGCTTACTTTCAGCTCTACGTCGGGACGTGCGTTGGCCTCTACGTCGGGACGTGCGTTGGCCTCTACGTCGGGACGTGCGTTGGCCTCTACGTCGGGACGTGCGTTGGCCTCTACGTCGGGACGTGCGTTGGCCTCTACTTCGGGACGTGCGTTGGCCTCTACGTCGGGATTTAGCTTACTTTCAGCTCTAAGTCGGGACGTGCGTTGGGCGCTACGTCGGGACGTGCGTTGGGCGCTACTTCGGGACGTGCGTTGGGCGCTACGTCGGGATTTAGCTTACTTTCAGCTCTACGTCGGGACGTGTGTTGGGCTCTACGTCGGGACGTGCGTTGGGGTCTACGTCGGGATTTAGCTAACTTTCAGCTCTACGTCGGGACGTGCGTTGGGCTCTACGTCGGGACGTGCGTTGGGCTCTAGGTCGGGACGTGCGTTGGGCTCTACGTCGGGATTTAGCTTACTTTCAGCTCTATGTTGGGACGTGCGTTGGCCTCTACGTCGGGATTTAGCTTACTTTCAGCTCTACGTCGGGACGTGCGTTGGGCTCTACGTCGGGACGTGCGTTGGGCTCTACGTCGGGACGTGCGTTGGGCTCTACGTCGGGACGTTCGTTGGGCTCTACATCTGTAGTTAGCTAACTTTCAGCTGTACGTCGGGACGTGCGTTGGGCTCTACGTCTGTAGTTAACTAATTTCAGCTCTACGTCGGGACGTGCGTTGGGCTCTACGTCTGTAGTTAGCTAACTTTCAGCTCTACATCGGGACGTGCGTTGGGCTCTACGTCGGGACGTGCGTTGGGCTCTACGTCGGGATTTAGCTTACTTTCAGCTCTACGTCGGGACGTGCGTTGGGCGCTACGTCGGGACGTGCGTTGTCCTCTACGCCGGGACGTGCGTTGGCCTCTAAGTCGGGATGTGCGTTGGCCTCTACGTCGGGACGTGCGTTGGCCTCTACGTCGGGATTTAGCTTACTTTCAGCTCTACGTCGGGACGTGCGTTGGGCGCTACGTCGGGACGTGCGTTGGCCTCTACGTCGGGATTTAGCTTACTTTCAGCTCTACGTCGGGACGTGCGTTGGCCTCTACGTCGGGACGTGCGTTGGCCTCTACGTCGGGATTTAGCTTACTTTCAGCTCTACGTCGGGACGTGCGTTGGCCTCTACGTCGGGACGTGCGTTGGCCTCTACGTCGGGATTTAGCTTACTTTCAGCTCTACGTCGGGACGTGCGTTGGGCTCTACGTAGGGACGTGCGTTGGGCTCTACGTCGGGAAGTGTGTTGGGCTCTACGTCGGGATTTAGCTTACTTTAAGCTCTACGTCGGGACGTGCGCTGGCCTCTACGTCGGGACGTGCGCTGGCCTCTACGTCGGGACGTGCGCTGGCCTCTACGTCGGGACGTGCGTTGGCCTTAACGTCGGGACATGCTTTGGGCTCTACGTCGGGACGTGCGTTGGGCTCTACGTCGGGATTTAGCTTACTTTCAGCTCTACGTCGGGACGTGCGCTGGGCTCTACGTCGGGACGTGCGTTGGGCTCTACGTCGGGACGTGCGTTGGCCTCTACGTCGGGATTTAGCTTACTTTCAGCTCTACGTCGGGACGTGCGTTGGGCGCTACGTCGGGACGTGCGTTGGGCGCTACGTCGGGACGTGTGTTGGGCGCTACTTCGGGACGTGCATTGGGCGCTACGTCGGGATTTAGCTTACTTTCAGCTCTACGTCGGGACGTGCGTTGGGCTCTATGTCGGGACGTGCGTTGGGCTCTACGTCGGGACGTGCGTTGGGCTCTACGTCGGGACGTGCGTTGGGCTCTACGTCGGGACGTGCGTTGGGCTCTACGTCGGGATTTAGCTTACTTTCAGCTCTACGTCGGGACGTGCGTTGGCGTCTACGTCGGGACGTGCGTTGGGCTCTACGTCGGGATGTGCGTTGGTCTCTAGGTCTGTAGTTAGCTAACTTTCAGCTCTACGTCGGGACGTGCGTTGGGCTCTACGTCGGGACGTGCGTTGGGCTCTACGTCGGGATTTAGCTTGCTTTCAGCTCTACGTCGGGACGTGCGTTGGGCTCTACGTCGGGACGTGCGTTGGGCTCTATGTCGGGACGTGCGTTGGGCTCTACGTCGGGACGTGCGTTGGGCTCTACGTCGGGACGTGCGTTGGGCTCTACGTCGGGATTTAGCTTACTTTCAGCTCTACGTCGGGACGTGCGTTGGCCTCTACGTCGGGACGTGCGTTGGCCTCTACGTCGGGATTTAGCTTACTTTCAGCTCTACGTCGGGACGTGCGTTGGGCTCTACGTCGGGACGTGCGTTGGGCGCTACGTCGGGATTTAACTTACTTTCAGCTCTACGTCGGGACGTGCGTTGGGCTCTACGTCGGGACATGCGTTGGGCTCTACGTCGGGACGTGCGTTGGTCTCTACGTCTGTAGTTAGCTAACTTTCAGCTCTACGTCGGGACGTGCGTTGGGCTCTACGTCGGGACGTGCGTTGGGCTCTACGTCGGGACGTGCGTTGGGCTCTACGTCGGGACGTGCGTTGGGCTCTACGTCGGGATTTAGCTTGCTTTCAGCTCTACGTCGGGACGTGTGTTGGGCTCTACGTCGGGACGTGCGTTGGGCTCTACGTCGGGATTTAGCTTATTTTCAGGTCTACGTCGGGACGTGCGTTGGGCTCTACGTCGGGACATGCTTTTGGATATACGTCGGGACGTGCGCTGGGCTCTACGTCGGGACGTGCTTTGGGCTCTACGTCGGGACGTGCGTTGGGCTCTACGTCTGTAGTGAGCTAACTTTCAGCTCTACGTCGGGACGTGCGTTGGGCTCTACGTTGGGACTTTCGTTGGGCTCTACGTTGGGACGTGCGTTGGGCTCTACGTCGGGACGTGCGTTGGGCTCTACATCTGTAGTTAGCTAACTTTCAGCTCTACGTCGGGACGTGCGTTGGGCTCTACGTCTGTAGTTAGCTAACTTTCAGCTCTACGTCGGGACGGGCGTTGGGCTCTACGTCGGGACGTGCGTTGGGCTCTACGTCGGGATTTAGCTTACTTTCAGCTCTACGTCGGGACGTGCGTTGGGCTCTACGTCGGGACGTGCGTTGAGCTCTACGTCGGGACGTGCGTTGGCCTCTACGTCGGGATTTAGCTTACTTTCAGCTCTACGTCGGGACGTGCGTTGGGCGCTACGTCGGGATTTAGCTTACTTTCAGCTCTATGTCGGGACGTGCGTTGGGCTCTCTATGTCGGGACGTGCGGTGGGCTCTACGTTGGGACGTGCGTTGGGCTCTACGTCGGGACGTGCGTTGGGCTCTACGTCGGGACGTGCGTTGGGCTCTACGTCGGGACCTGCGTTGGGCTCTACGTCGGGATTTAGCTTACTTTCAGCTCTACGTCGGGACGTGTGTTGGGCTCTACGTCGGGATTTAGCTTACTTTCAGCTCTACGTCGGGACGTGCGTTGGGCTCTACGTCGGGACGTACGTTGGGCTCTACGTCGGGACGTGCGTTGGGCTCTACGTCGGGACGTGCGTTGGGCTCTACGTCGGGACGTGCGTTGGCCTCTACGTCGGGATTTAGCCTACTTTCAGCTCTACGTCGGGACGTGTGTTGGGCTCTACGTCGGGATTTAGCTTACTTTTAGCTCTACGTCGGGACGTGCGTTGGGCTCTACGTCGGGACGTGCGTTGGGCTCTACGTCGGGACGTGCGTTGGGCTCTACGTTGGGACGTGCGTTGGGCTCTACGTCGGGACGTGCGTTGGGCTCTACGTCTGTAGTTAGCTAACTTTCAGCTCTACGTCGGGACGTGCGTTGGGCTCTACGTCGGGATTTAGCTTACTTTAAGCTCTACGTCGGGACGTGCGTTGGGCTCTACGTCGGGACGTGCGCTGGCCTCTACGTCGGGACGTGCGCTGGCTTCTACGTCGGCACGTGCGCTGGCCTCTACGTCGGGACGTGCGTTGGCCTTAACGTCGGGATTTAGCTTACTTTCAGCTCTACGTCGGGACGTGCCTTGGCCTGTACGTCGGGACGTGCGTTGGCCTCTACGTCGGGATTTAGCTTACTTACAGCTCTACGTCGGGACGTGCGTTGGGCTCTACGTCGGGATTTAGCTTACTTTCAGCTCTACGTCGGGACGTGCGTTGGGCTCTACGTCGGGACGTGCGTTGGGCTCTACGTCGGGACGTGCGTTGGGCTCTACGTCGGGACGTGCGTTGGGCTCTACGTCTGTAGTTAGCTAACTTTCAGCTCTACGTCGGGACGTGCGTTGGGCTCTACGTCGGGACGTGCGTTGGGCTCTACGTCGGGATTTAGCTTACTTTCAGCTCTACGTCGGGACGTGCGTTGGGCTCTACGTCTGTAGTTAGCTAATTTCAGCTCTACGTCGGGACGTGCGTTGGGCTCTACGTCTGTAATTAGCTAACTTTCAGCTCTACGTCGGGACGTGCGTTGGGCGCTACGTCGGGACGTGCGTTGGGCTCTACGTCGGGACGTGCGTTGGGCTCTACGTCGGGATTTAGCTTACTTTCAGCTCTACGTCGGGACGTGCGTTGTCCTCTACGTCGGGACGTGCGTTGTCCTCTACGTCGGGACGTGCGTTGGCCTCTACGTCGGGACTTGCGTTGGTCTCTACGTCGGGATTTAGCTTACTTTCAGCTTTATGTTGGGACGTGCGTTGGCCTCTACGTCGGGATTTAGCTTACTTTCAGCTCTACGTCGGGACGTGCGTTGGGCTCTACGTCGGGACGTGCGTTGGGCTCTGCGTCGGGACGTGCGTTCGGCTCTACATCTGTAGTTAGCTAACTTTCAGCTCTACGTCGGGACGTGCGTTGTGCTCTACGTCTGTAGTTAGCTAATTTCAGCTCTACGTCGGGACGTGCGTTGGGCTCTACGTCTGTAGTTATCTAACTTTCAGCTCTATGTCTGGACGTGCGTTGGGCGCTACGTTGGGACGTGCGTTGGGCTCTACGTCGGGATTTAGCTTACTTTCAGCTCTACGTCGGGACGTGCGTTGGGCGCTACGTCGGGACGTGCGTTGTCCTCTACGTCGGGACGTGCGTTGGCCTCTAAGTCGGGACGTGCGTTGGCCTCTACGTCGGGACGTGCGTTGGCCTCTACGTCGGGATTTAGCTTACTTTCAGCTCTACGTCGGGACGTGCGTTGGGCGCTACATCGGGACGTGCGTTGGGCGCTACTTCGGGACGTGCGTTGGGCGCTACGTCGGGATTTAGCTTACTTTCAGCTCTACGTCGGGACGTGCGTTGGGCTCTACGTCGGGACGTGCGTTGGGCTCTACGTCGGGACTTGCGTTGGGCTCTACGTCGGGACGTGCGTTGGGCTCTACGTCGGGATTTAGCTTACTTTCAGCTCTACGTCGGGACGTGCGTTGGCCTCTACGTCGGGACGTGCGTTGGCCTCTACGTCGGGATTTAGTTTCTTTCAGCTCTACGTCGGGACGTGCGTTGGCCTCTACGTCGGGACGTGCGTTGGGCTCTACGTCGGGATTTAGCTTACTTTCAGCTCTACGTCGGGACGTGCGTTGGGCTCTACGTCGGGACATGCGTTGGGCTCTACGTCGGGACGTGCGTTGGTCTCTACGTCTGTAGTTAGCTAACTTTCAGCTCTACGTCGGGACGTGCGTTGGGCTCTACGTCGGGACGTGCGTTGGGCTCTACGTCGGGACGTGCGTTGGGCTCTACGTCGGGACGTGCGTTGGGCTCTACGTCGGGATTTAGCTTACTTTCAGCTCTACGTCGGGACGTGCGTTGGGCTCTACGTCGGGACGTGCGTTGGGCTCTACGTCGGGACGTGCGTTGGCCTCTACGTCGGGACGTGCGTTGGCTTCTACGTCGGGATTTAGCTTACCTTCAGCTCTACGTCGGGACGTGCATTGGGCTCTACGTCGGGACGTGCGTTGGGCTCTACGTCGGGACGCGCGTTGGGCTCTACGTCGGGACGCGCGTTGGGCTCTACGTCGGGACGCGCGTTGGGCTCTACGACTGTAGTTAGCTAACTTTCAGCTCTACGTCGGGACGTGCGTTGGGCTCTTCGTCTGTAGTTAGCTAACTTTCAGCTCTACGTCGGGACGTGCGTTGGGCTCTAGGTCGGGACGTGCGTTGGGCTCTAGGTCGGGACGTGCGTTGGGCTCTAGGTCGGGATTTAGCTTACCTTCAGGTCTACGTCGGGACGTGCGTTGGGCTCTACGTCGGGACGTGCGTTGGGCTCTACGTCGGGACGTGCGTTGGGCTCTACATCTGTAGTTAGCTAAGTTTCAGCTCTATGTCGGGACGTGCGTTGGGCTCTACGTCTGTAGTTAGCTAACTTTCAGCTCTACGTCGGGACGTGCGTTGACCTCTACGTCGGGACGTGCGTTGGGCTCTACGTCTGTAGTTAGCTTACTTTCAGCTCTATGTCGGGACGTGCGTTGGGCTCTACGTCGGGATTTAGCTAACTTTCAGCTCTACGTCGGGACGTGCGTTGGGCTCTACATCTGTATTTAGCTAACTTTCAGCTCTACGTCAAGACGTGCGTTGGGAGCTACGTCGGAACGTGCGTTGGGCTCTACGTCGGGACGTGCGTTGAGCTCTACTTCGGGACGTGCGTTGGGCTCTACGTCGGGATTTAGCTTACTTTCAGCTCTACGTCGGGACGTGCGTTGGGCTCTACGTCGGGACGTGCGTTGGCCTCTACGTCGGGATTTAGCTTACTTTCAGCTCTACGTCGGGACGTGCGTTGGCCTCTACGTCGGGATTTAGCATACTTTCAGCTCTACGTCGGGACGTGCGTTGGCCTCTACGTCGGGACGTGCGTTGGCCTCTACGTCGGGATTTATCTTACTTTCAGCTCTACGTCGGGACGTGTGTTGGGCTCTACGTCGGGATTTAGCTTACATTCAGCTCTACGTCAGGACGTGCGTTGGGCTCTACGTCGGGTCGTGCGTTGGGCTCTACGTCGGGACGTGCGTTGGGCTCTACGTCGGGACGTGCGTTGGGCTCTACGTCTGTAGTTAGCTAACTTTCAGCTCTACGTCGGGACGTGCGTTGGGCTCTATGTCGGGACGTGCGTTGGGCTCTACGTCGGGACGTGCGTTGGGCTCTACGTCGGGATTTAGCTTACTTTCAGCTCTACGTCGGGACGTGCGTTGGGCTCTACGTCGGGACGTGCGTTGGGCTCTACGTCGGGACGTGCGTTGGGCTCTACGTCGGGACGTGCGTTGGGCTCTACGTCTGTAGTTAGCTAACTTTCTGCTCTACGTCGGGACGTGCGTTGGGCTCTACGTTTGTAGTTAGCTAACTTTCAGCTCTATGTCGGGACGTGCGTTGGGCGCTACGTCGGGACTTGCGTTGGGCTCTACGTCGGGACGTGCGTTGGGCTCTACGTCGGGATTTAGTTTACTTTCAGCTCTACGTCGGGACGTGCGTTGGCCTCTACGTCGGGACGTGCGTTGGCCTCTACGTCGGGATTTAGTTTCTTTCAGCTCTACGTCGGGACGTGCGTTGGCCTCTACGTCGGGACGTGCGTTGGGCTCTACGTCGGGATTTAGCTTACTTTCAG
The DNA here is from genome assembly GCF_034619465.1 of Leptosomus discolor. Lineage (NCBI taxonomy): Eukaryota > Metazoa > Chordata > Aves > Leptosomiformes > Leptosomidae > Leptosomus > Leptosomus discolor. The sequence continues at coordinate 18,003,050 of NC_141406.1, read as the reverse complement.
CTCTACGTCGGGACGTGCGTTGGGCTCTACGTCGGGACATGCGTTGGGCTCTACGTCGGGACGTGCGTTGGTCTCTACGTCTGTAGTTAGCTGACTTTCAGCTCTACGTCGGGACGTGCGTTGGGCTCTACGTCGGGACGTGCGTTGGGCTCTACGTCGGGACGTGCGTTGGGCTCTACGTCGGGACGTGCGTTGGGCTCTACGTCGGGATTTAGCTTACTTTCAGCTCTACGTCGGGACGTGCGTTGGGCTCTACGTCGGGACGTGCGTTGGGCTCTACGTCGGGACGTGCGTTGGGCTCTACGTCGGGATTTAGCTTACTTTCAGCTCTACGTTGGGACGTGCGTTGGGCTTTACGTCTGTAGTTAGCTAACTTTCAGCTCTATGTCGATACGTGCGTTGGGCTCTATGTTGGGACTTTCGTTGGGCTCTACGTTGGGACGTGCGTTGGGCTCTACGTCGGGACGTGCGTTGGGCTCTACATCTGTAGTTAGCTAACTTTCAGCTCTACGTCGGGACGTGCGTTGGGCTCTACGTCTGTAGTTAGCTAACTTTCAGCTCTACGTCGGGACGTGCGTTGGGCTCTAGGTCGGGACGTGCGTTGGGCTCTACGTCGAGACGTGCGTTGGGCTCTACGTCGGGATTTAGCTTACTTTCAGCTCTACGTCGGGACGTGCGTTGGCCTCTACTTCGGGACGTGCGTTGGCCTCTACGTCGGGACATGCGTTGGCCTCTACGTCGGGATTTAGCTTACTTTCAGCTCTACGTCGGGACGCGCGTTGGGCTCTACGTCGGGATTTAGCTTACTTTCAGCTCTACGTCGGGACGTGCGTTGGGCTCTACGTCGGGACGTGCGTTGGGCTCTACGTCGGGACGTGCGTTGGGCTCTACGTCTGTAGTTAGCTAACTTTCAGCTCTACGTCGGGACGTGCGTTGGGCTCTACGTCGGGACGTGCGTTGGCCTCTACGTCGGGACGTGCGTTGGCCTCTACGTCGGGATTTAGCTTACTTTCAGCTCTACGTCGGGACGTGCGTTGGGCGCTACGTCGGGACGTGCGTTGGGCGCTACTTCGGGACGTGCCTTGGGCGCTACGTCGGGATTTAGCTTACTTTCAGCTCTACGTCGGGACGTACGTTGGGCTCTCTATGTCGGGACGTGCGTTGGGCTCTACGTCGGGACGTGCGTTGGGCTCTACGTCGGGACGTGCGTTGGGCTCTACGTCGGGACCTGCGTTGGGCTCTACGTCGGGATTTAGCTTACTTTCAGGTCTACGTCGGGACGTGCGTTGGGCTCTACGTCGGGATGTGCGTTGGGCTCTACGTCGGGAATTAGCTTACTTTCAGCTCTACGTCGGGACGTGCGTTGGCCTCTACGTCGGGACGTGCGTTGGCCTCTAAGTCGGGATTTAGCTTACTTTCAGCTCTACGTCGGGACGTGTGTTGGGCTCTACGTCGGGATTTAGCTTACTTTCAGCTCTACGTCGGGACGTGCGTTGGGCTCTACGTCGGGACGTGCGTTGGGCTCTACGTCGGGATTTAGCTTACTTTCAGCTCTACGTCGGGACGTGTGTTGGGCTCTACGTCGGGATTTAACTTACTTTCAGCTCTACGTCGGGACGTGTGTTGGGCTCTACGTCGGGACGTGCGTTGGGCTCTACGTCGGGATTTAGCTTACTTTCAGCTCTACGTCGGGACGTGCGTTGGCCTCTACGTCGGGACGTGCGTTGGCCCGTACGTTGGTATTTAGCTTACTTTCAGCTCTACGTCGGGACGTGCGTTGGCCTCTACGTCGGGACGTGCGTTGGCCTCTTCGTCGGGATTTAGCTTACTTTCAGGTCTACGTCGGGACGTGTGTTGGGCTCTACGTCGGGATTTAGCTTACTTTAAGCTCTACGTCGGGACGTGCGTTGGGCTCTACGTCGGGACGTGCGCTGGCCTCTACGTCGGGACGTGCGTTGGCCTTAACGTCGGGATTTAGCTTACTTTCAGCTCTACGTCGGGACGTGCCTTGGCCTGTACGTCGGGATGTGCGTTGGCCTCTACGTCGGGATTTAGCTTACTTACAGCTCTACGTCGGGACGTGCGCTGGCCTCTACGTCGGGACGTGCGCTGGCCTCTACGTCGGGACGTGCGTTGGCCTTAACGTCGGGATTTAGCTTACTTTCAGCTCTACGTCGGGACGTGCCTTGGCCTGTACGTCGGGACGTGCGTTGGCCTCTACGTCGGGATTTAGCTTACTTACAGCTCTACGTCGGGACGTGCATTGGGCTCTAAGTCGGGATTTAGCTTACTTTCAGCTGTACGTCGGGACGTGCGTTGGGCTCTACGTCGGGACGTGCGTTGGGCTCTACGTCGGGATTTAGCTAACTTTCAGCTCTACGTCGGGACGTGCGTTGGGCTCTACGTCGGGACGTGCGTTGGGCTCTACGTCGGGACGTGCGTTGGGCTCTACGTCGGGATTTAGCTTACTTTCAGCTCTATGTTGGGACGTGCGTTGGCCTCTACGTCGGGATTTAGCTTACTTTCAGCTCTACGTCGGGACGTGCGTTGGGCTCTACGTCTGTAGTTAGCTAATTTCAGCTCTACGTCGGGACGTGCGTTGGGCTCTACGTCTGTAGTTAGCTAACTTTCAGCTCTACGTCGGGACGTGCGTTGGGCGCTACGTCGGGACGTGCGTTGGGCTCTACGTCGGGACGTGCGTTGGGGTCTACGTCGGGATTTAGCTTACTTTCAGCTCTACGTAAGGACGTGCGTTGGCCTCTACGTCGGGACGTGCGTTGTCCTCTACGTCGGGATGTGCGTTGGCCTCTACGTCGGGACGTGCGTTGGCCTCTACTTCGGGACGTGCGTTGGCCTCTACGTCGGGATTTAGCTTACTTTCAGCTGTAAGTCGGGACGTGCGTTGGGCGCTACGTCGGGACGTGCGTTGGGCGCTACTTCGGGACGTGCGTTGGGCGCTACGTCGGGATTTAGCTTACTTTCAGCTCTACGTCGGGACGTGCGTTGGGCTCTACGTCGGGACGTGCGTTGGGGTCTACGTCGGGATTTAGCTATCTTTCAGCTCTACGTCGGGACGTGCGTTGGGCTCTACGTCGGGACGTGCGTTGGCCTCTACGTCGGGACGTGCGTTGGCCTCTACGTCGGGATTTAGCTTACTTTCAGCTCTACATCGGGACGTGCGTTGGCCTCTACGTCGGGACGTGCGTTGGCCTCTACGTCGGGATTTAGCTTACTTTCAGCTCTACGTCGGGACGTCCGTTGGGCTCTACGTCGGGATTTAGCTTACTTTCAGCTCTACGTCGGGACGTGCGTTGGGCTCTACGTCGGGACGTGCGTTGGGCTCTACGTCGGGACGTGCGTTGGGCTCTACGTCGGGATTTAGCTTACTTTCAGCTCTACGTCGGGACGTGCGTTGGGCTCTACGTCGGGACGTGCGTTGGGCTCTACGTCGGGACGTGCGTTGGGCTCTACGTCTGTAGTTAGCTAACTTTCAGCTCTACGTCGGGACGTGCGTTGGGCTCTACGTCTGTAGTCAGCTAATTTTCAGCTCTACGTCGGGACGTGCGTTGGGCTATACGTCGGGACGTGCGTTGGGCTCTACGTCGGGATTTAGCTTACTTTCAGCTCTACGTCGGGACGTGCGTTGGGCTCTACGTCGGGACGTGCGTTGGGCTCTACGTCGGGATTTAGCTTACTTTCAGGTCTACGTCGGGACGTGCATTGGCCTCTACGTCGGCATTTAGCTTACTTTCAGCTCTACGTCGGGACGTGCGTTGGGCTCTACTTCTGGAGGTGCGTTGGGCTCTACGTCGGGAGGTGCGTTGGGCTCTACGTCGGGACGTGCGTTGGGTTCTATGTCGGGACCTGCGTTGGGCTCTACGTCTGTAGTTAGCTAACTTTCTGCTCTACGTCGGGACGTGCGTTGGGCTCTACGTCTGTAGTTAGCTAACTTTCAGCTCTACGTCGGGACGTGCGTTGGGCTGTACGTCGGGACGTGCGTTGGGCTCTACGTCGGGACGTGCGTTGGGCTCTACGTTGGGACGTGCGTTGGGCTCTACGTCGGGATTTAGCTTACTTTCAGCTCTACGTCGGGACGTGCGTTGGCCTCTACGTCGGGACGTGCGTTGGGCGCTACGTCAGGACGTGCGTTGGCCTCTACGTCGGGACGTTCGTTGGCCTCTACGTCGGGATTTAGCTTACTTTCAGCTCTACGTCGGGACGTGCGTTGGCCTCTACGTCGGGACGTGCGTTGGGCTCTACGTCGGGACACGCGTTGGGCTCTACGTCGGGACGCGCGTTGGGCTCTACGTCTGTAGTTAGCTAACTTTCAGCTCTACGTCGGGACGCGCGTTGGGCTCTTCGTCTGTAGTTAGCTAACTTTCAGCTCTACGTCGGGACGTGCGTTGGGCTCTACGTCGGGACGTGCTTTGGGCTCTACGTCGGGACGTGCGTTGGGCTCTACGTCGGGACGTGCGTTGGGCTCTACGTCGGGATTTAGCTTACTTTCAGGTCTACGTCGGGACGTGCGTTGGGCTCTACGTCGGGACGTGCGTTGGGCTCTACGTCGGGACGTGCTTTGGGCTCTACGTCGGGATTTAGCTTACTTTCAGCTCTACGTCGGGACGTGCGTTGGGCTCTACTTCGGGACGTGCGTTGGGCACTACGTCGGGACGTGCGTTGGCCTCTACGTCGGGATTTAGCTTTTTTTCAGGTCTACGTCGGGACGTGCGTTGGGCTCTACTTCGGGACGTGCGTTGGGCTCTACGTCGGGACGTGCGTTGGGCTCTACGTTGGGATTTAGCTTACTTTCAGCTCTACGTCGGGATGTGCGTTGGGCTCTACGTCGGGACGTGCGTTGGGCTCTACGTCGGGATTTAGCTTACTTTCAGCTCTACGTCGGGACGTGCGTTGGCCTCTACGTGGGGACGTGCGTTGGGCGCTACGTCGGGACGTGCGTTGGCCTCTACGTCGGGACGTGCGTTGGCCTCTACGTCGGGATTTAGCTTACTTTCAGGTCTACGTCGGGACACGCGTTGGGCTCTACGTCGGGACGTGCGTTGGCCTCTACGTCGGGACACGCGTTGGGCTCTACGTCGGGACGCGCGTTGGGCTCTTCGTCTGTAGTTAGCTAAGTTTCAGCTCTACGTCGGGACGTGCGTTGGGCTCTACGTCGGGATTTAGCTTACTTTCAGCTCTACGTCGGGACGTGCGTTGGCCTCTACGTCGGGACGTGCGTTGGCCTCTACGTCGGGATTTAGCTTACTTTCAGCTCTACGTCGGGACGTGCGTTGGGCGCTACGTCGGGACGTGCGTTGGGCGCTACTTCGGGACATGTGTTGGGCGCTATGTCGGGATTTAGCTTACTTTCAGCTCTACGTCGGGACGTGCGTTGGGCTCTATGTCGGGATGTGCGTTGGGCTCTACGTCGGGACGTGCGTTGGGCTCTACGTCGGGACGTGCGTTGGGCTCTACGTCGGGACGTGCGTTGGGCTCTACGTCGGGATTTAGCTTACTTTCAGCTCTACGTCGGGACGTGCGTTGGCCTCTACGTCGGGACGTGCGTTGGCCTCTACGTCGGGATTTAGCTTACTTTCAGCTCTACGTCGGGACGTCCGTTGGGCTCTACGTCGGGATTTAGCTTACTTTCAGCTCTACGTCGGGACGTGCGTTGGGCTCTACGTCGGGACGTGCGTTGGGCTCTACGTCGGGACCTGCGTTGGGCTCTACGTCTGTAGTTAGCTAACTTTCAGCTCTACGTCGGGACGTGCGTTGGGCTCTACGTCGGGACGTGCGTTGGGCTCTACGTCGGGATTTAGCTTACTTTCAGCTCTACGTCGGGACGTGCGTTGGGCTCTACGTCGGGACGTGCGTTGGGCTCTACGTCGGGATTTACCTTACTTTCAGCTCTACGTCGGGACGTGCATTGGGCTCTACGTCGGGACGTGCGTTGGGCTCTACGTCGGGACGTGCGTTGGGTTCTACGTCGGGACGTGCGTTGGGCTCTACGTCTGTAGTTTGCTAACTTTCATCTCTACGTCGGGACGTGCGTTGGGCTCTACGTCGGGAAGTGCGTTGGGCTCTACGTCTGTAGTTTGCTAACTTTCAGCTCTACGTCGGGACGTGCGTTGGGCTCTACGTCGGGACGTGCATTGGGCTCTACGTCGGGACGTGCGTTGGGCTCTACGTCGGGATTTAGCTTACTTTAAGCTCTACGTCGGGACTTGCGTTGGGCTCTACGTCGGGACGTGCGTTGGGGTCTACGTCCGGACGTGCGTTGGGCTCTACGTCGGGATTTAGCTTACTTGCAGGTCTACGTCGGGACGTGCGTTGGGCTCTATGTCGGGACGTGCGTTGGCCTCTAAGTCGGGACGTGCGTTGGCCTCTACGTCGGGACGTGCGTTGGCCTCTACGTCGGGATTTAGCTTACTTTCAGCTCTACGTCGGGACGTGCGTTGGGCGCTACGTCGGGACGTGCGTTGGGCGCTAGGTCGGGACGTGCGTTGGGCGTTGCTTCGGGACGTGCGTTGGGCGCTACGTCGGGATGTAGCTTACTTTCAGCTCTACGTCGGGACGTGCGTTGGGCTCTACGTTGGGACGTGCGGTGGGCTCTACGTCGGGACGTGCGTTGGGCTCTACGTCGGGATTTAGCTTACTTTCAGCTCTACGTCGGGACGTGCGTTGGCCTCTACGTCGGGACGTGCGTTGGCCTCTACTTCGGGATTTAGCTTACTTTCAGCTCTACGTCGGGACGTGCGTTGGCCTCTACGTCGGGACGTGCGTTGGCCTCTACGTCGGGATTTAGCTTACTTTCAGCTCTACGTCGGGACGTGTGTTGGGCTCTACGTCGGGATTTAGCTTACTTTCAGCTCTACGTCGGGACGTGCGTTGGGCTCTACGTCGGGACGTGCGTTGGGCTCTACGTCGGGACGTGCGTTGGGCTCTACGTCGGGACGTGCGTTGGGCTCTACGTCTGTAGTTAGCTAACTTTCAGCTCTACGTCGGGACGTGCGTTGGGCTCTACGTCGGGACGTGCGTTGGGCTCTACGTCGGGACGTGCGTTGGGCTCTACGTCGGGATTTAGCTTACTTTCAGCTCTACGTCGGGACGTGCGTTGGGCTCCACGTCGGGACGTGCGTTGGGCTCTACGTCGGGACGTGCGTTGGGCTCTACGTTTGTAGTTAGCTAACTTTCAGCTCTACGTCGGGACGTGCGTTGGGCTCTACGTCGGGACGTGCGTTGGGCTCTACGTCGGGATTTAGTTTACTTTCAGCTCTACGTCGGGACGTGCGTTGGCCTCTACGTCGGGACGTGCGTTGGGCTCTACTTCGGGACGTGCGTTGGCCTCTACGTCGGGACGTGCGTTGGCTTCTACGTCGGGATTTAGCTTACCTTCAGCTCTACGTCGCGACGTGCGTTGGGCTCTACGTCGGGACGTGCGTTGGGCTCTACGTCGGGACACGCGTTGGCCTCTACGTCGGGACGCGCGTTGGGCTCTACGTCTGTAGTTAGCTAACTTTCAGCTCTACGTCGGGACGCGCGTTGGGCTCTTCGTCTGTAGTTAGCTAACTTGCAGCTCTACGTCGGGACGCGCGTTGGGCTCTTCGTCTGTAGTTAGCTAACTTTCAGCTCTACGTCGGGACGTGCGTTGGGCTCTACGTCGGGACGTGCGTTGGGCTCTACGTCGGGACGTGCGTTGGGCTCTAGGTCGGGATTTAGCTTACCTTCAGGTCTACGTCGGGACGTGCGTTGGGCTCTATGTCGGGACGTGCGTTGGGCTCTACGTCGGGACGTGCGTTGGGCTCTACGTCTGTAGTTAGCTTACTTTCAGCTCTATGTCGGGACGTGCGTTGGGCTCTACGTCTGTAGTTAGCTAACTTTCAGCTCTACGTCGGGACGTGCGTTGGGCTCTACATCTGTAGTTAGCTAACATTCAGCTCTACGTCAAGACGTGCGTTGGGCGCTACGTCGGAACGTGCGTTGGGCTCTACGTCGGGATTTAGCTTACTTTAAGCTCTACGTCGGGACGTCCGTTGGGCTCTACGTCGGGATTTAGCTTACTTTCAGCTCTACGTCGGGACGTGCGTTGGGCTCTAAGTCGGGACGTGCGTTGGGCTCTACGTCGGGATTTAGCTTACTTTAAGCTCTACGTCGGGACGTGCGTTGGGCTCTACGTCGGGACGTGCGTTGGGGTCTACGTCGGGACGTGCGTTGGCCTCTACGTCGGGACGTGCGTTGGCCTCTACGTCAGGACGTGCGTTGGCCTCTACGTCGGGATTTAGCTTACTTTCAGCTCTACGTCGGGACGTGCGTTGGATGCTACGTCGGGACGTGCATTGGGCGCTACGTCGGGACGTGCGTTGGGCGCTACTTCGGGACGTGCGTTGGGCGCTACGTTGGAATTTAGCTTACTTTCAGCTCTACGTCGGGATGTGCGTTGGGCTCTATGTCGGGACGTGCGTTGGGCTCTACTTCGGGACGTGCGTTGGGCTCTACGTCGGGACGTGCGTTGGGCTCTACGTTGGGATTTAGCTTACTTTCAGCTCTACGTCGGGATGTGCGTTGGGCTCTACGTCGGGACGTGCGTTGGGCTCTACGTCGGGATTTAGCTTACTTTCAGCTCTACGTCGGGACGTGCGTTGGCCTCTACGTGGGGACGTGCGTTGGGCGCTACGTCGGGACGTGCGTTGGCCTCTACGTCGGGACGTGCGTTGGCCTCTACGTCGGGATTTAGCTTACTTTCAGGTCTACGTCGGGACACGCGTTGGGCTCTACGTCGGGACGTGCGTTGGGCTCTACGTCGGGACACGCGTTGGGCTCTACGTCGGGACGCGCGTTGGGCTCTTCGTCTGTAGTTAGCTAAGTTTCAGCTCTACGTCGGGACGTGCGTTGGGCTCTACGTCGGGATTTAGCTTACTTTCAGCTCTACGTCGGGACGTGCGTTGGCCTCTACGTCGGGACGTGCGTTGGCCTCTACGTCGGGATTTAGCTTACTTTCAGCTCTACGTCGGGACGTGCGTTGGGCGCTACGTCGGGACGTGCGTTGGGCGCTACTTCGGGACATGTGTTGGGCGCTATGTCGGGATTTAGCTTACTTTCAGCTCTACGTCGGGACGTGCGTTGGGCTCTATGTCGGGATGTGCGTTGGGCTCTACGTCGGGACGTGCGTTGGGCTCTACGTCGGGACGTGCGTTGGGCTCTACGTCGGGACGTGCGTTGGGCTCTACGTCGGGATTTAGCTTACTTTCAGCTCTACGTCGGGACGTGCGTTGGCCTCTACGTCGGGACGTGCGTTGGCCTCTACGTCGGGATTTAGCTTACTTTCAGCTCTACGTCGGGACGTCCGTTGGGCTCTACGTCGGGATTTAGCTTACTTTCAGCTCTACGTCGGGACGTGCGTTGGGCTCTACGTCGGGACGTGCGTTGGGCTCTACGTCGGGACCTGCGTTGGGCTCTACGTCTGTAGTTAGCTAACTTTCAGCTCTACGTCGGGACGTGCGTTGGGCTCTACGTCGGGACGTGCGTTGGGCTCTACGTCGGGATTTAGCTTACTTTCAGCTCTACGTCGGGACGTGCGTTGGGCTCTACGTCGGGACGTGCGTTGGGCTCTACGTCGGGATTTACCTTACTTTCAGCTCTACGTCGGGACGTGCATTGGGCTCTACGTCGGGACGTGCGTTGGGCTCTACGTCGGGACGTGCGTTGGGTTCTACGTCGGGACGTGCGTTGGGCTCTACGTCTGTAGTTTGCTAACTTTCATCTCTACGTCGGGACGTGCGTTGGGCTCTACGTCGGGAAGTGCGTTGGGCTCTACGTCTGTAGTTTGCTAACTTTCAGCTCTACGTCGGGACGTGCGTTGGGCTCTACGTCGGGACGTGCATTGGGCTCTACGTCGGGACGTGCGTTGGGCTCTACGTCGGGATTTAGCTTACTTTAAGCTCTACGTCGGGACTTGCGTTGGGCTCTACGTCGGGACGTGCGTTGGGGTCTACGTCCGGACGTGCGTTGGGCTCTACGTCGGGATTTAGCTTACTTGCAGGTCTACGTCGGGACGTGCGTTGGGCTCTATGTCGGGACGTGCGTTGGCCTCTAAGTCGGGACGTGCGTTGGCCTCTACGTCGGGACGTGCGTTGGCCTCTACGTCGGGATTTAGCTTACTTTCAGCTCTACGTCGGGACGTGCGTTGGGCGCTACGTCGGGACGTGCGTTGGGCGCTAGGTCGGGACGTGCGTTGGGCGTTGCTTCGGGACGTGCGTTGGGCGCTACGTCGGGATGTAGCTTACTTTCAGCTCTACGTCGGGACGTGCGTTGGGCTCTACGTTGGGACGTGCGGTGGGCTCTACGTCGGGACGTGCGTTGGGCTCTACGTCGGGATTTAGCTTACTTTCAGCTCTACGTCGGGACGTGCGTTGGCCTCTACGTCGGGACGTGCGTTGGCCTCTACTTCGGGATTTAGCTTACTTTCAGCTCTACGTCGGGACGTGCGTTGGCCTCTACGTCGGGACGTGCGTTGGCCTCTACGTCGGGATTTAGCTTACTTTCAGCTCTACGTCGGGACGTGTGTTGGGCTCTACGTCGGGATTTAGCTTACTTTCAGCTCTACGTCGGGACGTGCGTTGGGCTCTACGTCGGGACGTGCGTTGGGCTCTACGTCGGGACGTGCGTTGGGCTCTACGTCGGGACGTGCGTTGGGCTCTACGTCTGTAGTTAGCTAACTTTCAGCTCTACGTCGGGACGTGCGTTGGGCTCTACGTCGGGACGTGCGTTGGGCTCTACGTCGGGACGTGCGTTGGGCTCTACGTCGGGATTTAGCTTACTTTCAGCTCTACGTCGGGACGTGCGTTGGGCTCCACGTCGGGACGTGCGTTGGGCTCTACGTCGGGACGTGCGTTGGGCTCTACGTTTGTAGTTAGCTAACTTTCAGCTCTACGTCGGGACGTGCGTTGGGCTCTACGTCGGGACGTGCGTTGGGCTCTACGTCGGGATTTAGTTTACTTTCAGCTCTACGTCGGGACGTGCGTTGGCCTCTACGTCGGGACGTGCGTTGGGCTCTACTTCGGGACGTGCGTTGGCCTCTACGTCGGGACGTGCGTTGGCTTCTACGTCGGGATTTAGCTTACCTTCAGCTCTACGTCGCGACGTGCGTTGGGCTCTACGTCGGGACGTGCGTTGGGCTCTACGTCGGGACACGCGTTGGCCTCTACGTCGGGACGCGCGTTGGGCTCTACGTCTGTAGTTAGCTAACTTTCAGCTCTACGTCGGGACGCGCGTTGGGCTCTTCGTCTGTAGTTAGCTAACTTGCAGCTCTACGTCGGGACGCGCGTTGGGCTCTTCGTCTGTAGTTAGCTAACTTTCAGCTCTACGTCGGGACGTGCGTTGGGCTCTACGTCGGGACGTGCGTTGGGCTCTACGTCGGGACGTGCGTTGGGCTCTAGGTCGGGATTTAGCTTACCTTCAGGTCTACGTCGGGACGTGCGTTGGGCTCTATGTCGGGACGTGCGTTGGGCTCTACGTCGGGACGTGCGTTGGGCTCTACGTCTGTAGTTAGCTTACTTTCAGCTCTATGTCGGGACGTGCGTTGGGCTCTACGTCTGTAGTTAGCTAACTTTCAGCTCTACGTCGGGACGTGCGTTGGGCTCTACATCTGTAGTTAGCTAACATTCAGCTCTACGTCAAGACGTGCGTTGGGCGCTACGTCGGAACGTGCGTTGGGCTCTACGTCGGGATTTAGCTTACTTTAAGCTCTACGTCGGGACGTCCGTTGGGCTCTACGTCGGGATTTAGCTTACTTTCAGCTCTACGTCGGGACGTGCGTTGGGCTCTAAGTCGGGACGTGCGTTGGGCTCTACGTCGGGATTTAGCTTACTTTAAGCTCTACGTCGGGACGTGCGTTGGGCTCTACGTCGGGACGTGCGTTGGGGTCTACGTCGGGACGTGCGTTGGCCTCTACGTCGGGACGTGCGTTGGCCTCTACGTCAGGACGTGCGTTGGCCTCTACGTCGGGATTTAGCTTACTTTCAGCTCTACGTCGGGACGTGCGTTGGATGCTACGTCGGGACGTGCATTGGGCGCTACGTCGGGACGTGCGTTGGGCGCTACTTCGGGACGTGCGTTGGGCGCTACGTTGGAATTTAGCTTACTTTCAGCTCTACGTCGGGATGTGCGTTGGGCTCTATGTCGGGATGTGCGTTGGGCTCTACGTCGGGACGTGTGTTGGGCTCTACGTCGGGACGTGCGTTGGGCTCTACGTCGGGATTTAGCTTACTTTCAGCTCTACGTCGGGACGTGCTTTGGGCTCTACGTCGGGACGTGCGTTAGGCTCTACGTCGGGATTTAGCTTACTTTCAGCTCTACGTCGGGACGTGCGTTGGCCTCTACGTCGGCATTTAGCTTACTTTCAGCTCTACGTCGGGACGTGCGTTGGGCTCTACGTCGGGACGTGCGTTGGGCTCTACGTCGGGACGTGCGTTGGGCTCTACGTCGGGACGTGCGTTGGGTTCTACGTCGGGACGTGCGTTGGGCTCTACGTCTGTAGTTAGCTAACTTTCTGCTCTACGTCGGGACGTGCGTTGGGCTCTACGTCTGTAGTTAGCTAACTTTCAGCTCTACGTCGGGACGTGCGTTGGGCTCTACGTCGGGACGTGCGTTGGGCTCTACGTCGGGATTTAGCTTACTTTAAGCTCTACGTCGGCACGTGCGTTGGGCTCTACGTCGGGACGTGCGTTGGGCTCTACGTCGGGATTTAGCTTACTTTTCAGGTCTACGTCGGGACGTGCGTTGGGCTCTACGTCGGGACGTGCGTTGGGCTCTACGTCGGGACGTGCGTTGGGCTCTACGTCGGGACGTGCGTTGGGCTCTACGTCTGTAGTTAGCTAACTTTCAGCTCTACGTCGGGACGTGCGTTGGGCTCTACGTCGGGACGTGCGTTGGGCTCTACGTCTGTAGTCAGCTAATTTTCAGCTCTACGTCGGGACGTGCGTTGGGCTCTACGTCGGGACGTGCGTTGGGCTCTACGTCGGGACGTGCGTTGGGCTCTACGTCGGGATTTAGCTTACTTTCAGCTCTACGTCGGGACGTGCGTTGGGCTCTACGTCGGGACGTGCGTTGGGCTCTACGTCGGGATTTAGCTTACTTTCAGCTCTACGTCGGGACGTGCATTGGCCTCTACGTCGGCATTTAGCTTACTTTCAGCTCTACGTCGGGACGTGCGTTGGGCTCTACGTCGGGAGGTGCGTTGGGCTCTACGTCGGGAGGTGCGTTGGGCTCTACGTCGGGACGTGCGTTGGGTTCTACGTCGGGACGCGCGTTGGGCTCTACGTCTGTAGTTAGCTAACTTTCAGCTCTACGTCGGGACGTGCGTTGGGCTCTTCGTCTGTAGTTAGCTAACTTTCAGCTCTACGTCGGGACGTGCGTTGGGCTCTACGTCGGGACGTGCGTTGGGCTCTACGTCGGGATTTAGCTTACTTTCAGGTCTACGTCGGGACGTGCGTTGGGCTCTACGTCGGGACGTGCGTTGGGCTCTACGTCGGGACGTGCGTTGGGCTCTACGTCGGGATTTAGCTTACTTTCAGCTCTACGTCGGGACGTGCGTTGGGCTCTACGTCGGGACGTGCGTTGGGCACTACGTCGGGACGTGCGTTGGGCTCTACTTCGGGATTTAGCTTACTTTCAGGTCTACGTCGGGACGTGCGTTGGGCTCTACTTCGGGACGTGCGTTGGGCTCTACGTCGGGACGTGCGTTGGGCTCTACGTTGGGATTTAGCTTACTTTCAGCTCTACGTCGGGACGTGCGTTGGGCTCTACGTCGGGACGTGCGTTGGGTTCTACGTCGGGATTTAGCTTACTTTCAGCTCTACGTCGGGACGTGCGTTGGCCTCTACGTCGGGACGTGCGTTGGGCGCTACGTCGGGACGTGCGTTGGGCTCTACGTCGGGATTTAGCTTACTTTCAGGTCTACGTCGGGACGTGCGTTGGGCTCTACGTCGGGACGTGCGTTGGGCTCTACGTCGGGACGTGCGTTGGGCTCTACGTCGGGATTTAGCTTACTTTCAGCTCTACGTCGGGACGTGTGTTGGGCTCTACTTCGGGACGTGCGTTGGGCTCTACGTCGGGACGTGCGTTGGGCTCTACGTCGGGATTTAGCTTACTTTCAGCTCTACGTCGGGACGTGCGTTGGCCTCTACGTCGGGACGTGCGTTGGCCTCTATGTCGGGATTTAGCTTACTTTCACCTCTACGTCGGGACGTGCGTTGGCCTCTACGTCGGGACGTGCGTTGGGCGCTACGTCGGGACGTGCGTTGGGCTCTACGTCGGGATTTAGCTTACTTTCAGGTCTACGTCGGGACGTGCGTTGGGCTCTACGTCGGGACGTGCGTTGGGCTCTACGTCGGGACGTGCGTTGGGCTCTACGTCGGGATTTAGCTTACTTTCAGCTCTACGTCGGGACGTGCGTTGGGCTCTACGTCGGGACGTGCGTTGGGCACTACGTCGGGACGTGCGTTGGGCTCTACTTCGGGATTTAGCTTACTTTCAGGTCTACGTCGGGACGTGCGTTGGGCTCTACTTCGGGACGTGCGTTGGGCTCTACGTCGGGACGTGCGTTGGGCTCTACGTTGGGATTTAGCTTACTTTCAGCTCTACGTCGGGACGTGCGTTGGGCTCTACGTCGGGACGTGCGTTGGGCTCTACGTCGGGATTTAGCTTACTTTCAGCTCTACGTCGGGACGTGCGTTGGCCTCTACGTCGGGACGTGCGTTGGGCGCTACGTCGGGACGTGCGTTGGCCTCTACGTCGGGACGTGCGTTGGCCTCTACGTCGGGATTTAGCTTACTTTCAGCTCTACGTCGGGACATGCGTTGGCCTCTACGTCGGGACGTGCGTTGGCCTCTACGTCGGGACGTGCGTTGGCCTCTACGTCGAGATTTAGCTTACTTTCAGCTCTACATCGGGACGTGCGTTGGCCTCTACGTCGGGACGTGCGTTGGCCTCTACGTCGGGATTTAGCTTACTTTCAGCTCTACGTCGGGACGTCCGTTGGGCTCTACGTCGGAATTTAGCTTACTTTCAGCTCTACGTCGGGACGTGCGTTGGGCTCTACGTCGGGACGTGCGTTGGGCTCTACGTCGGGACGTGCGTTAGGCTCTACGTCTGTAGTTAGCTAAGTTTCAGCTCTACGTCGGGACGTGCGTTGGGCTCTACGTCGGGACGTGCGTTTGGCTCTACGTCGGGATTTAGCTTACTTTCAGCTCTACGTCGGGACGTGCGTTGGGCTCTACGTCGGGACGTGCGTTGGGCTCTACGTCGGGATTTAGCTTACTTTCAGCTCTACGTCGGGACGTGCGTTGGCCTCTACGTCGGCATTTAGCTTACTTTCAGCTCTACGTCGGGACGTGCGTTGGGCTCTACGTCGGCATTTAGCTTACTTTCAGCTCTACGTCGGGACGTGCGTTGGCCTCTACGTCGGGACGTGCGTTGGCCTCTACGTCGGGATTTAACTTACTTTCAGCTCTACGTCGGGACGTGCGTTGGC
Source organism: Leptosomus discolor (assembly GCF_034619465.1). Lineage (NCBI taxonomy): Eukaryota > Metazoa > Chordata > Aves > Leptosomiformes > Leptosomidae > Leptosomus > Leptosomus discolor. The sequence goes on along the minus strand of NC_141406.1, from coordinate 17,987,524 downwards.
CTCTACGTCAGGACGTGCGTTGGGCTCTACGTCGGGACACGCATTGGGCTCTACGTCGGGACGCGCGTTGGGCTCTACGTCTGTAGTTAGCTAACTTTCAGCTCTACGTCGGGACGCACGTTGGGCTCTTCGTCTGTAGTTAGCTAACTTTCAGCTCTACGTCGGGACGTGCGTTGGGCTCTACGTCGGGACGTGCGTTGGGCTCTACGTCTGTAGTTAGCCAACTTTCAGCTCTACGTCGGGACGTGCGTTGGGCTCTACGTCGGGACGTGCGTTGGGCTCTACGTCTGTAGTTAGCTAACTTTCAGCTCTACGTCGGGATGTGCGTTGGGCGCTACGTCGGGACGTGCGCTGGGCTCTACGTCGGGACGTGCGTTGGGCTCTACGTCGGGACGTGCGTTGGGATCTACGTCGGGATTTAGCTTACTTTCAGTTCCACGTCGGGACGTGCGTTGGGCACTACGTCGGGACGTGCGTTGGGCTCTACGTCGGGACGCGCGTTGGGCTCTATGTCTGTAGGTAGCTAACTTTTAGCTCTACGTCGGGACGCGCGTTGGGCTCTACGTCTGTAGTTATCTAACTTTCAGCTCTACGTCGGGACGTGCGTTGGGCTCTACGTCGGGATTTAGCTTACTTTCAGCTCTACGTCGGGACGTGCGTTGGGCTCTACGTCGGGATTTAGCTTACTTTCAGCTCTACGTCGGGACGTGCGTTGGCCTCTACGTCGGCATTTAGCTTACTTTCAGCTCTACGTCGGGACGTGCGTTGGGCTCTACGTCGGGACGTGCGTTGGGCTCTACGTCGGGACGTGCGTTGGGCTCTACGTCGGGACGTGCGTTGGGTTCTACGTCGGGACGTGCGTTGGGCTCTACGTCTGTAGTTAGCTAACTTTCTGCTCTACGTCGGGACGTGCGTTGGGCTCTACGTCTGTAGTTAGCTAACTTTCAGCTCTACGTCGGGACGTGCGTTGGGCTCTACGTCGGGACGTGTGTTGGGCTCTACGTCGGGACGTGCGTTGGGCTCTACGTCGGGATTTAGCTTACTTTCAGCTCTACGTCGGGACGTGCGTTGGGCGCTACGTCGGGACGTGCGTTGGCCTCTACGTCGGGACGTGCGTTGGCCTCTACGTCGGGACGTGCGTTGGCCTCTACGTCGGGATTTAGCTTACTTTCAGCTCTACGTCAAGACGTGCGTTGGCCTCTACGTCGGGACGTGCGTTGGGCGCTACGTAGGGACACGCGTTGGGCTCTACGTCGGGACGCGCGTTGGGCTCTACGTCTGTAGTTAGCTAACTTTCAGCTCTACGTCGGGACGCGCGTTCGGCTCTTCGTCTGTAGTTAGCTAACTTTCAGCTCTACGTCGGGACGTGCTTTGGGCTCTATGACGGGACGTGCGTTGGGCTCTACGTCGGGACGTGCGTTGGGCTCTACGTCGGGACGTGCGTTGGGCTCTACGTCGGGACGTGCGTTGGGCTCTACGTCGGGATTTAGCTTACTTTCAGCTCTACGTCGGGACGTGCATTGGGCTCTACGTCGGGACGTGCATTGGGCTCTACGTCGGGACGTGCGTTGGGGTCTACGTCGGGACGTGCTTTGGGCTCTACGTCGGGATTTAGCTTACTTTCAGGTCTACGTCGGGACGTGCGTTGGGCTCTACGTCGGGACGTGCGTTGGGCTCTACGTCGGGATTTAGCTTACTTTCAGCTCTACGTCGGGACGTGCGTTGGGCTCTACGTCGGGACGTGCGTTGGGCTCTACGTCGCGACGTGCGTTGGGCTCTACGTCTGTAGTTAGCTAACCTTCAGCTCTACATCGGGACGTGCGTTAGGCTCTACGTCGGGACGTGCGTTGGGCTCTACGTCTGTAGTTAGCCAACTTTCAGCTCTACGTCGGGACGTGCGTTGGGCTCTGCGTCTATAGTTAGCTAACTTTCAGCTCTACGTCGGGACGTGCGTTGGGCTCTACGTCTGTAGTTAGCTAACTTTCAGCTCTACGTCGGGACGTGCGTTGGGCGCTACGTCGGGACGTGCGTTGGGCTCTACGTCGGGACGTGCGTTGGGCACTACGTTGGGATTTAGCTTACTTTCAGCTCTACGTCGGGACGTGCGTTGGGCTCTACGTCGGGACGTGCGTTGGGCTCTACGTCTGTAGTTAGCTAACTTTCAGCTTTACGTCGGGACGTGCGTTGGGCGCTACGTCGGGACGTGCGTCGGGCACTACGTCGGGACGTGCGCTGGGCTCTACGTCGGGACGTGCGTTGGGCTCTACGTCGGGACGTGCGTTGGGCTCTACGTCGGGCTTTAGCTTACTTTCAGTTCCACGTCGGGACGTGCGTTGGGCACTACGTCGGGACGTGCGTTGGGCTCTACGTCGGGACGCGCGTTGGGCTCTACGTCGGGACGCGTGTTGGGCTCTACGTCGGGACGCGCGTTGGGCTCTACGTCTGTAGTTAGCTAACATTTAGCTCTACGTCGGGACGCGCGTTGGGCTCTACGTCTGTAGTTAGCTAACTTTCAGCTCTACGTCGGGACGTGCGTTGGGCTCTACGTCGGGATTTAGCTTACTTTCAGCTCTACGTCGGGACGTACGTTGGGCTCTACGTCGGGACGTGCGTTGGGCTCTACATCGGGATTTAGCTTACTTTCAGCTCTACCTCGGTACGTGCGTTGGCCTCTACGTCGGCATTTAGCTTACTTTCAGCTCTACGTCGGGACGTGCGTTGGGCTCTACGTCGGGACGTGCGTTGGGCTCTACGTCGGGACGTGCGTTGGGCTCTACGTCTGTAGTTAGCAAACTTTCTGCTCTACGTCGGGACGTGCGTTGGGCTCTACGTCTGTAGTTAGCTAACTTTCAGCTCTACGTCGGGACGTGCGTTGGGCTCTACGTCGGGACGTGCGTTGGGCTCTACGTCTGTAGTTAGCTAACTTTCAGCTCTACGTCGGGACGTGCGTTGGGCTCTACGTCGGGACGTGCGTTGGGCTCTACGTAGGGATTTACCTTACTTTCAGCTCTACGTCGGGACGTGTGTTGGCCTCTACGTCGGGACGTGCGTTGGGCGCTGCGTCGGGACGTGCGTTGGCCTCTACGTCGGGACGTGCATTGGCCTCTACGTCGGTATTTAGCTTACTTTCAGCTCTACGTCGGGACGTGCGTTGGCCTCTACATCGGGACGTGCGTTGGGCTCTACGTCGGGACACGCGTTGGGCTCTACGTCGGGACGCGCGTTGGGCTCTACGTCTGTAGTTAGCTAACTTTCAGCTGTACGTCGGGACGTGCGTTGGGCTCTACGTCGGGACGTGCGTTGGGCTCTACGTCGGGACGTGCGTTGGGCTCTACCTCGGGATTTAGCTTACTTTCAGCTCTACGTCGGGACGTGCGTTGGGCTCTACGTCGGGACGTGCGTTGGGCTCTACGTCGGGACGTGCGTTGGGCTCTACGTTGGGATTTAGCTTACTTTCAGCTCTACGTCGGGACGTGCGTTGGGCTCTACGTCGGGACGTGCGTTGGGCTCTACGTCGGGACGTGCGTTGGGCTCTAGGTCTGTAGTTAGCTAACTTTCTGCTCTACGTCGGGACGTGCGTTGGGCTCTACGTCTGTAGTTAGCTAACTTTCAGCTCTACGTCGGGACGTGCGTTGGGCTCTACGTCGGGACGTGCGTTGGGCTCTACGTAGGGATTTACCTTACTTTCAGCTCTACGTCGGGACGTGCGTTGGCCTCTACGTCGGGACGTGCGTTGGGCGCTACGTCGGGACGTGCGTTGGCCTCTACGTCGGGACGTGCGTTGGCCTCTACGTCGGTATTTAGCTTACTTTCAGCTCTACATCGGGACGTGCGTTGGCCTCTATATCGGGACGTGCGTTTGGCTCTACGTTGGGACACGCGTTGGGCTCTACGTCGGGACGCGCGTTGGGCTCTACGTCTGTAGTTAGCTAACTTTCAGCTCTACGTCGGGACGTGCGTTGGGCTCTACGTCGGGACGTGCGTTGGGCTCTACGTCGGGACGTGCGTTGGCCTCTACGTCGGGACGTGCGTTGTTCTCTACCTCGGGATTTAGTTTACTTTCAGCTCTACGTCGGGACGTGCGTTGGGCTCTACGTCGGGACGTGCGTTGGGCTCTACGTCGGGACGTGCGTTGGGCTCTACGTCGGGATTTAGCTTACTTTCAGCTCTACGTCGGGACGTGCGTTGGGCTCTACGTCGGGACGTGCGTTGGGCTCTACGTCGGGACGTGCGTTGGGCTCTACATCGGGATTTAGCTTACTTTCAGGTCTATGTCGGGACGTGCGTTGGGCTCTACGTCGGGACGCGCGTTGCGCTCTACGTCGGGACGCGTGTTGGGCTCTACGTCGGTACGCGCGTTGGGCTCTACGTCTGTAATTAGCTAACTTTTAGCTCTACGTCGGGACGCGCGTTGGGCTCTACGTCTGTAGTTAGCTAACTTTCAGCTCTACGTCGGGACGTGCGTTGGGCTCTACGTCGGGATTTAGCTTACTTTCAGCTCTACGTCGGGTCATGCGTTGGGCTCTACGTCGGGACGTGCGTTGGGCTCTACGTCGGGATTTAGCTTACTTTCAGCTCTACGTCGGGACGTGCGTTGGCCTCTACGTCGGCATTTAGCTTACTTTCAGCTCTACGTCGGGACGTGCGTTGGCCTCTACGTCGGGACGTGCGTTGGGCTCTACGTCGGGACGTGCGTTGGGCTCTACGTCGGGACGTGCGTTGGGTTCTACGTCGGGACGTGCGTTGGGCTCTACGTCTGTAGTTATCTAACTTTCTGCTCTACGTCGGGACGTGCGTTGGGCTCTACGTCTGTAGTTAGCTAACTTTCAGCTCTACGTCGGGACGTGCGTTGGGCTCTACGTCGGGACGTGCGTTGGGCTCTACGTCGGGATTTAGCTTACTTTCAGCTCTACGTCGGGACGTGCGTTGGCCTCTATGTCGGGACGTGCTTTGGGCGTTACGTCGGGACGTGCGTTGGGCTCTACGTCGGGACGTGCGTTGGCCTCTACGTCGGGACGTGCGTTGGCCTCTACGTCGGGATTTAACTTACTTTCAGCTCTACGTCGGGACGTGCGTTGGCCTCTACGTCAGGACGTGCGTTGGGCTCTACGTCGGGACACGCATTGGGCTCTACGTCGGGACGCGCGTTGGGCTCTACGTCTGTAGTTAGCTAACTTTCAGCTCTACGTCGGGACGCACGTTGGGCTCTTCGTCTGTAGTTAGCTAACTTTCAGCTCTACGTCGGGACGTGCGTTGGGCTCTACGTCGGGACGTGCGTTGGGCTCTACGTCTGTAGTTAGCCAACTTTCAGCTCTACGTCGGGACGTGCGTTGGGCTCTACGTCGGGACGTGCGTTGGGCTCTACGTCTGTAGTTAGCTAACTTTCAGCTCTACGTCGGGACGTGCGTTGGGCGCTACGTCGGGACGTGCGCTGGGCTCTACGTCGGGACGTGCGTTGGGCTCTACGTCGGGACGTGCGTTGGGATCTACGTCGGGATTTAGCTTACTTTCAGTTCCACGTCGGGACGTGCGTTGGGCACTACGTCGGGACGTGCGTTGGCCTCTACGTCGGGACGTGCGTTGGCCTCTACGTCGGGATTTAACTTACTTTCAGCTCTACGTCGGGACGTGCGTTGGGCTCTACGTCGGGATTTAGCTTACTTTCAGCTCTACGTCGGGACGTGCGTTGGCCTCTACGTCGGCATTTAGCTTACTTTCAGCTCTACGTCGGGACGTGCGTTGGGCTCTACGTCGGGACGTGCGTTGGGCTCTACGTCGGGACGTGCGTTGGGCTCTACGTCGGGACGTGCGTTGGGCTCTACGTCGGGATTTAGCTTACTTTCAGCTCTACGTCGGGACGTGCGTTGGCCTCTACGTTGGGACGTGCGTTGGCCTCTACGTCGGGATTTAGCTTACTTTCAGCTCTACGTCGGGACGTGCGTTGGACGCTACGTCGGGACATGCGTTGGGCGCTACGTCGGGAAGTGCGTTGGGCGCTACTTCGGGACATGTGTTGGGCGCTACGTCGGGATTTAGCTTACTTTCAGCTCTACGTCGGGACGTGCGTTGGGCTCTATGTCGGGATGTGCGTTGGGCTCTACGTCGGGACGTGCGTTGGGCTCTACGTCGGGACGTGCGTTGGGCTCTACGTCGGGACGTGCGTTGGGCTCTACGTCGGGATTTAGCTTACTTTCAGCTCTACGTCGGGACGTGCGTTGGCCTCTACGTCGGGACGTGCGTTGTCCTCTACATCGGGACGTGCGTTGGCCTCTACGTCGGGACGTGCGTTGGCCTCTACGTCGGGATTTAGCTTACTTTCAGCTCTACGTCGGGACGTGCGTTGGGCGCTACGTCGGGACGTGCGTTGGGCGCTACTTCGGGACGTGCGTTGGGCGCTACGTCGGGATTTAGCTTACTTTCAGCTCTACGTCGGGACGTGCGTTGGGCTCTACGTCCGGATTTAGCTTACATTCAGCTCCACGTCGGGACGCGCGTTGGGCTCTAAGTCGGGACGCGCGTTGGGCTCTACGTCGGGACGTGCGTTGGGCTCTACGTCGGGACGTGCGTTGGGCTCTACGTCTGTAGTTAGCTAACTTTCAGCTCTACGTCGGGACGTGCGTTCGGCTCTACGTCTGTAGTTAGCTAACTTTCAGCTCTACGTCGGGACGTGCGTTGGGCGCTACGTCGGGACATGCGTTGGGCTCTACGTCGGGACGTGCGTTGGGCTCTACGTCGGGACGTGCGTTGGGCTCTACGTCGGGACGTGCGTTGGCCTCTACGTCCGGATTTAGCTTACATTGAGCTCCACGTCGGGACGCGCGTTGGGCTCTACGTCGGGACGTGCGTTGGGCTCTACGTCGGGACGTGCGTTGGGCTCTACGTCGGGACGTGCGTTGGGCTCTACGTCTGTAGTTAGCTAACTTTCAGCTCTACGTCGGGACGTGCGTTCGGCTTTACGTCTGTAGTTAGCTAACTTTCAGCTCTACGTCGGGACGTCCGTTGGGCGCTACGTCGGGACGTGCGTTGGGCTCTACGTCGGGACGTGCGTTGGGCTCTACGTCTGTAGTTAGCTAACTTTCAGCTCTACGTCGGGACGTGCGTTGGCCTCTACATCGGGACGTGCGTTGGCCTCTACGTCGGGACGTGCTTTGGGCTCTACGTCGGGACGTGCGTTGGCCTCTACTTCGGGATTTAGCTTACTTTCAGCTCTACGTTGGGACGTGCGTTGGCCTCTACGTCGGGACGTGCCTTGGCCTCTACGTTGGGATTTAGCTAACTTTCAGCTCTACGTTGGGACGTGCGTTGGCCTCTACGTCGGGACGTGCGTTGGCCTCTACGTCTATAGTTAGCTAACCTTCAGCTCTACATCGGGACGTGCGTTGGGCTCTACGTCTGGACGTGCGTTGGGCTCTACGTCGGGACGTGCGTTGGGCTCTACGTCTGTAGTTAGCCAACTTTTAGCTCTACGTCGGGACGTGCGTTGGGATCTACGTCGGGACGTGCGTTGGGCTCTACGTCGGGACGTGCGTTGGGCTCTACGTTGGGATTTAGCTTACTTTCAGCTCTACGTCGGGACGTGCGTTGGCCTCTACGTCGGGATTTAGCTTACTTTCAGCTCTACGTCGGGACGTGCGTTGGCCTCTACGTAGGGATTTAGCTTACATTCAGCTCTACGTCGGGACGTGCGTTGGGCTCTACGTCGGGACGTGCGTTGGGCTCTACGTCGGGACGTGCGTTGGGCTCTACGTCGGGACGTGCATTGGGCTCTACGTCTGTAGTTAGCTAACTTTCAGCTCTACGTCGGGACGTGCGTTGGCCTCTACGTCGGGATTTAGCTTACTTTCAGCTCTACGTCGGGACGTGCGTTGGGCTCTACGTCGGGACGTGCGTTGGGCTCTACGTCGGGACGTCCGTTAGACTCTACATCGGGACGTGCGTTGGGCTCTACGTCGGGACGTGCGTTGGCCTCTACGTCTGTAGTTAGCTAACTTTCAGCTCTACGTCGGGACGTGCGTTGGGCTCTACGTCTGTAGTTAGCTAACTTTCAGCTCTACGTCGGGACGTGCGTTGGGCGCTACGTCGGGACGTGCGTTGGGCCCTACGTCAAGACGTGCGTTGGGCTCTACGTTGGGATTTAGCTTACTTTCAGCTCTACGTCGGGACGTGCGTTGGGCTCTACGTCGGGACGTGCGTTGGGTTCTACGTCTGTAGTTAGCTAACTTTCAGCTCTACGTCGGGACATGCGTTGGGCGCTACGTCGGGACGTGCGTTGGGCTCTACGTCGGGACGTGCGCTGGGCTCTACGTCGGGACGTACGTTGGGCTCTACGTCGGGACGTGCGTTGGGCTCTACGTCGGGATTTAGCTTACTTTCAGTTCCACGTCGGGACGTGCGTTGGCCACTACGTCGGGACTTGCGTTGGGCTCTACGTCGGGACGCGCGTTGGGCTCTACGTCGGGACGCGCGTTGGGCTCTACGTCGGGATTTAGCTTACTTTCAGCTCTACGTCGGGACGTGCGTTGGGCTCTACGTCGGGACGTGCGTTGGCCTCTACGTCGGGATTTAGCTTACTTTCAGCTCTACGTCGGGACGTGCGTTGGCCTCTACGTCGGCATTTAGCTTACTTTCAGCTCTACGTCGGGACGTGCGTTGGGCTCTACGTCGGGACGTGCGTTGGGCTCTACGTCGAGACGTGCGTTGGGCTCTACGTCGGGACGTGCGTTGGGTTCTACGTCGGGACGTGCGTTGGGCTCTACGTCTGTAGTTAGCTAACTTTCTGCTCTACGTCGGGACGTGCGTTGGGCACTACGTCTGTAGTTAGCTAACTTTCAGCTCTACGTCGGGACGTGCGTTGGGCTCTACGTCGGGACGTGCGTTGGGCTCTACGTCGGGATTTAGCTTACTTTCAGCTCTACGTTGGGACGTGCGTTGGCCTCTACGTCGGGACGTGCGTTGGGCGCTACGTCGGGACGTGCGTTGGGCGCTACGTCGTGACGTGCGTTGGCCTCTACGTCGGGACGTGCGTTGGCCTCTACGTCGGGATTTAGCTTACTTTCAGCTCTACGTTGGGACGTGCCTTGGTCTCTACGTCGGGACGTGCGTTGGGCTCTACGTCGGGACACGCGTTGGGCTCTACGTCGGGACGCGCGTTGGGTTCTACGTCTGTAGTTAGCTAACTTTCAGCTCTACGTCGGGACGCGCGTTCGGCTCTTCGTCTGTAGTTAGCTAACTTTCAGCTCTACGTCGGGACGTGCGTTGGGCTCTACGTCGGGACGTGCGTTGGGCTCTACGTCGGGACGTGCGTTGGGCTCTACGTCGGGATTTAGCTTACTTTCAGCTCTACGTCGGGACGTGCGTTGGGCTCTACGTCGGGACGTGCGTTGGGCTCTACGTCGGGACGTGCATTGGGCTCTACGTCGGGACGTGCGTTGGGCTCTACGTCGGGATTTAGCTTACTTTCAGATCTACGTCGGGACGTGCGTTGGGCTCTACGTCGGGACGTGCGTTGGGCTCCACGTCGGGATTTAGCTTACTTTCAGGTCTACGTCGGGACGTGCGTTGGGCTCTACGTCGGGACGTGCGTTGGGCTCTACGTCGGGACGTGCGTTGATCTCTACGTCGGGACGTGCGTTGGGCTCTAGGTTGGGATTTAGCTTACTTTCAGCTCTACGTCGGGACGTGCGTTGGGCTCTACGTCGGGACGTGCGTTGGGCTCTACGTCTGTAGTTAGCTAACTTTCAGCTCTACGTCGGGACGTGCGTTGGGCGCTACGTCGAGACGTGCGTTGAGCTCTACGTCGGGACGTGCGTTGGGCTCTACGTTGGGATTTAGCTTACTTTCAGCTCTACGTCGGGACGTGCGTTGGGCTCTACGTCGGGACGTGCGTTGGGCTCTACGTCGGGACGTGCGTTGGCCTCTACGTCGGGATTTAGCTTACTTTCAGCTCTACGTCGGGACGCGCGTTGGGCTCTACGTCGGGATTTAGCTTACTTTCAGCTCTACGTCGGGACGTGCATTGGGCTCTCCGTCGGGACGTGCGTTGGGGTCTACGTCGGGACGTGCGTTGGGCTCTACGTCGGGATTTAGCTTACTTTCAGGTCTACGTCGGGACGTGCGTTGGGCTCTACGTCGGGACGTGCGTTGGGCTCTACGTCGGGACGTGCGTTGGGCTCTACGTCGGGACGTGCGTCGGGCACTACGTCGGGACGTGCGTTGGGCGCTACGTCGAGACGTGCGTTGAGCTCTACGTCGGGACGTGCGTTGGGCTCTACGTCGGGATTTAGCTTACTTTCAGCTATACGTCGGGACGTGCGTTGGGCTCTACGTCGGGACGTGCGTTGGGCTCTACGTCGGGACGTGCGTTGGGCTCTACGTCGGGATTTAGCTTACTTTCAGCTCTACGTCGGGACGTGCGTTGGGCTCTACGTCGGGACGTGCGTTGGGCTCTACGTCGGGACGTGCGTTGGGTTCTACGTCGGGACGTGCGTTGGGCTCTACGTCTGTAGTTAGCTAACTTTCTGCTCTACGTCGGGACGTGCGTTGGGCACTACGTCTGTAGTTAGCTAACTTTCAGCTCTACGTCGGGACGTGCGTTGGGCTCTACGTCGGGACGTGCGTTGGGCTCTACGTCGGGATTTAGCTTACTTTCAGCTCTACGTTGGGACGTGCGTTGGCCTCTACGTCGGGACGTGCGTTGGGCGCTACGTCGGGACGTGCGTTGGGCGCTACGTCGTGACGTGCGTTGGCCTCTACGTCGGGACGTGCGTTGGCATCTACGTCGGGATTTAGCTTACTTTCAGCTCTACGTCGGGACGTGCGTTGGCCTCTACGTCGGGACGTGCGTTGGGCTCTACGTCGGGACACGCGTTGGGCTCTACGTCGGGACGCGCGTTGGGTTCTACGTCTGTAGTTAGCTAACTTTCAGCTCTACGTCGGGACGCGCGTTCGGCTCTTCGTCTGTAGTTAGCTAACTTTCAGCTCTACGTCGGGACGTGCGTTGGGCTCTACGTCGGGACGTGCGTTGGGCTCTACGTCGGGACGTGCGTTGGGCTCTACGTCGGGATTTAGCTTACTTTCAGCTCTACGTCGGGACGTGCGTTGGGCTCTACGTCGGGACGTGCGTTGGGCTCTACGTCGGGACGTGTATTGGGCTCTACGTCGGGACGTGCGTTGGGCTCTACGTCGGGATTTAGCTTACTTTCAGCTCTACGTCGGGACGTGCGTTGGGCTCTACGTCGGGACGTGCGTTGGGCTCCACGTCGGGATTTAGCTTACTTTCAGGTCTACGTCGGGACGTGCGTTGGGCTCTACGTGGGGACGTGCGTTGGGCTCTACGTCGGGACGTGCGTTGGGCTCTACGTTGGGATTTAGCTTACTTTCAGCTCTACGTTGGGACACGCGTTGGGCTCTACGTCGGGACGCGCGTTGGGCTCTACGTCTGTAGTTAGCTAACTTTCAGCTCTACGTCGGGACGTGCGTTGGGCGCTACGTCGAGACGTGCGTTGAGCTCTACGTCGGGACGTGCGTTGGGCTCTACGTTGGGATTTAGCTTACTTTCAGCTCTACGTCGGGACGTGCGTTGGGCTCTACGTCGGGACGTGCGTTGGGCTCTACGTCGGGACGTGCGTTGGCCTCTACGTCGGGATTTAGCTTACTTTCAGCTCTACGTCGGGACGCGCGTTGGGCTCTACGTCGGGATTTAGCTTACTTTCAGCTCTACGTCGGGACGTGCATTGGGCTCTCCGTCGGGACGTGCGTTGGGGTCTACGTCGGGACGTGCGTTGGGCTCTACGTCGGGATTTAGCTTACTTTCAGGTCTACGTCGGGACGTGCGTTGGGCTCTACGTCGGGACGTGCGTTGGGCTCTACGTCGGGACGTGCGTCGGGCACTACGTCGGGACGTGCGTTGGGCGCTACATCGAGACGTGCGTTGAGCTCTACGTCGGGACGTGCGTTGGGCTCTACGTCGGGATTTAGCTTACTTTCAGCTATACGTCGGGACGTGCATTGGGCTCTACGTCGGACGTGCGTTGGGCTCTACGTCGGGACGTGCGTTGGGCTCTACGTCGGGATTTAGCTTACTTTCAGCTCTACGTCGGGACGTGCGTTGGGCTCTACGTCGGGACGTGCGTTGGGCTCTACGTCGGGACGTGCATTGGGCTCTACGTCGGGACGTGCGTTGGGCTCTACGTCGGGATTTAGCTTACTTTCAGCTCTACGTCGGGACGTGCGTTGGGCTCCACGTCGGGATTTAGCTTACTTTCAGGTCTACGTCGGGACGTGCGTTGGGCTCTACGTCGGGACGTGCGTTGGGCTCTACGTCGGGACGTGCGTTGGGCTCTACGTTGGGATTTAGCTTACTTTCAGCTCTACCTCGGGACGTGCGTTGGGCTCTACGTTGGGACGTGCGTTGGGCTCTACGTCTGTAGTTAGCTAACTTTCAGCTCTACGTCGGGACGTGCGTTGGGCTCTACGTCTGTAGTTAGCTAACTTTCAGCTCTACGTCGGGACGTGCGTTGGGCGCTACGTCGAGACGTGCGTTGAGCTCTACGTCGGGACGTGCGTTGGGCTCTACGTTGGGATTTAGCTTACTTTCAGCTCTACGTCGGGACGTGCGTTGGGCTCTACGTCGGGACGTGCGTTGGGCTCTACGTCGGGACGTGCGTTGGCCTCTACGTCGGGATTTAGCTTACTTTCAGCTCCACGTCGGGACGCGCGTTGGGCTCTACGTCGGGATTTAGCTTACTTTCAGCTCTACGTCGGGACGTGCATTGGGCTCTCCGTCGGGACGTGCGTTGGGGTCTACGTCGGGACGTGCGTTGGGCTCTACGTCGGGACGTGCGTTGGGCTCTACGTCGGGACGTGCGTCGGGCGCTACGTCGGGACGTGCGTTGGGCGCTACGTCGAGACGTGCGTTGAGCTCTACGTCGGGACGTGCGTTGGGCTCTACGTCGGGATTTAGCTTACTTTCAGCTATACGTCGGGACGTGCGTTGGGCTCTACGTCGGGACGTGCGTTGGGCGCTACGTCGGGACGTGCGTTGGGCGCTACGTCGGGACGTGCGTTGGGCTCTACGTCGGGACGTGCGTTGGGCTCTACGTTGGGATTTAGCTTACTTTCAACTCTACGTCGGGACGTGCGTTGGGCTCTACGTCGGGACGTGCGTTGGGCTCTACGTCTGTAGTTAGCTAACTTTCAGCTCTACGTCGGGACGTGCGTTGGGCGCTACGTCGGGACGTGCGTTGGGCGCTACGTCGGGACGTGCGCTGGGCTCTACGTCGGGACGTGCGTTGGGCTCTACGTCGGGACGTGCGTTGGGCTCTACGTCGGGATTTAGCTTACTTTCAGCTCCAAGTCGGGACGTGCGTTGGGCACTACGTCGGGACGTGCGTTGGGCTCTACGTCGGGACGCGCGTTGGGCTCTACGTCTGTAGTTAGCTAACTTTTAGCTCTATGTCGGGACGCGCGTTGGGCTCTACGTCTGTAGTTAGCTAACTTTCAGCTCTACGTCGGGACGCGCGTTGGGCTCTACGTCGGGACGTGCGTTGGGCTCTACGTCGGGACGTGCGTTGGGCTCTACGTCGGGATTTAGCTTACTTTCAGCTCCAAGTCGGGACGTGCGTTGGGCACTACGTCGGGACGTGCGTTGGGCTCTACGTCGGGACGCGCGTTGGGCTCTACGTCTGTAGTTAGCTAACTTTTAGCTCTATGTCGGGACGCGCGTTGGGCTCTACGTCTGTAGTTAGCTAACTTTCAGCTCTACGTCGGGACGCGCGTTGGGCTCTACGTCGGGACGTGCGTTGGGCTCTACATCTGTAGTTAGCTAACTTTCAGCTCTACGTCGGGACGTGCGTTGGTCGCCACGTCGGGACGTGCGTTGGGCTTTACGTCGGGACGTGCGTTGGGCTCTACGTCGGGACGTGCGTTGGGCTCTACGTCGGGATTTAGCTTACTTTCAGCTCTACGTCGGGACGTGCGTTGGCCTCTACGTCGGGACGTGCGTTGGCCTCTACGTCGGGACGTGCGTTGGCCTCTACGTCGGGATTTAGCTTACTTTCAGCTCTACGTCGGGACGTGCGTTGGGCGCTACGTCGGGACGTGCGTTGGGCGCTACTTCGGGACGTGCGTTGGGCGCTACGTCGGGATTTAGCTTACTTTCAGCTCTACGTCGGGACGTGCGTTGGGCTCTACGTCGGGACGTGCGTTGGGCTCTACGTCGGGACGTGCGTTGGCCTCTACGTCGGGATTTAGCTTACTTTCAGCTCTACGTCGGGACGCGCGTTGGGCTCTACGTCGGGATTTAGCTTACTTTCAGCTCTACGTCGGGACGTGCATTGGGCTCTCCGTCGGGACGTGCGTTGGGGTCTACGTCGGGACGTGCGTTGGGCTCTACGTCGGGATTTAGTTTACTTTCAGGTCTACGTCGGGACGTGCGTTGGGCTCTACGTCGGGACGTGCGTTGGGCTCTACGTCGGGACGTGCGTCGGGCACTACGTCGGGACGTGCGTTGGGCGCTACGTCGAGACGTGCGTTGAGCTCTACGTCGGGACGTGCGTTGGGCTCTACGTCGGGATTTAGCTTACTTTCAGCTATACGTCGGGACGTGCGTTGGGCTCTACGTCGGGACGTGCGTTGGGCTCTACGTCGGGACGTGCGTTGGGCTCTACGTCGGGATTTAGCTTACTTTCAGCTCTACGTCGGGACGTGCGTTGGGCTCTACGTCGGGACGTGCGTTGGGCTCTACGTCGGGACGTGCATTGGGCTCTACGTCGGGACGTGCGTTGGGCTCTACGTCGGGATTTAGCTTACTTTCAGCTCTACGTCGGGACGTGCGTTGGGCTCTACGTCGGGACGTGCGTTGGGCTCCACGTCGGGATTTAGCTTACTTTCAGGTCTACGTCGGGACGTGCGTTGGGCTCTACGTCGGGACGTGCGTTGGGCTCTACGTCGGGACGTGCGTTGGGCTCTACGTTGGGATTTAGCTTACTTTCAGCTCTACGTCGGGACGTGCGTTGGGCTCTACGTTGGGACGTGCGTTGGGCTCTACGTCTGTAGTTAGCTAACTTTCAGCTCTACGTCGGGACGTGCGTTGGGCTCTACGTCTGTAGTTAGCTAACTTTCAGCTCTACGTCGGGACGTGCGTTGGGCGCTACGTCGAGACGTGCGTTGAGCTCTACGTCGGGACGTGCGTTGGGCTCTACGTTGGGATTTAGCTTACTTTCAGCTCTACGTCGGGTCGTGCGTTGGGCTCTACGTCGGGACGTGCGTTGGGCTCTACGTCGGGACGTGCGTTGGCCTCTACGTCTGTAGTTAGCTAACTTTCAGCTCCACGTCGGGACGCGCGTTGGGCTCTACGTCGGGATTTAGCTTACTTTCAGCTCTACGTCGGGACGTGCATTGGGCTCTCCGTCGGGACGTGCGTTGGGGTCTACGTCGGGACGTGCGTTGGGCTCTACGTCGGGATTTAGCTTACTTTCAGGTCTACGTCGGGACGTGCGTTGGGCTCTACGTCGGGACGTGCGTTGGGCTCTACGTCGGGACGTGCGTTGGGCTCTACGTCGGGACGTGCGTCGGGCGCTACGTCGGGACGTGCGTTGGGCGCTACGTCGAGACGTGCGTTGAGCTCTACGTCGGGACGTGCGTTGGGCTCTACGTCGGGATTTAGCTTACTTTCAGCTATACGTCGGGACGTGCGTTGGGCTCTACGTCGGGACGTGCGTTGGGCGCTACGTCGGGACGTGCGTTGGGCTCTACGTCGGGACGTGCGTTGGGCTCTACGTTGGGATTTAGCTTACTTTCAACTCTACGTCGGGACGTGCGTTGGGCTCTACGTCGGGACGTGCGTTGGGCTCTACGTCTGTAGTTAGCTAACTTTCAGCTCTACGTCGGGACGTGCGTTGGGCGCTACGTCGGGACGTGCGTTGGGCGCTACGTCGGGACGTGCGCTGGGCTCTACGTCGGGACGTGCGTTGGGCTCTACGTCGGGACGTGTGTTGGGCTCTACGTCGGGATTTAGCTTACTTTCAGCTCCAAGTCGGGACGTGCGTTGGGCACTACGTCGGGACGTGCGTTGGGCTCTACGTCGGGACGCGCGTTGGGCTCTACGTCTGTAGTTAGCTAACTTTTAGCTCTATGTCGGGACGCGCGTTGGGCTCTACGTCTGTAGTTAGCTAACTTTCAGCTCTACGTCGGGACGCGCGTTGGGCTCTACGTCGGGACGTGCGTTGGGCTCTACATCTGTAGTTAGCTAACTTTCAGCTCTACGTCGGGACGTGCGTTGGTCGCCACGTCGGGACGTGCGTTGGGCTTTACGTCGGGACGTGCGTTGGGCTCTACGTCGGGACGTGCGTTGGGCTCTACGTCGGGATTTAGCTTACTTTCAGCTCTACGTCGGGACGTGCGTTGGCCTCTACGTCGGGACGTGCGTTGGCCTCTACGTCGGGACGTGCGTTGGCCTCTACGTCGGGATTTAGCTTACTTTCAGCTCTACGTCGGGACGTGCGTTGGGCGCTACGTCGGGACGTGCGTTGGGCGCTACTTCGGGACGTGCGTTGGGCGCTACGTCGGGATTTAGCTTACTTTCAGCTCTACGTCGAAACGTGCGTTGGTCTCTACGTCGGGACGTGCTTTGGGCTCTACGTCGGGATTTAGCTTAATTTCAGCTCTACGTCGGGACGTGCGTTGGCCTCTACGTCGGGACGTGCGTTGGCCTCTACGTCAGGACGTGCGTTGGCCTCTTCGTCGGGATTTAGCTTACTTTCAGCTCTACGTCGGGACGTGTGTTGGGCTCTACGTCGGGATTTAGCTCACTTTCAGCTCTACGTCGGGACGTGCGTTGGGCTCTACGTCTGGACGTGCGTTGGGCTCTACGTCGGGACGCGCGTTGGGCTCTACGTCGGTACGTGCGTTGGGCTCTACGTCGGGATTTAGCTTACTTTCAGCTCTACGTCGGGACGTGCGTTGGGCTCTACGTTGGGACGTGCGTTGGGCTCTACGTCTGGACGTGCGTTGGGCTCTACGTCGGGACGTGCGTTGGGCTCTACGTCGGTACGTGCGTTGGGCTCTACGTCGGGATTTAGCTTACTTTCAGCTCCAAGTCGGGACGTGCGTTGGGCACTACGTCGGGACGTGCGTTGGGCTCTACGTCGGGACGCGCGTTGGGCTCTACGTCTGTAGTTAGCTAACTTTTAGCTCTATGTCGGGACGCGCGTTGGGCTCTACGTCTGTAGTTAGCTAACTTTCAGCTCTACGTCGGGACGCGCGTTGGGCTCTACGTCGGGACGTGCGTTGGGCTCTACATCTGTAGTTAGCTAACTTTCAGCTCTACGTCGGGACGTGCGTTGGTCGCCACGTCGGGACGTGCGTTGGGCTTTACGTCGGGACGTGCGTTGGGCTCTACGTCGGGACGTGCGTTGGGCTCTACGTCGGGATTTAGCTTACTTTCAGCTCTACGTCGGGACGTGCGTTGGCCTCTACGTCGGGACGTGCGTTGGCCTCTACGTCGGGACGTGCGTTGGCCTCTACGTCGGGATTTAGCTTACTTTCAGCTCTACGTCGGGACGTGCGTTGGGCGCTACGTCGGGACGTGCGTTGGGCGCTACTTCGGGACGTGCGTTGGGCGCTACGTCGGGATTTAGCTTACTTTCAGCTCTACGTCGGGACGTGCGTTGGGCTGTATGTCGGGACGTGCGGTGGGCTCTACGTCGAAACGTGCGTTGGTCTCTACGTCGGGACGTGCTTTGGGCTCTACGTCGGGATTTAGCTTACTTTCAGCTCTACGTCGGGACGTGCGTTGGCCTCTACGTCGGGACGTGCGTTGGCCTCTAAGTCAGGACGTGCGTTGGCCTCTTCGTCGGGATTTAGCTTACTTTCAGCTCTACGTCGGGACGTGCGTTGGGCTCTACGTTGGGACGTGCGTTGGGCTCTATGTCTGTAGTTAGCTAACTTTCTGCTCTACGTCGGGACGTGCGTTGGGGTCTAGGTCTGTAGTTAGCTAACTTTCAGCTCTATGTCTGGATGTGCGTTGGGCGCTACGTCGGGACGTGCGTTGGGCTCTACGTCGGGACGTGCGTTGGGCTCTACGTCGGGATTTAGCTTACTTTCAGCTCTACGTCAGGACGTGCATTGGCCTCTACGTTGGGACGTGTGTTGGCCTCTACGTCGGGACGTGCGTTGGCCTCTACGTCGTGATTTAGCTTACTTTCAGGTCTACGTCGGGACGTGCGTTGGGCTCTACGTCGGGACGTGTGTTGGGCTCTACGTCGGGACACGCGTTGGGCTCTACGTCGGGACGCGCGTTGGGCTCTACGTCTGTAGTTAGCTAACTTTCAGCTCTACATCGGGACGCGCGTTGGGCTCTTCGTCTGTAGTTAGCTAACTTTCAGCTCTACGTCGGGACGTGCGTTGGGCTCTACGTCTGTAGTTAGCTAACTTTCAGCTCTACGTCGGGACGTGCGTTGGGCGCTACGTCGGGACGTGCGTTGGGCGCTACGTCGGGATTTAGCTTACTTTCAGCTCTACGTCGGGACGTGCGTTGGGCTCTACGTCAGGACGTGCGTTGGGCTCTACGTCGGGATGTGCGCTGGCCTCTACGTCGTGACGTGCGCTGGCCTCTACGTCGGGACGTGCGTTGGCCTCTACGTCGGGATTTAGCTTACTTTCAGCTCTACGTCGGGACGTGCGTTGGCCGGTACGTCGGGACGTGCGTTGGCCTCTACGTCGGGATTTAGCTTACTTTCAGCTCTACGTCGGGACGTGCGTTGGCCTCTACGTCGGGATTTAGCTTACTTTCAGCTCTACGTCGGGACATGCGTTGGGCTCTACGTCGGGACGTGCGTTGGGCTCTACGTCGGGACGTGCGTTGGGCTCTACGTCGGGATTTAGCTTACTTTCAGCTCTACGTTGGGACGTGCGTTGGCCTCTACGTCGGGATTTAGCTTACTTTCAGCTCTACGTCGGGACGTGCTTTGGCCTCTACGTCGGGACGTGCGTTGGCCTCTACGTCGGGATTTAGCTTACTTTCAGCTCTTCTTCGGGACGAGCGTTGGCCTCTACGTCGGGACGTGCGTTGGCATCTACGTCGGGATTTAGCTTACTTTCAGCTCTACGTCGGGACGTGTGTTGGGCTCTACGTCAGGATTTAGCTTACTTTCAGCTCTAAGACGGGACGTGCATTGGGCTGTACGTCGGGACGTGCGTTGGGCTGTACGTCGGGACGTGCGTTGGGCTCTACGTCGGGACGTGCGTTGGGCTCTACGTCTGTAGTTAGCTAACTTTCAGCTCTACGTCGGGACGTGCGTTGGGCTCTATGTCGGGACGTGCGTTTGGCGCTACTTCGGGACGTGCGTTGGGCTCTACGTCGGGACGTGCGTTGGGCTCTACGTCGGGATTTAGCTTACTTTCAGCTCTACGTCAGGACGTGCGTTGGCCTCTACGTCGAGACGTGCGTTGGCCTCTACGTCGGGATTTAGCTTACTTTCAGGTCTACGTCGGGACGCGCGTTGGGCTCTCCGTCTGTAGTTAGCTAACTTTCAGCTCTACGTCGGGACGCGGGTTGGGCTCTTCGTCTGTAGTTAGCTAACTTTCAGCTCTACGTCGGGACGTGCGTTGAGCTCTACGTCTGTAGTTAGCTAACTTTCAGCTCTACGTCGGGACGTGCGTTGGGCGCTACGTCGGGACGTGCGTTGGGCGCTACGTCGGGATTTAGCTTACTTTCAGCTCTACGTCAGGACGTGCGTTGGGCTCTACGTCGGGACGTGCGCTGGCCTCTACGTCGGGACGTGCGCTGGCCTCTACGTCGGGACGTGCGTTGGCCTCTACGTTGGGACGTGCTTTGGACTCTACGTCGGGATTTAGCTTACTTTCAGCTCTACGTCGGGACGTGCGTTGGGCTCTACGTCGGGACGTGCGTTGGGCTCTACGTCGGGACGTGCGTTGGGCTCTACGTCGGGATTTAGCTTACTTTCAGCTCTACGTCGGGACGTGCGTTGGCCTCTACGTCGGGACGTGCGTTGGCCTCTACGTCGGGACGTGCGTTGGCCTCTACGTCGGGATTTAGCTTACTTTCAGCTCTACGTTGGGACGTGCGTTGGCCTCTACGTCGGGATTTAGCTTACTTTCAGCTCTACGTCGGGACGTGCGTTGGGCTCTACGTCGGCACGTGCGTTGGGCTCTACGTCGGGACGTGCGTTGGGCTCTACGTCGGGACGTGCGTTGGGCTCTACGTCTGTAGTTAGCTAACTTTCAGCTCTACGTCGGGACGTGCGTTGGGCTCTACGTCGGGATTTAGCTTACTTTCAGCTCTACGTCGGGACATGCGTTGGGCTCTACGTCGGGACGTGCGTTGGGCTCTACGTCGGGACGTGCGTTGGGCTGTACGTCGGGATTTAGCTAACTGTCAGCTCTACGTCGGGACGTGCGTTGGGCTCTACGTCGGGACGTGCGTTGGGCTCTACGTCGGGATTTAGCTTACTTTCAGCTCTACGTTGGGACGTGCGTTGGCCTCTACGTCGGGATTTAGCTTACTTTCAGCTCTACGTCGGGACGTGCGTTGGGCTCTACGTCGGGACGTGCGTTGGGCTCTACGTCGGGACGTGCGTTGGGCTCTACGTCGGGACGTGCGTTCGGCTCTACGTCTGTAGTTAGCTAACTTTCAGCTCTACGTCGGGACGTGCGTTGGGCTCTACGTCGGGACGTGCTTTGGGCTCTACGTCGGGACGTGCGTTGGGCTCTACGTCGGGACGTGCGTTGGCATCTACGTTGGGATTTAGCTTACTTTCAGCTCTACGTCGGGACGTGCGTTGGGCTCTACGTCAGGATTTAGCTTACTTTCAGCTCTACGTCGGGACGTGCGTTGGGCTGTACGTCGGGACGTGCGTTGGGCTCTACGTCGGGACGTGCGTTGGGCTCTACGTCTGTAGTTAGCTAACTTTCAGGTCTACGTCGGGACGTGCGTTGGGCTCTATGTCGGGACGTGCGTTGGGCTCTACGTCGGGACGTGCGTTGGGCTCTACGTCGGGACGTGCGTTGGGCTCTACGTCGTGACGTGCGTTCGGCTTTACGTGGGGACGCGCGTTGGGCTCTACGTCTGAAGTTAGCTAACTTTCTGCTCTACGTCGGGATTTGCGTTGGGCTCTACGTCTGTAGTTAGCTAACTTTCAGCTCTACGTCGGGACGTGCGTTGGGCGCTACGTCGGGACGTGCGTTGGGCGCTACGTCGGGATGTGCGTTGGGCTCTACGTCGGGATTTAGCTTACTTTCAGGTCTACGTCGGGACACGCGTTGGGCTCTTCGTCTGTAGTTAGCTAACTTTCAGCTCTACGTCTTGACGCGCGTTGGGCTCTTCGTCTGGAGTTAGCTAACTTTCAGCTCTACGTCGGGACGTGCGTTGGGCTCTACGTCGGGACGTGCGTTGGGCTCTACATCGGGATTTAGCTTACTTTCAGCTCTACCTCGGTACGTGCGTTGGCCTCTACGTCGGCATTTAGCTTACTTTCAGCTCTACGTCGGGACGTACGTTGGGCTCTACGTCGGGACGTGCGTTGGGCTCTACATCGGGATTTAGCTTACTTTCAGCTCTACCTCGGTACGTGCGTTGGCCTCTACGTCGGCATTTAGCTTACTTTCAGCTCTACGTCGGGACGTGCGTTGGGCTCTACGTCGGGACGTGCGTTGGGCTCTACGTCGGGACGTGCGTTGGGCTCTACGTCTGTAGTTAGCAAACTTTCTGCTCTACGTCGGGACGTGCGTTGGGCTCTACGTCTGTAGTTAGCTAACTTTCAGCTCTACGTCGGGACGTGCGTTGGGCTCTACGTCGGGACGTGCGTTGGGCTCTACGTCTGTAGTTAGCTAACTTTCAGCTCTACGTCGGGACGTGCGTTGGGCTCTACGTCGGGACGTGCGTTGGGCTCTACGTAGGGATTTACCTTACTTTCAGCTCTACGTCGGGACGTGTGTTGGCCTCTACGTCGGGACGTGCGTTGGGCGCTGCGTCGGGACGTGCGTTGGCCTCTACGTCGGGACGTGCATTGGCCTCTACGTCGGTATTTAGCTTACTTTCAGCTCTACGTCGGGACGTGCGTTGGCCTCTACATCGGGACGTGCGTTGGGCTCTACGTCGGGACACGCGTTGGGCTCTACGTCGGGACGCGCGTTGGGCTCTACGTCTGTAGTTAGCTAACTTTCAGCTGTACGTCGGGACGTGCGTTGGGCTCTACGTCGGGACGTGCGTTGGGCTCTACGTCGGGACGTGCGTTGGGCTCTACCTCGGGATTTAGCTTACTTTCAGCTCTACGTCGGGACGTGCGTTGGGCTCTACGTCGGGACGTGCGTTGGGCTCTACGTCGGGACGTGCGTTGGGCTCTACGTTGGGATTTAGCTTACTTTCAGCTCTACGTCGGGACGTGCGTTGGGCTCTACGTCGGGACGTGCGTTGGGCTCTACGTCGGGACGTGCGTTGGGCTCTACGTCGGGACGTGCGTTGGGCTCTAGGTCTGTAGTTAGCTAACTTTCTGCTCTACGTCGGGACGTGCGTTGGGCTCTACGTCTGTAGTTAGCTAACTTTCAGCTCTACGTCGGGACGTGCGTTGGGCTCTACGTCGGGACGTGCGTTGGGCTCTACGTAGGGATTTACCTTACTTTCTGCTCTACGTCGGGACGTGCGTTGGCCTCTACGTCGGGACGTGCGTTGGGCGCTACGTCGGGACGTGCGTTGGCCTCTACGTCGGGACGTGCGTTGGCCTCTACGTCGGTATTTAGCTTACTTTCAGCTCTACATCGGGACGTGCGTTGGCCTCTATATCGGGACGTGCGTTTGGCTCTACGTTGGGACACGCGTTGGGCTCTACGTCGGGACGCGCGTTGGGCTCTACGTCTGTAGTTAGCTAACTTTCAGCTCTACGTCGGGACGTGCGTTGGGCTCTACGTCGGGACGTGCGTTGGGCTCTACGTCGGGACGTGCGTTGGCCTCTACGTCGGGACGTGCGTTGTTCTCTACCTCGGGATTTAGTTTACTTTCAGCTCTACGTCGGGACGTGCGTTGGGCTCTACGTCGGGACGTGCGTTGGGCTCTACGTCGGGACGTGCGTTGGGCTCTACGTCGGGATTTAGCTTACTTTCAGCTCTACGTCGGGACGTGCGTTGGGCTCTACGTCGGGACGTGCGTTGGGCTCTACGTCGGGACGTGCGTTGGGCTCTACATCGGGATTTAGCTTACTTTCAGGTCTATGTCGGGACGTGCGTTGGGCTCTACGTCGGGACGCGCGTTGGGCTCTACGTCGGGACGCGCGTTGGGCTCTACGTCGGGACGCGTGTTGGGCTCTACGTCGGGACGCGCGTTGGGCTCTACGTCTGTAGTTAGCTAACTTTCAGCTCTACGTCGGGACGTGCGTTGGGGTCTACGTCGGGATTTAGCTTACTTTCAGCTCTACGTCGGGTCATGCGTTGGGCTCTACGTCGGGACGTGCGTTGGGCTCTACGTCGGGACGTGCGTTGGGCTCTACGTCGGGACGTGCGTTGGGCTCTACCTCGGGATTTAGCTTACTTTCAGCTCTACGTCGGGACGTGCGTTGGGCTCTACGTCGGGACGTGCGTTGGGCTCTACGTCGGGACGTGCGTTGGGCTCTACATCGGGATTTAGCTTACTTTCAGGTCTATGTCGGGACGTGCGTTGGGCTCTACGTCGGGACGCGCGTTGCGCTCTACGTCGGGACGCGTGTTGGGCTCTACGTCGGTACGCGCGTTGGGCTCTACGTCTGTAATTAGCTAACTTTTAGCTCTACGTCGGGACGCGCGTTGGGCTCTACGTCTGTAGTTAGCTAACTTTCAGCTCTACGTCGGGACGTGCGTTGGGCTCTACGTCGGGATTTAGCTTACTTTCAGCTCTACGTCGGGTCATGCGTTGGGCTCTACGTCGGGACGTGCGTTGGGCTCTACGTCGGGATTTAGCTTACTTTCAGCTCTACGTCGGGACGTGCGTTGGCCTCTACGTCGGCATTTAGCTTACTTTCAGCTCTACGTCGGGACGTGCGTTGGCCTCTACGTCGGGACGTGCGTTGGGCTCTACGTCGGGACGTGCGTTGGGCTCTACGTCGGGACGTGCGTTGGGTTCTACGTCGGGACGTGCGTTGGGCTCTACGTCTGTAGTTATCTAACTTTCTGCTCTACGTCGGGACGTGCGTTGGGCTCTACGTCTGTAGTTAGCTAACTTTCAGCTCTACGTCGGGACGTGCGTTGGGCTCTACGTCGGGACGTGCGTTGGGCTCTACGTCGGGATTTAGCTTACTTTCAGCTCTACGTCGGGACGTGCGTTGGCCTCTATGTCGGGACGTGCTTTGGGCGTTACGTCGGGACGTGCGTTGGGCTCTACGTCGGGACGTGCGTTGGCCTCTACGTCGGGACGTGCGTTGGCCTCTACGTCGGGATTTAACTTACTTTCAGCTCTACGTCGGGACGTGCGTTGGCCTCTACGTCAGGACGTGCGTTGGGCTCTACGTCGGGACACGCATTGGGCTCTACGTCGGGACGCGCGTTGGGCTCTACGTCTGTAGTTAGCTAACTTTCAGCTCTACGTCGGGACGCACGTTGGGCTCTTCGTCTGTAGTTAGCTAACTTTCAGCTCTACGTCGGGACGTGCGTTGGGCTCTACGTCGGGACGTGCGTTGGGCTCTACGTCTGTAGTTAGCCAACTTTCAGCTCTACGTCGGGACGTGCGTTGGGCTCTACGTCGGGACGTGCGTTGGGCTCTACGTCTGTAGTTAGCTAACTTTCAGCTCTACGTCGGGACGTGCGTTGGGCGCTACGTCGGGACGTGCGCTGGGCTCTACGTCGGGACGTGCGTTGGGCTCTACGTCGGGACGTGCGTTGGGATCTACGTCGGGATTTAGCTTACTTTCAGTTCCACGTCGGGACGTGCGTTGGGCACTACGTCGGGACGTGCGTTGGGCTCTACGTCGGGACGCGCGTTGGGCTCTATGTCTGTAGGTAGCTAACTTTTAGCTCTACGTCGGGACGCGCGTTGGGCTCTACGTCTGTAGTTATCTAACTTTCAGCTCTACGTCGGGACGTGCGTTGGGCTCTACGTCGGGATTTAGCTTACTTTCAGCTCTACGTCGGGACGTGCGTTGGGCTCTACGTCGGGATTTAGCTTACTTTCAGCTCTACGTCGGGACGTGCGTTGGCCTCTACGTCGGCATTTAGCTTACTTTCAGCTCTACGTCGGGACGTGCGTTGGGCTCTACGTCGGGACGTGTGTTGGGCTCTACGTCGGGACGTGCGTTGGGCTCTACGTCGGGATTTAGCTTACTTTCAGCTCTACGTCGGGACGTGCGTTGGCCTCTACGTTGGGACGTGCGTTGGCCTCTACGTTGGGACGTGCGTTGGCCTCTACGTCGGGATTTAGCTTACTTTCAGCTCTACGTCGGGACGTGCGTTGGACGCTACGTCGGGACATGCGTTGGGCGCTACGTCGGGAAGTGCGTTGGGCGCTACTTCGGGACATGTGTTGGGCGCTACGTCGGGATTTAGCTTACTTTCAGCTCTACGTCGGGACGTGCGTTGGGCTCTATGTCGGGATGTGCGTTGGGCTCTACGTCGGGACGTGCGTTGGGCTCTACGTCGGGACGTGCGTTGGGCTCTACGTCGGGATTTAGCTTACTTTCAGCTCTACGTCGGGACGTGCGTTGGCCTCTACGTCGGGACGTGCGTTGTCCTCTACATCGGGACGTGCGTTGGCCTCTACGTCGGGACGTGCGTTGGCCTCTACGTCGGGATTTAGCTTACTTTCAGCTCTACGTCGGGACGTGCGTTGGGCGCTACGTCGGGACGTGCGTTGGGCGCTACTTCGGGACGTGCGTTGGGCGCTACGTCGGGATTTAGCTTACTTTCAGCTCTACGTCGGGACGTGCGTTGGGCTCTACGTCCGGATTTAGCTTACATTTAGCTCCACGTCGGGACGCGCGTTGGGCTCTAAGTCGGGACGCGCGTTGGGCTCTACGTCGGGACGTGCGTTGGGCTCTACGTCGGGACGTGCGTTGGGCTCTACGTCTGTAGTTAGCTAACTTTCAGCTCTACGTCGGGACGTGCGTTCGGCTCTACGTCTGTAGTTAGCTAACTTTCAGCTCTACGTCGGGACGTGCGTTCGGCTCTACGTCTGTAGTTAGCTAACTTTCAGCTCTACGTCGGGACGTGCGTTGGGCGCTACGTCGGGACGTGCGTTGGGCTCTACGTCGGGACGTGCGTTGGGCTCTACGTCGGGACGTGCGTTGGCCTCTACGTCCGGATTTAGCTTACATTGAGCTCCACGTCGGGACGCGCGTTGGGCTCTACGTCGGGACGTGCGTTGGGCTCTACGTCGGGACGTGCGTTGGGCTCTACGTCGGGACGTGCGTTGGGCTCTACGTCTGTAGTTAGCTAACTTTCAGCTCTACGTCGGGACGTGCGTTCGGCTTTACGTCTGTAGTTAGCTAACTTTCAGCTCTACGTCGGGACGTCCGTTGGGCGCTACGTCGGGACGTGCGTTGGGCTCTACGTCGGGACGTGCGTTGGGCTCTACGTCTGTAGTTAGCTAACTTTCAGCTCTACGTCGGGACGTGCGTTGGCCTCTACATCGGGACGTGCGTTGGCCTCTACGTCGGGACGTGCTTTGGGCTCTACGTCGGGACGTGCGTTGGCCTCTACTTCGGGATTTAGCTTACTTTCAGCTCTACGTTGGGACGTGCGTTGGCCTCTACGTCGGGACGTGCCTTGGCCTCTACGTTGGGATTTAGCTAACTTTCAGCTCTACGTTGGGACGTGCGTTGGCCTCTACGTCGGGACGTGCGTTGGCCTCTACGTCTATAGTTAGCTAACCTTCAGCTCTACATCGGGACGTGCGTTGGGCTCTACGTCTGGACGTGCGTTGGGCTCTACGTCGGGACGTGCGTTGGGCTCTACGTCTGTAGTTAGCCAACTTTTAGCTCTACGTCGGGACGTGCGTTGGGATCTACGTCGGGACGTGCGTTGGGCTCTACGTCGGGACGTGCGTTGGGCTCTACGTTGGGATTTAGCTTACTTTCAGCTCTACGTCGGGACGTGCGTTGGCCTCTACGTCGGGATTTAGCTTACTTTCAGCTCTACGTCGGGACGTGCGTTGGCCTCTACGTAGGGATTTAGCTTACATTCAGCTCTACGTCGGGACGTGCGTTGGGCTCTACGTCGGGACGTGCGTTGGGCTCTACGTCGGGACGTGCGTTGGGCTCTACGTCGGGACGTGCATTGGGCTCTACGTCTGTAGTTAGCTAACTTTCAGCTCTACGTCGGGACGTGCGTTGGCCTCTACGTCGGGATTTAGCTTACTTTCAGCTCTACGTCGGGACGTGCGTTGGGCTCTACGTCGGGACGTGCGTTGGGCTCTACGTCGGGACGTCCGTTAGACTCTACATCGGGACGTGCGTTGGGCTCTACGTCGGGACGTGCGTTGGCCTCTACGTCTGTAGTTAGCTAACTTTCAGCTCTACGTCGGGACGTGCGTTGGGCTCTACGTCTGTAGTTAGCTAACTTTCAGCTCTACGTCGGGACGTGCGTTGGGCGCTACGTCGGGACGTGCGTTGGGCCCTACGTCAAGACGTGCGTTGGGCTCTACGTTGGGATTTAGCTTACTTTCAGCTCTACGTCGGGACGTGCGTTGGGCTCTACGTCGGGACGTGCGTTGGGTTCTACGTCTGTAGTTAGCTAACTTTCAGCTCTACGTCGGGACATGCGTTGGGCGCTACGTCGGGACGTGCGTTGGGCTCTACGTCGGGACGTGCGCTGGGCTCTACGTCGGGACGTACGTTGGGCTCTACGTCGGGACGTGCGTTGGGCTCTACGTCGGGATTTAGCTTACTTTCAGTTCCACGTCGGGACGTGCGTTGGCCACTACGTCGGGACTTGCGTTGGGCTCTACGTCGGGACGCGCGTTGGGCTCTACGTCGGGACGCGCGTTGGGCTCTACGTCGGGATTTAGCTTACTTTCAGCTCTACGTCGGGACGTGCGTTGGGCTCTACGTCGGGACGTGCGTTGGCCTCTACGTCGGGATTTAGCTTACTTTCAGCTCTACGTCGGGACGTGCGTTGGCCTCTACGTCGGCATTTAGCTTACTTTCAGCTCTACGTCGGGACGTGCGTTGGGCTCTACGTCGGGACGTGCGTTGGGCTCTACGTCGAGACGTGCGTTGGGCTCTACGTCGGGACGTGCGTTGGGTTCTACGTCGGGACGTGCGTTGGGCTCTACGTCTGTAGTTAGCTAACTTTCTGCTCTACGTCGGGACGTGCGTTGGGCACTACGTCTGTAGTTAGCTAACTTTCAGCTCTACGTCGGGACGTGCGTTGGGCTCTACGTCGGGACGTGCGTTGGGCTCTACGTCGGGATTTAGCTTACTTTCAGCTCTACGTTGGGACGTGCGTTGGCCTCTACGTCGGGACGTGCGTTGGGCGCTACGTCGGGACGTGCGTTGGGCGCTACGTCGGGACGTGCGTTGGCCTCTACGTCGGGACGTGCGTTGGCCTCTACGTCGGGATTTAGCTTACTTTCAGCTCTACGTTGGGACGTGCCTTGGTCTCTACGTCGGGACGTGCGTTGGGCTCTACGTCGGGACACGCGTTGGGCTCTACGTCGGGACGCGCGTTGGGTTCTACGTCTGTAGTTAGCTAACTTTCAGCTCTACGTCGGGACGCGCGTTCGGCTCTTCGTCTGTAGTTAGCTAACTTTCAGCTCTACGTCGGGACGTGCGTTGGGCTCTACGTCGGGACGTGCGTTGGGGTCTACGTCGGGACGTGCGTTGGGCTCTACGTCGGGATTTAGCTTACTTTCAGCTCTACGTCGGGACGTGTGTTGGGCTCTACGTCGGGACGTGCGTTGGGCTCTACGTCGGGACGTGCATTGGGCTCTACGTCGGGACGTGCGTTGGGCTCTACGTCGGGATTTAGCTTACTTTCAGATCTACGTCGGGACGTGCGTTGGGCTCTACGTCGGGACGTGCGTTGGGCTCCACGTCGGGATTTAGCTTACTTTCAGGTCTACGTCGGGACGTGCGTTGGGCTCTACGTCGGGACGTGCGTTGGGCTCTACGTCGGGACGTGCGTTGATCTCTACGTCGGGACGTGCGTTGGGCTCTACGTTGGGATTTAGCTTACTTTCAGCTCTACGTCGGGACGTGCGTTGGGCTCTACGTCGGGACGTGCGTTGGGCTCTACGTCTGTAGTTAGCTAACTTTCAGCTCTACGTCGGGACGTGCGTTGGGCGCTACGTCGAGACGTGCGTTGAGCTCTACGTCGGGACGTGCGTTGGGCTCTACGTTGGGATTTAGCTTACTTTCAGCTCTACGTCGGGACGTGCGTTGGGCTCTACGTCGGGACGTGCGTTGGGCTCTACGTCGGGACGTGCGTTGGCCTCTACGTCGGGATTTAGCTTACTTTCAGCTCTACGTCGGGACGCGCGTTGGGCTCTACGTCGGGATTTAGCTTACTTTCAGCTCTACGTCGGGACGTGCATTGGGCTCTCCGTCGGGACGTGCGTTGGGGTCTACGTCGGGACGTGCGTTGGGCTCTACGTCGGGATTTAGCTTACTTTCAGGTCTACGTCGGGACGTGCGTTGGGCTCTACGTCGGGACGTGCGTTGGGCTCTACGTCGGGACGTGCGTTGGGCTCTACGTCGGGACGTGCGTCGGGCACTACGTCGGGACGTGCGTTGGGCGCTACGTCGAGACGTGCGTTGAGCTCTACGTCGGGACGTGCGTTGGGCTCTACGTCGGGATTTAGCTTACTTTCAGCTATACGTCGGGACGTGCGTTGGGCTCTACGTCGGGACGTGCGTTGGGCTCTACGTCGGGACGTGCGTTGGGCTCTACGTCGGCATTTAGCTTACTTTCAGCTCTACGTCGGGACGTGCGTTGGGCTCTACGTCGGGACGTGCGTTGGGCTCTACGTCGGGACGTGCGTTGGGTTCTACGTCGGGACGTGCGTTGGGCTCTACGTCTGTAGTTAGCTAACTTTCTGCTCTACGTCGGGACGTGCGTTGGGCACTACGTCTGTAGTTAGCTAACTTTCAGCTCTACGTCAGGACGTGCGTTGGGCTCTACGTCGGGACGTGCGTTGGGCTCTACGTCGGGATTTAGCTTACTTTCAGCTCTACGTTGGGACGTGCGTTGGCCTCTACGTCGGGACGTGCGTTGGGCGCTACGTCGGGACGTGCGTTGGGCGCTACGTCGTGACGTGCGTTGGCCTCTACGTCGGGACGTGCGTTGGCATCTACGTCGGGATTTAGCTTACTTTCAGCTCTACGTCGGGACGTGCGTTGGCCTCTACGTCGGGACGTGCGTTGGGCTCTACGTCGGGACACGCGTTGGGCTCTACGTCGGGACGCGCGTTGGGTTCTACGTCTGTAGTTAGCTAACTTTCAGCTCTACGTCGGGACGCGCGTTCGGCTCTTCGTCTGTAGTTAGCTAACTTTCAGCTCTACGTCGGGACGTGCGTTGGGCTCTACGTCGGGACGTGCGTTGGGCTCTACGTCGGGACGTGCGTTGGGCTCTACGTCGGGATTTAGCTTACTTTCAGCTCTACGTCGGGACGTGCGTTGGGCTCTACGTCGGGACGTGCGTTGGGCTCTACGTCGGGACGTGTATTGGGCTCTACGTCGGGACGTGCGTTGGGCTCTACGTCGGGATTTAGCTTACTTTCAGCTCTACGTCGGGACGTGCGTTGGGCTCTACGTCGGGACGTGCGTTGGGCTCCACGTCGGGATTTAGCTTACTTTCAGGTCTACGTCGGGACGTGCGTTGGGCTCTACGTGGGGACGTGCGTTGGGCTCTACGTCGGGACGTGCGTTGGGCTCTACGTTGGGATTTAGCTTACTTTCAGCTCTACGTTGGGACACGCGTTGGGCTCTACGTCGGGACGCGCGTTGGGCTCTACGTCTGTAGTTAGCTAACTTTCAGCTCTACGTCGGGACGTGCGTTGGGCGCTACGTCGAGACGTGCGTTGAGCTCTACGTCGGGACGTGCGTTGGGCTCTACGTTGGGATTTAGCTTACTTTCAGCTCTACGTCGGGACGTGCGTTGGGCTCTACGTCGGGACGTGCGTTGGGCTCTACGTCGGGACGTGCGTTGGCCTCTACGTCGGGATTTAGCTTACTTTCAGCTCTACGTCGGGACGCGCGTTGGGCTCTACGTCGGGATTTAACTTACTTTCAGCTCTACGTCGGGACGTGCATTGGGCTCTCCGTCGGGACGTGCGTTGGGGTCTACGTCGGGACGTGCGTTGGGCTCTACGTCGGGATTTAGCTTACTTTCAGGTCTACGTCGGGACGTGCGTTGGGCTCTACGTCGGGACGTGCGTTGGGCTCTACGTCGGGACGTGCGTCGGGCACTACGTCGGGACGTGCGTTGGGCGCTACGTCGAGACGTGCGTTGAGCTCTACGTCGGGACGTGCGTTGGGCTCTACGTCGGGATTTAGCTTACTTTCAGCTATACGTCGGGACGTGCGTTGGGCTCTACGTCGGACGTGCGTTGGGCTCTACGTCGGGACGTGCGTTGGGCTCTACGTCGGGATTTAGCTTACTTTCAGCTCTACGTCGGGACGTGCGTTGGGCTCTACGTCGGGACGTGCGTTGGGCTCTACGTCGGGACGTGCATTGGGCTCTACGTCGGGACGTGCGTTGGGCTCTACGTCGGGATTTAGCTTAATTTCAGCTCTACGTCGGGACGTGCGTTGGGCTCTACGTCGGGACGTGCGTTGGGCTCCACGTCGGGATTTAGCTTACTTTCAGGTCTACGTCGGGACGTGCGTTGGGCTCTACGTCGGGACGTGCGTTGGGCTCTACGTCGGGACGTGCGTTGGGCTCTACGTTGGGATTTAGCTTACTTTCAGCTCTACGTCGGGACGTGCGTTGGGCTCTACGTTGGGACGTGCGTTGGGCTCTACGTCTGTAGTTAGCTAACTTTCAGCTCTACGTCGGGACGTGCGTTGGGCTCTACGTCTGTAGTTAGCTAACTTTCAGCTCTACGTCGGGACGTGCGTTGGGCGCTACGTCGAGACGTGCGTTGAGCTCTACGTCGGGACGTGCGTTGGGCTCTACGTTGGGATTTAGCTTACTTTCAGCTCTACGTCGGGACGTGCGTTGGGCTCTACGTCGGGACGTGCGTTGGGCTCTACGTCGGGACGTGCGTTGGCCTCTACGTCGGGATTTAGCTTACTTTCAGCTCTACGTCGGGACGTGCATTGGGCTCTCCGTCGGGACGTGCGTTGGGGTCTACGTCGGGACGTGCGTTGGGCTCTACGTCGGGATTTAGCTTACTTTCAGGTCTACGTCGGGACGTGCGTTGGGCTCTACGTCGGGACGTGCGTTGGGCTCTACGTCGGGACGTGCGTTGGGCTCTACGTCGGGACGTGCGTCGGGCGCTACGTCGGGACGTGCGTTGGGCGCTACGTCGAGACGTGCGTTGAGCTCTACGTCGGGACGTGCGTTGGGCTCTACGTCGGGATTTAGCTTACTTTCAGCTATACGTCGGGACGTGCGTTGGGCTCTACGTCGGGACGTGCGTTGGGCGCTACGTCGGGACGTGCGTTGGGCTCTACGTCGGGACGTGCGTTGGGCTCTACGTTGGGATTTAGCTTACTTTCAACTCTACGTCGGGACGTGCGTTGGGCTCTACGTCGGGACGTGCGTTGGGCTCTACGTCTGTAGTTAGCTAACTTTCAGCTCTACGTCGGGACGTGCGTTGGGCGCTACGTCGGGACGTGCGTTGGGCGCTACGTCGGGACGTGCGCTGGGCTCTACGTCGGGACGTGCGTTGGGCTCTACGTCGGGACGTGCGTTGGGCTCTACGTCGGGATTTAGCTTACTTTCAGCTCCAAGTCGGGACGTGCGTTGGGCACTACGTCGGGACGTGCGTTGGGCTCTACGTCGGGACGCGCGTTGGGCTCTACGTCTGTAGTTAGCTAACTTTTAGCTCTATGTCGGGACGCGCGTTGGGCTCTACGTCTGTAGTTAGCTAACTTTCAGCTCTACGTCGGGACGCGCGTTGGGCTCTACGTCGGGACGTGCGTTGGGCTCTACATCTGTAGTTAGCTAACTTTCAGCTCTACGTCGGGACGTGCGTTGGTCGCCACGTCGGGACGTGCGTTGGGCTTTACGTCGGGACGTGCGTTGGGCTCTACGTCGGGACGTGCGTTGGGCTCTACGTCGGGATTTAGCTTACTTTCAGCTCTACGTCGGGACGTGCGTTGGCCTCTACGTCGGGACGTGCGTTGGCCTCTACGTCGGGACGTGCGTTGGCCTCTACGTCGGGATTTAGCTTACTTTCAGCTCTACGTCGGGACGTGCGTTGGGCGCTACGTCGGGACGTGCGTTGGGCGCTACTTCGGGACGTGCGTTGGGCGCTACGTCGGGATTTAGCTTACTTTCAGCTCTACGTCGGGACGTGCGTTGGGCTCTACGTCGGGACGTGCGTTGGGCTCTACGTCGGGACGTGCGTTGGCCTCTACGTCGGGATTTAGCTTACTTTCAGCTCTACGTCGGGACGCGCGTTGGGCTCTACGTCGGGATTTAGCTTACTTTCAGCTCTACGTCGGGACGTGCATTGGGCTCTCCGTCGGGACGTGCGTTGGGGTCTACGTCGGGACGTGCGTTGGGCTCTACGTCGGGATTTAGCTTACTTTCAGGTCTACGTCGGGACGTGCGTTGGGCTCTACGTCGGGACGTGCGTTGGGCTCTACGTCGGGACGTGCGTCGGGCACTACGTCGGGACGTGCGTTGGGCGCTACGTCGAGACGTGCGTTGAGCTCTACGTCGGGACGTGCGTTGGGCTCTACGTCGGGATTTAGCTTACTTTCAGCTATACGTCGGGACGTGCGTTGGGCTCTACGTCGGGACGTGCGTTGGGCTCTACGTCGGGACGTGCGTTGGGCTCTACGTCGGGATTTAGCTTACTTTCAGCTCTACGTCGGGACGTGCGTTGGGCTCTACGTCGGGACGTGCGTTGGGCTCTACGTCGGGACGTGCATTGGGCTCTACGTCGGGACGTGCGTTGGGCTCTACGTCGGGATTTAGCTTACTTTCAGCTCTACGTCGGGACGTGCGTTGGGCTCTACGTCGGGACGTGCGTTGGGCTCCACGTCGGGATTTAGCTTACTTTCAGGTCTACGTCGGGACGTGCGTTGGGCTCTACGTCGGGACGTGCGTTGGGCTCTACGTCGGGACGTGCGTTGGGCTCTACGTTGGGATTTAGCTTACTTTCAGCTCTACGTCGGGACGTGCGTTGGGCTCTACGTTGGGACGTGCGTTGGGCTCTACGTCTGTAGTTAGCTAACTTTCAGCTCTACGTCGGGACGTGCGTTGGGCTCTACGTCTGTAGTTAGCTAACTTTCAGCTCTACGTCGGGACGTGCGTTGGGCGCTACGTCGAGACGTGCGTTGAGCTCTACGTCGGGACGTGCGTTGGGCTCTACGTTGGGATTTAGCTTACTTTCAGCTCTACGTCGGGACGTGCGTTGGGCTCTACGTCGGGACGTGCGTTGGGCTCTACGTCGGGACGTGCGTTGGCCTCTACGTCTGTAGTTAGCTAACTTTCAGCTCCACGTCGGGACGCGCGTTGGGCTCTACGTCGGGATTTAGCTTACTTTCAGCTCTACGTCGGGACGTGCATTGGGCTCTCCGTCGGGACGTGCGTTGGGGTCTACGTCGGGACGTGCGTTGGGCTGTACGTCGGGATTTAGCTTACTTTCAGGTCTACGTCGGGACGTGCGTTGGGCTCTACGTCGGGACGTGCGTTGGGCTCTACGTCGGGACGTGCGTCGGGCGCTACGTCGGGACGTGCGTCGGGCGCTACGTCGAGACGTGCGTTGAGCTCTACGTCGGGACGTGCGTTGGGCTCTACGTCGGGATTTAGCTTACTTTCAGCTATACGTCGGGACGTGCGTTGGGCTCTACGTCGGGACGTGCGTTGGGCGCTACGTCGGGACGTGCGTTGGGCTCTACGTCGGGACGTGCGTTGGGCTCTACGTTGGGATTTAGCTTACTTTCAACTCTACGTCGGGACGTGCGTTGGGCTCTACGTCGGGACGTGCGTTGGGCTCTACGTCTGTAGTTAGCTAACTTTCAGCTCTACGTCGGGACGTGCGTTGGGCGCTACGTCGGGACGTGCGTTGGGCGCTACGTCGGGACGTGCGCTGGGCTCTACGTCGGGACGTGCGTTGGGCTCTACGTCGGGACGTGTGTTGGGCTCTACGTCGGGATTTAGCTTACTTTCAGCTCCAAGTCGGGACGTGCGTTGGGCACTACGTCGGGACGTGCGTTGGGCTCTACGTCGGGACGCGCGTTGGGCTCTACGTCTGTAGTTAGCTAACTTTTAGCTCTATGTCGGGACGCGCGTTGGGCTCTACGTCTGTAGTTAGCTAACTTTCAGCTCTACGTCGGGACGCGCGTTGGGCTCTACGTCGGGACGTGCGTTGGGCTCTACATCTGTAGTTAGCTAACTTTCAGCTCTACGTCGGGACGTGCGTTGGTCGCCACGTCGGGACGTGCGTTGGGCTTTACGTCGGGACGTGCGTTGGGCTCTACGTCGGGACGTGCGTTGGGCTCTACGTCGGGATTTAGCTTACTTTCAGCTCTACGTCGGGACGTGCGTTGGCCTCTACGTCGGGACGTGCGTTGGCCTCTACGTCGGGACGTGTGTTGGGCTCTACGTCGGGATTTAGCTTACTTTCAGCTCTACGTCGGGACGTGCGTTGGGCGCTACGTCGGGACGTGCGTTGGGCGCTACTTCGGGACGTGCGTTGGGCGCTACGTCGGGATTTAGCTTACTTTCAGCTCTACGTCGGGACGTGCGTTGGGCTCTATGTCGGGACGTGCGGTGGGCTCTACGTCGAAACGTGCGTTGGTCTCTACGTCGGGACGTGCTTTGGGCTCTACGTCGGGATTTAGCTTACTTTCAGCTCTACGTCGGGACGTGCGTTGGCCTCTACGTCGGGACGTGCGTTGGCCTCTACGTCAGGACGTGCGTTGGCCTCTTCGTCGGGATTTAGCTTACTTTCAGCTCTACGTCGGGACGTGTGTTGGGCTCTACGTCGGGATTTAGCTCACTTTCAGCTCTACGTCGGGACGTGCGTTGGGCTCTACGTCTGGACGTGCGTTGGGCTCTACGTCGGGACGCGCGTTGGGCTCTACGTCGGTACGTGCGTTGGGCTCTACGTCGGGATTTAGCTTACTTTCAGCTCTACGTCGGGACGTGCGTTGGGCTCTACGTTGGGACGTGCGTTGGGCTCTACGTCTGGACGTGCGTTGGGCTCTACGTCGGGACGTGCGTTGGGCTCTACGTCGGTACGTGCGTTGGGCTCTACGTCGGGATTTAGCTTACTTTCAGCTCCAAGTCGGGACGTGCGTTGGGCACTACGTCGGGACGTGCGTTGGGCTCTACGTCGGGACGCGCGTTGGGCTCTACGTCTGTAGTTAGCTAACTTTTAGCTCTATGTCGGGACGCGCGTTGGGCTCTACGTCTGTAGTTAGCTAACTTTCAGCTCTACGTCGGGACGCGCGTTGGGCTCTACGTCGGGACGTGCGTTGGGCTCTACATCTGTAGTTAGCTAACTTTCAGCTCTACGTCGGGACGTGCGTTGGTCGCCACGTCGGGACGTGCGTTGGGCTTTACGTCGGGACGTGCGTTGGGCTCTACGTCGGGACGTGCGTTGGGCTCTACGTCGGGATTTAGCTTACTTTCAGCTCTACGTCGGGACGTGCGTTGGCCTCTACGTCGGGACGTGCGTTGGCCTCTATGTCGGGACGTGCGTTGGCCTCTACGTCGGGATTTAGCTTACTTTCAGCTCTACGTCGGGACGTGCGTTGGGCGCTACGTCGGGACGTGCGTTGGGCGCTACTTCGGGACGTGCGTTGGGCGCTACGTCGGGATTTAGCTTACTTTCAGCTCTACGTCGGGACGTGCGTTGGGCTGTATGTCGGGACGTGCGGTGGGCTCTACGTCGAAACGTGCGTTGGTCTCTACGTCGGGACGTGCTTTGGGCTCTACGTCGGGATTTAGCTTACTTTCAGCTCTACGTCGGGACGTGCGTTGGCCTCTACGTCGGGACGTGCGTTGGCCTTTAAGTCAGGACGTGCGTTGGCCTCTTCGTCGGGATTTAGCTTACTTTCAGCTCTACGTCGGGACGTGTGTTGGGCTCTACGTCGGGATTTAGCTCACTTTCAGCTCTACGTCGGGACGTGCGTTGGGCTCTACGTCGGGACGTGCGTTGGGCTCTACGTCGGGACGTGCGTTGGGCTCTACGTCGGTACGTGCGTTGGGCTCTACGTCGGGATTTAGCTTACTTTCAGCTCTACGTCGGGACGTGCGTTGGGCTCTACGTTGGGACGTGCGTTGGGCTCTATGTCTGTAGTTAGCTAACTTTCTGCTCTACGTCGGGACGTGCGTTGGGGTCTAGGTCTGTAGTTAGCTAACTTTCAGCTCTATGTCTGGATGTGCGTTGGGCGCTACGTCGGGACGTGCGTTGGGCTCTACGTCGGGACGTGCGTTGGGCTCTACGTCGGGATTTAGCTTACTTTCAGCTCTACGTCAGGACGTGCATTGGCCTCTACGTTGGGACGTGTGTTGGCCTCTACGTCGGGACGTGCGTTGGCCTCTACGTCGTGATTTAGCTTACTTTCAGGTCTACGTCGGGACGTGCGTTGGGCTCTACGTCGGGACGTGTGTTGGGCTCTACGTCGGGACACGCGTTGGGCTCTACGTCGGGACGCGCGTTGGGCTCTACGTCTGTAGTTAGCTAACTTTCAGCTCTACATCGGGACGCGCGTTGGGCTCTTCGTCTGTAGTTAGCTAACTTTCAGCTCTACGTCGGGACGTGCGTTGGGCTCTACGTCTGTAGTTAGCTAACTTTCAGCTCTACGTCGGGACGTGCGTTGGGCGCTACGTCGGGACGTGCGTTGGGCGCTACGTCGGGATTTAGCTTACTTTCAGCTCTACGTCGGGACGTGCGTTGGGCTCTACGTCAGGACGTGCGTTGGGCTCTACGTCGGGATGTGCGCTGGCCTCTACGTCGTGACGTGCGCTGGCCTCTACGTCGGGACGTGCGTTGGCCTCTACGTCGGGATTTAGCTTACTTTCAGCTCTACGTCGGGACGTGCGTTGGCCGGTACGTCGGGACGTGCGTTGGCCTCTACGTCGGGATTTAGCTTACTTTCAGCTCTACGTCGGGACGTGCGTTGGCCTCTACGTCGGGATTTAGCTTACTTTCAGCTCTACGTCGGGACATGCGTTGGGCTCTACGTCGGGACGTGCGTTGGGCTCTACGTCGGGACGTGCGTTGGGCTCTACGTCGGGATTTAGCTTACTTTCAGCTCTACGTTGGGACGTGCGTTGGGCTCTACGTCGGGATTTAGCTTACTTTCAGCTCTACGTCGGGACGTGCGTTGGGCTCTACGTCGGGACGTGCGTTGGGCTCTACGTCGGGACGTGCGTTGGGCTCTACGTCTGTAGTTAGCTAACTTTCAGCTCTACGTCGGGACGTGCGTTGGGCTCTACGTCGGGACGTGCGTTGGGCGCTATGTCGGGACGTGCGTTGGGCTCTACGTCGGGACGTGCGTTGGGCTCTACGTCGGGACGTGCGTTGGGCTCTACGTCGGCATTTAGCTTAATTTCAGCTCTACGTCGGGACGTGGGTTGGCCTCTACGTCGGGACGTGCGTTGTCCTCTATGTCGGGACGTGCGTTGGCCTCTAAGTCGGGACGTGCGTTGTCCTCTACGTCGGGACGTGCGTTGGCCTCTACGTCGGGATTTAGCTTACTTTCAGCTCTACGTCGGGACGTGCGTTGGGCGCTATTTCGGGACGTGCGTTGGGCGCTACGTCGGGACGTGCGTTGGGCTCTACGTCGGGACGTGCGTTGGGCTCTACGTCGGGACGTGCGTTGGGCTCTACGTCGGGATTTATCTTACTTTCAGCTCTACGTCGGGACGTGCTTTGGCCTCTACGTCGGGACGTGCGTTGGCCTCTACGTCGGGATTTAGCTTACTTTCAGCTCTTCTTCGGGACGAGCGTTGGCCTCTACGTCGGGACGTGCGTTGGCATCTACGTCGGGATTTAGCTTACTTTCAGCTCTACGTCGGGACGTGTGTTGGGCTCTACGTCAGGATTTAGCTTACTTTCAGCTCTAAGACGGGACGTGCATTGGGCTGTACGTCGGGACGTGCGTTGGGCTGTACGTCGGGACGTGCGTTGGGCTCTACGTCGGGACGTGCGTTGGGCTCTACGTCTGTAGTTAGCTAACTTTCAGCTCTACGTCGGGACGTGCGTTGGGCTCTATGTCGGGACGTGCGTTGGGCGCTACTTCGGGACGTGCGTTGGGCTCTACGTCGGGACGTGCGTTGGGCTCTACGTCGGGATTTAGCTTACTTTCAGCTCTACGTCAGGACGTGCGTTGGCCTCTACGTCGAGACGTGCGTTGGCCTCTACGTCGGGATTTAGCTTACTTTCAGGTCTACGTCGGGACGCGCGTTGGGCTCTCCGTCTGTAGTTAGCTAACTTTCAGCTCTACGTCGGGACGCGGGTTGGGCTCTTCGTCTGTAGTTAGCTAACTTTCAGCTCTACGTCGGGACGTGCGTTGAGCTCCACGTCTGTAGTTAGCTAACTTTCAGCTCTACGTCGGGACGTGCGTTGGGCGCTACGTCGGGACGTGCGTTGGGCGCTACGTCGGGATTTAGCTTACTTTCAGCTCTACGTCAGGACGTGCGTTGGGCTCTACGTCGGGACGTGCGCTGGCCTCTACGTCGGGACGTGCGCTGGCCTCTACGTCGGGACGTGCGTTGGCCTCTACGTTGGGACGTGCTTTGGACTCTACGTCGGGATTTAGCTTACTTTCAGCTCTACGTCGGGACGTGCGTTGGGCTCTACGTCTGTAGTTAGCTAACTTTCAGCTCTACGTCGGGACGTGCGTTGGGCTCTACGTCGGGACGTGCGTTGGGCGCTATGTCGGGACGTGCGTTGGGCTCTACGTCGGGACGTGCGTTGGGCTCTACGTCGGGACGTGCGTTGGGCTCTACGTCGGCATTTAGCTTAATTTCAGCTCTACGTCGGGACGTGCGTTGGCCTCTACGTCGGGACGTGCGTTGTCCTCTATGTCGGGACGTGCGTTGGCCTCTAAGTCGGGACGTGCGTTGTCCTCTACGTCGGGACGTGCGTTGGCCTCTACGTCGGGATTTAGCTTACTTTCAGCTCTACGTCGGGACGTGCGTTGGGCGCTATTTCGGGACGTGCGTTGGGCGCTACGTCGGGACGTGCGTTGGGCTCTACGTCGGGACGTGCGTTGGGCTCTACGTCGGGACGTGCGTTGGGCTCTACGTCGGGATTTATCTTACTTTCAGCTCTACGTCGGGACGTGCTTTGGCCTCTACGTCGGGACGTGCGTTGGCCTCTACGTCGGGATTTAGCTTACTTTCAGCTCTTCTTCGGGACGAGCGTTGGCCTCTACGTCGGGACGTGCGTTGGCATCTACGTCGGGATTTAGCTTACTTTCAGCTCTACGTCGGGACGTGTGTTGGGCTCTACGTCAGGATTTAGCTTACTTTCAGCTCTAAGACGGGACGTGCATTGGGCTGTACGTCGGGACGTGCGTTGGGCTGTACGTCGGGACGTGCGTTGGGCTCTACGTCGGGACGTGCGTTGGGCTCTACGTCTGTAGTTAGCTAACTTTCAGCTCTACGTCGGGACGTGCGTTGGGCTCTATGTCGGGACGTGCGTTGGGCGCTACTTCGGGACGTGCGTTGGGCTCTACGTCGGGACGTGCGTTGGGCTCTACGTCGGGATTTAGCTTACTTTCAGCTCTACGTCAGGACGTGCGTTGGCCTCTACGTCGAGACGTGCGTTGGCCTCTACGTCGGGATTTAGCTTACTTTCAGGTCTACGTCGGGACGCGCGTTGGGCTCTCCGTCTGTAGTTAGCTAACTTTCAGCTCTACGTCGGGACGCGGGTTGGGCTCTTCGTCTGTAGTTAGCTAACTTTCAGCTCTACGTCGGGACGTGCGTTGAGCTCTACGTCTGTAGTTAGCTAACTTTCAGCTCTACGTCGGGACGTGCGTTGGGCGCTACGTCGGGACGTGCGTTGGGCGCTACGTCGGGATTTAGCTTACTTTCAGCTCTACGTCAGGACGTGCGTTGGGCTCTACGTCGGGACGTGCGCTGGCCTCTACGTCGGGACGTGCGCTGGCCTCTACGTCGGGACGTGCGTTGGCCTCTACGTTGGGACGTGCTTTGGACTCTACGTCGGGATTTAGCTTACTTTCAGCTCTACGTCGGGACGTGCGTTGGGCTCTACGTCGGGACGTGCGTTGGGCTCTACGTCGGGACGTGCGTTGGGCTCTACGTCGGGATTTAGCTTACTTTCAGCTCTACGTCGGGACGTGCGTTGGCCTCTACGTCGGGACGTGCGTTGGCCTCTACGTCGGGACGTGCGTTGGCCTCTACGTCGGGATTTAGCTTACTTTCAGCTCTACGTTGGGACGTGCGTTGGCCTCTACGTCGGGATTTAGCTTACTTTCAGCTCTACGTCGGGACGTGCGTTGGGCTCTACGTCGGCACGTGCGTTGGGCTCTACGTCGGGACGTGCGTTGGGCTCTACGTCGGGACGTGCGTTGGGCTCTACGTCTGTAGTTAGCTAACTTTCAGCTCTACGTCGGGACGTGCGTTGGGCTCTACGTCGGGATTTAGCTTACTTTCAGCTCTACGTCGGGACATGCGTTGGGCTCTACGTCGGGACGTGCGTTGGGCTCTACGTCGGGACGTGCGTTGGGCTGTACGTCGGGATTTAGCTAACTGTCAGCTCTACGTCGGGACGTGCGTTGGGCTCTACGTCGGGACGTGCGTTGGGCTCTACGTCGGGATTTAGCTTACTTTCAGCTCTACGTTGGGACGTGCGTTGGCCTCTACGTCGGGATTTAGCTTACTTTCAGCTCTACGTCGGGACGTGCGTTGTGCTCTACGTCGGGACGTGCGTTGGGCTCTACGTCGGGACGTGCGTTGGGCTCTACGTCGGGACGTGCGTTGGGCTCTACGTCTGTAGTTAGCTAACTTTCAGCTCTACGTCGGGACGTGCGTTGGGCTCTACGTCGGGACGTGTTTTGGGCTCTACGTCGGGACGTGCGTTGGGCTCTACGTCGGGACGTGCGTTGGCATCTACGTCGGGATTTAGCTTACTTTCAGCTCTACGTCGGGACGTGCGTTGGGCTCTACGTCAGGATTTAGCTTACTTTCAGCTCTACGTCGGGACGTGCGTTGGGCACTACGTCGGGACGTGCGTTGGGCTCTACGTCGGGACGTGCGTTGGGCTCTACGTCTGTAGTTAGCTAACTTTCAGGTCTACGTCGGGACGTGCGTTGGGCTCTATGTCGGGACGTGCGTTGGGCTCTACGTCGGGACGTGCGTTGGGCTCTACGTCGGGACGTGCGTTGGGCTCTACGTCGTGACGTGCGTTCGGCTTTACGTGGGGACGCGCGTTGGGCTCTACGTCTGAAGTTAGCTAACTTTCTGCTCTACGTCGGGATTTGCGTTGGGCTCTACGTCTGTAGTTAGCTAACTTTCAGCTCTACGTCGGGACGTGCGTTGGGCGCTACGTCGGGACGTGCGTTGGGCGCTACGTCGGGACGTGCGTTGGGCTCTACGTCGGGATTTAGCTTACTTTCAGGTCTACGTCGGGACACGCGTTGGGCTCTTCGTCTGTAGTTAGCTAACTTTCAGCTCTACGTCTTGACGCGCGTTGGGCTCTTCGTCTGGAGTTAGCTAACTTTCAGCTCTACGTCGGGACGTGCGTTGGGCTCTACGTCTGTAGTTAGCTAACTTTCAGCTCTACGTCGGGACGTGCGTTGGGCGCTACGTCGGGACGTGCGTTGGGCGCTACGTCGGGATTTAGCTTACTTTCAGCTCTACGTCGGGACGTGCGTTGGGCTCTACGTCGGGACGTGCGCTGGCCTCTACGTCGGGACGTGCGCTGGCCTCTACGTCGGGACGTGCGTTGGCCTCTACGTTGAGACGTGCGTTGGCCTCTACGTCGGGATTTAGCTTACTTTCAGCTCTACGTCGGGACGTGCGTTGGGCTCTACGTCGGGACGTGCGTTGGGCTCTACGTCGGGACGTGCGTTGGGCTCTACGTCGGGATTTAGCTAACTTTCAGCTCTACGTCGGGACGTGCGTTGGGCTCTACGTCGGGACGTGCGTTGGGCTCTACGTCGGGATTTAGCTTACTTTCAGCTCTACGTTGGGACGTGCGTTGGGCTCTACGTCGGGATTTAGCTTACTTTCAGCTCTACGTCGGGACGTGCGTTGGGCTCTACGTCGGGACGTGCGTTGGGCTCTACGTCGGGACGTGCGTTGGGCTCTACGTCGGGACGTGCGTTGGGCTCTACGTCTGTAGTTAGCTAACTTTCAGCTCTACGTCGGGACGTGCGTTGGGCTCTACGTCGGGCTTTAGCTTACTTTCAGCTCTACGTCGGGACATGCGTTGGGCTCTACGTCGGGACGTGCGTTGGGCTCTACGTCGGGACGTGCGTTGGGCTCTACGTCGGGATTTAGCTAACTGTCAGCTCTACGTCGGGACGTGCGTTGGGCTCTACGTCGGGAAGTGCGTTGGGCTCTGCGTCGGGATTTAGCTTACTTTCAGCTCTACGTTGGGACGTGCGTTGGCCTCTACGTCGGGATTTAGCTTACTTTCAGCTCTACGTCGGGACGTGCGTTGGGCTCTACGTCGGGACGTGTGTTGGGCTCTAAGTCGGGATGTGCGTTGGGCTCTACGTCGGGACGTGCGTTGGGCTCTACGTCGGGACGTGCGTTGGGCTCTACGTCTGTAGTTAGCTAACTTTCAGCTCTACGTCGGGACGTGCGTTGGGCTCTATGTCGGGACGTGCGTTGGGCTCTACGTCGGGACGTGCGTTGGGCTCTACGTCGGGACGTGCTTTGGGCTCTACGTCGGGATTTAGCTTACTTTCAGCTCTACGTCGGGACGTGCGTTGGCCTCTACGTCGGGACGTGCGTTGGCCTCTATGTCGGGACGTGCGTTGGCCTCTACGTCGGGACGTGCGTTGGCCTCTACGTCGGGATTTAGCTTACTTTCAGCTCTACGTCGGGACGTGCGTTGGGTGCTATTTCGGGACGTGCGTTGGGCGCTACGTCGGGACGTGCGTTGGGCTCTACATCGGGACGTGCGTTGGGCTCTACGACGGGACGTGCGTTGGGCTCTACGTCGGGATTTAGCTTACTTTCAGCTCTACGTCGGGACGTGCGTTGGCCTCTACGTCGGGACGTGCGTTGGCCTCTACGTCGGGATTTAGCTTACTTTCAGCTCTTCGTCGGGACGTGTGTTGGGTTCTATGTCAGGATTTAGCTTATTTTCAGCTCTACGT
Source organism: Leptosomus discolor (assembly GCF_034619465.1). Lineage (NCBI taxonomy): Eukaryota > Metazoa > Chordata > Aves > Leptosomiformes > Leptosomidae > Leptosomus > Leptosomus discolor. The sequence continues at coordinate 17,943,125 of NC_141406.1, read as the reverse complement.
AGGGACGTGCGTTGGGCTCTACGTCGGGAGTGCGTTGGGCTGTACGTCGGGACGTGCGTTGGGCTCTACGTCGGGACGTGCGTTGGGCTCTACGTCTGTAGTTAACTAACTTTCAGCTCTATGTCGGGACGTGCTTTCGGCTCTACGTCGGGACGTGCGTTGGGCTCTACGTCGGGACGCGCGTTGGGCTCTACGTCTGTAGTTAGCTAACTTTCTGCTCTACGTCGGGACGTGCGTTGGGCTCTACGTCTGTAGTTAGCTAACTTTCAGCTCTACGTCGGGACGTGCGTTGGGCGCTACGTCGGGACGTGCGTTGGGCTCTACGTCGGGACGTGCGTTGGGCGCTACGTCTTGATTTAGCTTCCTTTCAGCTCTACGTCGGGACGTGCGTTGGGCTCTACGTCGGGACGTGCGTTGGCATCTACGTTGGGATTTAGCTTACTTTCAGCTCTACGTCGGGACGTGTGTTGGGTTCTATGTCAGGATTTAGCTTACTTTCATCTCTACGTCGGGACGTGCGTTGGGCTCTACGTCGGGAGTGCGTTGGGCTGTACGTCGGGACGTGCGTTGGGCTCTACGTCGGGACGTGCGTTGGGCTCTACGTCTGTAGTTAACTAACTTTCAGCTCTACGTCGGGACGTGCGTTGGGCTCTATGTCGGGACGTGCGTTGGGCTCTACGTCGGGACGTGCGTTGGGCTCTACGTCGGGACGTGCGTTGGGCTCTACGTCGGGACGCGCGTTGGGCTCTACGTCTGTAGTTAGCTAACTTTCTGCTCTACGTCGGGACGTGCGTTGGGCTCTACGTCTGTAGTTAGCTAACTTTCAGCTCTACGTCGGGACGTGCGTTGGGCGCTACGTCGGGACGTGCGTTGGGCTCTACGTCGGGACGTGCGTTGGGCTCTACGTCGGGATTTAGCTTACTTTCAGCTCTACGTCGGGACGTGCGTTGGGCTCTACGTCGGGACGTGCGTTGGGCTCTACGTCGGGCTTTAGCTTACTTTCAGCTCTACGTCGGGACATGCGTTGGGCTCTACGTCGGGACGTGCGTTGGGCTCTACGTCGGGACGTGCGTTGGGCTCTACGTCGGGATTTAGCTAACTGTCAGCTCTACGTCGGGACGTGCGTTGGGCTCTACGTCGGGAAGTGCGTTGGGCTCTACGTCGGGATTTAGCTTACTTTCAGCTCTACGTTGGGACGTGCGTTGGCCTCTACGTCGGGATTTAGCTTACTTTCAGCTCTACGTCGGGACGTGCGTTGGGCTCTACGTCGGGACGTGTGTTGGGCTCTAAGTCGGGATGTGCGTTGGGCTCTACGTCGGGACGTGCGTTGGGCTCTACGTCGGGACGTGCGTTGGGCTCTACGTCTGTAGTTAGCTAACTTTCAGCTCTACGTCGGGACGTGCGTTGGGCTCTATGTCGGGACGTGCGTTGGGCTCTACGTCGGGACGTGCGTTGGGCTCTACGTCGGGACGTGCTTTGGGCTCTACGTCGGGATTTAGCTTACTTTCAGCTCTACGTCGGGACGTGCGTTGGCCTCTACGTCGGGACGTGCGTTGGCCTCTATGTCGGGACGTGCGTTGGCCTCTACGTCGGGACGTGCGTTGGCCTCTACGTCGGGATTTAGCTTACTTTCAGCTCTACGTCGGGACGTGCGTTGGGTGCTATTTCGGGACGTGCGTTGGGCGCTACGTCGGGACGTGCGTTGGGCTCTACATCGGGACGTGCGTTGGGCTCTACGACGGGACGTGCGTTGGGCTCTACGTCGGGATTTAGCTTACTTTCAGCTCTACGTCGGGACGTGCGTTGGCCTCTACGTCGGGACGTGCGTTGGCCTCTACGTCGGGATTTAGCTTACTTTCAGCTCTTCGTCGGGACGTGTGTTGGGTTCTATGTCAGGATTTAGCTTACTTTCAGCTCTACGTAGGGACGTGCGTTGGGCTCTACGTCGGGAGTGCGTTGGGCTGTACGTCGGGACGTGCGTTGGGCTCTACGTCGGGACGTGCGTTGGGCTCTACGTCTGTAGTTAACTAACTTTCAGCTCTATGTCGGGACGTGCTTTGGGCTCTACGTCGGGACGTGCGTTGGGCTCTACGTCGGGACGCGCGTTGGGCTCTACGTCTGTAGTTAGCTAACTTTCTGCTCTACGTCGGGACGTGCGTTGGGCTCTACGTCTGTAGTTAGCTAACTTTCAGCTCTACGTCGGGACGTGCGTTGGGCGCTACGTCGGGACGTGCGTTGGGCTCTACGTCGGGACGTGCGTTGGGCGCTACGTCTTGATTTAGCTTCCTTTCAGCTCTACGTCGGGACGTGCGTTGGGCTCTACGTCGGGACGTGCGTTGGCATCTACGTTGGGATTTAGCTTACTTTCAGCTCTACGTCGGGACGTGTGTTGGGTTCTATGTCAGGATTTAGCTTACTTTCATCTCTACGTCGGGACGTGCGTTGGGCTCTACGTCGGGAGTGCGTTGGGCTGTACGTCGGGACGTGCGTTGGGCTCTACGTCGGGACGTGCGTTGGGCTCTACGTCTGTAGTTAACTAACTTTCAGCTCTACGTCGGGACGTGCGTTGGGCTCTATGTCGGGACGTGCGTTGGGCTCTACGTCGGGACGTGCGTTGGGCTCTACGTCGGGACGTGCGTTGGGCTCTACGTCGGGACGCGCGTTGGGCTCTACGTCTGTAGTTAGCTAACTTTCTGCTCTACGTCGGGACGTGCGTTGGGCTCTACGTCTGTAGTTAGCTAACTTTCAGCTCTACGTCGGGACGTGCGTTGGGCGCTACGTCGGGACGTGCGTTGGGCTCTACGTCGGGACGTGCGTTGGGCTCTACGTCGGGATTTAGCTTACTTTCAGCTCTACGTCGGGACGTGCGTTGGGCTCTACGTCGGGACGTGCGTTGGGCTTTACGTCGGGACGTGCGTTCGGCTCTACTTCGGGACGTGCGTTGGGCTTTACGTCGGGATTTAGCTAACTTTCAGCTCTACGTCGGGACGTGCGTTGGGCTCTACGTCGGGACGTGTGTTGGGCTCTACGTCGGGATTTAGCTTACTTCCAGCTCTACGTCGAGACGTGCGTTGGGCCCTACGTCGGGACGTGCGTTGGGCTCTACGTCGGGACGTGCGTTGGGCTCTATGTCTGTAGTTAGCTAACTTTCAGCTCTACGTCGGGACGTGCGTTGGGCTCTACGTCGGGATTTAGCTTACTTTCAGCTCTACGTCGGGACGTGCGTTGGCCTCTACGTCGGGACGTGCGTTGGGCTCTACGTCGGGACGTGCGATGGGCTCTATGTCTGTAGTTAGCTAACTTTCAGCTCTACGTCGGGAGGTGCGTTGGGCTCTTCGTCGGGACGTGCGTTGGGCTCTACGTCGGGACGTGCGTTGGGCTCTACGTCGGGATTTAGCTAAATTTCAGCTCTACGTCGGGACGTGCGTTGGGCTCTACGTCGGGACGTGCGTTGGGCTCTACGTCGGGATTTAGCTTACTTTCAGCTGTACGTCGGGACGTGCGTTGGGCGCTACGTCGGGACGTGCGTTGGGCTCTACGTCGGGACGTGCGTTGGGCTCTACGTCGGGATTTAGCTTACTTTCAGCTCTACGTCGGGACATGCGTTGGGCTCTACGTCGGGACGTGCGTTGGGCTCTACTTCGGGATTTAGCTTACTTTCAGCTCTACGTCGGGACGTGCGTTGGGCTCTACGTCGGGACGTGCGTTGGGCTCTACGTCGGGATTTAGCTTACTTTCAGCTCTACCTCGGGACGTGCGTTGGCCTCTACGTCGGCATTTAGCTTACTTTCAGCTCTACGTCGGGACGTGCGTTGGGCTCTACGTCGGAACGTGCGTTGGGTTCTACGTCGGGACGTGCGTTGGGCTCTACGTCGGGATTTAGCTAACTGTCAGCTCTACGTCGGGACGTGCGTTGGGCTCTACGTCGGGAAGTGCGTTGGGCTCTACGTCGGGATTTAGCTTACTTTCAGCTCTACGTTTGGACGTGCGTTGGCCTCTACGTCGGGATTTAGCTTACTTTCAGCTCTACGTCGGGACGTGCGTTGGGCTCTACGTCGGGACATGCGTTGGGCTCTAAGTCGGGACGTGCGTTGGGCTCTACGTCGGGACGTGCGTTGGGCTCTACGTCTGTAGTTAGCTAACTTTCAGCTCTACGTCGGGACGTGCGTTGGGCTCTACGTCGGGACGTGCGTTGGGCTCTACGTCGGGACGTGCGTTGGGCTCTACGTCGGGACGTGCTTTGGGCTCTACGTCGGGATTTAGCTTACTTTCAGCTCTACGTCGGGACGTGCGTTGGCCTCTACGTCGGGACGTGCGTTGGCCTCTATGTCGGGACGTGCGTTGGCCTCTAATTCGGGACGTGCGTTGGCCTCTACGTCGGGACGTGCGTTGGCCTCTACGTCGGGATTTAGCTTACTTTCAGCTCTACGTCGGGACGTGCGTTGGGTGCTATTTCGGGACGTGCGTTGGGCGCTACGTCGGGACGTGCGTTGGGCTCTACATCGGGACGTGCGTTGGGCTCTACGACGGGACGTGCGTTGGGCTCTACGTCGGGATTTAGCTTACTTTCAGCTCTACGTCGGGACGTGCGTTGGCCTCTACGTCGGGACGTGCGTTGGCCTCTACGTCGGGATTTAGCTTACTTTCAGCTCTTCGTCGGGACGAGCGTTGGCCTCTACGTCGGGACGTGCGTTGGCATCTACGTTGGGATTTAGCTTACTTTCAGCTCTACGTCGGGACGTGTGTTGGGTTCTACGTCAGGATTTAGCTTACTTTCAGCTCTACGTCGGGACGTGCGTTGGGCTCTACGTCGGGAGTGCGTTGGGCTGTACGTCGGGACGTGCGTTGGGCTCTACGTCGGGACGTGCGTTGGGCTCTACGTCTGTAGTTAACTAAATTTCAGCTCTACGTCGGGACGTGCGTTGGGCTCTATGTCGGGACGTGCGTTGGGCTCTACGTCGGGACGTGCGTTGGGCTCTACGTCGGGACGTGCGTTGGGCTCTACGTCAGGACGTGCGTTGGGCTCTACGTCGGGACGCGCGTTGGGCTCTACGTCTGTAGTTAGCTAACTTTCTGCTCTACGTCGGGACGTGCGTTGGGCTCTACGTCTGTAGTTAGCTAACTTTCAGCTCTACGTCGGGACGTGCGTTGGGCGCTACGTCGGGACGTGCGTTGGGCTCTACGTCGGGACGTGCGTTGGGCTCTACGTCGGGATTTAGCTTACTTTCAGCTCTACGTCGGGACGTGCGTTGGGCTCTACGTCGGGACGTGCGTTCGGCTCTACGTCGGGACGTGCGTTGGGCTCTACGTCGGGATTTAGCTAACTTTCAGCTCTACGTCGGGACGTGCGTTGGGCTCTACGTCGGGACGTGTGTTGGGCTCTACGTCGGGATTTAGCTTACTTTCAGCTCTACGTCGGGACGTGCGTTGGGCCCTACGTCGGGACGTGCGTTGGGCTCTACGTCGGGACGTGCGTTGGGCTCTACGTCGGGACGTGCGTTGGGCTCTACGTCTGTAGTTAGCTAACTTTCAGCTCTACGTCGGGACGTGCGTTGGGCTCTTCGTCTGTAGTTAGCTAACTTTCTGCTCTACGTCGGGACGTGCGTTGGGCTCTACGTCTGTAGTTAGCTAACTTTCAGCTCTACGTCGGGACGTGCGTTGGGCTCTACGTCGGGATTTAGCTTACTTTAAGCTCTACGTCGGGACGTGCGTTGGGCTCTACGTCGGGACGTGCGTTGGGCTCTACGTCGGGACGTGCGTTGGGCTCTACGTCGGGATTTAGCTTACTTTCAGCTCTACGTTGGGACGTGCGTTGGGCTCTACGTCGGGACGTGCGTTGGGCTCTACGTCGGGACGTGCGTTGGGCTCTACGTCGGGATTTAGCTTACTTTCAGATCTACGTCGGGACGTGCGTTGGGCGCTACGTCGGGACGTGCGTTGGGCTCTACGTCGGGACGTGTGTTGGGCTCTACTTCGGGACGTGCGTTGGGCTCTACGTCGGGATTTAGCTTACTTTCAGCTCTTCGTCGGGACGAGCGTTGGCCTCTACGTCGGGATTTAGCTTACTTTCAGCTCTACGTCGGGACGTGTGTTGGGCTCTACGTCAGGATTTAGCTTACTTTCAGCTCTTCTTCGGGACGTGCGTTGGGCTCTACGTCGGGAGTGCGTTGGGCTGTACGTCGGGACGTGCGTAGGGCTCTACGTCGGGACGTGCGTTGGGCTCTACGTCTGTAGTTAGCTAACTTTCAGCTCTACGTCGGGACGTGCGTTGGGCTCTATGTCGGGACGTGCGTTGGGCTCTACGTCGGGACGTGCGTTGGGCTCTACGTCGGGACGTGCGTTGGGCTCTACATCGGGACGTGCGTTGGGCTCTACGTCGGGACCCGCGTTGGGCTCTACGTCTGTAGTTAGCTAACTTTCTGCTCTACGTCGGGACCTGCGTTGGGCTCTACGTCTGTAGTTAGCTAACTTTCAGCTCTACGTGGGGACGTGCGTTGTGCGGTACGTCGGGACGTGCGTTGGGCTCTACGTCGGGACGTGCGATGGGCTCTACGTCGCGATTTAGCTTACTTTCAGCTCTACGTCAGGACGTGCGTTGGCCTCTACGTCGAGACGTGCGTTGGCCTCTACGGCAGGATTTAGCTTACTTTCAGGTCTACGTCGGGACGCGCGTTGGGCTCTTCGTCTGTAGTTAGCTAACTTTCAGCTCTACGTCGGGACGTGCGTTGGGCTCTTCGTCTGTAGTTAGCTAACTTTCAGCTCTACGTCGGGACGTGCGTTGGGCTCTACGTCTGTAGTTAGCTAACTTTCAGCTCTACGTCGGGACGTGCGTTGGGCGCTACGTCGGGACGTGCGTTGGGCGCTACGTCGGGATTTAGCTTACTTTCAGCTCTACGTCGGGATGTGCGTTGGGCTCTAAGTCGGAACGTGCGTTGGGCTCTACGTCGGGACGTGCGCTGGCCTCTACGTCGGGACGTGCGCTGGCCTCTACGTTGGGACGTGCGTTGGCCTCTACGTCGGGATTTAGCTTACTTTCAGCTCTACGTCGGGACGTGCGTTGGGCTCTACGTCGGGACGTGCGTTGGCCTCTACGTCGGGATTTAGCTAACTTTCAGCTCTACGTCGGGACGTGCGTTGGGCTCTACGTCGGGACGTGCGTTGGGCTCTACGTCGGGATTTAGCTTACTTTCAGCTCTACGTTGGGACGTGCGTTGGCCTCTACGTCGGGATTTAGCTTACTTTCAGCTCTACGTCGGGACGTGCGTTGGGCTCTACGTCGGGACGTGCGTTGGGCTCTACGTGTGGATGTGCGTTGGGCTCTACGTCTGTAGTTAGCTAACTTTCAGCTCTACGTCTGGACGTGCGTTGGCCTCTACGTCGGGATTTAGCTTACTTTCAGCTCTACGTCGGGACGTGCGTTGGGCTCTACGTCGGGACGTGCGTTGGGCTCTACGTCGGGACGTGCGTTGGGCTCTATGTCTGTAGTTAGCTAACTTTCAGCTCTACGTCGGGACGTGCGTTGGGCTCTACGTCGGGACGTGCGTTGGGCTCTACGTCGGGATTTAGCTAACATTCAGCTCTACGTCGGGACGTGCGTTGGGCTCTACGTCGGGACGTGCGTTGGGCTCTACGTCGGGATTTAGCTTACTTTCAGCTCTACGTTGGGACGTGCGTTGGCCTCTGCGTCGGCATTTAGCTTACTTTCAGCTCTACGTCGGGACGTGCGTTGGGCTCTACGTCGGGACGTGCGTTGGGCTCTACGTCGGGACGTGCGTTGGGCTCTACGTCTGTAGTTAGCTAACTTTCAGCTCTACGTCGGGACGTGCGTTGGGCTCTACGTCTGTAGTTAGCTAAATTTCAGCTCTACGTCGGGACGTGCGTTGGGCGCTACGTCGGGACGTGCGTTGGGCTCTACGTCGGGACGTGCTTTGGGCTCTACGTCGGGATTTAGCTTACTTTCAGCTCTACGTCGGGACGTGCGTTGGCCTCTACGTCGGGACGTGCGTTGTCCTCTACGTCGGGACGTGCGTTGGCCTCTACGTCGGGACGTGCGTTGTCCTCTACGTCGGGACGTGCGTTGGCCTCTACGTCGGGACGTGCGTTGGCCTCTACGTCGGGATTTAGCTTACTTTCAGCTCTACGTCGGGATGTGCGTTGGGCGCTACGTCGGGACGTGCGTTGGGCGCTACTTCGGGACGTGCGTTGGGCGCTACGTCGGGATTTAGCTTACTTTCAGCTCTACGTCGGGACGTGCGTTGGGCTCTACGTCGGGACGTGCGTTGGGCTCTACGTCGGGACGTGCGTTGGGCTCTACGTCTGTAGTTAGCTAACTTTCAGCTCTACGTCGGGACGTGCGTTGGGCTCTATGTCGGGACGTGCGTTGGGCTCTACGTCGGGATTTAGGTTACTTTCAGCTCTACGTCGGGATGTGCGTTGGGCTCTACGTCGGGACGTGCGTTGGGCTCTACGTCGGGACGTGCGTTGGCCTCTACGTCGGGACGTGCGTTGGGCTCTATGTCGGGACGTGCGTTGGGCTCTACGTCGTGACGTGCGTTGGGCTCTACGTCGGGACGTGCGTTGGGCTCTTCGTCTGTAGTTAGCTAACTTTCAGCTCTACGTCGGGACGCGCGTTGGGCTCTTCGTCTGTAGTTAGCTAACTTTCAGCTCTACGTCGGGACGTGCGTTGGGATCTACGTCGGGACGTGCGTTGGGCTCTACGTCGGGACGTGCGTTGGGCTCTACCTCGGGATTTAGCTTACTTTCAGATCTACGTCGGGACGTGCGTTGGGCTCTACGTCGGGACGTGCGTTGGGCTCTACGTCGGGATTTAGCTTACTTTCAGCTCTACGTCGGGACGTGCGTTGGGCTCTACGTCGGGACGTGCGTTGGACTCTACATCGGGACGTGCGTTGGGGTCTACCTCGGGATTTAGCTTACTTTCAGCTCTACGTCGGGACGTGCGTTGGGCTCTACGTCGGGACGTACGTTGGGATATACGTCGGGACGTGCGTTGGACTCTACGTCGGGACGTGCGTTGGGCTCTACGTCGGGACGTGCATTGGGCTCTACGTCTGTAGTTAGCAAACTTTGAGCTCTACGTCGGGACGTGCGTTGGGCTCTACGTCTGTAGTTAGCTAACTTTCAGCTCTACGTCGGGACGTGCGTTGGGCTCTACATCTGTAGTTAGCTAACTTTCAGCTCTACGTTGGGACGTGCGTTGGGCGCTATGTCGGGACGTGCGTTGGGCTCTACGTCGGGACGTGCGTTGGGCTCTACGTCGGGACGTGCGTTGGGCTCTACGTCGGGATTTAGCTTACTTTCAGCTCTACGTCGGGACGTGCGTTGGCCTCTACGTCGGGACGTGCGTTGGCCTCTGCGTCGAGACGTGCGTTGGGCTCTACGTCGGGATTTAGCTTACTTTCAGCTCTACGTCGGGACGTGCGTTGGGCGCTACGTCGGGACGTGCGTTGAGCGCTACTTCGGGACGTGCGTTGGGCGCTACATCGGGATTTAGCTTTCTTTCAGCTCTACGTCGGGACGTGCGTTGGGCTCTACGTCTGTAGTTAGCTAACTATCAGCTCTACGTCGGGACGTGCGTTTGGCGCTACGTCGGGACGTGCGTTGGGCTCTACGTCGGGACGTGCGTTGGCCTCTACGTCGGGACGTGCGTTGGCCTCTACATCGGGATTTAGCTTATTTTCAGCTCTACGTCGGGAGGTGCGTTGGGCGCTACGTCGGGACGTGCGTTGGGCGCTACGTCGGGACGTGCTTTGGGCGCTACTTCGGGACGTGCGTTGGGCTCTACGTCGGGATTTAGCTTACTTTCAGCTCTACGTCGGGACGTGCGTTGGGCTCTATGTCGGGACGTGCGTTGGGCTCTACGTCGGGACGTGCGTTTGGCTCTACGTCGGGACGTGCGTTGGGTTCTACGTCGGGACGTGCGTTGGGCTCTACATCGGGATTTAGCTTACTTTCAGCTCTACGTCGGGACGTGCGTTGGCCTCTACGTCGGGACGTGCGTTGGCCTCTACGTCGGGATTTAGCTTACTTTCAGCTCTACGTCGGGACGTGCGTTGGGCGCTACGTCAGGACGTGCGTTGGGCGCTACTTTGGGACGTGCGTTGGGCGCTACGTCGGGATTTAGCTTCCTTTCAGCTCTACGTCGGGACGTGCGTTGGGCTCTACGTCGGGACGTGCGTTGGGCTCTACGTCGGGACGTGCGTTGGGCTCTACGTCTGTACTTAGCTAACTTTCAGCTCTACGTCGGGACGTGCGTTGGGCTCTACGTCGGGACGTGCGTTGGGCTCTACGTCGGGATTTAGCTTACTTTCAGCTCTACGTCGGGACGTGCGTTGGCCTCTACGTCGGGACGTGCGTTGGCCTCTACGTCGGGATTTAGCTTACTTTCAGCTGTACGTCGGGACGTGCGTTGGGCGCTACTTTGGGACGTGCGTTGGGCGCTACTTTGGGACGTGCGTTGGGCGCTACGTCGGGATTTAGCTTACTTTCAGCTCTACGTCGGGACGTGCGTTGGGCTCTATGTCGGGACGTGCGTTGGGCTCTACGTCGGGACGTGCGTTGGGCTCTACGTCGGGACGTTCGTTGGGATCTACGTCGGGATTTAGCTTACTTTCAGCTCTACGTCGGGACGTGCGTTGGCCTCTACGTCGGGACGTGCGTTGGCCTCTACGTCGGGACGTGCGTTGGCCTCTACGTCGGGATTTAGCTTACTTTCAGCTCTACGTCGGGACGTGCGTTGGCCTCTACGTCGGGACGTGCGTTGGCTTCTACGTCGCGATTTAGCTTACTTTCAGCTCTACGTCGGGACGTGTGTTGGGCTCTACGTCGGGATTTAGCTTACTTTCAGGTCTACGTCGGGACGTGCGTTGGGCTCTACGTCGGGACGTGCGTTGGGCTCTACGTCTGTAGTTAGCTAACTTTCAGCTCTACGTCGGGACGTGCGTTGGGCTCTACGTCGGGACGTGCGTTGGGCTCTACGTCGGGACGTGCGTTGGGCTCTACGTCGGGATTTAGCTTACTTTCAGCTCTAAGTCGGGACGTGCGTTGGGCTCTACGTCGGGACGTGCGTTGGGCTCTAGGTCGGGACGTGCGTTGGGCTCTACGTCTGTAGTTAGCTAACCTTCAGCTCTACGTCGGGACGTTCGTTGGGCGCTACGTCGGGACGTGCGTTGGGCTCTACGTCGGGACGTGCGTTGGGCTCTACGTCGGGACGTGCGTTGGGCTCTACGTCGGGATTTAGCTTACTTTCAGCTCTACGTCGGGACGTGCGTTGGGCTCTACGTCGGGACGTGCGTTGGGCTCTACGTCGGGACGTGCGTTGGGCTCTACGTCGGGATTTAGCTTACTTTAAGCTCTATGTCGGGACGTGCGTTGGGCTCTACGTCGGGATTTAGCTTAATTTCAGTTCTACGTCGGGACGTGCGTTGGCCTGTACGTCGGAACGTGCGTTGGCCTCTACGTCGGGATTTAGCTTACTTTCAGCTCTACGTCGGGACGTGCGTTGGGCTCTACGTCCGGATTTAGCCAACTTTCAGCTCTACGTCGGGATGTGCGTTGGGCTCTACGTCGGGACGTGCGTTGGGCTCTACGTCGGGATATGCCTTGGGCTCTACGTCGGGATTTAGCTAACTTTCAGCTCTACGTCGGGACGTGCGTTGGGCTCTATGTCGGGACGTGCGTTGGGCTCTACGTCGGGATTTAGCTTTCTTTCAGCTCTACGTCGGGACGTGCGTTGGGCTCTACGTCGGGACGTGCGTTGGCCTCTACGTCGGGACGTGCGTTGGGCTCAACGTCTGTAGTTAGCTAACTTTCAGCTCTACGTCGGGACGTGCGTTGGGCTCTACGTCGGGACGTGCGTTGGGCTCTACGTCGGGATTTAGCTAACTTTCAGCTCTACGTCGGGACGTGCGTTGGGCTCTACGTCGGGACGTGCGTTGGGCTCTACGTCGGGACGTGCGTTGGGCTCTACGTCGGGACGTGCGTTGGGCTCTACGTCTGTAGTCAGCTAACTTTCAGCTCTACGTCAGGACGTGCGTTGGGCTCTACGTCGGGACGTGCGTTGGGCTCTACGTCGGGATTTAGCTTACTTTCAGCTCTACGTCGGGACGTGCCTTGGCCTCTACGTCGGGACGTGCGTTGTCCTCTACGTCGGGACGTGTGTTGGCCTCTTAGTCGGGACGTGCGTTTGCCTCTACGTCGGGACGTGGGTTGGCCTCTACTTCGGGATTTAGCTTCCTTTCAGCTCTACGTCGGGACGTGCGTTGGGCGCTACGTCGGGACGTGCGTTGGGCGGTACTTCGGGACGTGCGTTGGGTGCTACGTCGGGATTTAGCTTACTTTCAGCTCTACGTCGGGACGTGCGTTGGGCTGTACGTCGGGACGTGCGTTGGGCTCTACGTCGGGACGTGCGTTGGGGTCTACGTCTGTAGTTAGCTAACTTTCAGCTCTACGTCGGGACGTGCATTGGGGTCTATGTCGGGACGTGCGTTGGGCTCTACGTCGGGACGTGCGTTGGGCTCTACGTCGGGATTTAGCTTACTTTCAGGTCTACGTCGGGACCTGCGTTGGGCTCTACGTCGGGACGTGCGTTGGGCTCTACGTCTGTAGTTAGCTAACTTTCAGCTCTACGTCGGGACGTGCGTTGGGCTCTACGTCTGTAGTTAGCTAACTTTCAGCTCTACGTCGGGACGTGCGTTGGGCTCTACATCTGTAGTTAGCTAACTTTCAGCTCTACGTCGGGACGTGCGTTGGGCGCTACGTCGGGACGTGTGTTGGGCTCTACGTCGGGACGTGCGTTGGGCTCAACGTCGGCATTTAGCTTACTTTCAGCTCTACGTCGGGACGTGCGTTGGTCTCTACGTCGGGACGTGCGTTGGGCTCTACGTCGGGACCTGTATTGGGCTCTACGTCGGGATTTAGCTTACTTTCAGCTCTACGTCGGGACGTGCGTTGGGCTCTACGTCGGGACGTGCGTTGGGCTCTACGTTGGGACGTGCGTTGGGCTCTACGTCTGTAGTTAGCTAACTTTCTGCTCTACGTCGGGACGTGCGTTGGGCTCTACGTCTGTAGTTAGCTAAATTTCAGCTCTACGTCGGGACGTGCGTTGGGCGCTACGTCGGGACGTGCGTTGGGCTCTACGTCGGGACGTGCGTTGGGCTCTACGTCGGGACGTGCGTTGGGCTCTACGTCGGGATTTAGCTTACTTTCAGCTCTACGTCGGGACGTGCGTTGGCCTCTACGTCGGGACGTGCGTTGGCCTCTACGTCGGGACGTGCGTTGGGCTCTATGTCGGGACGTGCGTTGGGCTCTACGTCGGGACGTGCGTTGGGCTCTACATCGGGACGTCCGTTGGGCTCTACGTCGGGATTTAGCTTACTTTCAGCTCTACGTCGGGACGTGCGTTGGCCTCTACGTCGGGACGTGCGTTGGCCTCTACGTCGGGATTTAGCTTACTTTCAGCTCTACGTCGGGACGTGCGTTGGGCTCTACGTCGGGATTTAGCTTACTTTCAGCTCTACGTCGGGACGTGCGTTGGGCTCTACGTCGGGACGTGCGTTGGGCTCTACGTCGGGACGTGCGTTGGGCTCTACGTCTGTAGTTAGCTAACTTTCAGCTCTACGTCGGGACGTGCGTTGGGCTCTACGTCGGGACGTGCGTTGGGCTCTACGTCGGGACGTGCGTTGTGCTCTACGTCGGGATTTAGCTTTATTTCAGCTCTACTTCGGGACGTGCGTTGGCATCTACGACGGCATTTAGCTTACTTTCAGCTCTACGTCGTGACGTGCGTTGGGCTCTACGTCGGGAAGTGCGTAGGGCTCTACGTCGGGACGTGCGTTGGGCTCTACGTCGGAACGTGCATTGGGTTCTACTTTGGGACGTGCGTTGGGCTCTACGTCTGTAGTTAGTTAACTTTCTGCTCTACGTCGGGACGTGCGTTGGGCTCTACGTCTGTAGTTAGCTAACTTTCAGCTCTACGTCGGGACGTGCGTTGGGCGCTACGTCGGGACGTGCGTTGGGCTCTACGTCGGGACCTGCGTTGGGCTCTACGTCGAGATTTAGCTTACTTTCAGCTCTACGTCGGGACGTGCGTTGGGCTCTACGTCGGGACGTGCGTTGGGCTCTACGTCGGGACGTGCGTTGGGCTCTACGTCTGTAGTTAGCTAACTTTCTGCTCTACGTCGGGACGTGCGTTGGGCTCTATGTCTGTATTTAGCTAACTTTCAGCTCTACGTCGGGACGTGCGTTGGGCGCTACGTCGGGACGTGCGTTGGGCTCTACGTCGGGACGTGCGTTGGGGTCTACGTCTGTAGTTAGCTAACTTGCAGCTCTACGTCGGGACGTGCGTTGGGCTCTACGTCCGGACGTGCGTTGGGCTCTACGTCGGGATTTAGCTTACTTTCAGGTCTACGTCGGGACGTGCGTTGGGCTCTACGTCGGGACGTGCGTTGGGCTCTACGTCGGGACGTGCGTTGGGCTCTACGTCGGGATTTAGCTTACTTTCAGGTCTACGTCGGGACGTGCGTTGGGCTCTACGTCGGGACGTGCGTTGGGCTCTACGTCTGTAGTTAGCTAACTTTCAACTCTACGTTGGGACGTGCGTTGGGCTCTACGTCTGTAGTTAGCTAACTTTCAGCTCTACGTCGGGACATGCGTTGGGCTCTACATCTGTAGTTAGCTAACTTTCAGCTCTACGTCGGGACGTGCGTTGGGTGCTACGTCGGAACGTGCGTTGGGCTCTACGTCGGGACGTGCGTTGGGCTCTACGTCGGGACGTGCATTGGGCTCTACCTCGGGATTTAGCTTACTTTCAGCTCTACGTCGGGACGTGCGTTGGCCTCTACGTCGGGACGTGCGTTGGCCTCTACGTCGGGACGTGCGTTGGCCTCTACGTCGGGATTTAGCTTACTTTCAGCTCTACGTCGGGACGTGCGTTGGGCGCTACGTCTAGGACGTGCGTTGGGCGCTACTTCGGGACGTGCGTTGGGCGCTACGTCGGGATTTAGCTTACTTTCAGCTCTACGTCGGGACGTGCGTTGGGCTCTATGTCGGGACGTGCGTTGGGCTCTACGTCGGGACGTGCGTTGGGCTCTACGTTGGGATTTAGCTTACTTTCAGCTCTACGTCGGGACTTGCGTTGGCCTCTACGTCGGGATGTGCGTTGGCCTCTACGTCGGGATTTAGATTACTTTCAGCTCTACGTCGGGACGTGCGTTGGCCTCTACATCGGGACGTGCGTTGGCCTCTACGTCGGGATTTAGCTTACTTTCAGCTCTACGTCGGGACGTGCGTTGGGCTCTACGTCGGGATTTTGCTTACTTTCAGCTCTACGTCGGGACGTGCGTTGGGCTCTACGTCGGGACGTGCGTTGGGATCTACGTCTGTAGTTAGCTAACTTTCAGCTCTACGTCGGGACGTGCGTTGGGCTCTACGTCCGGACTTGAGTTGGGCTCCACGTCGGGACGTGCGTTGGGCTCTACGTCGGGATTTAGCTTACTTTCAGCTCTACGTCGAAACGTCCTTTGGCCTCTACGTCGGCATTTAGCTTTCAGCTCTACGTCGGGACGTGCGTTGGGCTCTACGTCGGGACGTGCGTTGGGCTCTACGTCGGGACGTGCGTTGGACTCTACGTCGGGACGTGCGTTGGGTTCTACGTCGGGACGTGAGTTGGGCTCTACGTCGGGACGTGCGTTGGGCTCTACGTCGGGACGTGCGTTGGGCTCTACGTCTGTAGTTAGGTAACTTTCAGCTCTACGTCGGGACGTGCGTTGGGCTCTACGTCGGGACGTGCGTTGGGCTCTACGTCGGGATTTAGGTTACTTTCAGCTCTACGTCGGGACGTGCGTTGGCCTCTACGTCGGGACGTGCGTTGGGCTCTACGTCTGTAGTTAGCTAACTTTCAGCTCTACGTCGGGACGCGCGTTGGGCTCTTCGTCTGTAGTTAGCTTACTTTCAGCTCTACGTCGGGACGTGCGTTGGGCTCTACGTCGGGACGTGCGTTGGGCTCTACGTCGGGATTTAGCTTACTTTCAGGTCTACGTCGGGACGTGCGTTGGGCTCTATGTCGGGACGTGCGTTGGGATATACGTCGGGACGTGCGTTGGGCGCTACGTCGGGACGTGCGTTGGGCTCTACGTCGGGACGTGCGTTGGGCTCTACGTCGGTTTTTAGCTTACTTTCAGCTCTACGTCGGGACGTGCGTTGGCCTCTACGTCGGGACGTGCTTTGGGCACTACGTCGGGACGTGCGTTGGGCTCTACGTCGGGATTTAGCTTATTTCAGCTCTACGTCGGGTCGTGCGTTGGGCTGTACGTCGGGACGTGCGTTGGGCTCTACGTCGGGACGTGCGTTGGGTTCTACGTCTGTAGTTAGCTAACTTTCAGCTCTACGTCGGGACGTGCATTGGGCTCTATGTCGGGACGTGCGTTGGGCTCTACGTCGGGACGTGCGTTGGGCTCTACGTCGGGATTTAGCTTACTTTCAGCTCTACGTCGGGACGTGCGTTGGGCTCTACGTCGGGACGTGCCTTGGGCTCTACGTTGGGACGTGCGTTGGGCTCTACGTCTGTAGTTAGCTAACTTTCTGCTCTACGTCGGGACGTGCATTGGGCTCTACGTCTGTAGTTAGCTAACTTTCAGCTCTACGTCGGGACGTGCGTTGGGCGCTACGTCGGGACGTGCGTTGGGCTCTACGTCGGGACGTGCGTTGGGCTCTACGTCGGGACGTGCCTTGGGCTCTACGTCGGGATTTAGCTTACTTTCAGCTCTACGTCGGGACGTGCGTTGGCCTCTACGTCGGGACGTGCGTTGGCCTCTAGATCGGGATTTAGCTTACTTTCAGCTCTACGTCGGGACGTGCATTGGGCGCTACGTCGGGACGTGCGTTGGGCGCTACGTCGGGACGTGCGTTGGGCGGTACTTCGGGATGTGCGTTGGGCGCTACGTCGGGATTTAGCTTACTTTCAGCTCTACGTCGGGACGTGCGTTGGGCTCTACATCTGTAGTTATCTAACTTTCAGCTCTACGTCGGGACGTGCGTTGGGCGCTACGTCGGGACGTGCGTTGGGCTCTACGTCGGGACGTGCGTTGGGCTCTACGTTGGGATTTAGCTTACTTTCAGCTCTACGTCGGGACGTGCGTTGGTCTCTACGTCGGGACGTGCGTTGGGCTCTACGTCGGGACGTGCGTTGGGCTCTACGTCGGGATTTAGCTTACTTTCAGCTCTACGTCGGGTCGTGCGTTGGGCTGTACGTCGGGACGTGCGTTGGGCTCTACGTCGGGACGTGCGTTGGGGTCTACGTCTGTAGTTAGCTAACTTTCAGCTCTACGTCGGGACGTGCATTGGGCTCTATGTCGGGACGTGCGTTGGGCTCTACGTCTGTAGTTAGCTAACTTTCAGCTGTACGTCGGGACGTGCGTTGGGCTCTACGTTGGGACGTGAGTTGGGCTCTACGTCGGGACGTGCGTTGGGCTCTACGTCGGGATTTAGCTTCCTTTCAGCTCTACGTCGGGACGTGCGTTGGCCTCTACGTCGGCATTTAGCTTACTTTCAGCTCTACGTCGGGACGTGCTTTGGGCTCTACGTCGGGATGTGCGTTGGGCTCTACGTCGGGACGTGCGTTGGGCTCTACGTCGGGACGTGCGTTGGGTTCTACGTCGGGACGTGCGTTGGGCTCTACGTCTGTATTTAGCTAACTTTCTGCTCTACGTCGGGACGTGCGTTGGGCTCTACGTCTGTAGTTAGCTAACTTTCAGCTCTACGTCGGGACGTGCGTTGGGCGCTATGTCGGGACGTGCGTTGGGCTCTACGTCGGGACGTGCGTTGGGCTCTACGTCGCGATTTAGCTTACTTTCAGCTCTACGTCGGGACGTGCGTTGGGCTCTACGTCGGGACGTGCATTGGGCTCTACGTCGGGACGTGCGTTGGGCTCTACGTCTGTAGTTAGCTAACTTTCTGCTCTACGTCGGGACGTGCGTTGGGCTCTACGTCTGTAGTTAGGTAACTTTCAGCTCTACGTCGGGACGTGCGTTGGGCTCTACGTCGGGACGTGCGTTGGGCTCTACGTCGGGACGTGCGTTGGGCTCTACGTCGGGACGTGCGTTGGGTTCTACGTCGGGACGTGCGTTGAGCTCTACGTCCGGATTTAGCTTACTTTCAGCTCTACGTCGGGACGTACGTTAGGCTCTACGTCGGGACGTGCGTTGGGCTCTACGTCGGGACGTGCGTTGGGCTCTACGTCGGGATTTAGCTTACTTTCAGGTCTACGTCGGGACGTGCGTTGGGCTCTACGTCGGGACGTGCGTTGGGCTCTACATCTGTAGTTAGCTAACTTTCAGCTCTACGTCGGGACGTGCGTTGGGCGCTACTTCGGGACGTGCGTTGGGCTCTACGTCGGGACGTGCGTTGGCCTCTACGTCGGGATTTAGCTTACTTTCAGCTCTACGTCGGGACGTGCATTGGGCGCTACGTCGGTACGTGCGTTGGGCGCTACGTCGGGACGTGCGTTGGGCGGTACTTCGGGTTGTGCGTTGGGCGCTACGTCGGGATTTAGCTTACTTTCAGCTCTACGTCGGGACGTGCGTTGGGCTCTACGTCGGGACGTGCGTTGGGCTCTACGTCGGGACGTGCGTTGGGGTCTACGTCTGTAGTTAGCTAACTTTCAGCTCTACGTCGGGACGTGCATTGGGCTCTATGTCGGGACGTGCGTTGGGCTCTACGTCTGTAGTTAGCTAACTTTCAGCTGTACGTCGGGACGTGCGTTGGGCTCTACGTTGGGACGTGCGTTGGGCTCTACGTCGGGACGTGCGTTGGGCTCTACGTCGGGATTTAGCTTCCTTTCAGCTCTACGTCGGGACGTGCGTTGGCCTCTACGTCGGCATTTAGCTTACTTTCAGCTCTACGTCGGGACGTGCTTTGGGCTCTACGTCGGGATGTGCGTTGGGCTCTACGTCGGGATGTGCGTTGGGCTCTACGTCGGGACGTGCGTTGGGTTCTACGTCGGGACGTGCGTTGGGCTCTACGTCTGTATTTAGCTAACTTTCTGCTCTACGTCGGGACGTGCGTTGGGCTCTACGTCTGTAGTTAGCTAACTTTCAGCTCTACGTCGGGACGTGCGTTGGGCGCTATGTCGGGACGTGCGTTGGGCTCTACGTCGGGACGTGCGTTGGGCTCTACGTCGGGATTTAGCTTACTTTCAGCTCTACGTCGGGACGTGCGTTGGGCTCTACGTCGGGACGTGCGTTGGGCTCAACGTCGGGACGTCCGTTGGGCTCTACGTCTGTAGTTAGCTAACTTTCTGCTCTACGTCGGGACGTGCGTTGGGCTCTACGTCTGTAGTTAGGTAACTTTCAGCTCTACGTCGGGACGTGCGTTGGGCTCTACGTCGGGACGTGCGTTGGGCTCTACGTCGGGACGTGCGTTGGGTTCTACGTCGGGACGTGCGTTGAGCTCTACGTCCGGATTTAGCTTACTTTCAGCTCTACGTCGGGACGTGCATTAGGCTCTACGTCGGGACGTGCGTTGGGCTCTACGTCGGGACGTGCGTTGGGCTCTACGTCGGGATTTAGCTTACTTTCAGCTCTACGTCGGGACGTGCGTTGGGCTCTACGTCGGGACGTGCGTTGGGCTCTACGTCGGGACGTGCTTTGGGCTCTACGTCTGTAGTTAACTAACTTTCAGCTCTACGTCGGGACGTGCGTTGGGCTCTACGTCGGGACGTGAGTTGGGCTCTACGTCGGGACGTGCGTTGGGCTCTACGTCGGGACGTGCGTTGGGCTCTACGTCGGGACGTGCGTTGGGTTCTACGTCGCGACGTGCGTTGGGCTCTACGTCTGTATTAGCTAACTTTCTGCTCTACGTCGGGACGTGCGTTGGGCTCTACATCTGTAGATAGCTAACTTTCAGCTCTACGTCGGGACGTGCGTTAGGCGCTATGTCGGGACGTGCGTTGGGCTCTACGTCGGGACGTGCGTTGGGCTCTACGTCGGGATTTAGCTTACTTTCAGCTCTACGTCAGGACGTGCGTTGGGCTCTACGTCGGGACGTGCGTTGGGCTCTACGTCGGGACGTGCGTTGGGCTCTACGTCTGTAGTTAGCTAACTTTCTGCTCTACGTCGGGACGTGCGTTGGGCTCTACGTCTGTTGTTAGGTAACTTTCAGCTCTACGTCGGGACGTGCGTTGGGCGCTCGGGACGTGCGTTGGGCTCTACGTCGGGACGTGCGTTGGGCTCTACGTCGGGACGTGCGTTGGGCTCTACGTCGGGACGTGCGTTGGGCTCTACGTCGGGACGTGCGTTGGGTTCTACGTCGCGACGTGCGTTGGGCTCTACGTCTGTATTAGCTAACTTTCTGCTCTACGTCGGGACGTGCGTTGGGCTCTACATCTGTAGATAGCTAACTTTCAGCTCTACGTCGGGACGTGCGTTAGGCGCTATGTCGGGACGTGCGTTGGGCTCTACGTCGGGACGTGCGTTGGGCTCTACGTCGGGATTTAGCTTACTTTCAGCTCTACGTCAGGACGTGCGTTGGGCTCTACGTCGGGACGTGCGTTGGGCTCTACGTCGGGACGTGCGTTGGGCTCTACGTCTGTAGTTAGCTAACTTTCTGCTCTACGTCGGGACGTGCGTTGGGCTCTACGTCTGTTGTTAGGTAACTTTCAGCTCTACGTCGGGACGTGCGTTGGGCGCTCGGGACGTGCGTTGGGCTCTACGTCGGGACGTGCGTTGGGCTCTACGTCGGGACGTGCGTTGGGCTCTACGTCGGGATTTAGCTTCCTTTCAGCTCTACGTCGGGACGTGCGTTGGGCTCTACGTCGGGACGTGCGTTGGGCTCTACGTCGGGACGTGCGTTGGGCTCTACGTCGGGACGTGCGTTGGGTTCTACGTCGCGACGTGCGTTGGGCTCTACGTCTGTATTAGCTAACTTTCTGCTCTACGTCGGGACGTGCGTTGGGCTCTACATCTGTAGATAGCTAACTTTCAGCTCTACGTCGGGACGTGCGTTAGGCGCTATGTCGGGACGTGCGTTGGGCTCTACGTTGGGACGTGCGTTGGGCTCTACGTCGGGATTTAGCTTACTTTCAGCTCTACGTCAGGACGTGCGTTGGGCTCTACGTCGGGACGTGCGTTGGGCTCTACGTCGGGACGTGCGTTGGGCTCTACGTCTGTAGTTAGCTAACTTTCTGCTCTACGTCGGGACGTGCGTTGGGCTCTACGTCTGTTGTTAGGTAACTTTCAGC
This sequence comes from Leptosomus discolor, assembly GCF_034619465.1. Lineage (NCBI taxonomy): Eukaryota > Metazoa > Chordata > Aves > Leptosomiformes > Leptosomidae > Leptosomus > Leptosomus discolor. Next base: position 17,921,872 of record NC_141406.1, on the reverse strand, counting down.
TCTACGTCGGGACGTGCGTTGGGCGCTCGGGACGTGCGTTGGGCTCTACGTCGGGACGTGCGTTGGGCTCTACGTCGGGACGTGCGTTGGGCTCTACGTCGGGATTTAGCTTACTTTCAGCTCTACGTCGGGACGTGCGTTGGCCTCTACGTCGGGACGTGCGTTGGCCTCTACGTCGGGACGTGCGTTGGCCTCTACGTCGGGATTTAGCTTACTTTCAGCTATACGTCGGGACGTGCGTTGGGCGCTACGTCGGGACGTGCGTTGGGCTCTACGTCGGGACGTGCGTTGGGCGCTACTTCGGGACGTGCGTTGGGCGCTACGTCGGGATTTAGCTTACTTTCAGCTCTACGTCGGGACGTGCGTTGGGCTCTATGTCGGGACGTGCGTTGGGCTCTACGTCGGGACGTGCGTTGGGCTCTACGTCGGGATTTAGCTTACTTTCAGCTCTACGTCGGGACGTGCGTTGGCCTCTACGTCGGGACGTGCGTTGGCCTCTACGTCGGGATTTAGCTTACTTTCAGCTCTACGTCGGGACGTGCCTTGGCCTCTACATCGGGACGTGCGTTGGCCTCTACGTCGGGATTTAGCTTACTTTCAGCTCTACGTCGGGACGTGCGTTGGCCTCTACGTCGGGATTTAGCTTACTTTCAGCTCTACGTCGGGACGTGCGTTGGGCTCTACGTCGGGACGTGCGTTGGGCTCTACGTCTGTAGTTAGCTAACTTTCAGCTCTACGTCGGGACGTGCGTTGGGCTCTACGTCGCGACGTGAGTTGGGCTCCACGTCGGGACGTGCGTTGGGCTCTACGTCGGGATTTAGCTTACTTTCAGCTCTACGTTGGGACGTGCGTTGGCCTCTACGTCAGCATTTAGATTTCAGCTCTACGTCGGGACGTGCGTTGCGCTCTACGTCGGGACGTGCGTTGGGCTCTACGTCGGGACGTGCGTTGGGCTCTACGTCTGTAGTTAGGTAACTTTCAGCTCTACGTCGGGACGTGTGTTGGGCGCTACGTCGGGACGTGCGTTGGGCTCTACGTCAGGACGTGCTTTGGGGTCTACGTCGGGACGTGCGTTGGCCTCTACGTCGGGATTTAGGTTACTTTCAGCTCTACGTCGGGACGTGCGTTGGCCTCTACGTCGGGACGTGCGTTGGCCTCTACGTCGGGATTTAGCTTACTTTCAGCTCTACGTCGGGACGTGCGTTGGGCGCTACGTCGGGACGTGCGTTGGGCTCTACGTCGGGACGTGCGTTGGGCGCTACTTCGGGACATGCGTTGGGCGCTACGTCGGGATTTAGCTTACTTTCAGCTCTACGTCGGGACGTGCGTTGGGCTCTACGTCGGGACGTGCGTTGGGCTCTACGTCTGTAGTTAGCTAACTTTCAGCTCTACGTCGGGACGTGCGTTGGGCTCTACGTCGCGACGTGAGTTGGGCTCCACGTCGGGACGTGCGTTGGGCTCTACGTCGGGATTTAGCTTACTTTCAGCTCTACGTCGGGACGTGCATTGGGCTCTATGTCGGGACGTGCGTTGGGCTCTACGTCTGTAGTTAGCTAACTTTCAGCTGTACGTCGGGACGTGCGTTAGGCTCTACGTTGGGACGTGCGTTGGGCTCTACGTCGGGACGTGCGTTGGGCTCTACGTCGGGATTTAGCTTCCTTTTAGCTCTACGTCGGGACGTGCGTTGGCCTCTACGTCGGCATTTAGCTTACTTTCAGCTCTACGTCGGGACGTGCTTTGGGCTCTACGTCGGGATGTGCGTTGGGCTCTACGTCGGGACGTGCGTTGGGCTCTACGTCGGGACGTGCGTTGGGTTCTACGTCGGGACGTGCGTTGGGCTCTACGTCTGTATTTAGCTAACTTTCTGCTCTACGTCGGGACGTGCGTTGGGCTCTACGTCTGTAGTTAGCTAACTTTCAGCTCTACGTCGGGACGTGCGTTGGGCGCTATGTCGGGACGTGCGTTGGGCTCTACGTCGGGACGTGCGTTGGGCTCTACGTCGGGATTTAGCTTACTTTCAGCTCTACGTCGGGACGTGCGTTGGGCTCTACGTCGGGACGTGCGTTGGGCTCTACGTCGGGACGTGCGTTGGGCTCTACGTCTGTAGTTAGCTAACTTTCTGCTCTACGTCGGGACGTGCGTTGGGCTCTACGTCTGTAGTTAGGTAAATTTCAGCTCTACGTCGGGACGTGCGTTGGGCTCTACGTCGGGACGTGCGTTGGGCTCTACGTCGGGACGTGCGTTGGGTTCTACGTCGGGACGTGCGTTGAGCTCTACGTCCGGATTTAGCTTACTTTCAGCTCTACGTCGGGACGTGCGTTAGGCTCTACGTCGGGACGTGCGTTGGGCTCTACGTCGGGACGTGCGTTGGGCTCTACGTCGGGATTTAGCTTACTTTCAGCTCTACGTCGGGACGTGCGTTGGGCTCTACGTCGGGACGTGCGTTGGGCTCTACGTCGGGACGTGCTTTGGGCTCTACGTCTGTAGTTAACTAACTTTCAGCTCTACGTCGGGACGTGCGTTGGGCTCTACGTCGGGACGTGAGTTGGGCTCTACGTCGGGACGTTCGTTGGGCTCTACGTCGGGATTTAGCTTCCTTTCAGCTCTACGTCGGGACGTGCGTTGGGCTCTACGTCGGGACGTGCGTTGGGCTCTACGTCGGGACGTGCGTTGGGCTCTACGTCGGGACGTGCGTTGGGTTCTACGTCGCGACGTGCGTTGGGCTCTACGTCTGTATTAGCTAACTTTCTGCTCTACGTCGGGACGTGCGTTGGGCTCTACATCTGTAGATAGCTAACTTTCAGCTCTACGTCGGGACGTGCGTTGGGCGCTATGTCGGGACGTGCGTTGGGCTCTACGTCGGGACGTGCGTTGGGCTCTACGTCGGGATTTAGCTTACTTTCAGCTCTACGTCGGGACGTGCGTTGGGCTCTACGTCGGGACGTGCGTTGGGCTCTACGTCGGGACGTGCGTTGGGCTCTACGTCTGTAGTTAGCTAACTTTCTGCTCTACGTCGGGACGTGCGTTGGGCTCTACGTCTGTTGTTAGGTAACCTTCAGCTCTACGTCGGGACGTGCGTTGGGCGCTCGGGACGTGCGTTGGGCTCTACGTCGGGACGTGCGTTGGGCTCTACGTCGGGACGTGCGTTGGGCTCTACGTCGGGATTTAGCTTACTTTCAGCTCTACGTCGGGACGTGCGTTGGCCTCTACGTCGGGACGTGCGTTGGCCTCTACGTCGGGACGTGCGTTGGCCTCTACGTCGGGATTTAGCTTACTTTCAGCTATACGTCGGGACGTGCGTTGGGCGCTACGTCGGGACGTGCGTTGGGCTCTACGTCGGGACGTGCGTTGGGCGCTACTTCGGGACGTGCGTTGGGCGCTACGTCGGGATTTAGCTTACTTTCAGCTCTACGTCGGGACGTGCGTTGGGCTCTATGTCGGGACGTGCGTTGGGCTCTACGTCGGGACGTGCGTTGGGCTCTACGTCGGGATTTAGCTTACTTTCAGCTCTACGTCGGGACGTGCGTTGGCCTCTACGTCGGGACGTGCGTTGGCCTCTACGTCGGGATTTACCTTACTTTCAGCTCTACGTCGGGACGTGCCTTGGCCTCTACATCGGGACGTGCGTTGGCCTCTACGTCGGGATTTAGCTTACTTTCAGCTCTACGTCGGGACGTGCGTTGGCCTCTACGTCGGGATTTAGCTTACTTTCACGTCTACGTCGGGACGTGCGTTGGGCTCTACGTCGGGACGTGCGTTGGGCTCTACGTCTGTAGTTAGCTAACTTTCAGATCTACGTCGGGACGTGAGTTGGGCTCTACGTCGCGACGTGAGTTGGGCTCCACGTCGGGACGTGCGTTGGGCTCTACGTCGGGATTTAGCTTACTTTCAGCTCTACGTTGGGACGTGCGTTGGCCTCTACGTCAGCATTTAGCTTTCAGCTCTACGTCGGGACGTGCGTTGCGCTCTACGTCGGGACGTGCGTTGGGCTCTACGTCGGGACGTGCGTTGGGCTCTACGTCTGTAGTTAGGTAACTTTCAGCTCTACGTCGGGACGTGTGTTGGGCGCTACGTCGGGACGTGCGTTGGGCTCTACGTCAGGACGTGCTTTGGGCTCTACGTCGGGACGTGCGTTGGCCTCTACGTCGGGATTTAGGTTACTTTCAGCTCTACGTCGGGACGTGCGTTGGCCTCTACGTCGGGACGTGCGTTGGCCTCTACGTCGGGACGTGCGTTGGCCTCTACGTCGGGATTTAGCTTACTTTCAGCTCTACGTCGGGACGTGCGTTGGGCGCTACGTCGGGACGTGCGTTGGGCTCTACGTCGGGACGTGCGTTGGGCGCTACTTCGGGACGTGCGTTGGGCGCTACGTCGGGATTTAGCTTACTTTCAGCTCTACGTCGGGACGTGCGTTGGGCTCTATGTCGGGACGTGCGTTGGGCTCTACGTCGGGACGTGTGTTGGGCTCTACGTCTGTAGTTAGCTAACTTTCAGCTCTACGTCGGGACGTGCGTTTGGCTCTACGTCGCGACGTGAGTTGGGCTCCACGTCGGGACGTGCGTTGGGCTCTACGTCGGGATTTAGCTTACTTTCAGCTCTACGTCGGGACGTGCGTTGGCCTCTACGTCAGCATTTAGCTTTCAGCTCTACGTCGGGACGTGCGTTGCGCTCTACGTCGGGACGTGCGTTGGGCTCTACGTCGGGACGTGCGTTGGGCTCTACGTCTGTAGTTAGGTAACTTTCAGCTCTACGTCGGGACGTGTGTTGGGCGCTATGTCGGGACGTGCGTTGGGCTCTACGTCAGGACGTGCTTTGGGCTCTACGTCGGGACGTGCGTTGGGCTCTACGTCGGGATTTAGGTTACTTTCAGCTCTACGTCGGGACGTGCGTTGGCCTCTACGTCGGGACACGCGTTGGGCTCTACGTCGCGACGCGCGTTGGGCTCTACGTCTGTAGTTAGCTAACTTTCAGCTCTACGTCGGGACGCGCGTTGGGCTCTTCGTCTGTAGTTAGCTAACTTTCAGCTCTACGTCGGGACGTGCGTTGGTCTCTACGTCGGGACGTGCGTTGGGCTCTACGTCGGGACGTGCGTTGGGCTCTACGTCGGGATTTAGCTTACTTTCAGCTCTACGTCGAGACGTGCGTTGGCCTCTACATCGGGACGTGCGTTGGGCTCTACGTCGGGACGTGCGTTGGGCTCTACGTCGGGATTTAGCTTACTTTCAGCTCTACGTCGGGACGTGCGTTGGGCACTACGTCGGGACACGCGCTGGGCTCTACGTCGGGACGCGCGTTGGGCTCTACGTCTGTAGTTAGCTAACTTTCAGCTCTACGTCGGGACACGCGTTGGGCTCTTCGTCTGTAGTTAGCTAACTTTCAGCTCTACGTCGGGACGTGCGTTGGGCTCTACGTCGGGACATCCGTTGGGCTCTACGTCGGGATGTCCGTTGGGCTCTACGTCGGGATTTAGCTTACTTTCAGCTCTACGTCGAGACGTGCGTTGGCCTCTACGTCGGGACGTGCGTTGGCCTCTACATCGGGACGTGCGTTGGCCTCTACGTCGGGACGTGCGTTGGCCTCTACGTCGGGATTTAGCTTACTTTCAGCTCTACGTCGGGACGTGCGTTGGCCTCTACGTCGGGACGTGCGTTGGCCTCTACGTCGGGATTTAGCTTACTTTCAGCTCTACGTCGGGACGTGCGTTCGCCTCTACGTCGGCATTTAGCTTACTTTCAGCTCTACGTCGGGACGTGCGTTGGGCGCTACGTCGGGACGTGCGTTGGGCTCTACGTCGGGACGTGCGTTGGGTTCTACGTCGGGACGTGCGTTGGGCTCTACGTCTGTATTTAGCTAACTTTCTGCTCTACGTCGGGACGTGCGTTGGGCTCTACGTCTGTAGTTAGCTAACTTTCAGCTCTACGTCGGGAAGTGCGTTGGGCGCTATGTCGGGACGTGCGTTGGGCTCTACGTCGGGACGTGCGTTGGGCTCTACGTCGGGATTTAGCTTCCTTTCAGCTCTACGTCGGGACGTGCGTTGGGCTCTACGTCGGGACGTGCGTTGGGCTCTACGTTGGGACGTGCGTTGGGCTCTACGTCTGTAGTTAGCTAACTTTCTGCTCTACGTCGGGACGTGCGTTGGGCTCTACGTCTGTAGTTAGGTAACTTTCAGCTCTACGTCGGGACGTGCGTTGGGCGCTACGTCGGGACGTGCGTTGGGCTCTACGTCGGGATGTGCGTTGGGCTCTACGTCGGGACGTGCGTTGGGCTCTACGTCGGGATTTAGCTTCCTTTCAGCTCTACGTCGGGACGTGCGTTGGGCTCTACGTCGGGACGTGCGTTGGGCTCTACGTTGGGACGTGCGTTGGGCTCTACGTCTGTAGTTAGCTAACTTTCTGCTCTACGTCGGGACGCGCGTTGGGCTCTTCGTCTGTAGTTAGCTAACTTTCAGCTCTACGTCGGGACGTGCGTTGGTCTCTACGTCGGGACGTGCGTTGGGCTCTACGTCGGGACGTGCGTTTGGTTCTACGTCGGGACGTGCGTTGAGCTCTACGTCGGGATTTAGCTTACTTTCAGCTCTACGTCGGGACGCGCGTTAGGCTCTACGTCGGGACGTGCGTTGGGCTCTACGTCGGGACGTGCGTTGGGCTTTACGTCGGGATTTAGCTTACTTTCAGGTCTACGTCGGGATGTGCGTTGGGCTCTACGTCGGGACGTGCGTTGGGCTCTACGTCGGGATTTAGCTTACTTTCAGCTCTACGTCGAGACGTGCGTTGGCCTCTACGTCTGTAGTTAGCTAACTTTCAGCTCTACGTCGGGACGTGCGTTGGGCTCTACATCTGTAGTTAGCTAACTTTCAGCTCTACGTCGGGACGTGCGTTGGGCGCTACGTCGGAACGTGCGTTGGGCTCTACGTCGGGACGTGCGTTGGGCTCTACGTCGGGACGTGCGTTGGGCTCTACGTCGGGATTTAGCTTACTTTCAGCTCTACGTCTGGACGTGCGTTGGCCTCTACGTCGGGACGTGCGTTGGCCTCTACGTCGGGACGTGCGTTGGCCTCTACGTCGGGATTTAGCTTACTTTCAGCTCTACGTCGGGACGTGCGTTGGGCGCTACGTCGGGACGTGCGTTGGGCGCTACTTCGGGACGTGCGTTGGGCGCTACGTCGGGATTTAGCTTACTTTCAGCTCTACGTCGGGACGTGCGTTGGGCTCTATGTCGGGACGTGCGTTGGGCTCTACGTCGGGACGTGCGTTGGGCTCCACGTCGGGATTTAGTTTACTTTCAGCTCTACGTCGGGACGTGCGTTGGCCTCTACGTCGGGACGTGCGTTGGCCTCTACGTCGGGATTTAGCTTACTTTCAGCTCTACGTCGGGACGTGCGTTGGGCTCTACGTCGGGATTTAGCTTACTTTCAGCTCTACGTCGGGACGTGCGTTGGGCTCTACGTCGGGACGTGCGTTGGGCTCTACGTCTGTAGTTAGCTAACTTTCAGCTCTACGTCGGGACGTGCGTTGGGCTCTACGTCGGGACGTGATTTGGGCTCCATGTCGGGACGTGCGTTGGGCTCTACGTCGGGACGTGCGTTGGGCTCTACGTCGGGACGTGCGTTGGACTCTACGTCGGGACGTGCGTTGGGTTCTACGTCGGGACGTGAGTTGGGCTCTACGTCTGTAGTTAGCTAACTTTCTGGTCTACGTCGGGACGTGCGTTGGGCTCTACGTCTGTAGTTAGCTAACTTTCTGCTCTACGTCGGGACGTGCGTTGGGCTCTACGTCTGTAGTTAGGTAACTTTCAGCTCTACGTCGGGACGTGCGTTGGGCTCTACGTCGGGACGTGCGTTGGGCTCTACGTCGGGACGTGCGTTGGGCTCTACGTCGGGACGTGCGTTGGGTTCTACGTCGGGACGTGCGTTGAGCTCTACGTCCGGATTTAGCTTACTTTCAGCTCTACGTCGGGACGTGCGTTAGGCTCTATGTCGGGACGTGCGTTGGGCTCTACGTCGGGACGTGCGTTGGGCTCTACGTCGGGATTTAGCTTACTTTCAGGTCTACGTCGGGACGTGCGTTGGGCTCTACGTCGGGACGTGCGTTGGGCTCTACATCTGTAGTTAGCTAACTTTCAGCTCTACGTCGGGACGTGCGTTGGGCGCTACTTCGGGACGTGCGTTGGGCTCTATGTCGGGACGTGCGTTGGCCTCTACGTCGGGATTTAGCTTACTTTCAGCTCTACGTCGGGACGTGCATTGGGCGCTACGTCGGGACGTGTGTTGGGCGCTACGTCGGGACGTGCGTTGGGCGGTACTTCGGGATGTGCGTTGGGCGCTACGTCGGGATTTAGCTTACTTTCAGCTCTACGTCGGGACGTGCGTTGGGCTCTACGTCGAGACGTGCGTTGGGCTCTACGTCGGGACGTGCGTTGGGCTCTACGTCGGGATTTAGCTTACTTTCAGCTCTACGTCGGGACGTGCGTTGGCCTCTACGTCGGGACGTGCGTTGGCCTCTACGTCGGGATTTAGCTTACTTTCAGCTCTACGTCGGGACGTGCGTTGGCCTCTACGTCGGGACGTGCGTTGGGCTCTACGTCGGGATTTAGCTTACTTACAGCTCTACGTCGGGACGTGCGTTGGGCTCTACGTCGGGACGTGCGTTGGGCTCTACGTCGGGACGTGCGTTGGGCTCTACGTCTGTAGTTAGCTAACTTTCAGCTCTACGTCGGGACGTGCGTTGGGCTCTACGTCGGGACGTGCGTTGGGCTCTACGTCGGGACGTGCTTTGGGCTCTACGTCTGTAGTTAACTAACTTTCAGCTCTACGTCGGGACGTGCGTTGGGCTCTACGTCGGGACGTGAGTTGGGCTCTACGTCGGGACGTGCGTTGGGCTCTACGTCGGGATTTAGCTTCCTTTCAGCTCTACGTCGGGACGTGCGTTGGGCTCTACGTCGGGACGTGCGTTGGGCTCTACGTCGGGACGTGCGTTGGGCTCTACGTCGGGACGTGCGTTGGGTTCTACGTCGCGACGTGCGTTGGGCTCTACGTCTGTATTAGCTAACTTTCTGCTCTACGTCGGGACGTGCGTTGGGCTCTACATCTGTAGATAGCTAACTTTCAGCTCTACGTCGGGACGTGCGTTGGGCGCTATGTCGGGACGTGCGTTGGGCTCTACGTCGGGACGTGCGTTGGGCTCTACGTCGGGATTTAGCTTACTTTCAGCTCTACGTCGGGACGTGCGTTGGGCTCTACGTCGGGACGTGCGTTGGGCTCTACGTCTGTAGTTAGCTAACTTTCTGCTCTACGTCGGGACGTGCCTTGGGCTCTACGTCTGTAGTTAGGTAACTTTCAGCTCTACGTCGGGACGTGCGTTGGGCGCTCGGGACGAGCGTTGGGCTCTACGTCGGGACGTGCGTTGGGCTCTACGTCGGGACGTGCGTTGGGCTCTACGTCGGGATTTAGCTTACTTTCAGCTCTACGTCGAGACGTGCGTTGGCCTCTACGTCGGGACATGCGTTGGCCTCTACATCGGGACGTGCGTTGGGCTCTACATCGGGATGTGCGTTGGGCTCTACGTCTGTAGTTAGCTAACTTTCAGCTCTACGTCGGGACGTGCGTTGGGCTCTACGTCGGGACGTGCGTTGGGCTCTACGTCGGGACGTGCGTTGGGTTCTACGTCAGGACGTGCGTTGAGCTCTACGTCGGGATTTAGCTTACTTTCAGCTCTACGTCGGGACGCGCGTTAGGCTCTACGTCGGGACGTGCGTTGGGCTCTACGTCGGGATTTAGCTTACTTTCAGGTCTACGTCGGGACGTGCGTTGGGCTCTATGTCGGGACGTGCGTTGGGCTCTACGTCTGTAGTTAGCTAACTTTCAACTCTACGTTGGGACGTGCGTTGGGCTCTACGTCTGTAGTTAGCTAACTTTGAGCTCTACGTCGGGACGTGCGTTGGGCTCTACATCTGTAGTTAGCTAACTTTCAGCTCTACGTCGGGACGTGCGTTGGGCGCTACGTCGGAACGTGCGTTGGGCTCTACGTCGGGACGTGCGTTGGGCTCTACGTCGGGACGTGCGTTGGGCTCTACGTCGGGATTTAGCTTACTTTCAGCTCTACGTCGGGACGTGCGTTGGCCTCTACGTCGGGACGTGCGTTGGCCTCTACGTCGGGACGTGCGTTGGCCTCTACGTCGGGATTTAGCTTACTTTCAGCTCTACGTCGGGACGTGCGTTGGGCGCTACGTCGGGACGTGCGTTGGGCTCTACGTCGGGACGTGCGTTGGGCGCTACTTCGGGACGTGCGTTGGGCGCTACGTCGGGATTTAGCTTACTTTCAGCTCTACGTCGGGACGTGCGTTGGGCTCTATATCGGGACGTGCGTTGGGCTCTACGTCGGGACGTGCGTTGGGCTCTACGTCGGGATTTAGCTTACTTTCAGCTCTACGTCGGGACGTGCGTTGGCCTCTACGTCGGGACGTGCGTTGGCCTCTACGTCGGGATTTAGCTTACTTTCAGCTCTACGTCGGGACGTACCTTGGCCTCTACATCGGGACGTGCGTTGGCCTCTACGTCGGGATTTAGCTTACTTTCAGCTCTACGTCGGGACGTGCGTTGGCCTCTACGTCGGGATTTAGCTTACTTTCAGCTCTACGTCGGGACGTGCGTTGGGCTCTACGTCGGGACGTGCGTTGGGCTCTACGTCTGTAGTTAGCTAACTTTCAGCTCTACGTCGGGACGTGCGTTGGGCTCTACGTCGCGACGTGAGTTGGGCTCCACGTCGGGACGTGCGTTGGGCTCTACGTCGGGATTTAGCTTACTTTCAGCTCTACGTCGGGACGTGCGTTGGCCTCTACGTCAGCATTTAGCTTTCAGCTCTACGTCGGGACGTGCGTTGCGCTCTACGTCGGGACGTGCTTTGGGCTCTACGTCGGGACGTGCGTTGGGCTCTACGTCTGTAGTTAGGTAACTTTCAGCTCTACGTCGGGACGTGTGTTGGGCGCTACGTCGGGACGTGCGTTGGGCTCTACGTCAGGACGTGCTTTGGGCTCTACGTCGGGACGTGCGTTGGCCTCTACGTCGGGATTTAGGTTACTTTCAGCTCTACGTCGGGACGTGAGTTGGCCTCTACGTCGGGACGTGAGTTGGCCTCTACGTCGGGACGTGCGTTGGGCGCTACGTCGGGACGTGCGTTGGGCTCTACGTCGGGACGTGCGTTGGGCGCTACTTCGGGACGTGCGTTGGGCGCTACGTCGGGATTTAGCTTACTTTCAGCTCTACGTCGGGACGTGCGTTGGGCTCTATGTCGGGACGTGCGTTGGGCTCTACGTCGGGACGTGCGTTGGGCTCTACGTCTGTAGTTAGCTAACTTTCAGCTCTACGTCGGGACGTGCGTTGGGCTCTACGTCGCGACGTGAGTTGGGCTCCACGTCGGGACGTGCGTTGGGCTCTACGTCGGGATTTAGCTTACTTTCAGCTCTACGTCGGGACGTGCGTTGGCCTCTACGTCAGCATTTAGCTTTCAGCTCTACGTCGGGACGTGCGTTGCGCTCTACGTCGGGACGTGCGTTGGGCTCTACGTCGGGACGTGCGTTGGGCTCTACGTCTGTAGTTAGGTAACTTTCAGCTCTACGTCGGGACGTGTGTTGGGCGCTACGTCGGGACGTGCGTTGGGCTCTACGTCAGGACGTGCTTTGGGCTCTACGTCGGGACGTGCGTTGGGCTCTACGTCGGGATTTAGGTTACTTTCAGCTCTACGTCGAGACGTGCGTTGGCCTCTACGTCGGGACGTGCGTTGGCCTCTACATCGGGACGTGCGTTGGCCTCTACGTCGGGACGTGCGTTGGCCTCTACGTCGGGATTTAGCTTACTTTCAGCTCTACGTCGGGACGTGCGTTGGCCTCTACGTCGGGACGTGCGTTGGGCTCTACGTCGGGACGTGCGTTGGCCTCTACGTCGGGATTTAGCTTACTTTCAGCTCTACGTCGGGACGTGCGTTGGCCTCTACGTCGGCATTTAGCTTACTTTCAGCTCTACGTCGGGACGTGCGTTGGGCGCTACGTCGGGACGTGCGTTGGGCTCTACGTCGGGACGTGCGTTGGGTTCTACGTCGGGACGTGCGTTGGGCTCTACGTCTGTATTTAGCTAACTTTCTGCTCTACGTCGGGACGTGCGTTGGGCTCTACGTCTGTAGTTAGCTAACTTTCAGCTCTACGTCGGGAAGTGCGTTGGGCGCTATGTCGGGACGTGCGTTGGGCTCTACGTCGGGACGTGCGTTGGGCTCTACGTCGGGATTTAGCTTCCTTTCAGCTCTACGTCGGGACGTGCGTTGGGCTCTACGTCGGGACGTGCGTTGGGCTCTACGTTGGGACGTGCGTTGGGCTCTACGTCTGTAGTTAGCTAACTTTCTGCTCTACGTCGGGACGTGCGTTGGGCGCTACGTCGGGACGTGCGTTGGGCTCTACGTCGGGATGTGCGTTGGGCTCTACGTCGGGACGTGCGTTGGGCTCTACGTCGGGACGTGCGTTGGGCTCTACGTCGGGATTTAGCTTCCTTTCAGCTCTACGTCGGGACGTGCGTTGGGCTCTACGTCGGGACGTGCGTTGGGCTCTACGTTGGGACGTGCGTTGGGCTCTACGTCTGTAGTTAGCTAACTTTCTGCTCTACGTCGGGACGCGCGTTGGGCTCTTCGTCTGTAGTTAGCTAACTTTCAGCTCTACGTCGGGACGTGCGTTGGTCTCTACGTCGGGACGTGCGTTGGGCTCTACGTCGGGACGTGCGTTGGGTTCTACGTCGGGACGTGCGTTGAGCTCTACGTCGGGATTTAGCTTACTTTCAGCTCTACGTCGGGACGCGCGTTAGGCTCTACGTCGGGACGTGCGTTGGGCTCTACGTCGGGACGTGCGTTGGGCTCTACGTCGGGATTTAGCTTACTTTCAGGTCTACGTCGGGATGTGCGTTGGGCTCTACGTCGGGACGTGCGTTGGGCTCTACGTCGGGATTTAGCTTACTTTCAGCTCTACGTCGAGACGTGCGTTGGCCTCTACGTCTGTAGTTAGCTAACTTTCAGCTCTACGTCGGGACGTGCGTTGGGCTCTACATCTGTAGTTAGCTAACTTTCAGCTCTACGTCGGGACGTGCGTTGGGCGCTACGTCGGAACGTGCGTTGGGCTCTACGTCGGGACGTGCGTTGGGCTCTACGTCGGGACGTGCGTTGGGCTCTACGTCGGGATTTAGCTTACTTTCAGCTCTACGTCGGGACGTGCGTTGGCCTCTACGTCGGGACGTGCGTTGGCCTCTACGTCGGGACGTGCGTTGGCCTCTACGTCGGGATTTAGCTTACTTTCAGCTCTACGTCGGGACGTGCGTTGGGCGCTACGTCGGGACGTGCGTTGGGCGCTACTTCGGGACGTGCGTTGGGCGCTACGTCGGGATTTAGCTTACTTTCAGCTCTACGTCGGGACGTGCGTTGGGCTCTATGTCGGGACGTGCGTTGGGCTCTACGTCGGGACGTGCGTTGGGCTCCACGTCGGGACGTGCGTTGGCCTCTACGTCGGGATTTAGCTTACTTTCAGCTCTACGTCGGGACGTGCGTTGGGCTCTACGTCGGGACGTGCGTTGGCCTCTACGTCGGGATTTAGCTTACTTTCAGCTCTACGTCGGGACGTGCGTTGGGCTCTACGTCGGGATTTAGCTTACTTTCAGCTCTACGTCGGGACGTGCGTTGGGCTGTACGTCGGGACGTGCGTTGGGCTCTACGTCGGGACGTGAGTTGGGCTCCATGTCGGGACGTGCGTTGCGCTCTACGTCGGGACGTGCGTTGGGCTCTACGTCGGGACGTGCGTTGGACTCTACGTCGGGACGTGCGTTGGGTTCTACGTCGGGACGTGAGTTGGGCTCTACGTCTGTAGTTAGCTAACTTTCTGGTCTACGTCGGGACGTGCGTTGGGCTCTACGTCGGGACGTGAGTTGGGCTCCATGTCGGGACGTGCGTTGGGCTCTACGTCGGGACGTGCGTTGGGCTCTACGTCGGGACGTGCGTTGGACTCTACGTCGGGACGTGCGTTGGGTTCTACGTCGGGACGTGAGTTGGGCTCTACGTCTGTAGTTAGCTAACTTTCTGGTCTACGTCGGGACGTGCGTTGGGCTCTACGTCTGTAGTTAGGTAACTTTCAGCTCTACGTCGGGACGTGTGTTGGGCGCTACGTCGGGACGTGCGTTGGGCTCTACGTCGGGACGTGCGTTGGGCTCTACGTCGGGACGTGCGTTGGGCTCTACGTCGGGATTTAGGTTACTTTCAGCTCTACGTCGGGACGTGCGTTGGCCTCTACGTCGGGACACGCGTTGGGCTCTACGTCGCGACGCGCGTTGGGCTCTACGTCTGTAGTTAGCTAACTTTCAGCTCTACGTCGGGACGCGCGTTGGGCTCTTCGTCTGTAGTTAGCTAACTTTCAGCTCTACGTCGGGACGTGCGTTGGGCTCTACGTCGGGATTTAGCTTACTTTCAGCTCTAGGTCGGGACGCGCGTTAGGCTCTACGTCGGGACGTGCGTTGGGCTCTACGTCGGGACGTGCGTTGGGCTCTACGTCGGGATTTAGCTTACTTTCAGCTCTACGTCGGGACGTGCGTTGGGCGCTACGTCGGGACGTGCGTTGGGCGCTACTTCGGGACGTGCGTTGGGCGCTACGTCGGGATTTAGCTTACTTTCAGCTCTACGTCGGGACGTGCGTTGGGCTCTATGTCGGGACGTGCGTTGGGCTCTACGTCGGGACGTGCGTTGGGCTCCACGTCGGGATTTAGGTTACTTTCAGCTCTACGTCGGGACGTGCGTTGGCCTCTACGTCGGGACGTGCGTTGGCCTCTACGTCGGGATTTAGCTTACTTTCAGCTCTACGTCGGGACGTGCATTGGGCTCTACGTCGGGATTTAGCTTACTTTCAGCTCTACGTCGGGACGTGCGTTGGGCTCTACGTCGGGACGTGCGTTGGGCTCTACGTCTGTAGTTAGCTAACTTTCAGCTCTACGTCGGGACGTGCGTTGGGCTCTACGTCGGGACGTGAGTTGGGCTCCATGTCGGGACGTGCGTTGGGCTCTACGTCGGGACGTGCGTTGGGCTCTACGTCAGGACGTGCGTTGGAATCTACGTCGGGACGTGCGTTGGGTTCTACGTCGGGACGTGAGTTGGGCTCTACGTCTGTAGTTAGCTAACTTTCTGGTCTACGTCGGGACGTGCGTTGGGCTCTACGTCTGTAGTTAGGTAACTTTCAGCTCTACGTCGGGACGTGTGTTGGGCGCTACGTCGGGACGTGCGTTGGGCTCTACGTCGGGACGTGCGTTGGCCTCTACGTCGGGATTTAGCTTACTTTCAGCTCTACGTCGGGACGTGCGTTGGCCTCTACGTCGGCATTTAGCTTACTTTCAGCTCTACGTCGGGACGTGCGTTGGGCGCTACGTCGGGACGTGCGTTCGGCTCTACGTCGGGACGTGCGTTGGGTTCTACGTCGGGACGTGCGTTGGGCTCTACGTCTGTATTTAGCTAACTTTCTGCTCTACGTCGGGACGTGCGTTGGGCTCTACGTCTGTAGTTAGCTAACTTTCAGCTCTACGTCGGGAAGTGCGTTGGGCGCTATGTCGGGACGTGCGTTGGGCTCTACGTCGGGACGTGCGTTGGGCTCTACGTCGGGATTTAGCTTCCTTTCAGCTCTACGTCGGGACGTGCGTTGGGCTCTACGTCGGGACGTGCGTTGGGCTCTACGTTGGGACGTGCGTTGGGCTCTACGTCTGTAGTTAGCTAACTTTCTGCTCTACGTCGGGACGTGCGTTGGGCGCTACGTCGGGACGTGCGTTGGGCTCTACGTCGGGATGTGCGTTGGGCTCTACGTCGGGACGTGCGTTGGGCTCTACGTCGGGACGTGCGTTGGGCTCTACGTCGGGATTTAGCTTCCTTTCAGCTCTACGTCGGGACGTGCGTTGGGCTCTACGTCGGGACGTGCGTTGGGCTCTACGTTGGGACGTGCGTTGGGCTCTACGTCTGTAGTTAGCTAACTTTCTGCTCTACGTCGGGACGCGCGTTGGGCTCTTCGTCTGTAGTTAGCTAACTTTCAGCTCTACGTCGGGACGTGCGTTGGTCTCTACGTCGGGACGTGCGTTGGGCTCTACGTCGGGACGTGCGTTGGGTTCTACGTCGGGACGTGCGTTGAGCTCTACGTCGGGATTTAGCTTACTTTCAGCTCTACGTCGGGACGCGCGTTAGGCTCTACGTCGGGACGTGCGTTGGGCTCTACGTCGGGACGTGCGTTGGGCTCTACGTCGGGATTTATCTTACTTTCAGGTCTACGTCGGGATGTGCGTTGGGCTCTACGTCGGGACGTGCGTTGGGCTCTACGTCGGGATTTAGCTTACTTTCAGCTCTACGTCGAGACGTGCGTTGGCCTCTACGTCTGTAGTTAGCTAACTTTCAGCTCTACGTCGGGACGTGCGTTGGGCTCTACATCTGTAGTTAGCTAACTTTCAGCTCTACGTCGGGACGTGCGTTGGGCGCTACG
The DNA here is from genome assembly GCF_034619465.1 of Leptosomus discolor. Lineage (NCBI taxonomy): Eukaryota > Metazoa > Chordata > Aves > Leptosomiformes > Leptosomidae > Leptosomus > Leptosomus discolor. Next base: position 17,905,348 of record NC_141406.1, on the reverse strand, counting down.
TCGGAACGTGCGTTGGGCTCTACGTCGGGACGTGCGTTGGGCTCTACGTCGGGACGTGCGTTGGGCTCTACGTCGGGATTTAGCTTACTTTCAGCTCTACGTCGGGACGTGCGTTGGCCTCTACGTCGGGACGTGCGTTGGCCTCTACGTCGGGACGTGCGTTGGCCTCTACGTCGGGATTTAGCTTACTTTCAGCTCTACGTCGGGACGTGCGTTGGGCGCTACGTCGGGACGTGCGTTGGGCGCTACTTCGGGACGTGCGTTGGGCGCTACGTCGGGATTTAGCTTACTTTCAGCTCTACGTCGGGACGTGCGTTGGGCTCTATGTCGGGACGTGCGTTGGGCTCTACGTCGGGACGTGCGTTGGGCTCCACGTCGGGACGTGCGTTGGCCTCTACGTCGGGATTTAGCTTACTTTCAGCTCTACGTCGGGACGTGCGTTGGGCTCTACGTCGGGACGTGCGTTGGCCTCTACGTCGGGATTTAGCTTACTTTCAGCTCTACGTCGGGACGTGCGTTGGGCTCTACGTCGGGATTTAGCTTACTTTCAGCTCTACGTCGGGACGTGCGTTGGGCTGTACGTCGGGACGTGCGTTGGGCTCTACGTCGGGACGTGAGTTGGGCTCCATGTCGGGACGTGCGTTGCGCTCTACGTCGGGACGTGCGTTGGGCTCTACGTCGGGACGTGCGTTGGACTCTACGTCGGGACGTGCGTTGGGTTCTACGTCGGGACGTGAGTTGGGCTCTACGTCTGTAGTTAGCTAACTTTCTGGTCTACGTCGGGACGTGCGTTGGGCTCTACGTCGGGACGTGAGTTGGGCTCCATGTCGGGACGTGCGTTGGGCTCTACGTCGGGACGTGCGTTGGGCTCTACGTCGGGACGTGCGTTGGACTCTACGTCGGGACGTGCGTTGGGTTCTACGTCGGGACGTGAGTTGGGCTCTACGTCTGTAGTTAGCTAACTTTCTGGTCTACGTCGGGACGTGCGTTGGGCTCTACGTCTGTAGTTAGGTAACTTTCAGCTCTACGTCGGGACGTGTGTTGGGCGCTACGTCGGGACGTGCGTTGGGCTCTACGTCGGGACGTGCGTTGGGCTCTACGTCGGGACGTGCGTTGGGCTCTACGTCGGGATTTAGGTTACTTTCAGCTCTACGTCGGGACGTGCGTTGGCCTCTACGTCGGGACACGCGTTGGGCTCTACGTCGCGACGCGCGTTGGGCTCTACGTCTGTAGTTAGCTAACTTTCAGCTCTACGTCGGGACGCGCGTTGGGCTCTTCGTCTGTAGTTAGCTAACTTTCAGCTCTACGTCGGGACGTGCGTTGGGCTCTACGTCGGGATTTAGCTTACTTTCAGCTCTAGGTCGGGACGCGCGTTAGGCTCTACGTCGGGACGTGCATTGGGCTCTACGTCGGGACGTGCGTTGGGCTCTACGTCGGGATTTAGCTTACTTTCAGCTCTACGTCGGGACGTGCGTTGGGCGCTACGTCGGGACGTGCGTTGGGCTCTACGTCGGGACGTGCGTTGGGCTCTACGTCGGGATTTAGCTTACTTTCAGCTCTACGTCGAGACGTGCGTTGGCCTCTACGTCTGTAGTTAGCTAACTTTCAGCTCTACGTCGGGACGTGCGTTGGGCTCTACATCTGTAGTTAGCTAACTTTCAGCTCTACGTCGGGACGTGCGTTGGGCGCTACGTCGGAACGTGCGTTGGGCTCTACGTCGGGACGTGCGTTGGGCTCTACGTCGGGACGTGCGTTGGGCTCTACGTCGGGATTTAGCTTACTTTCAGCTCTACGTCGGGACGTGCGTTGGCCTCTACGTCGGGACGTGCGTTGGCCTCTACGTCGGGACGTGCGTTGGCCTCTACGTCGGGATTTAGCTTACTTTCAGCTCTACGTCGGGACGTGCGTTGGGCGCTACGTCGGGACGTGCGTTGGGCGCTACTTCGGGACGTGCGTTGGGCGCTACGTCGGGATTTAGCTTACTTTCAGCTCTACGTCGGGACGTGCGTTGGGCTCTATGTCGGGACGTGCGTTGGGCTCTACGTCGGGACGTGCGTTGGGCTCCACGTCGGGACGTGCGTTGGCCTCTACGTCGGGATTTAGCTTACTTTCAGCTCTACGTCGGGACGTGCGTTGGGCTCTACGTCGGGACGTGCGTTGGCCTCTACGTCGGGATTTAGCTTACTTTCAGCTCTACGTCGGGACGTGCGTTGGGCTCTACGTCGGGATTTAGCTTACTTTCAGCTCTACGTCGGGACGTGCGTTGGGCTGTACGTCGGGACGTGCGTTGGGCTCTACGTCGGGACGTGAGTTGGGCTCCATGTCGGGACGTGCGTTGCGCTCTACGTCGGGACGTGCGTTGGGCTCTACGTCGGGACGTGCGTTGGACTCTACGTCGGGACGTGCGTTGGGTTCTACGTCGGGACGTGAGTTGGGCTCTACGTCTGTAGTTAGCTAACTTTCTGGTCTACGTCGGGACGTGCGTTGGGCTCTACGTCGGGACGTGAGTTGGGCTCCATGTCGGGACGTGCGTTGGGCTCTACGTCGGGACGTGCGTTGGGCTCTACGTCGGGACGTGCGTTGGACTCTACGTCGGGACGTGCGTTGGGTTCTACGTCGGGACGTGAGTTGGGCTCTACGTCTGTAGTTAGCTAACTTTCTGGTCTACGTCGGGACGTGCGTTGGGCTCTACGTCTGTAGTTAGGTAACTTTCAGCTCTACGTCGGGACGTGTGTTGGGCGCTACGTCGGGACGTGCGTTGGGCTCTACGTCGGGACGTGCGTTGGGCTCTACGTCGGGACGTGCGTTGGGCTCTACGTCGGGATTTAGGTTACTTTCAGCTCTACGTCGGGACGTGCGTTGGCCTCTACGTCGGGACACGCGTTGGGCTCTACGTCGCGACGCGCGTTGGGCTCTACGTCTGTAGTTAGCTAACTTTCAGCTCTACGTCGGGACGCGCGTTGGGCTCTTCGTCTGTAGTTAGCTAACTTTCAGCTCTACGTCGGGACGTGCGTTGGGCTCTACGTCGGGATTTAGCTTACTTTCAGCTCTAGGTCGGGACGCGCGTTAGGCTCTACGTCGGGACGTGCATTGGGCTCTACGTCGGGACGTGCGTTGGGCTCTACGTCGGGATTTAGCTTACTTTCAGCTCTACGTCGGGACGTGCGTTGGGCGCTACGTCGGGACGTGCGTTGGGCGCTACTTCGGGACGTGCGTTGGGCGCTACGTCGGGATTTAGCTTACTTTCAGCTCTACGTCGGGACGTGCGTTGGGCTCTATGTCGGGACGTGCGTTGGGCTCTACGTCGGGACGTGCGTTGGGCTCCACGTCGGGATTTAGGTTACTTTCAGCTCTACGTCGGGACGTGCGTTGGCCTCTACGTCGGGACGTGCGTTGGCCTCTACGTCGGGATTTAGCTTACTTTCAGCTCTACGTCGGGACGTGCATTGGGCTCTACGTCGGGATTTAGCTTACTTTCAGCTCTACGTCGGGACGTGCGTTGGGCTCTACGTCGGGACGTGCGTTGGGCTCTACGTCTGTAGTTAGCTAACTTTCAGCTCTACGTCGGGACGTGCGTTGGGCTCTACGTCGGGACGTGAGTTGGGCTCCATGTCGGGACGTGCGTTGGGCTCTACGTCGGGACGTGCGTTGGGCTCTACGTCAGGACGTGCGTTGGACTCTACGTCGGGACGTGCGTTGGGTTCTACGTCGGGACGTGAGTTGGGCTCTACGTCTGTAGTTAGCTAACTTTCTGGTCTACGTCGGGACGTGCGTTGGGCTCTACGTCTGTAGTTAGGTAACTTTCAGCTCTACGTCGGGACGTGTGTTGGGCGCTACGTCGGGACGTGCGTTGGGCTCTACGTCGGGACGTGCGTTGGGCTCTACGTCGGGATTTAAGTTACTTTCAGCTCTACGTCGGGACGTGCGTTGGCCTCTACGTCGGGACACGCGTTGGGCTCTACGTCGCGACGCGCGTTGGGCTCTACGTCTGTAGTTAGCTAACTTTCAGCTCTACGTCGGGACGCGCGTTGGGCTCTTCGTCTGTAGTTAGCTAACTTTCAGCTCTACGTCGGGACGTGCGTTGGGCTCTACGTCGCGACGTGCGTTGGGCTCTACGTCGGGACGTGCGTTGGGCTCTACGTCGGGATTTAGCTTACTTTCAGCTCTACGTCGGGACGTGCATTGGGCGCTACGTCGGGACGTGCGTTGGGCTCTACGTCGGGACGTGCGTTGGGTTCTACGTCGGGACGTGCGTTGGGCTCTACGTCTGTAGTTAGCTAACTTTCTGCTCTACGTCGGGACGTGCGTTGGGCTCTACGTCTGTAGTTAGCTAACTTTCAGCTCTACGTCGGGACGTGCGTTGGGCGCTATGTCGGGACGTGCGTTGGGCTCTACGTCGGGACGTGCGTTGGGCTCTACGTCGGGATTTAGCTTACTTTCAGCTCTACGTCGGGACGTGCGTTGGGCGCTATGTCGGGACGTGCGTTGGGCTCTACGTCGGGACGTGCGTTGGGCTCTACGTCGGGATTTAGCTTACTTTCAGGTCTACGTTGGGACGTGCGTTGGGCTCTACGTCTGTAGTTAGCTAACTTTCAGCTCTACGTCGGGACGTGCGTTGGGCTCTACATCTGTACTTAGCTAACTTCAGCTCTACGTCGGGACGTGCGTTGGGCGCTACGTCGGAACGTGCGTTGGGCTCTACGTCGGGACGTGCGTTGGGCTCTACGTCGGGACGTGCGTTGGGCTCTACGTCGGGATTTAGCTTACTTTCAGCTCTACGTCGGGACGTGCGTTGGCCTCTACGTCGGGACGTGCGTTGGCCTCTACGTCGGGACGTGCGTTGGCCTCTACGTCGGGATTTAGCTTACTTTCAGCTCTACGTCGGGACGTGCGTTGGCCTCTACTTCGGCATTTAGCTTACTTTCAGCTCTACGTCGGGACGTGCGTTGGGCGCTACGTCGGGACGTGCGTTGGGCTCTACGTCGGGACGTGCGTTGGGTTCTACGTCGGGACGTGCGTTGGGCTCTACGTCTGTATTTAGCTAACTTTCTGCTCTACGTCGGGACGTGCGTTGGGCTCTACGTCTGTAGTTAGCTAACTTTCAGCTCTACGTCGGGACGTGCGTTGGGTGCTATGTCGGGACGTGCGTTGGGCTCTACGTCGGGACGTGCGTTGGGCTCTACGTCGGGATTTAGCTTCCTTTCAGCTCTACGTCGTGACGTGCGTTGGGCTCTACGTCGGGACGTGCGTTGGGCTCTACGTTGGGACGTGTGTTGGGCTCTACGTCTGTAGTTAGCTAACTTTCTGCTCTACGTCGGGACGTGCGTTGGGCTCTACGTCTGTAGTTAGGTAACTTTCAGCTCTACGTCGGGACGTGCGTTGGGCGCTACGTCGGGACGTGCGTTGGGCTCTACGTCGGGATGTGCGTTGGGCTCTACGTCGGGACGTGCGTTGGGCTCTACGTCGGGACGTGCGTTGGGCTCTACGTCGGGATTTAGCTTCCTTTCAGCTCTACGTCGGGACGTGCGTTGGGCTCTACGTCGGGACGTGCGTTGGGCTCTACGTTGGGACGTGCGTTGGGCTCTACGTCTGTAGTTAGCTAACTTTCTGCTCTACGTCGGGACGCGCGTTGGGCTCTTCGTCTGTAGTTAGCTAACTTTCAGCTCTACGTCGGGACGTGCGTTGGGCTCTACGTCGGGACGTGCGTTGGGCTCTACGTCGGGACGTGCGTTGGGCTCTACGTCGGGACGTGCGTTGAGCTCTACGTCGGGATTTAGCTTACTTTCAGCTCTACGTCGGGACGCGCGTTAGGCTCTACGTCGGGACGTGCGTTGGGCTCTACGTCGGGACGTGCGTTGGGCTCTACGTCGGGATTTAGCTTACTTTCAGGTCTACGTCGGGACGTGCGTTGGGCTCTACGTCGGGACGTGCGTTGGGCTCTACGTCTGTAGTTAGCTAACTTTCAACTCTACGTTGGGACGTGCGTTGGGCTCTACGTCTGTAGTTAGCTAACTTTCAGCTCTACGTCGGGACGTGCGTTGGGCTCTACGTCGCGACGTGCGTTGGGCTCTACGTCGGGACGTGCGTTGGGCTCTACGTCGGGATTTAGCTTACTTTCAGCTCTACGTCGGGACGTGCGTTGGCCTCTACGTCGGGATTTATCTTACTTTCAGCTCTACGTCGGGACGTGCGTTGGCCTCTACATCGGGACGTGCGTTGGCCTCTACGTCGGGATTTAGCTTACTTTCAGCTCTACGTCGCATCGTGCGTTGGGCTCTACGTCGGGATGTAGCTTACTTTCAGCTCTACGTCGGGACGTGCGTTGGGCTCTACGTCGGGACGTGCGTTGGGCTCTACGTCTGTAGTTAGCTAACTTTCAGCTCTACGTCGGGACGCGCGTTGGGCTCTTCGTCTGTAGTTAGCTAACTTTCAGCTCTACGTCGGGACGTGCGTTGGGCTCTACGTCGCGACGTGCGTTGGGCTCTACGTCGGGACGTGCGTTGGGCTCTACGTCGGGATTTAGCTTACTTTCAGCTCTACGTCGGGACGTGCATTGGGCGCTACGTCGGGACGTGCGTTGGGCTCTACGTCGGGACGTGCGTTGGGTTCTACGTCGGGACGTGCGTTGGGCTCTATGTCTGTAGTTAGCTAACTTTCTGCTCTACGTCGGGACGTGCGTTGGGCTCTACGTCTGTAGTTAGCTAACTTTCAGCTCTACGTCGGGACGTGCGTTGGGCGCTATGTCGGGACGTGCGTTGGGCTCTACGTCGGGACGTGCGTTGGGCTCTACGTCGGGATTTAGCTTACTTTCAGCTCTACGTCGGGACGTGCGTTGGGCGCTATGTCGGGACGTGCGTTGGGCTCTACGTCGGGACGTGCGTTGGGCTCTACGTCGGGATTTAGCTTACTTTCAGGTCTACGTTGGGACGTGCGTTGGGCTCTAAGTCTGTAGTTAGCTAACTTTCAGCTCTACGTCGGGACGTGCGTTGGGCTCTACATCTGTACTTAGCTAACTTTCAGCTCTATGTCGGGACGTGCGTTGGGCGCTACGTCGGATCGTGCGTTGGGCTCTACGTCGGGACGTGCGTTGGGCTCTACGTCGGGACGTGCGTTGGGCTCTACGTCGGGATTTAGCTTACTTTCAGCTCTACGTCGGGACGTGCGTTGGCCTCTACGTCGGGACGTGCGTTGGCCTCTACGTCGGGACGTGCGTTGGCCTCTACGTCGGGATTTAGCTTACTTTCAGCTCTACGTCGGGACGTGCGTTGGCCTCTACTTCGGCATTTAGCTTACTTTCAGCTCTACGTCGGGACGTGCGTTGGGCGCTACGTCGGGACGTGCGTTGGGCTCTACGTCGGGACGTGCGTTGGGTTCTACGTCGGGACGTGCGTTGGGCTCTACGTCTGTATTTAGCTAACTTTCTGCTCTACGTCGGGACGTGCGTTGGGCTCTACGTCTGTAGTTAGCTAACTTTCAGCTCTACGTCGGGACGTGCGTTGGGTGCTATGTCGGGACGTGCGTTGGGCTCTACGTCGGGACGTGCGTTGGGCTCTACGTCGGGATTTAGCTTCCTTTCAGCTCTACGTCGGGACGTGCGTTGGGCTCTACGTCGGGACGTGCGTTGGGCTCTACGTTGGGACGTGCGTTGGGCTCTACGTCTGTAGTTAGCTAACTTTCTGCTCTACGTCGGGACGTGCGTTGGGCTCTACGTCTGTAGTTAGGTAACTTTCAGCTCTACGTCGGGACGTGCGTTGGGCGCTACGTCGGGACGTGCGTTGGGCTCTACGTCGGGATGTGCGTTGGGCTCTACGTCGGGACGTGCGTTGGGCTCTACGTCGGGACGTGCGTTGGGCTCTACGTCGGGATTTAGCTTCCTTTCAGCTCTACGTCGGGACGTGCGTTGGGCTCTACGTCGGGACGTGCGTTGGGCTCTACGTTGGGACGTGCGTTGGGCTCTACGTCTGTAGTTAGCTAACTTTCTGGTCTACGTCGGGACGCGCGTTGGGCTCTTCGTCTGTAGTTAGCTAACTTTCAGCTCTACGTCGGTACGTGCGTTGGGCTCTACGTCGGGACGTGCGTTGGGCTCTACGTCGGGACGTGCGTTGGGTTCTACGTCGGGACGTGCGTTGAGCTCTACGTCGGGATTTAGCTTACTTTCAGCTCTACGTCGGGACGCGCGTTAGGCTCTACGTCGGGACGTGCGTTGGGCTCTACGTCGGGACGTGCGTTGGGCTCTACGTCGGGATTTAGCTTACTTTCAGGTCTACGTCGGGACGTGCGTTGGGCTCTACGTCTGTAGTTAGCTAACTTTCAGCTCTACGTCGGGACGTGCGTTGGGCTCTACATCTGTAGTTAGCTAACTTTCAGCTCTACGTCGGGACGTGCGTTGGGCGCTACGTCGGAACGTGCGTTGGGCTCTACGTCGGGACGTGCGTTGGGCTCTACGTCGGGACGTGCGTTGGGCTCTACGTCGGGATTTAGCTTACTTTCAGCTCTACGTCGGGACGTGCGTTGGCCTCTACGTCGGGACGTGCGTTGGCCTCTACGTCGGGACGTGCGTTGGCCACTACGTCGGGATTTAGCTTACTTTCAGCTCTACGTCGGGACGTGCGTTGGGCGCTACGTCGGGACGTGCGTTGGGCGCTACGTCGGGATTTAGCTTACTTTCAGCTCTACGTCGGGACGTGCGTTGGGCTCTATGTCGGGACGTGCTTTGGGCTCTACGTCGGGACGTGCGTTGGGCTCCACGTCGGGATTTAGCTTACTTTCAGATCTACGTCGGGACGTGCGTTGGCCTCTACGTCGGGACGTGCGTTGGCCTCTACGTCGGGATTTAGGTTACTTTCAGCTCTACGTCGGGACTTGCGTTGGCCTCTACGTCGGGACACGCGTTGGGCTCTACGTCGCGACGCGCGTTGGGCTCTACGTCTGTAGTTAGCTAACTTTCAGCTCTACGTCGGGACGCGCGTTGGGCTCTTCGTCTGTAGTTAGCAAACTTTCAGCTCTACGTCGGGACGTGCGTTGGGCTCTACGTCGCGACGTGCGTTGGGCTCTACGTCGGGACGTGCGTTGGGCTCTACGTCGGGATTTAGCTTACTTTCAGCTCTACGTCGGGACGTGCATTGGGCGCTACGTCGGGACGTGCGTTGGGCTCTACGTCGGGACGTGCGTTGGGTTCTACGTCGGGACGTGCGTTGGGCTCTTCGTCTGTAGTTAGCTAACTTTCAGCTCTACGTCGGGACGTGCGTTGGGCTCTACGTCGCGACGTGCGTTGGGCTCTACGTCGGGACGTGCGTTGGGCTCTACGTCGGGATTTAGCTTACTTTCAGCTCTACGTCGGGACGTGCGTTGGGCTCTACGTCGGGACGTGCGTTGGGCTCTACGTCGGGACGTGCGTTGGGCTCTACGTCTGTAGTTAGCTAACTTTCAGCTCCACGTCGGGACGTGCGTTGGGCTCTACGTCTGTAGTTAGGTAACTTTCAGCTCTACGTCGGGACGTGCGTTGGGCGCTACGTCGGGACGTGCGTTGGGCTCTACGTCGGGACGTGCGTTGGGCTCTAAGTCGGGACGTGCGTTGGGCTCTACGTCGGGATTTAGCTTACTTTCAGCTCTACGTCGAGACGTGCGTTGGCCTCTACGTCGGGACGTGCGTTGACCTCTACATCGGGACGTGCGTTGGGCTCTACGTCGGGACGTGCGTTGGGCTCTACGTCGGGATTTAGCTAACATTCAGCTCTACGTCGGGACGTGCGTTGGGCTCTACGTCGGGACGTGCGTTGGGCTCTACGTCGGGATTTAGCTTACTTTCAGCTCTACGTTGGGACGTGCGTTGGCCTCTGCGTCGGCATTTAGCTTACTTTCAGCTCTACGTCGGGACGTGCGTTGGGCTCTACGTCGGGACGTGCGTTGGGCTCTACGTCGGGACGTGCGTTGGGCTCTACGTCGGGACGTGCGTTGGGCTCTACGTCTGTAGTTAGCTAACTTTCAGCTCTACGTCGGGACGTGCGTTGGGCTCTACGTCTGTAGTTAGCTAAATTTCAGCTCTACGTCGGGACGTGCGTTGGGCGCTACGTCGGGACGTGCGTTGGGCTCTACGTCGGGACGTGCTTTGGGCTCTACGTCGGGATTTAGCTTACTTTCAGCTCTACGTCGGGACGTGCGTTGGGCTCTACATCGGGATTTAGCTTACTTTCAGCTCTACGTCGGGACGTGCGTTGGGCTCTACGTCGGGACGTGCGTTGGGCTCTACGTCGGGACAAGCGTTGGGCTCTACGTCGGGACGCGCGTTGGGCTCTACGTCTGTAGTTAGCTAACTTTCAGCTCTACGTCGGGACGCTCGTTGGGCTGTTCGTCTGTAGTTAGCTAACTTTCAGCTCTACGTCGGGACGTGCGTTGGGCTCTACGTCGGGACGTGCGTTGGGCTCTACGTCGGGACGTGTGTTGGGTTCTACGTCGGGACGTGCGTTGAGCTCTACGTCGGGATTTAGCTTACTTTCAGCTCTACGTCGCGACGCGCGTTAGGCTCTACGTCGGGACGTGCGTTGGGCTCTACGTCGGGACGTGCGTTGGGCTCTACGTCGGGACGTGCGTTGGGCTCTACGTCTGTAGTTTGCTAACTTTCAACTCTACGTTGGGACGTGCGTTGGGCTCTACGTCTGTAGTTAGCTAACTTTCAGCTCTACGTCGGGACGTGCGTTGGGCTCTACATCTGTAGTTAGCTAACTTTCAGCTCTACGTCGGGACGTGCGTTGGGCGCTACGTCGGAACGTGCGTTGGGCTCTACGTCGGGACGTGCGTTGGGCTCTACGTCGGGACGTGCGTTGGACTCTACGTCGGGACGTGCGTTGGGCTCTACGTCGGGATTTAGCTTACTTTCAGCTCTACGTCGGGACGTGCGTTGGCCTCTACGTCGGGACGTGCGTTGGCCTCTACGTCGGGATTTAGCTTACTTTCAGCTCTACGTCGGGACGTGCGTTGGGCGCTACGTCGGGACGTGCGTTGGGCGCTACGTCGGGACGTGCGTTGGGCGCTACTTCATGACGTGCGTTGGGCGCTACGTCGGGATTTAGCTTACTTTCAGCTCTACGTCGGGACGTGCGTTGGGCTCTACGTCGGGACGTGCGTAGGGCTCTACGTCGGGACGTGCGTTGGGCTCTACGTCGGGATTTAGCTTACTTTCAGCTCTACGTCGGGACGTGCGTTGGCCTCTACGTCGGGATTTATCTTACTTTCAGCTCTACGTCGGGACGTGCGTTGGCCTCTACATCGGGACGTGCGTTGGCCTCTACGTCGGGATTTAGCTTACTTTCAGCTCTACGTCGCATCGTGCGTTGGGCTCTACGTCGGGATTTAGCTTACTTTCAGCTCTACGTCGGGACGTGCGTTGGGCTCTACGTCGGGACGTGCGTTGGGCTCTACGTCTGTAGTTAGCTAACTTTCAGCTCTACGTCGGGACGTGCGTTGGGCTCTACGTCGGGACGTGAGTTGGGCTCCACGTCGGGACGTGCGTTGGGCTCTACGTCGGGATTTAGCTTACTTTCAGCTCTACGTCGGGACGTGCGTTGGCCTCTACGTCGGCATTTAGCTTTCAGCTCTACGTCGGGACGTGCGTTGGGCTCTACGTCGGGACGTGCGTTGGGCTCTACGTCGGGACGTGCGTTGGGCTCTACGTCGGGACGTGCGTTGGGCTCTACGTCTGTAGTTAGCTAACTTTCAGCTCTACGTCGGGACGTGCGTTGGGCGCTACGTCGGGACGTGCGTTGGGTTCTACGTCGGGACGTGCGTTGGGCTCTACGTCTGTAGTTAGCTAACTTTCAGCTCTACGTCGGGACGCGCGTTGGGCTCTTCGTCTGTAGTTAGCTAACTTTCAGCTCTACGTCGGGACGTGCGTTGGGCTCTACGTCGGGACGTGCGTTGGGCTCTACGTCGGGATTTAGCTTACTTTCAGCTCTACGTCGGGACGTGCGTTGGCCTCTACGTCGGGATTTATCTTACTTTCAGCTCTACGTCGGGACGTGCGTTGGCCTCTACATCGGGACGTGCGTTGGCCTCTACGTCGGGATTTAGCTTACTTTCAGCTCTACGTCGCATCGTGCGTTGGGCTCTACGTCGGGATTTAGCTTACTTTCAGCTCTACGTCGGGACGTGCGTTGGGCTCTACGTCGGGACGTGCGTTGGGCTCTACGTCTGTAGTTAGCTAACTTTCAGCTCTACGTCGGGACGTGCGTTGGGCTCTACGTCGGGACGTGAGTTGGGCTCCACGTCGGGACGTGCGTTGGGCTCTACGTCGGGATTTAGCTTACTTTCAGCTCTACGTCGGGACGTGCGTTGGCCTCTACGTCGGCATTTAGCTTTCAGCTCTACGTCGGGACGTGCGTTGGGCTCTACGTCGGGACGTGCGTTGGGCTCTACGTCGGGACGTGCGTTGGGCTCTACGTCGGGACGTGCGTTGGGCTCTACGTCTGTAGTTAGCTAACTTTCAGCTCTACGTCGGGACGTGCGTTGGGCGCTACGTCGGGACGTGCGTTGGGTTCTACGTCGGGACGTGCGTTGGGCTCTACGTCTGTAGTTAGCTAACTTTCAGCTCTACGTCGGGACGCGCGTTGGGCTCTTCGTCTGTAGTTAGCTAACTTTCAGCTCTACGTCGGGACGTGCGTTGGGCTCTACGTCGGGACGTGCGTTGGGCTCTACGTCGGGATTTAGCTTACTTTCAGCTCTACGTCGGGACGTGCATTGGGCGCTACGTCGGGACGTGCGTTGGGATCTACGTCGTGACGTGCGTTGGGTTCTACGTCGGGTCGTGCGTTGGGCTTTACGTCTGTAGTTAGCTAACTTTCTGCTCTACGTCGGGACGTGCGTTGGGCTCTACGTCTGTAGTTAGCTAACTTTCAGCTCTACGTCGGGACGTGCGTTGGGCGCTATGTCGGGACGTGCGTTGGGCTCTACGTCGGGACGTGCGTTGGGCTCTACGTCAGGATTTAGCTTACTTTCAGCTCTACGTCGGGACGTGCGTTGGGCTCTACGTCGGGACGTGCGTTGGGCTCTACGTCGGGATGTGCGTTGGGCTCTACGTCTGTAGTTAGCTAACTTTCTGCTCTACGTCGGGACGTGCGTTGGGCTCTACGTCTGTAGTTAGGTAACTTTCAGCTCTACGTCGGGATGTGCGTTGGGCGCTACGTCGGGACGTTCGTTGGGCTCTACGTCGGGACGTGCGTTGGGCTCTAAGTCGGGACGTGCGTTGGCCTCTACGTCGGGATTTAGCTTACTTTCAGCTCTACGTCGCATCGTGCGTTGGGCTCTACGTCGGGATTTAGCTTACTTTCAGCTCTACGTCGGGACGTGCGTTGGGCTCTACGTCGGGACGTGCGTTGGGCTCTACGTCTGTAGTTAGCTAACTTTCAGCTCTACGTCGGGACGTGCGTTGGGCTCTACGTCGGGACGTGAGTTGGGCTCCACGTCGGGACGTGCGTTGGGCTCTACGTCGGGATTTAGCTTACTTTCAGCTCTACGTCGGGACGTGCGTTGGCCTCTACGTCGGCATTTAGCTTTCAGCTCTACGTCGGGACGTGCGTTGGGCTCTACGTCGGGACGTGCGTTGGGCTCTACGTCGGGACGTGCGTTGGGCTCTACGTCGGGACGTGCGTTGGGCTCTACGTCTGTAGTTAGCTAACTTTCAGCTCTACGTCGGGACGTGCGTTGGGCGCTACGTCGGGACGTGCGTTGGGTTCTACGTCGGGACGTGCGTTGGGCTCTACGTCTGTAGTTAGCTAACTTTCAGCTCTACGTCGGGACGCGCGTTGGGCTCTTCGTCTGTAGTTAGCTAACTTTCAGCTCTACGTCGGGACGTGCGTTGGGCTCTACGTCGGGACGTGCGTTGGGCTCTACGTCGGGATTTAGCTTACTTTCAGCTCTACGTCGGGACGTGCATTGGGCGCTACGTCGGGACGTGCGTTGGGATCTACGTCGGGACGTGCGTTGGGTTCTACGTCGGGTCGTGCGTTGGGCTTTACGTCTGTAGTTAGCTAACTTTCTGCTCTACGTCGGGACGTGCGTTGGGCTCTACGTCTGTAGTTAGCTAACTTTCAGCTCTACGTCGGGACGTGCGTTGGGCGCTATGTCGGGACGTGCGTTGGGCTCTACGTCGGGACGTGCGTTGGGCTCTACGTCAGGATTTAGCTTACTTTCAGCTCTACGTCGGGACGTGCGTTGGGCTCTACGTCGGGACGTGCGTTGGGCTCTACGTCGGGATGTGCGTTGGGCTCTACGTCTGTAGTTAGCTAACTTTCTGCTCTACGTCGGGACGTGCGTTGGGCTCTACGTCTGTAGTTAGGTAACTTTCAGCTCTACGTCGGGATGTGCGTTGGGCGCTACGTCGGGACGTTCGTTGGGCTCTACGTCGGGACGTGCGTTGGGCTCTAAGTCGGGACGTGCGTTGGGCTCTACCTCGGGATTTAGCTTACTTTCAGCTCTACGTCGAGACGTGCGTTGGCCTCTACGTCGGGACGTGCGTTGGCCTCTACATCGGGACGTGCGTTGGGCTCTACGTCGGGACGTGCGTTGGGCTCTACGTCGGGATTTAGCTTACTTTCAGCTCTACGTCGGGACGTGCGTTGGGCTCTACGTCGGGACGTGCGTTGGGCTCTACGTCGGGACACGCGTTGGGCTCTACGTCGGGACGGGCGTTGGGCTCTACGTCTGTAGTTAGCTAACTTTCAGCTCTACGTCGGGACGCGCGTTGGGCTCTTCGTCTGTAGTTAGCTAACTTTCAGCTCTACGTCGGGACGTGCGTTGGGCTCTACGTTGGGACGTGCGTTGGGCTCTACGTCGGGACGTGCGTTGGGTTCTACGTCGGGACGTGCGTTGAGCTCTACGTCGGGATTTAGCTTCCTTTCAGCTCTACGTCAGGACGTGCGTTAGGCTCTACGTCGGGACGTGCGTTGGGCTCTACGTCGGGACGTGCGTTGGGCTCTACGTCGGGATTTAGCTTACTTTCAGGTCTACGTCGGGACGTGCGTTGGGCTCTACGTCGGGACGTGCGTTGGGCTCTACGTCTGTAGTTAGCTAACTTTCAACTCTACGTTGGGACGTGCGTTGGGCTCTACGTCTGTAGTTAGCTAACTTTCAGTTCTACGTCGGGACGTGCGTTGGGCTCTACATCTGTAGTTAGCTAACTTTCAGCTCTACGTCGGGACGTGCGTTGGGCGCTACGTCGGAACGTGCGTTGGGCTCTACGTCGGGACGTGCGTTGGGCTCTACGTCGGGACGTGCGTTGGGCTCTACGTCGGGATTTAGCTTACTTTCAGCTCTACGTCGGGACGTGCGTTGGCCTCTACGTCGGGACGTGCGTTGGCCTCTACGTCGAGACGTGCGTTGGCCTCTACGTCGGGACGTGCGTTGGCCTCTACATCGGGACGTGCGTTGGGCTCTACGTCGGGACGTGCGTTGGGCTCTACGTCGGGATTTAGCTTACTTTCAGCTCTACGTCGGGACGTGCGTTGGGCTCTACGTCGGGACGTGCGTTGGGCTCTACGTCGGGACACGCGTTGGGCTCTACGTCGGGACGCGCGTTGCGCTCTACGTCTGTAGTTAGCTAACTTTCAGCTCTACGTCGGGACGCGCGTTGGGCTCTTCGTCTGTAGTTAGCTAACTTTCAGCTCTACGTCGGGACGTGCGTTGGGCTCTACGTTGGGACGTGCGTTGGGCTCTACGTCGGGACGTGCGTTGGGTTCTACGTCGGGACGTGCGTTGAGCTCTACGTCGGGATTTAGCTTACTTTCAGCTCTACGTCGGGACGTGCGTTAGGCTCTACGTCGGGACGTGCGTTGGGCTCTACGTCGGGACGTGCGTTGGGCTCTACGTCGGGATTTAGCTTACTTTCAGGTCTACGTCGGGACGTGCGTTGGGCTCTACGTCGGGACGTGCGTTGGGCTCTACGTCTGTAGTTAGCTAACTTTCAACTCTACGTTGGGACGTGCGTTGGGCTCTACGTCTGTAGTTAGCTAACTTTCAGTTCTACGTCGGGACGTGCGTTGGGCTCTACATCTGTAGTTAGCTAACTTTCAGCTCTACGTCGGGACGTGCGTTGGGCGCTACGTCGGAACGTGCGTTGGGCTCTAAGTCGGGACGTGCGTTGGGCTCTACGTCGGGACGTGCGTTGGGCTCTACGACGGGATTTAGCTTACTTTCAGCTCTACGTCGGGACGTGCGTTGGCCTCTACGTCGGGACGTGCGTTGGCCTCTACGTCGGGAAGTGCGTTGGCCTCTACGTTGGGATTTAGCTTACTTTCAGCTCTACATCGAGACGTGCGTTGGGCGCTACGTCGGGACGTGCGTTGGGCGCTACTTCGGGACGTGCGTTGGGCGCTACGTCGGGATTTAGCTTACTTTCAGCTCTACGTCGGGACGTGCGTTGGGCTCTACGTCGGGACGTGCGTTGGGCGCTACTTCGGGACGTGCGTTGGCCTCTACGTCGGGATTTATCTTACTTTCAGCTCTACGTCGGGACGTGCGTTGGCCTCTACATCGGGACGTGCGTTGGCCTCTACGTCGGGATTTAGCTTACTTTCAGCTCTACGTCGGATCGTGCGTTGGGCTGTACGTCGGGATTTAGCTTACTTTCAGCTCTACGTCGGGACGTGCGTTGGGCTCTACGTCGGGACGTGCGTTGGGCTCTACGTCTGTAGTTAGCTAACTTTCAGCTCTACGTCGGGACGTGCGTTGGGCTCTACGTCGGGACGTGAGTTGGGCTCCACGTCGGGACGTGCGTTGGGCTCTACGTCGGGATTTAGCTTACTTTCAGCTCTACGTCGGGACGTGCGTTGGCCTCTACGTCGGCATTTAGCTTTCAGCTCTACGTCGGGACTTGCGTTGGGCTCTACGTCGGGACGTGCGTTGGGCTCTACGTCGGGACGTGCGTTGGGCTCTACGTCGGGACGTGCGTTGGGTTCTACGTCGGGACGTGCGTTGGGCTCTACGTCTGTAGTTAGCTAACTTTCTGCTCTACGTCGGGACGTGCGTTGGGCTCTATTTCTGTAGATAGGTAACTTTCAGCTCTACGTCGGGACGTGCGTTGGGCGCTACGTCGGGACGTGCGTTGGGCTCTACGTCGGGACGTGCGTTGGGCTCTACGTCGGGACGTGCGTTGGGCTCTGCGTCGGGATTTAGGTTACTTTCAGCTCTACGTCGGGACGTGCGTTGGCCTCTACGTCGGGACACGCGTTGGGCTCTACGTCGCGACGCGCGTTGGGCTCTACGTCTGTAGTTAGCTAACTTTCAGCTCTACGTCGGGACGCGCGTTGGGCTCTTCGTCTGTAGTTACCTAACTTTCAGCTCTACGTCGGGACGTGCGTTGGGCTCTACGTCGGGACGTGCGTTGGGCTCTACGTCGGGATTTAGCTTACTTTCAGCTCTACGTCGGGACGTGCATTGGGCGCTACGTCGGGACGTGCGTTGGGCTCTACGTCGGGACGTGCGTTGGGTTCTACGTCGGGACGTGCGTTGGGCTCTACGTCTGTAGTAAGCGAACTTTCTTCTCTACGTCGGGACGTGCGTTGGGTTCTACGTCGGGACGTGCGTTGGGCTCTACGTCTGTAGTTAGCTAACTTTCAGCTCTACGTCGGGACGTGCGTTGGGCGCTACGTCGGGACGTGCGTTGGGCTCTACGTCGGGACGTGCGTTGGGCTCTACGTCGGGACGTGCGTTGGGCTCTACGTAGGGATTTAGGTTACTTTCAGCTCTACGTCGGGACGTGCGTTGGCCTCTACGTCGGGACACGCGTTGGCCTCTACATCGGGACGTGCGTTGGGCTCTACGTCGGGATGTGCGTTGGGCTCTACGTCGGGATTTAGCTTACTTTCAGCTCTACGTCGGGACGTGCGTTGGGCTCTACGTCGGGACGTGCGTTGGGCTCTACGTCTGTAGTTAGGTAACTTTCAGCTCTACGTCGGGACGTGCGTTGGGCGCTACGTCGGGACGTGCGTTGGGCTCTACGTCGGGACGTGCGTTGGGCTCTAAGTCGGGACGTGCGTTGGGCTCTACCTCGGGATTTAGCTTACTTTCAGCTCTACGTCGAGACGTGCGTTGGCCTCTACGTCGGGACGTGCGTTGGCCTCTACATCGGGACGTGCGTTGGGCTCTACGTCGGGACGTGCGTTGGGCTCTACGTCGGGATTTAGCTTACTTTCAGCTCTACGTCGGGACGTGCGTTGGGCTCTACGTCGGGACGTGCGTTGGGCTCTACGTCGGGACACGCGTTGGGCTCTACATCGGGATGTGCGTTGGGCTCTACGTCTGTAGTTATCTAACTTTCAGCTCTACGTCGGGACGTGCGTTGGGCTCTACGTCGGGACGTGCGTTGGGCTCTACGTCGGGACGTGCGTTGGGCTCTACGTCGGGATTTAGCTTACTTTCTGGTCTACGTCGGGACGTGCGTTGGGCTCTACGTCGGGACGTGCGTTGGGCTCTACGTCTGTAGTTAGCTAACTTTCAACTCTACGTTGGGACGTGCGTTGGGCTCTACGTCTGTAGTTAGCTAACTTTCAGTTCTACGTCGGGACGTGCGTTGGGTTCTACATCTGTAGTTAGCTAACTTTCAGCTCTACGTCGGGACGTGCGTTGGGCGCTACGTCGGAACGTGCGTTGGGCTCTACGTCGGGACGTGCGTTGGGCTCTACGTCGGGACGTGCGTTGGGCTCTACGTCGGGATTTAGCTTACTTTCAGCTCTACGTCGGGACGTGCGTTGGCCTCTACGTCGGGACGTGCGTTGGCCTCTACGTCGGGACGTGCGTTGGCCTCTACGTCGGGATTTAGCTTACTTTCAGCTCTACGTCGAGACGTGCGTTGGGCGCTACGTCGGGACGTGCGTTGGGCGCTAGGTCGGGACGTGCGTTGGGCGCTACGTCGGGATTTAGCTTACTTTCAGCTCTACGTCGGGACGTGCGTTGGGCTCTACGTCGGGACGTGCGTTGGGCTCTACGTCGGGACGTGCGTTGGGCTCTACGTCGGGATTTAGCTTACTTTCAGCTCTACGTCGGGACGTGCGTTGGCCTCTACGTCGGGACGTGCGTTGGGCTCTACGTCTGTAGTTAGCTAACTTTCAACTCTACGTTGGGACGTGCGTTGGGCTCTACGTCTGTAGTTAGCTAACTTTCAGCTCTACATCGGGACGTGCGTTGGGCTCTACATCTGTAGTTAGCTAACTTTCAGCTCTACGTCGGGACGTGCGTTGGGCGCTACGTCGGAACGTGCGTTGGGCTCTACGTCGGGACGTACGTTGGGCTCTACGTCGGGACGTGCGTTGGCCTCTACGTCGGGACGTGCGTTGGACTCTACGTCGGGATTTAGCTTACTTTCAGCTCTACGTCGGGACGTGCGTTGGCCTCTACGTCGGGACGTGCGTTCGCCTCTACGTCGGGATTTATCTTACTTTCAGCTCTACGTCGGGACGTGCGTTGGCCTCTACATCGGGACGTGCGTTGGCCTCTACGTCGGGATTTAGCTTACTTTCAGCTCTACGTCGCATCGTGCGTTGGGCTCTACGTCGGGATTTAGCTTACTTTCAGCTCTACGTCGGGACGTGCGTTGGGCTCTACGTCGGGACGTGCGTTGGGCTCTACGTCTGTAGTTAGCTAACTTTCACCTCTACGTCGGGACGTGCGTTGGGCTCTACGTCGGGACGTGAGTTGGGCTCCACGTCGGGACGTGCGTTGGGCTCTACGTCGGGATTTAGCTTACTTTCAGCTCTACGTCGGGACGTGCGTTGGCCTCTACGTCGGCATTTAGCTTTCAGCTCTACGTCGGGACTTGCGTTGGGCTCTACGTCGGGACGTGCGTTGGGCTCTACGTCGGGACGTGCGTTGGGCTCTACGTCGGGACGTGCGTTGGCTTCTACGTCGGGACGTGCGTTGGGCTCTACGTCTGTAGTTAGCTAACTTTCTGCTCTACGTCGGGACGTGCGTTGGGCTCTATTTCTGTAGATAGGTAACTTTCAGCTCTATGTCGGGACGTGCGTTGGGCGCTACGTCGGGACGTGCGTTGGGCTCTACGTCGGGACGTGCGTTGGGCTCTACGTCGGGACGTGCGTTGGGCTCTACGTCGGGATTTAGGTTACTTTCAGCTCTACGTCGGGACGTGCGTTGGCCTCTACGTCGGGACACGCGTTGGGCTCTACGTCGCGACGCGCGTTGGGCTCTACGTCTGTAGTTAGCTAACTTTCAGCTCTACGTCGGGACGCGCGTTGGGCTCTTCGTCTGTAGTTACCTAACTTTCAGCTCTACGTCGGGACGTGCGTTGGGCTCTACGTCGGGACGTGCGTTGGGCTCTACGTCGGGATTTAGCTTACTTTCAGCTCTACGTCGGGACGTGCGTTGGGCGCTACGTCGGGACGTGCGTTGGGCTCTACGTCGGGACGTGCGTTGGGCTCTACGTCGGGATGTGCGTTGGGCTCTACGTCTGTAGTTAGCTAACTTTCTGCTCTACGTCGGGACGTGCGTTGGGCTCTACGTCTGTAGTTAGGTAACTTTCAGCTCTACGTCGGGACGTGCGTTGGGCGCTACGTCGGGACGTGCGTTGGGCTCTACGTCGGGACGTGCGTTGGGCTCTAAGTCGGGACGTGCGTTGGGCTCTACCTCGGGATTTAGCTTACTTTCAGCTCTACGTCGAGACGTGCGTTGGGATCTACGTCGGGACGTGCGTTGGGCTCTACGTCGGGACACGCGTTGGGCTTTACGTCGGGACGTGCGTTGGGCTCTACGTCGGGATTTAGCTTACTTTCAGGTCTACGTCGGGACGTGCGTTGGGCTCTACGTCGGGCCGTGCGTTGGGCTCTACGTCTGTAGTTAGCTAACTTTCAACTCTACGTTGGGACGTGCGTTTGGCTCTACGTCTGTAGTTAGCTAACTTTCAGTTCTACGTCGGGACGTGCGTTGGGCTCTACATCTGTAGTTAGCTAACTTTCAGCTCTACGTCGGGACGTGCGTTGGGCGCTACGTCTGTAGTTAGCTAACTTTCAGCTCTACATCGGGACGTGCGTTGGGCTCTACATCTGTAGTTAGCTAACTTTCAGCTCTACGTCGGGACGTGCGTTGGGTGCTACGTCGGAACTTGCGTTGGGCTCTACGTCGGGACGTGCGTTGGGCTCTACGTCGGGACGTGCGTTGGACTCTACGTCGGGACGTGCGTTGGGCTCTACGTCGGGATTTAGCTTACTTTCAGCTCTACGTCGGGACGTGCGTTGGCCTCTACGTCGGGACGTGCGTTGGCCTCTACGTCGGGACGTGCGTTGGCCTCTACGTCGGGACGTGCGTTGGCCTCTACGTCGGGATTTAGCTTACTTTCAGCTCTACGTCGGGACGTGCGTTGCGCGCTACGTCGGGACGTGCGTTGGGCGCTACGTCGGGACGTGCGTTGGGCGCTACTTCGGGACGTGCGTTGGGCTCTATGTCGGGATTTAGCTTACTTTCAGCTCTACGTCGGGACGTGCGTTGGGCTCTACGTCGGGACGTGCGTTGGCCTCTACGTCGGGACGTGCGTTGGCCTCTACGTCGGGATTTAGCTTACTTTAGCTCTACGTCGGGACGTGCGTTGGCCTCTACGTCGGGACGTGCGTTGGCCTCTACGTCGGGATTTATCTTACTTTCAGCTCTACGTCGGGACGTGCGTTGGCCTCTACATCGGGACGTGCGTTGGCCTCTACGTCGGGATTTAGCTTACTTTCAGCTCTACGTCGGATCGTGCGTTGGGCTCTACGTCGGGATTTAGCTTACTTTCAGCTCTACGTCGGGACATGCGTTGGGCTCTACGTCGGGACGTGCGTTGGGCTCTACGTCTGTAGTTAGCTAACTTTCAGCTCTACATCGGGACGTGCGTTGGGCTCTACGTCGGGACGTGAGTTGGGCTCCACGTCGGGACGTGCGTTGGGCTCTACGTCGGGATTTAGCTTACTTTCAGCTCTACGTCGGGACGTGCGTTGGCCTCTACGTCGGCATTTAGCTTTCAGCTCTACGTCGGGACTTGCGTTGGGCTCTACGTCGGGACGTGCGTTGGGCTCTACGTCGGGACGTGCGTTGGGTTCTACGTCGGGACGTGCGTTGGGCTCTACGTCTGTAGTTAGCTAACTTTCTGCTCTACGTCGGGACGTGGGTTGGGCTCTACGTCTGTAGTTAGGTAACTTTCAGCTCTACGTCGGGACGTGCGTTGGGCGCTACGTCGGGACGTGCGTTGGGCTCTACGTCGGGACGTGCGTTGGGCTCTACGTCGGGACGTGCGTTGGGCTCTACGTAGGGATTTAGGTTACTTTCAGCTCTACGTCGGGACGTGCGTTGGCCTCTACGTCGGGACACGCGTTGGGCCCTACGTCGCGACACGCGTTGGGCTCTACGTCTGTAGTTAGCTAACTTTCAGCTCTACGTCGGGACGCGCGTTGGGCTCTTCGTCTGTAGTTAGCTAACTTTCAGCTCTACGTCGGGACGTGCGTTGGGCTCTACGTCGGGACGTGCGTTGGGCTCTACGTCGGGATTTAGCTTACTTTCAGCTCTACGTCGGGACGTGCATTGGGCGCTACGTCGGGACGTGCGTTGGGCTCTACGTCGGGACGTGCGTTGGGTTCTACGTCGGGACGTGCGTTGGGCTCTACGTCTGTAGTTAGCTAACTTTCTGCTCTGCGTCGGGACGTGCGTTGGGCTCTACGTCTGTAGTTAGCTAACTTTCAGCTCTACGTCGGGACATGCGTTGGGCGCTATGTCGGGATTTAGCTTACTTTCAGCTCTACGTCGAGACGTGCGTTGGCCTCTACGTCGGGACGTGTGTTGGCCTCTACATCGGGACGTGCGTTGGGCTCTACGTCGGGACGTGCGTTGGGCTCTACGTCGGGATTTAGCTTACTTTCAGCTCTACGTCGGGACGTGCATTGGGCGCTACGTCGGGACGTGCGTTGGGCTCTACGTCGGGACGTGCGTTGGGCTCTACGTCGGGATGTGCGTTGGGCTCTACGTCTGTAGTTAGCTAACTTCCTGCTCTACGTCGGGACGTGCGTTGGGCTCTACGTCTGTAGTTAGGTAACTTTCAGCTCTACGTCGGGACGTGCGTTGGGCGCTACGTCGGGACGTGCGTTGGGCTCTACGTCGGGACGTGCGTTGGGCTCTAAGTCGGGACGTGCGTTGGGCTCTACCTCGGGATTTAGCTCACTTTCAGCTCTACGTCGAGACGTGCGTTGGGATCTACGTCGGGACGTGCGTTGGGCTCTACGTCGGGACACGCGTTGGGCTTTACGTCGGGACGTGCGTTGGGCTCTACGTCGGGATTTAGCTTACTTTCAGGTCTACGTCGGGACGTGCGTTGGGCTCTACGTCGGGCCGTGCGTTGGGCTCTACGTCTGTAGTTAGCTAACTTTCAACTCTACCTTGGGACGTGCGTTTGGCTCTACGTCTGTAGTTAGCTAACTTTCAGTTCTACGTCGGGACGTGCGTTGGGCTCTACATCTGTAGTTAGCTAACTTTCAGCTCTACGTTGGGACGTGCGTTGGGCGCTACGTCGGAACGTGCGTTGGGCTCTACGTCGGGACGTGCGTTGGGCTCTACGTCGGGACGTGCGTTGGGCTCTACGTCGGGATTTAGCTTACTTTCAGCTCTACGTCGGGACGTGCGTTGGCCTCTACGTCGGGACGTGCGTTGGCCTCTACGTCGGGAAGTGCGTTGGCCTCTACGTGGGGATTTAGCTTACTTTCAGCTCTACGTCGGGACGTGCGTTGGCCTCTACATCGGGACGTGCGTTGGCCTCTACGTCGGGATTTAGATACTTTCAGCTCTACGTCGGATCGTGCGTTGGGCTCTACGTCGGGATTTAGCTTACTTTCAGCTCTACGTCGGGACATGCGTTGGGCTCTACGTCGGGACGTGCGTTGGGCTCTACGTCTGTAGTTAGCTAACTTTCAGCTCTACATCGGGACGTGCGTTGGGCTCTACGTCGGGACTTGCGTTGGGCTCTACGTCGGGACGTGCGTTGGGCTCTACGTCGGGACGTGCGTTGGGTTCTACGTCGGGACGTGCGTTGGGCTCTACGTCTGTAGTTAGCTAACTTTCTGCTCTACGTCGGGACGTGCGTTGGGCTCTACGTCTGTAGTTAGGTAACTTTCAGCTCTACGTCGGGACGTGCGTTGGGCGCTACGTCGGGACGTGCGTTGGGCTCTACGTCGGGACGTGCGTTGGGCTCTACGTCGGGACGTGCGTTGGGCTCTACGTAGGGATTTAGGTTACTTTCAGCTCTACGTCGGGACGTGCGTTTGCCTCTACGTCGGGACACGCGTAGGCCCTACGTCGCGACGCGCGTTGGGCTCTACGTCTGTAGTTAGCTAACTTTCAGCTCTACGTCGGGACGCGCGTTGGGCTCTTCGTCTGTAGTTAGCTAACTTTCAGCTCTACGTCGGGACGTGCGTTGGGCTCTACGTCGGGACGTGCGTTGGGCTCTACGTCGGGATTTAGCTTACTTTCAGCTCTACGTCGGGACGTGCATTGGGCGCTACGTCGGGACGTGCGTTGGGCTCTACGTCGGGACGTGCGTTGGGTTCTACGTCGGGACGTGCGTTGGGCTCTACGTCTGTAGTTAGCTAACTTTCTGCTCTACGTCGGGACGTGCGTTGGGCTCTACGTCTGTAGTTAGCTAACTTTCAGCTCTACGTCGGGACGTGCGTTGGGCGCTATGTCGGGATTTAGCTTACTTTCAGCTCTACGTCGAGACGTGCGTTGGCCTCTACGTCGGGACGTGCGTTGGCCTCTACATCGGGACGTGCGTTGGGCTCTACGTCGGGATGTGCGTTGGGCTCTACGTCGGGATTTAGCTTACTTTCAGCTCTACGTCGGGACGTGCGTTGGGCTCTACGTCGGGACGTGCGTTGGGCTCTACGTCGGGACACGCGTTGGGCTCTACGTCGGGACGCGCGTTGGGCTCTTCGTCTGTAGTTAGCTAACTTTCAGCTCTACGTCGGGACGTGCGTTGGGCTCTACGTTGGGACGTGCGTTGGGCTCTACGTCGGGACGTGCGTTGGGTTCTACGTCGGGACGTGCGTTGAGCTCTACGTCGGGATTTAGCTTTCTTTCAGCTCTACGTCGGGACGTGCGTTAGGCTCTACGTCGGGACGTGCGTTGGGCTCTACGTCGGGACGTGCGTTGGGCTCTACGTCGGGATTTAGCTTACTTTCAGGTCTACGTCGGGACGTGCGTTGGGCTCTACGTCGGGACGTGCGTTGGGCTCTACGTCTGTAGTTAGCTAAGTTTCAACTCTACGTTGGGACGTGCGTTGGGCTCTACGTCTGTAGTTAGCTAACTTTCAGTTCTACGTCGGGACGTGCGTTGGGCTCTACATCTGTAGTTAGCTAACTTTCAGCTCTACGTCGGGACGTTCGTTGGGCGCTACGTCGGAACGTGCGTTGGGCTCTACGTCGGGACGTGCGTTGGGCTCTACGTCGGGACGTGCGTTGGGCTCTACGTCGGGATTTAGCTTACTTTCAGCTCTACGTCGGGACGTGCGTTGGCCTCTACGTCGGGACGTGCGTTGGCCTCTACGTCGGGACGTGCGTTGGCCTCTACGTCGGGATTTAGCTTACTTTCAGCTCTAAGTCGAGACGTGCGTTGGGCGCTACGTCGGGACGTGCGTTGGGCGCTACTTCGGGACGTGCGTTGGGCGCTACGTCGGGATTAACTTACTTTCAGCTCTACGTCGGGACGTGCGTTGGGCTGTATGTCGGGACGTGCGTTGGGCTCTACGTCGGGACGTGCGTTGGGCTCTACGTTGGGATTTAGCTTACTTTCAGCTCTACGTCGGGACGTGCGTTGGCCTCTACGTCGGGATTTAGCTTACTTTCAGCTCTACGTCGGGACGTGCGTTGGCCTCTACATCGGGACGTGCGTTGGCCTCTACGTCGGGATTTAGCTTACTTTCAGCTCTACGTCGGGACGTGCGTTGGGCTCTACGTCGGGATTTAGCTTACTTTCAGCTCTACGTCGGGACGTGCGTTGGGCTCTACGTCAGGACGTGCGTTGGGCTCTACGTCTGTAGTTAGCTAACTTTCACCTCTAGGTCGGGACGTGCGTTGGGCTCTACGTCGGGACGTGAGTTGGGCTCCACGTCGGGACGTGCGTTGGGCTCTACGTCGGGATTTAGCTTACTTTCAGCTCTACGTCGGGACGTGCGTTGGCCTCTACGTCGGCATTTAGCTTTCAGCTCTACGTCGGGACGTGCGTTGGGCTCTACGTCGGGACGTGCGTTGGGCTCTACGTCGGGACGTGCGTTATGCTCTACGTCAGGACGTGCGTTGGGCTGTACGTCGGGATTTAGGTTACTTTCAGCTCTACGTCGGGACGCGCGTTGGGCTCTTCGTCTGTAGTTACCTATCTTTCAGCTCTACGTCGGGACGTGCGTTGGGCTCTACGTCGGGACGTGCGTTGGGCTCTACGTCGGGATTTAGCTTACTTTCAGCTCTACGTCGGGACGTGCATTGGGCGCTACGTCGGGACGTGCGTTGGGCTCTACGTCGGGACGTGCGTTGGGTTCTACGTCGGGACGTGCGTTGGGCTCTACGTCTGTAGTTAGCTAACTTTCAGCTCTACGTCGGGACGTGCGTTGGGCGCTATGTCGGGACGTGCGTTGGGCTCTACGTCGGGACGTGCGTTGGGCTCTACGTCAGGATTTAGCTTACTTTTCAGGTCTACGTCGGGACGTGCGTTGGGCTCTACGTCGGGACGTGCGTTGGCCTCTACGTCGGGACGTGCGTTGGGCTCTACGTCTGTAGTTAGCTAACTTTCAACTCTACGTTGGGACGTGCGTTTGGCTCTACGTCTGTAGTTAGCTAACTTTCAGCTCTACATCGGGACGTGCGTTGGGCTCTACATCTGTAGTTAGCTAACTTTCAGCTCTACGTCGGGACGTGCGTTGGGCGCTACATCGGAACGTGCGTTGGGCTCTACGTCGGGACGTGCGTTGGGCTCTACGTCGGGACGTGCGTTGGACTCTACGTCGGGACGTGCGTTGGGCTCTACGTCGGGATTTAGCTTACTTTCAGCTCTACGTCGGGACGTGCGTTGGCCTCTACGTCGGGACGTGCGTTGACCTCTACGTCGGGCCGTGCGTTGCCCTCTACGTCGGGACGTGCGTTGGCCTCTACGTCGGGATTTAGCTTACTTTCAGCTCTACGTCGGGACGTGCGTTGGGCGCTACGTCGGGACGTGCGTTGGGCGCTACTTCGGGACGTGCGTTGGGCGCTACGTCGGGATTTAGCTTACTTTCAGCTCTACGTCGGGACGTGCGTTGGGCTCTACGTCGGGACGTGCGTTGGCCTCTACGTCGGGACGTGCGTTGGGCTCTACGTCGGGATTTAGCTTACTTTCAGCTCTACGTCGGGACGTGCGTTGGCCTCTACGTCGGGACGTGCGTTGGCCTCTACGTCGGGATTTATCTTACTTTCAGCTCTACGTCGGGACGTGCGTTGGCCTCTACATCGGGACGTGCGTTGGCCTCTACGTCGGGATTTAGCTTACTTTCAGCTCTACGTCGGATCGTGCGTTGGGCTCTACGTCGGGATTTAGCTTACTTTCAGCTCTACGTCGGGACGTGCGTTGGGCTCTACGTCGGGACGTGCGTTGGGCTCTACGTCTGTAGTTAGCTAACTTTCAGCTCTACGTCGGGACGTGCGTTGGGCTCTACGTCGGGACGTGAGTTGGGCTCCACGTCGGGACGTGCGTTGGGCTCTACGTCGGGATTTAGCTTACTTTCAGCTCTACGTCGGGACGTGCGTTGGCCTCTACGTCGGCATTTAGCTTTCAGCTCTACGTCGGGACTTGCGTTGGGCTCTACGTCGGGACGTGCGTTGGGCTCTACGTCGGGACGTGCGTTGGGCTCTACGTCGGGACGTGCGTTGGGTTCTACGTCGGGACGTGCGTTGGGCTCTACGTCTGTAGTTAGCTAACTTTCTGCTCTACGTCGGGACGTGCGTTGGGCTCTACGTCTGTAGTTAGCTAACTTTCAGCTCTACGTCGGGACGTGCGTTGGGCTCTACGTCGGGACGTGCGTTGGGCTCTACGTCGGGATTTAGCTTACTTTCAGCTCTACGTCGGGACGTGCATTGGGCGCTACGTCGGGACGTGCGTTGGGCTCTACGTCGGGACGTGCGTTGGGTTCTACGTCGGGACGTGCGTTGGGCTCTACGTCTGTAGTTAGCTAACTTTCTGCTCTACGTCGGGACGTGCGTTGGGCTCTACGTCTGTAGTTAGCTAACTTTCAGCTCTACGTCGGGACGTGCGTTGGGCGCTATGTCGGGATTTAGCTTACTTTCAGCTCTACGTCGAGACGTGCTTTGGCCTCTACGTCGGGACGTGCGTTGGCCTCTACATCGGGACGTGCGTTGGGCTCTACGTCGGGATGTGCGTTGGGCTCTACGTCGGGATTTAGCTTACTTTCAGCTCTACGTCGGGACGTGCGTTGGGCTCTACGTCGGGACGTGCGTTGGGCTCTACGTCGGGACACGCGTTGGGCTCTACGTCGGGACGCGCGTTGGGCTCTTCGTCTGTAGTTAGCTAACTTTCAGCTCTACGTCGGGACGTGCGTTGGGCTCTACGTTGGGACGTGCGTTGGCCTCTACGTCGGGACGTGCGTTGGGTTCTACGTTGGGACGTGCGTTGAGCTCTACGTCGGGATTTAGCTTACTTTCAGCTCTACGTCGGGACGTGCGTTGGGCTCTACGTCGGGACGTGCGTTGGGCTCTACGTCGGGATTTAGCTTACTTTCAGGTCTACGTCGGGACGTGCGTTGGGCTCTACGTCGGGACGTGCGTTGGGCTCTACGTCTGTAGTTAGCTAAGTTTCAACTCTACGTTGGGACGTGCGTTGGGCTCTACGTCTGTAGTTAGCTAACTTTCAGCTCTACGTTGGGACGTGCGTTGGGCGCTACGTCGGGACGTGCGTTGAGCTCTACGTCAGGACGTGCGTTGGGCTCTACGTCTGTAGTTAGCTAACTTTCTGCTCTACGTCGGGACGTGCGTTGGGCTCTACGTCTGTAGTTAGGTAACTTTCAGCTCTACGTCGGGACGTGCGTTGGGCGCTACGTCGGGACGTGCATTGGGCTCTACGTCGGGACGTCCGTTGGGCTCTAAGTCGGGACGTGCGTTGGGCTCTACCTCTGGATTTAGCTTAATTTCAGCTCTACGTCGAGACGTGCGTTGGCCTCTACGTCGGGACGTGCGTTGGCCTCTACATCGAGACGTGCGTTGGGCTCTACGTCGGGACGTGCGTTGGGCTCTACGTCGGGATTTAGCTTACTTTCAGCTCTACGTCGGGACGTGCGTTGGGCTCTACGTCGGGACGTGCATTGGGCTCTACGTCGGGACACGCGTTGGGCTCTACGTCGGGACGCGCGTTGGGCTCTACGTCTGTAGTTAGCTAACTTTCAGCTCTACGTCGGGACGCGCGTTGGGCTCTTCGTCTGTAGTTTGCTAACTTTCAGCTCTACGTCGGGACGTGCGTTGGGCTCTACGTCGGGACGTGCGTTGGGCTCTACGTCGGGACGTGCGTTGGGTTCTACGTCGGGACGTGCGTTGAGCTCTACGTCGGGATTTAGCTTACTTTCAGCTCTACGTCGGGACGTGCGTTAGGCTCTACGTCGGGACGTGCGTTGGGCTCTACGTCGGGACGTGCGTTGGGCTCTACGTCAGGACGTGCGTTGGGCTCTACGTCGGGATTTAGCTTACTTTCAGCTCTACGTCGGGACGTGCGTTGGGCTGTACGTCGGGACGTGCGTTGGGCTCTACGTCTGTAGTTAGGTAACTTTCAGCTCTACGTCGGGACGTGCATTGGGCTCTATGTCGGGACGTGCGTTGGGCTCT
This sequence comes from Leptosomus discolor, assembly GCF_034619465.1. Taxonomy (NCBI): domain Eukaryota; kingdom Metazoa; phylum Chordata; class Aves; order Leptosomiformes; family Leptosomidae; genus Leptosomus; species Leptosomus discolor. The sequence goes on along the minus strand of NC_141406.1, from coordinate 17,875,484 downwards.
ACGTCTGTAGTTAGCTAACTTTCAGCTCTACATCGGGACGCGCGTTGGGCTCTTCGTCTGTAGTTAGCTAACTTTCAGCTCTACGTCGGGACGTGCGTTGGGCTCTACGTCGGGACGTGCGTTGGGCTCTACGTCGGGATTTAGCTTACTTTCAGCTCTACGTCGGGACGTGCATTGGGCGCTACGTCGGTACGTGCGTTGGGCTCTACGTCTGTAGTTAGCTAACTTTCAGCTCTACGTCGGGACGTGCGTTGGGCGCTATGTCGGGACGTGCGTTGGGCTCTACGTCGGGACGTGCGTTGGGCTCTACGTCAGGATTTAGCTTACTTTCAGCTCTACGTCGGGACGTGCGTTGGGCTCTACGTCGGGACGTGCGTTGGGCTATACGTCGGGATGTGCGTTGGGCTCTACGTCTGTAGTTAGCTAACTTTCTGCTCTACGTCGGGACGTGCGTTGGGCTCTACGTCTGTAGTTAGCTAACTTTCAGCTCTACGTCGGGACGTGCGTTGGCCTCTAAATCGGGACGTGCGTTGGGCTCTACGTCGGGATGTGCGTTGGGCTCTACGTCGGGATTTAGCTTACTTTCAGGTCTACGTCGGGACGTGCGTTGGGCTCTACGTCGGGACGTGCGTTGGGCTCTACGTCTGTAGTTAGCTAACTTTCAACTCTACGTTGGGACGTGCGTTGGGCTCTACGTCTGTAGTTAGCTAACTTTCAGTTCTACGTCGGGACGTGCGTTGGGCTCTACATCTGTACTTAGCTAACTTTCAGCTCTACGTTGGGACGTGCGTTGGGCTCTACGTCGGGACGTGCGTTGGGCTCTACGTCGGGATTTAGCTTACTTGCAGCTCTACGTCGGGACGTGCGTTGGCCTCTACGTCGGGACGTGCGTTGGCCTCTACGTCGGGACGTGCGTTGGCCTCTACGTCGGGATTTAGCTTACTTTCAGCTCTACGTCGGGACGTGCGTTGGGCTCTACGTCGGAACGTGCGTTGGGCTCCACGTCGGGACGTGCGTTGCGCTCTACGTCTGTAGTTAGCTAACTTTCAGCTCTACGTCGGGACGTGCGTTGGGCGCTACGTCGGGACGTGCGTTGGGCTCTACGTCGGGACGTCCGTTGGGCTCTACGTCGGGACGTGCGTTGGGCTCTACGTCGGGATTTAGCTTACTTTCAGCTCTACGTCGAGACGTGCGTTGGCCTCTACGTCGGGACGTGCGTTGGCCTCTATATCGGGACGTGCGTTGGTCTCTACGTCGGGACGTGCGTTGGCCTCTACGTCGGGATTTAGCTTACTTTCAGCTCTACGTCGGGACGTGCGTTGGGCTCTACGTCAGGACGTGCGTTGGGCTCTACGTCTGTAGTTAGCTAACTTTCAGCTCTACATCGGGACGTGCGTTGGGCTCTACGTCTGTAGTTAGCTAACTTTCAGCTCTACGTCGGGACGTGCGTTGGGCGCTACGTCGGGACGTGCGTTGGGTTCTACGTCGGGACATGCGTTGGGCTCTACGTCGGGATTTAGCTTACTTTCAGCTCTACGTCGGGACGTGCGTTGGCCTCTACGTCGGGACGTGCGTTGGCCTCTACGTCGGGACGTGCGTTGGCCTCTACGTCGGGATTTAGCTTACTTTCAGCTCTACGTCGGGACGTGCATTGGGCGCTACGTCGGGACGTGCGTTGGGCGCTACGTCGGGACGTGCATTGGGCCGTACTTCGGGAAATGCGTTGGGCGCTACGTCGGGATTTAGCTTACTTTCAGCTCTACGTCGGGACGTGCGTTGGGCTCTATGTCGGGACGTGCGTTGGGCTCTACGTCGGGACGTGCGTTGGGCTCTACGTCGGGATTTAGCTTACTTTCAGCTCTACGTCGGGACGTGCGTTGGCCTCTACATTGGGACGTGCGTTGGCCTCTACGTCGGGATTTAGCTTACTTTCAGCTCTACGTCGGGACGTGCGTTGGGCTCTACGTCGGGACGTGCGTTGGCCTCTACGTCGGGATTTAGCTTACTTTCAGCTCTACGTCGGGACGCGCGTTGGGCTCTACGTCGGGATTTAGCTTACTTTCAGCTCTACGTCGGGACGTGCGTTGGGCTCTACGTCGGGACGTGTGTTGGGCTCTACGTCGGGACGTGCGTTGGGCTCTACGTCTGTAGTTAGCTAACTTTCAGCTCTACGTCGGGACGTGCGTTGGGCTCTACGTCGGGACGTGCGTTGGACTCTACGTCGGGATTTAGCTTACTTTCAGCTCTACGTCGGGACGTGCGTTGGGCTCTACGTCGGGACGTGAGTTGGGCTCTACGTCGGGACGTGCTTTTGGCTCTACGTCGGGATTTAGCTTACTTTCAGCTCTACGTCGGGACGTGCGTTGGCCTCTAAGTCGGCATTTAGCTTACTTTCAGCTCTACGTCGGGACGTGCGTTGGGCTCTACGTCGGGACGTGTGTTGGGCTCTACGTCGGGACGTGCGTTGGGTTCTACGTCGGGACGTGCGTTGGGCTCTACGTCTGTAGTTAGCTAAGTTTCTGCTCTACGTCGGGACGTGCGTTGGGCTATACGTCTGTAGTTAGCTAACTTTCAGCTCTACGTCGGGACGTGCGTTGGGCGCTACGTCGGGACGTGCGTTGGGCTCTACGTCGGGACGTGCGTTGGGCTCTACGTCGGGAATTAGGTTACTTTCAGCTCTACGTCAGGACGTGCGTTGGCCTCTACGCCGGGACGTGCGTTGGGCGATACGTCGGGACGTGCGTTGGCCTCTACGTCGCGACGTGCGTTGGCCTCTACGTCGGGATTTAGCTTACTTTCAGCTCTACGTCGGGACGTGCGTTGGCCTCTACGTCGGGACGTGCGTTGGGCTCTACGTCGGGACACGCGTTGGGCTCTGCGTCGGGACGTGCGTTGGGCTCTACGTCTGTAGTTAGCTAACTTTCAGCTCTACGTCGGGACGTGAATTGTGCTCTACGTCTGTAGTTAGCTAACTTTCAGCTCTACGTCGGCACGTGCGTTGGGCTCTACGTCGGTACGTGCGTTGGGCTCTACGTCGGGATTTAGCTTACTTTCAGCTCTACGTCGGGACGTGCGTTGGGCTCTACGTCGGGACGTGCGTTGGGCTCTACGTCGGGACGTGCGTTATGCTCTACGTCAGCACGTGCGTTGGGCTCTACGTCGGGATTTAGGTTGCTTTCAGCTCTACGTCGGGACGCGCGTTGGGCTCTTCGTCTGTAGTTACCTATGTTTCAGGTCTACGTCGGGACGTGCGTTGGGCTCTACGTCGGGACGTGCGTTGGGCTCTACGTCGGGATTTAGCTTACTTTCAGCTCTACGTCGGGACGTGCATTGGGCTCTACGTCGGGACGTGCGTTGGGCTCTACGTCGGGACGTGTGTTGGGCTCTACGTCGGGACGTGCGTTAGGCTCTACATCTGTAGTTAGCTAACTTTCAGCTCTACGTCGGGACGTGCGTTGGGCTCTACGTCGGGACGTGCGTTGGGCTCTACGTCGGGACGTGTTTTGGGCTCTACGTCGGGACGTGTGTTGGGCTCTACGTCAGGATTTAGGATAATTTCAGCTCTACGTCGGGTCGTGCGTTGGGCACTACGTCGGGACGTGCGTTGGGCTCTACGTCGGGACGTGCGTTGGGCTCTACGTCGGGACGTGCGTTGGCTCTACGTCGGGACGTGCGTTGGGATCTACATCATGATTTAGGTTAATTTCAGCTCTACGTCGGGTCGTGTGTTGGGCACTACGTCGGGACGTGTGTTGGGCTCTACATCAGGATTTAGATTACTTTCAGCTCTACGTCGGGACGTGTGTTGGGCTCTACGTCGGGAAGTGTGTTGGGCTCTACATCAGGATTTGGATTACTTTCAGCTCTTCGTCGGGACATGTGTTGGGCTCTACGTTGGGACATGTGTTGGGCTGTACATCAGGATTTAGCTTACTTTTAGCTCTACGTGGGGACGTGTGTTGCGCTCGACATCAGGATTTAGCTTACTTTTAGCTCTACGTCGGGAGATGTGTTGGGCTCTACGTCGGGACGTGTGTTGGGCTTTACATCAGGATTTAGATTACTTTCAGCTCTACGTCGGGACGTGTGTTGGGCTCTACGTCGGGACGTGTGTTGGGGTCTACGTCGGGACGTGTGTTGGGCTCTACATCAGGGTTTACCTTACTTTCAGCTCTACGTCGGGACGTGTGCTGGGCTCTACGTTGGGACGTGTGCTGGGCTCTACGTCGGGACGTGTGCTGGGCTCTACGTCGCGACGTGTGTTGGAGTCTGCCTCGGAACGTGTGTTGGGCTATACGTCGGGACGTGGGTTGGACTCTACATCAGGATTTAGCTTACTTTCAGCTCTACGTCGGGACGTGTGTTGGGCTCTACATCATGATTTAGCTTACTTTCAGCTCTACGTCGGGACGTGTGTTGGGCTCTACATCAGGATTTAGCTTGTTTTCAGCTCTACCTCGGGACGTGCGTTGGGCTCTACGTCGGGACGTGCGCTGGGCTCTACGTCGGGACGTGCGCTGGGCTCTACGTCGGGACGTGCGTTGGGCTCTACGTCGGGACTTGCGTTGGGCTCTACGTCGGGACGTGCGTTGTGCTCTACATCAGGGTTTAGCTTACTTTCACCTCTACGTCGGGACGTGTGTTGGGCTCTACATCGGGACGTGTGTTGCGCTCTACGTCGGGACGTGTGTTGGGCTCTACGTTGGGACGTGTGTTGGGCTGTACGTCGGGACGAGTGTTGGGCTCTACTTCGGGACGTGTGTTGGTCTCTACATAAGGATTTAGCTTACTTTCAGCTCTACGTCGGGACGTGTGTTGGGCTCTACGTCGGGACGTGCGTTGGGCTCTACGTCGGGACGTGCGTTGGGCTCTACGTCGGGACGTGCGTTGGGCTCTACGTCGGGACGTGTGTTGGGATCTACATCAGGATTTAGGTTAATTTCAGCACTACGTCGGGTCGTGTGTAGGGCACTACGTCGGGACGCGTGTTGGGTTCTACATCAGGTTTTAGCTTACTTTCAGCTCTACGTCGGGACGTGTGTTGGGCTCTACGTCGGGACGTGTGTTGGGCTCTACATCAGGATTTGGATTACTTTCAGCTCTTCGTCGGGACGTGTGTTGGGCTCTACGTCGGGACATGTGTTGGGCTGTACATCAGGATTTAGCTTACTTTTAGCTCTACGTGGGGACGTGTGTTGGGCTCGACATCAGGATTTAGCTTACTTTTAGCTCTACGTCGGGACATGTGTTGGGCTCTACGTCGGGACGTGTGTAGGGCTGTACATCAGGATTTAGATTACTTTCAGCTCCACGTCGGGATGTGTGTTGGGCTCTACGTCGGGACATGTGTTGGGATCTACATCAGGGTTTACCTTACTTTCAGCTCTACATCGGGACGTGTGCTGGGCTCTACATCGAGACGTATGTTGGGCTCTACATCAGGGTTTACCTTACTTTCAGCTCTACGTCGGGACGTGCGTTGGGCTCTATGTCGGGACGTGCGTTGGGCTCTACGTCAGGATTTAGCTTACTTTCAGCTCTACGTCGGGACGTGTGCTGGGCTCTACCGCGGGACGTGTGCTGGGCTCTACATCGCGACGTGTGTTGGAGTCTTCCTCGGGACGTGTGTTGGGCTCTACGTCGGGACGTGTGTTGGGATCTACATCAGGATTTAGCCTGTTTTCAGCTCTACGTCGGGACGTGTGTTGGGCTCTACGTCGGGACGTGTGTTGGGCTCTACGTCGGGACGTGTGTTGGGCTCTAGTTCAGGATTTATTTTACTTTCAGCTCTACGAGGGGACGTGTGTTGGGCTCGACATCAGGATTTAGCGTACTTTCAGCTCTACGTGGGGACGTGTGTTGGGCTCTACGTCGGGACGTGTGTTGGGCTCCACGTCGGGACGCGTGTTGGGCTGCATGTCGGGACGTGTGTTGGGCTCTACGTCGGGATTTAGTTACTTTCAGCTCTACGTCGGGACGTGTGTTGGGCTCTACGTCGCGACGTGTGTTGGACTCTACGTCGCGACGTGTGTTGGGCTCTACGTCGCGACGTGTGTTGGGCTCTGCGTCGCGACGTGTTTTGGGCACTAGATCAGGATTTATCTTACTTTCAGCTCTACGAGGGGACGTGTCTTGGGCTCGACATCAGGATTTAGCGTACTTTCAGCTCTACGTGGGGACCTGTGTTGGGCTCTACGTCGGGACGTGTGTTGGGCTCCACGTCGGGACGCGTGTTGGGCTGCATGTCGGGACGTGTGTTGGGCTCTACGTCGGGACCTGTGTTGCGCTCCACGTCGGGACGCGTGTTGGGCTGCATGTCGGGACGTGTGTTGGGCTCTGCGTCGAGACGTGTGTTGGGCTCTATGTCGGGATTTAGTTACTTTCAGCTCTACGTCGCGACGTGTGTTGAACTCTGCGTCGGGACGTGTGTTGGGCTCTGCGTCGGGACGTGTGTTGGGCTCTACGTCGGGACGTGTGTTGGGCTCTACATCAGGATTTAGCTTACTTTCAGCTCTACGTCGGGACGTGTGTTGTGCTCTACATCGGGATGTTTGTTGGGCTCTACATCAGGATTTAGCTTACTTTCAGCTCTACGTCGGGACGTGTGTTGGGCTCTACGTCGGGACGTGTGTTGGGCTCTACATCAGGATTTAGCTTACATTCAGCTCTACGTCGGGACGTGTGTTGGGCTCTACGTCGGGACGTGTGTTGGGCTCCACGTCGGGACGTGCGTTGGGCTCTATGTCGGGACGTGCGTTGGGCTCTACGTCTGTAGTTAGCTAACTTTCAGCTCTACGTCGGGACGTGCGTTGGGCTCTACGTCGGGACGTGTGTTGGGCTCTACATCGGGAAGTGCGTTGGGCTCTAAGTCGGGACGTGTGTTGGGCTCTACGTCAGGGTTTAGCTTACTTTCAGCTCCACGTCGGGACGTGCGTTGGGCTCTACGTCAGGACGTGCGTTGGGCTCTACGTCGGGACGTGCGTTGGGCTCTACGTCAGGATTTAGCTTACTTTCAGCTCTACGTCGGGACGTGCGTTGGGCTCTACGTCAGGATTTAGCTTACTTTCAGCTCTACGTAGGGACGTGCGTTGGGCTCTACGTCGGGACGTGTGTTGGGCTCTACGTCGGGACGTGCGTTAGGCTCTACGTCTGTAGTTAGCTAACTTTCAGCTCTACGTCGGGACGTGCGTTGGGCTCTACGTCGGGACGTGCGTTGGGCTGTACATCGGGACGTGCGTTGGGCTCTACGTCGGGACGTGTGTTGGGCTCTACGTCGGGACGTGTGTTGGGCTCTACGTCAGGATTTAGTTTAATTTCAGCTCTTCGTCGGGTCGTGCGTTGGGCACTACGTCGGGACGTGCGTTGGGCTCTACGTCGGGACGTGCGTTGGGCTCTACGTCGGGACGTGTGTTGGGATTTACATCAGGATTTAGGTTAATTTCAGCTCTACGTCGGGTCATGTGTTGGGCACTACGTCGGGACATGTGTTGGGCTGTACATCAGGATTTAGCTTACTTTTAGCTCTACGTGGGGACGTGTGTTGCGCTCGACATCAGGATTTAGCTTACTTTTAGCTCTACGTTGGGAGATGTGTTGGGCTCTACGTCGGGACGTGTGTTGGGCTCTACATCAGGATTTAGATTACTTTCAGCTCTACGTCGGGACGTGTGTTGGGCTCTACGTCGGGACGTGTGTTGGGCTCTACGTCGGGACGTGTGTTGGGCTCTACATCAGGGTTTACCTTACTTTCAGCTCTACGTCGGGACGTGTGCTGGGCTCTATGTCGGGACGTGTGCTGGGCTCTACGTCGCGACGTGTGTTGGAGTCTGCCTCGGGACGTGTGTTGGGCTCTACGTCGGGAAGTGTGTTGGGCTCGACATCAGGATTTAGCTTGTTTTCAGCTCTACGTCGGGACGTGTGTAGGGGTCTACGTCGGGACGTGTGTTGGGGTCTACGTCGGGACGTGTGTTGGTCTCTACGTCGGGACGTGTGTTGGTCTCTACGTCGGGACGTGTGTTGGACTCTACGTCGGGACGTGTGTTGGGCTCTACGTCGCGACGTGTGTTGGGCTCTACGTCGGGACGTGTGTTGGGCTCTACATCAGGATTTAGCAAACTTTCAGCTCTACGTCGGGAAAAGTGTTATGCTCTTTGTCGGGACGTGTGTTGGTCTCTACATCAGATTTAGTTTTTTTTCAGCTCTACGTCGGGACGTGTGTTTGGCTCTACATCGGGACGTGTGTTGGGCTCCACGTCGGGATGTGTGTTGGGCTCTACATCAGGTTTAGCTTATATTCAGCTCTACGTCGGGACGTGTGTTGGGCTCTACGTTGGGACGTGTGTTGGGCTCTACGTCGGGACGTGTGTTGGGCTCTACATCAGTGTTTAGCTTACTTTCACCTCTACGTCGGGACGTGTGTTGGGCTCTACGTCGGGACGTGTGTTGGGCTCTACGTCGGGACGTGGGTTGGGCTCTACGTCTGGACGTGGGTTGGGCTCTACGTCGGGATGTGGGTTGGGCTCTACGTCGGGACGTCTGTCGGGCTCTACGTCGGGACATCTGTTGGGCTCTACGTCGTGACATGTGTTGGGCTCTGCGTCGGGACGTGTGTTGGTCTCTACGTCAGGATTTAGCTTACTTTCAGCTCTACGTCGGGACGTGTGTTGGGCTCTACGTCGGGACGTGTGTTGGGCTCTACGTCGGGACGTGTGTTGGGCTCTACATCAGGACTTAGCTTACTTTCGGCTCTACGTCGGGACGTGCGTTGGGCTCTACGTCGGGACGTGCGTTGGGCTCTACGTCGGGACATGCGTTGGGCTCTACATCTGTAGTTAGCTAACTTTCAGCTCTACGTCGGGACGTGCGTTGGGCTCTACGTCGGGACGTGCGTTGGGCCCTATGTCGGGACGTGTGTTGGGTTCTACGTCTGTAGTTAGCTAACGTTCAGCTCTACATCGAGACGTGTGTTGGGCTCTACGTCTGTAGTTAGCTGACTTTCAGCTGTACGTCGGGACGTGTGTTGGGCTCTACATCAGGATTTAGCTTACTTTCAGCTCTACGTCGGGAAGTGTGTTGGGCTCTACATCAGGATTTAGCTTGTTTTCAGCTCTACGTCGGGACGTGTGTTGGGCTCTACGTCGGGACGTGTGTTGGGCTCTACATCAGGTTTAGCTTATATTGAGCTCTACGTCGGGACGTGTGTTGGGCTCTGCATCGGGACGTGTGTTGGGCTCTACATCAGTGTTTAGCTTACTTTCACCTCTACGTCGGGATATGTGTTGGGCTCTACGTCGGGACGTGTGTTGGGCTCTACGTCGGGACGTGTGTTGGGCTCTACGTCGGGACGTGTGTTGGGCTCTACATCACGATTTAGAGTACTTTCAGCTCTACGTCGGGACGTGTGTTGGGCTCTACGTCGGGATGTGTGTTGGGCTCTACATGAGGATTTAGCTTACTTTCAGCTCTACGTGGGGACGTGTGTTGGGCTCGACATCAGGATTTAGCTTACTTTCAGCTCTACTTCGGGACGTGTGTTGGGCTCTACGTCGGGACGTGTGTTGGGCTCTTCGTCGGGACGTCTGTTCGGCTCTACGTCGGGATGTAGCTTACTTTCAGCTCTTGTCGGGACGTGCGTTGGGCTCTACGTCGGGATTTAGCTTACTTTTAGCTCTACGTCGGGACGTGTGTTGGGCTCTACGTCGGGACATGCGTTGGGCTCTACGTCGGGACGTGTGTTGGGCTCTACGTCGGGACGTGTGTTGGGCTCTACGTCGGGACGTGTGTTGGGCTCTACGTCGCGACGTGTGTTGGGCTCTGCGTCGCGACGTGTTTTGGGCACTAGATCAGGATTTATCTTACTTTCAGCTCTACGAGGGGACGTGTCTTGGGCTCGACATCAGGATTTAGCGTACTTTCAGCTCTACGTGGGGACCTGTGTTGGGCTCTACGTCGGGACGTGTGTTGGGCTCCACGTCGGGACGCGTGTTGGGCTGCATGTCGGGACGTGCGTTGGGCTCTTCATCGGGACGTGTGTTGGGCTCTACGTCGCGACGTGTGTTGGGCTCTACATCAGGATTTAACTTACTTTTAGCTCTACGTCGGGACGTGTGTTGGGCTCTACGTCGGGACATGCATTGGGCTCTACGTCGGGACGTGTGTTGGGCTCTACGTCGGGACGTGTGTTGGGCTCTACGTCGGGACGTGTGTTGGGCCCTACATCAGGACTTAGCTTACTTTCGGCTCTACGTCGGGACGTGCGTTGGGCTCTACGTCGGGACGTGCGTTGGGCTCTACGTTGGGACGTGCGTTGGGCTCTACGTCGGGACGTGCGTTGGGCCCTACGTCGGGACGTGTGTTGGGTTCTATGTCTGTAGTTAGCTAACGTTCAGCTCTACATCGAGACGTGTGTTGGGCTCTACGTCTGTAGTTAGCTGACTTTCAGCTGTACGTCGGGACGTGTGTTGGGCTCTACATCAGGATTTAGCTTACTTTCAGCTCTTCGTCGGGAAGTGTGTTGGGCTCGACATCAGGATTTAGCTTGTTTTCAGCTCTACGTCGGGACGTGTGTTGGGCTCTACGTCGAGACGTGTGTTGGGCTCTACGTCGGGACGTGTGTTGGGCTCTACATCAGGTTTAGCTTATATTGAGCTCTACGTCGGGACGTGTGTTGGGCTCTACGTCGGGACGTGTGTTGGGCTCTACATCAGGACTTAGCTTACTTTCGGCTCTACGTCGGGACGTGCGTTGGGCTCTACGTCGGGACGTGCGTTGGGCTCTACGTCGGGACGTGTGTTGGGTTCTACGTCTGTAGTTAGCTAACGTTCAGCTCTACATCGAGACGTGTGTTGGGCTCTACGTCTGTAGTTAGCTGACTTTCAGCTGTACGTCGGGACGTGTGTTGGGCTCTACATCAGGATTTAGCTTACTTTCAGCTCTACGTCGGGACGTGCGTTGGGCTCTACGTCGGGACGTGCGTTGGGCCCTACGTCGGGAGGTGTGTTGGGTTCTACGTCTGTAGTTAGCTAACGTTCAGCTCTACATCGAGACGTGTGTTGGGCTCTACGTCTGTAGTTAGCTGACTTTCAGCTGTACGTCGGGACGTGTGTTGGGCTCTACATCAGGATTTAGCTTACTTTCAGCTCTACGTCGGGAAGTGTGTTGGGCTCGACATCAGGATTTAGCTTGTTTTCAGCTCTACGTCGGGACGTGTGTTGGGCTCTACGTCGGGACGTGTGTTGGGCTCTACGTCGGGACGTGTGTTGGGCTCTACATCAGGTTTAGCTTATATTGAGCTCTACGTCGGGACGTGTGTTGGGCTCTACGTCGGGACGTGTGTTGGGCTCTACATCAGTGTTTAGCTTACTTTCACCTCTACGTCGGGACATGTGTTGGGCTCTACGTCGGGACGTGTGTTGGGCTCTACGTCCGAACGTGTGTTGGGCTCTACGTCGGGACGTGTGTTGGGCTCTACGTCGGGACGTGTGTTGGGCTCGACATCAGGATTTAGCTTACTTTCAGCTCTACTTCAGGACGTGTGTTGGGCTCTACGTCGGGACGTGTGTTGGGCTCTTCGTCGGGACATCTGTTCGGCTCTACGTCGGGATGTAGCTTACTTTCAGCTCTATGTCGGGACGTGTGTTGGGCTCTATGTCGGGACGTGTGTTGGGCTCTACGTCGCGACGTGTGTTGGGCTCTACGTCGAGACGTATGTTGGGCTCTACATCAGGGTTTACCTTACTTTCAGCTCTACGTCGGGACGTGAGTTTGTGTCTACGTCGGGACGTGTGCTGGGCTCTACGTCGGGACGTGTGCTGGGCTCTATGTCGGGACGTGTTTTGGGCTCTACGTCGCGACTTGTGTTGGAGTCTGGCCCGGGACGTGTGTTGGGCTCTACGTCGGGACGTGTGTTGGGCTCTACGTCGGGACGTCGGTTGGCTCTACGTCGGGACGTGTGATGGGCTCTACGTCGGGACGTGGGTTGGGCTCTACGTCGGGACGTGGGTTGGGCTCTACGTCGGGACGTCTGTCGGGCCCTACGTCGGGACGTGTGTTGGGCTCTACGTCGTGACATGTGTTGGGCTCTGCGTCGGGACGTGTGTTGGTCTCTACGTCAGGATTTAGCTTACTTTCAGCTCTATGTCGGGACGTGTGTTGGGCTCTTCATCGGGACGTGTGTTGGGCTCTACGTCGGGACGTGTGTTGGGCTCTACATCAGGATTTAGCTTACTTTTAGCTCTACGTCGGGACGTGTGTTGGGCTCTACGTCGGGACATGCAATGGGCTCTACGTCGGGACGTGTGTTGGGCTCTACGTCGGGACGTGTGTTGGGCTCTACGTCGGGACGTGTGTTGGGCTCTACATCAGGACTTAGCTTACTTTCGGCTCTACGTCGGGACGTGCGTTGGGCTCTACGTCGGGACGTGCGTTGGGCTCTACGTCGGGACGTGTGTTGGGCTCTACGTCGGGACGTGTTTGGGCCCTACGTCGGGACGTGTGTTGGGTTCTACGTCTGTAGTTAGCTAACGTTCAGCTCTACATCGAGACGTGTGTTGGGCTCTACGTCTCTACTTAGCTGACTTTCAGCTGTACGTCGGGACGTGTGTTGGGCTCTACATCAGGATTTAGCTTACTTTCAGCTCTACGTCGGGAAGTGTGTTGGGCTCGACATCAGGATTTAGCTTGTTTTCAGCTCTACGTCGGGAGGTGTGTTGGGCTCTACGTCGGGACGTGTGTTGGGCTCTACGTCGGGACGTGTGTTGGGCTCTACATCAGGTTTAGCTTATATTGAGCTGTACGTCGGGACGTGTGTTGGGCTCTACGTCGGGACGTGTGTTGGGCTCTACATCAGTGTTTAGCTTACTTTCACCTCTACGTCGGGACATGTGTTGGGCTCTACGTCGGGACGTGTGTTGGGCTCTACGTCCGGACGTGTGTTGGGCTCTACGTCGGGACGTGTGTTGGGCTCTACGTCGGGACGTGTGTTGGGCTCTTCGTCGGGACATCTGTTCGGCTCTACGTCGGGATGTAGCTTACTTTCAGCTCTATGTCGGGACGTGTGTTGGGCTCTATGTCGGGACGTGTGTTGGGCTCTACGTCGCGACGTGTGTTGGGCTCTACGTCGAGACGTATGTTGGGCTCTACATCAGGGTTTACCTTACTTTCAGCTCTACGTCGGGACGTGAGTTTGTGTCTACGTCGGGACGTGTGCTGGGCTCTACGTCGGGACGTGTGCTGGGCTCTATGTCGGGACGTGTTTTGGGCTCTACGTCGCGACTTGTGTTGGAGTCTGGCCCGGGACGTGTGTTGGGCTCTACGTCGGGACGTGTGTTGGGCTCTACGTCGGGACGTCGGTTGGCTCTACGTCGGGACGTGTGATGGGCTCTACGTCGGGACGTGGGTTGGGCTCTACGTCGGGACGTGGGTTGGGCTCTACGTCGGGACGTCTGTCGGGCCCTACGTCGGGACGTGTGTTGGGCTCTACGTCGTGACATGTGTTGGGCTCTGCGTCGGGACGTGTGTTGGTCTCTACGTCAGGATTTAGCTTACTTTCAGCTCTATGTCGGGACGTGTGTTGGGCTCTTCATCGGGACGTGTGTTGGGCTCTACGTCGGGACGTGTGTTGGGCTCTACATCAGGATTTAGCTTACTTTTAGCTCTACGTCGGGACGTGTGTTGGGCTCTACGTCGGGACATGCAATGGGCTCTACGTCGGGACGTGTGTTGGGCTCTACGTCGGGACGTGTGTTGGGCTCTACGTCGGGACGTGTGTTGGGCTCTACATCAGGACTTAGCTTACTTTCGGCTCTACGTCGGGACGTGCGTTGGGCTCTACGTCGGGACGTGCGTTGGGCTCTACGTCGGGACGTGTGTTGGGCTCTACGTCGGGACGTGTTTGGGCCCTACGTCGGGACGTGTGTTGGGTTCTACGTCTGTAGTTAGCTAACGTTCAGCTCTACATCGAGACGTGTGTTGGGCTCTACGTCTCTACTTAGCTGACTTTCAGCTGTACGTCGGGACGTGTGTTGGGCTCTACATCAGGATTTAGCTTACTTTCAGCTCTACGTCGGGAAGTGTGTTGGGCTCGACATCAGGATTTAGCTTGTTTTCAGCTCTACGTCGGGACGTGTGTTGGGCTCTACGTCGGGACGTGTGTTGGGCTCTACGTCGGGACGTGTGTTGGGCTCTACATCAGGTTTAGCTTATATTGAGCTGTACGTCGGGACGTGTGTTGGGCTCTACGTCGGGACGTGTGTTGGGCTCTACATCAGTGTTTAGCTTACTTTCACCTCTACGTCGGGACATGTGTTGGGCTCTACGTCGGGACGTGTGTTGGGCTCTACGTCCGGACGTGTGTTGGGCTCTACGTCGGGACGTGTGTTGGGCTCTACGTCGGGACGTGTGTTGGGCTCTACGTCGGGACGTGTGTTGGGCTCGACATCAGGATTTAGCTTACTTTCAGCTCTACTTCAGGACGTGTGTTGGGCTCTACGTCGGGACGTGTGTTGGGCTTTTCGTCGGGACATCTGTTCGGCTCTACGTCGGGATGTAGCTTACTTTCAGCTCTATGTCGGGATGTGTGTTGGGCTCTATGTCGGGACGTGTGTTGGGCTCTATGTCGGGACGTGTGTTGGGCTCTACGTCGCGACGTGTGTTGGGCTCTACGTCGAGACGTATGTTGGGCTCTACATCAGGGTTTACCTTACTTTCAGCTCTACGTCGGGACGTGAGTTTGTGTCTACGTCGGGACGTGTGCTGGGCTCTACGTCGGGACGTGTTTTGGGCTCTACGTCGCGACTTGTGTTGGAGTCTGGCCCGGGACGTGTGTTGGGCTCTACGTCGGGACGTGTGTTGGGCTCTACGTCGGGACGTCGGTTGGCTCTACGTCGGGACGTGTGATGGGCTCTACGTCGGGACGTGGGTTGGGCTCTACGTCGGGACGTGTGTTGGGCTCTACATCAGGACTTAGCTTACTTTCGGCTCTACGTCGGGACGTGCGTTGGGCTCTACGTCGGGACGTGCGTTGGGCTCTACGTCGGGACCTGTGTTGGGTTCTACGTCTGTAGTTAGCTAACGTTCAGCTCTACATCGAGACGTGTGTTGGGCTCTACGTCTATAGTTAGCTGACTTTCAGCTGTACGTCGGGACGTGTGTTGGGCTCTACATCAGGATTTAGCTTACTTTCAGCTCTACGTCGGGACGTGCGTTGGGCTCTACGTCGGGACGTGCGTTGGGCCCTACGTCGGGAGGTGTGTTGGGTTCTACGTCTGTAGTTAGCTAACGTTCAGCTCTACATCGAGACGTGTGTTGGGCTCTACGTCTGTAGTTAGCTGACTTTCAGCTGTACGTCGGGACATGTGTTGGGCTCTACATCAGGATTTAGCTTACTTTCAGCTCTACGTCGGGAAGTGTGTTGGGCTCGACATCAGGATTTAGCTTGTTTTCAGCTCTACGTCGGGACGTGTGTTGGGCTCTACGTCGGGACGTGTGTTTGGCTCTACGTCGGGACGTGTGTTGGGCTCTACATCAGGTTTAGCTTATATTGAGCTCTACGTCGGGACGTGTGTTGGGCTCTACGTCGGGACGTGTGTTGGGCTCTACATCAGTGTTTAGCTTACTTTCACCTCTACGTCGGGACATGTGTTGGGCTCTACGTCGGGACGTGTGTTGGGCTCTACGTCCGAACGTGTGTTGGGCTCTACGTCGGGACGTGTGTTGGGCTCTACGTCGGGACGTGTGTTGGGCTCTACGTCGGGACGTGTGTTGGGCTCGACATCAGGATTTAGCTTACTTTCAGCTCTACTTCAGGACGTGTGTTGGGCTCTACGTCGGGACGTGTGTTGGGCTCTTCGTCGGGACATCTGTTCGGCTCTACGTCGGGATGTAGCTTACTTTCAGCTCTATGTCGGGACGTGTGTTGGGCTCTATGTCGGGACGTGTGTTGGGCTCTACGTCGCGACGTGTGTTGGGCTCTACGTCGAGACGTATGTTGGGCTCTACATCAGGGTTTACCTTACTTTCAGCTCTACGTCGGGACGTGAGTTTGTGTCTACGTCGGGACGTGTGCTGGGCTCTACGTCGGGACGTGTGCTGGGCTCTACGTCGGGACGTGTTTTGGGCTCTACGTCGCGACTTGTGTTGGAGTCTGGCCCGGGACGTGTGTTGGGCTCTACGTCGGGACGTGTGTTGGGCTCTACGTCGGGACGTCGGTTGGCTCTACGTCGGGACGTGTGATGGGCTCTACGTCGGGACGTGGGTTGGGCTCTACGTCGGGACGTGGGTTGGGCTCTACGTCGGGACGTCTGTCGGGCCCTACGTCGGGACGTGGGTTGGGCTCTACGTCGGGACGTCTGTCGGGCTCTACGTCGGGACATCTGTTGGGCTCTACGTCGTGACATGTGTTGGGCTCTGCGTCGGGACGTGTGTTGGTCTCTACGTCAGGATTTAGCTTACTTTCAGCTCTATGTCGGGACGTGTGTTGGGCTCTTCATCGGGACGTGTGTTGGGCTCTACGTCGGGACGTGTGTTGGGCTCTACATCAGGATTTATCTTACTTTTAGCTCTACGTCGGGACGTGTGTTGGGCTCTACGTCGGGACATGCATTGGGCTCTACGTCGGGACGTGTGTTGGGCTCTACGTCGGGACGTGTGTTGGGCTCTACGTCGGGACGTGTGTTGGGCTCTACATCAGGACTTAGCTTACTTTCGGCTCTACGTCGGGACGTGTGTTGGGCTCTTCATCGGGACGTGTGTTGGGCTCTACGTCGGGACGTGTGTTGGGCTCTACATCAGGATTTATCTTACTTTTAGCTCTACGTCGGGACGTGTGTTGGGCTCTACGTCGGGACATGCATTGGGCTCTACGTCGGGACGTGTGTTGGGCTCTACGTCGGGACGTGTGTTGGGCTCTACGTCGGGACGTGTGTTGGGCTCTACATCAGGACTTAGCTTACTTTCGGCTCTACGTCGGGACGTGCGTTGGGCTCTACGTCGGGACGTGCGTTGGGCTCTACGTCGGGACGTGCGTTGGGCCCTACGTCGGGACGTGTGTTGGGTTCTATGTCTGTAGTTAGCTAACGTTCAGCTCTACATCGAGACGTGTGTTGGGCTCTACGTCTGTAGTTAGCTGACTTTCAGCTGTACGTCGGGACGTGTGTTGGGCTCTACATCAGGATTTAGCTTACTTTCAGCTCTACGTCGGGAAGTGTGTTGGGCTCGACATCAGGATTTAGCTTGTTTTCAGCTCTACGTCGGGACGTGTGTTGGGCTCTACGTCGGGACGTGTGTTGGGCTCTACGTCGGGACGTGTGTTGGGCTCTACATCAGGTTTAGCTTATATTGAGCTCTACGTCGGGACGTGTGTTGGGCTCTACGTCGGGACGTGTGTTGGGCTCTACATCAGTGTTTAGCTTACTTTCACCTCTACGTCGGGACATGTGTTGGGCTCTACGTTGGGACGTGTGTTGGGCTCTATGTCCGGACGTGTGTTGGGCTCTACGTCGGGACGTGTGTTGGGCTCTACATCACGATTTAGCGTACTTTCAGCTCTACGTCGGGACTTGTGTTGGGCTCTACGTCGGGATGTGTGTTGGGCTCTACATGAGGATTTAGCTTACTTTCAGCTCTACGTGGTGACGTGTGTTGGGCTCTACGTCGGGATTTAGCTTACTTTCAGCTCTGTGTCGGGACGTGTGTTGGGCTCTATGTCGGGACGTGTGTTGGGCTCTACGTCGCGACGTGTGTTGGGCTCTACGTCGAGACGTATGTTGGGCTCTACATCAGGGTTTACCTTACTTTCAGCTCTACGTCGGGACGTGAGTTTGTGTCTATGTCGGGACTTGTGCTGGGCTCTACGTCGGGACGTGTGTTGGGCTCTACGTCGCGACTTGTGTTGGAGTCTGGCCCGGGACGTGTGTTGGGCTCTACGTCGGGACGTGTGCTGGGCTCTACGTCGGGACGTGTTTTGGGCTCTACGTCGGGACGTCGGTTGGCTGTACGTCGGGACGTGTGATGGGCTCTATGTCGGGACGTGGGTTGGGCTCTACGTCGGGACGTGTGTTGGGCTCTACGTCGGGACGTCTGTCGGGCCCTACGTCGGGACGTGGGTTGGGCTCTACGTCGGGACGTCTGTCGGGCTCTACATCGGGACATCTTTTGGGCTCTACGTCGTGACATGTGTTGGGCTCTACATCAGGATTTAGCTTACTTTCAGCTCTACGTCGGGACGTGTGTTGGTCTCTACGTCGGGCTGTGTGTTGGGCTCTACGTCGGGACGTGTGTTGGGCTCTACTTCGGGACGTGTGTTGTGCTCTACATCAGGATTTAGCTTACTTTCAGCTCTACGTCGGGACGTATGTTGGGCTCTACATCAGGATTTAGCTTACTTTCAGCTCTACGTCGGGACGTGTGTTGGGCTCTACGTCGGGACGTGTGTTGGGCTCTACGTCGGGACGTGTGTTGGGCTCTATATCAGGATTTAGCTTACTTTCAGCTCTACGTCGGGACATGTGTTGGGCTCTACGTCGGGACGTGTGTTGGGCTCCACATCAGGATTTAGCTTACTTTCAGCTCTACGTCGGGACGTGTGTTGGGCTCTACGTCGGGACGTGTATTGGGCTCTACATCAGGATTTAGCTTACTTTCAGCTCTACGTCGGGACGTGTGTTGGGCTCTACGTCGGGATGTGTGTTGTTGGGCTCTACGTCGTGACGTGTTTTGGGCTCTACGTCGGGACGTCTGTTGGGTTCTACATCAGGGTTTAGCTTACTTTCACCTCTACGTCGGGACATGTGTTGGGCTCTACGTCGGGACGTGTGTTGGGCTCTACGTCGGGACGTGTGTTGGGCTCTACATCAGGATTTAGCGTACTTTCAGCTCTACGTCGGGACGTGTGTTGGGCTCTACGTCGGGACGTGTGTTGGGCTCTACGTCGGCACGTGTGTTGGGCTCTACATCAGGATTTAGCTTACTTGCAGCTCTACGTCGGGAAATGTGTTATGCTCTTTGTCGGGACGTGTGTTGGGCTCTACATCAGATTTAGCTTTGTTTCAGCTCTACGTCGGGACTTGTGTTGGGCTCTACATCAGGATTTAGCTTGTTTTCAGCTCTACTTCGGGACGTGTGTTGGGCTCTACATCGGGACGTTTGTTGGGCTCTACATCAGGATTTAGCTTACTTACAGCTCTACGTCGGGACATGTGTTGGGCTCTACGTTGGGACGTGTTTTGGGCTCTACATCAGGACTTAGCTTACTTTCAGCTCTACGTCGGGACCTGTGTTGGGCTCTACGTTGGGATGTGTGTTGGGCTCTACATCAGGATTTAGCTTACTTTCAGCTCAACGTCGGGATGTGTGTTGGGTTATACGTCGGGATGTCTGTTGGTCTCTACGTCGGGACGTGTGTTGGGTTCTACATCAGGATTTAGCTTACTTTCACCTCTATGTCGGGACGTGTGTTGGGCTCTACGTCGGGACGTGTGTTGGGCTCCATGTCGGGACGTGTGTTGCGCTCTACGTCGGGACGTGTGTTGGGCTCTACGTCGGGACGTGTGTTGGGCTCCATGTCGGGACGTGTGTTGGGTTCTACGTCGGGACGTATGTGGTGGGCTCTACGTCGGGACGTGTGGTGGGCTCTACGGCGGGACGTGTGTTGGGCTCTACATCAGGATTTAGCTTACTTTCAGCTGTACGTCGGGACGTGTGTTGGGCTCTACGTTGGGACGTGTGTTGGGCTCTACGTCGGGACGTGTGTTGGGCTTTACGTCGGGACGTCTGTTGGGCTCTACGGCGGGATGTGTGTTGGGCTCTACGTCGGGACGTGTGTTGGGCTCTACATCAGGATTTAGCTTACTTTCAGCTGTACGTCGGGACGTGTGTTGGGCTCTATATCAGGATTTAGCTTACTTTCAGCTGTACGTCGGGACGTGTGTTGGGCTCTACGTCGAGACATGTGTTGGGCTCTACATCAGGATTTAGCTTAATTTCAGCTCTACGAGGGGACGTGTGTTGGGCTCGACATCATTTTTTAGCTTACTTTCAGCTCTACGTCGGGACGTGCGTTGGGCTCTACGTCGGGACGTGCGTTGGGCTCTACGTCAGGACGTGCGTTGGGCTCTACGTCGGGACGTGTGTTGGGCTCTACATCAGGATTTAGCGTACTTTCAGCTCTACGTCGGGACGTGTGTTGGGCTCTACGTCGGGACGTGTGTTGGGTTCTACGTCGCGACGTCTGTTGGGCTCTACGTCGAGACGTATGTTGGGCTCTACATCAGGATTTAGCTTACTTTCAGCTCTACGTCGGGACGTGTGTTGGGCTCTACGTCGGGACGTGTGTTGGGCTCTACGTCGGGACGTGCGTTGGGTTCTACATCAGGATTTAGCTTACTTTCAGCTCTACGTCGGGACGTGTGTTGGGCTCTACGTCGGGACGTGTGCTGGGTTCTACGTCGCGACGTGTGTTGGGTTCTACGTCGAGACGTATGTTGGGCTCTACATCAGGATTTAGCTTACTTTCAGCTCTACGTCGGGACGTGTGTTGGGCTCTACGTCGGGACGTGTGTTGGGTTCTACGTCGCGACGTGTGTTGGGCTCTACGTCGGGACGTGTGCTGGGCTCTACGTCGGGGTTTAGCTTACATTCAGCTCTACGTCGGGACGTGTGTTGGGCTCTGCGTCGGGACGTTTGTTGGGCTCTATGTGGGGGTTTAGCATACATTCAGCTCTACGTCGGGACGTGTGTTGGGCTCCACGTCGGGACGTGTGTTGGGCTCCATGTCGGGACGTGTGTTGGGCTCTACGTCGGAACGTGTGTTGGGCTCTATGTCTGTAGTTAGCTAACTTTCATCTCTACGTCGGGACGTGTGTTGGGCTCTACGTCGGGACGTGTGTTGGGCTCTACGTCGGGACGTTTGTTGGGCTCTACGTGGGGGTTTAGCATACATTCAGCTCTACGTCGGGACGTGTGTTGGGCTCCACGTCGGGACGTGTGTTGGGCTCCATGTCGGGACGTGTGTTGGGCTCCATGTCGGGACGTGTGTTGGGCTCTATGTCTGTAGTTAGCTAACTTTCATCTCTACGTCGGGACTTGTGTTGGGCTCTACGTCGGGACGTGTGTTGGGCTCTACGTCGGGACCTGTGTGGGGCTCTACGTCGGGACGTGTGTTGGGCTCTACGTCGGGACGTGTGTTGGGCTCTACATCAGGATTTAGCTTACTTTCAGCTCTACGTCGGGACGTGTGTTTGGCTCTACGTCGCGACGTGTGTTGGGCTCTACATCAGGATTTAGCTTCCTTTCAGCTCTACGTCGGGACGTGTGTTGGGCTCTACGTCGGGACGTGTGTTGGGCTCCACGTCGGGACGTGCGTTGGGCTCTACCTCGGGACGTGTGTTGGGCTCTACGTCGGGACGTGTGTTGGGCTCTACGTCGGGACGTGTATCGGGCTCTGCGTCTGTAGTTAGCTAAATTTCAACTCTACGTCGGGACGTGCGTTGGGCTCTACGTCGGGACGTGCGTTGGTCTCTACGTCGGGACGTGCGTTGGGCTCTCCGTCGGGACGTGTGTTGGGCTCTATATCAGGATTTAGCTTACTTTCGGCTCTACGTCGGGACGTGTGTTGGGCTCTACGTCGGGACGTGTGTTGGGCTCTACATCAGGATTTAGCTTACTTTCAGCTCTACGTCGGGACGTGTGTTGGGCTCTACGTCGGGAAGTGTGTTGGGCTCTACGTCGGGACGTGTGTTGGGCTCCACGTCGGGACGTGCGTTGGGCTCTACCTCGGGACGTGTGTTGGGCTCTACGTCGAGACGTGTGTTGGGCTCTACGTCGGGACATGCGTTGGGCTCTGCGTCGGGACGTGTGTTGAGCTCTACGTTGGGACGTCTGTCGGGCTCTACGTCGGGACGTTTGTTGGGCTCTACGTGGTGGTTTAGCATACATTCAGCTCTACGTCGGGACGTGTGTTGGGCTCTATGTCGGGACGTGTGTTGGGCTCTACGTCGGAACGTGTGTTGGGCTCTATGTCTGTAGTTAGCTAACTTTCATCTCTACGTCGGGACGTGTGTTGGGCTCTACGTCGGGACGTGTGTTGGGCTCTACGTCGGGACATGTGTTGGGCTATACGTCGGGACGTGTGTGGGGCTCTACATCACGATTTAGCTTACTTTCTGCTCTACGTCGGGACGTGGGTTCGGTTCCACGTAGGGACGTGTGTTGGGCTCTACGTCGGGACGTGTGTTGGGCTCTACTTCGGGACTTGTGTTGGGCTCTACATCAGGATTTAGCTTACTTTCTGCTCTACGTCGGGACGTGGGTTGGGTTCTACGTAGGGACGTGTGTTGGGCTCTACGTCGGGACGTGTGTTGGGCTCTACGTCGGGACGTGTGTTGGGCTCTACATCAGGATTTAGCGTACTTTCAGCTCTACGTCGGGACGTGTGTTGGGCTCTACGTCGGGACGTGTGTTGGGCTCTACGTCGGCACGTGTGTTGGGCTCTACATCAGGATTTAGCTTACTTGCAGCTCTACGTCGGGAAATGTGTTATGCTCTTTGTCGGGACGTGTGTTGGGCTCTACATCAGATTTAGCTTTGTTTCAGCTCTACGTCGGGACTTGTGTTGGGCTCTACATCAGGATTTAGCTTGTTTTCAGCTCTACTTCGGGACGTGTGTTGGGCTCTACATCGGGACGTTTGTTGGGCTCTACATCAGGATTTAGCTTACTTACAGCTCTACGTCGGGACATGTGTTGGGCTCTACGTTGGGACGTGTTTTGGGCTCTACATCAGGACTTAGCTTACTTTCAGCTCTACGTCGGGACCTGTGTTGGGCTCTACGTTGGGATGTGTGTTGGGCTCTACATCAGGATTTAGCTTACTTTCAGCTCAACGTCGGGATGTGTGTTGGGTTATACGTCGGGATGTCTGTTGGTCTCTACGTCGGGACGTGTGTTGGGTTCTACATCAGGATTTAGCTTACTTTCACCTCTATGTCGGGACGTGTGTTGGGCTCTACGTCGGGACGTGTGTTGGGCTCCATGTCGGGACGTGTGTTGCGCTCTACGTCGGGACGTGTGTTGGGCTCTACGTCGGGACGTGTGTTGGGCTCCATGTCGGGACGTGTGTTGGGTTCTACGTCGGGACGTATGTGGTGGGCTCTACGTCGGGACGTGTGGTGGGCTCTACGGCGGGACGTGTGTTGGGCTCTACATCAGGATTTAGCTTACTTTCAGCTGTACGTCGGGACGTGTGTTGGGCTCTACGTTGGGACGTGTGTTGGGCTCTACGTCGGGACGTGTGTTGGGCTTTACGTCGGGACGTGTGTTGGGCTCTACGGCGGGATGTGTGTTGGGCTCTACGTCGGGACGTGTGTTGGGCTCTACATCAGGATTTAGCTTACTTTCAGCTGTACGTCGGGACGTGTGTTGGGCTCTATATCAGGATTTAGCTTACTTTCAGCTGTACGTCGGGACGTGTGTTGGGCTCTACGTCGAGACATGTGTTGGGCTCTACATCAGGATTTAGCTTAATTTCAGCTCTACGAGGGGACGTGTGTTGGGCTCGACATCATTTTTTAGCTTACTTTC
This sequence comes from Leptosomus discolor, assembly GCF_034619465.1. Classification (NCBI taxonomy): domain Eukaryota; kingdom Metazoa; phylum Chordata; class Aves; order Leptosomiformes; family Leptosomidae; genus Leptosomus; species Leptosomus discolor. The sequence continues at coordinate 17,851,911 of NC_141406.1, read as the reverse complement.
AGCTCTACGTCGGGACGTGCGTTGGGCTCTACGTCGGGACGTGCGTTGGGCTCTACGTCAGGACGTGCGTTGGGCTCTACGTCGGGACGTGTGTTGGGCTCTACATCAGGATTTAGCGTACTTTCAGCTCTACGTCGGGACGTGTGTTGGGCTCTACGTCGGGACGTGTGTTGGGTTCTACGTCGCGACGTGTGTTGGGCTCTACGTCGAGACGTATGTTGGGCTCTACATCAGGATTTAGCTTACTTTCAGCTCTACGTCGGGACGTGTGTTGGGCTCTACGTCGGGACGTGTGTTGGGCTCTACGTCGGGACGTGCGTTGGGTTCTACATCAGGATTTAGCTTACTTTCAGCTCTACGTCGGGACGTGTGTTGGGCTCTACGTCGGGACGTGTGCTGGGTTCTACGTCGCGACGTGTGTTGGGTTCTACGTCGAGACGTATGTTGGGCTCTACATCAGGATTTAGCTTACTTTCAGCTCTACGTCGGGACGTGTGTTGGGCTCTACGTCGGGACGTGTGTTGGGTTCTACGTCGCGACGTGTGTTGGGCTCTACGTCGGGACGTGTGCTGGGCTCTACGTCGGGGTTTAGCTTACATTCAGCTCTACGTCGGGACGTGTGTTGGGCTCTGCGTCGGGACGTTTGTTGGGCTCTATGTGGGGGTTTAGCATACATTCAGCTCTACGTCGGGACGTGTGTTGGGCTCCACGTCGGGACGTGTGTTGGGCTCCATGTCGGGACGTGTGTTGGGCTCTACGTCGGAACGTGTGTTGGGCTCTATGTCTGTAGTTAGCTAACTTTCATCTCTACGTCGGGACGTGTGTTGGGCTCTACGTCGGGACGTGTGTTGGGCTCTACGTCGGGACGTTTGTTGGGCTCTACGTGGGGGTTTAGCATACATTCAGCTCTACGTCGGGACGTGTGTTGGGCTCCACGTCGGGACGTGTGTTGGGCTCCATGTCGGGACGTGTGTTGGGCTCCATGTCGGGACGTGTGTTGGGCTCTATGTCTGTAGTTAGCTAACTTTCATCTCTACGTCGGGACTTGTGTTGGGCTCTACGTCGGGACGTGTGTTGGGCTCTACGTCGGGACCTGTGTGGGGCTCTACGTCGGGACGTGTGTTGGGCTCTACGTCGGGACGTGTGTTGGGCTCTACATCAGGATTTAGCTTACTTTCAGCTCTACGTCGGGACGTGTGTTTGGCTCTACGTCGCGACGTGTGTTGGGCTCTACATCAGGATTTAGCTTCCTTTCAGCTCTACGTCGGGACGTGTGTTGGGCTCTACGTCGGGACGTGTGTTGGGCTCCACGTCGGGACGTGCGTTGGGCTCTACCTCGGGACGTGTGTTGGGCTCTACGTCGGGACGTGTGTTGGGCTCTACGTCGGGACGTGTATCGGGCTCTGCGTCTGTAGTTAGCTAAATTTCAACTCTACGTCGGGACGTGCGTTGGGCTCTACGTCGGGACGTGCGTTGGTCTCTACGTCGGGACGTGCGTTGGGCTCTCCGTCGGGACGTGTGTTGGGCTCTATATCAGGATTTAGCTTACTTTCGGCTCTACGTCGGGACGTGTGTTGGGCTCTACGTCGGGACGTGTGTTGGGCTCTACATCAGGATTTAGCTTACTTTCAGCTCTACGTCGGGACGTGTGTTGGGCTCTACGTCGGGAAGTGTGTTGGGCTCTACGTCGGGACGTGTGTTGGGCTCCACGTCGGGACGTGCGTTGGGCTCTACCTCGGGACGTGTGTTGGGCTCTACGTCGAGACGTGTGTTGGGCTCTACGTCGGGACATGCGTTGGGCTCTGCGTCGGGACGTGTGTTGAGCTCTACGTTGGGACGTCTGTCGGGCTCTACGTCGGGACGTTTGTTGGGCTCTACGTGGTGGTTTAGCATACATTCAGCTCTACGTCGGGACGTGTGTTGGGCTCCATGTCGGGACGTGTGTTGGGCTCTACGTCGGAACGTGTGTTGGGCTCTATGTCTGTAGTTAGCTAACTTTCATCTCTACGTCGGGACGTGTGTTGGGCTCTACGTCGGGACGTGTGTTGGGCTCTACGTCGGGACATGTGTTGGGCTATACGTCGGGACGTGTGTGGGGCTCTACATCACGATTTAGCTTACTTTCTGCTCTACGTCGGGACGTGGGTTCGGTTCCACGTAGGGACGTGTGTTGGGCTCTACGTCGGGACGTGTGTTGGGCTCTACTTCGGGACTTGTGTTGGGCTCTACATCAGGATTTAGCTTACTTTCTGCTCTACGTCGGGACGTGGGTTGGGTTCTACGTAGGGACGTGTGTTGGGCTCTACGTCGGGACGTGTGTTGGGCTCTACGTCGGGAAGTGTGTTGGGCTCTACGTCGGGAAGTGTGTTGGGCTCTACGTCGGGAAGTCTGTTGGGCTCTACTTCAGGATTTAGCTTCCTTTCAGCTCTACGTCGGGACGTGTGTTGGGCTCTACGTCGGGACGTGTGTTGGGCTCTACTTCGGGACTTGTGTTGGGCTCTACATCACGATTTAGCTTACTTTCTACTCTACGTCGGGACGTGGGTTCGGTTCCACGTAGGGACGTGTGTTGGGCTCTACGTCGGGACGTGTGTTGGGCTCTACTTCGGGACTTGTGTTGGGCTCTACATCAGGATTTAGCTTACTTTCTGCTCTACGTTGGGACGTGGGTTGGGTTCTACGTAGGGACGTGTGTTGGGCTCTACGTCGGGCCGTGTGTTGGGCTCTACGTCGGGAAGTGTGTTGGGCTATACGTCGGGAAGTGTGTTGGGCTCTACATCAAGATTTAGCTTCCTTTCAGCTCTACGTCGGGACGTGTGTTGGGCTCCACGTCGGGACGTGCGTTTGGCTCTACCTCGGGACGTGTGTTGGTCTCTACGTCTAGACGTGTTTTTGGCTCTACATCAGGATTTAGCTTACTTTGAGCTCTATGTCGGGACGTGTGTTGGGCTCTACGTTGGGACGTGTGTTGGGCTCTACGTCTAGACGTGTGTTGGGCTCTACATCAGGATTTAGCTTACTTTGAGCTCTATGTCGGGACGTGTGTTGGGCTCTACGTCGGGACGTGTGTTGGGCTCTACGTCGCGACGTGCGTTGGGCTCTACGTCTGTAGTTAGCTAACTTTCAGCTCTACGTCGGGACGTGCGTTGGGCTCTACATCGGGACGTGCGTTGGGCTCTACGTCGGGACATGGGTTGGGCTCTACGTAGGGACGTGCGTTGGGCTCTCCGTCGGGACGTGTGTTGGGCTCTACATCAGGATTTACCTTACTTTCAGCTCTACGTCGGGACGTGTGTTGGCATCTACGTCGGGAAGTGTGTTGAGCTCTACGTCGGGAAGTGTGTTGGGCTCTACGTCGGGAAGTGTGTTGGGCTCTAAGTCGGAACGTGTGTTGGGCTTTACGTCGGGAAGTGTGTTGGGCTCTACATCAAGATTTAGCTGCCTTTCAGCTCTACGTCGAGACGTGTGTTGGGCTCTACGTCGGGACGTGTGTTGGGCTCTACGTCGGGACGTGTGTTGGGCTCTACATCAGGATTTAGCTTATTTTCAGCTCTACTTCGGGACGTGTGTTGGGCTCTACGTCGGGACGTGTGTTGGGCTCTACGTCGGGATGTGTGTTGGGCTCTACGTCGGGACGTCTGTTGGGCTCTACGTCGGGACGTGTGTTGGGCTCTACATCAGGATTTAGCTTACTTTCAGCTCTACGTCGGGACGTGTGTTGGGCTCTACGTCGGGACGTGTGTTGGGCTCTACGTCGGGACGTGTGTTGGGCTCTACGTGGGGTTTTAGCATACATTCAGCTCTACGTTGGGACGTGTGTTGGGCTCCACGTCGGGACGTGTGTTTGGCTCCATGTCGGGACGTGTGTTGGGCTCCATGTCAGGACGTGTGTTGGGCTCTACCTCGGAACGTGTGTTGGGCTCTACGTCGGGACGTGTATTGGGCTCTACGTGGGGACGTGTGTTGGGCTCTACGTGGGGACGTGTGTTGGGCTCTACGTCGGGACGTGTGTTGGGCTCTACGTCGGGACGTGTGTTGGGCTCTACATCAGGATTTAGCTGACTTTCATCTCTACTTCGGGACGTGTGTTGGGCTCTACGTCGGGACGTGTGTTGGGCTCTACGTCGGGACATGTGTTGGGCTCTACATCAGGATTTAGCTTACTTTCAGCTCTACGTCGGGACGTGTGTTGGTCTCTACGTCGGGCTGTGTGTTGGGCTCTACGTCGGGACGTGTGTTGGGCTCTACTTCGGGACGTGTGTTGTGCTCTACATCAGGATTTAGCTTACTTTCAGCTCTACGTCGGGACGTGTGTTGGGCTCCACATCAAGATTTAGCTTACTTTCAGCTCTACGTCGGGACGTGTGTTGGGCTCTACGTCGGGACGTGTGTTGGGCTCTACATCAGGATTTAACTTACATTCAGTTCTTCGTCGGGACGTGTGTTGGGCTCTACGTCGGGACGTGTGTTGGGCTTTACTTCAGGATTTAACTTACTTTCAGCTCTACCTCGGAACTTGTGTTGGGCTCTACGTCGGGACGTGTATTGGGCTCTACGTGGGGACGTGTGTTGGGCTCTACGTGGGGACGTGTGTTGGGCTCTACGTCGGGACGTGTGTTGGGCTCTACGTCGGGACGTGTGTTGGGCTCTACATCAGGATTTAGCTGACTTTCATCTCTACTTCGGGACGTGTGTTGGGCTCTACGTCGGGACGTGTGTTGTGCTCTACGTCGGGACGTGCGTTGGGCTCTACGTCGGGACGTGCGTTGGGCTCTACGTCTGTAATTAGCTAACTTTCAGGTCTACGTCGGGACGTGCGTTGGGCTCTACGTCGGGACGTGCGTTGGGCTCTACGTCGGGACGTGCGTTGGGCTCTACGTCGGGATTTAGCTTACTTTCAGCTCTACGTCGGGACGTGCGTTGGGCTCTATGTCGGGATGTGCGTTGGGCTCTACGTCGGGACGTGCGTTGGGCTCTACGTCGGGACGTGCGTTGGGCTCTACTGCGGGACGTGCTTTGGGCTCTACGCCTGTAGTTAGCTAACTTTCAGCTCTACGTCGGGACGTGCGTTGGCCTCTACTTCGGGACGTGCGTTGGCCTCTACGTTGGGATTTAGCTTACTTTCAGCTCTACGTCGGGACGTGCTTTGGCCTCTACGTCGGGATTTAGCTTACTTTCAGCTCTACGTCGGGACGTGCGTTGGGCTCTACGTCGGGACGTGCGTTGGGCATTACGTCGGGACGTGCGTTGGGCTCTACGTCTGTAGTTAGCTAACTTTCAGTTCTACGTCGGGACGTGCGTTGGGCTCTACGTCGGGATTTAGCTTACTTTCAGCTCTACGTCGGGACGTGCGTTGGGCTCTACGTCGGGACGTGCGTTGGGCTCTACGTCGGGACGTGCGTTGAGCTCTACGTCGGGACGTGCGTTGGGCTCTACGTCGGGATTTAGCTTACTTTCAGCTCTACGTCGGGACGTGTGTTGGGCTCTACGTCGGGACGTGTGTTGGGCTCTACATCAGGATTTAACTTACATTCAGTTCTTCGTCGGGACGTGTGTTGGGCTCTACGTCGGGACGTGTGTTGGGCTTTACTTCAGGATTTAACTTACTTTCAGCTCTACCTCGGAACTTGTGTTGGGCTCTACGTCGGGACGTGTATTGGGCTCTACGTGGGGACGTGTGTTGGGCTCTACGTGGGGACGTGTGTTGGGCTCTACGTCGGGACGTGTGTTGGGCTCTACGTCGGGACGTGTGTTGGGCTCTACATCAGGATTTAGCTGACTTTCATCTCTACTTCGGGACGTGTGTTGGGCTCTACGTCGGGACGTGTGTTGTGCTCTACGTCGGGACGTGCGTTGGGCTCTACGTCGGGACGTGCGTTGGGCTCTACGTCGGGACGTGCGTTGGGCTCTACGTCTGTAATTAGCTAACTTTCAGGTCTACGTCGGGACGTGCGTTGGGCTCTACGTCGGGACGTGCGTTGGGCTCTACGTCGGGACGTGCGTTGGGCTCTACGTCGGGATTTAGCTTACTTTCAGCTCTACGTCGGGACGTGCGTTGGGCTCTATGTCGGGATGTGCGTTGGGCTCTACGTCGGGACGTGCGTTGGGCTCTACGTCGGGACGTGCGTTGGGCTCTACTGCGGGACGTGCTTTGGGCTCTACGCCTGTAGTTAGCTAACTTTCAGCTCTACGTCGGGACGTGCGTTGGCCTCTACTTCGGGACGTGCGTTGGCCTCTACGTTGGGATTTAGCTTACTTTCAGCTCTACGTCGGGACGTGCTTTGGCCTCTACGTCGGGATTTAGCTTACTTTCAGCTCTACGTCGGGACGTGCGTTGGGCTCTACGTCGGGACGTGCGTTGGGCATTACGTCGGGACGTGCGTTGGGCTCTACGTCTGTAGTTAGCTAACTTTCAGTTCTACGTCGGGACGTGCGTTGGGCTCTACGTCGGGATTTAGCTTACTTTCAGCTCTACGTCGGGACGTGCGTTGGGCTCTACGTCGGGACGTGCGTTGGGCTCTACGTCGGGACGTGCGTTGAGCTCTACGTCGGGACGTGCGTTGGGCTCTACGTCGGGATTTAGCTTACTTTCAGCTCTACGTCGGGACGTGCGTTGGGCTCTACGTCGGGACGTGCGTTGGGCTCTACGTCGGGACGTGCGTTGGCCTCTACGTCGGGACGTGCGTTGGGCTCTACGTCGGGATTTAGCTTACTTTCAGCTCTATGTCCTGACGCGCGTTTGCCTCTACGTCGGGACGCGCGTTGGCCTCTACGTCGCGACGCGCGTTGGCCTCTACGTCGGGATTTAGCTTACTTTCAGCTCTACGTCGGGACGCGCGTTGGGCTCTACGTCGGGACGCGCGTTGGGCTCTACGTCTGTAGTTAGCTAACTTTCAGCTCTACGTCGGGACTCGCGTTGGGCTCTACGTCGGGACGCGCATTGGGTTCTACGTCGGGACGCGCGTTGGGCTCTACGTCGGGATTTAGCTTAGTTTTAGCTCTACGTCGGGACGTGCGTTGGGCTCTACGTCGGGACGTGCGTTGGGCTCTACGTCGGGACGTGCCTTGGGCTCTACGTCTGTAGTTAGCTAACTTTCAGCTCTACGTCGGGACATGCGTTGGGCTCTACGTCTGTAGTTAGCTAACTTTCAGCTCTACGTCGGGACGTGCGTTGGGCTCTACGTCGGGACGTGCGTTGGGCTCTACGTCGGGACGTCGTTGGGCTCTACGTCGGGACGTGCGTTGGCCTCTACGTCGGGATTTAGCTTACTTTCAGCTCTACGTCGGGACGTGCGTTGGGCTCTACGTCGGGACGTGCGTTTGGCTCTACGTCGGGACGTGCGTTGGGCTCTACGTCTGTAGTTAGCTAACTTTCAGCTCTACGTCGGGACGTGCGTTGGGCTCTACCTCGGGACGTGCGTTGGGCTCTACGTCGGGACGTGCGTTGGGCTCTACGTCGGGATTTAGCTTACTTTCAGCTCTACGTCGGGACGTGCGTTGGGCTCTACGTCGGGACGTGCGTTGGGCTCTACGTCGGGACGTGCGTTGGGCTCTACGTCTGTAGTTAGCTAACTTTCAGCTCTACGTCGGGACGTGCGTTGGGCTCTACGTCTGTAGTTAGCTAACTTTCAGCTCTACGTCGGGACGTGCGTTGGGCGCTACGTCGGGACGTGCGTTGGGCTCTACGTCGGGACGTCCGTTGGGCTCTACGTCGGGACGTGCGTTGGGCTCTACGTCGGGACTTAGCTCACTTTCAGCTCTACGTCGGGACGTGCGTTGGGCTCTACGTCGGGACGTGCGTTGGGCTCTACGTCGGGACGTGCAATGGGCTCTACGTCTGTAATTAGCTAACTTTCAGGTCTACGTCGGGACGTGCGTTGGGCTCTACGTCGGGATTTAGCTTACTTTCAGCTCTACGTCGGGATGTGCGTTGGGTTCTATGTCGGGACGTGCGTTGGGCTCTATGTCGGGACGTGCGTTGGGCTCTACGTCGGGACGTGCGTTGGGCTCTACTTCGGGACGTGCTTTGGGCTCTAGGCCTGTAGTTAGCTAACTTTCAGCTCTACGTCGGGATGTGCGTTGGCCTCTACTTCGGGACGTGCGTTGGGCTCTACGTCGGGATTTAGCTTAATTTCAGTTCTACGTCGGGACGTGCGTTGGCCTCTACGTCGGGATTTAGCTTACTTTCAGCTCTACGTCGGGACGTGCTTTGGCCTCTACGTCGGGATTTAGCTTACTTTCAGCTCTACGTCGGGACGTGCGTTGGGCTCTACGTCGGGACGTGCGTTGGGCATTACGTCGGGACGTGCGTTGGGCTCTACGTCTGTAGTTAGCTAACTTTCAGTTCTACGTCGGGACGTGCGTTGGGCTCTACGTCGGGATTTAGCTTACTTTCAGCTCTACGTCGGGACGTGCGTTGGGCTCTACGTCGGGACGCGCGTTGGGCTCTACGTCGGGATGCGCGTTGGGCTCTACGTCTGTAGTTAGCTAACTTTCAGCTCTACGTCGGGACGCGCGTTGGGCTCTACGTCGGGACGCGCGTTGAGCTCTACGTCGGGACGCGCGTTGGGCTCTACGTCGGGACGCGCGTTGGGCTCTACGTCGGGACGCGCGTTGGGCTCTACGTCGGGATTTAGCTTACTTTTAGCTCTACGTCGGGACGTGCGTTGGGCTCTACGTCGGGACGTGCGTTGGGCTCTACGTCGGGACGTGCGTTGGGCTCTACGTCTGTAGTTAGCTAACTTTCAGCTCTACGTCGGGACGTGCGTTGGGCTCTACGTCGGGACGTGCGTTGGGCTCTACGTCGGGACGTCGTTGGGCTCTACGTCGGGACGTGCGTTGGGCTCTACGTCGGGATTTAGCTTACTTTCAGCTCTACGTCGGGACGTGCGTTGGGCTCTACGTGGGGACGTGCGTTTGGCTCTACGTCGGGACGTGCGTTGGGCTCTACGTCTGTAGTTAGCTAACTTTCAGCTCTACGTTAGGACGTGCGTTGGGCTCTACCTCGGGACGTGCGTTGGGCTCTACGTCGGGACGTGCGTTGGGCTCTACGTCGGGATTTAGCTTACTTTCAGCTCTACGTCGGGACGTGCGTTGGGCGCTACGTCGGGACGTGCGTTGGGCTCTACGTCGGGACGTGCGTTGGGCTCTACGTCGGGACGTGCGTTGGGCTCTACGTCTGTAGTTAGCTAACTTTCAGCTCTACGTCGGGACGTGCGTTGGGCTCTACGTCTGTAGTTAGCTAACTTTCAGCTCTACGTCGGGACGTGCGTTGGGCGCTACGTCGGGACGTGCGTTGGGCTCTACGTCGGGACGTGCGTTGGGCTCTACGTCGGGACTTAGCTTACGTTCAGCTCTACGTCGGGACGTGCGTTGGGCTCTACGTCGGGACGTGCGTTGGGCTCTACGTCTGTAATTAGCTAACTTTCAGGTCTACGTCGGGACGTGCGTTGGGCTCTACGTCGGGACGTGCGTTGGGCTCTACGTCGGGACGTGCGTTGGGCTCTACGTCGGGATTTAGCTTACTTTCAGCTCTACGTCGGGATGTGCGTTGGGTTCTATGTCGGGACGTGCGTTGGGCTCTATGTCGGGACGTGCGTTGGGCTCTACGTCGGGACGTGCGTTGGGCTCTACTTCGGGACGTGCTTTGGGCTCTACGCCTGTAGTTAGCTAACTTTCAGCTCTACGTCGGGATGTGCGTTGGCCTCTACTTCGGGACGTGCGTTGGGCTCTACGTCGGGATTTAGCTTAATTTCAGGTCTACGTCGGGACGTGCGTTGGCCTCTACGTCGGGATTTAGCTTACTTTCAGCTCTACGTCGGGACGTGCGTTGGCCTCTACGTCGGGATTTAGCTTACTTTCAGCTCTACGTCGGGACGTGCGTTGGCCTCTACGTCGGGACGTGCGTTGGGCATTACGTCGGGACGTGCGTTGGGCTCTACGTCTGTAGTTAGCTAACTTTCAGTTCTACGTCGGGACGTGCGTTGGGCTCTACGTCGGGATTTAGCTTACTTTCAGCTCTACGTCGGGACGTGCGTTGGGCTCTACGTCGGGACGTGCGTTGGGCTCTACATCGGGACGTGCGTTGGCCTCTACGTCGGGACGTGCGTTGGGCTCTACGTCGGGATTTAGCTTACTTTCATCTCTACGTCGGGACGTGCGTTGGCCTCTACGTCGGGATTTAGCTTACTTTCAGCTCTACGTCGGGACGTGCTTTGGCCTCTACGTCGGGATTTAGCTTACTTTCATCTCTACGTCGGGACGTGCGTTGGGCTCTACGTCGGGACGTGCGTTGGGCATTACGTCGGGACGTGCGTTGGCCTCTACGTCGGGACGTGCGTTGGGCTCTACGTCGGGATTTAGCTTACTTTCAGCTCTATGTCGGGACGCGCGTTTGCCTCTACGTCGGGACGCGCGTTGGCCTCTACGTCGCGACGCGCGTTGGCCTCTACGTCGGGATTTAGCTTACTTTCAGCTCTACGTCGGGACGCGCGTTGGGCTCTACGTCGGGACGCGCGTTGGGCTCTACGTCTGTAGTTAGCTAACTTTCAGCTCTACGTCGGGACTCGCGTTGGGCTCTACGTCGGGACGCGCATTGGGTTCTACGTCGGGACGCGCGTTGGGCTCTACGTCGGGATTTAGCTTAGTTTTAGCTCTACGTCGGGACGTGCGTTGGGCTCTACGTCGGGACGTGCGTTGGGCTCTACGTCGGGACGTGCCTTGGGCTCTACGTCTGCAGTTAGCTAACTTTCAGCTCTACGTCGGGACGTGCGTTGGGCTCTACGTCGGGACGTGCGTTGGGCTCTACGTCGGGACGTCGTTGGGCTCTACGTCGGGCCGTGCGTTGGCCTCTACGTCGGGATTTAGCTTACTTTCAGCTCTACGTCGGGACGTGCGTTGGGCTCTACGTCGGGACGTGCGTTTGGCTCTACGTCGGGACGTGCGTTGGGCTCTACGTCTGTAGTTAGCTAACTTTCAGCTCTACGTCGGGACGTGCGTTGGGCTCTACGTCGGGACGTCGTTGGGCTCTACGTCGGGACGTGCGTTGGGCTCTACGTCGGGATTTAGCTTACTTTCAGCTCTACGTCGGGACGTGCGTTGGGCTCTACGTGGGGACGTGCGTTTGGCTCTACGTCGGGACGTGCGTTGGGCTCTACGTCTGTAGTTAGCTAACTTTCAGCTCTACGTCGGGACGTGCGTTGGGCTCTACGTCGGGACGTGCGTTGGGCTCTACGTCGGGACGTGCGTTGGGCTCTACGTCGGGATTTAGCTTACTTTCAGCTCTACGTCGGGACGTGCGTTGGGCGCTACGTCGGGACGTGCGTTGGGCTCTACGTCGGGACGTGCGTTGGGCTCTACGTCGGGACGTGCGTTGGGCTCTACGTCTGTAGTTAGCTAACTTTCAGCTCTACGTCGGGACGTGCGTTGGGCTCTACGTCTGTAGTTAGCTAACTTTCAGCTCTACGTCGGGACGTGCGTTGGGCGCTACGTCGGGACGTGCGTTGGGCTCTACGTCGGGACGTGCGTTGGGCTCTACGTCGGGACTTAGCTTACGTTCAGCTCTACGTCGGGACGTGCGTTGGGCTCTACGTCGGGACGTGCGTTGGGCTCTACGTCTGTAATTAGCTAACTTTCAGGTCTACGTCGGGACGTGCGTTGGGCTCTACGTCGGGACGTGCGTTGGGCTCTACGTCGGGACGTGCGTTGGGCTCTACGTCGGGACGTGCGTTGGGCTCTACGTCGGGATTTAGCTTACTTTCAGCTCTACGTCGGGATGTGCGTTGGGTTCTATGTCGGGACGTGCGTTGGGCTCTATGTCGGGACGTGCGTTGGGCTCTACGTCGGGACGTGCGTTGGGCTCTACTTCGGGACGTGCTTTGGGCTCTACGCCTGTAGTTAGCTAACTTTCAGCTCTACGTCGGGATGTGCGTTGGCCTCTACTTCGGGACGTGCGTTGGGCTCTACGTCGGGATTTAGCTTAATTTCAGGTCTACGTCGGGACGTGCGTTGGCCTCTACGTCGGGATTTAGCTTACTTTCAGCTCTACGTCGGGACGTGCGTTGGCCTCTACGTCGGGATTTAGCTTACTTTCAGCTCTACGTCGGGACGTGCGTTGGCCTCTACGTCGGGACGTGCGTTGGGCATTACGTCGGGACGTGCGTTGGGCTCTACGTCTGTAGTTAGCTAACTTTCAGTTCTACGTCGGGACGTGCGTTGGGCTCTACGTCGGGATTTAGCTTACCTTCAGCTCTACGTCGGGACGTGCGTTGGGCTCTACGTCGGGACGTGCGTTGGGCTCTACATCGGGACGTGCGTTGGCCTCTACTTCGGGACGTGCGTTGGGCTCTACGTCGGGATTTAGCTTACTTTCAGCTCTACGTCGGGACGTGCGTTGGCCTCTACGTCAGGATTTAGCTTACTTTCAGCTCTACGTCGGGACGTGCTTTGGCCTCTACGTCGGGATTTAGCTTACTTTCATCTCTACGTCGGGACGTGCGTTGGGCTCTACGTCGGGACGTGCGTTGGGCATTACGTCGGGACGTGCGTTGGCCTCTACGTCGGGACGTGCGTTGGGCTCTACGTCGGGATTTAGCTTACTTTCAGCTCTATGTCGGGACGCGCATTTGCCTCTACGTCGGGACGCGCGTTGGCCTCTACGTCGCGACGCGCGTTGGCCTCTACGTCGGGATTTAGCTTACTTTCAGCTCTACGTCGGGACGCGCGTTGGGCTCTACGTCGGGACGCGCGTTGGGCTCTACGTCTGTAGTTAGCTAACTTTCAGCTCTACGTCGGGACTCGCGTTGGGCTCTACGTCGGGACGCGCATTGGGTTCTACGTCGGGACGCGCGTTGGGCTCTACGTCGGGATTTAGCTTAGTTTTAGCTCTACGTCGGGACGTGCGTTGGGCTCTACGTCGGGACGTGCGTTGGGCTCTACGTCGGGACGTGCCTTGGGCTCTACGTCTGTAGTTAGCTAACTTTCAGCTCTACGTCGGGACGTGCGTTGGGCTCTACGTCGGGACGTGCGTTGGGCTCTACGTCGGGACGTCGTTGGGCTCTACGTCGGGCCGTGCGTTGGCCTCTACGTCGGGATTTAGCTTACTTTCAGCTCTACGTCGGGACGTGCGTTGGGCTCTACGTCGGGACGTGCGTTTGGCTCTACGTCGGGACGTGCGTTGGGCTCTACGTCTGTAGTTAGCTAACTTTCAGCTCTACGTCGGGACGTGCGTTGGGCTCTACCTCGGGACGTGCGTTGGGCTCTACGTCGGGACGTGCGTTGGGCTCTACGTCGGGATTTAGCTTACTTTCAGCTCTACGTCGGGACGTGCGTTGGGCTCTACGTCGGGACGTGCGTTGGGCTCTACGTCGGGACGTGCGTTGGGCTCTACGTCGGGACGTGCGTTGGGCTCTACGTCGGGACGTGCGTTGGGCTCTACGTCTGTAGTTAGCTAACTTTCAGCTCTACGTCGGGACGTGCGTTGGGCTCTACGTCTGTATTTAGCTAACTTTCAGCTCTACGTCGGGACGTGCGTTGGGCGCTACGTCGGGACGTGCGTTGGGCTCTACGTCGGGACGTGCGTTGGGCTCTACGTCGGGACGTGCGTTGGGCTCTACGTCGGGACTTAGCTCACTTTCAGCTCTACGTCGGGACGTGCGTTGGGCTCTACGTCTGTAATTAGCTAACTTTCAGGTCTACGTCGGGACGTGCGTTGGGCTCTACGTCGGGATTTAGCTTACTTTCAGCTCTACGTCGGGATGTGCGTTGGGTTCTATGTCGGGACGTGCGTTGGGCTCTATGTCGGGACGTGCGTTGGGCTCTACGTCGGGACGTGCGTTGGGCTCTACTTCGGGACGTGCTTTGGGCTCTAGGCCTGTAGTTAGCTAACTTTCAGTTCTACGTCGGGACGTGCGTTGGGCTCTACGTCGGGATTTAGCTTACTTTCAGCTCTACGTCGGGACGTGCGTTGGGCTCTACGTCGGGACGCGCGTTGGGCTCTACGTCGGGATGCGCGTTGGGCTCTACGTCTGTAGTTAGCTAACTTTCAGCTCTACGTCGGGACGCGCGTTGGGCTCTACGTCGGGACGCGCGTTGAGCTCTACGTCGGGACGCGCGTTGGGCTCTACGTCGGGACGCGCGTTGGGCTCTACGTCGGGACGCGCGTTGGGCTCTACGTCGGGATTTAGCTTACTTTTACCTCTACGTCGGGACGTGCGTTGGGCTCTACGTCGGGACGTGCGTTGGGCTCTACGTCGGGACGTGCGTTGGGCTCTACGTCTGTAGTTAGCTAACTTTCAGCTCTACGTCGGGACGTGCGTTGGGCTCTACGTCGGGACGTGCGTTGGGCTCTACGTCGGGACGTCGTTGGGCTCTACGTCGGGACGTGCGTTGGGCTCTACGTCGGGATTTAGCTTACTTTCAGCTCTACGTCGGGACGTGCGTTGGGCTCTACGTCGGGACGTGCGTTTGGCTCTACGTCGGGACGTGCGTTGGGCTCTACGTCTGTAGTTAGCTAACTTTCAGCTCTACGTCGGGACGTGCGTTGGGCTCTACCTCGGGACGTGCGTTGGGCTCTACGTCGGGACGTGCGTTGGGCTCTACGTCGGGATTTAGCTTACTTTCAGCTCTACGTCGGGACGTGCGTTGGGCGCTACGTCGGGACGTGCGTTGGGCTCTACGTCGGGAGGTGCGTTGGGCTCTACGTCGGGACGTGCGTTGGGCTCTACGTCTGTAGTTAGCTAACTTTCAGCTCTACGTCGGGACGTGCGTTGGGCTCTACGTCTGTAGTTAGCTAACTTTCAGCTCTACGTCGGGACGTGCGTTGGGCGCTACGTCGGGACGTGCGTTGGGCTCTACGTCGGGACGTGCGTTGGGCTCTACGTCGGGACTTAGCTTACGTTCAGCTCTACGTCGGGACGTGCGTTGGGCTCTACGTCGGGACGTGCGTTGGGCTCTACGTCTGTAATTAGCTAACTTTCAGGTCTACGTCGGGACGTGCGTTGGGCTCTACGTCGGGACGTGCGTTGGGCTCTACGTCGGGATTTAGCTTACTTTCAGCTCTACGTCGGGATGTGCGTTGGGTTCTATGTCGGGACGTGCGTTGGGCTCTATGTCGGGACGTGCGTTGGGCTCTACGTCGGGACGTGCGTTGGGCTCTACTTCGGGACGTGCTTTGGGCTCTACGCCTGTAGTTAGCTAACTTTCAGCTCTACGTCGGGACGTGCGTTGGGCTCTACGTCGGGACGTGCGTTGGGCTCTACGTCTGTAATTAGCTAACTTTCAGGTCTACGTCGGGACGTGCGTTGGGCTCTACGTCGGGACGTGCGTTGGGCTCTACGTCGGGATTTAGCTTACTTTCAGCTCTACGTCGGGATGTGCGTTGGGTTCTATGTCGGGACGTGCGTTGGGCTCTATGTCGGGACGTGCGTTGGGCTCTACGTCGGGACGTGCGTTGGGCTCTACTTCGGGACGTGCTTTGGGCTCTACGCCTGTAGTTAGCTAACTTTCAGCTCTACGTCGGGATGTGCGTTGGCCTCTACTTCGGGACGTGCGTTGGGCTCTACGTCGGGATTTAGCTTAATTTCAGGTCTACGTCGGGACGTGCGTTGGCCTCTACGTCGGGATTTAGCTTACTTTCAGCTCTACGTCGGGACGTGCGTTGGCCTCTACGTCGGGATTTAGCTTACTTTCAGCTCTACGTCGGGACGTGCGTTGGCCTCTACGTCGGGACGTGCGTTGGGCATTACGTCGGGACGTGCGTTGGGCTCTACGTCTGTAGTTAGCTAACTTTCAGTTCTACGTCGGGACGTGCGTTGGGCTCTACGTCGGGATTTAGCTTACTTTCAGCTCTACGTCGGGACGTGCGTTGGGCTCTACGTCGGGACGTGCGTTGGGCTCTACATCGGGACGTGCGTTGGCCTCTACGTCGGGACGTGCGTTGGGCTCTACGTCGGGATTTAGCTTACTTTCAGCTCTACGTCGGGACGTGCGTTGGCCTGTACGTCGGGATTTAGCTTACTTTCAGCTCTACGTCGGGACGTGCTTTGGCCTCTACGTCGGGATTTAGCTTACTTTCATCTCTACGTCGGGACGTGCGTTGGGCTCTACGTCGGGACGTGCGTTGGGCATTACGTCGGGACGTGCGTTGGCCTCTACGTCGGGACGTGCGTTGGGCTCTACGTCGGGATTTAGCTTACTTTCAGCTCTATGTCGGGACGCGCGTTTGCCTCTACGTCGGGACGCGCGTTGGCCTCTACGTCGCGACGCGCGTTGGCCTCTACGTCGGGATTTAGCTTACTTTCAGCTCTACGTCGGGACGCGCGTTGGGCTCTACGTCGGGACGCGCGTTGGGCTCTACGTCTGTAGTTAGCTAACTTTCAGCTCTACGTCGGGACTCGCGTTGGGCTCTACGTCGGGACGCGCATTGGGTTCTACGTCGGGACGCGCGTTGGGCTCTACGTCGGGATTTAGCTTAGTTTTAGCTCTACGTCGGGACGTGCGTTGGGCTCTACGTCGGGACGTGCGTTGGGCTCTACGTCGGGACGTGCCTTGGGCTCTACGTCTGTAGTTAGCTAACTTTCAGCTCTACGTCGGGACGTGCGTTGGGCTCTACGTCTGTAGTTAGCTAACTTTCAGCTCTACGTCGGGACGTGCGTTGGGCTCTACGTCGGGACGTGCGTTGGGCTCTACGTCGGGACGTCGTTGGGCTCTACGTCGGGACGTGCGTTGGCCTCTACGTCGGGATTTAGCTTACTTTCAGCTCTACGTCGGGACGTGCGTTGGGCTCTACGTCGGGACGTGCGTTTGGCTCTACGTCGGGACGTGCGTTGGGCTCTACGTCTGTAGTTAGCTAACTTTCAGCTCTACGTCGGGACGTGCGTTGGGCTCTACCTCGGGACGTGCGTTGGGCTCTACGTCGGGACGTGCGTTGGGCTCTACGTCGGGATTTAGCTTACTTTCAGCTCTACGTCGGGACGTGCGTTGGGCTCTACGTCGGGACGTGCGTTGGGCTCTACGTCGGGACGTGCGTTGGGCTCTACGTCGGGACGTGCGTTGGGCTCTACGTCTGTAGTTAGCTAACTTTCAGCTCTACGTCGGGACGTGCGTTGGGCGCTACGTCGGGACGTGCGTTGGGCTCTACGTCGGGACGTGCGTTGGGCTCTACGTCGGGACGTGCGTTGGGCTCTACGTCGGGACTTAGCTCACTTTCAGCTCTACGTCGGGACGTGCGTTGGGCTCTACGTCGGGACGTGCGTTGGGCTCTACGTCGGGACGTGCGTTGGGCTCTACGTCTGTAATTAGCTAACTTTCAGGTCTACGTCGGGACGTGCGTTGGGCTCTACGTCGGGATTTAGCTTACTTTCAGCTCTACGTCGGGATGTGCGTTGGGTTCTATGTCGGGACGTGCGTTGGGCTCTACGTCGGGACGTGCGTTGGGCTCTACGTCGGGACGTGCGTTGGGCTCTACGTCGGGATTTAGCTTACTTTCAGCTCTACGTCGGGACGTGCGTTGGGCGCTACGTCGGGACGTGCGTTGGGCTCTACGTCGGGACGTGCGTTGGGCTCTACGTCGGGACGTGCGTTGGGCTCTACGTCTGTAGTTAGCTAACTTTCAGCTCTACGTCGGGACGTGCGTTGGGCTCTACGTCTGTAGTTAGCTAACTTTCAGCTCTACGTCGGGACGTGCGTTGGGCGCTACGTCGGGACGTGCGTTGGGCTCTACGTCGGGACGTGCGTTGGGCTCTACGTCGGGACTTAGCTTACGTTCAGCTCTACGTCGGGACGTGCGTTGGGCTCTACGTCGGGACGTGCGTTGGGCTCTACGTCTGTAATTAGCTAACTTTCAGGTCTACGTCGGGACGTGCGTTGGGCTCTACGTCGGGACGTGCGTTGGGCTCTACGTCGGGATTTAGCTTACTTTCAGCTCTACGTCGGGATGTGCGTTGGGTTCTATGTCGGGACGTGCGTTGGGCTCTATATCGGGACGTGCGTTGGGCTCTACGTCGGGACGTGCGTTGGGCTCTACTTCGGGACGTGCTTTGGGCTCTACGCCTGTAGTTAGCTAACTTTCAGCTCTACGTCGGGACGTGCGTTGGGCTCTACGTCGGGACGTGCGTTGGGCTCTACGTCTGTAATTAGCTAACTTTCAGGTCTACGTCGGGACGTGCGTTGGGCTCTACGTCGGGACGTGCGTTGGGCTCTACGTCGGGATTTAGCTTACTTTCAGCTCTACGTCGGGATGTGCGTTGGGTTCTATGTCGGGACGTGCGTTGGGCTCTATGTCGGGACGTGCGTTGGGCTCTACGTCGGGACGTGCGTTGGGCTCTACTTCGGGACGTGCTTTGGGCTCTACGCCTGTAGTTAGCTAACTTTCAGCTCTACGTCGGGATGTGCGTTGGCCTCTACTTCGGGACGTGCGTTGGGCTCTACGTCGGGATTTAGCTTAATTTCAGGTCTACGTCGGGACGTGCGTTGGCCTCTACGTCGGGATTTAGCTTACTTTCAGCTCTACGTCGGGACGTGCGTTGGCCTCTACGTCGGGATTTAGCTTACTTTCAGCTCTACGTCGGGACGTGCGTTGGCCTCTACGTCGGGACGTGCGTTGGGCATTACGTCGGGACGTGCGTTGGGCTCTACGTCTGTAGTTAGCTAACTTTCAGTTCTACGTCGGGACGTGCGTTGGGCTCTACGTCGGGATTTAGCTTACTTTCAGCTCTACGTCGGGACGTGCGTTGGGCTCTACGTCGGGACGTGCGTTGGGCTCTACATCGGGACGTGCGTTGGCCTCTACGTCGGGACGTGCGTTGGGCTCTACGTCGGGATTTAGCTTACTTTCAGCTCTACGTCGGGACGTGCGTTGGCCTCTACGTCGGGATTTAGCTTACTTTCAGCTCTACGTCGGGACGTGCTTTGGCCTCTACGTCGGGATTTAGCTTACTTTCATCTCTACGTCGGGACGTGCGTTGGGCTCTACGTCGGGACGTGCGTTGGGCATTACGTCGGGACGTGCGTTGGCCTCTACGTCGGGACGTGCGTTGGGCTCTACGTCGGGATTTAGCTTACTTTCAGCTCTATGTCGGGACGCGCGTTTGCCTCTACGTCGGGACGCGCGTTGGCCTCTACGTCGCGACGCGCGTTGGCCTCTACGTCGGGATTTAGCTTACTTTCAGCTCTACGTCGGGACGCGCGTTGGGCTCTACGTCGGGACGCGCGTTGGGCTCTACGTCTGTAGTTAGCTAACTTTCAGCTCTACGTCGGGACTCGCGTTGGGCTCTACGTCGGGACGCGCATTGGGTTCTACGTCGGGACGCGCGTTGGGCTCTACGTCGGGATTTAGCTTAGTTTTAGCTCTACGTCGGGACGTGCGTTGGGCTCTACGTCGGGACGTGCGTTGGGCTCTACGTCGGGACGTGCCTTGGGCTCTACGTCTGTAGTTAGCTAACTTTCAGCTCTACGTCGGGACGTGCGTTGGGCTCTACGTCTGTAGTTAGCTAACTTTCAGCTCTACGTCGGGACGTGCGTTGGGCTCTACGTCGGGACGTGCGTTGGGCTCTACGTCGGGACGTCGTTGGGCTCTACGTCGGGACGTGCGTTGGCCTCTACGTCGGGATTTAGCTTACTTTCAGCTCTACGTCGGGACGTGCGTTGGGCTCTACGTCGGGACGTGCGTTTGGCTCTACGTCGGGACGTGCGTTGGGCTCTACGTCTGTAGTTAGCTAACTTTCAGCTCTACGTCGGGACGTGCGTTGGGCTCTACCTCGGGACGTGCGTTGGGCTCTACGTCGGGACGTGCGTTGGGCTCTACGTCGGGATTTAGCTTACTTTCAGCTCTACGTCGGGACGTGCGTTGGGCTCTACGTCGGGACGTGCGTTGGGCTCTACGTCGGGACGTGCGTTGGGCTCTACGTCGGGACGTGCGTTGGGCTCTACGTCTGTAGTTAGCTAACTTTCAGCTCTACGTCGGGACGTGCGTTGGGCGCTACGTCGGGACGTGCGTTGGGCTCTACGTCGGGACGTGCGTTGGGCTCTACGTCGGGACGTGCGTTGGGCTCTACGTCGGGACTTAGCTCACTTTCAGCTCTACGTCGGGACGTGCGTTGGGCTCTACGTCGGGACGTGCGTTGGGCTCTACGTCGGGACGTGCGTTGGGCTCTACGTCTGTAATTAGCTAACTTTCAGGTCTACGTCGGGACGTGCGTTGGGCTCTACGTCGGGATTTAGCTTACTTTCAGCTCTACGTCGGGATGTGCGTTGGGTTCTATGTCGGGACGTGCGTTGGGCTCTATGTCGGGACGTGCGTTGGGCTCTACGTCGGGACGTGCGTTGGGCTCTACTTCGGGACGTGCTTTGGGCTCTAGGCCTGTAGTTAGCTAACTTTCAGCTCTACGTCGGGATGTGCGTTGGCCTCTACTTCGGGACGTGCGTTGGGCTCTACGTCGGGATTTAGCTTAATTTCAGGTCTACGTCGGGACGTGCGTTGGCCTCTACGTCGGGATTTAGCTTACTTTCAGCTCTACGTCGGGACGTGCGTTGGCCTCTACGTCGGGATTTAGCTTACTTTCAGCTCTACGTCGGGACGTGCTTTGGCCTCTACGTCGGGATTTAGCTTACTTTCAGCTCTACGTCGGGACGTGCGTTGGGCTCTACGTCGGGACGTGCGTTGGGCATTACGTCGGGACGTGCGTTGGGCTCTACGTCTGTAGTTAGCTAACTTTCAGTTCTACGTCGGGACGTGCGTTGGGCTCTACGTCGGGATTTAGCTTACTTTCAGCTCTACGTCGGGACGTGCGTTGGGCTCTACGTCGGGACGCGCGTTGGGCTCTACGTCGGGATGCGCGTTGGGCTCTACGTCTGTAGTTAGCTAACTTTCAGCTCTACGTCGGGACGCGCGTTGGGCTCTACGTCGGGACGCGCGTTGAGCTCTACGTCGGGACGCGCGTTGGGCTCTACGTCGGGACGCGCGTTGGGCTCTACGTCGGGACGCGCGTTGGGCTCTACGTCGGGATTTAGCTTACTTTTAGCTCTACGTCGGGACGTGCGTTGGGCTCTACGTCGGGACGTGCGTTGGGCTCTACGTCGGGACGTGCGTTGGGCTCTACGTCTGTAGTTAGCTAACTTTCAGCTCTACGTCGGGACGTGCGTTGGGCTCTACGTCGGGACGTGCGTTGGGCTCTACGTCGGGACGTCGTTGGGCTCTACGTCGGGACGTGCGTTGGGCTCTACGTCGGGATTTAGCTTACTTTCAGCTCTACGTCGGGACGTGCGTTGGGCTCTACGTCGGGACGTGCGTTTGGCTCTACGTCGGGACGTGCGTTGGGCTCTACGTCTGTAGTTAGCTAACTTTCAGCTCTACGTCGGGACGTGCGTTGGGCTCTACCTCGGGACGTGCGTTGGGCTCTACGTCGGGACGTGCGTTGGGCTCTACGTCGGGATTTAGCTTACTTTCAGCTCTACGTCGGGACGTGCGTTGGGCGCTACGTCGGGACGTGCGTTGGGCTCTACGTCGGGACGTGCGTTGGGCTCTACGTCGGGACGTACGTTGGGCTCTACGTCTGTAGTTAGCTAACTTTCAGCTCTACGTCGGGACGTGCGTTGGGCTCTACGTCTGTAGTTAGCTAACTTTCAGCTCTACGTCGGGACGTGCGTTGGGCTCTACGTCGGGATTTAGCTTACTTTCAGCTCTACGTCGGGACGTGCGTTGGCCTCTACGTCGGGATTTAGCTTACTTTCAGCTCTACATCGGGACGTGCTTTGGCCTCTACGTCGGGATTTAGCTTACTTTCATCTCTACGTCGGGACGTGCGTTGGGCTCTACGTCGGGACGTGCGTTGGGCATTACGTCGGGACGTGCGTTGGGCTCTACGTCTGTAGTTAGCTAACTTTCAGTTCTACGTCGGGACGTGCGTTGGGCTCTACGTCGGGATTTAGCTTACTTTCAGCTCTACGTCGGGACGTGCGTTGGGCTCTACGTCGGGATGTGCGTTGGGCTCTACGTCGGGAAGTGTGTTGGGCTCTACGTCGGGAAGTCTGTTGGGCTCTACTTCAGGATTTAGCTTCCTTTCAGCTCTACGTCGGGACGTGTGTTGGGCTCTACGTCGGGACGTGTGTTGGGCTCTACTTCGGGACTTGTGTTGGGCTCTACATCACGATTTAGCTTACTTTCTACTCTACGTCGGGACGTGGGTTCGGTTCCACGTAGGGACGTGTGTTGGGCTCTACGTCGGGACGTGTGTTGGGCTCTACTTCGGGACTTGTGTTGGGCTCTACATCAGGATTTAGCTTACTTTCTGCTCTACGTTGGGACGTGGGTTGGGTTCTACGTAGGGACGTGTGTTGGGCTCTACGTCGGGACGTGTGTTGGGCTCTACGTCGGGAAGTGTGTTGGGCTCTACGTCGGGAAGTGTGTTGGGCTCTACATCAAGATTTAGCTTCCTTTCAGCTCTACGTCGGGACGTGTGTTGGGCTCCACGTCGGGACGTGCGTTTGGCTCTACCTCGGGACGTGTGTTGATCTCTACGTCTAGACGTGTTTTTGGCTCTACATAAGGATTTAGCTTACTTTGAGCTCTATGTCGGGACGTGTGTTGGGCTCTACGTTGGGACGTGTGTTGGGCTCTACGTCTAGACGTGTGTTGGGCTCTACATCAGGATTTAGCTTACTTTGAGCTCTATGTCGGGACGTGTGTTGGGCTCTACGTCGGGACGTGTGTTGGGCTCTACGTCGCGACGTGCGTTGGGCTCTACGTCTGTAGTTAGCTAACTTTCAGCTCTACGTCGGGACGTGCGTTGGGCTCTACATCGGGACGTGCGTTGGGCTCTACGTCGGGACATGGGTTGGGCTCTACGTAGGGACGTGCGTTGGGCTCTCCGTCGGGACGTGTGTTGGGCTCTACATCAGGATTTACCTTACTTTCAGCTCTACGTCGGGACGTGTGTTGGCATCTACGTCGGGAAGTGTGTTGAGCTCTACGTCGGGAAGTGTGTTGGGCTCTACGTCGGGAAGTGTGTTGGGCTCTAAGTCGGAACGTGTGTTGGGCTTTACGTCGGGAAGTGTGTTGGGCTCTACATCAAGATTTAGCTTCCTTTCAGCTCTACGTCGAGACGTGTGTTGGGCTCTACGTCGGGACGTGTGTTGGGCTCTACGTCGGGACGTGTGTTGGGCTCTACATCAGGATTTAGCTTATTTTCAGCTCTACTTCGGGACGTGTGTTGGGCTCTACGTCGGGACGTGTGTTGGGCTCTACGTCGGGATGTGTGTTGGGCTCTACGTCGGGATTTAGCTTACTTTCAGCTCTACGTCGGGACGTGCGTTGGGCTCTACGTCGGGATGTGCGTTGGGCTCTACGTCGGGACGTGCGTTGGGCTCTACGTCGGGATTTAGCTTACTTTCAGCTCTACGTCGGGACGTGCGTTGGGCTCTACGTCGGGACGTGCGTTGGGCTCTACGTCGGGACGTGCGTTGGGCTCTACGTCGGGACGTGCGTTGGGCTCTACGTCTTTAGTTAGCTAACTTTCGGCTCTACGTCGGGACGTGCGTTGGGCTCTACATCGGGACATGTGTTTCTAAGCAGAGAATAGAAACGCTTCCGCAAGTCTATTAAGATTCCTGATAAGATGGTAAAAGGAAAAGCAAAGAAAGAAGTCTGTCTTATTTGATGGGGACAGGAAATAACTCCGTATTACATAACCCATTAAATGTTCCAAGCTTTACTTCACACTAAAGCTCAATGCCAATGGTTTTATATATGTGTGTGTGTGTTTTTGTAAAAACCTGTGTAGCTGTTCTGGCAGATCTGCACTGATCCATTGCCATAATTTTTTTTTCCCAGTGGTTCAAATCTCTGACACCAACCCAGTGCTCTAGTACAAAAATACTAGAGTACAATAGTTCAATTTCTATTGCTAAGGTCTAAATTGTTTTCCCTGTGGTTTGAGAGTGAAAATTTGGCACATCAAACAGGCCACAAGATCATCCAAATTAAACTTCATCCAAACAATTGAACCCACTCCTGTAAACACAGTAAGCAAATTTATATCCAAGCATTTGGCTTTACATTGTTTCGAATTATTTGCTAGCATATATGGAACGTGATAAAACAGGTGATTACTCAATCACTGGCATAAAATGCACCAAAAATAAATATAAGCTAATATTAGTTGGCAAGTTCTGAATGATCCAGAGGTTCCCTTTAACATGCGCATTTGAGCTTCAGATTTGGGAAAGAAAAAGTTTTCTTTTAGTCTTGAGTGTTCACGGATTACGTCCACTGCATAGTAAACTGCTTTTCATGGTATTTTAATAGCACTGTGGTGTTAAAAATACGCGCGTAACTATAGTATCATTTTGCCAGAATGCATTTAAAGAGTATGCTGAAAGATGTATTTCAATGGCAAATGGTGACAGAACAAGAATATATTGGGGGTGCTTTCTTTGGAGATTTAATGGGTCACTTCTTAAATATACATGAAGTGGTAAAGCCGCAAAGGACCGGCTACATTGAATGAGGGTCTCACTCCAAAATCACTGAGGGAATTTTTTAACACTTTGGATCTGATCTAAATGTTCACTTGGTGTAAACATCTGGAAGATGTTTACTTTCTACAGTTACAGCCCAGGCCAACCGAGGAGAGAGGAGTGATGGCCTGTAGTGAGTTATGTGCTCAGCATTGTTGCCCAAAGGCCAGTGTAGTTGAAGGGACACCGGCCTAACTGCATCTGTGCTGAGGAGTAGCCAGAGAAGGCGTGCCGTTTAAGTAGGTCTTTAATTTGAAGGAGCCCAACTGAAAGGCATCCTGTCTCTGGATGCAGCCATTGACTGTTCCCTGCTGCAAGGCATTGGCATACACATGCATGGCCCTGTTACACAGTCTGACGCATGGCTTCTCATAGGATAGGACCCAGAAATGCTTGA
The DNA here is from genome assembly GCF_034619465.1 of Leptosomus discolor. NCBI lineage: Eukaryota > Metazoa > Chordata > Aves > Leptosomiformes > Leptosomidae > Leptosomus > Leptosomus discolor. The sequence goes on along the minus strand of NC_141406.1, from coordinate 17,827,004 downwards.
GCTGCCTGCCTTTTCTCAAAGGGGCTCTACGCACACAGATGCTAGCATACCTCCATGGAGCTCCCCCTAAGAAGTCTGTGGCAATGCTGCATACAGCAATTGCCTGTGATTTTCTCGTGGTTCTTCCCTTTAGTTGCAAAAGGATTTGAGCAAAGCTAGTTTGTTCCTTCCAGCATGGGCCACGTTCTCTGTGCAGGTGCACCACTGTAATTAAAACTGGAGTAACTCTAATGACTCCCATTTACTCAGGTTACTGCAAGCTGGTCCTGAGATGAAGCATAGATCTTGCTGCCTCCTCCTCCTAACATAATTGTTAAGGACATAAACTACAACTGCGTTCACTGTGACTACTGAACTAGAGGGTAAACAGGCTTAGCACAGTAATATAGAGGATTTAAAGTCATGGGTTCTTATGCCTGTTAACAGTCTAGTTCCAAAGATCTGATCCAGGTTCTGTTTATCTGTGGTGTAAATCTAGACTAATTCGATGTGCTCAGTGGAATTGTGGCTGTATAAAGCTGAATGAGAAGAGAATCAGCATGTAGGTATCAAACGTGGTGGACAGATGTCCCCTTCAGGATTCTTCTGTTTCAGTGGTAGGGGATATCACCTCCAGCTTTTCTTCAGTCACCTGCAACAATCTGGCAAACTCGACTGCAGAAAAAGCAGTCTTTCTGCTACCTAGGAGAGATATTCTACCGTTATACTTCAACCCTGTGTGAAGAAGGGACATCCGTTCATTGCTTGAAAATAGGACTTGGAGGCAGCTCCTCAGTAAAATTTAAGCCAAATATAGTTTCTGCCCTTCTGAAATATTTTGAAGGGAAGGAAAGAAGCGGAGGACTGTCATACTAAGAACTTCTACCTTCATGTTTTTATAAAACTCGTGGGTCACTGCCCTTGTTTTTCACCTGGACAGCTGCATCTAAAGGCCTGTAAGGCTCGAGAGATTAAATGCATTGCAAGTATAAGAGCGGAAAGACACCTAAAGACAGCATAACCTGGATTCCATCTTTCAGTTTTTAAGAAATGCTGAATTTTGGTAATGACATTACATAAGGTAAATTAGGAGTTATTTTTTGGTATCCATCCAAACCTTCCTGGGTAAGATGTGATTTGACCTAAAGAGGAGACAGGCTCAAGAAGAAAACCAGACATGCAAAATTGTTTGGCTGTTCTTGCTTGCTCTGATAAATACCACGGCCGGAGCTAGGGTAGCTTCTCTGAAAAGATGACTGTATTTATCATGCTATCAGATGTTTACTAAAAAGAATTATGCTCTTACTCAGTGGTATTGTAATAGAGGACATAAATTAACACAGTGTTTTGGAACTATGCATATTTTTTTCAGCCAAACATTTGGCCTGCGGCCCAGATAACAATGAGGTTTAGGGCAAAGCTGTGCACTCTGAGTAACCCATGGGATCAACAGCTCCCTTTCCCAACACACATTTTATTTTTACCTTTCCATTCTGTCTCTTCCTTCCCAATTGGAAAAGCAAAATTGAGACAGTAATGAAAACAATGAGACACAATACATTGATTCAAGGATTCCAAGTGCTCCTTGCCCATATACATCTTCCGTGTCCTTTTTGGTCATCAAAATGCCTTTGAATTAAGGAGGAACTTAGAGCAATGCTCTCAGGCAAGAGAAAGAGAGACCATGTGAGGTGGAAAGATGGGTCTGCAAGACAGGGACAACTTGGAAAGCCATACTCTAAGACTGCAAAACCTCTTTCTTCAGTGAAAAGATACATACTGATCATTTCCTCATTGGTTACTGCCATCACACACAAGGCAACTCGCTTCTCCTGTTCCGGCGTAAAACTGGCCAGTTTTTTTTTCCTTTTCTTTTAGGGCTCAAACTGGCAAAGTGCATGTTAAGGTTCAAGGCCTTGAGAAACTCTGGAGCAACTGGAAAGTTCTCCTGGGTTATAGTATCATTTACTGATAGAGCTTTACCTCTGCTGATGCCCCTATTACTGTCCACAAAGTCAGACTCCTCTGCTTACGGATTTGTTAAGAGCAGTCTTCTAAAGGACACACTCCCTTGGCCTTTAGGGACCAGCATAAAACTCGCATACAGTGCCCGTGTTTTCAGGAGACTAAGACTCTGGCTGGTTGCCAACACAAGTGAGAAAAGGATAATGGATCTTATCCCTTTGAAGAACAGACACAATATAGCAGCCTTTCTCCTCCATCCCCTTTGAAGTACACGACAACACAGAGGAGACAATGAAAAAGACGGAAATTTAATGTGAATGCACCTAGGAGTAATCAAAAAAAGATCCTCTTCTGCAATTTGGCCAGAAAAGCACACCCTTCTCGAAGGAAGGAACTCCCATCTAAAAGGAAGTTCATTCAGAGTGAGGGAGGTCATGAATGTGCAGCATACGGCATATGCTACACCTGTTCCTTATACAGACACTCATGGGGTTAAGAGAGATGATATGGTTGATCTAATCTAATGGTACACTGTGGCCAAGACGGAAAGCCAAGTCTCCTGTTACCATCCTCACTCCCACTGTTTGTGTCATGCCATTTCTGGGTTCATCAGAACACTTCATGAGGCAATTCAATCATTCAACCCAACAGAAAACCAGTCCAAGCAAAAAAGAAATGGATTTGCCCTCTTCTGGGCTAGTAAGCTCAGTCAGCAACGGACAGAGCAGGAAAGAACTGGTAGCACTGAGAGTGGCACTGAGAGTGGCGACTGGAAAGGAAGAAGACCACTCTCACTGGGCAGCAGTGTGTGGCTAGTCTGGTTCTTGGCATGCAGTAAGACTACCCTTGAATGGAATCAGTTCCTCAGTCTCACTCTTCACAAAGCATGCTGATTAATTAGTGCACAGCAAATTTGTATCATACCTTATTGCGCAGTAACTTCCAATGGCAGACATAGCTCTTCTCACGCTGGCAAAGCTTCATAAACCAATAGGGCAGCAGGGATCAATGCCAGCAGGGAAGCTGTCTCTGCTTTGACAGGGAAAAAAAAAAATCTAAGAAGAGATGCTTTCCTTCCAGAAAGGCAGTGAGACACAACTGCTGTGTTCTCTCATAGGTACCCACTGGGGTGGAAAATGTTTTCCCTGTGGGAATGCTGCTTTCAGCAAGGTGTCAGAGAACAATGCTGTCACCAGCCCCAGCCACATATGATTTCCATGTCTCTTTCTATCTTTTCTTCTCACATAGTTACTTGTGCGCTTTATCTGGCTGGAGCAGGGCCATTTATCTCCTATGGTACATTGCTTCCCAGGTCAAGTCTGCCTCTCCCTTCCCCCTTCTCTCCTCAACAGCTTGAAAAACATACCTTAAATTCTGTAAAGTAATCGAAGGCCTTGTTCTCTGCCATCAAAAGAGTCTAAAGGGCTTGCTGTGAAAGATGCTGGACAGTTCTGGTACTGGCAACCTCCGTACTCCTGCCAGCCAAAATTCTGCTCGTGACGAGACTAAGACTATATCTCTCCACTACCGCTCTCTTCTGCCACTGCCAAAAGAGGAGTGAGAATAAAGCAGGATCCTCAGGGTCTCTGTACTGAAAGCAACTAAGGAGCAAAGAAGTGAGAATAGAAGCTGAAATGAAGGACTGAAGAGCACGCAGTAGGAGGAATGGATATGTGTGATTTGTGGTGTTGTATGAGCACCTGGAGTTTCAGTATGCCTGGGTCTATCCCATCTACACTCCACTTACTCTTAAACTGGGCTGTGAGAATAAATTTAGTGTTGCCTGCAGATGTGTAACCACTTCTCATACTGTACCTTTTCCGCTTGGCAAGAAAGCACTATCTCTAGCTAAAAGCTGAAAGTAAAGCTGTCTCTGTTTTTTGTGCACAGACTGACAGGTCAGTCTGTGTTGCTTCCCTCTGGTGAGGAAACTCCTGAGAGTATTGAGTCATTGGTTTCCTGCCATTGCTGGGGCAGAGCAGAAGCACAGTGTCTGACCTCAAAGAGGACTCAGTTCAGGGCTCCTACTTCTGCAACATTAATGACTGAATTTTGCAGATACTGACATTTCACCTCAGCAAATGGTAGTCTGACAAGGACTGGCAAATAGGGAAGCTCAGAGAGGAGCCAACACATACCTGATTCCCACAGAGTCTGTTGTCTTCCTGCAAACAGATGACCTTCACAGCCAGCCAGGTGGCAAGCACGTGGGAACACTTGGAATTTTTAGAGGAAAAATGTGGCAGGCTTTTTTTTGCAGCAGGTATTTGCTCATCCTCTTGCTGACTCTCCATTTCCCAATTACCTGCAAAATGCCTTCTTTTAGAGAAGACTCCCATAGAAAGGTTTACTGCACGAGTGTTTACTGTTTAAGAGTTTCAGTCCAGAGCAAGTATGTCACAAATTCTGTCCCTTCTGGCAATTGGCCCTTAGCAAAAGATTTCTCTAAGGTTTAAACTGAATGGCGGCATGCGTGTGCATTTCGTACTGACAAGTAAGAGGTTACGGCTGTCGGGGGCAGTTTGTTCATGAGCCAGCCAATTTTGTAGCAAGGATGCATTGGATCTGCGATGGAGGAACATTATGGTTTCTATTCCTCTGACAAACGTGCACGCTTCAAATGATGCCAGTCCTTCCTCAGCTTATCCTAGTGCTCACTGCAATTTATATGCCAAAACCATTGCTATTCCTCTCCCTGGCATCCCAGCTGGGAGAGCTCTGGGAAGGGAGAGAATCAATTTTCCTGGCAAGAAGTAGGTCACATGGCAGCATGTTTTGCCCATTTTTTCTCTGCCAAGCCCCATCCTAACATACCCTTGTCCTCTGCCGATTCTGATAGGCTGGTCTTTTTCCAGAGTGGACTGGGAAACTAGCTAAAAAAATAAAACAATCAACCAGCTTCTGCTCAATGCCAGATGCTGTGCTTTGTAAAAATGGCTCAGGTGAGATCCTGCTGGCCAAGTCAGTAGGAGATTTGCCAGTGGTGTACAGGATGCCACATCAGGCTTTTCCAGCAAGAAGCAGTCTTGGAATTTATTACAGAAAGTATCCTTTCATACTAACAACAACCACCCGCAAGATTTGGTTCCAAAGGAGTCCAAAATGCAGTGTACAGACTGGATGTAGAGGTGTAATGGATTAAGGATGGGAAATGTTTCTTTCGGATTCATTTTCAAGACAGCAGTTTTCCTATTTTTTTATGCCAGGCCAGACACTTCAAAAACTACAGGCATAACTGCTTCATGCTGTAGCCTGAATCGCTTCAACCATTCTGTCAGAGACATCCTCCCTGCACTAGTAATTTTCATCCCTCCTCTACCTCAGTTCACCTATATGCAGAATACAGCTAATAACATCCCCTCAAGTAAAGCACCTTCCATTGACTGTCTTGCTGAATATCGTGGTCAGCTGTTTTGGTCGTGGACTATTTTTTACCCCATGAATTACTGGGCAGCATCCAGCATAACTGGGAACTCTCAGTACTCCTATAATAAAAGAAGTACTTGTAACACTGGCACCATTCATAAGGCAGCATGCCATCCTAACCACCAGCTTAACCCATCAGCTCTCGGCACATTCCCAGGTTTAGGCTTGGAATCTTGATGACTATGACAGACCACCAGGATACATGTCCAGCTGTTAGGATGTGCTTCTTTCCCCTTCCTCTGACAGGTACCAGGCTACCAGAGTCTAAGCAGCAACCTGCAAGATGGCTCAAGGCTTCCACTGGGAGACCATTTCCTATGCCAGCAAGCAGTGCCTGGCATCTTCCATGGCTCACTCCTGCTCACTGTCATTTGTATTCCAAAATTAAGCCTCAAAATTAATGAGGAGATTAAGTTAGAGAATAAGATTCAAAGTTCTAGGTTGCTGCAAACAAGACACCTTGGATTAATCAGCATACATGTTTAAAACAGATTATAATGACTGGTGGTGTCAAAGTGGAGCTGAAAAATACAGTTTATAAAAGCGCTGGATTAAGCAGGCAGCTTCATGGCATCAGGCAAAGCAGAGGGAATAACTGCATCACTGAAAAGCATACACGTCTGCTTAACTCTGACTCAAAAAGATGCATATGCCTGTGTCCAAATTTGCATCTGATTGGCTTTGTTCTTAAAAAAGATACTCGAGTGTTTTGCTGTACTTCAGCATGACACAAGAAACAGGCGTGCAGTACCAAAGCAAGCACAAGCCACATCAATGCACGTGCAAAAGACCAAAGGCTTTGCACTTATTGTGTGAAATATGATTATTACCAAAAGGCAAGTGCACATGCAAAAAGATTTCTAGTGCACTCAATGTGATTTGCCAGTGTGTCGCATGCTGATCAACACAGCACACTGCAGTCCTAATTCTGGAGTCCTTAAAATCAACTGTGCACTACAGCTGCATATGATAAGTGCTTCACTGTCGGATTTTCCTTACTTCAGATTTGTTCCTCTTTGGACATCTTTCTAAGTTGGTTTTATTTTATGAACTGTTTTAGTTGCTTGAGTCTCTTTTCATTCATGTTAGCAGACCAGTCAGAGCAGGGACTAGCAATGGGGCTCTGGTCTTCCCTATGACACTGACTTTCCAGCAATCATTGGGCAAGCTCCTGAAACTCTGGGACTACTGAGGATTAAAGGCCCTTTATGCTCTCCTGCCAAAACTGGGGTGACAGGAAGTGGATGTGACTTCAGTTTGCTGTAAAGTTTCTTTTGCTTGTGAAAAGGGCATTTCTAGGTCTCCCTCTCTCCCTGCCTCCATTTATCCAGGTCCCTGTTGATTGTGGGAAGTGTGGTGGGTTTCCACTGGCGCTTTTGTTGTATTTTCTTCCTCTGGTTGAGGAAAGGAAGTGATGGAGCACCTTGGTGGGCACTCAACAGCCAGCCAAGGTCAACCCATGGCAGTTTGCTTCTACTGGGCTCTCTGTTCCTGTTTTTTCCTTCTTGCATGTTTCTTGTACCCCATCGCTTTTGAAAGTTTCTACCTCTCCGTTCCTGTCTTTTAACTTCTCACTTAAGTCTCTTGAACCCAGTCGCTTTTTAAATTTTCTTGCAACCTCTCTCTTGCTCTCCCCCTCCCTGACCTAATTTTAATTTCTTGCCTATGTTTCTTGTCTCCTGTTGTTTTTCACATTTTTGCCTGCATCCCTTTACGCAGGTCCATATACCTATTCTTTTAATTCTTGTACCCTTTCACATTTAAAATATTCTTTCTGCTTTTCCCTCTGTCCATCTCCCTGTCTCTAGTTCTTAATTCTTCCCTCTGTGTCCTCTACCCAACCACTTCTTCAGTTTTGCTTCTTCCATCTGTCACCCTGCCCCCATGTGTTATTTCTTGCCTGTGTTTCCCGTACTCCATCGCTTTTTGAAATATTTGTTCTACATGTGTTTCTATTTGGCTCCCTGTTTCTATTTTTAATTTCTTGCCTATGTTTCTTTTCCCCTGTTGCTTTAGAATTTGTCCCTGGCCCTTGTTTTGCCTCTGTCTCGTCAGTCCCTTCTGCCTCACTCCCCATCTCTCCCATTTGTCTCTCAGTCCCTATTTTCTGGTGCAATCTCTCAGCTCTCCTCTCTACACCCTTGTCCCCCTCTCCATCCCTCTCTTGTTCATGGTGTCCCATTTTCTGGCTCCCTCTCCCAATTTCTTAATGCTTTCCCGTGTTTCTTGTGCCTCACTGCATTGCAATTTCTCTTTCTCATTTTCCCTCCCTCTGGCACCCTGTCCCTCCTTTTTTAATTCCTCTCTCTGTCCTGTATGCTCTCACTTAAAAAAAAAAAAAAATTCTTCCTCAATTTTCTTCTATCCACCTCCCCAACCCTATTTTTAAATTATTTCTGTTTCTTGTACCCTGTTGCTCTTAAAGATTTCTATCTACTTTTATCCCACATCCTGTCTTTATTTTTTAATTATGCCTTATCTTTCCTTACCACCATCCTTTTAAATTTTTCTTTCTCTGTCTCCATTTTTGTTGGCTGTCACTTTCTGTATTTTTATATCTTTCCCCTTTATTTCCCTAATCCCTATTGCTTACACTGTATTTTCTACATCTACTCTTTGCTTTTTGATATCTTAAGTTTTAACTTTTTCTTTTTCTTCAGTGCCTTTGCTTTATAGATTTTTCTTTCTACTTCTCCATTACTATTTTTATTTTTTTCCCTTATTTCCTTAATCCCCATCACTTTTAAAAGTTTCTGTCTACAGACTTGCTTGTCTGTGTTTCACTGTCACGGTTTGGCTGGTCCAGAATCACAGCCCAGCAATGCTCAGCAGGCTGTTAGCAGTTTGAGTCAGCTACAGGTGTAGCCCGGACCATTGTGTCATGCTCAGTATAAAGCGGGAAGGTTTGCTGAGGAAGGGGATCTCCCGCGGGGCTCCTGCAGGGCTCTCTCCTTTCCCTGCTTCTCCTTGCTCCCGAGGACCCCTCTCCTGTCGATCGTGGCTGCTGCACGTTCATTTGGCCCAGTGTAACTTTGCATGCCTCTGTTGGTAGTGGTGCTGTCTCGTTAAACCCGATTTCACTTCGACCCGCAGGTCTCCTCCCCTTTTCTCGACGCCCCTCCCTGGCTAGTGAGGGGTCATCGGGGGACAGGGCAGCTGTTGCCGTGTAGCCCCGGACACGGGCTGGAGGGGCACGTTCGCTGCCTTTTCTGTCCATCGCCCCCGGATTTCCTCAGAGCCCGCGCTTCTTAAATGGGCTTTCTGCGCGTTTCAGTTCGCTTTGCGGCGCTCTGCTGCCACCATGCGGCCAAGGGCAGGTACTGCAGCCCCGACCCGCGCATGCGCGGTGTCGCTCGCTGTTTCCACGCTGCCGTTCGCCCGCAGCGGCCATGCGAGACCGCGGGGGCTGCCTGGCGCCGTCTGCTGCCTCCCGGTAAGGCAGCCCCGCTGCCGCTCCGCGGGCGCGGGGCCGGCGCTGCCGTTCTGCCCCTCGCCCTCTGCCCGTTCGCGCGCCGGCTCCGGCCCCTCCGGCGCGTCGGTGGTGGGCGGGGCAAGCGCGTGCCGGGCAAACGCGTGCCCGGCAGCAGCACGGCGGCGCGCCGGGGGAGGGCCGAGGCCACCGGTGAGGCGAGCGAGTCATCCCTTTCGGCGGGTGCGCGGGGTCTCCTGGTCGGCGGCGGCCCGGAGGTGCCGTCCCGCTCCCTTCTCCCGCCCCTGGTGCGCGTGCTTTGGCGCTGCCCAGCGGTGCTCCCGCCCGCCCAGGGGTGTGTCTTCCATGCTCCCCCCGCCCGGCAGGGGGCGCGCTTTGCCGCATCCCCCCGTCCTGGTGGGCGCGTGTTCCTGCATCCTGTCGCGCCGCCGGAAGCGTCACTTCCGCCTCTCTCCCCGCCCCTCCGGGGCGCGTGGCTTCCTGCACTCTCCGGTGCACCGCCCGGCAGTGCGAGTCGCGGCAGGAGCGGCGCGGTCACCGAACGTTGCGGGGCTGGGGCTGCGGCTGGGGCTCTTCTGGCTCGGGCTCCGCCGGGGGAGCGGGTGAGTGGGGAGCGGGCGATCGACCGGTGGGTCCCGGGGAAAGCCGTGAGGCGGGCGGCCAGGCCGGCGGGGCCCGTGTCGGAGGCGCGGAGCGGGGGGGGGCTGCGGGCGGAGCCGCGCCGTGTGGGAAGGAGCGGGGGGGAGCCGCGCCGTGGGGGGGAGGGTGGGGAGGGCGATGTCCCCGCAGGGCCGGAAGCCGGGCAGGCGCCTCTCGCGACACGGCGGGAGCGGCGGTCCCGGGGCGCGGCGCTGCCGGGCTGCCCTGCCGGTGCGCCGGAGCGGGCCGGGCGGTGCTCGCCGGTGTCTGGGGCGGGGCGGCGGGGCCTGCTCGGTGCCGGGCAAAGGGGACGGAAAGGGGCCGGCTGGGGCTCCAGGGGGCCCTGCCCGGCCCCTCGGGCAGAACCTTGCTCGGTCTTCTCGCCGCTGGCCGGGCGACCTGACCAAGAGGTTCCTGTTCCGCCGCCTCTTCCCGGCGTCGCGTTCCGCGTCCCACGAGGGAGATCCCGCGCGGGCGGATGCGGTCGGTGCTTGGGCGATGGCCCACGTGGGGCTGGGGGAGCGCGGAGGGGCCAGGGCGAGTGGAAGGGCCCCGCCGCCCCTCCCCACCCAAGCCCGGGGCAGAGAAGCTGGAGACAAAACGCCGTTAATGGAGCACGGTTCGTTCCCCGGGAGGTCTCTTGGGAGTCGAGAGTGGTTTTTTTTTCCGGGCCGAGGAACAGACTTTCCTCCGTGGTAAGTGCAGAGCTGCCTGTTGCCGCCTTGAGAGTTTCTCTTCTCGTGGTTCACCCTGATTTTATGGGTGGGGTGGAGATGGCTTTTTATTTTTAGATGCCCGAGTACATTGTCAGTAACCTGTGGTGTGAGGACAGTGAACTCTTGAGCACCTAGATGCCGGTAGAAATGTAACCAAAGACACAGGATGGACAGTGATGTTTAAACTTGGTTTATAGTCGATTTGGTTTTTTCATTAGAGTGTTGATGACTGCTTGTCCTGTGGTTCAGTCCACATGCTATTCCGTGGAGCCCTCAGTCTGGGACTTTTATGTGTTAAAAAAAAAAAAGCTTGTCCTTCAAAAAAAAGAACTAGTCCTTCGTAGGACTGAGGTATAGACTTGGGGAGTCTCTTAAAGACGTGATCAGAATTAAAGCTGGATTTCACTTAACGTTGCTGCTGTTTGTCTTTGCTTTTGTTACTGTCCCCACCGCTCCGTCATGATTGGGAGCTCCGAATCATGCCCTTTTTTTTTTTTCCAATTTGTAATGCCTTTCTCCCCCCTGCCCCTCTCCTAGGACTGTAGCGTACAGACCCTTCATTTAAACGTTAGTTTGTTTCCTCACAATTGAGTTCTGATGATTGAAATCACAGAAATGACACCTGTCTGTCTTACAGATTCGGAGTATTTCTGAACATGTACCCTCACAGACAAATGCTGTGGGGATACGCATCTTCTGCACTTCATCCTCCAGCAGGACAATCCGCCGAGACGGGGACGAGCTGTGAAGGGGCAGTTTCTGCAAGGAGGCGGTTGACAAGGACAGGTGGGTCGCTGTACATTTTAAGGATAGTATTCGATTTGGGATGTCTAGGGTGAGGAAACCCTGGCTCTGTGTAGGCTTGAGAAAAGGTGCGTAGTTATCTGTGTCGATCTAAGGAAGGGAGTTCTGGTGAGACTGAAGCTGCCAATGAGTCAGAAGGAGGAAAAAAAAGAAAAAAAAAAAAAAGGCAGAAAGCACCCAGTTTTCTATGAAAACCAAAATCTCTAGTGGCCTGTCTCAACAGCTGTACCAAAGATGATGCAAAATGCTTTTTCCTCCACTCGGTTGTAGTCATTGCAAACCTTCGCCGAAATAGGAAGCTTTTGATTCCTAGCCCGCTTTGTGCTAAAAGGTGGCTTGTTTTTTTTTTTTTTCCTCTCTCAGCAGACTATCAACTGGCATCATTTCACCATGGTGACCCTTTCTTCTGCCCTGGAGGTACAAGACTGGCCCAGAGGATCCCGAGTGGCCTGCAAGGACAAGGTACATCTGCCCCGTGCGTCTGCATTTTTCCCCAGGTACTTGTAGTACGGACTTTAAAGTGAACGTGAAGAACGTGCCAGCTCTCCTTCTCTAGTTTTGATAGGAAGTGCTTCAGCAGAAACACTCAAAATAAGATCTGTTCTGGAGCACGTTGTGCCTGTGTGAAGTGTACTCCCCTCCGTTTATTTGCTCTTCCTGAGAGCGTGCGTAGCTTTCTGTTTTGTGTGCTTGCTGAGAAACGATTCTGTGAGAATCGTGTGGTGCTGAAAGGGGAAAGAAACTGTGTGTCAGAGTTTGGATGTTCTGAAGAAATGGACTGTGTTCCAGATAAAAGCTTTCTCCTTTTTCAGTCCTTAAGTGTTTAAAATATCTCATAGGGGTACGTGAAAACCTGACTGAGATACTGACATCTGTACTAAGAGCAATCAAGGTCGTGGGTTGGGGTTTTTTTTGTGTTGTGTTGTTTTGTTTTGTTGTTTGGGGTTTTTTTGCTTGTTTGGTGGGTTTTTTCCCCCCACCTCTCTCTGGCAAATCTTCCAGTCCTGTTTGGTAGCCTTAAGCATTGCAGAACTGGGTAGTTGATTTCTGCATTGTGTCGTCATCCCTGTCCGTCATCGTCCCGTCCGTGTGTGTGTCGTGTGTGTGTGTGTCCCCCAAAGTAAAATAGTATGGGGATCTCTTATCTTACTAATTTTTTATAAGTTTCATTTCTGATAGGAAAAAACCCCAAACAGTTCATGTTGTGTAATATACAAATGAACTTGCCTTGTTTAAACTGTAACCGCCCGCGAGCTTCAGGGTACGATTGAAGAGGGTGTTTAAGCAATTCGGTATTTCTTCTATGTGTTTAAAAAGAGAGGCTGCTGAATGTTATGGGTGGTTTTCCCCATATTTGGAGGGAGCACTCCAAAGTACTTTATTTCTGTCTGGCTTTCGGTGGTGCATTTCCCTGGCCATTTGGTGGCATCTCTCCTGGGCGGTGCAGCTGCCCAGATGTCCCTCCTAATGGTGTAATGCACAAGAAACCCCCCAGTCGGATGGGAACGGTGTATTTTGGAGACAGGTGATTTAATGGTATCTGCTTGCAGCTGGGTGAGTGCAGTTAACGCAAACATCAAATCAAATACTTTGGTAGTGTAAGCGTTTTTGTTGGATGTACATGAACATCCACGTGCTTTTTCGGTATAAAGTGAACGACTGAGATTTGTTCTTTCTTTAAAGAACGTTTTAAACATGACTTTGTTATGTTTATTTAGAGTTTTACACTTCACTCTGCAGATTTATTGACTGAGCAAGCGAGACGTGCAGCAGCAGCGGCGGTGGCGCAAGGGCTGTAGCTGTTATGGTGAGTCCGAGGATGGTACGAGGTCTTCATGCGGTCTCACGGGCGGGGGGGGGGGGGGGGTGTGTATCTCCCCCCAGGGGTGCTGTGAGAAAGGGACGAGACGTTTTCCAGCACTATCAAGGGTGTTTGCTTTTATGCTGAGAATGCTTTCAAAATTGTATTGATGAGTCTTAGTATTGATTTTTTTTTTTAAATTTTTTTTTAAGCGTACCGATGGCTCTGGCTTTGAACAGATGTGTTGTAGTTTGAGCTGACCTCCTTTAGCTCAACTGCTATCCTATCCCTCATTCTCACTGAATTCTTCTGCTTTCTCCTGTGTTACTTTTCTCATATGCTGAGACATAACTTGGGATTTTTGTTCTTGAGCTGCCGTGTTGTGTCTGGTGCTGCTCGGCAGCTCCCCCTGCCCAGGTTTGCCTGCCGGCCGTTCAGCGTGCTCGCCCGGCGGCGCCAGCCCTGCGGCCGGAGGCTCCTGGCTCTGTCTCCAGCGGGGACCTGCGGGTGCTGCAGCCGGGGCTGTCCGGTGGGGAGAGTCCGGGGCCCAGAGGGTCTCCTCCCCGCTGTTCTGCCCGCCCCCGCCCCCCCCATCCCTGTCGTCCGTCGTGTCGTCCCGTCCCGTCCCCCCCCCCCCCCCCCCCCAAGTGATTCCCATGGAGATGTTGCCCCATGCGAGGTTTTTGCGGGACGTGCCCCCGAACGCCCTGCCCTCCGACCTTGTGCCCCCTCCGCCCCACCATGCTCGGCACCGCCCTCCCACCGCCCCTCGGGTGCCGCCTGCACCCGCCGACTTGCCCCTCGCCCCCAGCCCAAGCTCAGACCCGCCCCTTCCCCGCTCCCGCCCCGCCGGGGGCGTGTCCTCCCGCCCCAGGGGCGCGGGGCCGGCGGGCGCTCGGCGCGCAACGCGCGGGGCTGCAGCGTCGGGGCCGCCCCGGGCACGCGCCGCCCGGCGGGCGCTGCTGCCGCGCGGCCAAAGCGCGGTCCCGCAGCGCGGCGGTCGCGCGCCGGGCGTGGACCTTCCGGCGCGCCGGCGGCGGCTCGCGCATGCGCGGTGCGCGAGAGCAGCATGGCGGCGGGTGAGGGGCGAGGCCGGCGGTGAGGCGAGCGAGCTCCTTCGGCTGGTGCGGGAGTCTCTGCTGGCCGCTGGCCGCCGGGGGTGGCGGGACGGGAAGCCTCAAGGCCCGTGCTGCGGCGGGCAGCCCCGGGGAGCTCCCGGGAGCTGGTGGGAGGGAAGAGGGGAAGGAGGCGGACGCCCCTCCAGGCGCCGGGTGCCTTCCCAACTTGCCAGAGCTCCCCTTGAGCCTTCCCCGGCCCCGCTGGCCCCGCGCAGCTGCCTCCAGCTCCAGCACCTCCCCTGCAGCCTGTCTCCCCAGGTCATCCTGTTGTGATGGCAGCAAGCTGGCCCTCGGATGCACTTCATTCTGCCTTAACGTGGATGCCATTAGCTGCAGTGCAGGGAAAAAGGGGCATCTCCAGAAGCTGCTGTGGAAGGAGGCGATTTGGCCGGGGATGATCGACGGTCATAATGGTCACTGATTCTCCTTGTCTCCCAGAGGCTGCACTGAGGGCACAGGTGTCCCTTCCTCCCCTGAGGATGCTGTTGTCTGCACCCGCCTCGGTCTTGCCTGGGTTGTCTCTGCCTGACCTCGCTCTCGTCGCGGCGTGGGGGCAAAAAGGGGCGGGCGGAGCGCTTGCTGGCTGTGGGCAGTGGACAGGAGCTGCTGCGGCTGAAGCTGGAGAGGCCAGAGAAAGGTAAAGAAGAAGGAATCAGAGGCCGGCCGGCCGGCAGCTGCTTCCCGCCGCAGGCAAGCGGAGAGTCCATGTGCGTAACCCACGGCGTGGTACGGCCGTGTGACGCATGAACGAGCGAGGCTACATGTCTAGGAAGCCTTGTCTCGCAAGAGTTGAGACAGCCATGTAATCTTTTAGGTGGAGAACCACCATGTGACCGGAGCTGCAGAAGAGGAAGGGAGGAGAGGAAGAGAAGGAAGCGTCTGAACGGGCAAATTCTCCTGGCAGCACTGAGAACAAGGGATGCGGTGAGTCCTGGGCCCTCGGGGCCCCATCGCCCCACTTGTGTGTCCCAGGCCCTCCCTATCCCCCTCCCCTGGCCCCCTGTCTTTCACATGGTGCTGTGATTTCCCCCTTGCCCGCCCCCGTCTTTTTTTTTTTTTTTGTTTTATCCCTCCCCTGTCTCAGTCTCTCTCTGTCCAGCTCCTGGTCTCTAATTTTAAATTCCCCTCTCTCTCTGGAAGCCTGTCAGGACTTTTCTCTGTCTGGCTCTCTGTCCCTGTTGTTTAATTCCTTCCTGTGTGCCCTTTTAGGCCTCACCATTTTTATTTGCTCGGTCTCTCTTGGTCCAGCACAAGATCCGGATTTTTTAAAATTCCTCCCTCTCTGCCCTGCAGCCTGTCGCTTTCGAAGTTCGTGTTGCGATTTCATTCCTTTTGCCGTCTCTCCCTGCTGGGATTTTTCAATTCCTCCCTGTCTGTCTCGCAGCCCGTTGTTGCTTTCTTGTTCTCTCTGTCTCTGTTGGGCTCCCTGTCCCTGTCTTGACCCACTTCTAAAAATGCCTTCCTCTCTGCCTCGTATGCATTGTTCTTGAAACTTCCGTTTCCCGACGTCTCTCTGTAGGTTGCTCCTGGTCCCAGATGTTTATTTCTTCCCTCTCTGTCCTGTGGCCTGTTGCGATTTGGTGTTTCTGCGTGTCTCCTGTTCCCGGCTCTCGGTCCCCGTTTTTCAGTTTCTCTCTCTCAGCCCTGTAGCCCACTGCTGTTATCTGTCTGTCCTCATCTCTCTCTGGCCAGTTGCCTCTCCCCACATATGTGGTTCCTCCCTCTGCCCTGTGGCCCGTCACTGGTTTTCCGTTCTCTGTCCTGCTCCTTTTCCCCGAGTCTTCAGTTGCTCCCTCTCTGTCCTGTAGCCCATCAAGGGGCTTTGTTTCTTTCTCCATCGCTCCCTGTCCGTCTCCCTGCCCCATCTTTTTAATCCTTCCCTTGCTGCCGTGTGGCGGCTCCCCGCTATCTTCCCTTTCTTCATATCTCTCTCTGGACGGCTCCCGCTTCCCTGTTTTTCAGTTTCTTCCTTCTGGGCCCTGTAGCCTGTGGTGATTGTGCTGCTTTCTCCTTCTCTCTGTCCGGCTGTGGATCCCATTTCTTTAATTCCTCCTGCTTCTCCCTGTAGCCTGTCTTTCTGTCTGCCCTCTCCCCCTTTATCTGTCTCCCCACTCCACCTCTGGCGCCCTGTACCTGTGTTTTAATTCTTCCCTTTCTGCCCTCCAGCTGTTGCTGTGCTTCCTGCGTGTGTCACACTGGGTCCGGCCCCTCATCTCTGTCTTTTCATTCCTCCCGCTCCTCCCTGGAGCTTGTCGCTGTCATTTTCTTTTGCTGTTGCTCTGTCTGGCTCCAGATCCTCGCAGCTTCCCCCCACCCCTGCCCTGCCTCGTTGCTTCTGGCTGTTTTTTCTGTCTCGATCTCTCTGTGCCTGGCTCTGGCTCCCTGTTGTTTCACTCCTCCCTCTCTGTCCTGTAGCCCATCGGCACATTTTCTTTCGTTGGGCTCTCTTTGGCCGTTTCCCTGTCCCTGTTGTTCAGTTTCTTCCTTCTCAGCCCTGTAGTGTGCCGTGATTCTTTTTCTTTCTCCCCCTCTCCCAGCTCCCAGTCCCTCCCTTTTAATTCCTCCCTCTCTGTCCTGTTGCCTGTCAGGAGTCGTGTGTCCTGGAGTCCCCGGCCCACCCCCCCCCCCCAGCCCCTTCTCACTTTCGCACTTCCTGTCCGTGTTTTTTAATTCCTCCTCCTTTGCTGTGTAGCCTGTTGCTTTTTTCTTTTCTCCATCTCTGTGTCTCAGTGCCCCCATTTTTTAATTCTTACTCTCTGCCCTCTACCCTACCCCTATTTTCACCTTTCTCTGACCCTCTGTATCCAGCTCCCTGTCCCTATCGATTATTTTCTCCCTCTTACTCCTGCACCCGCTGCTATTCCCTGCTGTCGCCATCCCTCTCTGTTCAGCTCTCTGTCCCCAGATTTTAATTCCTTCTTCTGCCCCTCCGTAGCCTGTCTGGGTTTTCCCCCTGCTCTCTGTCTGGCTCCCTCTCTCTGCCTTTTCATTCCACATTCTCTGTCCCATAGCCCCAGGCTATTTGTCTGTGTTTCTCAGTCTCTTCTGTCTGGCTCCCTGCTGCTGTTTTTTCTTTCCTCCTTATTTGTCTCATAGCCCATCACTGTTTCGTGGTTTGTTTTTTTTTTTTCTGTCTCTTTGTCCAGCTCCCAGTCCCTGCTCTTGAATTCCTCTTCCCTGTAGCCCGCTGCTGTTTTTTTCTGTTCTCGATCACGCTCTGTCTGGTCCCCTGTCCCTGTTGGTCAATTCTTCCTTCTCTGCCCTGCAGCCCCTGCAGTCTTGTACTTTTTTCTGTCTCTCTCTGGCCGGAGCTCTGTTGCTGCTCATGAGTTCCTCCCTCTCTGCCCTGTAGCCTGTTGCTTTTGTCCTTTCTCCGTCTCGCTTTCTCTGGCTCCCTGATGACGCTATTTTAATATTCCCTCCCTTTTTGTATGAATCGCTATACTTTTTGCTCTCCAGCTTTTTTTTTTTCCTGGCTCCCCGGCTCTATTTTTTAATTCTTCCACCTGTAGTGTGTAGCTCTGTGGTTTGTACCGTGTTGTTGTTCCCCCCACCCCCGCCCCTCCCCTCCATCGTTGGCTGTCTTGGCTCCCTGTCCCTGTTGTTTCATCCTCCCTCTCTGCCCTGTTCTTTGTTGTCTTTCTCCATGTGTCTCGGTCCAGCTTCCTGCCCCTGTTCTTCTTTCCTTCCTCTCTGTCGTGCTGCCTGTCCCAGTTTTGTCCTGCGTCTCCGTCCTCCTTTGTCAGTCTCTGCCCTGCTCCCTTCTCCCTCTATCTGCTGCCTCTCTTCTTCTCTCCCTGCTGCTTCTTTCTCCACCTGTCGGGCTCCCTGTCCCTGTCTTTCTCTCGCCATCCTGTTCCCTGCCTCAGGCGCTCTCGCTGCATCCGCTACCTGCGTGACTGAAGAAACGTTCGCAGTCTCCTTTGCCCTCCCAGCTGCGTTTGCAGTCCCTTCACAGCAGGCGAGGGGCTGTGAGGGAGCCCAGGGGAGGAGGTGCTGCGCTGCGGGGGTCGAGTGATGGCCCCCCGCTCCTGCGGCACGGCCCAGCCCTCGCCACAGCCGCCGCACGAGCTGTGGGCTCGTTGCCAGGGCCGCATGGCTGCCTGCGGGCGTCCGGCTCGGGCACCATGCTCAGCGCTGCATCCGGCGAGCAGCAGGCTGTCCTGCCGGCGGGCGCCGCCGGTAACGGCCGCGCGATGCTGCAGGGCCTGTGGGATGGGGCCGCCGTGCCCGCTGCCACTTCCCCGTGAGGAAAGGCCGCTGCTGCCCCCTGGGCACAGGGCTGGTGGGCGTGCTCTTTTCACCCGCCTGGCTCCCTGACCCCGTTTTCCTTCCACAGACCAGGACTCTGTGTCCTTTCTTTATCTGTGTCTCCCCCTCTCTGTTCTTTTCCCGGTACCTCTCTTTCTCTGCTCCTCAGTTCCTCTCCCTCACCTTATTTTTCTCTTTCTGTTCCTCTGCCCAGCTCCCCATGGCTGTGTTTTCGTTCTCCGTACCTGCTGCCCCAGCGTGGACTGCCGAGCGGTCCCAGGGAAGGGTGAGTGGACGGGCTCTGAGCCCCAGAGCAGGCGTGTTCCTCGCACTTAGATGGGTTTGCAAATAAACCCTCGCTCTGTCTCCTTTGTACTTGCTGAGCAGCGGTCAGAGAGTCCAGGGGAGCAGGTACACAGCGGGGGTAAGGGGCCATGGCTGCAGCTGCGGGCTGGTGCCGGAGGAGCCCCGGAGGGAGCCAGCGAGGCTGATGGCGATGGCCGCTCTGTGTCATGGGGCCGCAGCCCCAGGGGATGGTGCTGCTAGGGCACGCCTGCCCGAGAGTGCCGACAGCAGACGTCGGGCCCCGTCAGGGCAGCTCCCAGGGGTTTTGTGAGCTGGTGGAGAGGAAGAGGGGCAGATGGCTGCCTCCGGGCACCTGGAGGCCTTCCCACCCCCTGGAAAAGTGCTCCAGCCTGCGCGCCCCATGCAGCTGCCCACAGCTCCAGCACCTGTCCCGTAGCCCCTGACCACCCCAGACCCTGCCCTCGCAGCAGCAAGCTGACCCGTGAACGTGCTTTATTGCCCCATAAGCACGGGTGCCGTTGGCAATGGTCTGGGGCAGGAGGGGGCGTCTCCAGGAGCTCCTGCAGAAGGAGGGGTTCCTGCCTGGGGAAAGGGGTGGCCGTCGCTGTGGACAACAGTTGGCCGTTCTTTGTGTCTCCCAGGGGCAGCGCTGAGGACTTGGTTGCCGGTTCCTCCCCGGGGATGTTGCTGACTGCACCTGGCTCAGGTTTGTGTCCTTATTCTCCCAGTTAAAGCGGTTCCGTTAGTTTAATTCCCTGCCCGGTCACGTTGCTGGTGCCGCAGATACCTGCAGTAGAAGAGCAGGTGTCGGCCTTTGCGGTACGGGTCGCTGTCTTTGCTCAGTGCTTTGTACCCCGTGACACGGAGGCAGGAAACTCCCCGCTGCTCCTCCGGCCGCCCTTGTGTCTGCTGGGGGTCGCCCCAGCCCCTTTCCCAGGGGATTGCAGGAAGGGTGGTGAGCAGGGCCCCGGGTGTACGAGCCCTGGCCTCTGCACAGGGAGCCCGTTCTGCTCCGGGGCTGCTGCGGTGCGGGCGCTCCGCTGGTCTGGTCGCTGGCGGCAGCTCTTGGAGCCGGCTGGGCTGCGCGGGCGTCGGGGGTTTGCTCACGGCAAGAAGCGGAGGCGTCGGTGTGAGGGAAGAGTTTCGAGACCGGCCGAGGTTCGGCTGTAGGCATAGTAGGAAGTACCCTTTTATGCAGTTGTTTTTGTTGTTTCAGGCTGGCGGTTTTCCGCTGAGGGTTTGGGGGTGGCAAAATGGTTTAATAGCCTGCCATTTTTTTTTTTTAAATTTTAGATGCATTGCATTTTTTTGGAATTCCTGACTATGGGAGATGGAACCTTGTTTTTTTTCCCCACCGTTTTTACTGTGTGCTGTGTAAGTTGCTGATGTCTTGATCTATGCTCTTTTTTCTCTCTTAATAGGACTGATGGTGAAATTGTCCAGCGAGGGTTAGGGTGAGCATCTTGTACTCGCCTGTATACGGAGCTTGAGAGTTTCTCGAGAAGGCATCTTCCCCAGAACTTCTCAGAGAAGAGGGTCTGCGTTCTTTGCGCTGGTAACAGTCTCCAGCCAGGGTCTGTCTTCTGTCGTAGGCCCGGGCACGCGAGCCTTCCCATTACTCCGTTTCTGACTTTTTCATGACGCGCCTGATGAGACGTGTCGTAGTGCCGGTCACAGCAGTTACGTTTCCGTGTAGTTTTTCACCTGTTGTGTGTTTAGCACCGGTTTCTGTGGTTGTAAGGTGCCTGTGTTAGATCTTTCAGCCGCCGTGGTTTTTCCGTCAGCTGACCGCCGCTGTGATTCCTTGAGGGGTTCAGTGGTAAGGAGGCGGTCGGTGGTGCTTGTTCCGTGTGCGCTATACTGCACATTAATGAGGTCTCGATGCTCCGGAGGTTTATTCTTTTGCGGTAGGCGGGCGCATCGGTAGCCGCACCGAGGGTCTCGTGCTCCTCGACTCACCGGGGTACCGCCGACCGAGCGCTCCCCGTCTCGCGCGAGAAGCTCCACACACAGATCTGTCCAGCACGTCTCGTGTCCGAGAAGGTGACGAGTGGTCCAGGATGCGCTGGGGTATCCGCTGTCGAGCGGTCTGTTCTCACGGAGCCCTCTTCTGGGACGACGACTTCTCCGCGTCCTGTGGATGTTGGGTCTTGGGGCCCGGCTTCTCGCGCGTCCACCGTTGCGGTTGCGGCCGCGGCCGTATCTTTTCGTCAGGGGCCGTGGCATTTGACTTCCGGGGTGGAAGGTGCTAAGGGTCGTACGCGTAGGGCCAGGTGTTGCTTTGGCTTTGGTTTTCTGTGATGGCTGGCTGGCTGTTGTTGGAGTCTAGAGGGTATTCCTACATGGAAAGGAGATCTCCGGAACCGTTAAGCTGTTGCTCCGCAGCCGGGTGACTCGTTCGATGCCGTTTTCAGATGCAGTGAGACGAGCCGTGCACCAAAGGGTTAGAGGAGGGGCGGGGGAGCGGCCATAAGAAGGTGGGTTGGCACGCAGTGTCAGCGGGCAGATGCGGCCGATGGCTGTGTGAGCAGCTGACAGGTCTTGGTAGGTTTGTTGTATTCCAAAGGCACGAAGTAGCGAGCGAAGCAGGGTATCGGCACTGCGGGTGGCTGGGGCGAGGTGAGCTGGGACTGGTGGGCTGCAGCAGAGAAGTTACTTTTCAGGCGTTGTGTCGTTTGTGAAGTTTATAAGCATCCCTTATGGGTTGTGTTTTACAGGTGGTACCGGAGCCTCAACGCGGCAGCTGGCAGAGGTAGGGTGGGTGGGCGGCCGAGGTAGAGGAGGAGGAGAGGGGAATGGGCACGGGCAGGCTGTGGTTTCGGGCGGTATCTCAGCACGTGCCTTTTGTTTTGGCTTTCGCAGGTCACGCACGTAGCCTCGGAGGGGCGAAGCTGCGCGCCGACCAGCGGCCTGAGGAGGCGAGGCGGTTGTCAGCCGGGCCGGCGTCCAAGAGCGGAGCATCCTGCGGCAGCTCGGTCAAGCGTTTCTGTGCGTTTGTGCAGGTGTTACGCAGCTGCCTTTGGAGTTGGGTGAGCTTTTGAGGTGGTGAGCTAAGGAGCAGCAAGGAGGAGCGTGGGGCTGGTGATTTCTCCCAAGCGTGACGGTATTTCTCTGTCTGTTGCTACCTTAGGGGGGCCGCAAGCGATGACAGCTGCAGCGTCCAACACGGGAATCGGTGCGGAGCAGTTGAGCGGAAGACCACGTTCCTTTTGAGGAGGAGGGTGTTTCGAGGAGGTCTGTGGTGACCCGTGTGACAGCTACCACTGTCAGCGGTGTGTGTGGTTTTTTTTTTTTCTTTTCTGTAGGCGATGAGGAGGAACGTGGCAACTGCAGGAGTAATCAGGTTAGTTGATGTGGTTTCTGCTGAGGATGGACGCGGATCCCCAGCCCTCTGGAAGCGAAGCTGAGGGACCAGGGACCGTTGTCCTGCAGTGCGTAACTTTGATTTCAGTTGGAAAAGGGATTTTCCTGGAATGGAAATCTTTCTCCTTCAAAGAAATTGCGTTGTACGAACTGCCTGTCGGACTCTGTGTGCTTGGCTGTAGAAGTCATGAGCAGTGAGACTTTTTGCCCTCTTTTGAAAAACAAAACAACAGCAAAGTCAATTTGTTTCCAAAGACTGAAGCACAGCAAGTGTTCCAAAAGTGGATGGCGTCGCTGGTCTTTACATTCTTGGTTGCAACGGTCGAGATACGATTAAAAAATGTTCCTCTGCGTGCTTTGGTACAGCCAGAAGCCTTAGTGCATCTGCCAGTCCTGTTCGGTGGCCTTACCTGTTGCAGCCCTGGGGATTTGAATTTCTTTTTTTTTTTTTTTCTTTTTAATGAGTAAAACCATGTGGGGGATCTATTATTTCACTGATCTTTTCCTGTCATATATGAAACTCTAGAGAAAGTTAAAATTGTATAATTGGCAGAATGACTAACGCGGTTTAAACTCGCTGCCGAATCAGTACAGCATGTAATGTATGAGGTGTACTTAAGCGGTCAGGGGTTTCTCTAACTCTTTCCAAGCCAGAGGCAGCTGCATGTTACTGAGTTTCTTCCCTGTGTTTTGACAGAGCGCTCTGAAGTACTTGGTTTCTAATCATGTGACATGATAGAACAAGGTGGGGCAGGAGCAGAGTCAATTAACAACTGTGTATTTTGGAGACAGGTGTAAGCATAGATCTAGATGGGGGTGTACAGCCTTGTTCTGCAGCAGCGCTCTAAGGAAGGGCATCAAACATGAGCAAGAGCAGTTGCTTTTCTGCTAAGAAGGGGTTGGAAATCGTATCTGTTTGTCTTTCTATGGAGTGTTAAGTATTCAAATCACTCTGGTTTGTAGAGGATGTGTCTGTATTTCGGGCTGGTCTCCTTCAGTTCGACTGCTCTCCTGTCCCTCGTTCTATTGAATTCCTCTCCTTGCTTCTGTGTTGTTCTTCTAATGTGCTGAACTATGGCTGGGGCCTTTTGTTTCCCGATGTCTTGCTGTGAGTGTCCGGTGCTGCGCAGCAGCTCGCCCCCCCCCCCCAGGTTTGCCTGCCGGTGGCTCAGCACTCTCGCCCCGCGGGGCCAGCTCTGTCTCTGTCCAAGCTTTCTGCCACGGCTGTCCGGTGGGGAAAGGGGCAGTTGTTGCTCTGGGGAGCCCGTCCGGGCGTGGTCCGAGACGGGGAACGTGGCAGAGCCGAGTGCGAGCAAGAGCCATGGCACCGTCCTTTGGCGGACGCCCTGCCACCCCTCTGCTGTGCGGCAGCCGGCGTCGATGATCTGGCGGGGGGCAGGCATCGAGCATGGATTCTGTCTCGTGGGCTGTGGCAGGTGAGTGCTCGTCTGTGGGTTATGCCGGGGAGAGCCGTTGGTGTCGGTCATCCCCCACCCCTCTCCGGGTCCCCCTGTACCCCCAGTGTCAGAGAAAGACGCAGGTGCTGCTGCGCCGCTGTGACCGCACGGGGGTGCTGCGTGAAACGGCGCTTTGTGCTGCCTGCGCGTGGGGGGTGTGCGGTACTGCAGGCCGGGGTACGCGCATGCGCGCTGGCGGCCGCCCGCGGCGCGCTCTGCTACCACGATTTGACTAGGGTTGGGTACTGGGGCGTGGTACACGCGCGTGTGCGGTGACACCGATTTGTGGCGCTCTCTGCTGCCACCCTGTGACCAAAAAGCAGTACTGCAGCCCCGAAGGCGCTGCCGCGCTCCCTGCTGCCACCCTGTGACCGAAAGTCGGTACTGCAGGCCCAGCGGAGCTTTCCGCGCTCCCTGCTGCCACCCTATGACCAAAAAGCGGTTATGCAGCCCCGGCGGCGCTGCCGCGCACCCTGCTGCCACCCTGTGACCAAAAGACGGTACTGCAGCTCCGGGTGCGCGCTGCCGCGCTCTCTCCTGCTACCGCCTACAGTGAGTGGGCTACGCACCGGACGCTCTCACCTTTGTGCCCCGCGGCGGCCCCTTCCCCTGGGGATGTTTGGAAAGGCAGTGGGCGGGGCCTGGGGTAGATGAGTCCCGGGCTCTGCCCAGGGAGCTCCTTCTGTGCGAGGTGAGAGCTGTGGGATTGGGCAAGCTCCAGCAGCACCCACAGTAGAGAGAGCCCTGGGATGCAGCTTGGGCTTTTTTTTTTTATTATTTGTCAGCAGTTTCATACGGAGTGTTAAGGGGTGATGAGAGGGTTCTAAAACACACAGCTTTTTTAACTGACAGTTTTGCTGTGGTTTTGTTCTAGGTTGTCCTGGGTTACAGTGCAAAATGTGCCAAAAGAAAAAAATATTCTATTACCATCTTCAGGAGCTGTTGAGACCAGGTGGGGCGGTGCTCTCTGCCTCCCCCCCCCCCCCGGACTATCTCCTGTTACTGGGCACAACAATGCCTTATCGCCTGACTCATCGATAACTCGCTCCTGGACTATCTCCTGTTAATGGCCCATCAAGGAACTGCCTCACGACTCCCCATCCCATTGTGAGATGCTCCGCCCGGGGGGGGGGGGGGGCGGGGGGGGGGGGGCGGGGGGGCGGGGGGGAAGGAGCCAAGCAGTCCATGCCAAATAAAAACAGAGATTTTGAACACCCTAGCAGCCTTCTTCCAGTGGATTCCCAGAGGAGCTTTTCCCCCCACTGGAGTTCCAGAGGACAAGAGCTACCTACCTACCACTGGACCTTCGGAGGAAGACCAGACTCTTTTACCTGATTGCTGCTTCCACAGAACTACATCCATCGCTTCAGGAGGACTGCAGCCAGCATCTTATCGGACTGCTACTGCCACCCTAACAGGGTGTCAGGTTGTATTCCTGACTCTGTCAGTGTAAACCAGTGGGTTGTTTGTTTTTTCCCTGCCTTGTGTTATATATATATATATATATATATATTTATATATATATATATATTAGTAAAGAACTGTTATTCCTATTCCCCATATCTTTGCCTGAACGCCCGTTAATTTCAAAATTATAATAATTTGGAGGGAAGGGGGTTGCACTTTCCATTTCAAGGGAGGCTCCTGCCTTCCTCCACAGACACCTGTCTTTCAAACCAAGACATAGGTGCACTGGATTTTCCTGGAATTCTGAACTTCCTGCAGGATGGCAACTTGTTTTTTGTGACAAGGGTTTGTGATCCCATTTCCTTTCCTAGGACTGAAGGTGAGATTATCGAGTAGCATGAGGATGTGCACCACATCTGCACCTGTCTATGCCCCCCCATACCCCTGTCTCTGCCTTCAGGTGGGGTTTTTCCCATGCCACCCCGATCTTTGTGGCCTTGACTCGTGTGTGTGTGCCTGGCCCTACTTGTCATGTCCCTGCCTCCCATGGGCCTGCCTTGCCTGCTTTTTTTCATGGTAGGGATGGACAACGACAAGAGTATATGTAAGAAGGCAGTCTTTATTAAGTTGCAAAAACCAAGATGGCTGAGATGGTGCAGCAGAAAAAGCGTACCCTTTTATAACCTTTCTTATCTGTCCACCTGTTCATGCACTAAGGCTGCTAAAATGATTCGCTCAATAGCTTTGTCCATTCACCTCCATTCACATAATGATTGGCTGGAGCTCCTACTGTATTTCTCACTGTACCTACTGTTCTCTTGCCAAGTTTCTGCTCTGTGGTATTACTTGCTCAGTCTCTTCTTGCTCAATCTCTTATAACTTCCTCAAACTTGTTTACAACATTCTTCATCCACTTCTTCTGTCTTTTCAAGGGTATACTGGAATGCTGTCAAGGTCAACTTCATCTTCCTCAATCAGGTTATCCCTGACAGATTTTTGTACCCACTTTATGGGTGTGCATAGCTCACACCCTATCCTCCCCCTGTGCACCTGCCTTCCTCCCCCCCCCCCCCGCCCCCCCACCATGGGTGTGCCTTGCACCTGCCTCCCATTACCATGTTTTGTGTCCCCCCCCCCCTTGTCCCTGCTCCATGCACCTGCCTTGCCCCCACCGCTACAAGAAGTGCTGCTCCAGATGCAAACTGTTTTAAACAAACTGTTTGCATTCCAAACTTCGCTCTGGCACTTCCTTGGGCCCAAAATGCCATCACCAGTAGATATCAGGGGGAATGAGGGGCACCCAGCAGGGACACCCTGAAGTCTCATGGTTTCCATCAGGCTTTCCCAAGGGCAGGGGTGGGTGGGAGAGTGGAAAAGCAGTATTGCTTTTTACATTTTCTTCCTACATCTCCCTCTTCAGAGCTCCTTGTCCCTGGGTGCTTGTTCTTGCCTGTGGCCCCTGTTCCTGATGGGCTCCAGGTGTGGCCAGTGGGGCTAATAACAGGGCCGGCCCTCCTGTGGGCTATAAAGGGGCTGCCTGAGGGAGCTGATAAAGGGGAACTGGCTGAGGAGGTAGCTGGAGGTACCTCCAGAATGGAATGGCTGGTCCCTGTGGTAAGGAAGGATCCCCCTGAGCTGTCCATGATGGAGCAGACCACCAGCACACATTGCTGGCAGCTTGGTGCCTGCATCGGCTGTGTGTGTGAGCCGCTGGCCAGCCTGGCGGTGGAGGGGAGTTGAGAGAAAAGTGTTGGGGTGCTGAAGATCTGAGCTGGTGCCAGGAGCTGGGGTGAGTCACACGTTCTCCTGTGTGTGTCCCGGTCCACCTCTGCTGCCCTGCCTGCCGCTCCTTCTGCTGCCTGGGAAAGGGCTGCCCAGGGATGGGGAGGGCCAGCAATGGCTTTCTGTCCTGGCCCCTTTGCTGTGGGAGCCTGATGGACAGCCTAACACCTTCCTGATTGCACTGGGGCTTCCCCTCAAGCCAGGGGGAGAGGCAGGGCTGGAAGAAAGTGGAGGCTGAGATGGGGTGCGAAGTCAGGGAAAATGTGGAAGTCAAGATGGGGGTGGAAATGGTGTCACTTTTTACATTGTCTTTGTAAGGCTCCCTCTTTTTGTCTTCCTGACCCTATGTGTTAGTTCTTGCCTCTGTTTCTTTTCCCCTATTGCTTTACAATATTCCGCTGTCCCTTGTCTTGTCCCTGCTTTGTGGTCCTGCTGGTCCCTTTGGCCTCTCTCTCCTGCTCCTCCTCGCTCTTATGTATTCCTCCATCTCTCCCTGGGTTTTTTGCTCAGTGTCCCAGTACTCCTCTCTCTATGCTACTGTCCTGCTCCCTGTCCCTCTCCTGTTTGCAGCATCCCGTTTACTGGCTGCCTGTCCCCCACCTCTTCTCTACCTTCCTCCTGCTTTTTCCCTTCTCTCCTGCTGCGTTTGTTGTGTTTGCACATCGAGCCTTGTAGCCAGCTAAGTGCCAGGATTTGTTCTGGGCAGAGGTGAGTAAACTTTTCCTGCCTCCTCTGTGCCCCTGGATGGTATTCAAGCCCCTGGGTGCAGAGCTCGTGGCTGTGGGCAGGTGCCGGGGAGGGGGCCATGTGCTGTGGGGCTTTGCCCAGGCCCCTGTTCCTGATGGGCTCCAGCTGGGGCAGGTGTGGCCAGTGAGGCTAATGATGGGGCTGGCCCTACTTTGGGCTATGAAGGGGGCTGCCTGGGCATGCCTGCCTGCAGGAGCTGGCTGAGGAGTCAAACCAAGGGGCTTCCACAGGCAACTGTCTCCAGCTGGTCCCTGTGGCAAGGAATGATCCCTCCCACCCATCCACAACAGAGAATGCCACCATAACACAGCACCAGGACCTTGGCGCCTCTGTTGGCTGCACACGTGTGAGCTGCTGCATGTCCAGGAAACCTCGTGAGAGAAGTGCATTGAGTCACCCACCGCCTGCTCCTAAGGTCAGGCAGCTGGCACTGTGGAGGAGGAAGGGGCAGAGACAGAGAGAAAAGCCTCGGGGCGGTGAAGGTCTGCCGTTGTCACCAGGAGCCACGTGTCCCCTCGTGTGTGTCCAGGGCCATCCCTGCCCTGGTTCTCTGGATCTCTGCCTGCCTCCTTGCCTGTCCCTGCCTCTGTCTGCCTTTCAGGCTGTCTAGTTCCCCAAAGCTTTTTGCTCTTTTGCTAGCATTGCCCTGTAAAGTGTCACCTTCTACCTTTCCTTTCTATGTCGTTTCCTTTCTGGCACCCCACCAGCTCTGATTTCATTCTTCCTCATTGCTTGTGAAACTGGCATTTCTAGGTCCCCTCTCTCCGTGTCTCAGTTTACCCAGTTGCCTATGATTGTGGGAAGGGTGGTGGTTGGGGCCTGGGGTAGATGAGCCCTGAGCTCTCCCAGGAAGCTCCTTCTTACGTGTGAAGCAAGAACTCTGGGACTAGGCAGGGTCCAGCAGCACCCACAGTAGAAAGTGCCCTGGGATGAAGCTTGGGGTTTTTTTTTTTCTTGTTTTTATGTCAGCAGTTTCCTAGGGGGTGTTCAGGGGTGACAGGAGGGTTTTAAAACACACAGCCTTTTTTTTAACTGATAGTTTTGGTGCTGTTTTGTTCTAGGTGCACTGGATTTTCCCGGAATTCTGAACTTCCTGCAGGATGGCAACTTGTTTTTTGTGAGGAGTGTTTGTGACCGCATTTCCCTTCCTAGGACTTGAAGGTGAGACTATCGAGCAGCCATGAGGATGCGCACCACGTCTGCACCTGTCTATGCCCCCCCGTACCCCTGTCTCCGCCTTCAGGTGGGGTTTTTCCCATGCCACCCCCAACTCGGTGGCCTTGCTAAGGGTGGGTGTGCCTGGCCCCAAATCCACCCGGCGCCTCCCCCCCGCCGTGAGCGTGCCTTGCTGCTGTTCTTCGGCACTGGCCACTGTAGGCGTGCCCTGCTTGCCCCCCCCCCCCGACCCCCCCCCCCCGTGTGCCTTTTCTGCCCCGGCACCGCCCCCCCCCCGTGGGCGTGCCCTGCTTCCCCGCGCCCCGCCCCGGCACCGCTCCCCCCGTGGGAGTGCCTTGCTGCTTTGCACCTCGCCCCAGCACCGCCCCCCCCCCCATGGCCTCGCCGACAGTGGCTGTGCCCTGCCCGGCCCCCACCCCCTCCCCTTCCCGGGTTTGCCTTTGTTATTCTGCACCCCACCCCAGCACCGCCCCCCCCGGGCGTGACTTTTTTGCCCCATGCCCCACCCTCCTGTTGGCGTGCCTTGCTGCCCCCCCCCCCCCCCCCCGGCCCCGCCCCCCCCCTTGTGTCCCATCCCCACCACTTGCCCGGGGGCGGGGCCTGGGGTATATGAGCCTCGGCCTCTGCTCAGGGAGCTCATTCTGCTCTGGGGCTGCTGGCGCTGGCAGCTCCAGACCCAGCTGCCTCTGCGGGCATGGGGCTTCGGGCGCGGACAGGAGCGCAGGCGGCTGCGGCAGGGAAGAGCTGCGGCCGGGGACACCAGGCCACCCCTGTACTCCTCAGGCCCCCATCGGCTCCAGCCCCTCAGCGAGGACCAGATGTGCTCCTGGGCCTGGCCAGGCCCTGCCGGGACGCGTTCCACCCCGTCGGGCCCCCTGCCACCAGCTACGCCGAGCGCTGCTGCCTCTGCCCGGCCCCGGGGGCGCCGGGGCCAGAGGTTGTCGTCCCCAAGTGGGGTCACAGCATCTTTTGGGGGGGGTCGATGGCACCGACGCCGAGCCATCCTGCAGCCTGGCTTTGCACCGCAGGCATCTCCGTAAGCTGTCCGAGTTCCTCCCTCCCCTTCGTGTGCCCCTCAGTCCCCTCCATTTCCCATCCAGGCACCAGAATCAATCTGCGTGACAAGTGGCCTTCTCAGAACCACAGGCCTTCAAAGGGCCTTCTCTCACCTGCCTAGTCCTCTCAGAAGGACACGGGCGTTGCTCTGTGTGGACTCATTTGTCTTTCCTGGCACCTCTCCTGAGGTGCCTTGTCACTTGTTTTGGTTCGAGTCGCTTCAGTGTTACTTAAGGTGCTTGGTACAGTTCCTGATGCTGTGGGGTTCTTTTCCCCGACGGTTTTTCCTTGGTTTTGGTTTTTGGTTTGGGTTCGGTTTGGTTTCAACCCTATCCTGGGGTTTTCTGTCCTTTGGGACTTATTTCTGTTGAGGGAGGCAGATGGAGAAAAGTAGGAGTCTCAGTGTCTTACAACTGCTGGTGATCTACAATATTCCCTTTGCAACCAGAGAGCTCTGAGAGGAGGATTCTTGCAGGCTGTCATTCGGCTTTGTCATTCGGTCCCGTCCAGAATGTAGCGCTGGTACAAGTTCTGCAACAGACAGGAACGGGTCTAGCCTTGTTACGCGGGCTTTCTTTTTCCTTGCAGGTCGGACTTGAGACTTGCAATGGCCTTTTCCTTCGCTAAAAAAACACGCCCCGGACTCGCCGCAGACTCGGCAGCGTCGCGGATTTCGCCGGACCGCGCCGCTGGCAGAGCCGACGGGGTCGCGGGCGCTCGGCACTGCGTCGGCCGGAGGCTCCCGTTGGCGCAGCAGCGACGGTCGGGGGCGGCGCAGCTGGACAGCCGGAGGTTTGGTGTCGCGGCGTATCTGCTGTGCGCGGGTTCACTTCCCCGGGATTTTGGGCTGCTCTGGAAAAACGGGTGGCGGAGCCGGAGAGAAGAGCGGGCGGTGGCTACAGGCCGAGTCGCCGCTCGGGGAGGTTGCGCTCCGCGGAGCTTCAAGCTTTGGAGACGGAGTGCAAAACCGTCGAGCGTCCCAAGTGGACCGCGGCAGGCGTCCTGGCTCCGGTCGCGTCGAGGCACTCCGGTGGTTTTTCCTGGGGAATTCCAAAGTGGTCAGTTTCTATTAGTTTAATTTTTACCGCTCGTTTACGTCAAAACGTTTAAAATAAAAATGTCCGTCACAGTAACCAGAATAGTCTTTGGGAGCAAATACTGCCCGTCGTCCGCTCTAGCTATTGCTTCCCGCTTTGCAGACAGTACTTACTCCCCATTGATGTAATCAAAGGGCAAGCAGCAGAATATCAACAACAGAGCACTAACTGGAAGTAATAGCTGTAGCGAAACAACTCTAACAGGAAAAGAAAAAAATCACGCGTCCTAGTTAATCCACTTCGTGGTAAAGTCACAAAATATTAGAGCGCGCCTAAAGAGAAGAAATATTACCTAGGGTTGAGTAATGACTAAATTTAGTGGCAGATGTTACTTAATGAACCGGGCAGTAATGATTCCCGGTCCGTACTGCAATTCAAAAAATGAATAGTTTAGAGACCCTCTTGAAGTGATAAAGACAGAAAACTAATTGGGAGTCGTTAACAGCTCCATTTAAACATAACCACTGCTAAACCAATTGAACTGGAAACTAATTGGGAGGCTCTAACGCTTAAACGAGCACACCGCTGTAAGCAAGCTGGGAGGCAACAGTGACTCCTGCTTAGAACCAAAAGAGTAATCGAAGCTTTAGATTTTTAGATAAAGAGAAATAAAAAAAGGAATCGTTCAATAACGGCTACGTTTAAACGTAGGTACTAAAAGAATTCCCGGGCGGTGGTGAACTAACATAACGCTAAAAGATTTAGATTTAAAATAAAAGGAAAATTAGAAAACCAACAGGGAGTCACGACTGCCAAAATTTAAACATAGCCGTTGGGGGGGGGAGGAGGGGACGGGTACCAATTCCTTCCAAGTAGAGCTAAAAGAAAAAACCGACGCCCATTAAATCCGACGAACAAAAACTTAGATTTCATTTTAGAAACAGATCGAATGCTAACTGGGCATCATGAATGCCCGTTTAACAATACTAGCCATCTTAAACTGATGCATTAAAGATACCCCCGCAGCACCATCAGATGAAAATTTTCTCCTTGGGAAGCAGAAATAGAATACCAATTGGGAGCAGTTTAGGGTAACGGTCGTCGTGAACGTACCCCTAATTCGAGTCCTAATTCACAATCCGAAACCGTGATTTCCAACGGTAATGAACCTTTTCCTCTTGTGTCAGTCGGGTGCCTGCGCTTTGCTCCTGCTCCCTTCAGCAGCGGTACACGGAGCGCTCACTGGCTGTGAGCCGTTCGTTCACCGGCTTTTTGTACCAGTCAACTCTTCAATCGGGCCATTTAAATAACAGACTATTCTCTCAAATTCCAGCTCAAACGCGTGGCACGAATTAACGGCGCCCGAGGACCACGCCATTTACTAGTGCCGCCCCGGAGCTGAGCCTGCTTATTGTGAGGCTCTTCTCGCAAGAGCCCCTCACGCACGCCCGCAGGTCCCGTCACCGGTGCTCCGCGCCGGCCTAACCGCGGACCGGCAGGGCGGGCGGAGAAACTGCCCGGAAGCCGTGGAGAGCGAGACGGATTTGAGAGCGAGACGGATTCAACAGCGATTCCTGCCGAAACACGCAAGGAACGCAGCTCTGCACGGCGGGGCGGCGGCCTGTCCCCTCCTGCCCGCGTGGCCCCATCCCCGCCGTGGGCAGCCTCAGCCTTCAGAAGATGGCGGCGCCATACCCCCCCCCCCCGCCCCCCTCCAAGCACCGGCCGCAGCTCCGGAGAGAAACGACGCGGATGCGGCCCCGAGACAGCGGCGCCGCCACCGCGGCCGCCGTCGGCACTCGTTTCGCGGGGGACTCACCGGCTCCTCCGGGGCTCCGGCAGGCTCCCGCCGCTTCCCCGCGGTCCTCCATGATGCCGGAAGTGCCCCTCAGTCCTCCGAACTTGCGCTCTATGGGCCCGCAGTCCTCCAGGATGCCCAAGTGCCGGTTCGGTGCGGGTGGCCCTGGAGTAGATGAGCCCCGGGCTCTGCCCAGGGAGCTCCTTCTGGGCGAGGCGAGAGCTGTGGGACTGGGCAGGGTCCAGCGGCACCCACAGGAGAGAGCGCCCTGGCTGGGATGCAGCTTGGGTTTTGGGGTTTTTTTGGTTTGTTTTTTTTTTTTTTACGTCAGCAGTTTCCTAGGGGGTGTTCAGGGGTGACAGGAGGGTTTTAAAACACACAGCCTTTTTTTTAACTGATAGTTTTGGTGCTGTTTTGTTCTAGGTGCACTGGATTTTCCCGGAATTCTGAACTTCCTGCAGGATGGCAACTTGTTTTTTGCGAGGAGTGTTTGTGACCGCATTTCCCTTCCTCGGACTTGAAGGTGAGAATATCGAGCAGCCGTTAGGATGCGCACGTCTGCACCTGTCTATGCCCCCCCATACCCCTGTCTCTGCCTTCAGGTGGGGTTTTTCCCATGCCACCCCCAACTCGGTGGCCTTGCTAAGGGTGGGTGTGCCTGGCCCCAAATCCACCCGGCGCCTCCCCCCCGCCGTGAGCGTGCCTTGCTGCTGTTCTTCGGCACTGGCCACTGTAGGCGTGCCCTGCTTGCCCCCCCCCCGACCCCCCCCCCCCCGGTGTGCCTTTTCTGCCCCGGCACCACCCCCCCCGTGGGCGTGCCCTGCTTCCCCGCGCCCCGCCCCGGCACTGATCCCCCCCCGGTGGGTGTGCCTTGCTTTTCCGCGCCCCGCCCCGTCACCGCCCCCCCGTGGGCGTGCCCTGCTTCCCCGCGCCCCGCCCCGGCACCGCTCCCCCCGTGGGAGTGCCTTGCTGCTTTGCACCTCGCCCCAGCACCGCCCCCCCCATGGCCTCGCCGACAGTGGCCGTGCCCTGCCCGGCCCCCACCCCCTTCCCCTTCCCGGGTTTGCCTTTGTTATTCTGCACCCCACCCCAGCACCGCCCCCCCCCCGGGCGTGACTTTTTTGCCCCATGCCCCACCCTCCCGTTGGCGTGCCTTGCTGCCCACCCCCCCCCCCCTCACCGGCACCGCCCCCCCTTGTGTCCCATCCCCACCACTTGCCCGGGGGCGGGGCCTGGGGTATATGAGCCTCGGCCTCTGCTCAGGGAGCTCATTCTGCTCTGGGGCTGCTGGCGCTGGCAGCTCCAGACCCAGCTGCCTCTGCGGGCATGGGGCTTCGGGCGCGGACAGGAGCACAGGCGGCTGCGGCAGGGAAGAGCTGCGGCCGGGGACACCAGGCCACCCCTGTACTCCTCAGGCCCCTATCGGCTCCAGCCCCTCAGCGAGGACCAGATGTGCTCCTGGGCCTGGCCAGGCCCTGCCGGGACGCGTTCCCCCCCGTCGGGCCCCCTGCCACCAGCTACGCCCAGCGCTGCTGCCTCTGCCCGGCCCCGGGGGCGCCGGGGCCAGAGGTTGTCGTCCCCAAGTGGGGTCACAGCATCTTTTGGGGGGGGTCGATGGCACCGACGCCGAGCCATCCTGCAGCCCGGCTTTGCACCGCAGGCATCTCCGTAAGCTGTCCGAGTTCCTCCCTCCCCTTCGTGCGCCCCTCAGTCCCCTCCATTTCCCATCCAGGCACCAGAATCAATCTGCGTGACAAGCGGCCTTCTCAGAACCACAGGCCTTCAAAGGGCCTTCTCTCACCTGCCTAGTCCTCTCAGAAGGACACGGGCGTTGCTCTGTGTGGACTCATTTGTCTTTCCTGGCACCTCTCCTGAGGTGCTTTGTCACTTGTTTTGGTTCGAGTCGCTTCAGTGTTACTTAAGGTGCTTGGTACAGTTCCTGATGCTTTGGGGTTCTTTTCCCCGACGGTTTTTCCTTGGTTTTGGTTTTTGGTTTGGGTTCCGTTTGATTTCAACCCGATCCTGGGGTTTTCTGTCCTTTGGGACTTATTTCTGTTGAGGGAGGCAGATGGAGAAAAGTAGGAGTCTCAGTGTCTTACAACTGCTGGTGATCTACAATATTCCCTTTGCAACCAGAGAGCTCTGAGAGGAGGATTCTTGCAGGCTGTCATTCGGCTTTGTCATTCGGTCCCGTCCAGAATGTAGCGCTGGTACAAGTTCTGCAACAGACAGGAACGGGTCTAGCCTTGTTACGCGGGCTTTCTTTTTCCTTGCAGGTCGGACTTGAGACTTGCAATGGCCTTTTCCTTCGCTAAAAAAACACGCCCCGGACTCGCCGCAGACTCGGCAGCGTCGCGGATTTCGCCGGACCGCGCCGCTGGCAGAGCCGGCGGCCGACGGGGTCGCGGGCGCTCGGCACTGCGTCGGCCGGAGGCTCCCGTTGGCGCAGCAGCGACGGTCGGGGGCGGCGCAGCTGGACAGCCGGAGGTTTGGTGTCGCGGCATATCTGCTGTGCGCGGGTTCGCTTCCCCGGGATTTTGGGCTGCTCTGGAAAAACGGGTGGCGGAGCCGGAGAGAAGAGCGGGCGGTGGCTACAGGCCGAGTCGCCGCTCGGGGAGGTTGCGCTCCGCGGAGCTTCAAGCTTTGGAGACGGAGTGCAAAACCGTCGAGCGTCCCAAGTGGACCGCGGCAGGCGTCCTGGCTCCGGTCGCGTCGAGGCGCTCCGGTGGTTTTTCCTGGGGAATTCCAAAGTGGTCAGTTTCTATTAGTTTAATTTTTACCGCTCGTTTACGTCAAAACGTTTAAAATAAAAATGTCCGTCACAGTAACCAGAATAGTCTTTGGGAGCAAATACTGCCCGTCGTCCGCTCTAGCTATTGCTTCCCGCTTTGCAGACAGTACTTACTCCCCATTGATGTAATCAAAGGGCAAGCAGCAGAATATCAACAACAGAGCACTAACTGGAAGTAATAGCTGTAGCGAAACAACTCTAACAGGAAAAGAAAAAAATCACGCGTCCTAGTTAATCCACTTCGTGGTAAAGTCACAAAATATTAGAGCGCGCCTAAAGAGAAGAAATATTACCTAGGGTTGAGTAATGACTAAATTTAGTGGCAGATGTTACTTAATGAACCGGGCAGTAATGATTCCCGGTCCGTATTGCAATTCAAAAAATGAATAGTTTAGAGACCCTCTTGAAGTGATAAAGACAGAAAACTAATTGGGAGTCGTTAACAGCTCCATTTAAACATAACCACTGCTAAACCAATTGAACTGGAAACTAATTGGGAGGCTCTAACGCTTAAACGATCACACCGCTGTAAGCAAGCTGGGAGGCAACAGTGACTCCTGCTTAGAACCAAAAGAGTAATCGAAGCTTTAGATTTTTAGATAAAGAGAAATAAAAAAAGGAATCGTTCAATAACGGCTACGTTTAAACGTAGGTACTAAAAGAATTCCCGGGCGGTGGTGAACTAACATAACGCTAAAAGATTTAGATTTAAAATAAAAGGAAAATTAGAAAACCAACAGGGAGTCACGACTGCCAAAATTTAAACATAGCCGTTGGGGGGGGGAGGAGGGGACGGGTACCAATTCCTTCCAAGTAGAGCTAAAAGAAAAAACCGACGCCCATTAAATCCGACGAACAAAAACTTAGATTTCATTTTAGAAACAGATCGAATGCTAACTGGGCATCATGAATGCCCGTTTAACAATACTAGCCATCTTAAACTGATGCATTAAAGATACCCCCGCAGCACCATCAGATGAAAATTTTCTCCTTGGGAAGCAGAAATAGAATACCAATTGGGAGCAGTTTAGGGTAACGGTCGTCGTGAACGTACCCCTAATTCGAGTCCTAATTCACAATCCGAAACCGTGATTTCCAACGGTAATGAACCTTTTCCTCTTGTGTCAGTCGGGTGCCTGCGCTTTGCTCCTGCTCCCTTCAGCAGCGGTACACGGAGCGCTCACTGGCTGTGAGCCGTTCGTTCACCGGCTTTTTGTACCAGTCAACTCTTCAATCGGGCCATTTAAATAACAGACTATTCTCTCAAATTCCAGCTCAAACGCGTGGCACGAATTAACGGCGCCCGAGGACCACGCCATTTACTAGTGCCGCCCCGGAGCTGAGCCTGCTTATTGTGAGGCTCTTCTCGCAAGAGCCCCTCACGCACGCCCGCAGGTCCCGTCACCGGTGCTCCGCGCCGGCCTAACCGCGGACCGGCAGGGCGGGCGGAGAAACTGCCCGGAAGCCGTGGAGAGCGAGACGGATTTGAGAGCGAGACGGATTCAACAGCGATTCCTGCCGAAACACGCAAGGAACGCAGCTCTGCACGGCGGGGCGGCGGCCTGTCCCCTCCTGCCCGCGTGGCCCCATCCCCGCCGTGGGCAGCCTCAGCCTTCAGAAGATGGCGGCGCCATACCCCCCCCCCCCGCCCCCCTCCAAGCACCGGCCGCAGCTCCGGAGAGAAACGACGCGGATGCGGCCCCGAGACAGCGGCGCCGCCACCGCGGCCGCCGTCGGCACTCGTTTCGCGGGGGACTCACCGGCTCCTCCGGGGCTCCGGCAGGCTCCCGCCGCTTCCCCGCGGTCCTCCATGATGCCGGAAGTGCCCCTCAGTCCTCCGAACTTGCGCTCTATGGGCCCGCAGTCCTCCAGGATGCCCAAGTGCCGGTTCGGTGCGGGTGGCCCTGGAGTAGATGAGCCCCGGGCTCTGCCCAGGGAGCTCCTTCTGGGCGAGGCGAGAGCTGTGGGACTGGGCAGGGTCCAGCGGCACCCACAGGAGAGAGCGCCCTGGCTGGGATGCAGCTTGGGTTTTGGGGTTTTTTTGGTTTGTTTTTTTTTTTTTTACGTCAGCAGTTTCCTAGGGGGTGTTCAGGGGTGACAGGAGGGTTTTAAAACACACAGCCTTTTTTTTAACTGATAGTTTTGGTGCTGTTTTGTTCTAGGTGCACTGGATTTTCCCGGAATTCTGAACTTCCTGCAGGATGGCAACTTGTTTTTTGCGAGGAGTGTTTGTGACCGCATTTCCCTTCCTCGGACTTGAAGGTGAGAATATCGAGCAGCCGTTAGGATGCGCACGTCTGCACCTGTCTATGCCCCCCCATACCCCTGTCTCTGCCTTCAGGTGGGGTTTTTCCCATGCCACCCCCAACTCGGTGGCCTTGCTAAGGGTGGGTGTGCCTGGCCCCAAATCCACCCGGCGCCTCCCCCCCGCCGTGAGCGTGCCTTGCTGCTGTTCTTCGGCACTGGCCACTGTAGGCGTGCCCTGCTTGCCCCCCCCCCGACCCCCCCCCCCCGGTGTGCCTTTTCTGCCCCGGCACCACCCCCCCCGTGGGCGTGCCCTGCTTCCCCGCGCCCCGCCCCGGCACTGATCCCCCCCCGGTGGGTGTGCCTTGCTTTTCCGCGCCCCGCCCCGTCACCGCCCCCCCGTGGGCGTGCCCTGCTTCCCCGCGCCCCGCCCCGGCACCGCTCCCCCCGTGGGAGTGCCTTGCTGCTTTGCACCTCGCCCCAGCACCGCCCCCCCCATGGCCTCGCCGACAGTGGCCGTGCCCTGCCCGGCCCCCACCCCCTTCCCCTTCCCGGGTTTGCCTTTGTTATTCTGCACCCCACCCCAGCACCGCCCCCCCCCCGGGCGTGACTTTTTTGCCCCATGCCCCACCCTCCCGTTGGCGTGCCTTGCTGCCCACCCCCCCCCCCTCACCGGCACCGCCCCCCCTTGTGTCCCATCCCCACCACTTGCCCGGGGGCGGGGCCTGGGGTATATGAGCCTCGGCCTCTGCTCAGGGAGCTCATTCTGCTCTGGGGCTGCTGGCGCTGGCAGCTCCAGACCCAGCTGCCTCTGCGGGCATGGGGCTTCGGGCGCGGACAGGAGCACAGGCGGCTGCGGCAGGGAAGAGCTGCGGCCGGGGACACCAGGCCACCCCTGTACTCCTCAGGCCCCTATCGGCTCCAGCCCCTCAGCGAGGACCAGATGTGCTCCTGGGCCTGGCCAGGCCCTGCCGGGACGCGTTCCCCCCCGTCGGGCCCCCTGCCACCAGCTACGCCCAGCGCTGCTGCCTCTGCCCGGCCCCGGGGGCGCCGGGGCCAGAGGTTGTCGTCCCCAAGTGGGGTCACAGCATCTTTTGGGGGGGGTCGATGGCACCGACGCCGAGCCATCCTGCAGCCCGGCTTTGCACCGCAGGCATC
This sequence comes from Leptosomus discolor, assembly GCF_034619465.1. Classification (NCBI taxonomy): domain Eukaryota; kingdom Metazoa; phylum Chordata; class Aves; order Leptosomiformes; family Leptosomidae; genus Leptosomus; species Leptosomus discolor. Next base: position 17,788,553 of record NC_141406.1, on the reverse strand, counting down.
TCCGTAAGCTGTCCGAGTTCCTCCCTCCCCTTCGTGCGCCCCTCAGTCCCCTCCATTTCCCATCCAGGCACCAGAATCAATCTGCGTGACAAGCGGCCTTCTCAGAACCACAGGCCTTCAAAGGGCCTTCTCTCACCTGCCTAGTCCTCTCAGAAGGACACGGGCGTTGCTCTGTGTGGACTCATTTGTCTTTCCTGGCACCTCTCCTGAGGTGCTTTGTCACTTGTTTTGGTTCGAGTCGCTTCAGTGTTACTTAAGGTGCTTGGTACAGTTCCTGATGCTTTGGGGTTCTTTTCCCCGACGGTTTTTCCTTGGTTTTGGTTTTTGGTTTGGGTTCCGTTTGATTTCAACCCGATCCTGGGGTTTTCTGTCCTTTGGGACTTATTTCTGTTGAGGGAGGCAGATGGAGAAAAGTAGGAGTCTCAGTGTCTTACAACTGCTGGTGATCTACAATATTCCCTTTGCAACCAGAGAGCTCTGAGAGGAGGATTCTTGCAGGCTGTCATTCGGCTTTGTCATTCGGTCCCGTCCAGAATGTAGCGCTGGTACAAGTTCTGCAACAGACAGGAACGGGTCTAGCCTTGTTACGCGGGCTTTCTTTTTCCTTGCAGGTCGGACTTGAGACTTGCAATGGCCTTTTCCTTCGCTAAAAAAACACGCCCCGGACTCGCCGCAGACTCGGCAGCGTCGCGGATTTCGCCGGACCGCGCCGCTGGCAGAGCCGGCGGCCGACGGGGTCGCGGGCGCTCGGCACTGCGTCGGCCGGAGGCTCCCGTTGGCGCAGCAGCGACGGTCGGGGGCGGCGCAGCTGGACAGCCGGAGGTTTGGTGTCGCGGCATATCTGCTGTGCGCGGGTTCGCTTCCCCGGGATTTTGGGCTGCTCTGGAAAAACGGGTGGCGGAGCCGGAGAGAAGAGCGGGCGGTGGCTACAGGCCGAGTCGCCGCTCGGGGAGGTTGCGCTCCGCGGAGCTTCAAGCTTTGGAGACGGAGTGCAAAACCGTCGAGCGTCCCAAGTGGACCGCGGCAGGCGTCCTGGCTCCGGTCGCGTCGAGGCGCTCCGGTGGTTTTTCCTGGGGAATTCCAAAGTGGTCAGTTTCTATTAGTTTAATTTTTACCGCTCGTTTACGTCAAAACGTTTAAAATAAAAATGTCCGTCACAGTAACCAGAATAGTCTTTGGGAGCAAATACTGCCCGTCGTCCGCTCTAGCTATTGCTTCCCGCTTTGCAGACAGTACTTACTCCCCATTGATGTAATCAAAGGGCAAGCAGCAGAATATCAACAACAGAGCACTAACTGGAAGTAATAGCTGTAGCGAAACAACTCTAACAGGAAAAGAAAAAAATCACGCGTCCTAGTTAATCCACTTCGTGGTAAAGTCACAAAATATTAGAGCGCGCCTAAAGAGAAGAAATATTACCTAGGGTTGAGTAATGACTAAATTTAGTGGCAGATGTTACTTAATGAACCGGGCAGTAATGATTCCCGGTCCGTATTGCAATTCAAAAAATGAATAGTTTAGAGACCCTCTTGAAGTGATAAAGACAGAAAACTAATTGGGAGTCGTTAACAGCTCCATTTAAACATAACCACTGCTAAACCAATTGAACTGGAAACTAATTGGGAGGCTCTAACGCTTAAACGATCACACCGCTGTAAGCAAGCTGGGAGGCAACAGTGACTCCTGCTTAGAACCAAAAGAGTAATCGAAGCTTTAGATCTTTAGATAAAGAGAAATAAAAAAAGGAATCGTTCAATAACGGCTACGTTTAAACGTAGGTACTAAAAGAATTCCCGGGCGGTGGTGAACTAACATAACGCTAAAAGATTTAGATTTAAAATAAAAGGAAGATTAGAAAACCAACAGGGAGTCACGACTGCCAAAATTTAAACATAGCCGTTGGGGGGGGAGGAGGGGACGGGTACCAATTCCTTCCAAGTAGAGCTAAAAGAAAAAACCGACGCCCATTAAATCCGACGAACAAAAACTTAGATTTCATTTTAGAAACAGATCGAACGCTAACTGGGCATCATGAATGCCCGTTTAACAATACTAGCCATCTTAAACTGATGCATTAAAGATACCCCCGCAGCACCATCAGGTGAAAATTTTCTCCTTGGGAAGCAGAAATAGAATACCAATTGGGAGCAGTTTAGGGTAACGGTCGTCGTGAACGTACCCCTAATTCGAGTCCTAATTCACAATCCGAAACCGTGATTTCCAACGGTAATGAACCTTTTCCTCTTGTGTCAGTCGGGTGCCTGCGCTTTGCTCCTGCTCCCTTCAGCAGCGGTACACGGAGCGCTCGCCGGCTGTGAGCCGTTCGTTCACCGGCTTTTTGTACCAGTCAACTCTTCAATCGGGCCGTTTAAATAACAGACTATTCTCTCAAATTCCAGCTCAAACGCGTGGCACGAATTAACGGCGCCCGAGGACCACGCCATTTACTAGTGCCGCCCCGGAGCTGAGCCTGCTTATTGTGAGGCTCTTCTCGCAAGAGCCCCTCACGCACGCACGCCCGCACGCCCGCACGCCCGCAGGTCCCGTCACCAGTGCTCCGCGCCGGCCTAACCGCGGACCGGCAGGGCGGGCGGAGAAACTGCCCGGAAGCCGTGGAGAGCGAGACGGATTCGAGAGCGAGACGGATTCAACAGCGATTCCTGCCGAAACACGCAAGGAACGCAGCTCTGCACGGCGGGGCGGCGGCCTGTCCCCTCCTGGCCGCGCGGCCCCATCCCCGCCGCGGGCAGCCTTAGCCTTCAGAAGATGGCGGCGCCATACCCCCCCCCCCCCCCCGCCCCCCTCCAAGCACCGGCCGCAGCTCCGGAGAGAAACGACGCGGATGCGGCCCCGAGACAGCGGCGCCGCCACCGCGGCCGCCGTCGGCACTCGTTTCGCGGGGGACTCACCGGCTCCTCCGGGGCTCCGGCAGGCTCCCGCCGCTTCCCCGCGGTCCTCCATGATGCCGGAAGTGCCCCTCAGTCCTCCGAACTTGCGCTCTATGGGCCCGCAGTCCTCCAGGATGCCCAAGTGCCGGTTCGGTGCGGGGGGCCCTGGAGTAGATGAGCCCCGGGCTCTGCCCAGGGAGCTCCTTCTGGGCGAGAGCTGTGGGACTGGGCAGGGTCCAGCGGCACCCACAGGAGAGAGTGCCCTGGGCTGCAGCTTGGGTTTTGGTGGGGTTTTTTTGGTTTGTTTTTTTTTTTTTTTTTTTACGTCGGCAGTTTCCTAGGGGGTGTTCAGGGGTGACAGGAGGGTTTTAAAACACACAGCCTTTTTTTAACTGATAGTTTTGGTGCTGTTTTGTTCTAGGTGCACTGGATTCTCCCAGAATTCTGAACTTCCTGCAGGATGGCAACTTGTTTTTTGCGAGGAGTGTTTGTGACCGCATTTCCCTTCCTCGGACTTGAAGGTGAGAATATCGAGCAGCCGTGAGGATGCGCACCACGTCCGCACCTGTCTATGCCCCCCCATCCCTCCGTCCGTGGCTGCAGGTGGGATTTTTCCCATGCCACCCCCAACTCGGTGGCCTTGCCAAGGGTGGGTGTGCCTGGCCCTACTTCTCGTGTCCCTGCCTCCAATGGGTGTGCTTTGCCTGCTTTGTGTTCCCTCTTTATGGGTGTGCATAGCTCACACTGTTGTCCTCGCCCTGTGCTTCTGCCTTGCACCTGCCTCCCATGGGCATGCATTGTCCCCCCCTTGTCTCTGCTCCATGCAGCTGCCTTGCCCCCACCTCTCCAAGTATTGCTGCTCCAGGTTTACAGCACGAATAAACTGTTAGCATTCCGAACTTTGCTCTGGCACTTCCTTGGGCCCCAAATCCCTAAGACTACCGCAAAATGCCATCACCAGTAGATGTCAGGGGGAATGAGGGGCACCCAGCAGGGACACCCTGAAGTCTCATGGTTTCCATCAGGCTTTCCCAAGGGCAGAGGTGGGTGGGAGAGTGGAAAAGCAGCATTACTTTTTACGTTTTCTTCCTACATCTCCCTCTTCTGAGCTCCTTGTCCCTGGGTGTTTGTTCTTGCCTGTGGCCCCTGTTCCTGATGGGCTCCAGGTGTGGCCAGTGGGGCTAATGGCATGACTGGCCCTGCTGTGGACTATAAAGGGGCTGCCTGAGGGAGCTGGTAAAGGGGAACTGGCTGAGGAGGAGCTGGAGGTGCCTCCAGCATGGAATGGCTGGTCCCTGTGGTGAAGAAGGGTTCCTCTGAGCTGTCCGTGATGGAGCAGACCACCAGCATGTGTTGCCAAGAGCTTGGTGCCTGCATCGGCTGTGTGTGAGCCGCTGGCCAGCCTGGCAGTGGAGGGGAGTTGAGAGAAAAGTGTTGGGGCACTGAAGGTCTAAGCCGGTGCTGGGAGCTGGGGTGAGTCACATGTTCTCCCATGCACATCCTGGTCCATCTCTGCTGCCCTGCCTGTCGCTCCTTCCGCTGCCTGGGAAAGGGCTGCCCAGGGATGGGGAGGGCCAACGATGGCTTTCTGTCCTGGCCACTTTGCTGTGGAAGCCTGCCAGGCACCCTGCTGCCATTCCGATGGCACTGGGGCTTCCCCTCAAGCCAGGGGGAGGTGGCAGGGCTGGAAGAAAGTGGAGGCTGAGATGGGGTGCGAAGTCAGGGAAAATGTGGAAATCAAGAGTGGGTGGAAATGGTGTCACTTTTTACATTGTCTTTGTAAGGCTCCCTCTTTTTGTCTTCCTGACCCTATGTGTTAGTTCTTGCCTCTGTTTCTTTTCCCCTATTGCTTTACAATATTTGCCTGTCCCTCGTCTTGTCCTTGCCTTGTGGTCCTGCTGGTGCCTTTGGACTCTTTCTCCTGCTCCTCCTCTCTCTTATGTATTCCTCCACCTCTCCCTGGGTTTTTTGCTCAGTGTCCCAGTACTCCTCTCTCTATGCTACTGTCCTGCTCCCTGTCCCTCCCCTGTTTGCAGCATCCCGTTTACTGGCTGCCTGTCCCCCACCTCTTCTCTATCTTCCTCCTGTTTTTTCCCTTCTCTCCTGCTGTCCTGCTGCGTTTGAGCACTGAGCCTTGTAGCCAGCTCAGTGCCAGGATTTGTTCTGGGCAGAGGTGAGTAAACTTTTCCTGCCTCCTCTGTGCCCCTGGATGGTATTCAAGCCCCTGGGTGCAGAGCTCGTGGCTGTGAGCAGGTGCCAGGGAGGGGGCCATGTGCTGTGGGGATTTGGCCAGGCCCCTGTTCCTGACGGGCTCCAGCTGGGGCAGGTGTGGCCAGTGAGGCTAATGATGGGGCTGGCCCTGCTTTGGGCTAGGAAGGGGGCTGCCTGGGCATGCCTGCCTGCAGGAGGTGGCTGAGGAGTCAAACCAAGGGGCTTCCACAGGCAGCTGTCTCTAGCCGGTCCCTGTGGCAAGGAAGGATCCCTCCCAGCCGTCCCCAACAGAGCACGCCACCAGCACACGACACCAGGACCCTGGCGGCTCTGTTGGCCACACGTGTGAGCTGCTGCATGTCCAGGAAACCTCGTGAGAGAAGTGCATTGAGTCACGCACCGCTTACTCCTAAGGTCAGGCAGCTGGCACTGTGGAGGAGGAAGGGGCAGAAGCAGAGAGAAAAGCCTCGGGGCGGTGAAGGTCTGCCGTTGGCACCAGGAGCCACGTGTCCCCTCGTGTGTGTCCGGGCCCATCCCTGCCCTGGTTCTGCAGGTCTCTGCCTGCCTCCTTGCCTGTCCCTGCTTCTGTCTGCCTTTCAGGCTGTCTAGTTCCCCAAAGCTTTTTGCTCTTCTGCTAGCATTGCCCTGTAAAGTATCACCTTCTACCTTTCCTTTCTATGTCTCTTCCTTTCTGGCACCCCACCAGCTCTGATTTCATTCTTCCTCGTTGCTTGTGACAATGGCATTTCTAGGTCTCCCTCTCTCGGTGTCTCCGTTTATTCAGTTCCCTGTGATTGTGGGAAGGGTGGTGGTCGGGGTCTGGGTCTCTGCTCAGGGAGCTCATTCTGCTCTGAGGTTGCTGTGGTGTGGGTGCTCTGTTGGTGCTATCAGCGGTGGCAGTTTGGGAGCTGGCTGGGCTGTGTGGGTATTGCGGTTTGGACACGGAGAGAAGCAGAAGCATCTGAGGTAAGAGTTGTGGGACTGGGCAAGGTCCAGCAGCACATAGAGAGTGCCATTGGATGCCGGTTTGTTGGTTTTGATGTCAGCAATTTTATACTGAGTGTTCAGGGGTGGCAAGATACTTTAAAAACACAGAATTTTTTTTAACTGAATTTTTTTTGTTCTAGCTGCACTGGATTTTCCTGGAACTCTGGACTTCATGCAGGATGTAACCTTGTTTTTTTCCCTAGTTTGGCTGACAGCTTTTCCCTTAATAGGACTGAAGGTGAGATTATTAGGTATTAGAATGTGCAACATGTATGCACCTGTATATGCCACTCCCTATCCACCTGTCCATGCCTCATTCAGAAGATGGCGGCGCCATACCCCCCCCCCCCCCCCCCGCCCCCTCCAAGCACCGTCCGCAGCTCCGGAGAGAAATGACGCGGATGCGGCCCCGAGACGGCGGTGCCGCCACCGCGGCCGCCGTCGGCACTCGTTTCGCGGGGGACTCACCGGCTCCTCCAGGGCTCCGGCAGGCTCCCGCCGCTTCCCCGCGGTCCTCCATGATGCCGGAAGTGCCCCTCAGTCCTCCGAACTTGCGCTCTATGGGCCCGCAGTCCTCCAGGATGCCCAAGTGCCGGTTCGGTGCGGGGGGCCCTGGAGTAGATGAGCCCCGGGCTCTGCCCAGGGAGCTCCTTCTGGGCAAGGCGAGAGCTGTGGGACTGGGCAGGGTCCAGCGGCATCCACAGGAGAGAGCGCCCTGGGATGCAGCTTGGGTTTTGGGTGTGGTGTTTTTTTTTTTTTTTTTTTTTTTACGTCGGCAGTTTCCTAGGGGGTGTTCAGGGGTGACAGGAGGGTTTTAAAACACATAGCCTTTTTTTTAACTGATAGTTTTGGTGCTGTTTTGTTCTAGGTGCACTGGTTTTTCCCGGAATTCTGAACTTCCTGCAGGATGGCAACTTGGTTTTTGTGAGGAGTGTTTGTGACCGCATTTCCCTTCCTGGGACTTGAAGGTGAGACTATCGAGCAGCCGTGAGGATGCGCACCACGTCTGCACCTGTCTATGCCCCCCCATCCCTCCGTCTTGCGGCTATACGTCGGGTCATCTTCTGAGCTATACGTCGGGACGTCTGTTGGTCTCTACGTCGGAACGTATGTTGGTTTCTACGTCTGGCTTGACGTTAATTTCAGCTCTACTTCGGAATGTCTTTTGGGATATACGTCGGGACGTGTGTTGGGCTCTATGTCGGGACATCTCTCGGGCTCTACGTCAGGACGTCTTTTAGGCTCTACGTCCGGCTGTAGCTCACTTTTGGCTCTACGTCGGAACGTCTGTTAGTCTCTACTTCGATATGTCTGGCTTGAGCTCGCTTTCGGCTCTATGTCGGGACGTATGTTGAGTTCTACAACTGGACATGTGTTGGGCTCTGCGTCGGGACGTCTGTTAGGCTCTATGTCGGGACATCTCTTGGGCTCTACGTCGGGACATCTGTTGGGATCAACGTCGGGACGTTTGTTGGGTTGTAGGTCGGGAAGTCTGGCTTGAGCTTGCTTTCGCCTCTAAGTCGGGACGTCTGTTGGGCTCTACATCTGGTTTAGCTTACTTTCAGCTCTGCGTCGGGACGTGCGTTGGGCTCTGCGTCGGGACGTGCGTTGGGCTCTGCGTCGGGACGTGCGTTGGGCTCTGCGTCGGGACGTGCGTTGGGCTCTGCGTCGGGACGTGCGTTGGGCTCTGCGTCGGGACGTGCGTTGGGCTCTGCGTCGGGACGTGCGTTGGGCTCTGCGTCGGGATTTAGCTTACTTTCAGCTCTACGTCGGGACGTGCGTTGGGCTCTAATTTTATTGTTAGCTCACTTTCAGCTCTACTTCGGAACTTCTCTTGGCCTCTGCGTCGGGACGTGCGTTGGGCTCTGCGTCGGGACGTGCGTTGGGCTCTGCGTCGGGACGTGCGTTGGGCTCTGCGTCGGGACGTGCGTTGGGCTCTGCGTCGGGACGTGCGTTGGGCTCTGCGTCGGGATTTAGCTTACTTTCAGCTCTACGTCGGGACGTGCGTTGGGCTCTAATTTTATTGTTAGCTCACTTTCAGCTCTACTTCGGAACTTCTCTTGGCCTCTGCGTCGGGACGTGCGTTGGGCTCTGCGTCGGGACGTGCGTTGGGCTCTGCGTCGGGACGTGCGTTGGGCTCTGCGTCGGGACGTGCGTTGGGCTCTGCGTCGGGACGTGCGTTGGGCTCTGCGTCGGGACGTGCGTTGGGCTCTGCGTCGGGACGTGCGTTGGGCTCTGCGTCGGGACGTGCGTTGGGCTCTGCGTCGGGACGTGCGTTGGGCTCTGCGTCGGGACGTGCGTTGGGCTCTGCGTCGGGACGTGCGTTGGGCTCTGCGTCGGGACGTGCGTTGGGCTCTGCGTCGGGACGTGCGTTGGGCTCTGCGTCGGGACGTGCGTTGGGCTCTGCGTCGGGATTTAGCTTACTTTCGGCTCTGCGTCGGGATTTAGCTTACTTTCGGCTCTGCGTCGGGATTTAGCTTACTTTCGGCTCTGCGTCGGGATTTAGCTTACTTTCGGCTCTGCGTCGGGATTTAGCTTACTTTCAGCTCTGCGTCGGGGTTTAGCTTACTTTCAGCTCTGCGTCGGGGTTTAGCTTACTTTCAGCTCTGCGTCGGGGTTTAGCTTACTTTCAGCTCTGCGTCGGGGTTTAGCTTACTTTCAGCTCTGCGTCGGGGTTTAGCTTACTTTCAGCTCTGCGTCGGGGTTTAGCTTACTTTCAGCTCTGCGTCGGGATTTAGCTTACTTTCAGCTCTGCGTCGGGATTTAGCTTACTTTCAGCTCTGCGTCGGGATTTAGCTCACTTTCAGCTCTGCGTCGGGATTTAGCTCACTTTCAGCTCTGCGTCGGGACGTGCGTTGGGCTCTAATTTTATTGTTAGCTCACTTTCAGCTCTGCGTCGGGACGTGCGTTGGGCTCTAATTTTATTGTTAGCTCACTTTCAGCTCTGCGTCGGGACGTGCGTTGGGCTCTAATTTTATTGTTAGCTCACTTTCAGCTCTGCGTCGGGACGTGCGTTGGGCTCTAATTTTATTGTTAGCTCACTTTCAGCTCTGCGTCGGGACGTGCGTTGGGCTCTAATTTTATTGTTAGCTCACTTTCAGCTCTGCGTCGGGACGTGCGTTGGGCTCTAATTTTATTGTTAGCTCACTTTCAGCTCTGCGTCGGGACGTGCGTTGGGCTCTAATTTTATTGTTAGCTCACTTTCAGCTCTGCGTCGGGACGTGCGTTGGGCTCTAATTTTATTGTTAGCTCACTTTCAGCTCTGCGTCGGGACGTGCGTTGGGCTCTAATTTTATTGTTAGCTCACTTTCAGCTCTACTTCGGAACTTCTCTTGGCCTCTGCGTCGGGACGTGCGTTGGGCTCTAATTTTATTGTTAGCTCACTTTCAGCTCTACTTCGGAACTTCTCTTGGCCTCTGCGTCGGGACGTGCGTTGGGCTCTAATTTTATTGTTAGCTCACTTTCAGCTCTACTTCGGAACTTCTCTTGGCCTCTGCGTCGGGACGTGCGTTGGGCTCTAATTTTATTGTTAGCTCACTTTCAGCTCTACTTCGGAACTTCTCTTGGCCTCTGCGTCGGGACGTGCGTTGGGCTCTAATTTTATTGTTAGCTCACTTTCAGCTCTACTTCGGAACTTCTCTTGGCCTCTGCGTCGGGACGTGCGTTGGGCTCTAATTTTATTGTTAGCTCACTTTCAGCTCTACTTCGGAACTTCTCTTGGCCTCTGCGTCGGGACGTGCGTTGGGCTCTAATTTTATTGTTAGCTCACTTTCAGCTCTACTTCGGAACTTCTCTTGGCCTCTGCGTCGGGACGTGCGTTGGGCTCTAATTTTATTGTTAGCTCACTTTCAGCTCTACTTCGGAACTTCTCTTGGCCTCTGCGTCGGGACGTGCGTTGGGCTCTAATTTTATTGTTAGCTCACTTTCAGCTCTACTTCGGAACTTCTCTTGGCCTCTGCGTCGGGACGTGCGTTGGGCTCTAATTTTATTGTTAGCTCACTTTCAGCTCTACTTCGGAACTTCTCTTGGCCTCTGCGTCGGGACGTGCGTTGGGCTCTAATTTTATTGTTAGCTCACTTTCAGCTCTACTTCGGAACTTCTCTTGGCCTCTGCGTCGGGACGTGCGTTGGGCTCTGCGTCGGGACGTGCGTTGGGCTCTGCGTCGGGACGTGCGTTGGGCTCTGCGTCGGGACGTGCGTTGGGCTCTGCGTCGGGACGTGCGTTGGGCTCTGCGTCGGGACGTGCGTTGGGCTCTGCGTCGGGACGTGCGTTGGGCTCTGCGTCGGGACGTGCGTTGGGCTCTGCGTCGGGACGTGCGTTGGGCTCTGCGTCGGGATTTAGCTTACTTTCAGCTCTGCGTCGGGATTTAGCTTACTTTCAGCTCTGCGTCGGGATTTAGCTTACTTTCAGCTCTGCGTCGGGATTTAGCTTACTTTCAGCTCTGCGTCGGGATTTAGCTTACTTTCAGCTCTGCGTCGGGATTTAGCTTACTTTCAGCTCTGCGTCGGGATTTAGCTTACTTTCAGCTCTGCGTCGGGATTTAGCTTACTTTCAGCTCTGCGTCGGGATTTAGCTTACTTTCAGCTCTGCGTCGGGATTTAGCTTACTTTCAGCTCTGCGTCGGGATTTAGCTTACTTTCAGCTCTGCGTCGGGACGTGCGTTGGGCTCTGCGTCGGGATTTAGCTTACTTTCAGCTCTGCGTCGGGATTTAGCTTACTTTCAGCTCTGCGTCGGGATTTAGCTTACTTTCAGCTCTGCGTCGGGATTTAGCTTACTTTCAGCTCTGCGTCGGGATTTAGCTTACTTTCAGCTCTGCGTCGGGATTTAGCTTACTTTCAGCTCTGCGTCGGGATTTAGCTTACTTTCAGCTCTGCGTCGGGACGTGCGTTGGGCTCTGCGTCGGGATTTAGCTTACTTTCAGCTCTGCGTCGGGATTTAGCTTACTTTCAGCTCTGCGTCGGGATTTAGCTTACTTTCAGCTCTGCGTCGGGATTTAGCTTACTTTCAGCTCTGCGTCGGGATTTAGCTTACTTTCAGCTCTGCGTCGGGATTTAGCTTACTTTCAGCTCTGCGTCGGGATTTAGCTTACTTTCAGCTCTGCGTCGGGATTTAGCTTACTTTCAGCTCTGCGTCGGGATTTAGCTTACTTTCAGCTCTGCGTCGGGATTTAGCTTACTTTCAGCTCTGCGTCGGGATTTAGCTTACTTTCAGCTCTGCGTCGGGATTTAGCTTACTTTCAGCTCTGCGTCGGGATTTAGCTTACTTTCAGCTCTGCGTCGGGATTTAGCTTACTTTCAGCTCTGCGTCGGGATTTAGCTTACTTTCAGCTCTGCGTCGGGATTTAGCTTACTTTCAGCTCTGCGTCGGGATTTAGCTTACTTTCAGCTCTGCGTCGGGATTTAGCTTACTTTCAGCTCTGCGTCGGGATTTAGCTTACTTTCAGCTCTGCGTCGGGACGTGCGTTGGGCTCTGCGTCGGGATTTAGCTTACTTTCAGCTCTGCGTCGGGATTTAGCTTACTTTCAGCTCTGCGTCGGGATTTAGCTTACTTTCAGCTCTGCGTCGGGATTTAGCTTACTTTCAGCTCTGCGTCGGGATTTAGCTTACTTTCAGCTCTGCGTCGGGATTTAGCTTACTTTCAGCTCTGCGTCGGGATTTAGCTTACTTTCAGCTCTGCGTCGGGATTTAGCTTACTTTCAGCTCTGCGTCGGGACGTGCGTTGGGCTCTGCGTCGGGATTTAGCTTACTTTCAGCTCTGCGTCGGGATTTAGCTTACTTTCAGCTCTGCGTCGGGATTTAGCTTACTTTCAGCTCTGCGTCGGGATTTAGCTTACTTTCAGCTCTGCGTCGGGATTTAGCTTACTTTCAGCTCTGCGTCGGGATTTAGCTTACTTTCAGCTCTGCGTCGGGATTTAGCTTACTTTCAGCTCTGCGTCGGGATTTAGCTTACTTTCAGCTCTGCGTCGGGACGTGCGTTGGGCTCTGCGTCGGGATTTAGCTTACTTTCAGCTCTGCGTCGGGACGTGCGTTGGGCTCTGCGTCGGGATTTAGCTTACTTTCAGCTCTGCGTCGGGACGTGCGTTGGGCTCTGCGTCGGGATTTAGCTTACTTTCAGCTCTGCGTCGGGACGTGCGTTGGGCTCTGCGTCGGGACGTGCGTTGGGCTCTGCGTCGGGACGTGCGTTGGGCTCTGCGTCGGGACGTGCGTTGGGCTCTGCGTCGGGACGTGCGTTGGGCTCTGCGTCGGGACGTGCGTTGGGCTCTGCGTCGGGACGTGCGTTGGGCTCTGCGTCGGGACGTGCGTTGGGCTCTGCGTCGGGACGTGCGTTGGGCTCTGCGTCGGGACGTGCGTTGGGCTCTGCGTCGGGATTTAGCTTACTTTCAGCTCTGCGTCGGGACGTGCGTTGGGCTCTGCGTCGGGATTTAGCTTACTTTCAGCTCTGCGTCGGGACGTGCGTTGGGCTCTGCGTCGGGATTTAGCTTACTTTCAGCTCTGCGTCGGGACGTGCGTTGGGCTCTGCGTCGGGATTTAGCTTACTTTCAGCTCTGCGTCGGGACGTGCGTTGGGCTCTGCGTCGGGATTTAGCTTACTTTCAGCTCTGCGTCGGGACGTGCGTTGGGCTCTGCGTCGGGATTTAGCTTACTTTCAGCTCTGCGTCGGGACGTGCGTTGGGCTCTGCGTCGGGATTTAGCTTACTTTCAGCTCTGCGTCGGGACGTGCGTTGGGCTCTGCGTCGGGATTTAGCTTACTTTCAGCTCTGCGTCGGGACGTGCGTTGGGCTCTGCGTCGGGATTTAGCTTACTTTCAGCTCTGCGTCGGGACGTGCGTTGGGCTCTGCGTCGGGACGTGCGTTGGGCTCTGCGTCGGGACGTGCGTTGGGCTCTGCGTCGGGACGTGCGTTGGGCTCTGCGTCGGGACGTGCGTTGGGCTCTGCGTCGGGACGTGCGTTGGGCTCTGCGTCGGGACGTGCGTTGGGCTCTGCGTCGGGACGTGCGTTGGGCTCTGCGTCGGGACGTGCGTTGGGCTCTGCGTCGGGACGTGCGTTGGGCTCTGCGTCGGGACGTGCGTTGGGCTCTGCGTCGGGATTTAGCTTACTTTCAGCTCTGCGTCGGGACGTGCGTTGGGCTCTGCGTCGGGATTTAGCTTACTTTCAGCTCTGCGTCGGGACGTGCGTTGGGCTCTGCGTCGGGATTTAGCTTACTTTCAGCTCTGCGTCGGGACGTGCGTTGGGCTCTGCGTCGGGATTTAGCTTACTTTCAGCTCTGCGTCGGGACGTGCGTTGGGCTCTGCGTCGGGATTTAGCTTACTTTCAGCTCTGCGTCGGGACGTGCGTTGGGCTCTGCGTCGGGATTTAGCTTACTTTCAGCTCTGCGTCGGGACGTGCGTTGGGCTCTGCGTCGGGATTTAGCTTACTTTCAGCTCTGCGTCGGGACGTGCGTTGGGCTCTGCGTCGGGACGTGCGTTGGGCTCTGCGTCGGGACGTGCGTTGGGCTCTGCGTCGGGACGTGCGTTGGGCTCTGCGTCGGGACGTGCGTTGGGCTCTGCGTCGGGACGTGCGTTGGGCTCTGCGTCGGGACGTGCGTTGGGCTCTGCGTCGGGACGTGCGTTGGGCTCTGCGTCGGGACGTGCGTTGGGCTCTGCGTCGGGATTTAGCTTACTTTCAGCTCTGCGTCGGGACGTGCGTTGGGCTCTGCGTCGGGATTTAGCTTACTTTCAGCTCTGCGTCGGGACGTGCGTTGGGCTCTGCGTCGGGACGTGCGTTGGGCTCTGCGTCGGGACGTGCGTTGGGCTCTGCGTCGGGACGTGCGTTGGGCTCTGCGTCGGGACGTGCGTTGGGCTCTGCGTCGGGACGTGCGTTGGGCTCTGCGTCGGGACGTGCGTTGGGCTCTGCGTCGGGACGTGCGTTGGGCTCTGCGTCGGGACGTGCGTTGGGCTCTGCGTCGGGACGTGCGTTGGGCTCTGCGTCGGGACGTGCGTTGGGCTCTGCGTCGGGACGTGCGTTGGGCTCTGCGTCGGGACGTGCGTTGGGCTCTGCGTCGGGACGTGCGTTGGGCTCTGCGTCGGGACGCGCGTTGGGCGCTACGTCGGGACGCGCGTTGGGCGCTACGTCGGGACGCGCGTTGGGCGCTACGTCGGGACGCGCGTTGGGCGCTACGTCGGGATTTAGCTTCCTTTCAGCTCTGCGTCGGGACGCGCGTTGGGCTCTGCGTCGGGACGCGCGTTGGGCTCTGCGTCGGGACGCGCGTTGGGCGCTGCGTCGGGACGCGCGTTGGGCTCTGCGTCGGGACGCGCGTTGGGCGCTGCGTCGGGACGCGCGTTGGGCGCTACGTCGGGATTTAGCTTCCTTTCAGCTCTGCGTCGGGACGCGCGTTGGGCTCTGCGTCGGGACGCGCGTTGGGCTCTGCGTCGGGACGCGCGTTGGGCTCTGCGTCGGGACGCGCGTTGGGCTCTGCGTCGGGACGCGCGTTGGGCTCTGCGTCGGGATTTAGCTTCCTTTCAGCTCTGCGTCGGGATTTAGCTTCCTTTCAGCTCTGCGTCGGGATTTAGCTTCCTTTCAGCTCTGCGTCGGGATTTAGCTTCCTTTCAGCTCTGCGTCGGGATTTAGCTTCCTTTCAGCTCTGCGTCGGGATTTAGCTTCCTTTCAGCTCTGCGTCGGGATTTAGCTTCCTTTCAGCTCTGCGTCGGGATTTAGCTTCCTTTCAGCTCTGCGTCGGGATTTAGCTTCCTTTCAGCTCTGCGTCGGGATTTAGCTTCCTTTCAGCTCTGCGTCGGGATTTAGCTTCCTTTCAGCTCTGCGTCGGGACGCGCGTTGGGCTCTGCGTCGGGACGCGCGTTGGGCTCTGCGTCGGGACGCGCGTTGGGCTCTGCGTCGGGATTTAGCTTACTTTCAGCTCTGCGTCGGGATTTAGCTTCCTTTCAGCTCTGCGTCGGGATTTAGCTTCCTTTCAGCTCTGCGTCGGGATTTAGCTTACTTTCAGCTCTGCGTCGGGATTTAGCTTCCTTTCAGCTCTGCGTCGGGATTTAGCTTCCTTTCAGCTCTGCGTCGGGATTTAGCTTCCTTTCAGCTCTGCGTCGGGATTTAGCTTCCTTTCAGCTCTGCGTCGGGATTTAGCTTCCTTTCAGCTCTGCGTCGGGATTTAGCTTCCTTTCAGCTCTGCGTCGGGATTTAGCTTCCTTTCAGCTCTGCGTCGGGATTTAGCTTCCTTTCAGCTCTGCGTCGGGATTTAGCTTCCTTTCAGCTCTGCGTCGGGATTTAGCTTCCTTTCAGCTCTGCGTCGGGATTTAGCTTCCTTTCAGCTCTGCGTCGGGATTTAGCTTACTTTCAGCTCTGCGTCGGGATTTAGCTTACTTTCAGCTCTGCGTCGGGATTTAGCTTACTTTCAGCTCTGCGTCGGGACGCGCGTTGGGCTCTGCGTCGGGACGCGCGTTGGGCTCTGCGTCGGGACGCGCGTTGGGCTCTGCGTCGGGACGCGCGTTGGGCTCTGCGTCGGGACGCGCGTTGGGCTCTGCGTCGGGATTTAGCTTACTTTCAGCTCTGCGTCGGGATTTAGCTTACTTTCAGCTCTGCGTCGGGATTTAGCTTACTTTCAGCTCTGCGTCGGGATTTAGCTTACTTTCAGCTCTGCGTCGGGATTTAGCTTACTTTCAGCTCTGCGTCGGGATTTAGCTTACTTTCAGCTCTGCGTCGGGATTTAGCTTACTTTCAGCTCTGCGTCGGGATTTAGCTTACTTTCAGCTCTGCGTCGGGATTTAGCTTACTTTCAGCTCTGCGTCGGGATTTAGCTTACTTTCAGCTCTGCGTCGGGATTTAGCTTACTTTCAGCTCTGCGTCGGGATTTAGCTTACTTTCAGCTCTGCGTCGGGATTTAGCTTACTTTCAGCTCTGCGTCGGGATTTAGCTTACTTTCAGCTCTGCGTCGGGACGTGCGTTGGGCTCTGCGTCGGGACGTGCGTTGGGCTCTGCGTCGGGACGTGCGTTGGGCTCTGCGTCGGGACGTGCGTTGGGCTCTGCGTCTGTAGTTAGCTAACTTTCAGCTCTACGTCGGGACGTGCGTTGGGCGCTACGTCGGGACGTGCGTTGGGCGCTACGTCGGGATTTAGCTTCCTTTCAGCTCTACGTCGGGACGCGCGTTGGGCTCTGCGTCGGGACGCGCGTTGGGCTCTGCGTCGGGACGCAGCTTACGTTGGGCTCTGCGTCGGGACGCAGCTTACGTTGGGCTCTGCGTCGGGACGCAGCTTACGTTGGGCTCTGCGTCGGGACGCAGCTTACGTTGGGCTCTGCGTCGGGACGCAGCTTACGTTGGGCTCTGCGTCGGGACGCAGCTTACGTTGGGCTCTGCGTCGGGACGCAGCTTACGTTGGGCTCTGCGTCGGGACGCAGCTTACGTTGGGCTCTGCGTCGGGACGCAGCTTACTTTGGGCTCTGCGTCGGGACGCAGCTTACTTTGGGCTCTGCGTCGGGACGCAGCTTACTTTGGGCTCTGCGTCGGGACGCAGCTTACTTTGGGCTCTGCGTCGGGACGCAGCTTACTTTGGGCTCTGCGTCGGGACGCAGCTTACTTTCGGCTCTGCGTCGGGACGCAGCTTACTTTCGGCTCTGCGTCGGGACGCGCGTTGGGCTCTGCGTCTGTAGTTAGCTAACTTTCAGCTCTACGTCGGGACGCGCGTTGGGCGCTACGTCGGGACGCGCGTTGGGCGCTACGTCGGGACGCGCGTTGGGCGCTACGTCGGGACGTGCGTTGGGCGCTACGTCGGGATTTAGCTTCCTTTCAGCTCTACGTCGGGACGCGCGTTGGGCTCTACGTCGGGACGCGCGTTGGGCTCTACGTCGGGACGCGCGTTGGGCTCTACGTCGGGACGCGCGTTGGGCTCTACGTCGGGACGCGCGTTGGGCTCTACGTCGGGACGCGCGTTGGGCTCTGCGTCGGGATTTAGCTTACTTTCAGCTCTACGTCGGGACGCGCGTTGGGCTCTGCGTCGGCATTTAGCTTACTTTCAGCTCTGCGTCGGGACGCGCGTTGGGCTCTGCGTCGGCATTTAGCTTACTTTCAGCTCTGCGTCGGGACGCGCGTTGGGCTCTGCGTCGGGACGCGCGTTGGGCTCTGCGTCGGGACGCGCGTTGGGCTCTGCGTCGGGACGCGCGTTGGGCTCTGCGTCGGGACGCGCGTTGGGCTCTGCGTCGGGATTTAGCTTACTTTCAGCTCTGCGTCGGGACGCCCGTTGGGCTCTGCGTCGGGATTTAGCTTACTTTCAGCTCTGCGTCGGGACGCGCGTTGGGCTCTGCGTCGGGACGCGCGTTGGGCTCTGCGTCGGGACGCGCGTTGGGCTCTGCGTCGGGACGCGCGTTGGGCTCTGCGTCGGGATTTAGCTTACTTTCAGCTCTACGTCGGGACGCGCGTTGGGCTCTGCGTCGGCATTTAGCTTACTTTCAGCTCTGCGTCGGGACGCGCGTTGGGCTCTGCGTCGGCATTTAGCTTACTTTCAGCTCTGCGTCGGGACGCGCGTTGGGCTCTGCGTCGGGACGCGCGTTGGGCTCTGCGTCGGCATTTAGCTTACTTTCAGCTCTACGTCGGGACGCGCGTTGGGCTCTGCGTGGGGACGCGCGTTGGGCTCTGCGTGGGGACGCGCGTTGGGCTCTGCGTGGGGACGCGCGTTGGGCTCTGCGTGGGGACGCGCGTTGGGCTCTGCGTGGGGACGCGCGTTGGGCTCTGCGTGGGGACGCGCGTTGGGCTCTGCGTGGGGACGCGCGTTGGGCTCTGCGTGGGGACGCGCGTTGGGCTCTGCGTGGGGACGCGCGTTGGGCTCTGCGTCGGGACGCGCGTTGGGCTCTGCGTCGGGACGCGCGTTGGGCTCTGCGTCGGGACGCGCGTTGGGCTCTGCGTCGGGACGCGCGTTGGGCTCTGCGTCGGGACGCGCGTTGGGCTCTGCGTCGGGACGCGCGTTGGGCTCTGCGTCTGTAGTTAGCTAACTTTCAGCTCTACGTCGGGACGCGCGTTGGGCTCTGCGTCGGGACGCGCGTTGGGCTCTGCGTCGGGACGCGCGTTGGGCTCTGCGTCGGGACGCGCGTTGGGCTCTGCGTCGGGACGCGCGTTGGGCTCTGCGTCGGGACGCGCGTTGGGCTCTGCGTCGGGACGCGCGTTGGGCTCTGCGTCGGGACGCGCGTTGGGCTCTGCGTCGGGACGCGCGTTGGGCTCTGCGTCGGGACGCGCGTTGGGCTCTGCGTCGGGACGTGCGTTGGGCTCTGCGTCGGGACGTGCGTTGGGCTCTGCGTCTGTATTTAGCTAAGTTTCAGCTCTACGTCGGGACGTGCGTTGGGCTCTGCGTCTGTAGTTAGCTAAGTTTCAGCTCTACGTCGGGACGTGCGTTGGGCTCTGCGTCTGTAGTTAGCTAACTTTCAGCTCTACGTCGGGACGTGCGTTGGGCGCTACGTCGGGACGTGCGTTGGGCGCTACGTCGGGACGTGCGTTGGGCGCTACGTCGGGACGTGCGTTGGGCTCTACGTCGGGATTTAGCTTACTTTCAGCTCTACGTCGGGACGTGCGTTGGCCTCTACGTCGGCATTTAGCTTACTTTCAGCTCTACGTCGGGACGTGCGTTGGCCTCTACGTCGGCATTTAGCTTACTTTCAGCTCTACGTCGGGACGTGCGTTGGCCTCTACGTCGGCATTTAGCTTACTTTCAGCTCTACGTCGGGACGTGCGTTGGGCTCTACGTCGGGACGTGCGTTGGGCTCTACGTCGGGACGTGCGTTGGGCTCTACGTCGGGACGTGCGTTGGGCTCTACGTCGGGACGTGCGTTGGGCTCTACGTCGGGACGTGCGTTGGGCTCTACGTCGGGACGTGCGTTGGGCTCTACGTCGGGACGTGCGTTGGGCTCTACGTCGGGACGTGCGTTGGGCTCTACGTCGGGACGTGCGTTGGGCTCTACGTCGGGACGTGCGTTGGGCTCTACGTCGGGACGTGCGTTGGGCTCTACGTCGGGATTTAGCTTACTTTCAGCTCCACGTCGGGACGTGCGTTGGGCTCTACGTCGGGATTTAGCTTACTTTCAGCTCCACGTCGGGACGTGCGTTGGGCTCTACGACGGGATTTAGCTTACTTTCAGCTCCACGTCGGGACGTGCGTTGGGCTCTACGTCGGGATTTAGCTTACTTTCAGCTCCACGTCGGGCTCTACGTCGGGATTTAGCTTACTTTCAGCTCCACGTCGGGCTCTACGTCGGGATTTAGCTTACTTTCAGCTCCACGTCGGGACGTGCCTTGGGCTCTGCGTCGGGACGTGCCTTGGGCTCTGCGTCGGGACGTGCGTTGTCCTCTGCGTCGGGATTTAGCTTACTTTCAGCTCTACGTCGGGACGTG
The DNA here is from genome assembly GCF_034619465.1 of Leptosomus discolor. NCBI lineage: Eukaryota > Metazoa > Chordata > Aves > Leptosomiformes > Leptosomidae > Leptosomus > Leptosomus discolor. Next base: position 17,769,109 of record NC_141406.1, on the reverse strand, counting down.
CGTTGGCCTCTACGTCGGGACGTGCGTTGGCCTCTACGTCGGGACGTGCGTTGGCCTCTACGTCGGGACGTGCGTTGGCCTCTACGTCGGGACGTGCGTTGGCCTCTACGTCGGGACGTGCGTTGGGCTCTACGTCGGGACGTGCGATGGCCTCTACGTCGGGATTTAGCTTACACTCAGCTCTACGTCGGGACGTGCGTTGGGCTCTACGTCGGGACGTGCGTTGGGCTCTACGTCGGGACGTGCGTTGGGCTCTACGTCGGGACGTGCGTTGGGCTCTACGTCGGGACGTGCGTTGGGCTCTACGTCGGGACGTGCGTTGGGCTCTACGTCGGGACGTGCGTTGGGCTCTACGTCGGGACGTGCGTTGGGCTCTACGTCGGGACGTGCGTTGGGCTCTACGTCGGGACGTGCGTTGGGCTCTACGTCGGGACGTGCGTTGGGCTCTACGTCGGGACGTGCGTTGGGCTCTACGTCGGGACGTGCGTTGGGCTCTACGTCGGGACGTGCGTTGGGCTCTACGTCGGGATTTAGCTTACTTTCAGCTCCACGTCGGGATTTAGCTTACTTTCAGCTCCACGTCGGGATTTAGCTTACTTTCAGCTCCACGTCGTGACGTGCGTTGGGCTCTACGTCGGGATTTAGCTTACTTTCAGCTCCACGTCGGGCTCTACGTCGGGATTTAGCTTACTTTCAGCTCCACGTCGGGACGTGCCTTGGGCTCTGCGTCGGGACGTGCCTTGGGCTCTGCGTCGGGACGTGCGTTGTCCTCTGCGTCGGGATTTAGCTTACTTTCAGCTCTACGTCGGGACGTGCGTTGGCCTCTACGTCGGGACGTGCGTTGGCCTCTACGTCGGGACGTGCGTTGGCCTCTACGTCGGGACGTGCGTTGGCCTCTACGTCGGGACGTGCGTTGGCCTCTACGTCGGGACGTGCGTTGGGCTCTACGTCGGGACGTGCGATGGCCTCTACGTCGGGATTTAGCTTACACTCAGCTCTACGTCGGGACGTGCGTTGGCCTCTACGTCGGGATTTAGCTTACTTTGAGCTCTACGTCGGGACGTGCGTTGGGCTCTACGTCGGGACGTGCGTTGGGCTCTACGTCGGGACGTGCGTTGGGCTCTACGTCGGGACGTGCGTTGGGCTCTACGTCGGGACGTGCGTTGGGCTCTACGTCGGGACGTGCGTTGGGCTCTACGTCGGGATTTAGCTTACTTTCAGCTCTACGTCGGGATTTAGCTTACTTTCAGCTCTAGGTCGGGATTTAGCTTACTTTGAGCTCTGCGTCGGGATTTAGCTTACTTTGAGCTCTACGTCGGGATTTAGCTTACTTTGAGCTCTACGTCGGGATTTAGCTTACTTTGAGCTCTACGTCGGGATTTAGCTTACTTTGAGCTCTACGTCGGGATTTAGCTTACTTTGAGCTCTACGTCGGGATTTAGCTTACTTTGGGCTCTACGTCGGGACGTGCGTTGGGCTCTACGTCGGGACGTGCGTTGGGCTCTACGTCGGGACGTGCGTTGGGCTCTACGTCGGGACGTGCGTTGGGCTCTACGTCGGGACGTGCGTTGGGCTCTACGTCGGGACGTGCGTTGGGCTCTACGTCGGGATTTAGCTTACTTTCAGCTCTACGTCGGGATTTAGCTTACTTTCAGCTCTACGTCGGGATTTAGCTTACTTTCAGCTCTACGTCGGGATTTAGCTTACTTTGAGCTCTACGTCGGGACGCGCGTTGGGCTCTACGTCGGGACGCGCGTTGGCCTCTACGTCGGGATTTAGCTTACTTTCAGCTCTACGTCGGGACGCGCGTTGGGCGCTACGTCGGGACGCGCGTTGGGCGCTACGTCGGGACGCGCGTTGGGCGCTACGTCGGGACGCGCGTTGGGCGCTACGTCGGGACGCGCGTTGGGCGCTACGTCGGGACGCGCGTTGGGCGCTACGTCGGGACGCGCGTTGGGCGCTACGTCGGGCTCTACGTCGGGACGCGCGTTGGGCTCTACGTCGGGACGCGCGTTGGGCTCTACGTCGGGACGCGCGTTGGCCTCTACGTCGGGATTTAGCTTACTTTCAGCTCTACGTCGGGACGCGCGTTGGGCGCTACGTCGGGACGCGCGTTGGGCGCTACGTCGGGACGCGCGTTGGGCGCTACGTCGGGACGCGCGTTGGGCGCTACGTCGGGACGCGCGTTGGGCGCTACGTCGGGACGCGCGTTGGGCGCTACGTCGGGACGCGCGTTGGGCGCTACGTCGGGACGCGCGTTGGGCGCTACGTCGGGCTCTACGTCGGGACGCGCGTTGGGCTCTACGTCGGGACGCGCGTTGGGCTCTACGTCGGGACGCGCGTTGGGCTCTACGTCGGGACGCGCGTTGGGCTCTACGTCGGGACGCGCGTTGGGCTCTACGTCGGGACGCGCGTTGGGCTCTACGTCGGGATTTAGCTTACTTTCAGCTCTACGTCGGGATTTAGCTTACTTTCAGCTCTGCGTCGGGATTTAGCTTCCTTTGAGCTCTGCGTCGGGATTTAGCTTCCTTTGAGCTCTGCGTCGGGATTTAGCTTCCTTTGAGCTCTGCGTCGGGATTTAGCTTCCTTTGAGCTCTGCGTCGGGATTTAGCTTCCTTTGAGCTCTGCGTCGGGATTTAGCTTCCTTTGAGCTCTGCGTCGGGATTTAGCTTCCTTTGAGCTCTGCGTCGGGATTTAGCTTACTTTGAGCTCTGCGTCGGGACGCGCGTTGGGCTCTACGTCGGGACGCGCGTTGGCCTCTACGTCGGGATTTAGCTTACTTTCAGCTCTACGTCGGGACGCGCGTTGGGCGCTACGTCGGGACGCGCGTTGGGCGCTACGTCGGGACGCGCGTTGGGCGCTACGTCGGGACGCGCGTTGGGCGCTACGTCGGGACGCGCGTTGGGCGCTACGTCGGGACGCGCGTTGGGCGCTACGTCGGGATTTAGCTTACTTTCAGCTCTACGTCGGGACGCGCGTTGGGCTCTACGTCGGGACGCGCGTTGGGCTCTACGTCGGGACGCGCGTTGGGCTCTACGTCGGGACGCGCGTTGGGCTCTGCGTCGGGACGCGCGTTGGGCTCTGCGTCGGGACGCGCGTTGGGCTCTGCGTCGGGACGCGCGTTGGGCTCTGCGTCGGGACGCGCGTTGGGCTCTGCGTCGGGACGCGCGTTGGGCTCTGCGTCGGGACGCGCGTTGGGCTCTGCGTCGGGACGCGCGTTGGGCTCTGCGTCGGGACGCGCGTTGGGCTCTGCGTCGGGACGCGCGTTGGGCTCTGCGTCGGGACGCGCGTTGGGCTCTACGTCTGTAGTTAGCTAACTTTCAGCTCTACGTCGGGACGTGCGTTGGGCTCTACGTCGGGACGTACGTTGGGCTCTACGTCGGGACGTGCGTTGGGCTCTACGTCGGGACGTGCGTTGGGCTCTACGTCGGGACGTGCGTTGGGCTCTACGTCGGGATTTAGCTTACTTTCAGCTCTACGTCGGGACGTGCGTTGGGCTCTACGTCGGGACGTGCGTTGGGCTCTACGTCGGGACGTGCGTTGGGCTCTACGTCGGGGCGTGCGTTGGGCTCTACGTCGGGACGTGCGTTGGGCTCTACGTCTGTAGTTAGCTAACTTTCAGCTCTACGTCGGGACGCGCGTTGGGCGCTACGTCGGGACGCGCGTTTATGCGCTACGTCGGGACGCGCGTTGGGCGCTACGTCGGGACGCGCGTTGGGCGCTACGTCGGGACGCGCGTTGGGCTCTACGTCGGGACGCGCGTTGGGCTCTACGTCGGGACGCGCGTTGGGCTCTACGTCGGGATTTAGCTTACTTTCAGCTCTACGTCGGGACGCGCGTTGGGCTCTACGACGGGACGCGCGTTGGTCTCTACGACGGGACGCGCGTTGGGCTCTACGTCGGGACGCGCGTTGGGCTCTACGTCGGGACGCGCGTTGGGCTCTACGTCGGGACGCGCGTTGGGCTCTACGTCGGGACGCGCGTTGGGCTCTACGTCTGTAGTTAGTTAACTTTCAGCTCTACGTCGGGACGTGCGTTGGGCTCTACGTCTGTAGTTATCTAACTTTCAGCTCTACGTCGGGACGCGCGTTGGGCTCTACGTCTGTAGTTAGCTAACTTTCAGCTCTACGTCGGGACCTGCGTTGGGCTCTACGTCTGTAGTTAGCTAACTTTCAGCTCTACGTCGGGACGCGCGTTGGGCGCTACGTCGGGACGCGCGTTGGGCGCTACGTCGGGACGCGCGTTGGGCGCTACGTCGGGACGCGCGTTGGGCGCTACGTCGGGACGCGCGTTGGGCTCTACGTCGGGATTTAGCTTACTTTCAGCTCTACGTCGGGACGCGCGTTGGGCTCTACGACGGGATTTAGCTTACTTTCAGCTCTACGTCGGGACGCGCGTTGGGCTCTACGACGGGATTTAGCTTACTTTCAGCTCTACGTCGGGACGCGCGTTGGGCTCTACGTCGGGACGCGCGTTGGGCTCTACGTCGGGACGCGCGTTGGGCTCTACGTCGGGACGCGCGTTGGGCTCTACGTCGGGATTTAGATTACTTTTAGCTCTACGTCGGGACGCGCGTTGGGCTCTACGTCGGGACGCGCGTTGGGCTCTACGTCGGGACGCGCGTTGGGCTCTACGTCGGGACGCGCGTTGGGCTCTACGTCGGGACGCGCGTTGGGCTCTACGTCGGGACGCGCGTTGGGCTCTACGCCTGTAGTTAGCTAACTTTCGGCTCTACGTCGGGACGCGCGTTGGGCTCTACGCCTGTAGTTAGCTAACTTTCGTCTCTACGTCGGGACGCGCGTTGGGCTCTACGCCTGTAGTTAGCTAACTTTCGTCTCTACGTCGGGACGCGCGTTGGGCTCTACGCCTGTAGTTAGATAACTTTCGTCTCTACGTCGGGACGCGCGTTGGGCTCTACGTCTGTAGTTAGATAACTTTCGTCTCTACGTCGGGACGCGCGTTGGGCTCTACGTCGGGACGCGCGTTGGGCTCTACGTCGGGACGCGCGTTGGGCTCTACGTCGGGACGCGCGTTGGGCTCTACGTCTCTAGTTAGCTAACTTTCAGCTTTACGTCGGGACGTGCGTTGGGCTCTACGGCTTTAGTTAGCTAACTTTCAGCTCTACGTCGAGACGTGCGTTGGGCGCTATGTCGGGATGTGCGTTGGGCTCTATGTCGGGACGTGCGTTGGCTTCTATGTCGGGATTTAGCTTACTTTCAGCTCTACGTCGGGACGTGCGTGGGGCGGTACGTCGGGACGAGCGTTGGGCTCTACGTCGGGACATGCGTTGGGCTCTACGTCGGGACGTGCGTTGGCTTCTATGTCGGGATTTAGCTTACTTTCAGCTCTACGTCGGGACGTGCGTTGGCCTCTACGTCGGGACGTGCGTTGGGCTCTAGGTCTGTAGTTAGCTAACTTTCAGCTGTACGTCGGGACGTGCGTTGGGCTCTACGTCTGCAGTTAGCTAACTTTCAGCTCTACGTCGGGACGTGCGTTGGGCGCTACGTCTGTAGTTAGCTAACTTTGAGCTCTACGTCGGGACGTGCGTTGGGCGCTACGTCGGGACGTGCGTTGGGCGCTACGTCGGGACGTGCGTTGGGCGCTACGTCGGGACGTGCGTTGGGCTCTACGTCGGGACGTGCGTTGGGCTCTACGTCGGGACGTGCGTTGGGCTCTGCGTCGGGACGTGCGTTGGGCTCTACGTCTGTAGTTAGCTAACTTTCAGCTCTACGTCGGGACGTGCGTTGGGCTCTACGTCGGGACGTGCGTTGGGCTCTACGTCGGGACGTACGTTGGGCTCTACGTCGGGACGTGCGTTGGGCTCTACGTCGGGACGTGCGTTGGGCTCTACGTCGGGACGTGCGTTGGGCTCTACGTCAGGATTTAGCTTACTTTCAGCTCTACGTCGGGACGTGCGTTGGGCTCTACGTCGGGACGTGCGTTGGGCTCTACGTCGGGACGTGCGTTGGGCTCTACGTCGGGACGTGCGTTGGGCTCTACGTCGGGACGTGCGTTGGGCTCTACGTCGGGACGTGCGTTGGGCTCTACGTCGGGACGTGCGTTGGGCTCTACGTCTGTAGTTAGCTAACTTTCAGCTCTACGTCGGGACGTGCGTTGGGCACTACGTCGGGACGTGCGTTGGGCGCTACGTCGGGACGTGCGTTGGGCTCTACGTCGGGACGTGCGTTGGGCGCTACGTCGGGACGTGCGTTGGGCTCTACGTCGGGACGTGCGTTGGGCTCTACGTCGGGACGTGCGTTGGGCTCTACGTCGGGACGTGCGTTGGGCTCTACGTCTGTAGTTAGCTAACTTTCAGCTCTACGTCGGGACGTGCGTTGGGCGCTACGTCGGGACGTGCGTTGGGCTCTACGTCGGGATTTAGCTTACTTTCAGCTCTACGTCGGGACGTGCGTTGGGCTCTACGTCGGGACGTGCGTTGGGCTCTACGTCTGTAGTTAGCTAATTTTCAGCTCTACTTCGGGACGTGCGTTGGGCTCTACGTCTGTAGTTAGCTAACTTTCAGCTCTACGTCGGGACGTGCGTTGGGCTCTACGTCGGGACGTGCGTTGTGCTCTACGTCGGGACGTGCGTTGGGCTCTACGTCGGGATTTAGCTAACTTTCAGCTCTACGTCGGGACGTGCGTTGGGCTCTACGTCGGGACGTGCGTTGGGCTCTACGTCGGGACGTGCGTTGGGCTCTACGTCGGGACGTGCGTTGGGCTCTACGTCGGGACGTGCGTTGGGCTCTACGTCGGGATTTAGCTTAATTTCAGCTCTAGGTCGGGACGTGCGTTGGGCTCTACGTCGGGACGTGCGTTGGGCTCTACGTCGGGACGTGCGTTGGGCTCTACGTCGGGACGTGCGTTGGGCTCTACGTCTGTAGTTAGCTAACTTTCAGCTCTACGTCGGGACGTGCGTTGGGAGCTACTTCGGGACGTGCGTTGGGCGCTACGTCGGGACGTGCGTTGGGCGCTACGTCGGGACGTGCGTTGGGCGCTACGTCGGGACGTGCGTTGGGCGCTACGTCGGGATTTAGCTTACTTTCAGCTCTACGTCGGGACGTGCGTTGGGCTCTACGTCGGGACGTGCGTTGGGCTCTACGTCGGGACGTGCGTTGGGCTCTACGTCGGGACGTGCGTTGGGCTCTACGTCGGGATTTAGCTTACTTTAAGCTCTACGTCGGGACGTGCGTTGGCCTCTACGTCGGGACGTGCGTTGGCCTCTACGTCGGGACGTGCGTTGGCCTCTACGTCGGGACGTGCGTTGGCCTCTACGTCGGGATTTAGCTTACTTTCAGCACTACGTCGGGACGCGCGTTGGCCTCTACGTCGGTACGTGCGTTTGCCTCCACGTCGTGATTTCGTTTACTTTCAGCTCTACGTCGGGACGTGCGTTGGCCTCTACGTCGGTACGTGCGTTGGCCTCTACGTCGGTACGTGCGTTTGCCTCTACGTCGGGATTTAGCTTACTTTCAGCTCTACGTCGGGACGTGCGTTGGGCTCTACGTTGGGATTTAGCTTACTTTCAGCTCTACGTCGGGACGTGCGTTGGGCTCTACGTCGGGACGTGCGTTGGGCTCTACGTCGGGACGTGCGTTGGGCTCTACGTCGGGACGTGCGGTGGGCTCTACGTCGGGACGTGCGGTGGGCTCTACGTCGGGACGTGCGTTGGGCTCTACGTCGGAACGTGCTTTGGGCTCTACGTCTGTAGTTAGCTAACCTTCAGCTCTACATCGGGACGTGCGTTGGGCTCTACGTCGGGACGTGCGTTGGGCTCTACGTCGGGACGTGCGTTGGGCTCTACGTCGGGACGTGCGTTGGGCTCTACGTCGGGTTTTAGCTTACTTTTAGCTCTACGTCGTGACGTGCGTTCGCTTCTACGTCGGGATTTAGCTTACTTTCAGCTCTTCGTCGGGACGTGCGTTGGGCTCTACGTCGGGACGTGCGTTGGGCTCTACGTCGGGACGTGCGTTGGGCTCTACGTCGGGACGTGCGTTGGGCTCTACGTCGGGACGTGCGTTGGGCTCTACGTCGGGACGTGCGTTGGGCTCTACGTCGGGACGTGTGTTGAGCTCTACGTCTGTAGTTAGCTAACTTTCAGCTCTACGTCGGTACGTGCATTGGGCTCTACGTCTGTAGTTAGCTAACTTACAGCTCTACGTCGGGATGTGCGTTGTGCTCTACGTCTGTAGTTAGCTAACTTTCAGCTCTACGTCGGGACGTGCGTTGGGCGCTACGTCGGGACGTGCGTTGGGCTCTACGTCGGGACGTGCGTTGGGCTCTACGTCGGGATTTAGCTTACTTTCAGCTCTACGTCGGGACGTGCGTTGGGCTCTACGTCGGGACGTGCGTTGGACTCTACGTCGGGACGTGCGTTGGGCTCTACGTGTGTAGTTAGCCAACTTTCAGCTGTACGTCGGGACGTGCGTTGGGCTCTACGTCGGGACGTGCGTTGGGCTCTACGTCGGGACGTGCGTTGGGCTCTACGTCGGGACGTGCGTTGGGCTCTACGTCGGGACGTGCGTTGGGCTCTACGTCGGGACGTGCGTTGGGCTCTACGTCGGGACGTGCGTTGGGCTCTACGTCGGGACGTGCGTTGGGCTCTACGTCGGGACGTGCGTTGGGCTCTACGTCGGGACGTGCGTTGGGCTCTACGTCTGTATTTAGCTAACTTTCAGCTCTACGTCGGGACGTGCGTTGGGCTCTACGTCGGGACGTGCGTTGGGCTCTACGTCGGGACGTGCGTTGGGCTCTACGTCGGGATTTAGCTTACTTTCAGCTCTACGTCGGGACGTGCGTTGGGCTCTACGTCGGGACGTGCGTTGGGCTCTACGTCGGGACGTGCGTTGGGCTCTACGTCGGGACGTGCGTTGGGCTCTACGTCGGTTTTTAGCTTACTTTCAGCTCTACGTTGGGATTTAGCTTACTTTCAGCTCTACGTCGGGACGTGCGTTGGGCTCTACGTCGGGACGTGCGTTGGGATCTACGTCGGGACGTGTGTTGAGCTCTACGTCTGTAGTTAGCTAACTTTCAGCTCTACGTCAGGACGTGCATTGGGCTCTACGTCTGTAGTTAGCTGACTTTTAGGTCTACGTCGGGACGTGCGTTGTGCTCTACGTCGGGACGTGCGTTGGACTCTACGTCGGGACGTGCGTTGGGCTCTACGTGTGTAGTTAGCCAACTTTCAGCTGTACGTCGGGACGTGCGTTGGGCTCTACGTCGGGACGTGCGTTGGGCTCTACGTCGGGACGTGCGTTGGGCTCTACGTCGGGACGTGCGTTGGGCTCTACGTCTGTATTTAGCTAACTTTCAGCTCTACGTCGGGACGTGCGTTGGGCTCTACGTCGGGACGTGCGTTGGGCTCTACGTCGGGATTTAGCTTACTTTCAGCTCTACGTCGGGACGTGCGTTGGGCTCTACGTCGGGACGTGCGTTGGGCTCTACGTCGGGACGTGCGTTGGGCTCTACGTCGGGACGTGCGTTGGGCTCTACGTCGGGATTTAGCTTACTTTCAGCTCTACGTTGGGATTTAGCTTACTTTCAGCTCTACGTCGGGACGTGCGTTGGGCTCTACGTCGGGACGTGCGTTGGGATCTACGTCGGGACGTGTGTTGAGCTCTACGTCTGTAGTTAGCTAACTTTCAGCTCTACGTCAGGACGTGCATTGGGCTCTACGTCTGTAGTTAGCTGACTTTTAGGTCTACGTCGGGACGTGCGTTGTGCTCTACGTCTGTATTTAGCTAACTTTCAGCTCTACGTCGGGACGTGCGTTGGGCGCTACGTCGGTACTTGCGTTGGGCTCTACGTTGGGACGTGCGTTGGGCTCTACGTCGGGACGCGCGTTGGGCTGTACGTCTGTAGTTAGCTAACTTTCAGCTCTACGTCGGGACGCGCGTTGGGCTCTTCGTCTGTAGTTAGCTAACTTTCAGCTCTACGTCGGGACGTGCGTTGGGCTCTACGTCGGGACGTGCGTTGGGCTCTACGTCGGGACGTTCATTGAACTCTACGTCGGGACGTGCGTTGGCCTCTACGTCGGGATTTAGCTTACATTCAGCTCTACGTCGGGACGCGCGTTGGGCTCTACGACGGGACGCGCGTTGGGCTCTACGACGGGACGCGCGTTGGGCTCTACGACGGGACGCGCGTTGGGCTCTACGACGGGTCGCGCGTTGGGCTCTACGTCGGGAGGCGCGTTGGGCTCTACGTCGGGACGTGCGTTGGGCTCTACGTCGGGACGTGCGTTGGGCTCTACGTCGGGACGTGCGTTCGGCTCTACGTCTGTAGTTAGCTAACTTTCAGCTCTACGTCGGGACGTGCGTTGGGCGCTACGTCGGGACGTGCGTTGGGCGCTACGTCGGGACGTGCGTTGGGCGCTACGTCGGGACGTGCGTTGGGCGCTACGTCGGGACGTGCGTTGGGCGCTACGTCGGGACGTGCGTTGGGCTCTACGTCTGTAGTTAGCTAACCTTCAGCTCTACGTCGGGACGTGCGTTGGGCTCTACGTCGGGACGTGCGTTGGGCTCTACGTCGGGACGTGCGTTGGGCTCTACGTCGGGACGTGCGTTGGCCTCTACGTCGGGATTTAGCTTACTTTCAGCTCTACGTCGGGACGTGCGTTGGGCTCTACGTCGGGATTTAGCTTACTTTCAGCTCTACGTCGGGACGTGCGTTGGGCTCTACGTCGGGACGTGCGTTGGGCTCTACGTCTGTAGTTAGCTAACCTTCAGCTCTACGTCGGGACGTGCGTTGGGCTCTACGTCGGGACGTGCGTTGGGCTCTACGTCTGTAGTTAGCCAACTTTCAGCTCTACGTCGGGACGTGCGTTGGGCTCTACGTCGGGACGTGCGTTGGGCTCTACGTTGGGATTTAGCTTACTTTCAGCTCTACGTCGGGACGTGCGTTGGCCTCTACGTCGGGATTTAGCTTACTTTCAGCTCTACGTCGGGACGTGCGTTGGCCTCTACGTCGGGATTTAGCTTACTTTCAGCTCTACGTCGGGACGGCGTTGGACTCTACGTCGGGACGTGCGTTGGGCTCTACGTCGGGACGTGCGTTGGGCTCTACGTCGGGACGTGCATTGGGCTCTACGTCTGTAGTTAGCTAACTTTCAGCTCTACGTCGGGACGTGCGTTGGGCTCTACGTGTGTAGTTAGCTAACTTTCAGCTCTACGTTGGGACTTGCGTTGGGCTCTACGTCTGTAGTTAGCTAACTTTCAGCTCTACGTCGGGACGTGCGTTGGGCGCTACGTCGGGATGTGCGTTGGGCTCTACGTCGGGACGTGCGTTGGCCTCTACGTCGGGACGTGCGTTGGCCTCTACGTCGGGACGTGCGTTGGCCTCTACGTCGGGACGTGCGTTGGCCTCTACGTCGGGATTTAGCTTACTTTCAGCTCTACGTCGGGACGTGCGTTGGCCTCTACGTCGGGATTTAGCTTACTTTCAGCTCTACGTCGGGACGTGCGTTGGGCTCTACGTTGGGATTTAGCTTACTTTCAACTCTACGTCGGGACGTGCGTTGGGCTCTACGTCGGGACGTGCGTTGGGCTCTACGTCGGGACGTGCGTTGGGCTCTACGTCGGGACGTGCGTTGGGCTCTACGTCGGGACGTGCGTTGGGCTCTACGTCTGTAGTTAGCTAACCTTCAGCTCTACATCGGGACGTGCGTTGGGCTCTACGTCGGGACGTGCGTTGGGCTCTACGTCTGTAGTTAGCCAACTTTCAGCTCTACGTCGGGACGTGCGTTGGGCTCTACGTCGGGACGTGCGTTAGCCTCTACGTCGGGATTTAGCTTACTTTCAGCTTTACGTCGGGACGTGCGTTGGCCTCTACGTCGGGATTTAGGTTACTTTCAGCTCTACGTCGGGACGTGCGTTGGGCTCTACGTCGGGACGTGCGTTGGGCTCTACGTCGGGACGTGCGTTGGGCTGTACGTCTGTAGTTAGCTAACTTTGAGCTCTACGTCGGGACGTGCATTGGGCTCTACGTCTGTAGTTAGCTAACTTTGAGCTCTACGTCGGCACGTGCGTTGGGCTCTACATCTGTAGTTAGCTAACTTTCAGCTCTACGTCGGGACGTGCGTTGGGCGCTACGTCGGGACGTGCGTTGGGCTCTACGTCGAGACGTGCGTTGGGCTCTACGTCGAGACGTGCGTTGGGCTCTACGTCGGGACGTGCGTTGGGCTATACGTCGGGATTTAGCTTACTTTCAGCTCTACGTCGGGACGTGCGTTGGGCTCTACGTCGGGACGTGCGTTGGGCTCTACGTCGGGACGTGCGTTGGGCTCTACGTCTGGACGTGCGTTGGGCTCTACGTCGGGACGTGCGTTGGCCTCTACGGCGGGACGTGCGTTGGCCTCTACGTCGGGATTTAGCTTACTTTCAGCTCTACGTCGGGACGTGCGTTGGGCTCTACGTCAGGACGTGCGTTGGGCTCTACGTCTGTAGTTAGCTAACTTTCAGCTCTACGTCGGGACGTGCGTTGTCCTCTACGTCGGGACGTGCGTTGGGCTCTACGTCGGGACGTGCGTTGGGCTCTACGTCGGGACGTGCGGTGGGCTCTACGTCGGGACGTGCGGTGGGCTCTACGTCGGGACGTGCGTTGGGCTCTACGTCGGAACGTGCTTTGGGCTCTACGTCTGTAGTTAGCTAACCTTCAGCTCTACATCGGGACGTGCGTTGGGCTCTACGTCGGGACGTGCGTTGGGCTCTACGTCGGGACGTGCGTTGGGCTCTACGTCGGGACGTGCGTTGGGCTCTACGTCGGGACGTGCGTTGGGCTCTACGTCGGGACGTGCGTTGGGCTCTACGTCGGGACGTGCGTTGGGCTCTACGTCGGGTTTTAGCTTACTTTTAGCTCTACGTCGTGACGTGCGTTGGCTTCTACGTCGGGATTTAGCTTACTTTCAGCTCTTCGTCGGGACGTGCGTTGGGCTCTACGTCGGGACGTGCGTTGGGCTCTACGTCGGGACGTGCGTTGAGCTCTACGTCTGTAGTTAGCTAACTTTCAGCTCTACGTCGGTACGTGCATTGGGCTCTACGTCTGTAGTTAGCTAACTTACAGCTCTACGTCGGGACGTGCGTTGTGCTCTACGTCTGTAGTTAGCTAACTTTCAGCTCTACGTCGGGACGTGCGTTGGGCGCTACGTCGGGACGTGCGTTGGGCTCTACGTCGGGACGTGCGTTGGGCTCTACGTTGGGATTTAGCTTACTTTCAGCTCTACGTCGGGACGTGCGTTGGGCTCTACGTCGGGACGTGCGTTGGACTCTACGTCGGGACGTGCGTTGGGCTCTACGTGTGTAGTTAGCCAACTTTCAGCTGTACGTCGGGACGTGCGTTGGGCTCTACGTCGGGACGTGCGTTGGGCTCTACGTCGGGACGTGCGTTGGGCTCTACGTCGGGACGTGCGTTGGGCTCTACGTCGGGACGTGCGTTGGGCTCTACGTCGGGACGTGCGTTGGGCTCTACGTCGGGACGTGCGTTGGGCTCTACGTCGGGACGTGCGTTGGGCTCTACGTCTGTATTTAGCTAACTTTCAGCTCTACGTCGGGACGTGCGTTGGGCTCTACGTCGCGACGTGCGTTGGGCTCTACGTCGGGATTTAGCTTACTTTCAGCTCTACGTCGGGACGTGCGTTGGGCTCTACGTCGGGACGTGCGTTGGGCTCTACGTCGGGACGTGCGTTGGGCTCTACGTCGGGATTTAGCTTACTTTCAGCTCTACGTTGGGATTTAGCTTACTTTCAGCTCTACGTCGGGACGTGCGTTGGGCTCTACGTCGGGACGTGCGTTGGGATCTACGTCGGGACGTGTGTTGAGCTCTACGTCTGTAGTTAGCTAACTTTCAGCTCTACGTCAGGACGTGCATTGGGCTCTACGTCTGTAGTTAGCTGACTTTTAGGTCTACGTCGGGACGTGCGTTGTGCTCTACGTCTGTATTTAGCTAACTTTCAGCTCTACGTCGGGACGTGCGTTGGGCGCTACGTCGGTACTTGCGTTGGGCTCTACGTTGGGACGTGCGTTGGGCTCTACGTCGGGACGCGCGTTGGGCTGTACGTCTGTAGTTAGCTAACTTTCAGCTCTACGTCGGGACGCGCGTTGGGCTCTTCGTCTGTAGTTAGCTAACTTTCAGCTCTACGTCGGGACGTGCGTTGGGCTCTACGTCAAGAGGTGCGTTGGGCTCTACGTCGGGATTTAGCTTACTTTCAGCTCTACGTCGGAACGTGCGTTGGGCTCTACGTCGGGACGTGCGTTGGGCTCTACGTCGGGACGTTCATTGGGCTCTACGTCGGGACGTGCGTTGGCCTCTACGTCGGGATTTAGCTTACATTCAGCTCTACGTCGGGACGCGCGTTGGGCTCTACGACGGGACGCGCGTTGGGCTCTACGACGGGACGCGCGTTGGGCTCTACGACGGGTCGCGCGTTGGGCTCTACGTCGGGAGGCACGTTGGGCTCTACGTCGGGACGTGCGTTGGGCTCTACGTCGGGACGTGCGTTGGGCTCTACGTCGGGACGTGCGTTGGGCTCTACGTCGGGACGTGCGTTCGGCTCTACGTCTGTAGTTAGCTAACTTTCAGCTCTACGTCGGGACGTGCGTTGGGCGCTACGTCGGGACGTGCGTTGGGCGCTACGTCGGGACGTGCGTTGGGCGCTACGTCGGGACGTGCGTTGGGCGCTACGTCGGGACGTGCGTTGGGCGCTACGTCGGGACGTGCGTTGGGCGCTACGTCTGTAGTTAGCTAACCTTCAGCTCTACGTCGGGACGTGCGTTGGGCTCTACGTCGGGACGTGCGTTGGGCTCTACGTCGGGACATGCGTTGGGCTCTACGTCGGGACGTGCGTTGGCCTCTACGTCGGGATTTAGCTTACTTTCAGCTCTACGTCGGGACGTGCGTTGGGCTCTACGTTGGGATTTAGCTTACTTTCAGCTCTACGTCGGGACGTGCATTGGGCTCTACGTCGGGACGTGCGTTGGGCTCTACGTCTGTAGTTAGCTAACCTTCAGCTCTACATCGGGACGTGCGTTGGGCTCTACATCGGGACGTGCGTTGGGCTCTACGTCGGGACGTGCGTTGGGCTCTACGTCTGTAGTTAGCCAACTTTCAGCTCTACGTCGGGACGTGCGTTGGGCTCTACGTCGGGACGTGCGTTGGGCTCTACGTTGGGATTTAGCTTACTTTCAGCTCTACGTCGGGACGTGCGTTGGCCTCTACGTCGGGATTTAGCTTACTTTCAGCTCTACGTCGGGACGTGCGTTGGCCTCTACGTCGGGATTTAGCTTACTTTCAGCTCTACGTCGGGACGGCGTTGGACTCTACGTCGGGACGTGCGTTGGGCTCTACGTCGGGACGTGCGTTGGGCTCTACGTCGGGACGTGCGTTGGGCTCTACGTCGGGACGTGCATTGGGCTCTACGTCTGTAGTTAGCTAACTTTCAGCTCTACGTCGGGACGTGCGTTGGGCTCTACGTGTGTAGTTAGCTAACTTTCAGCTCTACGTTGGGACTTGCGTTGGGCTCTACGTCTGTAGTTAGCTAACTTTCAGCTCTACGTCGGGATGTGCGTTGGGCGCTACGTCGGGACGTGCGTTGGCCTCTACGTCGGGACGTGCGTTGGCCTCTACGTCGGGACGTGCGTTGGCCTCTACGTCGGGACGTGCGTTGGCCTCTACGTCGGGATTTAGCTTACTTTCAGCTCTACGTTGGGACGTGCGTTGGCCTCTACGTCGGGACGTGCGTTGGCGTCTACGTCGGGATTTAGCTTACTTTCAGCTCTACGTCGGGACGTGCGTTGGGCTCTACGTTGGGATTTAGCTTACTTTCAACTCTACGTCGGGACGTGCGTTGGGCTCTACGTCGGGACGTGCGTTGGGCTCTACGTCGGGACGTGCGTTGGGCTCTACGTCGGGACGTGCGTTGGGCTCTACGTCTGTAGTTAGCTAACCTTCAGCTCTACATCGGGACGTGCGTTGGGCTCTACGTCGGGACGTGCGTTGGGCTCTACGTCTGTAGTTAGCCAACTTTCAGCTCTACGTCGGGACGTGCGTTGGGCTCTACGTCGGGACGTGCGTTGGCCTCTACGTCGGGATTTAGCTTACTTTCAGCTTTACGTCGGGACGTGCGTTGGCCTCTACGTCGGGATTTAGGTTACTTTCAGCTCTACGTCGGGACGTGCGTTGGGCTCTACGTCGGGACGTGCGTTGGGCTCTACGTCGGGACGTGCGTTGGGCTGTACGTCTGTAGTTAGCTAACTTTGAGCTCTACGTCGGGACGTGCATTGGGCTCTACGTCTGTAGTTAGCTAACTTTGAGCTCTACGTCGGGACGTGCGTTGGGCTCTACATCTGTAGTTAGCTAACTTTCAGCTCTACGTCGGGACGTGCGTTGGGCGCTACGTCGGGACGTGCGTTGGGCTCTACGTCGAGACGTGCGTTGGGCTCTACGTCGAGACGTGCGTTGGGCTCTACGTCGAGACGTGCGTTGGGCTCTACGTTGGGACGTGCGTTGGGCTTTACGTCGGGATTTAGCTTACTTTCAGCTCTACGTCGGGACGTGCGTTGGGCTCTACGTCGGGACGTGCGTTGGGCTCTACGTCTGGACGTGCGTTGGGCTCTACGTCGGGACGTGCGTTGGCCTCTACGGCGGGACGTGCGTTGGCCTCTACGTCGGGATTTAGCTTACTTTCAGCTCTACGTCGGGACGTGCGTTGGGCTCTACGTCAGGACGTGCGTTGGACTCTACGTCTGTAGTTAGCTAACTTTGAGCTCTACGTCGGGACGTGCGTTGGCCTCTACGTCGGGACGTGCGTTGGCCTCTACGTCGGGACGTGCGTTGGGCTCTACGTCGGGATTTAGCTTACTTTCAGCTCTACGTCGGGACGTGCGTTGGCCTCTACGTCGGGACGTGCCTTGGCCTCTACGTCGGGACGTGCGTTGGCCTCTACGTCGGGACGTGCGTTGGCCTCTACGTCGGGACGTGCGTTGGCCTCTACGTCGGGACGTGCGTTGGCCTCTACGTCGGGACGTGCGTTGGGCTCTACGTCGGGACGCGCGTTGGGCTCTACGTCTGTAGTTAGCTAACCTTCAGCTCTACATCGGGACGTGCGTTGGGCTCTACGTCGGGACGTGCGTTGGGCTCTACGTCGGGACGTGCGTTGGGCTCTACGTCTGTAGTTAGCCAACTTTCAGCTCTACGTCGGGACGTGCGTTGGTCTCTACGTCGGGACGTGCGTTGGGCTCTACGTTGGGATTTAGCTTACTTTCAGCTCTACGTCGGGACGTGCGTTGGCCTCTACGTCGGGATTTAGCTTACTTTCAGCTCTGCGTCGGGACGTGTGTTGGCCTCTACGTCAGGATTTAGCTTACTTTTAGCTCTACGTCGGGACGTGCGTTGGGCTCTACGTCGGGACGTGCGTTGGGCTCTACGTCGGGACGTGCGTTGGGCTCTACGTCGGGACGTGTGTTGGGCTCGACGTCTGTAGTTAGCTAACTTTGAGCTCTACGTCGGGACGTGCGTTGGGCTCTACGTCTGTAGTTAGCTAACTTTCAGCTCTACGTCGGGACGTGCGTTGGGCTCTACGTCTGTAGTTAGCTAACTTTCAGCTCTACGTCGGGACGTGCGTTGGGCGCTACGTCGGGATGTGCGTTGGGCTGTACGTCGGGACGTGCGTTGGCCTCTACGTCGGGACGTGCGTTGGCCTCTACGTCGGGACGTGCGTTGGCCTCTACGTCGGGACGTGCTTTGGCCTCTACGTCGGGCTTTAGCTTACTTTCAGCTCTACGTTGGGACGTGCGTTGACCTCTACGTCGGGACGTGCGTTGGCCTCTACGTCGGGATTTAGCTTACTTTCAGCTCTACGTCGGGACGTGCGTTGGGGTCTACGTTGGGATTTAGCTTACTTTCAGCTCTACGTCGGGACGTGCGTTGGCCTCTACGTCGGGATTTAGCTTACTTTTAGCTCTACGTCGGGACGTGCGTTGGGCTCTACGTCGGGACGTGCGTTGGGCTCTACGTCGGGACGTGCGTTGGGCTCTACGTCGGGACGTGCGTTGGGCTCTACGTCGGGACGTGCGTTGGGCTCTACGTCGGGACGTGCGTTGGGCTCTACGTCGGGACGTGCGTTGGGCTCTACGTCTGTAGTTAGCTAACCTTCAGCTCTACATCGGGACGTGCGTTGGGCTCTACGTCGA
The DNA here is from genome assembly GCF_034619465.1 of Leptosomus discolor. Lineage (NCBI taxonomy): Eukaryota > Metazoa > Chordata > Aves > Leptosomiformes > Leptosomidae > Leptosomus > Leptosomus discolor. Next base: position 17,750,928 of record NC_141406.1, on the reverse strand, counting down.
GACGTGCGTTGGGCTCTACGTTGGGACGTGCGTTGGGCTCTAAGTCGGGATTTAGCTTACTTTCAGCTCTACGTCGGGACGTGCTTTGGGCTCTACGTCGGGACGTGCCTTGGCATCTACTTCGGGACGTGCGTTGGGCTCTACGTCGGGACGTGCGTTGGGCTCTACGTCGGGACGTGCCTTGGGCTCTACGTCGGGACGTGCGTTGGCCTCTACGGCGGGACGTGCGTTGGCCTCTACGTCGGGATTTAGCTTACTTTCAGCTCTACGTCGGGACGTGCGTTGGGCTCTACGTCGGGACGTGCTTTGGGCTCTACGTCGGGATGTCCGTTGGGCTCTACGTCGGGACGCGCGTTGGGCTGTACGTCTGTAGTTAGCTAAACTTCAGCTCTACATCGGGACGTGCGTTGGGCTCTACGTCGGGACGTGCGTTGGGCTCTACGTCTGTAGTTAGCCAACTTTCAGCTCTACGTCGGGACGTGCGTTGGGCTCTACGTCGGGACGTGCGTTGGGCTCTACGTCGGGATTTAGCTTACTTTCAGCTCTACGTCGGGACGTGCGTTGGCCTCTACGTCGGGATTTAGCTTACTTTCAGCTCTACGTCGGGACGTGCGTTGGGCTCTACGTCGGGACGTGCGTTGGGCTCTACGTCGGGACGTGCGTTGGGCTCTACGTCGGGACGTGTGTTGGGCTCTACGTCTGTAGTTAGCTAACTTTGAGCTCTACGTCGGGACGTGCGTTGGGCTCTACGTCTGTAGTTAGCTAACTTTCAGCTCTATGTCGGGACGTGCGTTGGGCGCTACGTCGGGATGTGCGTTGGCCTCTACGTCGGGACGTGCGTTGGCCTCTACGTCGGGACGTGCGTTGGCCTCTACGTCGGGACGTGCGTTGGCCTCTACGTCGGGCTTTATCTTAGTTTCAGCTCTACGTTGGGACGTGCGTTGGCCTCTACGTCGGGACGTGCGTTGGCCTCTAAGTCGGGATTTAGCTTACTTTCAGCTCTACGTCGGGACGTGCGTTGGGCTCTACGTTGGGATTTAGCTTACTTTCAGCTCTACGTCGGGACGTGCGTTGGCCTCTACGTCGGGATTTAGCTTACTTTTAGCTCTACGTCGGGACGTGCGTTGGGCTCTACGTCGGGACGTGCGTTGGGCTCTACGTCGGGACGTGCGTTGGGCTCTACGTCGGGACGTGCGTTGGGCTCTACGTCGGGACGTGCGTTGGGCTCTACGTCGGGACGTGCGTTGGGCTCTACGTCTGAAGTTAGCTAACCTTCAGCTCTACATCGGGACGTGCGTTGGGCTCTACGTCGGGACGTGCGTTGGGCTCTACGTCGGGACGTGCGTTGGGCTCTACGTCTGTAGTTAGCCAACTTTCAGCTCTACGTCGGGACGTGCGTTGGGCTCTACGTCGGGATTTAGCTTACTTTCAGCTCTACGTCGGGACGTGCGTTGGCCTCTACGTCGGGATTTAGCTTACTTTCAGCTCTACGTCGGGACGTGCGTTGGCCTCTACGTCGGGATTTAGCTTACTTTCAGCTCTACGTCGGGACGTGCGTTGGCCTCTACGTCGGGATTTAGCTTACTTTCAGCTCTACGTCGGGACATGCGTTGGGCTCTACGTCGGGACGTGCGTTGGGCTCTACGTCGGGACGTGTGTTGGGCTCTACGTCTGTAGTTAGCTATCTTTGAGCTCTACGTCGGGACGTGCGTTGGGCTCTACGTCTGTAGTTAGCTAACTTTCAGCTCTACGTCGGGACGTGCGTTGGGCTCTACATCTGTAGTTAGCTAACTTTCAGCTCTACGTCGGGACGTGCGTTGGGCGCTACGTTGGGACGTGCGTTGGGCTCTACGTCGAGACGTGCGTTGGGCTCTACGTTGGGACGTGCGTTGGGCTCTAAGTCGGGATTTAGCTTACTTTCAGCTCTACGTCGGGACGTGCTTTGGGCTCTACGTCGGGACGTGCCTTGGCATCTACTTCGGGACGTGCGTTGGGCTCTACGTCGGGACGTGCGTTGTGCTCTACGTCGGGACGTGCGTTGGGCTCTACGTCGGGACGTGCCTTGGGCTCTACGTCGGGACGTGCGTTGGCCTCTACGGCGGGACGTGCGTTGGCCTCTACGTCGGGATTTAGCTTACTTTCAGCTCTACGTCGGGACGTGCGTTGGGCTCTACGTCGGGACGTGCATTGGGCTCTACGTCGGGATGTCCGTTGGGCTCTACGTCGGGACGCGCGTTGGGCTGTACGTCTGTAGTTAGCTAAACTTCAGCTCTACGTCGGGACGTGCGTTGGGCTCTACGTCGGGACGTGCGTTGGGCTCTACGTCTGTAGTTAGCCAACTTTCAGCTCTACGTCGGGACGTGCGTTGGGCTCTACGTCGGGACGTGCGTTGGGCTCTACGTCGGGATTTAGCTTACTTTCAGCTCTACGTCGGGACGTGCGTTGGCCTCTATGTCGGGATTTAGCTTACTTTCAGCTCTACGTCGGGACGTGCGTTGGCCTCTACGTCGGGATTTAGCTTACTTTCAGCTCTACGTCGGGACGTGCGTTGGGCTCTACGTCGGGACGTGCGTTGGGCTCTACGTCGGGACGTGTGTTGGGCTCTACGTCTGTAGTTAGCTAACTTTGAGCTCTACGTCGGGACGTGCATTGGGCTCTACGTCTGTAGTTAGCTAACTTTCAGCTCTACGTCGGGACGTGCGTTGGGCTCTACGTCTGTAGTTAGCTAACTTTCAGCTCTATGTCGGGACGTGCGTTGGGCGCTACGTCGGGATGTGCGTTGGCCTCTACGTCGGGACGTGCGTTGGCCTCTACGTCGGGACGTGCGTTGGCCTCTACGTCGGGACGTGCGTTGGCCTCTACGTCGGGATTTAGCTTACTTTCAGCTCTACGTTGGGACGTGCGTTGGCCTCTACGTCGGGACGTGCGTTGGCCTCTACGTCGGGATTTAGCTTACTTTCAGCTCTACGTCGGGACGTGCGTTGGGCTCTACGTCTGTAGTTAGCTAACTTTCAGCTCTACGTCGGGACGTGCGTTGGGCTCTACGTCTGTAGTTAGCTAACTTTCAGCTCTACGTCGGGACGTGCGTTGGGCTCTACGTCTGTAGTTAGTTAACTTTCAGCTCTACGTCGGGACGTGTGTTGGGCGCTACGTCGGGACGTGCGTTGGGCTCTACGTCGAGATTTGCGTTGGGCTCTACGTTGGGACGTGCGTTGGGCTCTACGTCGGGATTTAGCTTACTTTCAGCTCTACGTCGGGACGTGCTTTGGGCTCTACGTCGGGACGTGCGTTGGCATCTACTTCGGGACGTGCGTTGGGCTCTACGTCGGGACGTGCGTTGGGCTCTACGTCGGGACGTACGTTGGCCTCTACGGCGGGACGTGCGTTGGCCTCTACGGCGGGACGTGCGTTGGCCTCTACGTCGGGATTTAGCTTACTTTCAGCTCTACGTCGGGACGCGTGTTGGCCTCTACGTCGGGACGTGCGTTGGCCTCTACGTCGGGATTTAGCTTACTTTCAGCTCTACGTCGGGACGTGCGTTGGGCTCTACGTCGGGACGTGCGCTGGGCTCTACGTCGGGACGTGCGCTGGGCTCTACGTCGGGACGTGCGTTGGGCTCTACGTCGGGATTTAGCTTACTTTCAGCTCCACGTCGGGACGCGCGTTGGGCACTACGTCGGGACGCGCGTTGGGCTCTACGTCGGGACGCGCGTTGGGCTCTACGTCTGTAGTTAGCCAACTTTCAGCTCTACGTTGAGACGTGCGTTGGGCTCTACGTCGGGACGTGCGTTGGGCTCTACGTCAGGACGTGCGTTGGGCTCTACGTCTGTAGTTAGCTAACTTTCAGCTCTATGTCGGGACGTGCGTTGGGCGCTACGTCGGGATGTGCGTTGGCCTCTACGTCGGGACGTGCGTTGGCCTCTACGTCGGGACGTGCGTTGGCCTCTACGTCGGGACGTGCGTTGGCCTCTACGTCGGGATTTAGCTTACTTTCAGCTCTACGTTGGGACGTGCGTTGGCCTCTACGTCGGGACGTGCGTTGGCCTCTACGTCGGGATTTAGCTTACTTTCAGCTCTACGTCGGGACGTGCGTTGGGCTCTACGTCTGTAGTTAGCTAACTTTCAGCTCTACGTCGGGACGTGCGTTGGGCTCTACGTCTGTAGTTAGCTAACTTTCAGCTCTACGTCGGGACGTGCGTTGGGCTCTACGTCTGTAGTTAGTTAACTTTCAGCTCTACGTCGGGACGTGTGTTGGGCGCTACGTCGGGACGTGCGTTGGGCTCTACGTCGAGATTTGCGTTGGGCTCTACGTTGGGACGTGCGTTGGGCTCTACGTCGGGATTTAGCTTACTTTCAGCTCTACGTCGGGACGTGCTTTGGGCTCTACGTCGGGACGTGCGTTGGCATCTACTTCGGGACGTGCGTTGGGCTCTACGTCGGGACGTGCGTTGGGCTCTACGTCGGGACGTACGTTGGCCTCTACGGCGGGACGTGCGTTGGCCTCTACGGCGGGACGTGCGTTGGCCTCTACGTCGGGATTTAGCTTACTTTCAGCTCTACGTCGGGACGCGTGTTGGCCTCTACGTCGGGACGTGCGTTGGCCTCTACGTCGGGATTTAGCTTACTTTCAGCTCTACGTCGGGACGTGCGCTGGGCTCTACGTCGGGACGTGCGCTGGGCTCTACGTCGGGACGTGCGCTGGGCTCTACGTCGGGACGTGCGTTGGGCTCTACGTCGGGATTTAGCTTACTTTCAGCTCCACGTCGGGACGCGCGTTGGGCACTACGTCGGGACGCGCGTTGGGCTCTACGTCGGGACGCGCGTTGGGCTCTACGTCTGTAGTTAGCCAACTTTCAGCTCTACGTTGAGACGTGCGTTGGGCTCTACGTCGGGACGTGCGTTGGGCTCTACGTCAGGACGTGCGTTGGGCTCTACGTCTGTAGTTAGCTAACTTTCAGCTCTACGTCGGGACGCGCGTTGGGCTCTACGTCGGGACGCGCGTTGGGCTCTACGTCGGGATGTGCGTTGGGCTCTACGTCTGTAGTTAGCTAACTTTCAGCTCTACGTCGGGACGTCCGTTCGGCTTTACGTCTGTAGTTAGCTAACTTTCAGCTCTACGTCGGGACGTGCGTTGGGCGCTACGTCGGGACGTGCGTTGGGCGCTACGTCGGGACGTGCGTTGGGCGCTACGGCGGGACGTGCGTTGGGCTCTACGTCGGGACGTGCGTTGGGCTCTACGTTGGGATTTAGCTTACTTTCAGCTCTACGTCGGGACGTGCGTTGGGCTCTACGTCGGGACGTGCGTTGGGCTCTACGTCGGGACGTGCGTTGGGCTCTACGTCTGTAGTTAGCTAACTTTCAGCTCTACGTCGGGACGTGCGTTGGGCGCTACGTCAGGACGTGCGTTGGGCAATACGTCGGGACGTGCGTTGGGCTCTACGGCAGGACGTGCCTTGGCCTCTACGTCGGGACGTGCGTTGGCCTCTATGTCGGGATTTAGCTTACTTTCAGCTCTACGTCGGGACGTGCGTTGGCCTCTACGTCGGGACGTGCGTTGGCCTCTACGTCGGGATAGGTTACTTTCAGCTCTACGTCGGGACGTGCGTTGGGCTCTACGTTGGGATTTAGCTTACTTTCAGCTCTACGTCGGGACGTGCGTTGGGCTCTACGTCGGGACGTGCGTTGGGCTCTACGTCTGTAGTTAGCCAACTTTCAGCTCTACGTCGGGACGTGCGTTGGGCTCTACGTCGGGACGTGCGTTGGGCTCTACGTTGGGATTTAGCTTACTTTCAGCTCTACTTCGGGACGTGCGTTGGCCTCTACGTCGGGATTTATCTTACTTTCAGCTCTACGTCGGGACGTGCGTTGGGCTCTACGTCGAGACGTGATTTGGGCTCTACGTCGAGACGTGCGTTGGGCTCTACGTCGAGACGTGCGTTGGGCTCTACGTCGAGACGTGCGTTGGGGTCTACGTCGGGACGTGTGTTGGGCTCTACGTCTGTAGTTAGCTAACTTTGAGCTCTCCGTCGGGACGTGCATTGGGCTCTACGTCTGTAGTTAGCTAACTTTCAGCTCTACGTCGGGACGTGCGTTGGGCTCTACGTCTGTAGTTAGCTAACTTTCAGCTCTACGTCGGGACGTGCGTTGGGCTCTACGTCTGTAGTTAGCTAACTTTCAGCTCTACGTCGGGACGTGTGTTGGGCGCTACGTCGGGACGTGCGTTGGGCTCTACGTCGAGACGTGCGTTGGGCTCTACGTCGAGACGTGCGTTGGGCTCTACGTTGGGACGTGCGTTGGGCTCTACGTCGGGATTTAGCTTACTTTCAGCTCTACTTCGGGACGTGCGTTGGGCTCTACGTCGGGACGTGCGTTGGGCTCTACGTCGGGACGTGCGTTGGCCTCTACGGCGGGACGTGCGTTGGCCTCTACGGCGGGACGTGCGTTGGCCTCTACGTCGGGATTTAGCTTACTTTCAGCTCTACGTCGGGACGCGCGTTGGCCTCTACGTCGGGATTTAGCTTACTTTCAGCTCTACGTCGGGACGCGCGTTGGGCTCTACGTTGGGATTTAGCTTACTTTCAGCTCTATGTCGGGACGTGCGTTGGGCTCTACGTCGGGACGTGCGTTGGGCTCTACGTCTGTAGTTAGCTAACCTTCAGCTCTACATCGGGACGTGCGTTGGGCTCTACGTCGGGACGTGCGTTGGGCTCTACGTCGGGACGTGCGTTGGGCTCTACGTCGGGACGTGCGTTGGGCTCTACGTCTGTAGTTAGCCAACTTTCAGCTCTACGTCGGGACGTGCGTTGGGCTCTACGTCGGGACGTGCGTTGGGCTCTACGTTGGGATTTAGCTTACTTTCAGCTCTACGTCGGGACGTGCGTTGGCCTCTACGTCGGGATTTAGCTTACTTTCAGCTCTACGTCGGGACGTGCGTTGGCCTCTACGTCGGGATTTAGCTTACTTTCAGCTCTACGTCGGGACGGCGTTGGACTCTACGTCGGGACGTGCGTTGGGCTCTACGTCGGGACGTGCGTTGGGCTCTACGTCGGGACGTGCATTGGGCTCTACGTCTGTAGTTAGCTAACTTTCAGCTCTACGTCGGGACGTGCGTTGGGCTCTACGTGTGTAGTTAGCTAACTTTCAGCTCTACGTTGGGACTTGCGTTGGGCTCTACGTCTGTAGTTAGCTAACTTTCAGCTCTACGTCGGGATGTGCGTTGGGCGCTACGTCGGGATGTGCGTTGGGCTCTACGTCGGGACGTGCGTTGGCCTCTACGTCGGGACGTGCGTTGGCCTCTACGTCGGGACGTGCGTTGGCCTCTACGTCGGGACGTGCGTTGGCCTCTACGTCGGGATTTAGCTTACTTTCAGCTCTACGTTGGGACGTGCGTTGGCCTCTACGTCGGGACGTGCGTTGGCGTCTACGTCGGGATTTAGCTTACTTTCAGCTCTACGTCGGGACGTGCGTTGGGCTCTACGTTGGGATTTAGCTTACTTTCAACTCTACGTCGGGACGTGCGTTGGGCTCTACGTCGGGACGTGCGTTGGGCTCTACGTCGGGACGTGCGTTGGGCTCTACGTCGGGACGTGCGTTGGGCTCTACGTCGGGACGTGCGTTGGGCTCTACGTCTGTAGTTAGCTAACCTTCAGCTCTACATCGGGACGTGCGTTGGGCTCTACGTCGGGACGTGCGTTGGGCTCTACGTCTGTAGTTAGCCAACTTTCAGCTCTACGTCGGGACGTGCGTTGGGCTCTACGTCGGGACGTGCGTTGGCCTCTACGTCGGGATTTAGCTTACTTTCAGCTTTACGTCGGGACGTGCGTTGGCCTCTACGTCGGGATTTAGGTTACTTTCAGCTCTACGTCGGGACGTGCGTTGGGCTCTACGTCGGGACGTGCGTTGGGCTCTACGTCGGGACGTGCGTTGGGCTGTACGTCTGTAGTTAGCTAACTTTGAGCTCTACGTCGGGACGTGCATTGGGCTCTACGTCTGTAGTTAGCTAACTTTGAGCTCTACGTCGGGACGTGCGTTGGGCTCTACATCTGTAGTTAGCTAACTTTCAGCTCTACGTCGGGACGTGCGTTGGGCGCTACGTCGGGACGTGCGTTGGGCTCTACGTCGAGACGTGCGTTGGGCTCTACGTCGAGACGTGCGTTGGGCTCTACGTTGGGACGTGCGTTGGGCTATACGTCGGGATTTAGCTTACTTTCAGCTCTACGTCGGGACGTGCGTTGGGCTCTACGTCGGGACGTGCGTTGGGCTCTACGTCTGGACGTGCGTTGGGCTCTACGTCGGGACGTGCGTTGGCCTCTACGGCGGGACGTGCGTTGGCCTCTACGTCGGGATTTAGCTTACTTTCAGCTCTACGTCGGGACGTGCGTTGGGCTCTACGTCGGGACGTGCGTTGGGCTCTACGTCGGGACGTGCGTTGGGCTCTACGTCTGTAGTTAGCCAACTTTCAGCTCTACGTCGGGACGTGCGTTGGGCTCTACGTCGGGACGTGCGTTGGGCTCTACGTTGGGATTTAGCTTACTTTCAGCTCTACGTCGGGACGTGCGTTGGCCTCTACGTCGGGATTTAGCTTACTTTCAGCTCTACGTCGGGACGTGCGTTGGCCTCTACGTCGGGATTTAGCTTACTTTCAGCTCTACGTCGGGACGGCGTTGGACTCTACGTCGGGACGTGCGTTGGGCTCTACGTCGGGACGTGCGTTGGGCTCTACGTCGGGACGTGCATTGGGCTCTACGTCTGTAGTTAGCTAACTTTCAGCTCTACGTCGGGACGTGCGTTGGGCTCTACGTGTGTAGTTAGCTAACTTTCAGCTCTACGTTGGGACTTGCGTTGGGCTCTACGTCTGTAGTTAGCTAACTTTCAGCTCTACGTCGGGATGTGCGTTGGGCGCTACGTCGGGATGTGCGTTGGGCTCTACGTCGGGACGTGCGTTGGCCTCTACGTCGGGACGTGCGTTGGCCTCTACGTCGGGACGTGCGTTGGCCTCTACGTCGGGATTTAGCTTACTTTCAGCTCTACGTTGGGACGTGCGTTGGCCTCTACGTCGGGACGTGCGTTGGCGTCTACGTCGGGATTTAGCTTACTTTCAGCTCTACGTCGGGACGTGCGTTGGGCTCTACGTTGGGATTTAGCTTACTTTCAACTCTACGTCGGGACGTGCGTTGGGCTCTACGTCGGGACGTGCGTTGGGCTCTACGTCGGGACGTGCGTTGGGCTCTACGTCGGGACGTGCGTTGGGCTCTACGTCTGTAGTTAGCTAACCTTCAGCTCTACATCGGGACGTGCGTTGGGCTCTACGTCGGGACGTGCGTTGGGCTCTACGTCTGTAGTTAGCCAACTTTCAGCTCTACGTCGGGACGTGCGTTGGGCTCTACGTCGGGACGTGCGTTGGCCTCTACGTCGGGATTTAGCTTACTTTCAGCTTTACGTCGGGACGTGCGTTGGCCTCTACGTCGGGATTTAGGTTACTTTCAGCTCTACGTCGGGACGTGCGTTGGGCTCTACGTCGGGACGTGCGTTGGGCTCTACGTCGGGACGTGCGTTGGGCTGTACGTCTGTAGTTAGCTAACTTTGAGCTCTACGTCGGGACGTGCATTGGGCTCTACGTCTGTAGTTAGCTAACTTTGAGCTCTACGTCGGGACGTGCGTTGGGCTCTACATCTGTAGTTAGCTAACATTCAGCTCTACGTCGGGACGTGCGTTGGGCGCTACGTCGGGACGTGCGTTGGGCTCTACGTCGAGACGTGCGTTGGGCTCTACGTCGAGACGTGCGTTGGGCTCTACGTTGGGACGTGCGTTGGGCTATACGTCGGGATTTAGCTTACTTTCAGCTCTACGTCGGGACGTGCGTTGGGCTCTACGTCGGGACGTGCGTTGGGCTCTACGTCTGGACGTGCGTTGGGCTCTACGTCGGGACGTGCGTTGGCCTCTACGGCGGGACGTGCGTTGGCCTCTACGTCGGGATTTAGCTTACTTTCAGCTCTACGTCGGGACGTGCGTTGGGCTCTACGTCAGGACGTGCGTTGGGCTCTACGTCTGTAGTTAGCTAACTTTGAGCTCTACGTCGGGACGTGCGTTGGCCTCTACGTCGGGACGTGCGTTGGCCTCTACGTCGGGACGTGCGTTGGGCTCTACGTCGGGATTTAGCTTACTTTCAGCTCTACGTCTGGACGTGCGTTGGCCTCTACGTCGGGACGTGCCTTGGCCTCTACGTCGGGACGTGCGTTGGCCTCTACGTCGGGACGTGCGTTGGCCTCTACGTCGGGACGTGCGTTGGCCTCTACGTCGGGACGTGCGTTGGCCTCTACGTCGGGACGTGCGTTGGGCTCTACGTCGGGACGTGCGTTGGGCTCTACGTCGGGACGCGCGTTGGGCTCTACGTCTGTAGTTAGCTAACCTTCAGCTCTACATCGGGACGTGCGTTGGGCTCTACGTCGGGACGTGCGTTGGGCTCTACGTCGGGACGTGCGTTGGGCTCTACGTCTGTAGTTAGCCAACTTTCAGCTCTACGTCGGGACGTGCGTTGGGCTCTACGTCGGGACGTGCGTTGGGCTCTACGTTGGGATTTAGCTTACTTTCAGCTCTACGTCGGGACGTGCGTTGGCCTCTACGTCGGGATTTAGCTTACTTTCAGCTCTGCGTCGGGACGTGTGTTGGCCTCTACGTCAGGATTTAGCTTACTTTTAGCTCTACGTCGGGACGTGCGTTGGGCTCTACGTCGGGACGTGCGTTGGGCTCTACGTCGGGACGTGCGTTGGGCTCTACGTCGGGACGTGTGTTGGGCTCGACGTCTGTAGTTAGCTAACTTTGAGCTCTACGTCGGGACGTGCGTTGGGCTCTACGTCTGTAGTTAGCTAACTTTCAGCTCTACGTCGGGACGTGCGTTGGGCTCTACGTCTGTAGTTAGCTAACTTTCAGCTCTACGTCGGGACGTGCGTTGGGCGCTACGTCGGGATGTGCGTTGGGCTGTACGTCGGGACGTGCGTTGGCCTCTACGTCGGGACGTGCGTTGGCCTCTACGTCGGGACGTGCGTTGGCCTCTACGTCGGGACGTGCGTTGGCCTCTACGTCGGGCTTTAGCTTACTTTCAGCTCTACGTTGGGACGTGCGTTGACCTCTACGTCAGGACGTGCGTTGGCCTCTACGTCGGGATTTAGCTTACTTTCAGCTCTACGTCGGGACGTGCGTTGGGGTCTACGTTGGGATTTAGCTTACTTTCAGCTCTACGTCGGGACGTGCGTTGGCCTCTACGTCGGGATTTAGCTTACTTTTAGCTCTACGTCGGGACGTGCGTTGGGCTCTACGTCGGGACGTGCGTTGGGCTCTACGTCGGGACGTGCGTTGGGCTCTACGTCGGGACGTGCGTTGGGCTCTACGTCGGGACGTGCGTTGGGCTCTACGTCTGTAGTTAGCTAACCTTCAGCTCTACATCGGGACGTGCGTTGGGCTCTACGTCGGGACGTGTGTTGGGCTCTACGTCTGTAGTTAGCTAACTTTGAGCTCTACGTCGGGACGTGCGTTGGGCTCTACGTCTGTAGTTAGCTAACTTTCAGCTCTACGTCGGGACGTGCGTTGGGCTCTACATCTGTAGTTAGCTAACTTTCAGCTCTACGTCGGGACGTGCGTTGAGCGCTACGTTGGGACGTGCGTTGGGCGCTACGTTGGGACGTGCGTTGGGCTCTACGTCGAGACGTGCGTTGGGCTCTACGTTGGGACGTGCGTTGGGCTCTAAGTCGGGATTTAGCTTACTTTCAGCTCTACGTCGGGACGTGCTTTGGGCTCTACGTCGGGACGTGCCTTGGCATCTACTTCGGGACGTGCGTTGGGCTCTACGTCGGGACGTGCGTTGGGCTCTACGTCAGGACGTGCCTTGGGCTCTACGTCGGGACGTGCGTTGGCCTCTACGGCGGGACGTGCGTTGGCCTCTACGTCGGGATTTAGCTTACTTTCAGCTCTACGTCGGGACGTGCGTTGGGCTCTACGTCGGGACGTGCATTGGGCTCTACGTCGGGATGTCCGTTGGGCTCTACGTCGGGACGCGCGTTGGGCTGTACGTCTGTAGTTAGCTAAACTTCAGCTCTACATCGGGACGTGCGTTGGGCTCTACGTCGGGACGTGCGTTGGGCTCTACGTCTGTAGTTAGCCAACTTTCAGCTCTACGTCGGGACGTGCGTTGGGCTCTACGTCGGGACGTGCGTTGGGCTCTACGTCGGGATTTAGCTTACTTTCAGCTCTACGTCGGGACGTGCGTTGGCCTCTACGTCGGGATTTAGCTTACTTTCAGCTCTACGTCGGGACGTGCGTTGGGCTCTACGTCGGGACGTGCGTTGGGCTCTACGTCGGGACGTGCGTTGGGCTCTACGTCGGGACGTGTGTTGGGCTCTACGTCTGTAGTTAGCTAACTTTGAGCTCTACGTCGGGACGTGCGTTGGGCTCTACGTCTGTAGTTAGCTAACTTTCAGCTCTATGTCGGGACGTGCGTTGGGCGCTACGTCGGGATGTGCGTTGGCCTCTACGTCGGGACGTGCGTTGGCCTCTACGTCGGGACGTGCGTTGGCCTCTACGTCGGGACGTGCGTTGGCCTCTACGTCGGGACGTGCGTTGGCCTCTACGTCGGGCTTTAGCTTAGTTTCAGCTCTACGTTGGGACGTGCGTTGGCCTCTACGTCGGGACGTGCGTTGGCCTCTACGTCGGGATTTAGCTTACTTTCAGCTCTACGTCGGGACGTGCGTTGGGCTCTACGTTGGGATTTAGCTTACTTTCAGCTCTACGTCGGGACGTGCGTTGGCCTCTACGTCGGGATTTAGCTTACTTTTAGCTCTACGTCGGGACGTGCGTTGGGCTCTACGTCGGGACGTGCGTTGGGCTCTACGTCGGGACGTGCGTTGGGCTCTACGTCGGGACGTGCGTTGGGCTCTACGTCGGGACGTGCGTTGGGCTCTACGTCGGGACGTGCGTTGGGCTCTACGTCGGGACGTGCGTTGGGCTCTACGTCTGAAGTTAGCTAACCTTCAGCTCTACATCGGGACGTGCGTTGGGCTCTACGTCGGGACGTGCGTTGGGCTCTACGTCGGGACGTGCGTTGGGCTCTACGTCTGTAGTTAGCCAACTTTCAGCTCTACGTCGGGACGTGCGTTGGGCTCTACGTCGGGATTTAGCTTACTTTCAGCTCTACGTCGGGACGTGCGTTGGCCTCTACGTCGGGATTTAGCTTACTTTCAGCTCTACGTCGGGACGTGCGTTGGCCTCTACGTCGGGATTTAGCTTACTTTCAGCTCTACGTCGGGACATGCGTTGGGCTCTACGTCGGGACGTGCGTTGGGCTCTACGTCGGGACGTGTGTTGGGCTCTACGTCTGTAGTTAGCTATCTTTGAGCTCTACGTCGGGACGTGCGTTGGGCTCTACGTCTGTAGTTAGCTAACTTTCAGCTCTACGTCGGGACGTGCGTTGGGCTCTACATCTGTAGTTAGCTAACTTTCAGCTCTACGTCGGGACGTGCGTTGGGCGCTACGTTGGGACGTGCGTTGGGCTCTACGTCGAGACGTGCGTTGGGCTCTACGTTGGGACGTGCGTTGGGCTCTAAGTCGGGATTTAGCTTACTTTCAGCTCTACGTCGGGACGTGCTTTGGGCTCTACGTCGGGACGTGCCTTGGCATCTACTTCGGGACGTGCGTTGGGCTCTACGTCGGGACGTGCGTTGTGCTCTACGTCGGGACGTGCGTTGGGCTCTACGTCGGGACGTGCCTTGGGCTCTACGTCGGGACGTGCGTTGGCCTCTACGGCGGGACGTGCGTTGGCCTCTACGTCGGGATTTAGCTTACTTTCAGCTCTACGTCGGGACGTGCGTTGGGCTCTACGTCGGGACGTACATTGGGCTCTACGTCGGGATGTCCGTTGGGCTCTACGTCGGGACGCGCGTTGGGCTGTACGTCTGTAGTTAGCTAAACTTCAGCTCTACATCGGGACGTGCGTTGGGCTCTACGTTGGGACGTGCGTTGGGCTCTACGTCGGGACGTGCGTTGGGCGCTACGTCGGGATTTAGCTTACTTTCAGCTCTACGTCGGGACGTGCGTTGGCCTCTATGTCGGGATTTAGCTTACTTTCAGCTCTACGTCGGGACGTGCGTTGGCCTCTACGTCGGGATTTAGCTTACTTTCAGCTCTACGTCGGGACGTGCGTTGGGCTCTACGTCGGGACGTGCGTTGGGCTCTACGTCGGGACGTGTGTTGGGCTCTACGTCTGTAGTTAGCTAACTTTGAGCTCTACGTCGGGACGTTCATTGGGCTCTACGTCTGTAGTTAGCTAACTTTCAGCTCTACGTCGGGACGTGCGTTGGGCTCTACGTCTGTAGTTAGCTAACTTTCAGCTCTATGTCGGGACGTGCGTTGGGCGCTACGTCGGGATGTGCGTTGGCCTCTACGTCGGGACGTGCGTTGGCCTCTACGTCGGGACGTGCGTTGGCCTCTACGTCGGGACGTGCGTTGGCCTCTACGTCGGGATTTAGCTTACTTTCAGCTCTACGTCGGGACGTGCGTTGGCCTCTACGTCGGGACGTGCGTTGGCCTCTACGTCGGGATTTAGCTTACTTTCAGCTCTACGTCGGGACGTGCGTTGGGCTCTACGTCTGTAGTTAGCTAACTTTCAGCTCTACGTCGGGACGTGCGTTGGGCTCTACGTCTGTAGTTAGCTAACTTTCAGCTCTACGTCGGGACGTGCGTTGGGCTCTACGTCTGTAGTTAGTTAACTTTCAGCTCTACGTCGGGACGTGTGTTGGGCGCTACGTCGGGACGTGCGTTGGGCTCTACGTCGAGATTTGCGTTGGGCTCTACGTTGGGACGTGCGTTGGGCTCTACGTCGGGATTTAGCTTACTTTCAGCTCTACGTCGGGACGTGCTTTGGGCTCTACGTCGGGACGTGCGTTGGCATCTACTTCGGGACGTGCGTTGGGCTCTACGTCGGGACGTGCGTTGGGCTCTACGTCGGGACGTGCGTTGGCCTCTACGGCGGGACGTGCGTTGGCCTCTACGTCGGGATTTAGCTTACTTTCAGCTCTACGTCGGGACGCGTGTTGGCCTCTACGTCGGGACGTGCGTTGGCCTCTACGTCGGGATTTAGCTTACTTTCAGCTCTACGTCGGGACGTGCGTTGGGCTCTACGTCGCGACGTGCGCTGGGCTCTACGTCGGGACGTGCGCTGGGCTCTACGTCGGGACGTGCGTTGGGCTCTACGTCGGGATTTAGCTTACTTTCAGCTCCACGTCGGGACGCGCGTTGGGCTCTACGTCGGGACGCGCGTTGGGCTCTACGTCTGTAGTTAGCCAACTTTCAGCTCTACGTCGAGACGTGCGTTGGGCTCTACGTCGGGACGTGCGTTGGGCTCTACGTCAGGACGTGCGTTGGGCTCTACGTCTGTAGTTAGCTAACTTTCAGCTCTACGTCGGGACGCGCGTTGGGCTCTACGTCGGGACGCGCGTTGGGCTCTACGTCGGGACGCGCGTTGGGCTCTACGTCGGGATGTGCGTTGGGCTCTACGTCTGTAGTTAGCTAACTTTCAGCTCTACGTCGGGACGTCCGTTCGGCTTTACGTCTGTAGTTAGCTAACTTTCAGCTCTACGTCGGGACGTGCGTTGGGCGCTACGTCGGGACGTGCGTTGGGCGCTACGTCGGGACGTGCGTTGGGCGCTACGGCGGGACGTGCGTTGGGCTCTACGTCGGGACGTGCGTTGGGCTCTACGTTGGGATTTAGCTTACTTTCAGCTCTACGTCGGGACGTGCGTTGGGCTCTACGTCGGGACGTGCGTTGGGCTCTACGTCGGGACGTGCGTTGGGCTCTACGTCTGTAGTTAGCTAACTTTCAGCTCTACGTCGGGACGTGCGTTGGGCGCTACGTCAGGACGTGCGTTGGGCAATACGTCGGGACGTGCGTTGGGCTCTACGGCAGGACGTGCCTTGGCCTCTACGTCGGGACGTGCGTTGGCCTCTATGTCGGGATTTAGCTTACTTTCAGCTCTACGTCGGGACGTGCGTTGGCCTCTACGTCGGGACGTGCGTTGGCCTCTACGTCGGGATAGGTTACTTTCAGCTCTCCGTCGGGACGTGCGTTGGGCTCTACGTTGGGATTTAGCTTACTTTCAGCTCTACGTCGGGACGTGCGTTGGGCTCTACGTCGGGACGTGCGTTGGGCTCTACGTCTGTAGTTAGCCAACTTTCAGCTCTACGTCGGGACGTGCGTTGGGCTCTACGTCGGGACGTGCGTTGGGCTCTACGTTGGGATTTAGCTTACTTTCAGCTCTACTTCGGGACGTGCGTTGGCCTCTACGTCGGGATTTATCTTACTTTCAGCTCTACGTCGGGACGTGCGTTGGGCTCTACGTCGAGACGTGATTTGGGCTCTACGTCGAGACGTGCGTTGGGCTCTACGTCGAGACGTGCGTTGGGCTCTACGTCGAGACGTGCGTTGGGGTCTACGTCGGGACGTGTGTTGGGCTCTACGTCTGTAGTTAGCTAACTTTGAGCTCTCCGTCGGGACGTGCATTGGGCTCTACGTCTGTAGTTAGCTAACTTTCAGCTCTACGTCGGGACGTGCGTTGGGCTCTACGTCTGTAGTTAGCTAACTTTCAGCTCTACGTCGGGACGTGCGTTGGGCTCTACGTCTGTAGTTAGCTAACTTTCAGCTCTACGTCGGGACGTGTGTTGGGCGCTACGTCGGGACGTGCGTTGGGCTCTACGTCGAGACGTGCGTTGGGCTCTACGTCGAGACGTGCGTTGGGCTCTACGTTGGGACGTGCGTTGGGCTCTACGTCGGGATTTAGCTTACTTTCAGCTCTACTTCGGGACGTGCGTTGGGCTCTACGTCGGGACGTGCGTTGGGCTCTACGTCGGGACGTGCGTTGGCCTCTACGGCGGGACGTGCGTTGGCCTCTACGGCGGGACGTGCGTTGGCCTCTACGTCGGGATTTAGCTTACTTTCAGCTCTACGTCGGGACGCGCGTTGGCCTCTACGTCGGGATTTAGCTTACTTTCAGCTCTACGTCGGGACGCGCGTTGGGCTCTACGTTGGGATTTAGCTTACTTTCAGCTCTACGTCGGGACGTGCGTTGGGCTCTACGTCGGGACGTGCGTTGGGCTCTACGTCTGTAGTTAGCTAACCTTCAGCTCTACATCGGGACGTGCGTTGGGCTCTACGTCGGGACGTGCGTTGGGCTCTACGTCGGGACGTGCGTTGGGCTCTACGTCGGGACGTGCGTTGGGCTCTACGTCTGTAGTTAGCCAACTTTCAGCTCTACGTCGGGACGTGCGTTGGGCTCTATGTCGGGACGTGCGTTGGGCTCTACGTTGGGATTTAGCTTACTTTCAGCTCTACGTCGGGACGTGCGTTGGCCTCTACGTCGGGATTTAGCTTACTTTCAGCTCTACGTCGGGACGTGCGTTGGCCTCTACGTCGGGATTTAGCTTACTTTCAGCTCTACGTCGGGACGGCGTTGGACTCTACGTCGGGACGTGCGTTGGGCTCTACGTCGGGACGTGCGTTGGGCTCTACGTCGGGACGTGCATTGGGCTCTACGTCTGTAGTTAGCTAACTTTCAGCTCTACGTCGGGACGTGCGTTGGGCTCTACGTGTGTAGTTAGCTAACTTTCAGCTCTACGTTGGGACTTGCGTTGGGCTCTACGTCTGTAGTTAGCTAACTTTCAGCTCTACGTCGGGATGTGCGTTGGGCGCTACGTCGGGATGTGCGTTGGGCTCTACGTCGGGACGTGCGTTGGCCTCTACGTCGGGACGTGCGTTGGCCTCTACGTCGGGACGTGCGTTGGCCTCTACGTCGGGATTTAGCTTACTTTCAGCTCTACGTTGGGACGTGCGTTGGCCTCTACGTCGGGACGTGCGTTGGCGTCTACGTCGGGATTTAGCTTACTTTCAGCTCTACGTCGGGACGTGCGTTGGGCTCTATGTTGGGATTTAGTTTACTTTCAACTCTACGTCGGGACGTGCGTTGGGCTCTACGTCGGGACGTGCGTTGGGCTCTACGTCGGGACGTGCGTTGGGCTCTACGTCGGGACGTGCGTTGGGCTCTACGTCTGTAGTTAGCTAACCTTCAGCTCTACATCGGGACGTGCGTTGGGCTCTACGTCGGGACGTGCGTTGGGCTCTACGTCTGTAGTTAGCCAACTTTCAGCTCTACGTCGGGACGTGCGTTGGGCTCTACGTCGGGACGTGCGTTGGCCTCTACGTCGGGATTTAGCTTACTTTCAGCTTTACGTCGGGACGTGCGTTGGCCTCTACGTCGGGATTTAGGTTACTTTCAGCTCTACGTCGGGACGTGCGTTGGGCTCTACGTCGGGACGTGCGTTGGGCTCTACGTCGGGACGTGCGTTGGGCTGTACGTCTGTAGTTAGCTAACTTTGAGCTCTACGTCGGGACGTGCATTGGGCTCTACGTCTGTAGTTAGCTAACTTTGAGCTCTACGTCGGGACGTGCGTTGGGCTCTACATCTGTAGTTAGCTAACTTTCAGCTCTACGTCGGGACGTGCGTTGGGCGCTACGTCAGGACGTGCGTTGGGCTCTACGTCGAGACGTGCGTTGGGCTCTACGTCGAGACGTGCGTTGGGCTCTACGTTGGGACGTGCGTTGGGCTATACGTCGGGATTTAGCTTACTTTCAGCTCTACGTCGGGACGTGCGTTGGGCTCTACGTCGGGACGTGCGTTGGGCTCTACGTCTGGACGTGCGTTGGGCTCTACGTCGGGACGTGCGTTGGCCTCTACGGCGGGACGTGCGTTGGCCTCTACGTCGGGATTTAGCTTACTTTCAGCTCTACGTCGGGACGTGCGTTGGGCTCTACGTCGGGACGTGCGTTGGGCTCTACGTCGGGACGTGCGTTGGGCTCTACGTCTGTAGTTAGCCAACTTTCAGCTCTACGTCGGGACGTGCGTTGGGCTCTACGTCGGGACGTGCGTTGGGCTCTACGTTGGGATTTAGCTTACTTTCAGCTCTACGTCGGGACGTGCGTTGGCCTCTACGTCGGGATTTAGCTTACTTTCAGCTCTACGTCGGGACGTGCGTTGGCCTCTACGTCGGGATTTAGCTTACTTTCAGCTCTACGTCGGGACGGCGTTGGACTCTACGTCGGGACGTGCGTTGGGCTCTACGTCGGGACGTGCGTTGGGCTCTACGTCGGGACGTGCATTGGGCTCTACGTCTGTAGTTAGCTAACTTTCAGCTCTACGTCGGGACGTGCGTTGGGCTCTACGTGTGTAGTTAGCTAACTTTCAGCTCTACGTTGGGACTTGCGTTGGGCTCTACGTCTGTAGTTAGCTAACTTTCAGCTCTACGTCGGGATGTGCGTTGGGCGCTACGTTGGGATGTGCGTTGGGCTCTACGTCGGGACGTGCGTTGGCCTCTACGTCGGGACGTGCGTTGGCCTCTACGTCGGGACGTGCGTTGGCCTCTACGTCGGGATTTAGCTTACTTTCAGCTCTACGTTGGGACGTGCGTTGGCCTCTACGTCGGGACGTGCGTTGGCGTCTACGTCGGGATTTAGCTTACTTTCAGCTCTACGTCGGGACGTGCGTTGGGCTCTACGTTGGGATTTAGCTTACTTTCAACTCTACGTCGGGACGTGCGTTGGGCTCTACGTCGGGACGTGCGTTGGGCTCTACGTCGGGACGTGTGTTGGGCTCTACGTCGGGACGTGCGTTGGGCTCTACGTCTGTAGTTAGCTAACCTTCAGCTCTACATCGGGACGTGCGTTGGGCTCTACGTCGGGACGTGCGTTGGGCTCTACGTCTGTAGTTAGCCAACTTTCAGCTCTACGTCGGGACGTGCGTTGGGCTCTACGTCGGGACGTGCGTTGGCCTCTACGTCGGGATTTAGCTTACTTTCAGCTTTACGTCGGGACGTGCGTTGGCCTCTACGTCGGGATTTAGGTTACTTTCAGCTCTACGTCGGGACGTGCGTTGGGCTCTACGTCGGGACGTGCGTTGGGCTCTACGTCGGGACGTGCGTTGGGCTGTACGTCTGTAGTTAGCTAACTTTGAGCTCTACGTCGGGACGTGCATTGGGCTCTACGTCTGTAGTTAGCTAACTTTGAGCTCTACGTCGGGACGTGCGTTGGGCTCTACATCTGTAGTTAGCTAACTTTCAGCTCTACGTCGGGACGTGCGTTGGGCGCTACGTCGGGACGTGCGTTGGGCTCTACGTCGAGACGTGCGTTGGGCTCTACGTCGAGACGTGCGTTGGGCTCTACGTTGGGACGTGCGTTGGGCTATACGTCGGGATTTAGCTTACTTTCAGCTCTACGTCGGGACGTGCGTTGGGCTCTACGTCGGGACGTGCGTTGGGCTCTACGTCTGGACGTGCGTTGGGCTCTACGTCGGGACGTGCGTTGGCCTCTACGGCGGGACGTGCGTTGGCCTCTACGTCGGGATTTAGCTTACTTTCAGCTCTACGTCGGGACGTGCGTTGGGCTCTACGTCAGGACGTGCGTTGGGCTCTACGTCTGTAGTTAGCTAACTTTGAGCTCTACGTCGGGACGTGCGTTGGGCTCTACGTCGGGACGTGCGTTGGCCTCTACGTCGGGACGTGCGTTGGGCTCTACGTCGGGATTTAGCTTACTTTCAGCTCTACGTCTGGACGTGCGTTGGCCTCTACGTCGGGACGTGCCTTGGCCTCTACGTCGGGACGTGCGTTGGCCTCTACGTCGGGACGTGCGTTGGCCTCTACGTCGGGACGTGCGTTGGCCTCTACGTCGGGACGTGCGTTGGGCTCTACGTCGGGACGCGCGTTGGGCTCTACGTCTGTAGTTAGCTAACCTTCAGCTCTACATCGGGACGTGCGTTGGGCTCTACGTCGGGACGTGCGTTGGGCTCTACGTCGGGACGTGCGTTGGGCTCTACGTCTGTAGTTAGCCAACTTTCAGCTCTACGTCGGGACGTGCGTTGGGCTCTACGTCGGGACGTGCGTTGGGCTCTACGTTGGGATTTAGCTTACTTTCAGCTCTACGTCGGGACGTGCGTTGGCCTCTACGTCGGGATTTAGCTTACTTTCAGCTCTGCGTCGGGACGTGTGTTGGCCTCTACGTCAGGATTTAGCTTACTTTTAGCTCTACGTCGGGACGTGCGTTGGGCTCTACGTCGGGACGTGCGTTGGGCTCTACGTCGGGACGTGCGTTGGGCTCTACGTCGGGACGTGTGTTGGGCTCGACGTCTGTAGTTAGCTAACTTTGAGCTCTACGTCGGGACGTGCGTTGGGCTCTACGTCTGTAGTTAGCTAACTTTCAGCTCTACGTCGGGACGTGCGTTGGGCTCTACGTCTGTAGTTAGCTAACTTTCAGCTCTACGTCGGGACGTGCGTTGGGCGCTACGTCGGGATGTGCGTTGGGCTGTACGTCGGGACGTGCGTTGGCCTCTACGTCGGGACGTGCGTTGGCCTCTACGTCGGGACGTGCGTTGGCCTCTACGTCGGGACGTGCGTTGGCCTCTACGTCGGGCTTTAGCTTACTTTCAGCTCTACGTTGGGACGTGCGTTGACCTCTACGTCAGGACGTGCGTTGGCCTCTACGTCGGGATTTAGCTTACTTTCAGCTCTACGTCGGGACGTGCGTTGGGGTCTACGTTGGGATTTAGCTTACTTTCAGCTCTACGTCGGGACGTGCGTTGGCCTCTACGTCGGGATTTAGCTTACTTTTAGCTCTACGTCGGGACGTGCGTTGGGCTCTACGTCGGGACGTGCGTTGGGCTCTACGTCGGGACGTGCGTTGGGCTCTACGTCGGGACGTGCGTTGGGCTCTACGTCGGGACGTGCGTTGGGCTCTACGTCTGTAGTTAGCTAACCTTCAGCTCTACATCGGGACGTGCGTTGGGCTCTACGTCGGGACGTGTGTTGGGCTCTACGTCTGTAGTTAGCTAACTTTGAGCTCTACGTCGGGACGTGCGTTGGGCTCTACGTCTGTAGTTAGCTAACTTTCAGCTCTACGTCGGGACGTGCGTTGGGCTCTACATCTGTAGTTAGCTAACTTTCAGCTCTACGTCGGGACGTGCGTTGGGCGCTACGTTGGGACGTGCGTTGGGCGCTACGTTGGGACGTGCGTTGGGCTCTACGTCGAGACGTGCGTTGGGCTCTACGTTGGGACGTGCGTTGGGCTCTAAGTCGGGATTTAGCTTACTTTCAGCTCTACGTCGGGACGTGCGTTGGGCTCTACGTCGGGACGTGCGTTGGGCTCTACATCTGTAGTTAGCTAACTTTCAGCTCTACGTTGGGACGTGTGTTGGGTGCTACGTCGGGACGTGCATCGGGCACTACGTCGGGACGTGCGTTGGGCTCTACGGCAGGACATGCGTTGGCCTCTACGTCGGGACGTGCGTTGGCCTCTACGTCGGGATTTAGCTTACTTTCAGCTCTATGTCGGGACGTGCGTTGGGCTCTACGTCGGGACGTGCGTTGGGCTCTACGTCGGGACGTGCGTTGGGCTCTACGTCGGGACGTGCGTTGGGCTCTACGTCGGGACGTGCGTTGGGCTCTACGTCGGGACACGCGTTGGGCTCTACGTCTGTAGTTAGCTAACTTTCAGCTCTACGTCTGGACGCGCGTTGGGCAATTCGTCTGTAGTGAGCTAACTTTCAGCTCTACGTCGGGACGTGCGTTGGGCTCTACGTCTGTAGTTAGCTAACTTTCAGCTCTACGTCGGGACGTGCGTTGGGCGCTACGTCTGTAGTTAGCTAACTTTCAGCTCTACGTCGGGACGTGCGTTGGGCGCTACGTCGGGATTTAGCTTACTTTCAGCTCTACGTCGGGACGTGCGTTGGGCGCTACGTCGGGATTTAGCTTACTTTCAGCTCTACGTCGGGACGTGCGTTGGGCGCTACATCGGGACGTGCGTTGGGCTCTACGTCGGGATTTAGCTTACATTAAGCTCTACGTCGGGACGTGCGTTGGGCTCTACGTCGGGACGTGCGCTGGCCTCTACGTCGGGACGTGCGCTGGCCTCTACGTCGGGACGTGCGTTGGGCTCTACGTCGGGATTTAGCTTACTTTCAGCTCTATGTCGGGACGTGCGTTGGCCTGTACGTCGGGACATGCGTTGGGCTCTACGTCGGGATTTAGCTTACTTTCAGCTCTACGTCGGGACGTGCGTTGGGCTCTACGTCTGTAGTTAGCTAAGTTTCAGCTCTACGTCGGGACGTGCGTTGGGCTCTACGTCGGGACGCGCGTTGGGCTCTACGTCGGGACGCGCGTTGGGCTCTACGTCGGGACGTGCTTTGGGCTCTACGTCGGGACGTGCGTTGGGCTCTACGTCGGGATTTAGCTAACTTTCAGCTCTACGTCGGGACGTGCGTTGGGCTCTACTTCGGGACGTGCGTTGGGCTCTACGTCGGGACGTGCGTTGGGCTCTACGTCGGGACGTGCGTTGGGCTCTACGTCGGGACGTGCGTTGGGCTCTACGTCGGGATTTAGCTTACTTTCAGCTCTACGTCGGGACGTGCGTTGGGCGCTACGTCGGGTTTTAGCTTACTTTCAGCTCTACGTCGGGACGTGCGTTGGGCTCTACGTTGGGATTTAGCTTACTTTCAACTCTACGTCGGGACGTGCGTTGGGCTCTACGTCGGGACGTGCGTTGGGCTCTACGTCGGGACGTGCGTTGGGCTCTACGTCTGTAGTTAGCTAACCTTCAGCTCTACATCGGGACGTGCGTTGGGCTCTACGTCGGGACGTGCGTTGGGCTCTACGTCGGGACGTGCGTTGGCCTCTACGGCGGGACGTGCGTTGGCCTCTACGTCGGGATTTAGCTTACTTTCAGCTCTACGTCGGGACGTGCGTTGGGCTCTACGTCGGGACTTGCGTTGGGCTCTACGTCGGGACGTGCGTTGGGCTCTACGTCGGGACGTGCGTTGGGCTCTACGTCGGGACGCGCGTTGGGCTCTACGTCGGGACGCGCGTTGGGCTCTACGTCGGGACGCGCGTTGGGCTCTACGTCTGTAGTTAGCTAACCTTCAGCTCTACATCGGGACGTGCGTTGGGCTCTACGTCGGGACGTGCGTTGGGCTCTACGTCGGGACGTGCGTTGGGCTCTACGTCTGTAGTTAGCCAACTTTCAGCTCTACGTCGGGACGTGCGTTGGGCTCTACGTCGGGACGTGCGTTGGCCTCTACGTCGGGATTTAGCTTACTTTCAGCTCTACGTCGGGACGTGCGTTGGCCTCTACGTCGGGATTTAGCTTACTTTTAGCTCTACGTCGGGACGTGCGTTGGGCTCTACGTCGGGACGTGCGTTGGGCTCTACGTCGGGACGTGCGTTGGGCTCTACGTCGGGACGTGTGTTGGGCCCTACGTCTGTAGTTAGCTAACTTTGAGCTCTACGTCGGGACGTGCGTTGGGCTCTACGTCTGTAGTTAGCTAACTTTCAGCTCTACGTCGGGACGTGCGTTGGGCTCTACGTCTGTAGTTAGCTAACTTTCAGCTCTACGTCGGGACGTGCGTTGGGCGCTACGTCGGGACGTGCGTTGGGCTCTACGTCGGGACGTGCGTTGGCCTCTACGTCGGGACGTGCGTTGGCCTCTACGTCGGGACGTGCGTTGGCCTCTACGTCGGGCTTTAGCTTACTTTCAGCTCTACGTTGGGACGTGCGTTGGCCTCTACGTCGGGACGTGCGTTGGCCTCTACGTCGGGATTTAGCTTACTTTCAGCTCTACGTCGGGACGTGCGTTGGGCTCTACGTTGGGATTTAGCTTACTTTCAGCTCTACGTCGGGACGTGCGTTGGGCTCTACGTCGGGACGTGCGTTGGGCTCTACGTCGGGACGTGCGTTGGGCTCTACGTCTGTAGTTAGCTAACCTTCAGCTCTACATCGGGACGTGCGTTGGGCTCTACGTCGGGACGTGCGTTGGGCTCTACGTCTGTAGTTAGCCAACTTTCAGCTCTACGTCGGGACGTGCGTTGGGCTCTACGTCGGGATTTAGCTTACTTTCAGCTCTACGTCGGGACGTGCGTTAGCCTCTACGTCGGGATTTAGTTTACTTTCAGCTCTACGTCGGGACGTGCGTTGGCCTCTACGTCGGGATTTAGCTTACTTTCAGCTCTATGTCGGGACGTGCGTTGGGCTCTACGTCGGGACGTGCGTTGGGCTCTACGTCGGGACGTGCGTTGGGCTCTACGTCGGGACGTGCGTTGGGCTCTACGTCGGGACGTGCGTTGGGCTCTACGTCGGGACACGCGTTGGGCTCTACGTCTGTAGTTAGCTAACTTTCAGCTCTACGTCTGGACGCGCGTTGGGCAATTCGTCTGTAGTTAGCTAACTTTCAGCTCTACGTCTGGACGCGCGTTGGGCAATTCGTCTGTAGTTAGCTAACTTTCATCTCTACGTCGGGACGTGCGTTGGGCTCTACGTCTGTAGTTAGCTAACTTTCAGCTCTACGTCGGGACGTGCGTTGGGCGCTACGTCGGGATTTAGCTTACTTTCAGCTCTACGTCGGGACGTGCGTTGGGCGCTACGTCGGGATTTAGCTTACTTTCAGCTCTACGTCGGGACGTGCGTTGGGCGCTACATCGGGACGTGCGTTGGGCTCTACGTCGGGATTTAGCTTACATTAAGCTCTACGTCGGGACGTGCGTTGGGCTCTACGTCGGGACGTGCGCTGGCCTCTACGTCGGGACGTGCGCTGGCCTCTACGTTGGGACGTGCGTTGGGCTCTACGTCGGGATTTAGCTTACTTTCAGCTCTATGTCGGGACGTGCGTTGGCCTGTACGTCGGGACATGCGTTGGGCTCTACGTCGGGATTTAGCTTACTTTCAGCTCTACGTCGGGACGTGCGTTGGGCTCTACGTCGGGATTTAGCTAACTTTCAGCTCTACGTCGGGACGTGCGTTGGGCTCTACTTCGGGACGTGCGTTGGGCTCTACGTCGGGACGTGCGTTGGGCTCTACGTCGGGACGTGCGTTGGGCTCTACGTCGGGACGTGCGTTGGGCTCTACGTCGGGATTTAGCTTACTTTCAGCTCTACGTCGGGACGTGCGTTGGGCGCTACGTCGGGTTTTAGCTTACTTTCAGCTCTACGTCGGGACGTGCGTTGGGCTCTACGTTGGGATTTAGCTTACTTTCAACTCTACGTCGGGACGTGCGTTGGGCTCTACGTCGGGACGTGCAATGGGCTCTACGTCGGGACGTGCGTTGGGCTCTACGTCTGTAGTTAGCTAACCTTCAGCTCTACATCGGGACGTGCGTTGGGCTCTACGTCGGGACGTGCGTTGGCCTCTACGTCGGGATTTAGCTTACTTTCAGCTTTACGTCGGGACGTGCGTTGGCCTCTACGTCGGGATTTAGGTTACTTTCAGCTCTACGTCGGGACGTGCGTTGGGCTCTACGTCGGGACGTGCGTTGGGCTCTACGTCGGGACGTGCGTTGGGCTCTACGTCGGGACGTGCGTTGGGCTGTACGTCTGTAGTTAGCTAACTTTGAGCTCTACGTCGGGACGTGCATTGGGCTCTACGTCTGTAGTTAGCTAACTTTCAGCTCTACGTCTGGACGTGCGTTGGGCTCTACATCTGTAGTTAGCTAACTTTCAGCTCTACGTCGGGACGTGCGTTGGGCGCTACGTCGGGACGTGCGTTGGGCTCTACGTCGAGACGTGCGTTGGGCTCTACGTTGGGACGTGCGTTGGGCTCTACGTCGGGATGTAGCTTACTTTCAGCTCTACGTCGGGACGTGCGTTGGGCTCTACGTCGGGACGTGCGTTGGGCTCTACGTCGGGACGTGCGTTGGCCTCTACGGCGGGACGTGCGTTGGCCTCTACGTCGGGATTTAGCTTACTTTCAGCTCTACGTCGGGACGTGCGTTGGGCTCTACGTCGGGACGTGCGTTGGGCTCTACGTCGGGACGTGCGTTGGGCTCTACGTCGGGACGTGCGTTGGGCTCTACGTCGGGACGCGCGTTGGGCTCTACGTCGGGACGCGCGTTGGGCTCTACGTCGGGACGCGCGTTGGGCTCTACGTCTGTAGTTAGCTAACCTTCAGCTCTACATCGGGACGTGCGTTGGGCTCTACGTCGGGACGTGCGTTGGGCTCTACGTCGGGACGTGCGTTGGGCTCTACGTCTGTAGTTAGCCAACTTTCAGCTCTACGTCGGGACGTGCGTTGGGCTCTACGTCGGGACGTGCGTTGGGCTCTACGTTGGGATTTAGCTTACTTTCAGCTCTACGTCGGGACGTGCGTTGGCCTCTACGTCGGGATTTAGCTTACTTTTAGCTCTACGTCGGGACGTGCGTTGGGCTCTACGTCGGGACGTGCGTTGGGCTCTACGTCGGGACGTGCGTTGGGCTCTACGTCGGGACGTGTGTTGGGCCCTACGTCTGTAGTTAGCTAACTTTGAGCTCTACGTCGGGACGTGCGTTGGGCTCTACGTCTGTAGTTAGCTAACTTTCAGCTCTACGTCGGGACGTGCGTTGGGCTCTATGTCTGTAGTTAGCTAACTTTCAGCTCTACGTCGGGACGTGCGTTGGGCGCTACGTCGGGATGTGCGTTGGGCTCTACGTCGGGACGTGCGTTGGCCTCTACGTCGGGACGTGCGTTGGCCTCTACGTCGGGACGTGCGTTGGCCTCTACGTCGGGCTTTAGCTTACTTTCAGCTCTACGTTGGGACGTGCGTTGGCCTCTACGTCGGGACGTGCGTTGGCCTCTACGTCGGGATTTAGCTTACTTTCAGCTCTACGTCGGGACGTGCGTTGGGCTCTACGTTGGGATTTAGCTTACTTTCAGCTCTACGTCGGGACGTGCGTTGGGCTCTACGTCGGGACGTGCGTTGGGCTCTACGTCGGGACGTGCGTTGGGCTCTACGTCGGGACGTGCGTTGGGCTCTACGTCTGTAGTTAGCTAACCTTCAGCTCTACATCGGGACGTGCGTTGGGCTCTACGTCGGGACGTGCGTTGGGCTCTACGTCTGTAGTTAGCCAACTTTCAGCTCTACGTCGGGACGTGCGTTGGGCTCTACGTCGGGATTTAGCTTACTTTAAGCTCTGCGTCGGGACGTGCGTTGGCCTCTACGTCGGGATTTAGCTTACTTTCAGCTCTACGTCGGGACGTGCGTTGGCCTCTACGTCGGGATTTAGCTTACTTTCAGCTCTACGTCGGGACGTGCGTTGGGCTCTACGTCGGGACGTGCGTTGGGCTCTACGTCGGGACGTGTGTTGGGCTCTACGTCTGTAGTTAGCTAACTTTGAGCTCTACGTCGGGACGTGCGTTGGGCTCTACGTCTGTAGTTAGCTAACTTTCAGCTCTACGTCGGGACGTGCGTTGGACTCTACATCTGTAGTTAGCTAACTTCCAGCTCTACGTCGGGACGTGCGTTGGGCGCTACGTCGGGACGTGCGTTGGGCTCTACGTCGAGACGTGCGTTCGGCTCTACGTTGGGACGTGCGTTGGGCTCTACGTCGGGATTTAGCTTACTTTCAGCTCTACGTCGGGACGTGCTTTGGGCTCTACGTCGGGACGTGCCTTGCCATCTACTTCGGGACGTGCGTTGGGCTCTACGTCGGGACGTGCGTTGGGCTCTACGTCGGGACGTGCCTTGGGCTCTACGTCGGGACGTGCGTTGGCCTCTACGGCGGGACGTGCGTTGGCCTCTACGTCGGGATTTAGCTTACTTTCAGCTCTACGTCGGGACGTGCGTTGGGCTCTACGTCGGGACGTGCGTTGGGCTCTACGTCGGGACGTGCGTTGGGCTCTACGTCGGGATGTCCGTTGGGCTCTACGTCGGGACGCGCGTTGGGCTGTACGTCTGTAGTTAGCTAAACTTCAGCTCTACATCGGAACGTGCGTTGGGCTCTACGTCGGGACGTGCGTTGGGCTCTACGTCTGTAGCCAGCCAACTTTCAGCTCTACGTCGGGACGTGTGTTAGGCTCTACGTCGGGACGTGCGTTGGGCTCTACGTCGGGATTTAGCTTACTTTCAGCTCTACGTCGGGACGTGCGTTGGCCTCTACGTCGGGATTTAGCTTACTTTTAGCTCTATGTCGGGACGTGCGTTGGCCTCTACGTCGGGATTTAGCTTACTTTCAGCTCTACGTCGGGACGTGCGTTGGGCTCTACGTCGGGACGTGCGTTGGGCTCTACGTCGGGACGTGCGTTGGGCTCTACGTCGGGACGTGCGTTGGGCTCTACGTCGGGACGTGCGTTGGGCTCTACGTCGGGACGTGTGTTGGGCTCTACGTCTGTAGTTAGCTAACTTTGAGCTCTACGTCGGGACGTGCATTGGGCTCTACGTCTGTAGTTAGCTAACTTTCAGCTCTACGTCGGGACGTGCGTTGGGCTCTACGTCTGTAGTTAGCTAACTTTCAGCTCTATGTCGGGACGTGCGTTGGGCGCTACGTCAGGATGTGCGTTGGGCTCTACGTCGGGACGTGCGTTGGCCTCTACGTCGGGACGTGCGTTGGCCTCTACGTCGGGACGTGCGTTGGCCTCTACGTCGGGACGTGCGTTGGCCTCTACGTCGGGATTTAGCTTACTTTCAGCTCTACGTTGGGACGTGCGTTGGCCTCTACGTCGGGACGTGCGTTGGCCTCTACGTCGGGATTTAGCTTACTTTCAGCTCTACGTCGGGACGTGCGTTGGGCTCTACGTCTGTAGTTAGCTAACTTTCAGCTCTACGTCGGGACGTGCGTTGGGCTCTACGTCTGTAGTTAGCTAACTTTCAGCTCTACGTCGGGACGTGCGTTGGGCTCTACGTCTGTAGTTAGCTAACTTTCAGCTCTACGTCGGGACGTGCGTTGGGCTCTACGTCTGTAGTTAGTTAACTTTCAGCTCTACGTCGGGACGTGTGTTGGGCGCTACGTCGGGACGTGCGTTGGGCTCTACGTCGAGATTTGCGTTGGGCTCTACGTTGGGACGTGCGTTGGGCTCTACGTCGGGATTTAGCTTACTTTCAGCTCTACGTCGGGACGTGCTTTGGGCTCTACGTCGGGACGTGCGTTGGCATCTACTTCGGGACGTGCGTTGGGTTATACGTCGGGACGTGCGTTGGGCTCTACGTCGGGACGTACGTTGGCCTCTACGGCGGGACGTGCGTTGGCCTCTACGGCGGGACGTGCGTTGGCCTCTACGTCGGGATTTAGCTTACTTTCAGCTCTACGTCGGGACGCGCGTTGGCCTCTACGTCGGGACGTGCGTTGGCCTCTACGTCGGGATTTAGCTTACTTTCAGCTCTACGTCGGGACGTGCGTTGGGCTCTACGTCGGGACGTGCGTTGGGCTCTACGTCGGGACGTGCGCTGGGCTCTACGTCGGGACGTGCGTTGGGCTCTACGTCGGGACGTGCGTTGGGCTCTACGTCGGGATTTAGCTTACTTTCAGCTCCACGTCGGGACGCGCGTTGGGCACTACGTCGGGACGCGCGTTGGGCTCTACGTCGGGACGCGTGTAGGGCTCTACGTCGGGACGCGCGTTGGGCTCTACGTCTGTAGTTAGCCAACTTTCAGCTCTACGTCGGGACGTGCGTTGGGCTCTACGTCGGGACGTGCGTTGGGCTCTACGTCGGGACGTGCGTTGGCCTCTACGTCGGGATTTAGCTTACTTTCAGCTCTACGTCGGGACGTGCGTTGGGCTCTACGTCGAGACGTGCGTTGGCCTCTACGTCGGGACGTGCCTTGGGCTCTACGTCGGGATGTGCGTTAGGCTCTACGTCTGTAGTTAGCCAACTTTCAGCTCTACGTCGGGACGTGCGTTGGGCTCTACGTCTGTAGTTAGCTAACTTTCAGCTCTACGTCGGGACGCGCGTTGGGCTCTACGTCGGGACGTGCGTTGGGCTCTACGTCGGGATGTGCGTTGGGCTCTACGTCTGTAGTTAGCTAACTTTCAGCTCTACGTCGGGACGTCCGTTCGGCTTTACGTCTGTATTTAGCTAACTTTCAGCTCTACGTCGGGACGTGCGTTGGGCGCTACGTCGGGACGTGCGTTGGGCTCTACGTCGGGACGTGCGTTGGGCTCTACGTTGGGATTTAGCTTACTTTCAGCTCTACGTCGGGACGTGCGTTGGGCTCTACGTCGGGACATGCGTTGGGCTCTACGTCTGTAGTTAGCTAACTTTCAGCTCTACGTCGGGACGTGCGTTGGGCGCTACGTCGGGACGTGCGTTGGGCAATACGTCGGGACGTGCGTTGGGCTCTACGGCAGGACGTGCCTTGGCCTCTACGTCGGGACGTGCGTTGGCCTCTATGTCGGGATTTAGCTTACTTTCAGCTCTACGTCGGGACGTGCGTTGGCCTCTACGTCGGGACGTGCGTTGGCCTCTACGTCGGGATTAGGTTAGTTTCAGCTCTACGTCGGGACGTGCGTTGGGCTCTACGTTGGGATTTAGCTTACTTTCAGCTCCACGTCGGGACGTGCGTTGGGCTCTACGTCGGGACGTGCGTTGGACTCTACGTCTGTAGTTAGCCAACTTTCAGCTCTACGTCGGGACGTGCGTTGGGCTCTACGTCGGGACGTGCGTTGGGCTCTACGTTGGGATTTAGCTTACTTTCAGCTCTACTTCGGGACGTGCGTTGGCCTCTACGTCGGGATTTATCTTACTTTCAGCTCTACGTCGGGACGTGCGTTGGGCTCTACGTCGGGACGTGCGTTGGGTGCTACGTCGGGATTTAGCTTACTTTCAGCTCTACGTCGGGACGTGCGTTGGGCGCTACGTCGGGTTTTAGCTTACTTTCAGCTCTACGTCGGGACGTGCGTTGGGCTCTACGTCGGGATCTAGCTTACTTTCAGCTTTACGTCGGGACGTGCGTTGGGCTCTACGTCAGGACGTGCGTTGGGCTCTTCGTCGGGATTTAGCTTACTTTCAGCTCTACGTCGGGACATGCGTTCGGCTCTACGTCGGGATGTGCGTTGGGCTCTACGTCGGGATTTAGCTTACTTTCAGCTCTACGTCGGGACGTGCGTTGGGCTCTACGTCGGGACGTGCGTTGGGCTCTACGTCGGGACGTGCATTGGGCTCTACGTCGGGACGTGCGTTGGGCTCTACGTCGGGATTTAGCTTACTTTCAGCTCTACGTCGGGACGTGCGTTGGCCTCTAGGTCGGGACGTGCGTTGGCCTCTAGGTCGGGACGTGCGTTGGCCTCTACGTCGGGACGTGCGTTGGCCTCTGCATCGGGATTTAGCTTACTTTCAGCTCTACGTCGGGACGTGCGTTGGGCGCTACGTCGGGACGTGCGTTGGGCGCTACGTCGGGATTTAGCTTACTTTCAGCTCTACGTCGGGACGTGCGGTGGGCTCTACGTCGGGACGTGCGGTGGGCTCTACGTCGGGACGTGCGGTGGGCTCTACGTCGGGACGTGCGGTGGGCTCGACGTCGGGATTTAGCTTACTTTCAGCTCTACGTCGGGACGTGCGTTGGCCTCTACGTCGGGACGTGCGTTGGCCTCTACGTCGGGATTTAGCTTACTTTCAGCTCTACGTCGGGACGTGCGTTGGCCTCTACGTCGGGACGTGCGTTGGCCTCTACGTCGGGATTTAGCTTACTTTCAGCTCTACGTCGGGACATGCGTTGGCCTCTACGTCGGGATTTAGCTTACTTTCAGCTCTACGTCGGGACGTGCGTTGGGCTCTACGTCGGGACGTGCGTTGGGCTCTACGTCTGTAGTTAGCTAACTTTCAGCTCTACGTCGGGACGTGCGTTGGGCTCTACGTCGGGACGTGCGTTGGGCTCTACGTCGGGACGTGCGTTGGGCTCTACGTCGGGACGTGCGTTGGGCTCTACGTCGGGATTTAGCTTACTTTCAGCTCTAAGTCGGGACGTGCGTTGGCCTCTAAGTCGGGATGTGCGTTGGCCTCTAAGTCGGGACGTGCGTTGGCCTCTAAGTCGGGACGTGCGTTGGCCTCTAAGTCGGGACGTGCGTTGGCCTCTACGTCGGGACGTGCGTTGGCCTCTACGTCGGGATTTAGCTTACTTTCAGCTCTACGTCGGGACGTGCTTTGGGCTCTACGTCGGGACGTGCGTTGGGCTCTACGTCGGGATTTAGCTTACTTTCAGCTCTACGTCGGGACGTGCGTTGGGCTCTACGTCGGGACGTGCGTTGGGCTCTACGTCGGGACGTGCGTTGGGCTCTACGTCGGGACGTGCGTTGGGCGCTACGTCGGGATTTAGCTTACTTTCAGCTCTACGTCGGGACGTGCGTTGGGCGCTACGTCGGGTTTTAGCTTACTTTCAGCTCTACGTCGGGACGTGCGTTGGGCTCTACGTCGGGATCTAGCTTACTTTCAGCTCTACGTCGGGACGTGCGTTGGGCTCTACGTCAGGACGTGCGTTGGGCTCTTCGTCGGGATTTAGCTTACTTTCAGCTCTACGTCGGGACATGCGTTCGGCTCTACGTCGGGATGTGCGTTGGGCTCTACGTCGGGATTTAGCTTACTTTCAGCTCTACGTCGGGACGTGCGTTGGGCTCTACGTCGGGACGTGCGTTGGGCTCTACGTCGGGACGTGCATTGGGCTCTACGTCGGGACGTGCGTTGGGCTCTACGTCGGGATTTAGCTTACTTTCAGCTCTACGTCGGGACGTGCGTTGGCCTCTAGGTCGGGACGTGCGTTGGCCTCTAGGTCGGGACGTGCGTTGGCCTCTACGTCGGGACGTGCGTTGGCCTCTGCGTCGGGATTTAGCTTACTTTCAGCTCTACGTCGGGACGTGCGTTGGGCGCTACGTCGGGACGTGCGTTGGCGTCTGCGTCGGGATTTAGCTTACTTTCAGCTCTACGTCGGGACGTGCGTTGGGCGCTACGTCGGGACGTGCGTTGGGCGCTACGTCGGGACGTGCGTTGGGCGCTACGTCGGGATTTAGCTTACTTT
Source organism: Leptosomus discolor (assembly GCF_034619465.1). Taxonomy (NCBI): domain Eukaryota; kingdom Metazoa; phylum Chordata; class Aves; order Leptosomiformes; family Leptosomidae; genus Leptosomus; species Leptosomus discolor. The sequence continues at coordinate 17,717,108 of NC_141406.1, read as the reverse complement.
CAGCTCTACGTCGGGACGTGCGGTGGGCTCTACGTCGGGACGTGCGGTGGGCTCTACGTCGGGACGTGCGGTGGGCTCGACGTCGGGATTTAGCTTACTTTCAGCTCTACGTCGGGACGTGCGTTGGCCTCTACGTCGGGACGTGCGTTGGCCTCTACGTCGGGATTTAGCTTACTTTCAGCTCTACGTCGGGACGTGCGTTGGCCTCTACGTCGGGACGTGCGTTGGCCTCTACGTCGGGATTTAGCTTACTTTCAGCTCTACGTCGGGACGTGCGTTGGCCTCTACGTCGGGATTTAGCTTACTTTCAGCTCTACGTCGGGACGTGCGTTGGGCTCTACGTCGGGACGTGCGTTGGGCTCTACGTCTGTAGTTAGCTAACTTTCAGCTCTACGTCGGGACGTGCATTGGGCTCTACGTCGGGACGTGCGTTGGGCTCTACGTCGGGATGTGCGTTGGGCTCTACGTCGGGATTTAGCTTACTTTCAGCTCTAAGTCGGGACGTGCGTTGGCCTCTAAGTCGGGATGTGCGTTGGCCTCTAAGTCGGGACGTGCGTTGGCCTCTAAGTCGGGACGTGCGTTGGCCTCTACGTCGGGACGTGCGTTGGCCTCTACGTCGGGACGTGCGTTGGCCTCTACGTCGGGACGTGCGTTGGCCTCTACGTCGGGATTTAACTTACTTTGAGCTCTACGTCGGGACGTGCGTTGGGCGCTACGTCGGGACGCGCGTTGGGCTCTACGTGGGGACGTGCGTTGGGCTCTACGTCGGGACGTGCGTTGGGCTCTACGTCTGTAGTTAGCTAACTTTCAGCTCTACGTCGGGACGTGCGTTGGGCGCTACGTCGGGACGTGCGTTGGGCGCTACGTCGGGACGTGCGTTGGGCTCTACGTCGGGACATGCGTTGGGCTCTACGTCGGGATTTAGCTTACTTTCAGCTCTACGTAGGAAAGTGCGTTGGGCGCTACGTCGGGACGTGCGTTGGGCGCTACGTCGGGACGTGTGTTGGGCGCTACTTCGGGACGTGCGTTGGGCGCTACGTCGGGATTTAGCTTACTTTCAGCTCTACGTCGGGACGTGCGTTGGGCTCTACGTCGGGACGTGCGTTGGGCTCTACGTCGGGACGTGCGTTGGGCTCTACGTCGGGACGTGCGTTGGCCTCTACGTCGGGATTTAGCTTACTTTCAGCTCTGCGTCGGGACGTGCGTTGGCCTCTACGTCGGGACGTGCGTTGGCCTCTACGTCGGGACGTGCGTTGGTCTCTACGTCTGTAGTTAGCTAACTTTCAGCTCTACGTCGGGACGTGCGTTGGGCTCTATGTCGGGACGTGCGTTGGGCTCTACGTCGGGACGTGCGTTGGGCTCTACGTCAGGACGTGCGTTGGCCTCTACGTCGGGATTTAGCTTACTTTCAGCTCTACATCGGGACGTGCGTTGGCCTCTACGTCGGGACGTGCGTTGGCCTCTACGTCGGGATTTAGCTTACTTTCAGCTCTACGTCGGGACGTGCGTTGGCCTCTACGTCGGGACGTGCGTTGGCCTCTACGTTGGGATTTAGCTTACTTTCAGCTCTATGTCGGGACGTCCGTTGGCCTCTACGTCGGGATTTAGCTTACTTTCAGCTCTACGTCGGGACGTGCGTTGGGCTCTACGTCGGGACGTGCGTTGGGCTCTACGTCGGGACGTGCGTTGGGCTCTACGTCGGGATTTAGCTTGCTTTCAGCTCTACGTCGGGACGTGCGTTGGGCTCTACGTCGGGACGTGCGTTGGGCTCTACGTCGGGATTTAGCTTACTTTCAGCTCTACGTCGGGACGTGTGTTGGGCTCTACGTCGGGATTTAGCTTACTTTCAGCTCTACGTCGGGACGTGCGTTGGGCTCTACGTCGGGACGTGCGTTGGGCTCTACGTCAGGACGTGTGTTGGGCTCTACGTCGGGATTTAGCTTACTTTAAGCTCTACGTCGGGACGTGCGTTGGGCTCTACGTCGGGACGTGCGCTGGGCTCTACGTCGGGACGTGCGCTGGCCTCTACGTCGGGACGTGCGCTGGCCTCTACGTCGGGACGTGCGCTGGCCTCTACGTCGGGACGTGCGTTGGCCTTAACGTCGGGACATGCTTTGGGATATACGTCGGGACGTGCGCTGGGCTCTACGTCGGGACGTGCGCTGGGCTCTACGTCGGGACGTGCGTTGGGCTCTACGTCGGGACGTGCGTTGGGCTCTACGTCGGGACGTGCGTTGGCCTCTACGTCGGGATTTAGCTTACTTTCAGCTCTACGTCGGGACATGCGTTGGGCGCTACGTCGGGACGTGCGTTGGGCGCTACGACGGGACGTGTGTTGGGCGCTACTTCGGGACGTGCGTTGGGCGCTACGTCGGGATTTAGCTTACTTTCAGCTCTACGTCGGGACGTGCGTTGGGCTCTATGTCGGGACGTGCGTTGGGCTCTACGTCGGGATGTGCGTTGGGCTCTACGTCGGGACGTGCGTTGGGCTCTACGTCGGGACGTGCGTTGGGCTCTACTTCGGGACGTGCGTTGGGCTCTACGTCGGGATTTAGCTTACTTTCAGCTCTGCGTCGGGACGTGCGTTGGCCTCTACGTCGCGACGTGCGTTGGCCTCTACTTCGGGATTTAGCTTACTTTCAGCTCTACGTCGGGACGTGCGTTGGCCTCTACGTCGGGACGTGCGTTGGCCTCTACGTTGGGATTTAGCTTACTTTCAGCTCTACGTCGGGACGTCCGTTGGCCTCTACGTCGGGATTTAGCTTACTTTCAGCTCTACGTCGGGACGTGCCTTGGGCTCTACGTCGGGACATGCGTTGAGCTCTACGTCGGGACGTGCATTGGTCTCTACGTCTGTAGTTAGCTAACTTTCAGCTCTACGTCGGGACGTGCGTTGGGCTCTACGTCGGGACGTGCGTTGGGCTCTACGTCGGGACGTGCGTTGGGCTCTACGTCGGGATTTAGCTTGCTTTCAGCTCTACGTCGGGACGTGCGTTGGGCTCTACGTCGGGACGTGCGTTGGGCTCTACGTCGGGATTTAGCTTACTTTCAGCTCTACGTCGGGACGTGCGTTGGCCTCTACGTCGGGACGTGCGTTGGCCTCTACGTTGGGATTTAGCTTACTTTCAGCTCTATGTCGGGACGTCCGTTGGCCTCTACGTCGGGATTTAGCTTACTTTCAGCTCTACGTCGGGACGTGCGTTGGGCTCTACGTCGGGACATGCGTTGGGCTCTACGTCGGGACGTGCGTTGGTCTCTACGTCTGTAGTTAGCTAACTTTCAGCTCTACGTCGGGACGTGCGTTGGGCTCTATGTCGGGACGTGCGTTGGGCTCTACGTCGGGACGTGCGTTGGGCTCTACGTCGGGACGTGCGTTGGCCTCTACGTCGGGATTTAGCTTACTTTCAGCTCTACGTCGGGACGTGCGTTGGCCTCTACGTCGGGACGTGCGTTGGCCTCTACGTCGGGATTTAGCTTACTTTCAGCTCTACGTCGGGACGTGCGTTGGCCTCTACGTCGGGACGTGCGTTGGCCTCTACGTTGGGATTTAGCTTACTTTCAGCTCTATGTCGGGACGTCCGTTGGCCTCTACGTCGGGATTTAGCTTACTTTCAGCTCTACGTCGGGACGTGCGTTGGGCTCTACGTCGGGACGTGCGTTGGGCTCTACGTCGGGACGTGCGTTGGGCTCTACGTCGGGACGTGCGTTGGGCTCTACGTCGGGATTTAGCTTGCTTTCAGCTCTACGTCGGGACGTGCGTTGGGCTCTACGTCGGGACGTGCGTTGGGCTCTACGTCGGGATTTAGCTTACTTTCAGCTCTACGTCGGGACGTGTGTTGGGCTCTACGTCGGGATTTAGCTTACTTTCAGCTCTACGTCGGGACGTGCGTTGGGCTCTACATCGGGACGTGCGTTGGGCTCTACGTCAGGACGTGTGTTGGGCTCTACGTCGGGATTTAGCTTACTTTCAGCTCTACGTCGGGACGTGCGTTGGGCTCTACGTCGGGACGTGCGCTGGGCTCTACGTCGGGACGTGCGTTGGGCTCTACGTCGGGACGTGCGTTGGGCTCTACGTCGGGATTTAGCTTGCTTTCAGCTCTACGTCGGGACGTGCGTTGGGCTCTACGTCGGGACGTGCGTTGGGCTCTACGTCGGGACGTGCGTTGGGCTCTACGTCGGGATTTAGCTTACTTTCAGCTCTACGTCGGGACGTGTGTTGGGCTCTACGTCGGGATTTAGCTTACTTTCAGCTCTACGTCGGGACGTGCGTTGGGCTCTACGTCGGGACGTGCGTTGGGCTCTACGTCAGGACGTGTGTTGGGCTCTACGTCGGGATTTAGCTTACTTTAAGCTCTACGTCGGGACGTGCGTTGGGCTCTACGTCGGGACGTGCGCTGGGCTCTACGTCGGGACGTGCGCTGGCCTCTACGTCGGGACGTGCGCTGGCCTCTACGTCGGGACGTGCGCTGGCCTCTACGTCGGGACGTGCGTTGGCCTTAACGTCGGGACATGCTTTGGGATATACGTCGGGACGTGCGCTGGGCTCTACGTCGGGACGTGCGCTGGGCTCTACGTCGGGACGTGCGTTGGGCTCTACGTCGGGACGTGCGTTGGGCTCTACGTCGGGACGTGCGTTGGCCTCTACGTCGGGATTTAGCTTACTTTCAGCTCTACGTCGGGACGTGCGTTGGGCTCTATGTCGGGACGTGCGTTGGGCTCTACGTCGGGACGTGCGTTGGGCTCTACGTCGGGACGTGCGTTGGGCTCTACGTCGGGATTTAGCTTACTTTCAGCTCTACGTCGGGACGTGCGTTGGCCTCTACGTCGCGACGTGCGTTGGCCTCTACTTCGGGATTTAGCTTACTTTCAGCTCTACGTCGGGACGTGCGTTGGCCTCTACGTCGGGACGTGCGTTGGCCTCTACGTTGGGATTTAGCTTACTTTCAGCTCTACGTCGGGACGTCCGTTGGCCTCTACGTCGGGATTTAGCTTACTTTCAGCTCTACGTCGGGACGTGCGTTGGGCTCTACGTCGGGACATGCGTTGGGCTCTACGTCGGGACGTGCATTGGTCTATACGTCTGTAGTTAGCTAACTTTCAGCTCTACGTCGGGACGTGCGTTGGGCTCTACGTCGGGACGTGCGTTGGGCTCTACGTCGGGACGTGCGTTGGGCTCTACGTCGGGATTTAGCTTGCTTTCAGCTCTACGTCGGGACGTGCGTTGGGCTCTACGTCGGGACGTGCGTTGGGCTCTACGTCGGGACGTGCGTTGGGCTCTACGTCGGGATTTAGCTTACTTTCAGGTCTACGTCGGGACGTGCGTTGGGCTCTACGTCGGGACATGCTTTGGAATATACGTCGGGACGTGCGCTGGGCTCTACGTCGGGACGTGCGTTGGGCTCTACGTCGGGACGTGCGTTGGGCTCTACGTCTGCAGTTAGCTAACTTTCAGCTATACGTCGGGACGTGCGTTGGGCTCTACGTCGGGACGTGCGTTGGGCTCTACGTCGGGACGTGCGTTGGGCTCTACATCTGTAGTTAGCTACCTTTCAGCTCTACGTCGGGACGCGCGTTGGACTCTACGTCTGTAGTTAGCTAACTTTCAGCTCTACGTCGGGACGTGCGTTTGGCGCTACGTCGGGACGTGCGTTGGGCTCTACGTTGGGACGTGCGTTGGGCTCTACGTCGGGACGTGCGTTGGGCTCTACGTCGGGATTTAGCTTACTTTCAGCTCTACGTCGGGACGTGCGTTGGGCTCTACGTCGGGACATGCGTTGGGCTCTACGTCGGGACGTGCGTTGGCCTCTACGTCGGGATTTAGCTTACTTTCAGCTCTACGTCGGGACGTGCATTGGGCGCTACGTCGGGACGTGCGTTGTCCTCTACGTCGGGACGTGCGTTGGCCTCTAAGTCGGGACGTGCGTTGGCCTCTACGTCGGGACGTGCGTTGGCCTCTACGTCGGGATTTAGCTTACTTTCAGCTCTACGTCGGGACGTGCGTTGGGCGCTACATCGGGACGTGCGTTGGGCGCTACTTCGGGACGTGCGTTGGGCGCTACGTCGGGATTTAGCTTACTTTCAGGTCTAAGTCGGGACGTGCGTTGGGCTCTACGTCGGGACGTGCGTTGGGCTCTATGTCGGGATGTGTGTTGGGCTCTACGTCGGGATTTAGCTTACTTTAAGCTCTACATCGGGACGTGCGTTGGGCTCTACGTCGGGACGTGCGCTGGCCTCTACGTCGGGACGTGCGCTGGCCTCTACGTCGGGACGTGCGTTGGCCTTAACGTCGGGACATGCTTTGGGATATACGTCGGGACGTGCGCTGGGCTCTACGTCACGACGTGCGTTGGGCTCTACGTCGGGACGTGCGTTGGGCTCTACGTCGGGATTTAGCTTACTTTCAGCTCTACGTCGGGACGTGCGTTGGGTTCTACGTCGGGACGTGCGTTGGGCTCTACGTCGGGACGTGCGTTGGGCTCTACGTCGGGATTTAGCTTACTTTCAGCTCTACGTCGGGACGTGCGTTGGGCGCTACGTCGGGACGTGCGTTGGGCGCTACGTCGGGACGTGTGTTGGGCGCTACTTCGGGACGTGCGTTGGGCACTACGTCGGGATTTAGCTTACTTTCAGCTCTACGTCGGGACGTGAGTTGGGCTCTATGTCGGGACGTGCGTTGGGCTCTATGTCGGGACGTGCGTTGGGCTCTACGTCGGGACGTGCGTTGGGCTCTACGTCGGGACGTGCGTTGGGCTCTACGTCGGGATTTAGCTTACTTTCAGCTCTACGTCGGGACGTGCGTTGGCCTCTACGTCGCGACGTGCGTTGGCCTCTACTTCGGGATTTAGCTTACTTTCAGCTCTACGTCGGGACGTGCGTTGGCCTCTACGTCGGGACGTGCGTTGGCCTCTACGTTGGGATTTAGCTTACTTTCAGCTCTATGTCGGGACGTCCGTTGGCCTCTACGTCGGGATTTAGCTTACTTTCAGCTCTACGTCGGGACGTGCGTTGGGCTCTACGTCGGGACATGCGTTGGGCTCTTCGTCGGGACGTGCGTTGGTCTCTACGTCTGTAGTTAGCTAACTTTCAGCTCTACGTCGGGACGTGCGTTGGGCTCTACGTCGGGACGTGCGTTGGGCTCTACGTCGGGACGTGCGTTGGGCTCTACGTCGGGATTTAGCTTGCTTTCAGCTCTACGTCGGGATGTGCGTTGGGCTCTACGTCGGGACGTGCGTTGGGCTCTACGTCGGGATTTAGCTTACTTTCAGCTCTACGTCGGGTCGTGTGTTGGGCTCTACGTCGGGATTTATCTTACTTTCAGCTCTACGTCGGGACGTGCGTTGGGCTCTACGTCGGGACGTGCGTTGGGCTCTACGTCGGGACGTGCGTTGGGCTCTACGTCGGGATTTAGCTTACTTTAAGCTCTACGTCGGGACGTGCGTTGGGCTCTACGTGGGGACGTGCGCTGGCCTCTACGTCGGGACGTGCGCTGGCCTCTACGTCGGGACGTGCGTTGGCCTTAACGTCGGGACATGCTTTGGGATATACGTCGGGACGTGCGCTGGGCTCTACGTCGGGACGTGCGTTGGGCTCTACGTCGGGACGTGCGTTGGGCTCTACGTCGGGATTTAGCTTACTTTCAGCTCTACGTCGGGACGTGCGTTGGGTCTACGTCGGGACGTGCGTTGGCCTCTACGTCGGGATTTAGCTTACTTTCAGCTCTACGTCGGGACGTGCGCTGGCCTCTACGTCGGGACGTGCGCTGGCCTCTACGTCGGGACGTGCGTTGGCCTTAACGTCGGGACATGCTTTGGGCTCTACGTCGGGACGTGCGCTGGGCTCTACGTCGGGACGTGCGCTGGGCTCTACGTCGGGACGTGCGTTGGGCTCTACGTCGGGACGTGCGTTGGGCTCTACGTCGGGACGTGCGTTGGCCTCTACGTCGGGATTTAGCTTACTTTCAGCTCTACGTCGGGACGTGCGTTGGGCGCTACGTCGGGACGTGCGTTGGGCGCTACGACGGGACGTGTGTTGGGCGCTACTTCGGGACGTGCGTTGGGCGCTACGTCGGGATTTAGCTTACTTTCAGCTCTACGTCGGGACGTGCGTTGGGCTCTATGTCGGGACGTGCGTTGGGCTCTACGTCGGGACGTGCGTTGGGCTCTACGTCGGGATTTAGCTTACTTTCAGCTCTACGTCGGGACGTGCGTTGGCCTCTACGTCACGACGTGCGTTGGCCTCTACTTCGGGATTTATCTTACTTTCAGCTCTACGTCGGGACGTGTGTTGGCCTCTACGTCGGGACGTGCGTTGGCCTCTACGTTGGGATTTAGCTTACTTTCAGCTCTACGTCGGGACGTCCGTTGGCCTCTACGTCGGGATTTAGCTTACTTTCAGCTCTACGTCGGGACGTGCGTTGGGCTCTACGTCGGGACATGCGTTGGGCTCTACGTCGGGACGTGCATTGGTCTCTACGTCTGTAGTTAGCTAACTTTCAGCTCTACGTCGGGACGTGCGTTGGGCTCTACGTCGGGACGTGCGTTGGGCTCTACGTCGGGACGTGCGTTGGGCTCTACGTCAGGATTTAGCTTGCTTTCAGCTCTACGTCGGGACGTGCGTTGGGCTCTACGTCGGGACGTGCGTTGGGCTCTACGTCGGGATTTAGCTTACTTTCAGGTCTACGTCGGGACGTGCGTTGGGCTCTACGTCGGGACATGCTTTGGAATATACGTCGGGACGTGCGCTGGGCTCTACGTCGGGACGTGCTTTGGGCTCTACGTCGGGACGTGCGTTGGGCTCTACGTCGGGACGTGCGTTGGGCTCTACGTCGGGACGTGCGTTGGGCTCTACATCTGTAGTTAGCTACCTTTCAGCTCTACGTCGGGACGCGCGTTGGACTCTACGTCTGTAGTTAGCTAACTTTCAGCTCTACGTCGGGACGTGCGTTTGGCGCTACGTCGGGACGTGCGTTGGGCTCTACGTCGGGACGTGCGTTGGGCTCTACGTCGGGACGTGCGTTGGGCTCTACGTCGGGATTTAGCTTACTTTCAGCTCTACGTCGGGACGTGCGTTGGGCTCTACGTCGGGACATGCGTTGGGCTCTACGTCGGGACGTGCGTTGGCCTCTATGTCGGGATTTAGCTTACTTTCAGCTCTACGTCGGGACGTGCGTTGGGCGCTACGTCGGGACGTGCGTTGTCCTCTACGTCGGGACGTGCGTTGGCCTCTAAGTCGGGACGTGCGTTGGCCTCTACGTCGGGACGTGCGTTGGCCTCTACGTCGGGATTTAGCTTACTTTCAGCTCTACGTCGGGACGTGCGTTGGGCGCTACATCGGGACGTGCGTTGGGCGCTACTTCGGGACGTGCGTTGGGCGCTACGTCGGGATTTAGCTTACTTTCAGGTCTACGTCGGGACGTGCGTTGGGCTCTACGTCGGGACGTGCGTTGGGCTCTATGTCGGGATGTGTGTTGGGCTCTACGTCGGGATTTAGCTTACTTTAAGCTCTACATCGGGACGTGCGTTGGGCTCTACGTCGGGACGTGCGCTGGTCTCTACGTCGGGACGTGCGCTGGCCTCTACGTCGGGACGTGCGTTGGCCTTAACGTCGGGACATGCTTTGGGATATATGTCGGGACGTGCGCTGGGCTCTACGTCATGACGTGCGTTGGGCTCTACGTCGGGACGTGCGTTGGTCTCTACGTCGGGATTTAGCTTACTTTCAGCTCTACGTCGGGACGTGCGTTGGGTTCTACGTCGGGACGTGCGTTGGGCTCTACGTCGGGACGTGCGTTGGGCTCTACGTCGGGACGTGCGTTGGGCTCTACGTCGGGATTTAGCTTACTTTCAGCTCTACGTCGGGACGTGCGTTGGGCGCTACGTCGGGACGTGCGTTGGGCGCTACGTCGGGACGTGTGTTGGGCGCTACTTCGGGACGTGCGTTGGGCACTACGTCGGGATTTAGCTTACTTTCAGCTCTACGTCGGGACGTGCGTTGGGCTCTATGTCGGGACGTGCGTTGGGCTCTACGTCGGGACGTGCGTTGGGCTCTACGTCGGGACGTGCGTTGGGCTCTACGTCGGGATTTAGCTTACTTTCAGCTCTACGTCGGGACGTGCGTTGGCCTCTACTTCGGGACGTGCGTTGGCCTCTACGTCGGGATTTAGCTTACTTTCAGCTCTACGTCGGGACGTGCGTTGGCCTCTACGTCGGGACGTGCGTTGGCCTCTACGTTGGGATTTACCTTACTTTCAGCTCTATGTCGGGACGTCCGTTGGCCTCTACGTCGGGATTTAGCTTACTTTCAGCTCTACGTCGGGACGTGCGTTGGGCTCTACGTCGGGACATGCGTTGGGCTCTACGTCGGGACGTGCGTTGGTCTCTACGTCTGTAGTTAGCTAACTTTCAGCTCTACGTCGGGACGTGCGTTGGGCTCTACGTCGGGACGTGCGTTGGGCTCTTCGTCGGGACGTGCGTTGGGCTCTACGTCGGGACGTGCGTTGGGCTCTACGTCGGGATTTAGCTTGCTTTCAGCTCTACGTCGGGACGTGCGTTGGGCTCTACGTCGGGACGTGCGTTGGGCTCTATGTCGGGATTTAGCTTACTTTCAGCTCTACGTCGGGCGTGTGTTGGGCTCTACGTCGGGATTTATCTTACTTTCAGCTCTACGTCGGGACGTGCGTTGGGCTCTACGTCGGGACGTGCGTTGGGCTCTACGTCGGGATTTATCTTACTTTAAGCTCTACGTCGGGACGTGCGTTGGGCTCTACGTCGGGACGTGCGCTGGCCTCTACGTCGGGACGTGCGCTGGCCTCTACGTCGGGACGTGCGCTGGCCTCTACGTCGGGACGTGCGTTGGCCTTAACGTCGGGACATGCTTTGGGATATACGTCGGGACGTGCGCTGGGCTCTACGTCGGGACGTGCGTTGGGCTCTACGTCGGGACGTGCGTTGGGCTCTACGTCGGGATTTAGCTTACTTTCAGCTCTACGTCGGGACGTGCGTTGGGCTCTACGTCGGGACGTGCGTTGGCCTCTACGTCGGGATTTAGCTTACTTTCAGCTCTACGTCGGGACGTGCGTTGGGCGCTACGTCGGGACGTGCGTTGGGCGCTACGTCGGGACGTGCGTTGGGCGCTACTTCGGGACGTGCGTTGGGCGCTACGTCGGGATTTAGCTTACTTTCAGCTCTACGTCGGGACGTGCGTTGGGCTCTACGTCGGGACGTGCGTTGGGCTCTACGTCGGGACGTGCGTTGGGCTTTACGTCGGGACGTGCGTTGGGCTCTACGTCGGGATTTAGCTTACTTTCAGCTCTACGTCGGGACGTGCGTTGGCCTCTACGTCGCGACGTGCGTTGGCCTCTACTTCGGGATTTAGCTTACTTTCAGCTCTACGTCGGGACGTGCGTTGGCCTCTACGTCGGGACGTGCGTTGGCCTCTACGTTGGGATTTAGCTTACTTTCAGCTCTACGTCGGGACGTCCTTTGGGCTCTACGTCGGGACGTGCGTTGGGCTCTACGTCGGGACGTGCGTTGGGCAATACGTCGGGACGTGCGTTGGGCTCTACGTCGGGACATGCGTTGGGCTCTTCGTCGGGACGTGCATTGGTCTCTACGTCTGTAGTTAGCTAACTTTCAGCTCTACGTCGGGACGTGCGTTGGCCTCTACGTCGGGACGTGCGTTGGGCTCTACGTCGGGATTTAGCTTACTTTCAGGTCTACGTCGGGACGTGCGTTGGGCTCTACGTCGGGACATGCTTTGGGATATACGTCGGGACGTGCGCTGGGCTCTACGTCGGGACGTGCTTTGGGCTCTACGTCGGGACGTGCGTTGGGCTCTACGTCTGTAGTTAGCTAACTTTCAGCTCTACGTCGGGACGTGCGTTGGGCTCTACGTCGGGACGTGCGTTGGGCTCTACGTCGGGACGTGCGTTGGGCTCTACGTCGGGACGTGCGTTGGGCTCTACGTCGGGACGTGCGTTGGGCTCTACGTCGGGATTTAGCTTACTTTCAGCTCTACGTCGGGACGTGCGTTGGGCTCTACGTCGGGACGTGCGTTGGGCTCTACGTCGGGACGTGCGTTGGCCTCTACGTCGGGATTTAGCTTACTTTTAGCTCTACGTCGGGACGTGCGTTGGGCGCTACGTCGGGACGTGCGTTGGGCGCTACTTCGGGACGTGCCTTGGGCGCTACGTCGGGATTTAGCTTACTTTCAGCTCTACGTCGGGACGTGCGGTGGGCTCTCTATGTCGGGACGTGCGGTGGGCTCTACTTTGGGACGTGCGTTGGGCTCTACGTCGGGACGTGCGTTGGGCTCTACGTCGGGACCTGCGTTGGGCTCTACGTCGGGATTTAGCTTACTTTCAGGTCTACGTCGGGACATGCGTTTGCCTCTACGTCGGGACGTGCGTTGGCCTCTACGTCGGGATTTAGCTTACTTTCAGCTCTTCGTCGGGACGTGCGTTGGCCTCTACGTCGGGACGTGCGTTGGCCTCTACGTCGGGATTTAGCTTACTTTCAGCTCTACGTCGGGACGTGTGTTGGGCTCTACGTCGGGATTTAGCTTACTTTCAGGTCTACGTCGGGACGTGCGTTGGGCGCTTCTTCGGGACGTGCGTTGGCCTCTACGTCGGGATTTAGCTTACTTTCAGCTCTACGTCGGGACGTGCGTTGGGCGCTACGTCGGGACGTGCGTTGTCCTCTACGTCGGGACGTGCGTTGGCCTCTAAGTCGGGACGTGCGTTGGCCTCTACGTCGGGACGTGCGTTGGCCTCTACGTCGGGATTTAGCTTACTTTCAGCTCTACGTCGGGACGTGCGTTGGGCGCTACATCGGGATGTGCGTTGGGCGCTGCTTCGGGACGTGCGTTGGGCGCTACGTCGGGATTTAGCTTACTTTCAGCTCTACGTCGGGACGTGCGTTGGGTTCTACGTCGGGACGTGCGTTGGGCTCTACGTCGGGACGTGCGTTGGGCTCTACGTCGGGATTTAGCTTACTTTCACCTCTACGTCGGGACGTGCGTTGGGCGCTACGTCGGGACGTGCGTTGGGCGCTACGTCGGGACGTGTGTTGGGCGCTACTTCGGGACGTGCGTTGGGCACTACGTCGGGATTTAGCTTACTTTCAGCTCTACGTCGGGACGTGCGTTGGGCTCTATGTCTGGACGTGCGTTGGGCTCTACATCGGGACGTGCGTTGGGCTCTACGTCGGGACGTGCGTTGGGCTCTACGTCGGGATTTAGGTTACTTTCAGCTCTACGTCGGGACGTGCGTTGGCCTCTACGTCGGGATTTAGCTTACTTTCAGCTCTACGTCGGGACGTGCGTTGGGCTCTACATCGGGACGTGCGTTGGGCTCTACGTCGGGACGTGCGTTGGGCTCTACGTCGGGATTTAGGTTACTTTCAGCTCTACGTCGGGACGTGCGTTGGCCTCTACGTCGGGACGTGCGTTGGGCTCTACGTCGGGACGTGCGTTGGCCTCTACGTCGGGATTTAGCTTACTTTCAGCTCTACGTCGGGACGTGCGTTGGGCTCTACGTCGGGACGTGCGTTGGGCGCTACGTCGGGATTTAGCTTACTTTCAGCTCTACGTCGGGACGTGCGTTGGGCTCTACGTCGGGACGTGCGTTGGGCTCTACGTCGGGACGTGCGTTGGGCTCTACGTCGGGACGTGCGTTGGCCTCTACGTCGGGATTTAGCTTACTTTCAGCTCTACGTCGGGACGTGCGTTGGGCTCTACATCGGGACGTGCGTTGGGCTCTACGTCGGGACGTGCGTTGGGCTCTACGTCGGGATTTAGGTTACTTTCAGCTCTACGTCGGGACGTGCGTTGGCCTCTACGTCGGGACGTGCGTTGGGCTCTACGTCGGGACGTGCGTTGGCCTCTACGTCGGGATTTAGCTTACTTTCAGCTCTACGTCGGGACGTGCGTTGGGCTCTACGTCGGGACGTGCGTTGGGCGCTACGTCGGGATTTAGCTTACTTTCAGCTCTACGTCGGGACGTGCGTTGGGCTCTACGTCGGGACGTGCGTTGGGCTCTACGTCGGGACGTGCGTTGGGCTCTACGTCGGGATTTAGCTTTCTTTCAGCTCTACGTCGGGACGTGCGTTGGCCTCTACGTCGGGACGTGCGTTGGCCTCTACGTCGGGATTTAGCTTACTTTCAGCTCTACGTCGGGACGTGCGTTGGCCTCTACGTCGGGACGTGCGTTGGCCTCTACGTTGGGATTTAGCTTACTTTCAGCTCTACGTCGGGACGTGTGTTGGGCTCTACGTCGGGATTTAGCTTACTTTCAGCTCTACGTCGGGACGTGTGTTGGGCGCTACGTCGGGACGTGCGTTGGGCGCTACGTCGGGACGTGTGTTGGGCGCTACTTCGGGACGTGCGTTGGGCACTACGTCGGGATTTAGCTTACTTTCAGCTCTACGTCGGGACGTGCGTTGGGCTCTATGTCTGGACGTGCGTTGGGCTCTACGTCGGGACGTGCGTTGGGCTCTACGTCGGGACGTGCGTTGGGCTCTACGTCGGGATTTAGCTTACTTTCAGCTCTACGTCGGGACGTGCGTTGGCCTCTATGTCGGGACGTGCGTTGGGCTCTACGTCGGGACGTGCGTTGGCCTCTACGTCGGGATTTAGCTTACTTTCAGCTCTACGTCGGGACGTGCGTTGGGCGCTACGTCGGGACGTGCGTTGGGCGCTACGTCGGGACGTGTGTTGGGCGCTACTTCGGGACGTGCGTTGGGCGCTACGTCGGGATTTAGCTTACTTTCAGCTCTACGTCGGGACGTGCGTTGGGCTCTATGTCGGGACGTGCGTTGGGCTCTACGTCGGGACGTGCGTTGGGCTCTACGTCGGGACGTGCGTTGGGCTCTACGTCGGGATTTAGCTTACTTTCAGCTCTACGTCGGGACGTGCGTTGGCCTCTACGTCGCGACGTGCGTTGGCCTCTACTTCGGGATTTAGCTTACTTTCAGCTCTACGTCGGGACGTGCGTTGGCCTCTACGTCGGGACGTGCGTTGGCCTCTACGTTGGGATTTAGCTTACTTTCAGCTATAAGTCGGGACGTCCGTTGGCCTCTACGTCGGGATTTAGCTTACTTTCAGCTCTACGTCGGGACGTGCTTTGGGCTCTACGTCGGGACATGCGTTGGGCTCTTCGTCGGGACGTGCATTGGTCTCTACGTCTGTAGTTAGCTAATCTTCAGCTCTACGTCGGGACGTGCGTTGGGCTCTACGTCGGGACCTGCGTTGGGCTCTACGTCGGGACGTGCGTTGGCCTCTACGTCGGGATTTAGCTTACTTTCAGGTCTACGTCGGGACATGCGTTGGCCTCTACGTCGGGACGTGCGTTGGCCTCTACGTCGGGATTTAGCTTACTTTCAGCTCTACGTCGGGACGTGCGTTGGCCTCTACGTCGGGACGTGCGTTGGCCTCTACGTCGGGATTTAGCTTACTTTCAGCTCTATGTCGGGACGTGTGTTGGATTCTACGTCGGGATTTAGCTTACTTTCAGCTCTACGTTGGGACGTGCGTTGGGCTCTACGTCGGGACGTGCGTTGGCCTCTACGTCTGTAGTTAGCTAACTTTCAGCTCTACGTCGGGACGTGTGTTGGGCTCTACGTCGGGACGTGCGTTGGGCTCTACGTCGGGACGTGCGTTGGGCTCTACGTCGGGACGTGCGTTGGGCTCTACGTCGGGACGTGCGTTGGGCTCTACGTCGGGATTTAGCTTACTTTCAGCTCTACGTCGGGACGTGCGTTGGCCTCTACGTCGGGACGTGCGTTGGCCTCTACGTCGGGATTTAGCTTACTTACAGCTCTACGTCGGGACGTGCGTTGGCCTCTACGTCGGGACGTGCGTTGGCCTCTACGTCGGGATTTAGCTTACTTTCAGCTCTACGTCGGGACGTGTGTTGGGCTCTACGTCGGGATTTAGCTTACTTTTAGCTATACGTCGGGACGTGCGTTGGGTTCTACGTCGGGACGTGCGTTGGGCTCTACGTCGGGATTTAGTTTACTTTAATCTCTACGTCGGGACGTGCGTTGGGCTCTAGGTCGGGACGTGCGTTGGGCTCTACGTCGGGACGTGCGCTGGCCTCTACGTCGGGTCGTGAGTTGGCCATAACGTCGGGATTTAGCTTACTTTCAGCTCTACGTCAGGACGTGCCTTGGCCTGTACGTCGGGACGTGCGTTGGCCTCTACGTCGGGATTTAGCTTACTTACAGCTCTACGTCGGGACGTGCGTTGGGCTCTACGTCGGGATTTAGCTTACTTTCAGCTCTACGTTGGGACGTGCATTGGGCTCTACGTCGGGACGTGCGTTGGGCTCTACGTCGGGACGTGCGTTGGGCTCTACGTCGGGATTTAGCTAACTTTCAACTCTACGTCGGGACGTGCGTTGGGCTCTACGTCGGGACGTGCGTTGGGCTCTACGTCGGGATTTAGCTTACTTTCAGCTCTATGTTGGGACGTGCGTTGGCCTCTACGTCGGGATTTAGCTTACTTTCAGCTCTACGTCGGGACGTGCGTTGGGCTCTACGTCTGTAGTTAGCTAATTTCAGCTCTACGTCGGGACGTGCGTTGGGCTCTACGTCTGTAATTAGCTAACTTTCAGCTCTACGTCGGGACGTGCGTTGGGCGCTACGTCGGGACGTGCGTTGGGTTCTACGTCGGGACGTGCGTTGGGCTCTACGACGGGATTTAGCTTACTTTCAGCTCTACGTCGGGACGTGCGTTGGCCTCTACGTCGGGACGTGCGTTGGCCTCTACGTCGGGACGTGCGTTGGCCTCTACGTCGGGATTTAGCTTACTTTCATCTCTAAGTCGGGACGTGCGTTGGGCGCTACGTCGGGACGTGCGTTGGGCGCTACTTCGGGACGTGCGTTGGGCGCTACGTCGGGATTTAGCTTACTTTCAGCTCTACCTCGGGACGTGCGTTGGGCTCTATGTCGGGACGTGCGTTGGGCTCTAGGTCGGGACGTGCGTTGGGCTCTACGTCGGGATTTAGCTTACTTTCAGCTCTATGTTGGGACGTGCGTTGGCCTCTACGTCGGGATTTAGCTTACTTTCAGCTCTACGTCGGGACGTGCGTTGGGCTCTACGTCGGGACGTGCGTTGGGCGCTACTTCGGGACGTGCGTTGGGCGCTACGTCGGGATTTAGCTTACTTTCAGCTCTACCTCGGGACGTGCGTTGGGCTCTATGTCGGGACGTGCGTTGGGCTCTAGGTCGGGACGTGCGTTGGGCTCTACGTCGGGATTTAGCTTACTTTCAGCTCTATGTTGGGACTTGCGTTGGCCTCTACGTCGGGATTTAGCTTACTTTCAGCTCTACGTCGGGACGTGCGTTGGGCTCTACGTCGGGACGTGCGTTGGGCTCTACATCTGTAGTTATCTAACTTTCAGCTCTACGTCGGGACGTGCGTTGGGCTCTACGATAGTAGTTAGCTAATTTCAGCTCTACGTCGGGACGTGCGTTGGGCTCTACGTTTGTAGTTAGCTAACTTTCAGCTCTACGTCGGGACGTGCGTTGGGCGCTACGTCGGGATGTGCGTTGGTCTCTACGTCGTGACGTGCGTTGGGCTCTACGTCGGGATTTAGCTTACTTTCAGCTCTACGTCGGGACGTGCGTTGGGCGCTACGTCGGGACGTGCGTTGTCCTCTACGTCAGGACGTGCGTTGGCCTCTAAGTCGGGACGTGCGTTGGCCTCTACGTCGGGACGTGCGTTGGCCTCTACGTCGGGATTTAGCTTACTTTCAGCTCTACGTCGGGACGTGCGTTGGGCGCTACATCGGGACGTGCGTTGGGCGCTACTTCGGGACGTGCGTTGGGCGCTACGTCGGGATTTAGCTTACTTTCAGCTCTACGTCGGGACGTGCGTTGGGCTCTACGTCGGGACGTGCGTTGGGCTCTACGTCGGGACGTGCGTTGGGCTCTACGTCGGGATTTAGCTTTCTTTCAGCTCTACGTCGGGACGTGCGTTGGCCTCTACGTCGGGACGTGCGTTGGCCTCTACGTCGGGATTTAGCTTACTTTCAGCTCTACGTCGGGACGTGCGTTGGCCTCTACGTCGGGACGTGCGTTGGCCTCTACGTCAGGATTTAGCTTACTTTCAGCTCTACGTCGGGACGTGTGTTGGGCTCTACGTCGGGATTTAGCTTACTTTCAGCTCTACGTCGGGACGTGCGTTGGGCTCTACGTCGGGACGTGCGTTGGGCTCTACGTCGGGACGTGCGTTGGGCTCTACGTCGGGACGTGCGTTGGGCTCTACGTCGGGACGTGCGTTGGGCTCTACGTCGGGACGTGCGTTGGGCTCTACGTCTGTAGTTAGCTAACTTTCAGCTCTACGTCGGGACGTGCTTTGGGCTCTATGTCGGGACGTGCGTTGGGCTCTATGTCGGGACGTGCATTGGGCTCTACGTCGGGATTTAGCTTACTTTCAGCTCTACGTCGGGACGTGCGTTGGGCTCTACGTCGGGACGTGCGTTGAGCTCTACGTCGGGACGTGCGTTGGGCTCTACGTATGTAGTTAGCTAACTTTCTGCTCTACGTCGGGACTTGCGTTGGGCTCTACGTTTGTAGTTAGCTAACTTTCAGCTCTACGTCGGGTCGTGCGTTGGGCGCTACGTCGGGATTTAGTTTATTTTCAGCTCTACGTCGGGACGTGCGTTGGCCTCTACGTCGGGACGTGCGTTGGCCTCTACATCGGGATTTAATTACTTTCAGCTCTACGTCGGGACGTGCGTTGGCCTCTACGTCGGGACGTGCGTTGGACTCTACGTTGGGATTTAGCTTACTTTCAGCTCTACGTCGGGACGTCCGTTGGCCTCTACGTCGGGATTTAGCTTACTTTCAGCTCTACGTCGGGACGTGCGTTGGGCTCTACGTCGGGACATGCGTTGGGCTCTACGTCGGGACGTGCGTTGGTCTCTACGTCTGTAGTTAGCTAACTTTCAGCTCTACGTCGGGATGTGCGTTGGGCTCTACGTCTGTAGTTAGCTAACTTTCAGCTCTACGTCGGGACGTGCGTTTGGCGCTACGTCGGGACGTGCGTTGGGCTCTACGTCGGGACGTGCGTTGGGCTCTACGTCGGGACGTGCGTTGGGCTCTACGTCGGGACGTGCGTTGGGCTCTACGTCGGGATTAGCTTACTTTCAGCTCTACGTCGGGACGTGCGTTGGCCTCTACGTCGGGACGTGCGTTGGCCTCTACGTCGGGACGTGCGTTGGCCTCTACGTCGGGACGTGCGTTGGCCTCTACGTCGGGATTTAGCTTACTTTCAGCTCTACGTCGCGACGTGCGTTGGGCGCTACGTCGGGACGTGCGTAGGGCGCTACTTCGGGACGTGCCTTGGGCGCTACGTCGGGATATAGCTTACTTTCAGCTCTACGTCGGGACGTACGTTGGGCTCTCTATGTCGGGACGTGCGGTGGGCTCTACGTTGGGACGTGCGTTGGGCTCTACGTCGGGATTTAGCTTACTTTCAGGTCTACGTCGGGACGTGCGTTGGGCTCTACGTCGGGATGTGCGTTGGGCTCTACATCGGGATTTAGCTTACTTTAAGCTCTACGTCGGGACGTGCATTGGCCTCTACGTCGGGACGTGCGTTGGCCTCTACGTCGGGATTTAGCTTACTTTCAGCTCTACGTCGGGACGTGCGTTGGCCTCTACGTCGGGATTTAGTTTACTTTAATCTCTACGTCGGGACGTGCGTTGGGCTCTACGTTGGGACGTGCGCTGGCCTCTACGTCGGGAGGTGCGCTGGCCTCTACGTCGGGACGTGAGTTGGCCTTAACGTCGGGATTTAGCTTACTTTCAGCTCTACGTCAGGACGTGCCTTGGCCTGTACGTCGGGACGTGTGTTGGCCTCTACGTCGGGATTTAGCTTACTTACACCTCTACGTCGGGACGTGCGTTGGGCTCTACGTCGGGATTTAGCTTACTTTCAGCTCTACGTCGGGACGTGCGTTGGGCTCTACGTCGGGACGTGCGTTGGGCTCTACGTCGGGACGTGCGTTGGGCTCTACGTCGGGATTTAGCTAACTTTCAGCTCTACGTCGGGACGTGCGTTGGGCTCTACGTCGGGACGTGCGTTGGGCTCTACGTCGGGATTTAGCTTACTTTCAGCTCTATGTTGGGACGTGCGTTGGCCTCTACGTCGGGATTTAGCTTACTTTCAGTTCTACGTCGGGACGTGCGTTGGGCTCTACGTCTGTAGTTAGCTAATTTCAGCTCTACGTCGGAACGTGCGTTGGGCTCTACGTCTGTAATTAGCTAACTTTCAGCTCTACGTCGGGACGTGCGTTGGGCGCTACGCCGGGACGTGCGTTGGGTTCTACGTCGGGACGTGCGTTGGGCTCTACGACGGGATTTAGCTTACTTTCAGCTCTACGTCGGGACGTGCGTTGGCCTCTACGTCGGGATTTAGCTTACTTTCAGCTCTAAGTCGGGACGTGCGTTGGGCGCTACGTCGGGACGTGCGTTGGGCGCTACTTCGGGACGTGCGTTGGGCGCTACGTCGGGATTTAGCTTACTTTCAGCTCTACCTCGGGACGTGCGTTGGGCTCTATGTCGGGACGTGCGTTGGGCTCTAGGTCGGGACGTGCGTTGGGCTCTACGTCGGGATTTAGCTTACTTTCAGCTCTATGTTGGGACGTGCGTTGGCCTCTACGTCGGGATTTAGCTTACTTTCAGCTCTACGTCGGGACGTGCGTTGGGCTCTACGTCGGGACGTGCGTTGGGCGCTACGTCGGGACGTGCGTTGGGCGCTAGTTCGGGACATGTGTTTGGCGCTATGTCGGGATTTAGCTTACTTTCAGCTCTACGTCGAAACGTGCGTTGGGCTCTATGTCGGGATGTGCGTTGGGCTCTACGTCGGGACGTGCGTTGGGCTCTACGTCGGGACGTGCGTTGGGCTCTACGTCGGGATTTAGCTTACTTTCAGCTCTACGTCGGGACGTGCGTTGGCCTCTACGTCGGGACGTGCGTTGGCCTCTACGTCGGGATTTAGCTTACTTTCAGCTCTACGTCGGGACGTCCGTTGGGCTCTACGTCGGGATTTAGCTTACTTTCAGCTCTACGTCGGGACGTGCGTTGGGCTCTACGTCGGGACGTGCGTTGGGCTCTACGTCGGGACGTGCGTTGGGCTCTACGTCTGTAGTTAGCTAACTTTCAGCTCTACGTCGGGACGTGCGTTGGGCTCTACGTCGGGACGTGCGTTGGGCTCTACGTCGGGATTTAGCTTACTTTCAGCTCTATGTCGGGACGTGCGTTGGCCTCTACGTCGGCATTTAGCTTACTTTCAGCTCTACGTCGGGACGTGCGTTGGGCTCTACGTCGGGACGTGCGTTGGGCTCTACGTCGGGACGTGCGTTGGGTTCTACGTCGGGACGTGCGTTGGGCTATACGTCTGTAGTTTGCTAACTTTCGGCTCTACGTCGGGACGTGCGTTGGTCTCTACGTCGGGACGTGCGTTGGGCTCTACGTCGGGACGTGCGTTGGGCTCTACGTCGGGATTTAGCTTACTTTAAGCTCTACGTCGGGACGTGCGTTGGGCTCTACGTCGGGACGTGCATTGGGGTCTACGTCCGGACGTGCGTTGGGCTCTACGTCGGGATTTAGCTTACTTTCAGTTCTACGTCGGGACGTGCGTTGGGCTCTACGTCGGGACGTGCGTTGGGCTCTACGTCGGGATTTAGCTTACTTTTCAGGTCTACGTCGGGACGTGCGTTGGGCTCTACGTCGGGACGTGCGTTGGGCTCTACGTCTGGACGTGCGTTGGGCTCTACGTCTGTAGTTAGCTAACTTTCAGCTCTATGTCGGGACGTGCGTTGGGCTCTACGTCTGTAGTTAGCTAACTTTCAGCTCTACGTCAGGACGTGCGTTGGGCTCTACATCTGTAGTTAGCTAACTTTCAGCTCTACGTCAAGACATGCGTTGGGCGCTACGTCGGAACTTGCGTTGGGCTCTACGTCGGGACGTGCGTTGGGCTCCACGTCGGGACGTGCGTTGGGCTCTACGTCGGGATTTAGCTTACTTTCAGCTCTACGTCGGGACGTGCGTTGGATGCTACGTCGGGACGTGCGTTGGGCGCTACGGCGGGACGTGCGTTGGGCGCTACTTCGGGACGTGCGTTGGGCGATACGTTAAAATTTAGCTTACTTTCAGCTCTACATCGGGATGTGCGTTGGGCTCTATGTCGGGATGTGCGTTGGGCTCTACGTCGGGACGTGCGTTGGGCTCTACCTCGGGACGTGCGTTGGGCTCTACGTCGGGATTTAGCTTAATTTCAGCTCTACGTCGGGACGTGCGTTGGCCTCTACGTCGGAACGTGCGTTGGCCTCTACGTCGCGATTTAGCTTACTTTCAGCTCTACGTCGGGACGTGCGTTGGGCTCTACGTCGGGATTTAGCTTACTTTCAGCTCTACGTCGGGACGTGCGTTGGGCTCTACGTCGGGATTTAGCTTACTTTCAGCTCTACGTCGGGACGTGCGTTGGGCTCTACGTCGGGACGTGCGTTGGGCTCTACGTCGGGAAGTGCGTTGGGCTCTACGTCTGTAGTTAGCTAACTTTCAGCTCTACGTCGGGACGTGCGTTGGGCTCTACGTCGGGACGTGCGTTGGGTTCTACGTCGGGACGTGCGTTGGGCTCTACATCTGTAGTTAGCTAACTTTCTGCTCTACGTCGGGACGTGCGTTGGGCTCTAAGTCTGTAGTTAGCTAACTTTCAGCTCTACGTCGGACGTGCGTTGGGCTGTACGTCGGGACGTGCGTTGGGCTCTAAGTCGGGACGTGCGTTGGGCTCTACGTCGGGATTTAGCTTACTTTCAGCTCTACGTCGGGACGTGCGTTGGCCTCTACGTCGGGACGTGCGTTGGGCGCTACGTCGGGACGTGCGTTGGCCTCTACGTCGGGACGTGCGTTGGCCTCTACGTCGGGATTTAGCTTACTTTCAGCTCTACGTCGGGACGTGCGTTGGCCTCTACGTCGGGACGTGCGTTGGGCTCTACGTCGGGACGCGCGTTGGGCTCTACGTCGGGACGCGCGTTGGGCTCTTCGTCTGTAGTTAGCTAACTTTCAGCTCTACGTCGGGACGTGCGTTGGGCTCTACGTCGGGACGTGCTTTGGGCTCTACGTCGGGACGTGCATTGGGCTCTACGTCGGGACGTGCGTTGGGCTCTACGTCGGGATTTAGCTTACTTTCAGCTCTACGTCGGGACGTGCGTTGTCCTCTACGTCGGGACGTGCGTTGGGCGCTACGTCGGGACGTGTGTTGGCCTCTACGTCGGGAAGTGCGTTGGCCTCTACGTCGGGATTTAGCTTACTTTCAGCTCTACGTCGGGACATGCGTTGGCCTCTACGTCGGGACGTGCGTTGGGCTCTACGTCGGGACACGCTTTGGGCTCTACTTCGGGACGCGCGTTGGGCTCTACGTCTGTAGTTAGCTAACTTTCAGCTCTACGTCGGGACTCGCGTTGGGCTCTTCGTCTGTAGTTAGCTAACTTTCAGCTCTACGTCGGGACGTGCGTTGGGCTCTACGTCGGGACATGCGTTGGGCTCTACGTCGGGACGTGCGTTGGGCTCTACGTTGCGACGTGCGTTGGGCTCTACGTCGGGATTTAGCTTACTTTCAGCTCTACGTTGGGACGTGCGTTGGGCTCTACGTCGGGACGTGCGTTGGGCTATACGTCGGGATGTGCGTTTGGCTCTACGTCGGGACGTGCGTTGGGCTCTACGTCGGGATTTAGCTTACTTTCAGCTCTACGTCGGGACGTGCGTTGGGCTCTACGTCGGGACGTGCGTTGGGCTCTACGTCTGTAGTTAGCTAACTTTCAGCTCTACGTCGGGACGTGCGTTGGGCGCTACGTCGGGACGTGCGTTGGGCTCTACGTCGGGACGTGCGTTGTGCTCTACGTTGGGATTTAGCTTACTTTCAGCTCTACGTCGGGACGAGCGTTGGGCTCTACGTCGGGACGTGCGTTGGGCTCTACGTCTGTAGTTAGCTAACTTTCAGCTCTACGTCGGGACGTGCGTTGGGCGCTACGTGGGGACGTGCGTCGGGTACTACGTCGGGACGTGCGCTGGGCTCTACGTCGGGACGTGCGTTGGGCTCTAAGTCGGGACATGCGTTGGGCTCTACGTCGGGATTTAGCTTACTTTCAGTTCCACGTCGGGACGTGCGTTGGGCTCTACGTCGGGACGCGCGTTGGGCTCTATGTCTGTAGTTAGCTAACTTTTAGCTCTACGTCGGGACGCGCGTTGGGCTCTACGTCTGTAGTTAGCTAACTTTCAGCTCTACGTCGGGACGTGCGTTGGGCTCTACGTCGGGATTTAGCTTACTTTCAGCTCTACGTCGGGACGTGCGTTGGGCTCTACGTCGGGACGTGCGTTGGGCTCTACGTCGGGATTTAGCTTACTTTCAGCTCTACGTCGGGACGTGCGTTGGCCTCTACGTCGGCATTTAGCTTACTTTCAGCTCTACGTCGGGACGTGCGTTGGGCTCTACGTCGGGACGTGCGTTGGGCTCTACGTCGGGACGTGCGTTGGGCTCTACGTCGAGACGTGCGTTGGGTTCTACGTCGGGACGTGCGTTGGGCTCTACGTCTGTAGTTAGCTAACTTTATGCTCTACGTCGGGACGTGCGTTGGGCTCTACGTCTGTAGTTAGCTAACTTTCAGCTCTACGTCGGGACGTGCGTTGGGCTCTAAGTCGAGACGTGTGTTGGGCTCTACGTCGGGACGTGCGTTGGGCTCTACGTCGGGATTTAGCTTACTTTCAGCTCTACGTCGGGACGTGCGTTGGCCTCTACGTCGGGACGTGCGTTGGGCGCTACGTCGGGACGTGCGTTGGCCTCTACGTCGGGATTTAGCTTACTTACAGCTCTACGTCGGGACGTGCGTTGGCCTCTACGTCGGGACGTGCGTTGGGCTCTACGTAGGGACACGCGTTGGGCTCTACGTCGGGACGCGCGTTGGGCACTACGTCTGTAGTTAGCTAACTTTTAGCTCTACGTCGGGACGCGCGTTGGGCTCTACGTCTGTAGTTAGCTAACTTTCAGCTCTACGTCGGGACGTGCGTTGGGCTCTACGTCGGG
Organism: Leptosomus discolor; assembly: GCF_034619465.1. Taxonomy (NCBI): domain Eukaryota; kingdom Metazoa; phylum Chordata; class Aves; order Leptosomiformes; family Leptosomidae; genus Leptosomus; species Leptosomus discolor. The sequence continues at coordinate 17,692,022 of NC_141406.1, read as the reverse complement.
ACGTGCGTTGGGCTCTACGTCGGGATTTAGCTTACTTTCAGCTCTACGTCGGGACGTGCGTTGGCCTCTACGTCGGCATTTAGCTTACTTTCAGCTCTACGTCGGGACGTGCGTTGGGCTCTACGTCGGGACGTGCGTTGGGCTCTACGTCGGGACGTGCGTTGGGTTCTACGTCGGGACGTGCGTTGGGCTCTACGTCTGTAGTTAGCTAACTTTCAGCTCTACGTCGGGACGTGCGTTGGGCTCTACGTCGGGACGTGCGTTTGGCTCTACGTCGGGACGTGCGTTGGGCTATACGTCGGGACGGGCGTTGGGCTGTACGTCGGGATTTAGCTTACTTTCAGCTCTACGTCGGGACTTGCGTTGGCCTCTACGTCGGGACGTGCGTTGTCCTCTACGTCGGGATTTAACTTACTTTCAGCTCTACGTCGGGACGTGCGTTGGCCTCTACGTCGGGACGTGCGTTGGGCACTATTTCGGACGTGCGTTGGGCTCTACGTCGGGACGTGCATTGGGCTCTACGTCGGGATTTAGCTTACTTTCAGCTCTACGTCGGGACGTGCGTTGGCCTCTACGTCGGGACGTGCGTTGGGCGCTACGTCGGGACGTGCGTTGGCCTCTACGTCTGTAGTTAGCTAACTTTCAGATCTACGTCGGGACGTGTGTTGGGCTCTACGTCGGGACGTGCGTTGGGCTCTACGTCGGGACGTGCGTTGTGCTCTACGTCGGGGTTTAGCTTACTTTCAGCTCTACGTCGGGACGTGCGTTGGGCTCTACGTCGGGAAGTGCGTTGGGCTCTACGTCGGGACGTGCGTTGGGCTCTACGTCGGGACGTGCGTTGGGCTCTACGTCGGGACGTGCGTTGGGTTCTACGTCGGGACGTGCGTTGGGCTCTACGTCTGTAGTTAGCTAACTTTCTGCTCTACGTCGGGACGTGCGTTGGGCTCTACGTCTGTAGTTAGCTATTTTTCAGATCTACGTCGGGACGTGCGTTGGGCTCTACGTCGGGACGTGCGTTGGGCTCTACGTCTGTAGTTAGCTAACTTTCAGCTCTACGTCGGGACGTGCGTTGGCCTCTACGTCGGGATTTAGCTTACTTTCAGCTCTACGTCGGGACGTGCGTTGGCCTCTACGTCGGGACGTGCGTTGGGCTCTACGTCGGGACGTGCGTTGGGCTCTACGTCGGGATTTAGCTTACTTTCAGCTCTACGTCAGGACGTGCGTTGGGCTCTACGTCGGGACGTGCCTTGGGCTCTACGTCGGGCTTTAGCTTACTTTCAGCTCTACGTCGGGACGTGCGTTGGCCTCTACGTCGGGATTTAGCTTACTTTCAGCTCTACGTCGGGACGTGCGTTGGGCTCTACGTCGGGACGTGCGTTGGGCTCTACGTCTGTAGTTAGATAACTTTCAGCTCTACGTCGGGACGTGCGTTGGGCTCTACGTCGGGACGTGCGTTGGGCTCTACGTCGGGACGTGCGTTGGGCTCTACGTCGGGACGTGCGTTGGGCTCTACGTCAGGATTTAGCTTACTTTCAGCTCCACGTCGGGACGCGCGTTGGGCTCTACGTCGGGACGCGCGTTGGGCTCTACGTCGGGACGTGCGTTGGGCTCTACGTCGGGACGTGCGTTGGGCTCTACGTCTGTAGTTAGCTAACTTTCAGCTCTACGTCGGGACGTGCGTTGGGCGCTACGTCGGGACGTGCGTTGGGCTCTACGTTGGGATTTAGCATACTTTCAGCTCTACGTCGGGACGTGCGTTGGTCTCTACGTCGGGACGTGCGTTGGGCACTACGTCGGGACGTGCGCTGGGCTCTACGTCGGGATTTAGCTTACTTTCAGTTCCACGTCGGGACGTGCGTTGGGCAGTACGTCGGGACGTGCGTTGGGCTCTGTGTCGGGACGCGCGTTGGGCTCTACGTCGGGACCCGTGTTGGGCTCTACGTCGGGACGCGCGTTGGGCTCTACGTCTGTAGTTAGCTAACTTTCTGCTCTACGTCGGGACGTGCGTTGGGCTCTACGTCTGTAGTTAGCTAACTTTCAGCTCTACGTCGGGACGTGCGTTGGGCTCTAAGTCGAGACGTGTGTTGGGCTCTACGTCGGGACGTGCGTTGGGCTCTACGTCGGGATTTAGCTTACTTTCAGCTCTACGTCGGGACGTGCGTTGGCCTCTACGTCGGGACGTGCGTTGGGCGCTACGTCGGGACGTGCGTTGGCCTCTACGTCGGGATTTAGCTTACTTACAGCTCTACGTCGGGACGTGCGTTGGCCTCTACGTCGGGACGTGCGTTGGGCTCTACGTAGGGACACGCGTTGGGCTCTACGTCGGGACGCGCGTTGGGCACTACGTCTGTAGTTAGCTAACTTTTAGCTCTACGTCGGGACGCGCGTTGGGCTCTACGTCTGTAGTTAGCTAACTTTCAGCTCTACGTCGGGACGTGCGTTGGGCTCTACGTCGGGACGTGCGTTGGGCTCTACGTCGGGATTTAGCTTTGTTTCAGCTCTACGTCGGGACGTGCGTTGGCCTCTACGTCGGCATTTAGCTTACTTTCAGCTCTACGTCGGGACGTGCGTTGGGCTCTACGTCGGGACGTGCGTTGGGCTCTACGTCGGGACGTGCGTTGGGTTCTACGTCGGGACGTGCGTTGGGCTCTACGTCTGTAGTTAGCTAACTTTCAGCTCTACGTCGGGACGTGCGTTGGGCTCTACGTCGGGACGTGCGTTTGGCTCTACGTCGGGACGTGCGTTGGGCTATACGTCGGGACGGGCGTTGGGCTGTACGTCGGGATTTAGCTTACTTTCAGCTCTACGTCGGGACTTGCGTTGGCCTCTACGTCGGGACGTGCGTTGTCCTCTACGTCGGGATTTAACTTACTTTCAGCTCTACGTCGGGACGTGCGTTGGCCTCTACGTCGGGACGTGCGTTGGGCACTATTTCGGACGTGCGTTGGGCTCTACGTCGGGACGTGCATTGGGCTCTACGTCGGGATTTAGCTTACTTTCAGCTCTACGTCGGGACGTGCGTTGGCCTCTACGTCGGGACGTGCGTTGGGCGCTACGTCGGGACGTGCGTTGGCCTCTACGTCTGTAGTTAGCTAACTTTCAGATCTACGTCGGGACGTGTGTTGGGCTCTACGTCGGGACGTGCGTTCGGCTCTACGTCGGGACGTGCGTTGTGCTCTACGTCGGGGTTTAGCTTACTTTCAGCTCTACGTCGGGACGTGCGTTGGGCTCTACGTCGGGAAGTGCGTTGGGCTCTACGTCGGGACGTGCGTTGGGCTCTACGTCGGGACGTGCGTTGGGCTCTACGTCGGGACGTGCGTTGGGTTCTACGTCGGGACGTGCGTTGGGCTCTACGTCTGTAGTTAGCTAACTTTCTGCTCTACGTCGGGACGTGCGTTGGGCTCTACGTCTGTAGTTAGCTATTTTTCAGCTCTACGTCGGGACGTGCGTTGGGCTCTACGTCGGGACGTGCGTTGGGCTCTACGTCTGTAGTTAGCTAACTTTCAGCTCTACGTCGGGACGTGCGTTGGCCTCTACGTCGGGATTTAGCTTACTTTCAGCTCTACGTCGGGACGTGCGTTGGCCTCTACGTCGGGACGTGCGTTGGGCTCTACGTCGGGACGTGCGTTGGGCTCTACGTCGGGATTTAGCTTACTTTCAGCTCTACGTCAGGACGTGCGTTGGGCTCTACGTCGGGACGTGCCTTGGGCTCTACGTCGGGCTTTAGCTTACTTTCAGCTCTACGTCGGGACGTGCGTTGGCCTCTACGTCGGGATTTAGCTTACTTTCAGCTCTACGTCGGGACGTGCGTTGGGCTCTACGTCGGGACGTGCGTTGGGCTCTACGTCTGTAGTTAGATAACTTTCAGCTCTACGTCGGGACGTGCGTTGGGCTCTACGTCGGGACGTGCGTTGGGCTCTACGTCGGGACGTGCGTTGGGCTCTACGTCGGGACGTGCGTTGGGCTCTACGTCAGGATTTAGCTTACTTTCAGCTCCACGTCGGGACGCGCGTTGGGCTCTACGTCGGGACGCGCGTTGGGCTCTACGTCGGGACGTGCGTTGGGCTCTACGTCGGGACGTGCGTTGGGCTCTACGTCTGTAGTTAGCTAACTTTCAGCTCTACGTCGGGACGTGCGTTGGGCGCTACGTCGGGACGTGCGTTGGGCTCTACGTTGGGATTTAGCATACTTTCAGCTCTACGTCGGGACGTGCGTTGGTCTCTACGTCGGGACGTGCGTTGGGCACTACGTCGGGACGTGCGCTGGGCTCTACGTCGGGATTTAGCTTACTTTCAGTTCCACGTCGGGACGTGCGTTGGGCAGTACGTCGGGACGTGCGTTGGGCTCTGTGTCGGGACGCGCGTTGGGCTCTACGTCGGGACCCGTGTTGGGCTCTACGTCGGGACGCGCGTTGGGCTCTACGTCTGTAGTTAGCTAACTTTTAGCTCTACGTCGGGACGCGCGTTGGGCTCTACGTCTGTAGTTAGCTAACTTTCAGCTCTACGTTGGGACGCGCGTTGGGCTCTACGTCTGTAGTTAGCTAACTTTCAGCTCTACGTCGGGACGCGCGTTGGGCTATACGTCGGTATGCGCGTTGGGCTCTACGTCGGGACGTGCATTGGGCTCTACGTCGGGATTTAGCATACTTTCAGCTCTACGTCGGGACGTGCGTTGGGCTCTACGTCGGGACGTGCGTTGGGCTCTACGTCGGGACGTGCGTTGGCCTATACGTCGCGATTTAGCTTACTTTCAGCTCCACGTCGGGACGTGCGTTGGGCTCTACGTCGGGACGCGCGTTTGGCTCTACGTCGGGACGTGCGTTGGGCTATACGTCGGGACGTGCGTTGGGCTATACGTCGGGATTTAGCTTACTTTCAGCTCTACGTCGGGACGTGCGTTGGCCTCTACGTCGGGACGTGCGTTGGCCTCTACGTCGGGATTTAACTTACTTTCAGCTCTACGTCGGGACGTGCGTTGGCCTCTACGTCGGGACGTGCGTTGGCCTCTACGTCGGGATTTAGCTTACTTTCAGCTCTACGTCGGGACGTGCGTTGGGCTCTACGTCGGGATTTAGCTTACTTTCAGCTCTACGTCGGGACGTGCGTTGGGCTCTACGTCGGGACGTGCGTTGGACTCTACGTCGGGACGTGCGTTGGGCTCTACGTCTGTAGTTAGCTAACTTTCAGCTCTACGTCGGGACGTCTGTTGGGCTCTACGTCGGGACGTGCGTTGGGCTCTACGTCGGGACGTGCGTTGTGCTCTACGTCGGGATTTAGCTTTATTTCAGCTCTACGTCGGGACGTGCGTTGGCCTCTAAGACGGCATTTAGCTTACTTTCAGCTCTACGTCGGGACGTGCGTTGGGCTCTACGTCGGGAAGTGCGTTGGGGTCTACGTCGGGAAGTGCGTTGGGCTCTACGTCGGGACGTGCGTTGGGCTCTACGTCGGGACGTGCGTTGGGCTCTACGTCTGTAGTTAGCTAACTTTCAGCTCTACGTCGGGACGTGCGTTGGGCACTATTTCGGACGTGCGTTGGGCTCTACGTCGGGACATGCGTTGGGCTCTACGTCGGGATTTAGCTTACTTTCAGCTCTACGTCGGGACGTGCGTTGGGCACTACGTCGGGACGTGCGTTGGGCTCTACGTCGGGACGTGCGTTGGGCTCTACGTCTGTAGTTAGCTAACTTTCTGCTCTACGTCGGGACATGCGTTGGGCTCTACGTCTGTATTTAGCTAACTTGCAGCTCTACGTCGGGACGTGCGTTGGGCTCTACGTCGGGACGTGCGTTGGGCTATACGTCGGGACATGCGTTGGGCTCTACGTCGGGATTTAGCTTACTTTCAGCTCTACGTCGGGACGTGCGTTGGGCTCTACGTCGGGACGTGCGTTTGGCTCTACGTCGGGACGTGCGTTGGCCTGTACGTCGCGATTTAGCTTACTTTCAGCTCCACGTCGGGACGTGCGTTGGGCTCTACGTCGGAACGCGCGTTTGGCTCTACGTCGCGACGTGCATTGGGCTATACGTCGGGACGTGCGTTGGGCTGTACGTCGGGATTTAGCTTACTTTCAGCTCTACGTCGGGATGTGCGTTGGCCTCTACGTCGGGACGTGCGTTGGCCTCTACGTCGGGATTTAACTTACTTTCAGCTCTACGTCGGGACGTGCGTTGGCCTCTACGTCGGGACGTGCGTTGGCCTCTACGTCGGGATTTAGCTTACTTTCAGCTCTACGTCGGGACGTGCGTTGGGCTCTACGTCGGGATTTAGCTTACTTTCAGCTCTACGTCGGGACGTGCGTTGGGCTCTACGTCGGGACATGCGTTGGGCTCTACGTCGGGACGTGCGTTGGGCTCTACGTCTGTAGTTAGCTAACTTTCAGCTCTACGTCGGGACGTGTGTTGGGCTCTACGTCGGGACGTGCGTTGGGCTCTACGTCGGGACGTGCATTGTGCTCTACGTCGGGACTTTGCTTACTTTCAGCTCTACGTCGGGACGTGCGTTGGGCTCTACGTCGGGAAGTGCGTTGGGCTCTACGTCGGGACGTGCGTTGGGCTCTACGTCGGGACGTGCGTTGGGCTCTACGTCGGGACGTGCGTTGGGTTCTACGTCGGGACGTGCGTTGGGCTCTACGTCTGTAGTTAGCTAACTTTCTGCTCTACGTCGGGACGTGCATTGGGCTCTACGTCGGGATTTAGCTTACTTTCAGCTCTACGTCGGGACGTGCGTTGGCCTCTACGTCGGGACGTGCGTTGGGCGCTACGTCGGGACGTGCGTTGGCCTCTACGTCTGTAGTTAGCTAACTTTCAGATCTACGTCGGGACGTGTGTTGGGCTCTACGTCGGGACGTGCGTTGGGCTCTACGTCGGGACGTGCGTTGTGCTCTACGTCGGGGTTTAGCTTACTTTCAGCTCTACGTCGGGACGTGCGTTGGGCTCTACGTCGGGAAGTGCGTTGGGCTCTACGTCGGGACGTGCGTTGGGCTCTACGTCGGGACGTGCGTTGGGCTCTACGTCGGGACGTGCGTTGGGTTCTACGTCGGGACGTGCGTTGGGCTCTACGTCTGTAGTTAGCTAACTTTCTGCTCTACGTCGGGACGTGCGTTGGGCTCTACGTCTGTAGTTAGCTATTTTTCAGCTCTACGTCGGGACGTGCGTTGGGCTCTACGTCGGGACGTGCGTTGGGCTCTACGTCTGTAGTTAGCTAACTTTCAGCTCTACGTCGGGACGTGCGTTGGCCTCTACGTCGGGATTTAGCTTACTTTCAGCTCTACGTCGGGACGTGCGTTGGCCTCTACGTCGGGACGTGCGTTGGGCTCTACGTCGGGACGTGCGTTGGGCTCTACGTCGGGATTTAGCTTACTTTCAGCTCTACGTCAGGACGTGCGTTGGGCTCTACGTCGGGACGTGCCTTGGGCTCTACGTCGGGCTTTAGCTTACTTTCAGCTCTACGTCGGGACGTGCGTTGGCCTCTACGTCAGGATTTAGCTTACTTTCAGCTCTACGTCGGGACGTGCGTTGGGCTCTACGTCGGGACGTGCGTTGGGCTCTACGTCTGTAGTTAGATAACTTTCAGCTCTACGTCGGGACGTGCGTTGGGCTCTACGTCGGGACGTGCGTTGGGCTCTACGTCGGGACGTGCGTTGGGCTCTACGTCGGGACGTGCGTTGGGCTCTACGTCAGGATTTAGCTTACTTTCAGCTCCACGTCGGGACGCGCGTTGGGCTCTACGTCGGGACGCGCGTTGGGCTCTACGTCGGGACGTGCGTTGGGCTCTACGTCGGGACGTGCGTTGGGCTCTACGTCTGTAGTTAGCTAACTTTCAGCTCTACGTCGGGACGTGCGTTGGGCGCTACGTCGGGACGTGCGTTGGGCTCTACGTTGGGATTTAGCATACTTTCAGCTCTACGTCGGGACGTGCGTTGGTCTCTACGTCGGGACGTGCGTTGGGCACTACGTCGGGACGTGCGCTGGGCTCTACGTCGGGATTTAGCTTACTTTCAGTTCCACGTCGGGACGTGCGTTGGGCAGTACGTCGGGACGTGCGTTGGGCTCTGTGTCGGGACGCGCGTTGGGCTCTACGTCGGGACCCGTGTTGGGCTCTACGTCGGGACGCGCGTTGGGCTCTACGTCTGTAGTTAGCTAACTTTTAGCTCTACGTCGGGACGCGCGTTGGGCTCTACGTCTGTAGTTAGCTAACTTTCAGCTCTACGTTGGGACGCGCGTTGGGCTCTACGTCTGTAGTTAGCTAACTTTCAGCTCTACGTCGGGACGCGCGTTGGGCTATACGTCGGTATGCGCGTTGGGCTCTACGTCGGGACGTGCATTGGGCTCTACGTCGGGATTTAGCATACTTTCAGCTCTACGTCGGGACGTGCGTTGGGCTCTACGTCGGGACGTGCGTTGGGCTCTACGTCGGGACGTGCGTTGGCCTATACGTCGCGATTTAGCTTACTTTCAGCTCCACGTCGGGACGTGCGTTGGGCTCTACGTCGGGACGCGCGTTTGGCTCTACGTCGGGACGTGCGTTGGGCTATACGTCGGGACGTGCGTTGGGCTATACGTCGGGATTTAGCTTACTTTCAGCTCTACGTCGGGACGTGCGTTGGCCTCTACGTCGGGACGTGCGTTGGCCTCTACGTCGGGATTTAACTTACTTTCAGCTCTACGTCGGGACGTGCGTTGGCCTCTACGTCGGGACGTGCGTTGGCCTCTACGTCGGGATTTAGCTTACTTTCAGCTCTACGTCGGGACGTGCGTTGGGCTCTACGTCGGGATTTAGCTTACTTTCAGCTCTACGTCGGGACGTGCGTTGGGCTCTACGTCGGGACGTGCGTTGGACTCTACGTCGGGACGTGCGTTGGGCTCTACGTCTGTAGTTAGCTAACTTTCAGCTCTACGTCGGGACGTCTGTTGGGCTCTACGTCGGGACGTGCGTTGGGCTCTACGTCGGGACGTGCGTTGTGCTCTACGTCGGGATTTAGCTTTATTTCAGCTCTACGTCGGGACGTGCGTTGGCCTCTAAGACGGCATTTAGCTTACTTTCAGCTCTACGTCGGGACGTGCGTTGGGCTCTACGTCGGGAAGTGCGTTGGGGTCTACGTCGGGAAGTGCGTTGGGCTCTACGTCGGGACGTGCGTTGGGCTCTACGTCGGGACGTGCGTTGGGCTCTACGTCTGTAGTTAGCTAACTTTCAGCTCTACGTCGGGACGTGCGTTGGGCACTATTTCGGACGTGCGTTGGGCTCTACGTCGGGACATGCGTTGGGCTCTACGTCGGGATTTAGCTTACTTTCAGCTCTACGTCGGGACGTGCGTTGGGCACTACGTCGGGACGTGCGTTGGGCTCTACGTCGGGACGTGCGTTGGGCTCTACGTCTGTAGTTAGCTAACTTTCTGCTCTACGTCGGGACATGCGTTGGGCTCTACGTCTGTATTTAGCTAACTTGCAGCTCTACGTCGGGACGTGCGTTGGGCTCTACGTCGGGACGTGCGTTGGGCTATACGTCGGGACATGCGTTGGGCTCTACGTCGGGATTTAGCTTACTTTCAGCTCTACGTCGGGACGTGCGTTGGGCTCTACGTCGGGACGTGCGTTTGGCTCTACGTCGGGACGTGCGTTGGCCTGTACGTCGCGATTTAGCTTACTTTCAGCTCCACGTCGGGACGTGCGTTGGGCTCTACGTCGGAACGCGCGTTTGGCTCTACGTCGCGACGTGCATTGGGCTATACGTCGGGACGTGCGTTGGGCTGTACGTCGGGATTTAGCTTACTTTCAGCTCTACGTCGGGATGTGCGTTGGCCTCTACGTCGGGACGTGCGTTGGCCTCTACGTCGGGATTTAACTTACTTTCAGCTCTACGTCGGGACGTGCGTTGGCCTCTACGTCGGGACGTGCGTTGGCCTCTACGTCGGGATTTAGCTTACTTTCAGCTCTACGTCGGGACGTGCGTTGGGCTCTACGTCGGGATTTAGCTTACTTTCAGCTCTACGTCGGGACGTGCGTTGGGCTCTACGTCGGGACATGCGTTGGGCTCTACGTCGGGACGTGCGTTGGGCTCTACGTCTGTAGTTAGCTAACTTTCAGCTCTACGTCGGGACGTGTGTTGGGCTCTACGTCGGGACGTGCGTTGGGCTCTACGTCGGGACGTGCATTGTGCTCTACGTCGGGACTTAGCTTACTTTCAGCTCTACGTCGGGACGTGCGTTGGGCTCTACGTCGGGAAGTGCGTTGGGCTCTACGTCGGGACGTGCGTTGGGCTCTACGTCGGGACGTGCGTTGGGCTCTACGTCGGGACGTGCGTTGGGTTCTACGTCGGGACGTGCGTTGGGCTCTACGTCTGTAGTTAGCTAACTTTCTGCTCTACGTCGGGACGTGCGTTGGGCTCTACGTCTGTAGTTAGCTAACTTTCAGCTCTACGTCGGGACGTGCGTTGGGCTCTACGTCGGGACGTGCGTTGGGTTCTACGTCGGGACGTGCGTTGGGCTCTACGTCTGTAGTTAGCTAACTTTCTGCTCTACGTCGGGACGCGCGTTGGGCTCTACGTCTGTAGTTAGCTAACTTTCAGCTCTACGTCGGGACGCGCGTTGGGCTCTTCGTCTGTAGTTAGCTAACTTTCAGCTCTACGTCGGGACGTGCGTTGGGCTCTACGTCGGGACGTGCGTTGGGCTCTACGTCGGGACGTGCGTTGGGCTCTACGTCGGGATTTAGCTTACTTTCAGCTCTACGTCAGGACGTGCGTTGGGCTCTACGTCGGGACGTACCTTGGGCTCTACGTCGGGCTTTAGCTTACTTTCAGCTCTACGTCAGGACGTGCCTTGGGCTCTACGTCGGGACGTGCGTTGGGCTCTACGTCGGGACGTGCGTTGGGCTCTACGTCGGGACGTGCGTTGGGCTCTACGTCGGGACGTGCGTTGGGCTCTACGTCAGGATTTAGCTTACTTTCAGCTCCACGTCGGGACGCGCGTTGGGCTCTACGTCGGGACGCGCGTTGGGCTCTACGTCGGGACGTGCGTTGGGCTCTACGTCGGGACGTGCGTTGGGCTCTACGTCTGTAGTTAGCTAACTTTCAGCTCTACGTCGGGACGTGCGTTGGGCGCTACGTCGGGACGTGCGTTGGGCTCTACGTTGGGATTTAGCTTACTTTCAGCTCTACGTCGGGACGTGCGTTGGTCTCTACGTCGGGACGTGCGTTGGGCACTACGTCGGGACGTGCACTGGGCTCTACGTCGGGATTTAGCTTACTTTCAGTTCCACGTCGGGACGTGCGTTGGGCAGTACGTCGGGACGTGCGTTGGGCTCTGTGTCGGGACGCGCGTTGGGCTCTACGTCGGGACGCGTGTTGGGCTCTACGTCGGGACGCGCGTTGGGCTCTACGTCTGTAGTTAGCTAACTTTTAGCTCTACGTCGGGACGCGCGTTGGGCTCTACGTCTGTAGTTAGCTAACTTTCAGCTCTACGTCGGGACGCGCGTTGGGCTCTACGTCTGTAGTTAGCTAACTTTCAGCTCTACGTCGGGACGCGCGTTGGGCTATACGTCGGTATGCGCGTTGGGCTCTACGTCGGGACGTGCATTGGGCTCTACGTCGGGATTTAGCATACTTTCAGCTCTACGTCGGGACGTGCGTTGGGCTCTACGTCGGGACGTGCGTTGGGCTCTACGTCGGGACGTGCGTTGGCCTATACGTCGCGATTTAGCTTACTTTCAGCTCCACGTCGGGACGTGCGTTGGGCTCTACATCGGGACGCGCGTTTGGCTCTACGTCGGGACGTGCGTTGGGCTATACGTCGGGACGTGCGTTGGGCTATACGTCGGGATTTAGCTTACTTTCAGCTCTACGTCGGGACGTGCGTTGGCCTCTACGTCGGGACGTGCGTTGGCCTCTACGTCGGGATTTAACTTACTTTCAGCTCTACGTCGGGACGTGCGTTGGCCTCTACGTCGGGACGTGCGTTGGCCTCTACGTCGGGATTTAGCTTACTTTCAGCTCTACGTCGGGACGTGCGTTGGGCTCTACGTCGGGATTTAGCTTACTTTCAGCTCTACGTCGGGACGTGCGTTGGGCTCTACGTCGGGACGTGCGTTGGGCTCTACGTCGGGACGTGCGTTGGGCTCTACGTCTGTAGTTAGCTAACTTTCAGCTCTACGTCGGGACGTCTGTTGGGCTCTACGTCGGGACGTGCGTTGGGCTCTACGTCGGGACGTGCGTTGTGCTCTACGTCGGGATTTAGCTTTATTTCAGCTCTACGTCGGGACGTGCGTTGGCCTCTAAGACGGCATTTAGCTTACTTTCAGCTCTACGTCGGGACGTGCGTTGGGCTCTACGTCGGGAAGTGCGTTGGGCTCTACATCGGGAAGTGCGTTGGGCTCTACGTCGGGACGTGCGTTGGGCTCTACGTCGGGACGTGCGTTGGGCTCTACGTCTGTAGTTAGCTAACTTTCAGCTCTACGTCGGGACGTGCGTTGGGCACTATTTCGGACGTGCGTTGGGCTCTACGTCGGGACATGCGTTGGGCTCTACGTCGGGATTTAGCTTACTTTCAGCTCTACGTCGGGACGTGCGTTGGGCACTACGTCGGGACGTGCGTTGGGCTCTACGTCGGGACGTGCGTTGGGCTCTACGTCTGTAGTTAGCTACTTTCTGCTCTACGTCGGGACATGCGTTGGGCTCTACGTCTGTATTTAGCTAACTTTCAGCTCTACGTCGGGACGTGCGTTGGGCTCTACGTCGGGACGTGCGTTGGGCTATACGTCGGGACATGCGTTGGGCTCTACGTCGGGATTTAGCTTACTTTCAGCTCTACGTCGGGACGTGCGTTGGGCTCTACGTCGGGACGTGCGTTTGGCTCTACGTCGGGACGTGCGTTGGCCTGTACGTCGCGATTTAGCTTACTTTCAGCTCCACGTCGGGACGTGCGTTGGGCTCTACGTCGGAACGCGCGTTTGGCTCTACGTCGCGACGTGCATTGGGCTATACGTCGGGACGTGCGTTGGGCTGTACGTCGGGATTTAGCTTACTTTCAGCTCTACGTCGGGATGTGCGTTGGCCTCTACGTCGGGACGTGCGTTGGCCTCTACGTCGGGATTTAACTTACTTTCAGCTCTACGTCGGGACGTGCGTTGGCCTCTACGTCGGGACGTGCGTTGGCCTCTACGTCGGGATTTAGCTTACTTTCAGCTCTACGTCGGGACGTGCGTTGGGCTCTACGTCGGGATTTAGCTTACTTTCAGCTCTACGTCGGGACGTGCGTTGGGCTCTACGTCGGGACATGCGTTGGGCTCTACGTCGGGACGTGCGTTGGGCTCTACGTCTGTAGTTAGCTAACTTTCAGCTCTACGTCGGGACGTGTGTTGGGCTCTACGTCGGGACGTGCGTTGGGCTCTACGTCGGGACGTGCGTTGTGCTCTACGTCGGGATTTAGCTTACTTTCAGCTCTACGTCGGGACGTGCGTTGGGCTCTACGTCGGGACGTGCGTTGGCCTGTACGTCGCGATTTAGCTTACTTTCAGCTCCACGTCGGGACGTGCGTTGGGCTCTACGTCGGAACGCGCGTTTGGCTCTACGTCGCGACGTGCATTGGGCTATACGTCGGGACGTGCGTTGGGCTGTACGTCGGGATTTAGCTTACTTTCAGCTCTACGTCGGGATGTGCGTTGGCCTCTACGTCGGGACGTGCGTTGGCCTCTACGTCGGGATTTAACTTACTTTCAGCTCTACGTCGGGACGTGCGTTGGCCTCTACGTCGGGACGTGCGTTGGCCTCTACGTCGGGATTTAGCTTACTTTCAGCTCTACGTCGGGACGTGCGTTGGGCTCTACGTCGGGATTTAGCTTACTTTCAGCTCTACGTCGGGACGTGCGTTGGGCTCTACGTCGGGACATGCGTTGGGCTCTACGTCGGGACGTGCGTTGGGCTCTACGTCTGTAGTTAGCTAACTTTCAGCTCTACGTCGGGACGTGTGTTGGGCTCTACGTCGGGACGTGCGTTGGGCTCTACGTCGGGACGTGCATTGTGCTCTACGTCGGGACTTAGCTTACTTTCAGCTCTACGTCGGGACGTGCGTTGGGCTCTACGTCGGGAAGTGCGTTGGGCTCTACGTCGGGACGTGCGTTGGGCTCTACGTCGGGACGTGCGTTGGGCTCTACGTCGGGACGTGCGTTGGGTTCTACGTCGGGACGTGCGTTGGGCTCTACGTCTGTAGTTAGCTAACTTTCTGCTCTACGTCGGGACGTGCGTTGGGCTCTACGTCTGTAGTTAGCTAACTTTCAGCTCTACGTCGGGACGTGCGTTGGGCTCTACGTCGGGACGTGCGTTGGGTTCTACGTCGGGACGTGCGTTGGGCTCTACGTCTGTAGTTAGCTAACTTTCTGCTCTACGTCGGGACGCGCGTTGGGCTCTACGTCTGTAGTTAGCTAACTTTCAGCTCTACGTCGGGACGCGCGTTGGGCTCTTCGTCTGTAGTTAGCTAACTTTCAGCTCTACGTCGGGACGTGCGTTGGGCTCTACGTCGGGACGTGCGTTGGGCTCTACGTCGGGACGTGCGTTGGGCTCTACGTCGGGATTTAGCTTACTTTCAGCTCTACGTCAGGACGTGCGTTGGGCTCTACGTCGGGACGTACCTTGGGCTCTACGTCGGGCTTTAGCTTACTTTCAGCTCTACGTCAGGACGTGCCTTGGGCTCTACGTCGGGACGTGCGTTGGGCTCTACGTCGGGACGTGCGTTGGGCTCTACGTCGGGACGTGCGTTGGGCTCTACGTCGGGACGTGCGTTGGGCTCTACGTCAGGATTTAGCTTACTTTCAGCTCCACGTCGGGACGCGCGTTGGGCTCTACGTCGGGACGCGCGTTGGGCTCTACGTCGGGACGTGCGTTGGGCTCTACGTCGGGACGTGCGTTGGGCTCTACGTCTGTAGTTAGCTAACTTTCAGCTCTACGTCGGGACGTGCGTTGGGCGCTACGTCGGGACGTGCGTTGGGCTCTACGTTGGGATTTAGCTTACTTTCAGCTCTACGTCGGGACGTGCGTTGGTCTCTACGTCGGGACGTGCGTTGGGCACTACGTCGGGACGTGCACTGGGCTCTACGTCGGGATTTAGCTTACTTTCAGTTCCACGTCGGGACGTGCGTTGGGCAGTACGTCGGGACGTGCGTTGGGCTCTGTGTCGGGACGCGCGTTGGGCTCTACGTCGGGACGCGTGTTGGGCTCTACGTCGGGACGCGCGTTGGGCTCTACGTCTGTAGTTAGCTAACTTTTAGCTCTACGTCGGGACGCGCGTTGGGCTCTACGTCTGTAGTTAGCTAACTTTCAGCTCTACGTCGGGACGCGCGTTGGGCTCTACGTCTGTAGTTAGCTAACTTTCAGCTCTACGTCGGGACGCGCGTTGGGCTATACGTCGGTATGCGCGTTGGGCTCTACGTCGGGACGTGCATTGGGCTCTACGTCGGGATTTAGCATACTTTCAGCTCTACGTCGGGACGTGCGTTGGGCTCTACGTCGGGACGTGCGTTGGGCTCTACGTCGGGACGTGCGTTGGCCTATACGTCGCGATTTAGCTTACTTTCAGCTCCACGTCGGGACGTGCGTTGGGCTCTACATCGGGACGCGCGTTTGGCTCTACGTCGGGACGTGCGTTGGGCTATACGTCGGGACGTGCGTTGGGCTATACGTCGGGATTTAGCTTACTTTCAGCTCTACGTCGGGACGTGCGTTGGCCTCTACGTCGGGACGTGCGTTGGCCTCTACGTCGGGATTTAACTTACTTTCAGCTCTACGTCGGGACGTGCGTTGGCCTCTACGTCGGGACGTGCGTTGGCCTCTACGTCGGGATTTAGCTTACTTTCAGCTCTACGTCGGGACGTGCGTTGGGCTCTACGTCGGGATTTAGCTTACTTTCAGCTCTACGTCGGGACGTGCGTTGGGCTCTACGTCGGGACGTGCGTTGGGCTCTACGTCGGGACGTGCGTTGGGCTCTACGTCTGTAGTTAGCTAACTTTCAGCTCTACGTCGGGACGTCTGTTGGGCTCTACGTCGGGACGTGCGTTGGGCTCTACGTCGGGACGTGCGTTGTGCTCTACGTCGGGATTTAG
This sequence comes from Leptosomus discolor, assembly GCF_034619465.1. NCBI lineage: Eukaryota > Metazoa > Chordata > Aves > Leptosomiformes > Leptosomidae > Leptosomus > Leptosomus discolor. The sequence continues at coordinate 17,675,941 of NC_141406.1, read as the reverse complement.
CTTTATTTCAGCTCTACGTCGGGACGTGCGTTGGCCTCTAAGACGGCATTTAGCTTACTTTCAGCTCTACGTCGGGACGTGCGTTGGGCTCTACGTCGGGAAGTGCGTTGGGCTCTACATCGGGAAGTGCGTTGGGCTCTACGTCGGGACGTGCGTTGGGCTCTACGTCGGGACGTGCGTTGGGCTCTACGTCTGTAGTTAGCTAACTTTCAGCTCTACGTCGGGACGTGCGTTGGGCACTATTTCGGACGTGCGTTGGGCTCTACGTCGGGACATGCGTTGGGCTCTACGTCGGGATTTAGCTTACTTTCAGCTCTACGTCGGGACGTGCGTTGGGCACTACGTCGGGACGTGCGTTGGGCTCTACGTCGGGACGTGCGTTGGGCTCTACGTCTGTAGTTAGCTAACTTTCTGCTCTACGTCGGGACATGCGTTGGGCTCTACGTCTGTATTTAGCTAACTTTCAGCTCTACGTCGGGACGTGCGTTGGGCTCTACGTCGGGACGTGCGTTGGGCTATACGTCGGGACATGCGTTGGGCTCTACGTCGGGATTTAGCTTACTTTCAGCTCTACGTCGGGACGTGCGTTGGGCTCTACGTCGGGACGTGCGTTTGGCTCTACGTCGGGACGTGCGTTGGCCTGTACGTCGCGATTTAGCTTACTTTCAGCTCCACGTCGGGACGTGCGTTGGGCTCTACGTCGGAACGCGCGTTTGGCTCTACGTCGCGACGTGCATTGGGCTATACGTCGGGACGTGCGTTGGGCTGTACGTCGGGATTTAGCTTACTTTCAGCTCTACGTCGGGATGTGCGTTGGCCTCTACGTCGGGACGTGCGTTGGCCTCTACGTCGGGATTTAACTTACTTTCAGCTCTACGTCGGGACGTGCGTTGGCCTCTACGTCGGGACGTGCGTTGGCCTCTACGTCGGGATTTAGCTTACTTTCAGCTCTACGTCGGGACGTGCGTTGGGCTCTACGTCGGGATTTAGCTTACTTTCAGCTCTACGTCGGGACGTGCGTTGGGCTCTACGTCGGGACATGCGTTGGGCTCTACGTCGGGACGTGCGTTGGGCTCTACGTCTGTAGTTAGCTAACTTTCAGCTCTACGTCGGGACGTGTGTTGGGCTCTACGTCGGGACGTGCGTTGGGCTCTACGTCGGGACGTGCGTTGTGCTCTACGTCGGGATTTAGCTTACTTTCAGCTCTACGTCGGGACGTGCGTTGGGCTCTACGTCGGGAAGTGCGTTGGGCTCTACGTCGGGACGTGCGTTGGGCTCTACGTCGGGACGTGCGTTGGGCTCTACGTCGGGACGTGCGTTGGGTTCTACGTCGGGACGTGCGTTGGGCTCTACGTCTGTAGTTAGCTAACTTTCTGCTCTACGTCGGGACGTGCGTTGGGCTCTACGTCTGTAGTTAGCTAACTTTCAGCTCTACGTCGGGACGTGCGTTGGGCTCTACGTCGGGACGTGCGTTGGGTTCTACGTCGGGACGTGCCTTGGGCTCTACGTCTGTAGTTAGCTAACTTTCTGCTCTACGTCGGGACGCGCGTTGGGCTCTACGTCTGTAGTTAGCTAACTTTCAGCTCTACGTCGGGACGCGCGTTGGGCTCTTCGTCTGTAGTTAGCTAACTTTCAGCTCTACGTCGGGACGTGCGTTGGGCTCTACGTCGGGACGTGCGTTGGGCTCTACGTCGGGATTTAGCTTACTTTCAGCTCTACGTCAGGACGTGCGTTGGGCTCTACGTCGGGACGTACCTTGGGCTCTACGTCGGGCTTTAGCTTACTTTCAGCTCTACGTCGGGACGTGCGTTGGCCTCTACGTCGGGATTTAGCTTACTTTCAGCTCTACGTCGGGACGTGCGTTGGGCTCTACGTAGGGACGTGCGTTGGGCTCTACGTCTGTAGTTAGATAACTTTCAGCTCTACGTCGGGACGTGCGTTGGGCTCTACGTCGGGACGTGCGTTGGGCTCTACGTCGGGACGTGCGTTGGGCTCTACGTCAGGATTTAGCTTACTTTCAGCTCCACGTCGGGACGCGCGTTGGGCTCTACGTCGGGACGCGCGTTGGGCTCTACGTCGGGACGTGCGTTGGGCTCTACGTCGGGACGTGCGTTGGGCTCTACGTCTGTAGTTAGCTAACTTTCAGCTCTACGTCGGGACGTGCGTTGGGCGCTACGTCGGGACGTGCGTTGGGCTCTACGTTGGGATTTAGCTTACTTTCAGCTCTACGTCGGGACGTGCGTTGGTCTCTACGTCGGGACGTGCGTTGGGCACTACGTCGGGACGTGCGCTGGGCTCTACGTCGGGATTTAGCTTACTTTCAGTTCCACGTCGGGACGTGCGTTGGGCAGTACGTCGGGACGTGCGTTGGGCTCTGTGTCGGGACGCGCGTTGGGCTCTACGTCGGGACGCGTGTTGGGCTCTACGTCGGGACGCGTGTTGGGCTCTACGTCGGGACGCGCGTTGGGCTCTACGTCTGTAGTTAGCTAACTTTTAGCTCTACGTCGGGACGCGCGTTGGGCTCTACGTCTGTAGTTAGCTAACTTTCAGCTCTACGTCGGGACGCGCGTTGGGCTCTACGTCTGTAGTTAGCTAACTTTCAGCTCTACGTCGGGACGCGCGTTGGGCTCTACGTCGGTATGCGCGTTGGGCTCTACGTCGGGACGTCCATTGGGCTCTACGTCGGGATTTAGCATACTTTCAGCTCTACGTCGGGACGTGCGTTGGGCTCTACGTCGGGACGTGCGTTGGGCTCTACGTCGGGACGTGCGTTGGCCTATACGTCGCGATTTAGCTTACTTTCAGCTCCACGTCGGGACGTGCGTTGGGCTCTACGTCGGGACGCGCGTTTGGCTCTACGTCGGGACGTGCGTTGGGCTATAAGTCGGGACGTGCGTTGGGCTGTACATCGGGATTTAGCTTACTTTCAGCTCTACGTCGGGACGTGCGTTGGCCTCTACGTCGGGACGTGCGTTGGCCTCTACGTCGGGATTTAACTTACTTTCAGCTCTACGTCGGGACGTGCGTTGGCCTCTACGTCGGGACGTGCGTTGGCCTCTACGTCGGGATTTAGCTTACTTTCAGCTCTACGTCGGGACGTGCCTTGGGCTCTACGTCGGGATTTAGCTTACTTTCAGCTCTACTTCGGGACGTGCGTTGGGCTCTACGTCGGGACGTGCGTTGGGCTCTACGTCGGGAGGTGCGTTGGGCTCTACGTCTGTAGTTAGCTAACTTTCAGCTCTACGTCGGGACGTGTGTTGGGCTCTACGTCGGGACGTGCGTTGGGCTCTACGTCGGGACGTGCGTTGTGCTCTACGTCGGGATTTAGCTTTATTTCAGCTCTACGTCGGGACGTGCGTTGGCCTCTAAGACGGCATTTAGCTTACTTTCAGCTCTACGTCGGGACGTGCGTTGGGCTCTACGTCGGGAAGTGCGTTGGGCTCTACGTCGGGACGTGCGTTGGGCTCTACGTCGGGACGTGCGTTGGGCTCTACGTCTGTAGTTAGCTAACTTTCAGCTCTACGTCGGGACTTGCGTTGGGCACTATTTCGGACGTGCGTTGGGCTCTACGTCGGGACATGCGTTGGGCTCTACGTCGGGATTTAGCTTACTTTCAGCTCTACGTCGGGACGTGCGTTGGGCACTACGTCGGGACGTGCGTTGGGCTCTACGTCGGGACGTGCGTTGGGCTCTACGTCTGTAGTTAGCTAACTTTCTGCTCTACGTCGGGACATGCGTTGGGCTCTACGTCTGTATTTAGCTAACTTTCAGCTCTACGTCGGGACGTGCGTTGGGCTCTACGTCGGGACGTGCGTTGGGCTCTACGTCGGGACATGCGTTGGGCTCTACGTCGGGATTTAGCATACTTTAAGCTCTACGTCGGGACGTGCGTTGGGCTCTACGTCGGGACGTGCGTTGGGCTCTACGTCGGGACGTGCGTTGGCCTATACGTCGCGATTTAGCTTACTTTCAGCTCCACGTCGGGACGTGCGTTGGGCTCTACGTCGGGACGCGTGTTTGGCTCTACGTCGGGACGTGCGTTGGGCTATACGTCGGGACGTGCGTTGGGCTGTACGTCGGGATTTAGCTTACTTTCAGCTCTACGTCGGGACGTGCGTTGGGCTCTACGTCGGGATTTAGCTTACTTTCAGCTCTACGTCGGGACGTGCGTTGGGCTCTACGTCGGGACGTGCGTTGGGCTCTACGTCGGGACGTGCGTTGGGCTCTACGTCTGTAGTTAGATAACTTTCAGCTCTACGTCGGGACGTGCGTTGGGCTCTACGTCGGGACGTGCGTTGGGCTCTACGTCGGGCTTTAGCTTACTTTCAGCTCTACGTCGGGACGTGCGTTGGCCTCTACGTCGGGATTTAGCTTACTTTCAGCTCTACGTCGGGACGTGCGTTGGGCTCTACGTCGGGACGTGCGTTGGGCTCTACGTCTGTAGTTAGATAACTTTCAGCTCTACGTCGGGACGTGCGTTGGGCTGTACGTCGGGACGTGCGTTGGGCTCTACGTCGGGACGTGCGTTGGGCTCTACGTCGGGATTTAGCTTACTTTCAGCTCCACGTCGGGACGCGCGTTGGGCTCTACGTCGGGACGTGCGTTGGGCTCTACGTCGGGACGTGCGTTGGGCTCTACGTCTGTAGTTAGCTAACTTTCAGCTCTACGTCGGGACGTGCGTTGGGCGCTACGTCGGGACGTGCGTTGGGCTCTACGTTGGGATTTAGCTTACTTTCAGCTCTACGTCGGGACGTGCGTTGGTCTCTACGTCGGGACGTGCGTTGGGCACTACGTCGGGACGTGCGCTGGGCTCTACGTCGGGATTTAGCTTACTTTCAGTTCCACGTCGGGACGTGCGTTGGGCAGTACGTCGGGACGTGCGTTGGGCTCTGTGTCGGGACGCGCGTTGGGCTCTACGTCGGGACGCGTGTTGGGCTCTACGTCGGGACGCGTGTTGGGCTCTACGTCGGGACGCGCGTTGGGCTCTACGTCTGTAGTTAGCTAACTTTTAGCTCTACGTCGGGACGCGCGTTGGGCTCTACGTCTGTAGTTAGCTAACTTTCAGCTCTACGTCGGGACGCGCGTTGGGCTCTACGTCTGTAGTTAGCTAACTTTCAGCTCTACGTCGGGACGCGCGTTGGGCTCTACGTCGGTATGCGCGTTGGGCTCTACGTCGGGACGTCCATTGGGCTCTACGTCGGGATTTAGCATACTTTCAGCTCTACGTCGGGACGTGCGTTGGGCTCTACGTCGGGACGTGCGTTGGGCTCTACGTCGGGACGTGCGTTGGCCTATACGTCGCGATTTAGCTTACTTTCAGCTCCACGTCGGGACGTGCGTTGGGCTCTACGTCGGGACGCGCGTTTGGCTCTACGTCGGGACGTGCGTTGGGCTATAAGTCGGGACGTGCGTTGGGCTGTACATCGGGATTTAGCTTACTTTCAGCTCTACGTCGGGACGTGCGTTGGCCTCTACGTCGGGACGTGCGTTGGCCTCTACGTCGGGATTTAACTTACTTTCAGCTCTACGTCGGGACGTGCGTTGGCCTCTACGTCGGGACGTGCGTTGGCCTCTACGTCGGGATTTAGCTTACTTTCAGCTCTACGTCGGGACGTGCCTTGGGCTCTACGTCGGGATTTAGCTTACTTTCAGCTCTACGTCGGGACGTGCGTTGGGCTCTACGTCGGGACGTGCGTTGGGCTCTACGTCGGGACGTGCGTTGGGCTCTACGTCTGTAGTTAGCTAACTTTCAGCTCTACGTCGGGACGTGTGTTGGGCTCTACGTCGGGACGTGCGTTGGGCTCTACGTCGGGACGTGCGTTGTGCTCTACGTCGGGATTTAGCTTTATTTCAGCTCTACGTCGGGACGTGCGTTGGCCTCTAAGACGGCATTTAGCTTACTTTCAGCTCTACGTCGGGACGTGCGTTGGGCTCTACGTCGGGAAGTGCGTTGGGCTCTACGTCGGGAAGTGCGTTGGGCTCTACGTCGGGACGTGCGTTGGGCTCTACGTCGGGACGTGCGTTGGGCTCTCCGTCTGTAGTTAGCTAACTTTCAGCTCTACGTCGGGACGTGCGTTGGGCACTATTTCGGACGTGCGTTGGGCTCTACGTCGGGATTTAGCTTACTTTCAGCTCTACGTCGGGACGTGCGTTGGGCACTACGTCGGGACGTGCGTTGGGCTCTACGTCGGGACGTGCGTTGGGCTCTACGTCTGTAGTTAGCTAACTTTCTGCTCTACGTCGGGACATGCGTTGGGCTCTACGTCTGTATTTAGCTAACTTTCAGCTCTACGTCGGGACGTGCGTTGGGCTCTACGTCGGGACGTGCGTTGGGCTCTACGTCGGGACATGCGTTGGGCTCTACGTTGGGATTTAGCATACTTTAAGCTCTACGTCGGGACGTGCGTTGGGCTCTACGTCGGGACGTGCGTTGGGCTCTACGTCGGGACGTGCGTTGGCCTATACGTCGCGATTTAGCTTACTTTCAGCTCCACGTCGGGACGTGCGTTGGGCTCTACGTCGGGACGCGTGTTTGGCTCTACGTCGGGACGTGCGTTGGGCTCTACGTCGGGACGTGCGTTGGGCTCTACGTCGGGACGTGCGTTGGGCTCTACGTCTGTAGTTAGATAACTTTCAGCTCTACGTCGGGACGTGCGTTGGGCTCTACGTCGGGACGTGCGTTGGGCTCTACGTCGGGCTTTAGCTTACTTTCAGCTCTACGTCGGGACGTGCGTTGGCCTCTACGTCGGGATTTAGCTTACTTTCAGCTCTACGTCGGGACGTGCGTTGGGCTCTACGTCGGGACGTGCGTTGGGCTCTACGTCTGTAGTTAGATAACTTTCAGCTCTACGTCGGGACGTGCGTTGGGCTGTACGTCGGGACGTGCGTTGGGCTCTACGTCGGGACGTGCGTTGGGCTCTACGTCGGGATTTAGCTTACTTTCAGCTCCACGTCGGGACGCGCGTTGGGCTCTACGTCGGGACGCGCGGTGGGCTCTACGTCGGGACGTGCGTTGGGCTCTACGTCTGTAGTTATCTAACTTTCAGCTCTACGTCGGGACGTGCGTTGGGCGCTACGTCGGGACGTGCGTTGAGCTCTACGTTGGGATTTAGCTTACTTTCAGCTCTACGTCGGGACGTGCGTTGGTCTCTACGTCGGGACGTGCGTGGGGCACTACGTCGGGACGTGCGCTGGGCTCTACGTCGGGATTTAGCTTACTTTCAGTTCCACGTCGGGACGTGCATTGGGCAGTACGTCGGGACGTGCGTTGGGCTCTGTGTCGGGACGCGCGTTGGGCTCTACGTCGGGACGCGTGTTGGGCTCTACGTCGGGACGCGCGTTGGGCTCTACGTCTGTAGTTAGCTAACTTTTAGCTCTACGTCGGGACGCGCGTTGGGCTCTATGTCTGTAGTTAGCTAACTTTCAGCTCTACGTCGGGACGCGCGTTGGGCTCTACGTCTGTAGTTAGCTAACTTTCAGCTCTACGTCGGGACGCGCGTTGGGCTCTACGTCGGTATGCGCGTTGGGCTCTACGTCGGGACGTGCATTGGGCTCTACGTCGGGATTTAGCATACTTTCAGCTCTACGTCGGGACGTGCGTTGGGCTCTAGGTCGGGACGTGCGTTGGGCTCTACGTCGGGACGTGCGTTGGCCTATACGTCGCGATTTAGCTTACTTTCAGCTCCACGTCGGGACGTGCGTTGGGCTCTACGTCGGGACGCGCGTTTGGGTCTACGTCGGGACGTGCGTTGGGCTATACGTCGGGACGTGCGTTGGGCTGTACGTCAGGATTTAGCTTTCTTTCAGCTCTACGTCGGGACGTGCGTTGTCCTCTACGTCGGGACGTGCGTTGGCCTCTACGTCGGGATTTAACTTACTTTCAGCTCTACGTCGGGACGTGCGTTGGCCTCTACGTCGGGACGTGCGTTGGCCTCTACGTCGGGATTTAGCTTACTTTCAGCTCTACGTCGGGACGTGCGTTGGGCTCTACGTCGGGATTTAGCTTACTTTCAGCTCTACGTCGGGACGTGCGTTGGACTCTACGTCGGGACGTGCGTTGGGCTCTACGTCTGTAGTTAGCTAACTTTCAGCTCTACGTCGGGACGTGTGTTGGGCTCTACGTCGGGACGTGCGTTGGGCTCTACGTCGGGACGTGCGTTGTGCTCTACGTCGGGATTTAGCTTTATTTCAGCTCTACGTCGGGACGTGCGTTGGCCTCTAAGACGGCATTTAGCTTACTTTCAGCTCTACGTCGGGACGTGCGTTGGGCTCTACGTCGGGAAGTGCGTTGGCCTCTACGTCGGGACGTGCGTTGGCCTCTACGTCGGGATTTAGCTTACTTTCAGCTCTACGTCGGGACGTGCGTTGGGCTCTACGTCGGGATTTAGCTTACTTTCAGCTCTACGTCGGGACGTGCGTTGGGCTCTACGTCGGGACGTGCGTTGGGCTCTACGTCTGTAGTTAGCTAACTTTCTGCTCTACGTCGGGACATGCGTTGGGCTCTACGTCTGTATTTAGCTAACTTTCAGCTCTACGTCGGGACGTGCGTTGGGCTCTACGTCGGGACGTGCGTTGGGCTCTACGTCGGGACATGCGTTGGGCTCTACGTCGGGATTTAGCTTACTTTCAGCTCTACGTCGGGACGTGCGTTGGGCTCTACGTCGGGACGTGCGTTGGGCTCTACGTCGGGACGTGCGTTGGCCTATATGTCGCGATTTAGCTTACTTTCAGCTCCACGTCGGGACGTGCGTTGGGCTCTACGTCGGGACGCGCGTTTGGCTCTACGTCGGGACGTGCGTTGGGCTCTACGTCGGGACGTGCATTGGGCTGTACGTCGGGATTTAGCTTACTTTCAGCTCTACGTCGGGACGTGCGTTGGCCTCTACTTCGGGACGTGCGTTGGCCTCTACGTCGGGATTTAACTTACTTTCAGCTCTACGTCGGGACGTGCGTTGGCCTCTACGTCGGGACGTGCGTTGGCCTCTCCGTCGGGATTTAGCTTACTTTCAGCTCTACGTCGGGACGTGCGTTGGGCTCTACGTCGGGATTTAGCTTACTTTCAGCTCTACGTCGGGACGTGCGTTGGGCTCTACGTCGGGACGTGCGTTGGGCTCTACGTCGGGACGTGCGTTGGGCTCTACGTCTGTAGTTAGCTAACTTTCAGCTCTACGTCGGGACGTGTGTTGGGCTCTACGTCGGGACGTGCGTTGGGCTCTACGTCGGGACGTGCGTTGTGCTCTACGTCGGGATTTAGCTTTATTTCAGCTCTACGTCGGGACGTGCGTTGGCCTCTAAGACGGCATTTAGCTTACTTTCAGCTCTACGTCGGGACGTGCGTTGGGCTCTAGGTCGGGAAGTGCGTTGGGCTCGACGTCGGGACGTGCGTTGGGCTCTACGTCGGGACGTGCGTTGGGCTCTACGTCGGGACGTGCGTTGGGCTCTACGTCTGTAGTTAGCTAACTTTCAGCTCTACGTCGGGACGTGCGTTGGGCACTATTTCGGACGTGCGTTGGGCTCTACGTCGGGACATGCGTTGGGCTCTACGTCGGGATTTAGCTTACTTTCAGCTCTACGTCGGGACGTGCGTTGGGCACTACGTCGGGACGTGCGTTGGGCTCTACGTCGGGACGTGCGTTGGGCTCTACGTCTGTAGTTAGCTAACTTTCTGCTCTACGTCGGGACATGCGTTGGGCTCTACGTCTGTATTTAGCTAACTTTCAGCTCTACGTCGGGACGTGCGTTGGGCTCTACGTCGGGACGTGCGTTGGGCTCTACGTCGGGACATGCGTTGGGCTCTACGTCGGGACATGCGTTGGGCTCTACGTCGGGATTTAGCTTACTTTCAGCTCTACGTCGAGACGTGCGTTGGCCTCTACGTCGGGACGTGCGTTGGCCTCTACAGCGGGACGTGCGTTGGCCTCTACGTCGGGAAGTGCGTTGGCCTCTACGTCGGGATTTCGCTTACTTTCAGCTCTACTTCGGGACGTGCGTTGGGCTATACGTCGGGACGTGCGTTGAGCTCTACGTCGGGACACGCGTTGGGCTCTACGTCGGGACGCGCGTTGGGCTCTACGTCTGTAGTTAGCTAACTTTCAGCTCTACGTCGGGACGTGCGTTGGGCTCTACGTCGGGACGTGCGTTGGGCTCTACGTCGGGACGTGCGTTGGCCTATACGTCGCGATTTAGCTTACTTTCAGCTCCACGTCGGGACGTGCGTTGGGCTCTACGTCGGGACGCGCGTTTGGCTCTACGTCGGGACGTGCGTTGGGCTATACGTCGGGACGTGCGTTGGGCTGTACGTCGGGATTTAGCTTACTTTCAGCTCTACGTCGGGACGTGCGTTGGGCTCTACGTCGGGATTTAGCTTACTTTCAGCTCTACGTCGGGACGTGCGTTGGGCTCTACGTCGGGACGTGCGTTGGGCTCTACGTCGGGACGTGCGTTGGGCTCTACGTCTGTAGTTAGATAACTTTCAGCTCTACGTCGGGACGTGCGTTGGGCTCTACGTCGGGACGTGCGTTGGGCTCTACGTCGGGCTTTAGCTTACTTTCAGCTCTACGTCGGGACGTGCGTTGGCCTCTACGTCGGGATTTAGCTTACTTTCAGCTCTACGTCGGGACGTGCGTTGGGCTCTACGTCGGGACGTGCGTTGGGCTCTACGTCTGTAGTTAGATAACTTTCAGCTCTACGTCGGGACGTGCGTTGGGCTCTACGTCGGGACGTGCGTTGGGCTCTACGTCGGGACGTGCGTTGGGCACTACGTCGGGATTTAGCTTACTTTCAGCTCCACGTCGGGACGCGCGTTGGGCTCTACGTCGGGACGCGCGTTGGGCTCTACGTCGGGACGTGCGTTGGGCTCTACGTCGGGACATGCGTTGGGCTCTACGTCTGTAGTTAGCTAACTTTCAGCTCTACGTCGGGACGTGCGTTGGGCGCTACGTCGGGACGTGCGTTGGGCTCTACGTTGGGATTTAGCTTACTTTCAGCTCTACGTCGGGACGTGCGTTGGTCTCTACGTCGGGACGTGCGTTGGGCACTACGTCGGGACGTGCGCTGGAATCTACGTCGGGATTTAGCTTACTTTCAGTTCCACGTCGGGACGTGCGTTGGGCAGTACTTCGGGACGTGCGTTGGGCTCTGTGTCGGGACGCGCGTTGGGCTCTACGTCGGGACGCGTGTTGGGCTCTACGTCGGGACGCGCGTTGGGCTCTACGTCTGTAGTTAGCTAACTTTTAGCTCTACGTCGGGACGCGCGTTGGGCTCTACGTCTGTAGTTAGCTAACTTTCAGCTCTACGTCTGGACGCGCGTTGGGCAATTCGTCTGTAGTTAGCTAACTTTCAGCTCTACGTCGGGACGTGCGTTGGGCTCTACGTCTGTAGTTAGCTAACTTTCAGCTCTACGTCGGGACGTGCGTTGGGCGCTACGACGGGATTTAGCTTACTTTCAGCTCTACGTCGGGACGTGCGTTGGGCTCTACGTCGGGACGTGCGTTGGGCTCTACGTCGGGACGTGCGTTGGGCTCTACGTCGCGATTTAACTTACTTTCAGCTCCACGTCGGGACGTGCGTTGGGCTCTACGTCGGGACGCGCGTTTGGCTCTACGTCGGGACGTGCGTTGGGCTATACGTCGGGACGTGCGTTGGGCTGTACGTCGGGATTTAGCTTACTTTCAGCTCTACGTCGGGACGTGCGTTGTCCTCTACGTCGGGACGTGCGTTGGCCTCTACGTCGGGATTTAACTTACTTTCAGCTCTACGTCGGGACGTGCGTTGGCCTCTACGTCGGGACGTGCGTTGGCCTCTACGTCGGGATTTAGCTTACTTTCAGCTCTACGTCGGGACGTGCGTTGGGCTCTACGTCGGGATTTAGCTTACTTTCAGCTCTACGTCGGGACGTGCGTTGGGCTCTACGTCGGGACGTGCGTTGGGCTCTACGTCGGGACGTGCGTTGGGCTCTACGTCTGTAGTTAGCTAACTTTCAGCTCTACGTCGGGACGTGTGTTGGGCTCTACGTCGGGACGTGCGTTGGGCTCTACGTCGGGACGTGCGTTGTGCTCTACGTCGGGATTTAGCTTTATTTCAGCTCTACGTCGGGACGTGCGTTGGCCTCTAAGACGGCATTTAGCTTACTTTCAGCTCTACGTAGGGACGTGCGTTGGGCTCTACGTCGGGAAGTGCGTTGGGCTCTACGTCGGGACGTGCGTTGGGCTCTACGTCGGGACGTGCGTTGGGCTCTACGTCGGGACGTGCGTTGGGCTCTACGTCTGTAGTTAGCTAACTTTCAGCTCTACGTCGGGACGTGCGTTGGGCACTATTTCGGACGTGCGTTGGGCTCTACGTCGGGACATGCGTTGGGCTCTACGTCGGGATTTAGCTTACTTTCAGCTCTACGTCGGGACATGCGTTGGGCACTACGTCGGGACCTGCGTTGGGCTCTACGTCGGGACGTGCGTTGGGCTCTACGTCTGTAGTTAGCTAACTTTCTGCTCTACGTCGGGACATGCGTTGGGCTCTACGTCTGTATTTAGCTAACTTTCAGCTCTACGTCGGGACGTGCGTTGGGCTCTACGTCGGGACGTGCGTTGGGCTCTACATCGGGACGTGCGTTGGGCTCTACGTCGGGATTTAGCTTACATTAAGCTCTACGTCGGGACGTGCGTTGGGCTCTACGTCGGGACGTGCGCTGGCCTCTACGTCGGGACGTGCGCTGGCCTCTACGTCGGGACGTGCGCTGGCCTCTACGTCGGGACGTGCGTTGGGCTCTACGTCGGGATTTAGCTTACTTTCAGCTCTATGTCGGGACGTGCGTTGGCCTGTACGTCGGGACGTGCGTTGGGCTCTACATCGGGATTTAGCTTACTTTCAGCTCTACGTCGGGACGTGCGTTGGGCTCCACGTCGGGATTTAGCTTACTTTCAGCTCTACGTCGGGACGTGCGTTGGGCTCTACGTCTGTAATTAGCTAAGTTTCAGCTCTACGTCGGGACGTGCGTTGGGCTCTACGTCGGGACGCGCGTTGGGCTCTACGTCGGGACGCGCGTTGGGCTCTACGTCGGGATGTGCTTTGGGCTCTACGTCGGGACGTGCGTTGGGCTCTACGTCGGGATTTAGCTAACTTTCAGCTCTACGTCGGGACGTGCGTTGGGCTCTACGTCGGGACGTGCGTTGGGCTCTACGTCGGGACGTGCGTTGGGCTCTACGTCGGGACGTGCGTTGGGTGCTACGTCGGGATTTAGCTTACTTTCAGCTCTACGTCGGGACGTGCGTTGGGCGCTACGTCGGGTTTTAGCTTACTTTCAGCTCTACGTCGGGACGTGCGTTGGGCTCTACGTTGGGATTTAGCTTACTTTCAACTCTACGTCGGGACGTGCGTTGGGCTCTACGTCGGGACGTGCGTTCGGCTCTACGTCGGGACGTGCGTTGTGCTCTACGTCTGTAGTTAGCTAACCTTCAGCTCTACATCGGGACGTGCGTTGGGCTCTACGTCGGGACGTGCGTTGGGCTCTACGTCTGTAGTTAGCCAACTTTCAGCTCTACGTCGGGACGTGCGTTGGGCTCTACGTCGGGACGTGCGTTGGCCTCTACGTCGGGATTTAGCTTACTTTCAGCTTTACGTCGGGACGTGCGTTGGCCTCTACGTCGGGATTTAGGTTACTTTCAGCTCTACGTCGGGACGTGCGTTGGGCTCTACGTCGGGACGTGCGTTGGGCTCTACGTCGGGACGTGCGTTGGGCTCTACGTCGGGACGTGCGTTGGGCTGTACGTCTGTAGTTAGCTAACTTTGAGCTCTACGTCGGGACGTGCATTGGGCTCTACATCTGTAGTTAGCTAACTTTCAGCTCTACGTCGGGACGTGCGTTGGGCGCTACGTCGGGACGTGCGTTGGGCTCTACGTCGGGACGTGCGCTGGCCTCTACGTCGGGACGTGCACTGGCCTCTACGTCGGGATTTAGCTTACTTTCAGCTCTACGTCGGGACGTGCTTTGGGCTCTACGTCGGGACGTGCGTTGGGCTCTACGTCGGGACGTGCGTTGGGCTCTACGTCGGGACGTGCGTTGGCCTCTACGGCGGGACGTGCGTTGGCCTCTACGTCGAGATTTAGCTTACTTTCAGCTCTACGTCGGGACGTGCGTTGGGCTCTACGTCGGGACGTGCGTTGGGCTCTACGTCGGGACGTGCATTGGGCTCTACGTCGGGACGTGCGTTGGGCTCTACGTCGGGACGTGCGTTGGGCTCTACGTCGGGATGTGCGTTGGGCTCTACGTCGGGACGCGCGTTGGGCTCTACGTCTGTAGTTAGCTAACCTTCAGCTCTACATCGGGACGTGCGTTGGGCTCTACGTCGGGACGTGCGTTGGGCTCTACGTCGGGACGTGCGTTGGGCTCTACGTCTGTAGTTAGCCAACTTTCAGCTCTACGTCGGGACGTGCGTTGGGCTCTACGTCGGGACGTGCGTTGGGCTCTACGTTGGGATTTAGCTTACTTTCAGCTCTACGTCGGGATGTGCGTTGGCCTCTACGTCGGGATTTAGCTTACTTTCAGCTCTACGTCGGGACGTGCGTTGGCCTCTACGTCGGGATTTAGCTTACTTTTAGCTCTACGTCGGGACGTGCGTTGGGCTCTACGTCGGCACGTGCGTTGGGCTCTACGTCGGGACGTGTGTTGGGCTCTACGTCTGTAGTTAGCTAACTTTGAGCTCTACGTCGGGACGTTCATTGGGCTCTACGTCTGTAGTTAGCTAACTTTCAGCTCTACGTCGGGACGTGCGTTGGGCTCTACGTCTGTAGTTAGCTAACTTTCAGCTCTACGTCGGGACGTGCGTTGGGCGCTACGTCGGGATGTGCGTTGGGCTCTACGTCGGGACGTGCGTTGGCCTCTACGTCGGGACGTGTGTTGGCCTCTACGTCGGGACGTGCGTTGGCCTCTACGTCGGGCTTTAGCTTACTTTCAGCTCTACGGTGGGACGTGCGTTGGCCTCTACGTCGGGACGTGCGTTGGCCTCTACGTCGGGATTTAGCTTACTTTCAGCTCTACGTCGGGACGTGCGTTGGGCTCTACGTCTGTAGTTAGCTAACTTTCTGCTCTACGTCGGGACATGCGTTGGGCTTTACGTCTGTATTTAGCTAACTTTCAGCTCTACGTCGGGACGTGCGTTGGGCTCTACGTCGGGACGTGCGTTGGGCTCTACATCGGGACGTGCGTTGGGCTCTACGTCGGGATTTAGCTTACATTAAGCTCTACGTCGGGACGTGCGTTGGGCTCTACGTCGGGACGTGCGCTGGCCTCTACGTCGGGACGTGCGCTGGCCTCTACGTCGGGACGTGCGTTGGGCTCTACGTCGGGATTTAGCTTACTTTCAGCTCTATGTCGGGACGTGCGTTGGCCTGTACGTCGGGACGTGCGTTGGGCTCTACGTCGGGATTTAGCTTACTTTCAGCTCTACGTCGGGACGTGCGTTGGGCTCCACGTCGGGATTTAGCTTACTTTCAGCTCTACGTCGGGACGTGCGTTGGGCTCTACGTCTGTAGTTAGCTAAGTTTCAGCTCTACGTCGGGACGTGCGTTGGGCTCTACGTCGGGACGCGCGTTGGGCTCTACGTCGGGACGTG
The DNA here is from genome assembly GCF_034619465.1 of Leptosomus discolor. Classification (NCBI taxonomy): domain Eukaryota; kingdom Metazoa; phylum Chordata; class Aves; order Leptosomiformes; family Leptosomidae; genus Leptosomus; species Leptosomus discolor. The sequence goes on along the minus strand of NC_141406.1, from coordinate 17,660,336 downwards.
CTTTGGGCTCTACGTCGGGACGTGCTTTGGGCTCTACGTCGGGACGTGCGTTGGGCTCTACGTCGGGATTTAGCTAACTTTCAGCTCTACGTCGGGACGTGCGTTGGGCTCTACGTCGGGACGTGCGTTGGGCTCTACGTCGGGACGTGCGTTGGGCTCTACGTCGGGACGTGCGTTGGGTGCTACGTCGGGATTTAGCTTACTTTCAGCTCTACGTCGGGACGTGCGTTGGGCGCTACGTCGGGTTTTAGCTTACTTTCAGCTCTACGTCGGGACGTGCGTTGGGCTCTACGTTGGGATTTAGCTTACTTTCAACTCTACGTCGGGACGTGCGTTGGGCTCTACGTCGGGACGTGCGTTGGGCTCTACGTCTGTAGTTAGCTAACCTTCAGCTCTACATCGGGACGTGCGTTGGGCTCTACGTCGGGACGTGCGTTGGGCTCTACGTCTGTAGTTAGCCAACTTTCAGCTCTACGTCGGGACGTGCGTTGGGCTCTACGTCGGGACGTGCGTTGGCCTCTACGTCGGGATTTAGCTTACTTTCAGCTTTACGTCGGGACGTGCGTTGGCCTCTACGTCGGGATTTAGGTTAATTTCAGCTCTACGTCGGGACGTGCGTTGGGCTCTACGTCGGGACGTGCGTTGGGCTCTACGTCGGGACGTGCGTTGGGCTGTACGTCTGTAGTTAGCTAACTTTGAGCTCTACGTCGGGACGTGCATTGGGCTCTACGTCTGTAGTTAGCTAACTTTCAGCTCTACGTCTGGACGTGCGCTGGGCTCTACATCTGTAGTTAGCTAACTTTCAGCTCTACGTCGGGACGTGCGTTGGGCGCTACGTCGGGACGTGCGTTGGGCTCTACGTCGAGACGTGCGTTGGGCTCTACGTTGGGACGTGCGTTGGGCTCTACGTCGGGATTTAGCTTACTTTCAGCTCTACGTCGGGACGTGCTTTGGGCTCTACGTCGGGACGTGCGTTGGGCTCTACGTCGGGACGTGCGTTGGGCTCTACGTCGGGACGTGCGTTGGCCTCTACGGCGGGACGTGCGTTGGCCTCTACGTCGGGATTTAGCTTACTTTCAGCTCTACGTCGGGACGTGCGTTGGGCTCTACGTCGGGACGTGCGTTGGGCTCTACGTCGGGACGTGCGTTGGGCTCTACGTCGGGACGTGCGTTGGGCTCTACGTCGGGATGTCCGTTGGGCTCTACGTCGGGACGCGCGTTGGGCTCTACGTCTGTAGTTAGCTAACCTTCAGCTCTACATCGGGACGTGCGTTGGGCTCTACGTCGGGACGTGCGTTGGGCTCTACGTCGGGACGTGCGTTGGGCTCTACGTCTGTAGTTAGCCAACTTTCAGCTCTACGTCGGGACGTGCGTTGGGCTCTACGTCGGGACGTGCGTTGGGCTCTACGTTGGGATTTAGCTTACTTTCAGCTCTACGTCGGGATGTGCGTTGGCCTCTACGTCGGGATTTAGCTTACTTTCAGCTCTACGTCGGGACGTGCGTTGGCCTCTACGTCGGGATTTAGCTTACTTTTAGCTCTACGTCGGGACGTGCGTTGGGCTCTACGTCGGCACGTGCGTTGGGCTCTACGTCGGGACGTGTGTTGGGCTCTACGTCTGTAGTTAGCTAACTTTGAGCTCTACGTCGGGACGTGCGTTGGGCTCTACGTCTGTAGTTAGCTAACTTTCAGCTCTACGTCGGGACGTGCGTTGGGCTCTACGTCTGTAGTTAGCTAACTTTCAGCTCTACGTCGGGACGTGCGTTGGGCGCTACGTCGGGATGTGCGTTGGGCTCTACGTCGGGACGTGCGTTGGCCTCTACGTCGGGACGTGTGTTGGCCTCTACGTCGGGACGTGCGTTGGCCTCTACGTCGGGCTTTAGCTTACTTTCAGCTCTACGGTGGGACGTGCGTTGGCCTCTACGTCGGGACGTGCGTTGGCCTCTACGTCGGGATTTAGCTTACTTTCAGCTCTACGTCGGGACGTGCGTTGGGCTCTACGTCTGTAGTTAGCTAACTTTCTGCTCTACGTCGGGACATGCGTTGGGCTTTACGTCTGTATTTAGCTAAATTTCAGCTCTAGGTCGGGACGTGCGTTGGGCTCTACGTCGGGACGTGCGTTGGGCTCTACATCGGGACGTGCGCTGGCCTCTACGTCGGGACGTGCGCTGGCCTCTACGTCGGGACGTGCGCTGGCCTCTACGTCGGGACGTGCGTTGGGCTCTACGTCGGGATTTAGCTTACTTTCAGCTCTATGTCGGGACGTGCGTTGGCCTGTACGTCGGGACGTGCGTTGGGCTCTACGTCGGGATTTAGCTTACTTTCAGCTCTACGTCGGGACGTGCGTTGGGCTCCACGTCGGGATTTAGCTTACTTTCAGCTCTACGTCGGGACGTGCGTTGGGCTCTACGTCTGTAGTTAGCTAAGTTTCAGCTCTACGTCGGGACGTGCGTTGGGCTCTACGTCGGGACGCGCGTTGGGCTCTACGTCGGGACGTGCTTTGGGCTCTACGTCGGGACGTGCGTTGGGCTCTACGTCGGGATTTAGCTAACTTTCAGCTCTACGTCGGGACGTGCGTTGGGCTCTACGTCGGGACGTGCGTTGGGCTCTACGTCGGGACGTGCGTTGGGCTCTACGTCGGGACGTGCGTTGGGTGCTACGTCGGGATTTAGCTTACTTTCAGCTCTACGTCGGGACGTGCGTTGGGCGCTACGTCGGGTTTTAGCTTACTTTCAGCTCTACGTCGGGACGTGCGTTGGGCTCTACGTTGGGATTTAGCTTACTTTCAACTCTACGTCGGGACGTGCGTTGGGCTCTACGTCGGGACGTGCGTTGGGCTCTACGTCTGTAGTTAGCTAACCTTCAGCTCTACATCGGGACGTACGTTGGGCTCTACGTCGGGACGTGCGTTGGGCTCTACGTCTGTAGTTAGCCAACTTTCAGCTCTACGTCGGGACGTGCGTTGGGCTCTACGTCGGGACGTGCGTTGGCCTCTACGTCGGGATTTAGCTTACTTTCAGCTTTACGTCGGGACGTGCGTTGGCCTCTACGTCGGGATTTAGGTTAATTTCAGCTCTACGTCGGGACGTGCGTTGGGCTCTACGTCGGGACGTGCGTTGGGCTCTACGTCGGGACGTGCGTTGGGCTGTACGTCTGTAGTTAGCTAACTTTGAGCTCTACGTCGGGACGTGCATTGGGCTCTACGTCTGTAGTTAGCTAACTTTCAGCTCTACGTCTGGACGTGCGCTGGGCTCTACATCTGTAGTTAGCTAACTTTCAGCTCTACGTCGGGACGTGCGTTGGGCGCTACGTCGGGACGTGCGTTGGGCTCTACGTCGAGACGTGCGTTGGGCTCTACGTTGGGACGTGCGTTGGGCTCTACGTCGGGATTTAGCTTACTTTCAGCTCTACGTCGGGACGTGCTTTGGGCTCTACGTCGGGACGTGCGTTGGGCTCTACGTCGGGACGTGCGTTGGGCTCTACGTCGGGACGTGCGTTGGCCTCTACGGCGGGACGTGCGTTGGCCTCTACGTCGGGATTTAGCTTACTTTCAGCTCTACGTCGGGACGTGCGTTGGGCTCTACGTCGGGACGTGCGTTGGGCTCTACGTCGGGACGTGCGTTGGGCTCTACGTCGGGACGTGCGTTGGGCTCTACGTCGGGATGTGCGTTGGGCTCTACGTCGGGACGCGCGTTGGGCTCTACGTCTGTAGTTAGCTAACCTTCAGCTCTACATCGGGACGTGCGTTGGGCTCTACGTCGGGACGTGCGTTGGGCTCTACGTCGGGACGTGCGTTGGGCTCTACGTCTGTAGTTAGCCAACTTTCAGCTCTACGTCGGGACGTGCGTTGGGCTCTACGTCGGGACGTGCGTTGGGCTCTACGTTGGGATTTAGCTTACTTTCAGCTCTACGTCGGGATGTGCGTTGGCCTCTACGTCGGGATTTAGCTTACTTTCAGCTCTACGTCGGGACGTGCGTTGGCCTCTACGTCGGGATTTAGCTTACTTTTAGCTCTACGTCGGGACGTGCGTTGGGCTCTACGTCGGCACGTGCGTTGGGCTCTACGTCGGGACGTGTGTTGGGCTCTACGTCTGTAGTTAGCTAACTTTGAGCTCTACGTCGGGACGTGCGTTGGGCTCTACGTCTGTAGTTAGCTAACTTTCAGCTCTACGTCGGGACGTGCGTTGGGCTCTACGTCTGTAGTTAGCTAACTTTCAGCTCTACGTCGGGACGTGCGTTGGGCGCTACGTCGGGATGTGCGTTGGGCTCTACGTCGGGACGTGCGTTGGCCTCTACGTCGGGACGTGTGTTGGCCTCTACGTCGGGACGTGCGTTGGCCTCTACGTCGGGCTTTAGCTTACTTTCAGCTCTACGGTGGGACGTGCGTTGGCCTCTACGTCGGGACGTGCGTTGGCCTCTACGTCGGGATTTAGCTTACTTTCAGCTCTACGTCGGGACGTGCGTTGGGCTCTACGTCTGTAGTTAGCTAACTTTCTGCTCTACGTCGGGACATGCGTTGGGCTTTACGTCTGTATTTAGCTAACTTTCAGCTCTACGTCGGGACGTGCGTTGGGCTCTACGTCGGGACGTGCGTTGGGCTCTACATCGGGACGTGCGTTGGGCTCTACGTCGGGATTTAGCTTACATTAAGCTCTACGTCGGGACGTGCGTTGGGCTCTACGTCGGGACGTGCGCTGGCCTCTACGTCGGGACGTGCGCTGGCCTCTACGTCGGGACGTGCGTTGGGCTCTACGTCGGGATTTAGCTTACTTTCAGCTCTATGTCGGGACGTGCGTTGGCCTGTACGTCGGGACGTGCGTTGGGCTCTACGTCGGGATTTAGCTTACTTTCAGCTCTACGTCGGGACGTGCGTTGGGCTCCAGGTCGGGATTTAGCTTACTTTCAGCTCTACGTCGGGACGTGCGTTGGGCTCTACGTCTGTAGTTAGCTAAGTTTCAGCTCTACGTCGGGACGTGCGTTGGGCTCTACGTCGGGACGCGCGTTGGGCTCTACGTCGGGACGTGCTTTGGGCTCTACGTCGGGACGTGCTTTGGGCTCTACGTCGGGACGTGCGTTGGGCTCTACGTCGGGATTTAGCTAACTTTCAGCTCTACGTCGGGACGTGCGTTGGGCTCTACGTCGGGACGTGCGTTGGGCTCTACGTCGGGACGTGCGTTGGGCTCTACGTCGGGACGTGCGTTGGGTGCTACGTCGGGATTTAGCTTACTTTCAGCTCTACGTCGGGACGTGCGTTGGGCGCTACGTCGGGTTTTAGCTTACTTTCAGCTCTACGTCGGGACGTGCGTTGGGCTCTACGTTGGGATTTAGCTTACTTTCAACTCTACGTCGGGACGTGCGTTGGGCTCTACGTCGGGACGTGCGTTGGGCTCTACGTCTGTAGTTAGCTAACCTTCAGCTCTACATCGGGACGTGCGTTGGGCTCTACGTCGGGACGTGCGTTGGGCTCTACGTCTGTAGTTAGCCAACTTTCAGCTCTACGTCGGGACGTGCGTTGGGCTCTACGTCGGGACGTGCGTTGGCCTCTACGTCGGGATTTAGCTTACTTTCAGCTTTACGTCGGGACGTGCGTTGGCCTCTACGTCGGGATTTAGGTTAATTTCAGCTCTACGTCGGGACGTGCGTTGGGCTCTACGTCGGGACGTGCGTTGGGCTCTACGTCGGGACGTGCGTTGGGCTGTACGTCTGTAGTTAGCTAACTTTGAGCTCTACGTCGGGACGTGCATTGGGCTCTACGTCTGTAGTTAGCTAACTTTCAGCTCTACGTCTGGACGTGCGCTGGGCTCTACATCTGTAGTTAGCTAACTTTCAGCTCTACGTCGGGACGTGCGTTGGGCGCTACGTCGGGACGTGCGTTGGGCTCTACGTCGAGACGTGCGTTGGGCTCTACGTTGGGACGTGCGTTGGGCTCTACGTCGGGATTTAGCTTACTTTCAGCTCTACGTCGGGACGTGCTTTGGGCTCTACGTCGGGACGTGCGTTGGGCTCTACGTCGGGACGTGCGTTGGGCTCTACGTCGGGACGTGCGTTGGCCTCTACGGCGGGACGTGCGTTGGCCTCTACGTCGGGATTTAGCTTACTTTCAGCTCTACGTCGGGACGTGCGTTGGGCTCTACGTCGGGACGTGCGTTGGGCTCTACGTCGGGACGTGCGTTGGGCTCTACGTCGGGACGTGCGTTGGGCTCTACGTCGGGATGTGCGTTGGGCTCTACGTCGGGACGCGCGTTGGGCTCTACGTCTGTAGTTAGCTAACCTTCAGCTCTACATCGGGACGTGCGTTGGGCTCTACGTCGGGACGTGCGTTGGGCTCTACGTCGGGACGTGCGTTGGGCTCTACGTCTGTAGTTAGCCAACTTTCAGCTCTACGTCGGGACGTGCGTTGGGCTCTACGTCGGGACGTGCGTTGGGCTCTACGTTGGGATTTAGCTTACTTTCAGCTCTACGTCGGGATGTGCGTTGGCCTCTACGTCGGGATTTAGCTTACTTTCAGCTCTACGTCGGGACGTGCGTTGGCCTCTACGTCGGGATTTAGCTTACTTTTAGCTCTACGTCGGGACGTGCGTTGGGCTCTACGTCGGCACGTGCGTTGGGCTCTACGTCGGGACGTGTGTTGGGCTCTACGTCTGTAGTTAGCTAACTTTGAGCTCTACGTCGGGACGTGCGTTGGGCTCTACGTCTGTAGTTAGCTAACTTTCAGCTCTACGTCGGGACGTGCGTTGGGCTCTACGTCTGTAGTTAGCTAACTTTCAGCTCTACGTCGGGACGTGCGTTGGGCGCTACGTCGGGATGTGCGTTGGGCTCTACGTCGGGACGTGCGTTGGCCTCTACGTCGGGACGTGTGTTGGCCTCTACGTCGGGACGTGCGTTGGCCTCTACGTCGGGCTTTAGCTTACTTTCAGCTCTACGGTGGGACGTGCGTTGGCCTCTACGTCGGGACGTGCGTTGGCCTCTACGTCGGGATTTAGCTTACTTTCAGCTCTACGTCGGGACGTGCGTTGGGCTCTACGTCTGTAGTTAGCTAACTTTCTGCTCTACGTCGGGACATGCGTTGGGCTTTACGTCTGTATTTAGCTAACTTTCAGCTCTACGTCGGGACGTGCGTTGGGCTCTACGTCGGGACGTGCGTTGGGCTCTACATCGGGACGTGCGTTGGGCTCTACGTCGGGATTTAGCTTACATTAAGCTCTACGTCGGGACGTGCGTTGGGCTCTACGTCGGGACGTGCGCTGGCCTCTACGTCGGGACGTGCGCTGGCCTCTACGTCGGGACGTGCGTTGGGCTCTACGTCGGGATTTAGCTTACTTTCAGCTCTATGTCGGGACGTGCGTTGGCCTGTACGTCGGGACGTGCGTTGGGCTCTACGTCGGGATTTAGCTTACTTTCAGCTCTACGTCGGGACGTGCGTTGGGCTCCAGGTCGGGATTTAGCTTACTTTCAGCTCTACGTCGGGACGTGCGTTGGGCTCTACGTCTGTAGTTAGCTAAGTTTCAGCTCTACGTCGGGACGTGCGTTGGGCTCTACGTCGGGACGCGCGTTGGGCTCTACGTCGGGACGTGCTTTGGGCTCTACGTCGGGACGTGCTTTGGGCTCTACGTCGGGACGTGCGTTGGGCTCTACGTCGGGATTTAGCTAACTTTCAGCTCTACGTCGGGACGTGCGTTGGGCTCTACGTCGGGACGTGCGTTGGGCTCTACGTCGGGACGTGCGTTGGGTGCTACGTCGGGATTTAGCTTACTTTCAGCTCTACGTCGGGACGTGCGTTGGGCGCTACGTCGGGTTTTAGCTTACTTTCAGCTCTACGTCGGGACGTGCGTTGGGCTCTACGTTGGGATTTAGCTTACTTTCAACTCTACGTCGGGACGTGCGTTGGGCTCTACGTCGGGACGTGCGTTGGGCTCTACGTCGGGCTTTAGCTTACTTTCAGCTCTACGTTGGGACGTGCGTTGGGCTCTACGTCGGGACGTGCGTTGGGCTCTACGTCTGTAGTTAGCCAACTTTCAGCTCTACGTCGGGACGTGCGTTGGGCTCTACGTCGGGACGTGCGTTGGCCTCTACGTCGGGATTTAGCTTACTTTCAGCTTTACGTCGGGACGTGCGTTGGCCTCTACGTCGGGATTTAGGTTAATTTCAGCTCTACGTCGGGACATGCGTTGGGCTCTACGTCGGGACGTGCGTTGGGCTCTACGTCGGGACGTGCGTTGGGCTCTACGTCGGGACGTGCGTTGGGCTGTACGTCTGTAGTTAGCTAACTTTGAGCTCTACGTCGGGACGTGCATTGGGCTCTACGTCTGTAGTTAGCTAACTTTCAGCTCTACGTCTGGACGTGCGCTGGGCTCTACATCTGTAGTTAGCTAACTTTCAGCTCTACGTCGGGACGTGCGTTGGGCGCTACGTCGGGACGTGCGTTGGGCTCTACGTCGAGACGTGCGTTGGGCTCTACGTTGGGACGTGCGTTGGGCTCTACGTCGGGATTTAGCTTACTTTCAGCTCTACGTCGGGACGTGCTTTGGGCTCTACGTCGGGACGTGCGTTGGGCTCTACGTCGGGACGTGCGTTGGGCTCTACGTCGGGACGTGCGTTGGCCTCTACGGCGGGACGTGCGTTGGCCTCTACGTCGGGATTTAGCTTACTTTCAGCTCTACGTCGGGACGTGCGTTGGGCTCTACGTCGGGACGTGCGTTGGGCTCTACGTCGGGACGTGCGTTGGGCTCTACGTCGGGACGTGCGTTGGGCTCTACGTCGGGATGTGCGTTGGGCTCTACGTCGGGACGCGCGTTGGGCTCTACGTCTGTAGTTAGCTAACCTTCAGCTCTACATCGGGACGTGCGTTGGGCTCTACGTCGGGACGTGCGTTGGGCTCTACGTTGGGATTTAGCTTACTTTCAGCTCTACGTCGGGACGTGCGTTGGCCTCTACGTCGGGATTTAGCTTACTTTCAGCTCTACGTCGGGACGTGCGTTGGCCTCTACGTCGGGATTTAGCTTACTTTTAGCTCTACGTCGGGACGTGCGTTGGGCTCTACGTCGGGACGTGCGTTGGGCTCTACGTCGGGACGTGTGTTGGGCTCTACGTCTGTAGTTAGCTAACTTTGAGCTCTACGTCGGGACGTGCGTTGGGCTCTACGTCTGTAGTTAGCTAACTTTCAGCTCTACGTCGGGACGTGCGTTGGGCTCTACGTCTGTAGTTAGCTAACTTTCAGCTCTACGTCGGGACGTGCGTTGGGCGCTACGTCGGGATGTGCGTTGGGCTCTACGTCGGGACGTGCGTTGGCCTCTACGTCGGGACGTGCGTTGGCCTCTACGTCGGGCTTTAGCTTACTTTCAGCTCTACGTTGGGACGTGCGTTGGCCTCTACGTCGGGACGTGCGTTGGCCTCTACGTCGGGATTTAGCTTACTTTCAGCTCTACGTCGGGACGTGCGTTGGGCTCTACGTCGGGACGTGCGTTGGGCTCTACGTCGGGACGTGCGTTGGGCTCTACGTCTGTAGTTAGCCAACTTTCAGCTCTACGTCGGGACGTGCGTTGGGCTCTACGTCGGGATTTAGCTTACTTTCAGCTCTACGTCGGGACGTGCGTTGGCCTCTACGTCGGGATTTAGCTTACTTTCAGCTCTACGTCGGGACGTGCGTTGGGCTCTACGTCGGGACGTGCGTTGGGCTCTACGTCGGGACGTGTGTTGGGCTCTACGTCTGTAGTTAGCTAACTTTGAGCTCTACGTCGGGACGTGCGTTGGGCTCTACGTCTGTAGTTAGCTAACTTTCAGCTCTACGTCGGGTCGTGTGTTGGGCTCTACATCTGTAGTTAGCTAACTTTCAGCTCTACGTCGGGACGTGCGTTGGGCGCTACGTCGGGACGTGCGTTGGGCTCTACGTCGAGACGTGCGTTGGGCTCTACGTCGGGATTTATCTTACTTTCAGCTCTACGTCGGGACGTGCTTTGGGCTCTACGTCGGGACGTGCCTTGGCATCTACTTCGGGACGTGCGTTGGGCTCTACGTCGGGACGTGCGTTGGGCTCTACGTCGGGACGTGCCTTGGGCTCTACGTCGGGACGTGCGTTGGCCTCTACGGCGGGACGTGCGTTGGCCTCTACGTCGGGATTTAGCTTACTTTCAGCTCTACGTCGGGACGTGCAATGGGCTCTACGTCGGGACGTGCATTGGGCTCTACGTCGGGATGTCCGTTGGGCTCTACGTCGGGACGCGCGTTGGGCTGTACGTCTGTAGTTAGCTAAACTTCAGCTCTACATCGGGACGTGCGTTGGGCTCTACGTCGGGACGTGCGTTGGGCTCTACGTCTGTAGTTAGCCAACTTTCAGCTCTACGTCGGGACGTGCGTTGGGCTCTACGTCGGGACGTGCGTTGGGCTCTACGTCGGGATTTAGCTTACTTTCAGCTCTACGTCGGGACGTGCGTTGGCCTCTACGTCGGGATTTAGCTTACTTTCAGCTCTACGTCGGGACGTGCGTTGGCCTCTACGTCGGGATTTAGCTTACTTTCAGCTCTACGTCGGGACGTGCGTTGGGCTCTACGTCGGGACGTGCGTTGGGCTCTACGTCGGGACGTGCGTTGGGCTCTACGTCGGGACGTGTGTTGGGCTCTACGTCTGTAGTTAGCTAACTTTGAGCTCTACGTCGGGACGTGCATTGGGCTCTACGTCTGTAGTTAGCTAACTTTCAGCTCTACGTCGGGACGTGCGTTGGGCTCTACGTCTGTAGTTAGCTAACTTTCAGCTCTATGTCGGGACGTGCGTTGGGCGCTACGTCGGGACGTGCGTTGGCATCTACTTCGGGACGTGCGTTGGGTTCTACGTCGGGACGTGCGTTGGGCTCTACGTCGGGACGTACGTTGGCCTCTACGGCGGGACGTGCGTTGGCCTCTACGGCGGGACGTGCGTTGGCCTCTACGTCGGGATTTAGCTTACTTTCAGCTCTACGTCGGGACGCGCGTTGGCCTCTACGTCGGGACGTGCGTTGGCCTCTACTTCGGGATTTAGCTTACTTTCAGCTCTACGTCGGGACGTGCGTTGGGCTCTACGTCGGGACGTGCGTTGGGCTCTACGTCGGGACGTGCGCTGGGCTCTACGTCGGGACGTGCGTTGGGCTCTACGTCGGGATTTAGCTTACTTTCAGCTCCACGTCGGGACGCGCGTTGGGCACTACGTCGGGACGCGCGTTGGGCTCTACGTCGGGACGCGTGTAGGGCTCTACGTCGGGACGCGCGTTGGGCTCTACGTCTGTAGTTAGCCAACTTTCAGCTCTACGTCGGGACGTGCGTTGGGCTCTACGTCGGGACGTGCGTTGGGCTCTACGTCGGGATTTAGCTTACTTTCAGCTCTACGTCGGGACGTGCGTTGGCCTCTACGTCGGGACGTGCGTTGGGCTCTACGTCGGGACGTGCGTTGGGCTCTACGTCGTGACGTGCGTTGGGCTCTACGTTGGGATTTAGCTTACTTTCAGCTCTACGTCGGGACGTGCGTTGGGCTCTACGTCTGTAGTTAGCTAACTTTCAGCTCTACGTCGGGACGCGCGTTGGGCTCTACGTCGGGACGTGCGTTGGGCTCTACGTCGGGATGTGCGTTGGGCTCTACGTCTGTAGTTAGCTAACTTTCAGCTCTACGTCGGGACGTCCGTTCGGCTTTACGTCTGTAGTTAGCTAACTTTCAGCTCTACGTCGGGACGTGCGTTGGGCGCTACGTCGGGACGTGCGTTGGGCTCTACGTCGGGACGTGCGTTGGGCTCTACGTTGGGATTTAGCTTACTTTCAGCTCTACGTCGGGACGTGCGTTGGGCTCTACGTCGGGACGTGCGTTGGGCTCTACGTCTGTAGTTAGCTAACTTTCAGCTCTACGTCGGGACGTGCGTTGGGCGCTACGTCGGGACGTGCGTTGGGCAATACGTCGGGACGTGCGTTGGGCTCTACGGCAGGACGTGCCTTGGCCTCTACGTCGGGACGTGCGTTGGCCTCTATGTCGGGATTTAGCTTACTTTCAGCTCTACGTCGGGACGTGCGTTGGGCTCTACGTCGGGACGTGCGTTGGGCTCTACGTTGGGATTTAGCTTACTTTCAGCTCTACTTCGGGACGTGCGTTGGCCTCTACGTCGGGATTTATCTTACTTTCAGCTCTACGTCGGGACGTGCGTTGGGCTCTACGTCGAGACGTGCGTTGGGCTCTACGTCGAGACGTGCGTTGGGCTCTACGTCGAGACGTGCGTTGGGGTCTACGTCGGGACGTGTGTTGGGCTCTACGTCTGTAGTTAGCTAACTTTGAGCTCTACGTCGGGACGTGCATTGGGCTCTACGTCTGTAGTTAGCTAACTTTCAGCTCTACGTCGGGACGTGCGTTGGGCTCTACGTCTGTAGTTAGCTAACTTTCAGCTCTACGTCGGGACGTGCGTTGGGCTCTACGTCTGTAGTTAGCTAACTTTCAGCTCTACGTCGGGACGTGTGTTGGGCGCTACGTCGGGACGTGCGTTGGGCTCTACGTCGAGACGTGCGTTGGGCTCTACGTTGGGACGTGCGTTGGGCTCTACGTCGGGATTTAGCTTACTTTCAGCTCTACTTCGGGACGTGCGTTGGGCTCTACATCGGGACGTGTGTTGGGCTCTACGTCGGGACGTACGTTGGCCTCTACGGCGGGACGTGCGTTGGCCTCTACGGCGGGACGTGCGTTGGCCTCTACGGCGGGACGTGCGTTGGCCTCTACGTCGGGACGTGCGTTGGCCTCTACGTCGGGATTTAGCTTACTTTCAGCTCTACGTCGGGACGCGCGTTGGCCTCTACGTCGGGACGTGCGTTGGCCTCTACGTTGGGATTTAGCTTACTTTCAGCTCTACGTCGGGACGTGCGTTGGGCTCTACGTCGGGACGTGCGTTGGCCTCTACGTCGGGACGTGCCTTGGGCTCTACGTCGGGATGTGCGTTGGGCTCTACGTCTGTAGTTAGCCAACTTTCAGCTCTACGTCGGGACGTGCGTTGGGCTCTACGTCGGGACGTGCGTTGGGCTCTACGTCGGGATTTAGCTTACTTTCAGCACTACGTCGGGACGTGCGTTGGCCTCTACGTCGGGATTTAGCTTACTTTCAGCTCTACGTCGGGACGTGCGTTGGGCGCTACGTCGGGACGTGCGTTGGGCTCTACGTCGGGACGTGCGTTGGGCTCTACGTTGGGATTTAGCTTACTTTCAGCTCTACGTCGGGACGTGCGTTGGGCTCTACGTCGGGACGTGCGTTGGGCTCTACGTCTGTAGTTAGCTAACTTTCAGCTCTACGTCGGGACGTGCGTTGGGCGCTACGTCGGGACGTGCGTTGGGCAATACGTCGGGACGTGCGTTGGGCTCTACGTCGGGACGTGCGTTGGGCTCTACGTCGGGACGTGCGTTGGGCTCTACGTTGGGATTTAGCTTACTTTCAGCTCTACGTCGGGACGTGCGTTGGGCTCTACGTCGGGACGTGCGTTGGGCTCTACGTCTGTAGTTAGCTAACTTTAATTTCAACGTCGGGACGTGTGTTGGGTGCTACGTCGGGACGTGCATTGGGCACGACGTCGAGACGTGCGTTGGGCTCTACGGCAGGACATGCGTTGGCCTCTACGTCGGGACGTGCGTTGGCCTCTACGTCGGGATTTAGCTTACTTTCAGCTCTACGTCGGGACGTGCGTTGGGCTCTACGTCGGGACGTGCGTTGGGCTCTACTTCGGGACTTGCGTTGGGCTCTACGTTGGGCTTTAGCTTACTTTCAGCTCTACGTCGGTACGCGCGTTGGCCTCTACGTCGGGACGCGCGTTGGCCTCTACGTCGGGTCGTGCGTTGGCCTCTACGTCGGGACGTGCGTTGGGCTCTACGTCGGGACGCGCGTTGGCCTCTACGTCGGGACGTGCGTTGGGCTATACGTCGGGACGTGCGTTGGGCTCTACGTCTGTAGTTAGCTAACTTTCAGCTCTACGTCGGGACGTGCGTTCGGCTCTACATCTGTAGTTAGCTAACTTTGAGCTCTACGTCGGGACGTGCGTTGGGCGCTACGTCGGTACGTGCGTTGGGCGCTACGTCGGGACGTGCGTTGGGCTCTACGTCGGGACGTGCGTTGGGCTCTACGTCGGGATTTAGCTTACTTTCAGCTCTACGTCGGGACGTGCGTTGGGCTCTACGTCGGGATGTGCGTTGGGCTCTTCATCTGTAGTTAGCTAACTTTCAGCTCTACGTCGGGACGTGTGTTGGGTGCTACGTCGGGACGTGCATCGGGCACTACGTCGGGACGTGCGTTGGGCTCTACGGCAGGACATGCGTTGGCCTCTACGTCGGGACGTGCGTTGGCCTCTACGTCGGGATTTAGCTTACTTTCAGCTCCACGTCGGGACGTGCGTTGGGCACTACGTCGGGACGCGTGTTGGGCTGTACGTCGGGACGCGCGTTGGGCTCTACGTCTGTAGTTAGCTAACTTTCAGCTCTACGTCGGGACGTGCGTTGGGCACTACGTCGGGATTTAGCTTACTTTCAGCTCTACGTCGGGACGTGCGTTGGGCTCTACGTTGGGATTTAGCTTACTTTCAGCTCTACGTCGGGACGTGCGTTGGACTCTATGTCGGGACGTGCGTTGGGCTCTACGTCTGTAGTTAGCTAACTTTCAGCTCTACGTCGGGACGTGCGTTGTCCTCTACGTCGGGACGTGCGTTGGCCTCTACGTCGGGACGTGCGTTGGGCTCTACGTCGGGACGTGCGTTGGCCTCTACGTCGGGATTTAGCTTATTTTCAGCTCTATGTCGGGACGTGCGTTGGGCTCTACGTCGGGACGTGCGTTGGGCTCTACGTCGGGACGTGCGTTGGGCTCTACGTCGGGACGTGCGTTGGGCTCTACGTCGGGACACGCGTTGGGCTCTACGTCGGGACGCGCGTTGGGCTCTACGTCTGTAGTTAGCTAACTTTCAGCTCTACGTCTGGACGCGCGTTGGGCAATTCGTCTGTAGTTAGCTAACTTTCAACTCTACGTCGGGACGTGCGTTGGGCTCTACGTCTGTAGTTAGCTAACTTTCAGCTCTACGTCGGTACGTGCGTTGGGCGCTACGTCGGGACGTGCGTTGGGCGCTACGTCGGGATTTAGCTTACTTTCAGCTCTACGTCGGGACGTGCGTTGGTCTCTACATCGGGACGTGCGTTGGGCTCTACGTCGGGATTTAGCTTACATTAAGCTCTACGTCGGGACGTGCGTTGGGCTCTACGTCGGGACGTGCGCTGGCCTCTACGTCGGGACGTGCGCTGGCCTCTACGTCGGGACGTGCGTTGGGCTCTACGTCGGGATTTAGCTTACTTTCAGGTCTATGTCGGGACGTGCGTTGGCCTGTACGTCGGGACGTGCGTTGGGCTCTACGTCGGGATTTAGCTTACTTTCAGCTTTACGTCGGGACGTGCGCTGGGCTCCACGTCGGGATTTAGCTTACTTTCAGCTCTACGTCGGGACGTGCGTTGGGCTCTACGTCTGTAGTTAGCTAAGTTTCAGCTCTACGTCGGGACGTGCGTTGCGCTCTACGTCGGGACGCGCGTTGGGCTCTACGTCGGGACGTGCTTTGGGCTCTACGTCGGGACGTGCGTTGGGCTCTACGTCGGGATTTAGCTTACTTTCAGCTCTACGTCGGGACGTGCGTTGGGCTCTACGTCGGGACGTGCGTTGGGCTCTATGTCGGGATTTAGCTTACTTTCAGCTCTACGTCGGGACGTGCGTTGGGCTCTACGTCGGGACGTGCGTTGGGTGCTACGTCGGGATTTAGCTTACTTTCAGCTCTACGTCGGGACGTGCGTTGGGCGCTACATCGGGTTTTAGCTTACTTTCAGCTCTACGTCGGGACGTGCGTTGGGCTCTACGTCGGGATCTAGCTTACTTTCAGCTCTACGTCGGGACGTGCGTTGGGCTCTACGTCAGGACGTGCGTTGGGCTCTTCGTCGGGATTTAGCTTACTTTCAGCTCTACGTCGGGACGTGCGTTCGGCTCTACGTCGGGATGTGCGTTGGGCTCTACGTCGGGATTTAGCTTACTTTCAGCTCTACGTCGGGACGTGCGTTGGGCTCTACGTCGGGACGTGCGTTGGGCTCTACGTCGGGACGTGCATTGGGCTCTACGTCGGGACGTGCGTTGGGCTCTACGTCGGGATTTAGCTTACTTTCAGCTCTACGTCGGGACGTGCGTTGGCCTCTAGGTCGGGACGTGCGTTGGCCTCTAGGTCGGGACGTGCGTTGGCCTCTACGTCGGGACGTGCGTTGGCCTCTGCGTCGGGATTTAGCTTACTTTCAGCTCTACGTCGGGACGTGCGTTGGGCGCTACGTCGGGACGTGCGTTGTGCGCTACGTCGGGACGTGCGTTGGGCGCTACGTCGGGATTTAGCTTACTTTCAGCTCTACGTCGGGACGTGCGGTGGGCTCTACGTCGGGTCGTGCGGTGGGCTCTACGTCGGGACGTGCGGTGGGCTCTACGTCGGGACGTGCGGTGGGCTCTACGTCGGGACGTGCGGTGGGCTCGACGTCGGGATTTAGCTTACTTTCAGCTTACGTCGGGACGTGCGTTGGCCTCTACGTCGGGACGTGCGTTGGCCTCTACGTCGGGATTTAGCTTACTTTCAGCTCTACGTCGGGACGTGCGTTGGCCTCTACGTCGGGACGTGCGTTGGCCTCTACGTCGGGATTTAGCTTACTTTCAGCTCTACGTCGGGACGTGCGTTGGCCTCTACGTCGGCATTTAGCTTACTTTCAGCTCTACGTTGGGACGTGCGTTGGTCTCTACGTCGGGACGTGCGTTGGGCTCTACGTCTGTAGTTAGCTAACTTTCAGCTCTACGTCGGGACGTGCGTTGGGCTCTACGTCGGGACGTGCGTTGGGCTCTACGTCGGGACGTGCGTTGGGCTCTACGTCGGGACGTGCGTTGGGCTCTACGTCGGGATTTAGCTTACTTTCAGCTCTAAGTCGGGACGTGCGTTGGCCTCTACGTCGGGATTTAACTTACTTTGAGCTCTACGTCGGGACGTGCGTTGGGCGCTACGTCGGGACGTGCGTTGGGCTCTACGTCTGTAGTTAGCTAACTTTCAGCTCTACGTCGGGACGTGCGTTGGGCGCTACGTCGGGACGTGCGTTGGGCGCTACGTCGGGACGTGCGTTGGGCTCTACGTCGGGATTTAGCTTACTTTCAGCTCTACGTCGGGACGTGCGTTGGGCGCTACGTCGGGACGTGCGTTGGGCGCTACGTCGGGACGTGCGTTGGGCGCTACGTCGGGACGTGTGTTGGGCGCTACTTCGGGACGTGCGTTGGGCACTACGTCGGGATTTAGCTTACTTTCAGCTCTACGTCGGGACGTGCGTTGGGCTCTACGTCGGGACGTGCGTTGGGCTCTACGTCGGGACGTGCGTTGGCCTCTACGTCGGGACGTGCGTTCGCCTCTACGTCGGGATTTAGCTTACTTTCAGCTCTACGTCGGGACGTGCGTTGGGCTCTACGTCGGGATTTAGCTTACTTTCAGCTCTACGTCGGGACGTGCGTTGGGCTCTACGTCGGGACGTGCGTTGGGCTCTATGTCGGGATTTAGCTTACTTTCAGCTCTACGTCGGGACGTGCGTTGGGCTCTACGTCGGGACGTGCGTTGGGTGCTACGTCGGGATTTAGCTTACTTTCAGCTCTACGTCGGGACGTGCGTTGGGCGCTACGTCGGGTTTTAGCTTACTTTCAGCTCTACGTCGGGACGTGCGTTGGGCTCTACGTCGGGATCTAGCTTACTTTCAGCTCTACGTCGGGACGTGCGTTGGGCTCTACGTCAGGACGTGCGTTGGGCTCTTCGTCGGGATTTAGCTTACTTTCAGCTCTACGTCGGGACGTGCGTTCGGCTCTACGTCGGGATGTGCGTTGGGCTCTACGTCGGGATTTAGCTTACTTTCAGCTCTACGTCGGGACGTGCGTTGGGCTCTACGTCGGGACGTGCGTTGGGCTCTACGTCGGGACGTGCATTGGGCTCTACGTCGGGACGTGCGTTGGGCTCTACGTCGGGATTTAGCTTACTTTCAGCTCTACGTCGGGACGTGCGTTGGCCTCTAGGTCGGGACGTGCGTTGGCCTCTAGGTCGGGACGTGCGTTGGCCTCTACGTCGGGACGTGCGTTGGCCTCTGCGTCGGGATTTAGCTTACTTTCAGCTCTACGTCGGGACGTGCGTTGGGCGCTACGTCGGGACGTGCGTTGTGCGCTACGTCGGGACGTGCGTTGGGCGCTACGTCGGGATTTAGCTTACTTTCAGCTCTACGTCGGGACGTGCGGTGGGCTCTACGTCGGGTCGTGCGGTGGGCTCTACGTCGGGACGTGCGGTGGGCTCTACGTCGGGACGTGCGGTGGGCTCTACGTCGGGACGTGCGGTGGGCTCGACGTCGGGATTTAGCTTACTTTCGGCTTACGTCGGGACGTGCGTTGGCCTCTACGTCGGGACGTGCGTTGGCCTCTACGTCGGGATTTAGCTTACTTTCAGCTCTACGTCGGGACGTGCGTTGGCCTCTACGTCGGGACGTGCGTTGGCCTCTACGTCGGGATTTAGCTTACTTTCAGCTCTACGTCGGGACGTGCGTTGGCCTCTACGTCGGGATTTAGCTTACTTTCAGCTCTACGTCAGGACGTGCGTTGGGCTCTACGTCGGGACGTGCGTTGGGCTCTACGTCTGTAGTTAGCTAACTTTCAGCTCTACGTCGGGACGTGCGTTGGGCTCTACGTCGGGACGTGCGTTGGGCTCTACGTCGGGACGTGCGTTGGGCTCTACGTCGGGACGTGCGTTGGGCTCTACGTCGGGATTTAGCTTACTTTCAGCTCTAAGTCGGGACGTGCGTTGGCCTCTACGTCGGGATTTAACTTACTTTGAGCTCTACGTCGGGACGTGCGTTGGGCGCTACGTCGGGACGTGCGTTGGGCTCTACGTCTGTAGTTAGCTAACTTTCAGCTCTACGTCGGGACGTGCGTTGGGCGCTACGTCGGGACGTGCGTTGGGCGCTACGTCGGGACGTGCGTTGGGCTCTACGTCGGGACGTGCGTTGGGCTCTACGTCGGGATTTAGCTTACTTTCAGCTCTACGTCGGGACGTGCGTTGGGCTCTACGTCGGGACGTGCGTTGGGCTCTACGTCTGTAGTTAGCTAACTTTCAGCTCTACGTCGGGACGTGCGTTGGGCTCTACGTCGGGACGTGCGTTGGGCTCTACGTCGGGACGTGCGTTGGGCTCTACGTCGGGACGTGCGTTGGGCTCTACGTCGGGATTTAGCTTACTTTCAGCTCTAAGTCGGGACGTGCGTTGGCCTCTACGTCGGGATTTAACTTACTTTGAGCTCTACGTCGGGACGTGCGTTGGGCGCTACGTCGGGACGTGCGTTGGGCTCTACGTCTGTAGTTAGCTAACTTTCAGCTCTACGTCGGGACGTGCGTTGGGCGCTACGTCGGGACGTGCGTTGGGCGCTACGTCGGGACGTGCGTTGGGCTCTACGTCGGGACGTGCGTTGGGCTCTACGTCGGGATTTAGCTTACTTTCAGCTCTACGTCGGGACGTGCGTTGGGCGCTACGTCGGGACGTGTGTTGGGCGCTACTTCGGGACGTGCGTTGGGCACTACGTCGGGATTTAGCTTACTTTCAGCTCTACGTCGGGACGTGCGTTGGGCTCTACGTCGGGACGTGCGTTGGGCTCTACGTCGGGACGTGCGTTGGCCTCTACGTCGGGACGTGCGTTGGCCTCTACGTCGGGATTTAGCTTACTTTCAGCTCTACGTCGGGACGTGCGTTGGCCTCTACGTCGGGACGTGCGTTGGCCTCTACGTCGGGATTTAGCTTACTTTCAGCTCTACGTCGGGACGTGCGTTGGCCTCTACGTCGGGACGTGCGTTGGCCTCTACGTTGGGATTTAGCTTACTTTCAGCTCTATGTCGGGACGTCCGTTGGCCTCTACGTCGGGATTTAGCTTACTTTCAGCTCTACGTCGGGACGTGCGTTGGGCTCTACGTCGGGACATGCGTTGGGCTCTACGTCGGGACGTGCGTTGGTCTCTACGTCTGTAGTTAGCTAACTTTCAGCTCTACGTCGGGACGTGCGTTGGGCTCTATGTCGGGACGTGCGTTGGCCTCTACGTCGGGACGTGCGTTGGCCTCTACGTCGGGATTTAGCTTACTTTCAGCTCTACGTCGGGACGTGCGTTGGCCTCTACGTCGGGACGTGCGTTGGCCTCTACGTCGGGATTTAGCTTACTTTCAGCTCTACGTCGGGACGTGCGTTGGCCTCTACGTCGGGACGTGTGTTGGCCTCTACGTTGGGATTTAGCTTACTTTCAGCTCTATGTCGGGACGTCCGTTGGCCTCTACGTCGGGATTTAGCTTACTTTCAGCTCTACGTCGGGACGTGCGTTGGGCTCTACGTCGGGACGTGCGTTGGGCTCTACGTCGGGACGTGCGTTGGGCTCTACGTCGGGACGTGCGTTGGGCTCTACGTCGGGATTTAGCTTGCTTTCAGCTCTACGTCGGGACGTGCGTTGGGCTCTACGTCGGGACGTGCGTTGGGCTCTACGTCGGGATTTAGCTTACTTTCAGCTCTACGTCGGGACGTGTGTTGGGCTCTACGTCGGGATTTAGCTTACTTTCAGCTCTACGTCGGGACGTGCGTTGGGCTCTACGTCGGGACGTGCGTTGGGCTCTACGTCGGGACGTGCGTTGGGCTCTACGTCGGGATTTAGCTTACTTTAAGCTCTACGTCGGGAAGTGCGTTGGGCTCTACGTCGGGACGTGCGCTGGGCTCTACGTCGGGACGTGCGCTGGCCTCTACGTCGGGACGTGCGCTGGCCTCTACGTCGGGACGTGCGTTGGCCTTAACGTCGGGACATGCTTTGGGATATACGTCGGGATGTGCGCTGGGCTCTACGTCGGGACGTGCGCTGGGCTCTACGTCGGGACGTGCGTTGGGCTCTACGTCGGGACGTGCGTTGGGCTCTACGTCGGGACGTGCGTTGGCCTCTACGTCGGGATTTAGCTTACTTTCAGCTCTACGTCGGGACGTGCGTTGGGCGCTACGTCGGGACGTGCGTTGGGCGCTACGACGGGACGTGTGTTGGGCGCTACTTCGGGACGTGCGTTGGGCGCTACGTCGGGATTTAGCTTACTTTCAGCTCTACGTCGGGACGTGCGTTGGGCTCTATGTCGGGACGTGCGTTGGGCTCTACGTCGGGACGTGCGTTGGGCTCTACGTCGGGACGTGCGTTGGGCTCTACGTCGGGACGTGCGTTGGGCTCTACGTCGGGACGTGCGTTGGGCTCTACGTCGGGATTTAGCTTACTTTCAGCTCTAAGTCGGGACGTGCGTTGGCCTCTACGTCGGGATTTAACTTACTTTGAGCTCTACGTCGGGACGTGCGTTGGGCGCTACGTCGGGACGTGCGTTGGGCTCTACGTCTGTAGTTAGCTAACTTTCAGCTCTACGTCGGGACGTGCGTTGGGCGCTACGTCGGGACGTGCGTTGGGCGCTACGTCGGGACGTGCGTTGGGCTCTACGTCGGGACGTGCGTTGGGCTCTACGTCGGGATTTAGCTTACTTTCAGCTCTACGTCGGGACGTGCGTTGGGCGCTACGTCGGGACGTGCGTTGGGCGCTACGTCGGGACGTGTGTTGGGCGCTACTTCGGGACGTGCGTTGGGCACTACGTCGGGATTTAGCTTACTTTCAGCTCTACGTCGGGACGTGCGTTGGGCTCTACGTCGGGACGTGCGTTGGGCTCTACGTCGGGACGTGCGTTGGCCTCTACGTCGGGACGTGCGTTGGCCTCTACGTCGGGATTTAGCTTACTTTCAGCTCTACGTCGGGACGTGCGTTGGCCTCTACGTCGGGACGTGCGTTGGCCTCTACGTCGGGATTTAGCTTACTTTCAGCTCTACGTCGGGACGTGCGTTGGCCTCTACGTCGGGACGTGCGTTGGCCTCTACGTTGGGATTTAGCTTACTTTCAGCTCTATGTCGGGACGTCCGTTGGCCTCTACGTCGGGATTTAGCTTACTTTCAGCTCTACGTCGGGACGTGCGTTGGGCTCTACGTCGGGACATGCGTTGGGCTCTACGTCGGGACGTGCGTTGGTCTCTACGTCTGTAGTTAGCTAACTTTCAGCTCTACGTCGGGACGTGCGTTGGGCTCTATGTCGGGACGTGCGTTGGCCTCTACGTCGGGACGTGCGTTGGCCTCTACGTCGGGACGTGCGTTGGCCTCTACGTCGGGATTTAGCTTACTTTCAGCTCTACGTCGGGACGTGCGTTGGCCTCTACGTCGGGACGTGCGTTGGCCTCTACGTCGGGATTTAGCTTACTTTCAGCTCTACGTCGGGACGTGCGTTGGCCTCTACGTCGGGACGTGCGTTGGCCTCTACGTTGGGATTTAGCTTACTTTCAGCTCTATGTCGGGACGTCCGTTGGCCTCTACGTCGGGATTTAGCTTACTTTCAGCTCTACGTCGGGACGTGCGTTGGGCTCTACGTCGGGACGTGCGTTGGGCTCTACGTCGGGACGTGCGTTGGGCTCTACGTCGGGACGTGCGTTGGGCTCTACGTCGGGATTTAGCTTGCTTTCAGCTCTACGTCGGGACGTGCGTTGGGCTCTACGTCGGGACGTGCGTTGGGCTCTACGTCGGGATTTAGCTTACTTTCAGCTCTACGTCGGGACGTGTGTTGGGCTCTACGTCGGGATTTAGCTTACTTTCAGCTCTACGTCGGGACGTGCGTTGGGCTCTACGTCGGGACGTGCGTTGGGCTCTACGTCGGGACGTGCGTTGGGCTCTACGTCGGGATTTAGCTTACTTTAAGCTCTACGTCGGGAAGTGCGTTGGGCTCTACGTCGGGACGTGCGCTGGGCTCTACGTCGGGACGTGCGCTGGCCTCTACGTCGGGACGTGCGCTGGCCTCTACGTCGGGACGTGCGTTGGCCTTAACGTCGGGACATGCTTTGGGATATACGTCGGGACGTGCGCTGGGCTCTACGTCGGGACGTGCGCTGGGCTCTACGTCGGGACGTGCGTTGGGCTCTACGTCGGGACGTGCGTTGGGCTCTACGTCGGGACGTGCGTTGGCCTCTACGTCGGGATTTAGCTTACTTTCAGCTCTACGTCGGGACGTGCGTTGGGCGCTACGTCGGGACGTGCGTTGGGCGCTACGACGGGACGTGTGTTGGGCGCTACTTCGGGACGTGCGTTGGGCGATACGTCGGGATTTAGCTTACTTTCAGCTCTACGTCGGGACGTGCGTTGGGCTCTATGTCGGGACGTGCGTTGGGCTCTACGTCGGGACGTGCGTTGGGCTCTACGTCGGGACGTGCGTTGGGCTCTACGTCGGGATTTAGCTTACTTTCAGCTCTACGTCGGGACGTGCGTTGGCCTCTACGTCGCGACGTGCGTTGGCCTCTACGTTGGGATTTAGCTTACTTTCAGCTCTATGTCGGGACGTCCGTTGGCCTCTACGTCGGGATTTAGCTTACTTTCAGCTCTACGTCGGGACGTGCGTTGGGCTCTACGTCGGGACATGCGTTGGGCTCTACGTCGGGACGTGCATTGGTCTCTACGTCTGTAGTTAGCTAACTTTCAGCTCTACGTCGGGACGTGCGTTGGGCTCTACGTCGGGACGTGCGTTGGGCTCTACGTCGGGACGTGCGTTGGGCTCTACGTCGGGATTTAGCTTGCTTTCAGCTCTACGTCGGGACGTGCGTTGGGCTCTACGTCGGGACGTGCGTTGGGCTCTGCGTCGGGATTTAGCTTACTTTCAGGTCTCCGTCGGGACGTGCGTTGGGCTCTACGTCGGGACATGCTTTGGAATATACGTCGGGACGTGCGCTGGGCTCTACGTCGGGACGTGCTTTGGGCTCTACGTCGGGACGTGCGTTGGGCTCTACGTCTGTAGTTAGCTAACTTTCAGCTCTACGTCGGGACGTGCGTTGGGCTCTACGTCGGGACGTGCGTTGGGCTCTACATCTGTAGTTAGCTACCTTTCAGCTCTACGTCGGGACGCGCGTTGGACTCTACGTCTGTAGTTAGCTAACTTTCAGCTCTACGTCGGGACGTGCGTTGGGCTCTATGTCGGGACGTGCGTTGGGCTCTACGTCGGGACGTGCGTTGGTCTCTACGTCTGTAGTTAGCTAACTTTCAGCTCTACGTCGGGACGTGCGTTGGGCTCTATGTCGGGACGTGCGTTGGGCTCTACGTCGGGACGTGCGTTGGGCTCTACGTCGGGACGTGCGTTGGCCTCTACGTCGGGATTTAGCTTACTTTCAGCTCTACGTCGGGACGTGCGTTGGCCTCTACGTCGGGACGTGCGTTGGCCTCTACGTCGGGATTTAGCTTACTTTCAGCTCTACGTCGGGACGTGCGTTGGCCTCTACGTCGGGACGTGCGTTGGCCTCTACGTTGGGATTTAGCTTACTTTCAGCTCTATGTCGGGACGTCCGTTGGCCTCTACGTCGGGATTTAGCTTACTTTCAGCTCTACGTCGGGACGTGCGTTGGGCTCTACGTCGGGACGTGCGTTGGGCTCTACGTCGGGACGTGCGTTGGGCTCTACGTCGGGACGTGCGTTGGGCTCTACGTCGGGATTTAGCTTACTTTCAGCTCTACGTCGGGACGTGCGCTGGCCTCTACGTCGGGACGTGCGTTGGCCTTAACGTCGGGACATGCTTTGGGATATACGTCGGGACGTGCGCTGGGCTCTACGTCGGGACGTGCGTTGGGCTCTACGTCGGGACGTGCGTTGGCCTCTACGTCGGGATTTAGCTTACTTTCAGCTCTACGTCGGGACGTGCGTTGGGCTCTACGTCGGGACGTGCGTTGGGCGGTACGACGGGACGTGTGTTGGGCGCTACTTCGGGACGTGCGTTGGGCTCTACGTCGGGACGTGCGTTGGGCTCTACGTCGGGACGTGCGTTGGGCTCTACGTCGGGACGTGCGTTGGGCTCTACGTCGGGATTTAGCTTACTTTCAGCTCTACGTCGGGACGTGCGCTGGCCTCTACGTCGGGACGTGCGTTGGCCTTAACGTCGGGACATGCTTTGGGATATACGTCGGGACGTGCGCTGGGCTCTACGTCGGGACGTGCGTTGGGCTCTACATCGGGACGTGCGTTGGCCTCTACGTCGGGATTTAGCTTACTTTCAGCTCTACGTCGGGACGTGCGTTGGGCGCTACGTCGGGACGTGCGTTGGGCGGTACGACGGGACGTGTGTTGGGCGCTACTTCGGGACGTGCGTTGGGCGCTACGTCGGGATTTAGCTTACTTTCAGCTCTACGTCGGGACGTGCGTTGGGCTCTATGTCGGGACGTGCGTTGGGCTCTACGTCGGGACGTGCGTTGGGCTCTACGTCGGGACGTGCGTTGGGCTCTACGTCGGGATTTAGCTTACTTTCAGCTCTACGTCGGGACGTGCGTTGGCCTCTACGTCGCGACGTGCGTTGGCCTCTACTTCGGGATTTAGCTTACTTTCAGCTCTACGTCGGGACGTGCGTTGGCCTCTACGTCGGGACGTGCGTTGGCCTCTACGTTGGGATTTAGCTTACTTTCAGTTCTACGTCGGGACGTCCGTTGGCCTCTACGTCGGGATTTAGCTTACTTTCAGCTCTACGTCGGGACGTGCGTTGGGCTCTACGTCGGGACATGCGTTGGGCTCTACGTCGGGACGTGCATTGGGCTCTACGTCTGTAGTTAGCTAACTTTCAGCTCTACGTCGGGACGTGCGTTGGGCTCTACGTCGGGACGTGCGTTGGGCTCTACGTCGGGACGTGCGTTGGGCTCTATGTCGGGATGTGTGTTGGGCTCTACGTCGGGATTTAGCTTACTTTAAGCTCTACATCGGGACGTGCGCTGGGCTCTACGTCGGGACGTGCGCTGGCCTCTACGTCGGGACGTGCGTTGGCCTTAACGTCGGGACATGCTTTGGGGTATACGTCGGGACGTGCGCTGGGCTCTACGTCACGACGTGCGTTGGGCTCTACGTCGGGACGTGCGTTGGGCTCTACGTCGGGATTTAGCTTACTTTCAGCTCTACGTCGGGACGTGCGTTGGGTTCTACGTCGGGACGTGCGTTGGGCTCTACGTCGGGACGTGCGTTGGGCTCTACGTCGGGATTTAGCTTACTTTCAGCTCTACGTCGGGACGTGCGTTGGGCGCTACGTCGGGACGTGCGTTGGGCGCTACGTCGGGACGTGTGTTGGGCGCTACTTCGGGACGTGCGTTGGGCAATACGTCGGGATTTAGCTTACTTTCAGCTCTACGTCGGGACGTGCGTTGGGCTCTACGTCGGGACGTGCGTTGGGCTCTACGTCGGGACGTGCGTTGGGCTCTACGTTGGGATTTAGCTTACTTTCAGCTCTATGTCGGGACGTCCGTTGGCCTCTACGTCGGGATTTAGCTTACTTTCAGCTCTACGTCGGGACGTGCGTTGGGCTCTACGTCGGGACATGCGTTGGGCTTTACGTCGGGACGTGCGTTGGTCTCTACGTCTGTAGTTAGCTAACTTTCAGCTCTACGTCGGGACGTGCGTTGGGCTCTATGTCGGGACGTGCGTTGGGCTCTACGTCGGGACGTGTGTTGGGCTCTACGTCGGGATTTAGCTTGCTTTCAGCTCTACGTCGGGACGTGCGTTGGGCTCTGCGTCGGGACGTGCGTTGGGCTCTACGTCGGGATTTAGCTTACTTTCAGGTCTACGTCGGGACGTGCGTTGGGCTCTACGTCGGGACATGCTTTGGAATATACGTCGGGACGTGCGCTGGGCTCTACGTCGGGACGTGCTTTGGGCTCTACGTCGGGACGTGCGTTGGGCTCTACGTCGGGACGTGCGCTGGCCTCTACGTCGGGACGTGCGTTGGGCTCTACGTCGGGACGTGCGCTGGCCTCTACGTCGGGACGTGCGTTGGCCTTAACGTCGGGACATGCTTTGGGATATACGTCGGGACGTGCGCTGGGCTCTACGTCGGGACGTGCGTTGGGCTCTACGTCGGGACGTGCGTTGGGCTCTACGTCGGGATTTAGCTTACTTTCAGCTCTACGTCGGGACGTGCGTTGGGCTCTACGTCGGGACGTGCGTTGGCCTCTACGTCGGGATTTAGCTTACTTTCAGCTCTACGTCGGGACGTGCGCTGGCCTCTACGTCGGGACGTGCGCTGGCCTCTACGTCGGGACGTGCGTTGGCCTTAACGTCGGGACATGCTTTGGGATATACGTCGGGACGTGCGCTGCGCTCTACGTCGGGACGTGCGCTGGGCTCTACGTCGGGACGTGCGTTGGGCTCTACGTCAGGACGTGCGTTAGGCTATACGTCGGGACGTGCGTTGGCCTCTACGTCGGGATTTAGCTTACTTTCAGCTCTACGTCGGGACGTGCGTTGGGCGCTACGTCGGGACGTGCGTTGGGCGCTACGACGGGACGTGTGTTGGGCGCTACTTCGGGACGTGCGTTGGGCGCTACGTCGGGATTTAGCTTACTTTCAGCTCTACGTCGGGACGTGCGTTGGGCGCTACGTCGGGACGTGCGTTGGGCTCTACGTCTGTAGTTAGCTAACTTTCAGCTCTACGTCGGGACGTGCGTTGGGCGCTACGTCGGGACGTGCGTTGGGCGCTACGTCGGGACGTGCGTTGGGCTCTACGTCGGGACGTGCGTTGGGCTCTACGTCGGGATTTAGCTTACTTTCAGCTCTACGTCGGGACGTGCGTTGGGCGCTACGTCGGGACGTGCGTTGGGCGCTACGTCGGGACGTGTGTTGGGCGCTACTTCGGGACGTGCGTTGGGCACTACGTCGGGATTTAGCTTACTTTCAGCTCTACGTCGGGACGTGCGTTGGGCTCTACGTCGGGACGTGTGTTGGGCTCTACGTCGGGACGTGCGTTGGCCTCTACGTCGGGACGTGCGTTGGCCTCTACGTCGGGATTTAGCTTACTTTCAGCTCTACGTCGGGACGTGCGTTGGCCTCTACGTCGGGACGTGCGTTGGCCTCTACGTCGGGATTTAGCTTACTTTCAGCTCTACGTCGGGACGTGCGTTGGCCTCTACGTCGCGACGTGCGTTGGCCTCTACGTTGGGATTTAGCTTACTTTCAGCTCTATGTCGGGACGTCCGTTGGCCTCTACGTCGGGATTTAGCTTACTTTCAGCTCTATGTCGGGACGTGCGTTGGGCTCTACGTCGGGACGTGCGTTGGGCTCTACGTCGGGACGTGCATTGGTCTCTACGTCTGTAGTTAGCTAACTTTCAGCTCTACGTCGGGACGTGCGTTGGGCTCTACGTCGGGACGTGCGTTGGGCTCTACGTCGGGACGTGCGTTGGGCTCTACGTCGGGATTAAGCTTGCTTTCAGCTCTACGTCGGGACGTGCGTTGGGCTCTACGTCGGGACGTGCGTTGGGCTCTGCGTCGGGATTTAGCTTACTTTCAGGTCTCCGTCGGGACGTGCGTTGGGCTCTACGTCGGGACATGCTTTGGAATATACGTCGGGACGTGCGCTGGGCTCTACGTCGGGACGTGCTTTGGGCTCTACGTCGGGACGTGCGTTGGGCTCTACGTCTGTAGTTAGCTAACTTTCAGCTCTACGTCGGGACGTGCGTTGGGCTCTACGTCGGGACGTGCGTTGGGCTCTACATCTGTAGTTAGCTACCTTTCAGCTCTACGTCGGGACGCGCGTTGGACTCTACGTCTGTAGTTAGCTAACTTTCAGCTCTACGTCGGGACGTGCGTTGGGCTCTATGTCGGGACGTGCGTTGGGCTCTACGTCGGGACGTGCGTTGGTCTCTACGTCTGTAGTTAGCTAACTTTCAGCTCTACGTCGGGACGTGCGTTGGGCTCTATGTCGGGACGTGCGTTGGGCTCTACGTCGGGACGTGCGTTGGGCTCTACGTCGGGACGTGCGTTGGCCTCTACGTCGGGATTTAGCTTACTTTCAGCTCTACGTCGGGACGTGCGTTGGCCTCTACGTCGGGACGTGCGTTGGCCTCTACGTCGGGATTTAGCTTACTTTCAGCTCTACGTCGGGACGTGCGTTGGCCTCTACGTCGGGACGTGCGTTGGCCTCTACGTTGGGATTTAGCTTACTTTCAGCTCTATGTCGGGACGTCCGTTGGCCTCTACGTCGGGATTTAGCTTACTTTCAGCTCTACGTCGGGACGTGCGTTGGGCTCTACGTCGGGACGTGCGTTGGGCTCTACGTCGGGACGTGCGTTGGGCTCTACGTCGGGATTTAGCTTACTTTCAGCTCTACGTCGGGACGTGTGTTGGGCTCTACGTCGGGATTTAGCTTACTTTCAGCTCTACGTCGGGACGTGCGTTGGGCTCTACGTCGGGACGTGCGTTGGGCTCTACGTCGGGACGTGCGTTGGGCTCTACGTCGGGATTTAGCTTACTTTAAGCTCTACGTCGGGACGTGCGTTGGGCTCTACGTCGGGACGTGCGCTGGGCTCTACGTCGGGACGTGCGCTGGCCTCTACGTCGGGACGTGCGCTGGCCTCTACGTCGGGACGTGCGCTGGCCTCTACGTCGGGACGTGAGTTGGCCTTAACGTCGGGACATGCTTTGGGATATACGTCGGGACGTGCGCTGGGCTCTACGTCGGGACGTGCGCTGGGCTCTACGTCGGGACGTGCGTTGGGCTCTACGTCGGGACGTGCGTTGGGCTCTACGTCGGGACGTGCGTTGGCCTCTACGTCGGGATTTAGCTTACTTTCAGCTCTACGTCGGGACGTGCGTTGGGCGCTACGTCGGGACGTGCGTTGGGCGCTACGACGGGACGTGTGTTGGGCGCTACTTCGGGACGTGCGTTGGGCACTACGTCGGGATTTAGCTTACTTTCAGCTCTACGTCGGGACGTGCGTTGGGCTCTATGTCGGGACGTGCGTTGGGCTCTACGTCGGGACGTGCGTTGGGCTCTACGTCGGGACGTGCGTTGGGCTCTACGTCGGGACGTGCGTTGGGCTCTACGTCGGGATTTAGCTTACTTTCAGCTCTACGTCGGGACGTGCGTTGGCCTCTACGTCGCGACGTGCGTTGGCCTCTACGTTGGGATTTAGCTTACTTTCAGCTCTACGTCGGGACGTCCGTTGGCCTCTACGTCGGGATTTAGCTTACTTTCAGCTCTACGTCGGGACGTGCGTTGGGCTCTACGTCGGGACATGCGTTGGGCTCTACGTCGGGACGTGCATTGGTCTCTACGTCTGTAGTTAGCTAACTTTCAGCTCTACGTCGGGACGTGCGTTGGGCTCTACGTCGGGACGTGCGTTGGGCTCTACGTCGGGACGTGCGTTGGGCTCTACGTCGGGATTAAGCTTGCTTTCAGCTCTACGTCGGGACGTGCGTTGGGCTCTACGTCGGGACGTGCGTTGGGCTCTGCGTCGGGATTTAGCTTACTTTCAGGTCTCCGTCGGGACGTGCGTTGGGCTCTACGTCGGGACATGCTTTGGAATATACGTCGGGACGTGCGCTGGGCTCTACGTCGGGACGTGCTTTGGGCTCTACGTCGGGACGTGCGTTGGGCTCTACGTCTGTAGTTAGCTAACTTTCAGCTCTACGTCGGGACGTGCGTTGGGCTCTACGTCGGGACGTGCGTTGGGCTCTACATCTGTAGTTAGCTACCTTTCAGCTCTACGTCGGGACGCGCGTTGGACTCTACGTCTGTAGTTAGCTAACTTTCAGCTCTACGTCGGGACGTGCGTTGGGCTCTATGTCGGGACGTGCGTTGGGCTCTACGTCGGGACGTGCGTTGGTCTCTACGTCTGTAGTTAGCTAACTTTCAGCTCTACGTCGGGACGTGCGTTGGGCTCTATGTCGGGACGTGCGTTGGGCTCTACGTCGGGACGTGCGTTGGGCTCTACGTCGGGACGTGCGTTGGCCTCTACGTCGGGATTTAGCTTACTTTCAGCTCTACGTCGGGACGTGCGTTGGCCTCTACGTCGGGACGTGCGTTGGCCTCTACGTCGGGATTTAGCTTACTTTCAGCTCTACGTCGGGACGTGCGTTGGCCTCTACGTCGGGACGTGCGTTGGCCTCTACGTTGGGATTTAGCTTACTTTCAGCTCTATGTCGGGACGTCCGTTGGCCTCTACGTCGGGATTTAGCTTACTTTCAGCTCTACGTCGGGACGTGCGTTGGGCTCTACGTCGGGACGTGCGTTGGGCTCTACGTCGGGACGTGCGTTGGGCTCTACGTCGGGACGTGCGTTGGGCTCTACGTCGGGATTTAGCTTACTTTCAGCTCTACGTCGGGACGTGCGCTGGCCTCTACGTCGGGACGTGCGTTGGCCTTAACGTCGGGACATGCTTTGGGATATACGTCGGGACGTGCGCTGGGCTCTACGTCGGGACGTGCGTTGGGCTCTACGTCGGGACGTGCGTTGGCCTCTACGTCGGGATTTAGCTTACTTTCAGCTCTACGTCGGGACGTGCGTTGGGCGCTACGTCGGGACGTGCGTTGGGCGGTACGACGGGACGTGTGTTGGGCGCTACTTCGGGACGTGCGTTGGGCGCTACGTCGGGATTTAGCTTACTTTCAGCTCTACGTCGGGACGTGCGTTGGGCTCTATGTCGGGACGTGCGTTGGGCTCTACGTCGGGACGTGCGTTGGGCTCTACGTCGGGACGTGCGTTGGGCTCTACGTCGGGATTTAGCTTACTTTCAGCTCTACGTCGGGACGTGCGTTGGCCTCTACGTCGCGACGTGCGTTGGCCTCTAATTCGGGATTTAGCTTACTTTCAGCTCTACGTCGGGACGTGCGTTGGCCTCTACGTCGGGACGTGCGTTGGCCTCTACGTTGGGATTTAGCTTACTTTCAGTTCTACGTCGGGACGTCCGTTGGCCTCTACGTCGGGATTTAGCTTACTTTCAGCTCTACGTCGGGACGTGCGTTGGGCTCTACGTCGGGACATGCGTTGGGCTCTACGTCGGGACGTGCATTGGTCTCTACGTCTGTAGTTAGCTAACTTTCAGCTCTACGTCGGGACGTGCGTTGGGCTCTACGTCGGGACGTGCGTTGGGCTCTACGTCGGGACGTGCGTTGGGCTCTACGTCGGGATTTAGCTTGCTTTCAGCTCTACGTCGGGACGTGCGTTGGGCTCTACGTCGGGACGTGCGTTGGGCTCTACGTCGGGATTTAGCTTACTTTCAGGTCTACGTCGGGACGTGCGTTGGGCTCTACGTCGGGACATGCTTTGGAATATACGTCGGGACGTGCGCTGGGCTCTACGTCGGGACGTGCTTTGGGCTCTACGTCGGGACGTGCGTTGGGCTCTACGTCTGTAGTTAGCTAACTTTCAGCTCTACGTCGGGACGTGCGTTGGGCTCTACGTCGGGACGTGCGTTGGGCTCTACATCTGTAGTTAGCTACCTTTCAGCTCTACGTCGGGACGCGCGTTGGATCTACGTCTGTAGTTAGCTAACTTTCAGCTCTACGTCGGGACGTGCGTTTGGCGCTACGTCGGGACGTGCGTTGGGCTCTACGTCGGGACGTGCGTTGGGCTCTACGTCGGGATTTAGCTTACTTTCAGCTCTACGTTGGGACGTGCGTTGGGCTCTACGTCGGGACATGCGTTGGGCTCTACGTCGGGACGTGCGTTGGCCTCTACGTCGGGATTTAGCTTACTTTCAGCTCTACGTCGGGACGTGCGTTGGGCGCTACGTCGGGACGTGCGTTGTCCTCTACGTCGGGACGTGCGTTGGCCTCTAAGTCGGGACGTGCGTTGGCCTCTACGTCGGGACGTGCGTTGGCCTCTACGTCGGGATTTAGCTTACTTTCAGCTCTACGTCGGGACGTGCGTTGGGCGCTACATCGGGACGTGCGTTGGGCGCTACTTCGGGACGTGCGTTGGGCGCTACGTCGGGATTTAGCTTACTTTCAGGTCTACGTCGGGACGTGCGTCGGGCTCTACGTCGGGACGTGCGTTGGGCTCTATGTCGGGATGTGTGTTGGGCTCTACGTCGGGATTTAGCTTACTTTAAGCTCTACATCGGGACGTGCGCTGGGCTCTACGTCGGGACGTGCGCTGGCCTCTACGTCGGGACGTGCGTTGGCCTTAACGTCGGGACATGCTTTGGGGTATACGTCGGGACGTGCGCTGGGCTCTACGTCACGACGTGCGTTGGGCTCTACGTCGGGACGTGCGTTGGGCTCTACGTCGGGATTTAGCTTACTTTCAGCTCTACGTCGGGACGTGCGTTGGGTTCTACGTCGGGACGTGCGTTGGGCTCTACGTCGGGACGTGCGTTGGGCTCTACGTCGGGATTTAGCTTACTTTCAGCTCTACGTCGGGACGTGCGTTGGGCGCTACGTCGGGACGTGCGTTGGGCGCTACGTCGGGACGTGTGTTGGGCGCTACTTCGGGACGTGCGTTGGGCAATACGTCGGGATTTAGCTTACTTTCAGCTCTACGTCGGGACGTGCGTTGGGCTCTACGTCGGGACGTGCGTTGGGCTCTACGTCGGGACGTGCGTTGGGCTCTACGTCGGGATTTAGCTTACTTTCAGCTCTACGTCGGGACGTGCGTTGGCCTCTACATCGGGACGTGCGTTGGCCTCTACGTCGCGACGTGCGTTGGCCTCTACGTCGGGATTTAGCTTACTTTCAGCTCTACGTCGGGACGTGCGTTGGCCTCTACGTCGGGACGTGCGTTGGCCTCTACGTTGGGATTTAGCTTACTTTCAGCTCTATGTCGGGACGTCCGTTGGCCTCTACGTCGGGATTTATCTTACTTTTAGCTCTACGTCGGGACGTGCGTTGGGCTCTACGTCGGGACATGCGTTGGGCTTTACGTCGGGACGTGCGTTGGTCTCTACGTCTGTAGTTAGCTAACTTTCAGCTCTACGTCGGGACGTGCGTTGGGCTCTATGTCGGGACGTGCGTTGGGCTCTACGTCGGGACGTGTGTTGGGCTCTACGTCGGGATTTAGCTTGCTTTCAGCTCTACGTCGGGACGTGCGTTGGGCTCTACGTCGGGACGTGCGTTGGGCTCTACGTCGGGATTTAGCTTACTTTCAGGTCTACGTCGGGACGTGCGTTGGGCTCTACGTCGGGACATGCTTTGGAATATACGTCGGGACGTGCGCTGGGCTCTACGTCGGGACGTGCTTTGGGCTCTACGTCGGGACGTGCGTTGGGCTCTACGTCGGGACGTGCGCTGGCCTCTACGTCGGGACGTGCGTTGGGCTCTACGTCGGGACGTGCGCTGGCCTCTACGTCGGGACGTGCGTTGGCCTTAACGTCGGGACATGCTTTGGGATATACGTCGGGACGTGCGCTGGGCTCTACGTCGGGACGTGCGTTGGGCTCTACGTCGGGACGTGCGTTGGGCTCTACGTCGGGATTTAGCTTACTTTCAGCTCTACGTCGGGACGTGCGTTGGGCTCTACGTCGGGACGTGCGTTGGCCTCTACGTCGGGATTTAGCTTACTTTCAGCTCTACGTCGGGACGTGCGCTGGCCTCTACGTCGGGACGTGCGCTGGCCTCTACGTCGGGACGTGCGTTGGCCTTAACGTCGGGACATGCTTTGGGATATACGTCGGGATGTGCGCTGCGCTCTACGTCGGGACGTGCGCTGGGCTCTACGTCGGGACGTGCGTTGGGCTCTACGTCAGGACGTGCGTTGGGCTATACGTCGGGACGTGCGTTGGCCTCTACGTCGGGATTTAGCTTACTTTCAGCTCTACGTCGGGACGTGCGTTGGGCGCTACGTCGGGACGTGCGTTGGGCGCTACGACGGGACGTGTGTTGGGCGCTACTTCGGGACGTGCGTTGGGCGCTACGTCGGGATTTAGCTTACTTTCAGCTCTACGTCGGGACGTGCGTTGGGCTCTATGTCGGGACGTGCGTTGGGCTCTACGTCGGGACGTGCGTTGGGCTCTACGTCGGGACGTGCGTTGGGCTCTACGTCGGGATTTAGCTTACTTTCAGCTCTACGTCGGGACGTGCGTTGGCCTCTACGTCGGGACGTGCGTTGGCCTCTACGTTGGGATTTAGCTTACTTTCAGCTCTACGTCGGGACGTCCGTTGGCCTTTACGTCGGGATTTAGCTTACTTTCAGCTCTACGTCGGGACGTGCGTTGGGCTCTACGTCGGGACATGCGTTGGGCTCTACGTCGGGACGTGCATTGGTCTCTACGTCTGTAGTTAGATAACTTTCAGATCTACGTCGAGACGTGCGTTGGGCTCTACGTCGGGACGTGCGTTGGGCTCTACGTCGGGACGTGCGTTGGGCTCTACGTCGGGATTTAGCTTGCTTTCAGCTCTACGTCGGGACGTGCGTTGGGCTCTACGTCGGGACGTGCGTTGGGCTCTACGTCGGGATTTAGCTTACTTTCAGGTCTACGTCGGGACGTGCGTTGGGCTCTACGTCGGGACATGCTTTGGAATATACGTCGGGACGTGCGCTGGGCTCTACGTCGGGACGTGCTTTGGGCTCTACGTCGGGACGTGCGTTGGGCTCTACGTCGGGACGTGCGTTGGGCTCTACATCTGTAGTTAGCTACCTTTCAGCTCTACGTCGGGACGCGCGTTGGACTCTACGTCTGTAGTTAGCTAACTTTCAGCTCTACGTCGGGACGTGCGTTTGGCGCTACGTCGGGACGTGCGTTGGGCTCTACGTCGGGACGTGCGTTGGGCTCTACGTCGGGACGTGCGTTGGGCTCTACGTCGGGATTTAGCTTACTTTCAGCTCTACGTCGGGACGTGCGTTGGGCTCTACGTCGGGACATGCGTTGGCCTCTACGTCGGGACGTGCGTTGGCCTCTACGTCGGGATTTAGCTTACTTTCATCTCTACGTCGGGACGTGCGTTGGGCGCTACGTCGGGACGTGCGTTGTCCTCTACGTCGGGACGTGCGTTGGCCTCTAAGTCGGGACGTGCGTTGGCCTCTACGTCGGGACGTGCGTTGGCCTCTACGTCGGGATTTAGCTTACTTCCAGCTCTACGTCGGGACGTGCGTTGGGCGCTACTTCGGGACGTGCGTTGGGCGCTACGTCGGGA
Source organism: Leptosomus discolor (assembly GCF_034619465.1). Classification (NCBI taxonomy): domain Eukaryota; kingdom Metazoa; phylum Chordata; class Aves; order Leptosomiformes; family Leptosomidae; genus Leptosomus; species Leptosomus discolor. Next base: position 17,624,345 of record NC_141406.1, on the reverse strand, counting down.
TTTAGCTTACTTTCAGGTCTACGTCGGGACGTGCGTTGGGTTCTACGTTGGGACGTGCGTTGGGCTCTACGTCGGGACGTGCGTTGGGCTCTACGTCGGGATTTAGCTTACTTTCAGCTCTACGTCGGGACGTGCGTTGGGCGCTACGTCGGGACGTGCGTTGGGCGCTACGTCGGGACGTGTGTTGGGCGCTACTTCGGGACGTGCGTTGGGCAATATGTCGGGATTTAGCTTACTTTCAGCTCTACGTCGGGACGTGCGTTGGGCTCTACGTCGGGACGTGCATTGGGCTCTACGTCGGGACGTGCGTTGGGCTCTACGTCGGGACGTGCGTTGGGCTCTACGTCGGGATTTAGCTTGCTTTCAGCTCTACGTCGGGACGTGCGTTGGGCTCTACGTCGGGACGTGCGTTGGGCTCTACGTCGGGATTTAGCTTACTTTCAGGTCTACGTCGGGACGTGCGTTGGGCTCTACGTCGGGACATGCTTTGGAATATACGTCGGGACGTGCGCTGGGCTCTACGTCGGGACGTGCTTTGGGCTCTACGTCGGGACGTGCGTTGGGCTCTACGTCTCTAGTTAGCTAACTTTCAGCTCTACGTCGGGACGTGCGTTGGGCTCTACGTCGGGACGTGCGTTGGGCTCTACGTCGGGACGTGCGTTGGGCTCTACATCTGTAGTTAGCTACCTTTCAGGTCTACGTCGGGACGCGCGTTGGACTCTACGTCTGTAGTTAGCTAACTTTCAGCTCTACGTCGGGACGTGCGTTTGGCGCTACGTCGGGACGTGCGTTGGGCTCTACGTCGGGACGTGCGTTGGGCTCTACGTCGGGACGTGCGTTGGGCTCTACGTCGGGATTTAGCTTACTTTCAGCTCTACGTCGGGACGTGCGTTGGGCTCTACGTCGGGACATGCGTTGGGCTCTACGTCGGGACGTGCGTTGGCCTCTACGTCGGGATTTAGCTTACTTTCAGCTCTAATTCGGGACGTGCGTTGGGCGCTACGTCGGGACGTGCGTTGTCCTCTACGTCGGGACGTGCGTTGGCCTCTAAGTCGGGACTTGCGTTGGCCTCTACGTTGGGACGTGCGTTGGCCTCTACGTCGGGATTTAGCTTACTTTCAGCTCTACGTCGGGACGTGCGTTGGGCGCTACATCGGGACGTGCGTTGGGCGCTACTTCGGGACGTGCGTTGGGCGCTACGTCGGGATTTAGCTTACTTTCAGGTCTACGTCGGGACGTGCGTTGGGCTCTACGTCGGGACGTGCGTTGGGCTCTATGTCGGGATGTGTGTTGGGCTCTACGTCGGGATTTAGCTTACTTTAAGCTCTACATCGGGACGTGCGTTGGGCTCTACGTCGGGACGTGCGCTGGCCTCTACGTCGGGACGTGCGCTGGCCTCTACGTCGGGACGTGCGTTGGCCTTAACGTCGGGACATGCTTTGGGATATACGTCGGGACGTGCGCTGGGCTCTACGTCACGACGTGCGTTGGGCTCTACGTCGGGACGTGCGTTGGGCTCTACGTCGGGATTTAGCTTACTTTCAGCTCTACGTCGGGACGTGCATTGGGTTCTACGTCGGGACGTGCGTTGGGCTCTACGTCGGGACGTGCGTTGGGCTCTACGTCGGGATTTAGCTTACTTTCAGCTCTACGTCGGGACGTGCGTTGGGCGCTACGTCGGGACGTGCGTTGGGCGCTACGTCGGGATTTAGCTTACTTTCAGCTCTACGTCGGGACGTGCGTTGGGCTCTATGTCGGGACGTGCGTTGGGCTCTACGTCGGGACGTGCGTTGGGCTCTACGTCGGGACGTGCGTTGGGCTCTACGTCGGGACGTGCGTTGGGCTCTACGTCGGGATTTAGCTTACTTTCAGCTCTACGTCGGGACGTGCGTTGGCCTCTACGTCGGGACGTGCGTTGGCCTCTACGTCGGGATTTAGCTTACTTTCAGCTCTACGTCGGGACGTGCGTTGGCCTCTACGTCGGGACGTGCGTTGGCCTCTACGTTGGGATTTAGCTTACTTTCAGCTCTATGTCGGGACGTCCGTTGGCCTCTACGTCGGGATTTAGCTTACTTTCAGCTCTACGTCGGGATTTAGCTTACTTTCAGCTCTACGTCGGGACGTGCGTTTGGCTCTACGTCGGGACGTGCGTTGGTCTCTACGTCTGTAGTTAGCTAACTTTCAGCTCTACGTCGGGACGTGCATTGGGCTCTACGTCGGGACGTGCGTTGGGCTCTACGTCGGGACGTGCGTTGGGCTCTACGTCGGGACGTGCGTTGGGCTCTACGTCGGGATTTAGCTTACTTTCAGCTCTACGTCGGGACGTGTGTTGGGCTCTACGTCGGGATTTATCTTACTTTCAGCTCTACGTCGGGACGTGCGTTGGGCTCTACGTCGGGACGTGCGTTGGGCTCTACGTCGGGACGTGCGTTGAGCTCTACGTCGGGATTTAGCTTACTTTAAGCTCTACGTCGGGACGTGCGTTGGGCTCTACGTCGGGACGTGCGCTGGCCTCTACGTCGGGACGTGCGCTGGCCTCTACGTCGGGACGTGCGCTGGCCTCTACGTCGGGACGTGCGTTTTCCTTAACGTCGGGACATGCTTTGGGATATACGTCGGGACGTGCGCTGGGCTCTACGTCGGGACGTGCGTTGGGCTCTACGTCGGGACGTGCGTTGGGCTCTACGTCGGGATTTAGCTTACTTTCAGCTCTACGTCGGGACGTGCGTTGGGCTCTACGTCGGGACGTGCGTTGGCCTCTACGTCGGGATTTAGCTTACTTTCAGCTCTACGTCGGGACGTGCGTTGGGCGCTACGTCGGGACGTGCGTTGGGCGCTACTTCGGGACGTGCGTTGGGCTCTACGTCGGGATTTAGCTTACTTTCAGCTCTACGTCGGAACGTGCGTTGGGCTCTACGTCGGGACGTGCGTTGGGCTCTACGTCGGGACGTGCGTTGGGCTCTACGTCGGGATTTAGCTTACTTTCAGCTCTACGTCGGGACGTGCGTTGGCCTCTACGTCGCGACGTGCGTTGGCCTCTACTTCGGGATTTAGCTTACTTTCAGCTCTACGTCGGGACGTGCGTTGGCCTCTACGTCGGGACGTGCGTTGGCCTCTACGTTGGGATTTAGCTTACTTTCAGCTCTACGTCGGGACGTCCGTTGGGCTCTACGTCGGGACGTGCGTTGGGCTCTACGTCGGGACGTGCGTTGGGCAATACGTCGGGACGTGCGTTGGGCTCTACGTCGGGACATGCGTTGGGCTCTTCGTCGGGACGTGCATTGGTCTCTACGTCTGTAGTTAGCTAACTTTCAGCTCTACGTCGGGACGTGCGTTGGGCTCTACGTCGGGACGTGCGTTGGGCTCTACGTCGGGATTTAGCTTACTTTCAGGTCTACGTCGGGACGTGCCTTGGGCTCTACGTCGGGACATGCTTTGGGATATACGTCGGGACGTGCGCTGGGCTCTACGTCGGGACGTGCTTTGGGCTCTACGTCGGGACGTGCGTTGGGCTCTACGTCTGTAGTTAGCTAACTTTCAGCTCTACGTCGGGACGTGCGTTGGGCTCTACGTCGGGACGTGCGTTGGGCTCTACGTCGGGACGTGCGTTGGGCTCTACATCTGTAGTTAGCTACGTTTCAGCTCTACGTCGGGACGCGCGTTGGGCTCTACGTCTGTAGTTAGCTAACTTTCAGCTCTACGTCGGGACGTGCGTTTGGCGCTACGTCGGGACGTGCGTTGGGCTCTACGTCGGGACGTGCGTTGGGCTCTACGTCGGGACGTGCGTTGGGCTCTACGTCGGGATTTAGCTTACTTTCAGCTCTACGTCGGGACGTGCGTTGGGCTCTACGTCGGGACGTGCGTTGGGCTCTACGTCGGGACGTGCGTTGGCCTCTACGTCGGGATTTAGCTTACTTTTAGCTCTACGTCGGGACGTGCGTTGGGCGCTACGTCGGGACGTGCGTTGGGCGCTACTTCGGGACGTGCCTTGGGCGCTACGTCGGGATTTAGCTTACTTTCAGCTCTACGTCGGGACGTGCGTTGGGCTCTCTATGTCGGGACGTGCGGTGGGCTCTACTTTGGGACGTGCGTTGGGCTCTACGTCGGGACGTGCGTTGGGCTCTACGTCGGGACCTGCGTTGGGCTCTACGTCGGGATTTAGCTTACTTTCAGGTCTACGTCGGGACGTGCGTTGGGCTCTACGGCGGGACGTGCGTTGGCTTCTACGTCGGGATTTAGCTTACTTTCAGCTCTACGTCGGGACGTGCGTTGGCCTCTACGTCGGGACGTGCGTTGGCCTCTACGTCGGGATTTAGCTTACTTTCAGCTCTACTTCGGGAACGTGTGTTGGGCTCTACGTCGGGATTTAGCTTACTTTCAGCTCTACGTCGGGACGTGCGTTGGGCGCTACTTCGGGACGTGCGTTGGCCTCTACGTCTGGATTTAGCTTACTTTCAGCTCTACGTCGGGACGTGCGTTGGGCGCTACGTCGGGACGTGCGTTGTCCTCTACGTCGGGACGTGCGTTGGCCTCTAAGTCGGGACGTGCGTTGGCCTCTACGTCGGGACGTGCGTTGGCCTCTACGTCGGGATTTAGCTTACTTTCAGCTCTACGTCGGGACGTGCGTTGGGCGCTACATCGGGACGTGCGTTGGGCGCAGCTTCGGGACGTGCGTTGGGCGCTACGTCGGGATTTAGCTTACTTTCAGCTCTACGTCGGGACGTGCGTTGGGCTCTACGTCGGGACGTGCGTTGGGCTCTACGTCGGGACGTGCGTTGGGCTCTACGTCGGGATGTGTGTTGGGCTCTACGTCGGGATTTAGCTTACTTTAAGCTCTACATCGGGACGTGCGTTGGGCTCTACGTCGGGACGTGCGCTGGCCTCTACGTCGGGACGTGCGCTGGCCTCTACGTCGGGACGTGCGTTGGCCTTAACGTCGGGAAATGCTTTGGGATATACGTCGGGACGTGCGCTGGGCTCTACGTCACGACGTGCGTTGGGCTCTACGTCGGGACGTGCGTTGGGCTCTACGTCGGGATTTAGCTTACTTTCAGCTCTACGTCGGGACGTGCGTTGGGTTCTACGTCGGGACGTGCGTTGGGCTCTACGTCGGGACGTGCGTTGGGCTCTACGTCGGGATTTAGCTTACTTTCAGCTCTACGTCGGGACGTGCGTTGGGCGCTACGTCGGGACGTGCGTTGGGCGCTACGTCGGGACGTGTGTTGGGCGCTACTTCGGGACGTGCGTTGGGCAGTACGTCGGGATTTAGCTTACTTTCAGCTCTACGTCGGGACGTGCGTTGGGCTCTATCTCTGGACGTGCGTTGGGCTCTACGTCGGGACGTGCGTTGGGCTCTACGTCGGGACGTGCGTTGGGCTCTACGTCGGGATTTAGCTTACTTTCAGCTCTACGTCGGGACGTGCGTTGGCCTCTACGTCGGGACGTGCGTTGGGCTCTACGTCGGGACGTGCGTTGGCCTCTACGTCGGGATTTAGCTTACTTTCAGCTCTACGTCGGGACGTGCGTTGGGCGCTACGTCGGGACGTGCGTTGGGCGCTACGTCGGGACGTGTGTTGGGCGCTACTTCGGGACGTGCGTTGGGCACTACGTCGGGATTTAGCTTACTTTCAGCTCTACGTCGGGACGTGCGTTGGGCTCTATCTCTGGACGTGCGTTGGGCTCTACGTCGGGACGTGCGTTGGGCTCTACGTCGGGATTTAGCTTACTTTCAGCTCTACGTCGGGACGTGCGTTGGCCTCTACGTCGGAACGTGCGTTGGCCTCTACGTCGGGACGTGCGTTGGCCTCTACGTCGGGATTTAGCTTACTTTCAGCTCTACGTCGGGACGTGCGTTGGGCGCTACGTCGGGACGTGCGTTGGGCGCTACGTCGGGACGTGCGTTGGGCGATACTTCGGGACGTGCGTTGGGCGCTACGTCGGGATTTAGCTTACTTTCAGCTCTACGTCGGGACGTGCGTTGGGCTCTATGTCGGGACGTGCGTTGGGCTCTACGTCGGGACGTGCGTTGGGCTCTACGTCGGGATGTGCGTTGGCCTCTACGTCGGGATTTATCTTACTTTCAGCTCTACGTCGGGACGTGCGTTGGCCTCTACGTCGCGACGTGCGTTGGCCTCTACGTTGGGATTTAGCTTACTTTCAGCTCTACGTCGGGACGTCCGTTGGCCTCTACGTCGGGATTTAGCTTACTTTCAGCTCTACGTCGGGACGTGCGTTGGGCTCTACGTCGGGACATGCGTTGGGCTCTTCGTCGGGACGTGCATTGGTCTCTACGTCTGTAGTTAGCTAACTTTCAGCTCTACGTCGGGACGTGCGTTGGGCTCTACGTCGGGACCTGCGTTGGGCTCTACGTCGGGATTTAGCTTACTTTCAGGTCTACGTCGGGACATGCGTTGGCCTCTACGTCGGGACGTGCGTTGGCCTCTACGTCGGGATTTAGCTTACTTTCAGCTCTACGTCGGGACGTGCGTTGGCCTCTACGTCGGGACGTGCTTTGGCCTCTACGTCGGGATTTAGCTTACTTTCAGCTCTACGTCGGGACGTGTGTTGGTTTCTACGTCGGGATTTAGCTTACTTTCAGCTCTACGTCGGGACGTGCGTTGGGCTCTACGTCGGGACGTGCGTTGGCCTCTACGTCTGTAGTTAGCTAACTTTCAGCTCTACGTCGGGACGTGTGTTGGGCTCTACGTCGGGACGTGCGTTGGGCTCTACGTCGGGACGTGCGTTGGGCTCTACGTCGGGATTTAGCTTACTTTCAGCTCTACGTCGGGTCGTGCGTTGGCCTCTACGTCGGGACGTGCGTTGGCCTCTACGTCGGGATTTAGCTTACTTACAGCTCTACGTCGGGACGTGCGTTGGCCTCTACGTCGGGACGTGCGTTGGCCTCTACGTCGGGATTTAGCTTACTTTCAGCTCTACGTCGGGACGTGTGTTGGGCTCTACGTCGGGATTTAGCTTACTTTTAGCTATACGTCGGGACGTGCGTTGGGCTCTACGTCGGGACGTGCGTTGGGCTCTACGTCGGGATTTAGTTTACTTTAATCTCTACGTCGGGACGTGCGTTGGGCTCTACGTCGGGACGTGCGCTGGCATCTACGTCGGGACGTGCGCTGGCCTCTACGTCGGGACGTGAGTTGCCCTTAACGTCGGGATTTAGCTTACTTTCAGCTCTACGTCAGGACGTGCCTTGGCCTGTACGTCGGGACGTGCGTTGGCCTCTACGTCGGGATTTAGCTTACTTACAGCTCTACGTCGGGACGTGCGTTGGGCTCTACGTCGGGATTTAGCTTACTTTCAGCTCTACGTCGGGACGTGCGTTGGGCTCTACGTCGGGACGTGCGTTGGGCTCTACGTCGGGACGTGCGTTGGGCTCTACGTCGGGATTTAGCTAACTTTCAGCTCTACGTCGGGACGTGCGTTGGGCTCTACGTCGGGATGTGCGTTGGGCTCTACGTCGGGATTTAGCTTACTTTCAGCTCTATGTTGGGACGTGCGTTGGCCTCTACGTCGGGATTTAGCTTACTTTCAGCTCTACGTCGGGACGTGCGTTGGGCTCTACGACTGTAGTTAACTAATTTTAGCTCTACGTCGGGACGTGCGTTGGGCTCTACGTCTGTAATTAGCTAACTTTCAGCTCTACGTCGGGACGTGCGTTGGGCGCTACGTCGGGACGTGCGTTGGGTTCTACGTCGGGACGTGCGTTGGGCTCTACGACGGGATTTAGCTTACTTTCAGCTCTACGTCGGGACGTGCGTTGGCCTCTACGTCGGGACGTGCGTTGTCCTCTACGTCGGGACGTGCGTTGGCCTCTACGTCGGGACGTGCGTTGGCCTCTACGTCGGGATTTAGCTTACTTTCAGCTCTAAGTCGGGACGTGCGTTGGGCGCTACGTCGGGACGTGCGTTGGGCGCTACTTCGGGACGTGCGTTGGGCGCTACGTCGGGATTTAGCTTACTTTCAGCTCTACCTCGGGACGTGCGTTGGGCTCTATGTCGGGACGTGCGTTGGGCTCTAGGTCGGGACGTGCGTTGGGCTCTACGTCGGGATTTAGCTTACTTTCAGCTCTATGTTGGGACGTGCGTTGGCCTCTACGTCGGGATTTAGCTTTCTTTCAGCTCTACGTCGGGACGTGCGTTGGGATCTACGTCGGGACGTGTGTTGGGCTCTACATCGGGACGTGCGTTGGGCTCTACGTCGGGACGTGCGTTGGGCTCTACGTCGGGACGTGCGTTGGGCTCTACATCTGTAGTTAGCTAACTTTCAGCTCTACGTCGGGACGTGCGTTGGGCTCTACGTCTGTAGTTAGCTGATTTCAGCTCTACGTCGGGACGTGCGTTGGGCTCTACGTCGGGACGTGCGTTGGGCGCTACGTCGGGACGTGCGTTGGGCTCTACGTCGGGACGTGCGTTGGGCTCTACGTCGGGATTTAGCTTACTTTCAGCTCTACGTCGGGACGTGCGTTGGGCGCTACGTCGGGACGTGCGTTGTCCTCTACGTCGGGACGTGCGTTGGCCTCTAAGTCGGGACGTGCGTTGGCCTCTACGTCGGGACGTGCGTTGGCCTCTACGTCGGGATTTAGCTTACTTTCAGCTCTACGTCGGGACGTGCGTTGGGCGCTACATCGGGACGTGCGTTGGGCGCTACTTCGGGACGTGCGTTGGGCGCTACGTCGGGATTTAGCTTACTTTCAGCTCTACGTCGGGACGTGCGTTGGGCTCTACGTCGGGACGTGCGTTGGGCTCTACGTCGGGACGTGCGTTGGGCTCTACGTCGGGATTTAGCTTTCTTTCAGCTCTACGTCGGGACGTGCGTTGGCCTCTACGTCGGGACGTGCGTTGGCCTCTACGTCGGGATTTAGCTTACTTTCAGCTCTACGTCGGGACGTGCGTTGGCCTCTACGTCGGGACGTGCGTTGGCCTCTACGTTGGGATTTAGCTTACTTTCAGCTCTACGTTGGGACGTGTGTTGGGCTCTACGTCGGGATTTAGCTTACTTTCAGCTCTACGTCGGGACGTGCGTTGGGCGCTACGTCGGGACGTGCGTTGGGCGCTACGTCGGGACGTGTGTTGGGCGCTACTTCGGGACGTGCGTTGGGCACTACGTCGGGATTTAGCTTACTTTCAGCTCTACGTCGGGACGTGCGTTGGGCTCTATGTCTGGACGTGCGTTGGGCTCTACGTCGGGACGTGCGTTGGGCTCTACGTCGGGACGTGCGTTGGGGTCTACGTCGGGATTTAGCTTACTTTCAGCTCTACGTCGGGACGTGCGTTGGCCTCTATGTCGGGACGTGCGTTGGGCTCTACGTCGGGACGTGCGTTGGCCTCTACGTCGGGATTTAGCTTACTTTCAGCTCTACGTCGGGACGTGCGTTGGGGGCTACGTCGGGACGTGCGTTGGGCGCTACGTCGGGACGTGTGTTGGGCGCTACTTCGGGACGTGCGTTGGGCGCTACGTCGGGATTTAGCTTACTTTCAGCTCTACGTCGGGACGTGCGTTGGGCTCTATGTCGGGACGTGCGTTGGGCTCTACGTCGGGACGTGCGTTGGGCTCTACGTCGGGACGTGCGTTGGGCTCTACGTCGGGATTTAGCTTACTTTCAGCTCTACGTCGGGACGTGCGTTGGCCTCTACGTCGCGACGTGCGTTGGCCTCTACTTCGGGATTTAGCTTACTTTCAGCTCTACGTCGGGACGTGCGTTGGCCTCTACGTCGGGACGTGCGTTGGCCTCTACGTTGGGATTTAGCTTACTTTCAGCTCTACGTCGGGACGTCCGTTGGCCTCTACGTCGGGATTTAGCTTACTTTCAGCTCTACGTCGGGACGTGCGTTGGCCTCTACGTCGCGACGTGCGTTGGCCTCTACTTCGGGATTTAGCTTACTTTCAGCTCTACGTCGGGACGTGCGTTGGCCTCTACGTCGGGACGTGCGTTGGCCTCTACGTTGGGATTTAGCTTACTTTCAGCTCTACGTCGGGACGTCCGTTGGCCTCTACGTCGGGATTTAGCTTACTTTCAGCTCTACGTCGGGACGTGCGTTGGGCTCTTCGTCGGGACGTGCATTGGTCTCTACGTCTGTAGTTAGCTAACTTTCAGCTCTACGTCGGGACGTGCGTTGGGCTCTACGTCGGGACCTGCGTTGGGCTCTACGTCGGGATTTAGCTTACTTTCAGGTCTACGTCGGGACGTGCGTTGGGCTCTACGTCGGGACGTGCGTTGGCCTCTACGTCGGGATTTAGCTTACTTTCAGCTCTACGTCGGGACGTGCGTTGGCCTCTACGTCGGGACGTGCGTTGGCCTCTACGTCGGGATTTAGCTTACTTTCAGCTCTACGTCGGGACGTGTGTTGGATTCTACGTCGGGATTTAGCTTACTTTCAGCTCTACGTTGGGACGTGCGTTGGGCTCTACGTCGGGACGTGCGTTGGCCTCTACGTCTGTAGTTAGCTAACTTTCAGCTCTACGTCGGGACGTGTGTTGGGCTCTACGTCGGGACATGCGTTGGGCTCTACGTCGGGACGTGCGTTGGGCTCTACGTCGGGATTTAGCTTACTTTCAGCTCTACGTCGGGACGTGCGTTGGCCTCTACGTCGGGACGTGCGTTGGCCTCTACGTCGGGATTTAGCTTACTTACAGCTCTACGTCGGGACGTGCGTTGGCCTCTACGTCGGGACGTGCGTTGGCCTCTACGTCGGGATTTAGCTTACTTTCAGCTCTACGTCGGGACGTGCGTTGGGCTCTACGTCGGGATTTAGCTTACTTTTAGCTATACGTCGGGACGTGCGTTGGGCTCTACGTCGGGACGTGCGTTGGGCTCTACGTCGGGATTTAGTTTACTTTAATCTCTACGTCGGGACGTGCGTTGGGCTCTACATCGGGACGTGCGTTGGGCTCTACATCGGGACGTGCGCTGGCCTCTACGTCGGGTCGTGAGTTGGCCATAACTTCGGGATTTAGCTTACTTTCAGCTCTACGTCAGGACGTGCCTTGGCCTGTACGTTGGCACGTGCGTTGGCCTCTACATCGGGATTTAGCTTACTTACAGCTCTACGTCGGGACGTGCGTTGGGCTCTACATCTGTAGTTAGCTTACTTTCAGCTCTACGTCGGGACGTGCATTGGGCTCTACGTCGGGACGTGCGTTGGGCTCTACGTCGGGACGTGCGTTGGGCGCTACGTCGGGATTTAGCTTACTTTCAGCTCTACGTCGGGACGTGCGTTGGGCTCTACGTCGGGACGTGCGTTGGGCTCTACGTCGGGACGTGCGTTGGGCTCTACGTCGGGATTTAGCTTTCTTTCAGCTCTACGTCGGGACGTGCGTTGGCCTCTACGTCGGGACGTGCGTTGGCCTCTACGTCGGGATTTAGCTTACTTTCAGCTCTACGTCGGGACGTGCGTTGGCCTCTACGTCGGGACGTGCGTTGGCCTCTACGTCAGGATTTAGCTTACTTTCAGCTCTACGTCGGGACGTGTGTTGGGCTCTACGTCGGGATTTAGCTTACTTTCAGCTCTACGTCGGGACGTGCGTTGAGCTCTACGTCGGGACGTGCGTTGGGCTCTACGTCGGGACGTGCGTTGGGCTCTACGTCGGGACGTGCGTTGGGCTCTACGTCTGTAGTTAGCTAACTTTCAGCTCTACGTCGGGACGTGCTTTGGGCTCTATGTCGGGACGTGCGTTGGGCTCTATGTCGGGACGTGCATTGGGCTCTACGTCGGGATTTAGCTTACTTTCAGCTCTACGTCGGGACGTGCGTTGGGCTCTACGTCGGGACGTGCGTTGGGCTCTACGTCGGGACGTGCGTTGGGCTCTACGTATGTAGTTAGCTAACTTTCTGCTCTACGTCGGGACTTGCGTTGGGCTCTACGTTTGTAGTTAGCTAACTTTCAGCTCTACGTCGGGACGTGCGTTGGGCGCTACGTCGGGATTTAGTTTACTTTCAGCTCTACGTCGGGACGTGCGTTGGCCTCTACGTCGGGACGTGCGTTGGCCTCTACGTCGGGATTTAATTACTTTCAGCGCTACGTCGGGACGTGCGTTGGCCTCTACGTCGGGACGTGCGTTGGACTCTACGTTGGGATTTAGCTTACTTTCAGCTCTACGTCGGGACGTCCGTTGGCCTCTACGTCGGGATTTAGCTTACTTTCAGCTCTACGTCGGGACGTGCGTTGGGCTCTACGTCGGGACATGCGTTGGGCTCTACGTCGGGACGTGCGTTGGTCTCTACGTCTGTAGTTAGCTAACTTTCAGCTCTACTTCGGGACGTGCGTTGGGCTCTACGTCTGTAGTTAGCTAACTTTCAGCTCTACGTCGGGACGTGCGTTTGGCGCTACGTCGGGACGTGCGTTGGGCTCTACGTCGGGACGTGCGTTGGGCTCTATGTCGGGATTAGCTTACTTTCAGCTCTACGTCGGGACGTGCGTTGGGCTCTACGTCGGGACGTGCGTTGGCCTCTACGTCGGGATTAGCTTACTTTCAGCTCTACGTCGGGACGTGCGTTGGGCTCTACGTCGGGACGTGCGTTGGCCTCTACGTCGGGACGTGCGTTGGCCTCTACGTCGGGATTTAGCTTACTTTCAGCTCTACGTCGGGACGTGCGTTGGGCGCTACGTCGGGACGTGCGTAGGGCGCTACTTCGGGATGTGCCTTGGGCGCTACGTCGGGATATAGCTTACTTTCAGCTCTACGTCGGGACGTACGTTGCGCTCTCTATGTCGGGACGTGCGGTGGGCTCTACGTTGGGACGTGCGTTGGGCTCTACGTCGGGACGTGCGTTGGGCTCTACGTCGGGACCTGCGTTGGGCTCTACGTCGGGATTTAGCTTACTTTAAGGTCTACGTCGGGACGTGCGTTGGGCTCTACGTCTGGATGTGCGTTGGGCTCTACATCGGGATTTAGCTTACTTTCAGCTCTACGTCGGGACGTGCGTTGGGCTCTACGTCGGGACGTGCGTTGGCCTCTACGTCGGGATTTAGCTTACTTTCAGCTCTACGTCGGGACGTGTGTTGGGCTCTACGTCGGGATTTAGCTTACTTTCAGCTCTACGTCGGGACGTGCGTTGGGCTCTACGTCGGGACGTGCGTTGGGCTCTACGTCGGGACGTGCGTTGGGCTCTACGTCGGGATTTAGCTTACTTTCAGCTCTACGTCGGGACGTGCGTTGGGCTGTACGTCGGGACGTGGGTTGGGCTCTACGTCGGGACGTGCGTTGGGCTCTACGTCGGGACGTGCGCTGGCCTCTACGTCGGGACGTGCGCTGGCCTCTACGTCGGGACGTGCGTTGGCCTTAATGTCGGGATTTAGCTTACTTTCAGCTCTACGTCGGGACGTGCCTTGGCCTGTACGTCGGGACGTGCGTTGGCCTCTACGTCGGGATTTAGCTTACTTACAGCTCTACGTCGGGACGTGCGTTGGGCTCTAAGTCGGGATTTAGCTTACTTTCAGCTCTACGTCGGGACGTGCGTTGGGCTCTACGTCGGGACGTGCGTTGGGCTCTACGTCGGGACGTGTGTTGGGCTCTACGTCGGGATTTAGCTTACTTTCAGCTCTACGTCGGGACGTGTGTTGGGCTCTACGTCGGGATTTAGCTTACTTTCAGCTCTACGTCGGGACGTGCGTTGGCCTCTACGTCGGGACGTGCGTTGGCCTCTACGTCGGGATTTAGCTTACTTTCAGCTCTACGTCGGGACGTGTGTCAGGCTCTACGTCGGGTTTTAGCTTACTTTTAGCTCTACGTCGGGACGTGCGTTGGGCTCTACGTCGGGACGTGCGTTGGGCTCTACGTCGGGACGTGCGTTGGGCTCTACGTCGGGATTTAGCTTAATTTCAGCTCTACGTCGGGACGTGCGTTGGGCTCTACGTCGGGACGTGCGCTGGCTTCTACGTCGGGACGTGCGCTGGCCTCTACGTCGGGATTTAGCTTACTTTCAGCTCTATGTCGGGACGTCCGTTGGCCTCTACGTCGGGATTTAGCTTACTTTCAGCTCTACGTCGGGACGTGCGTTGGGCTCTACGTCGGGACATGCGTTGGGCTCTTCGTCGGGACGTGCGTTGGTCTCTACGTCTGTAGTTAGCTAACTTTCAGCTCTACGTCGGGACGTGCGTTGGGCTCTACGTCTGTAGTTAGCTAACTTTCAGCTCTACGTCGGGACGTGCGTTGGGCTCTACGTCGGGATTTAGCTTACTTTCAGCTCTACGTCGGGACGTGCGTTGGCCTCTACGTCGGGACGTGCGTTGGGCTCTACGTCGGGACGTGCGTTGGGCTCTACGTCGGGATTTAGCTAACTTTCAGCTCTACGTCGGGACGTGCGTTGGGCTCTACGTCGGGATTTAGCTTACTTTCAGATCTATGTTGGGACGTGCGTTGGCCTCTACGTCGGAATTTAGCTTACTTTCAGCTCTACGTCGGGACGTGCGTTGGGCTCTACGTCTGTAGTTAGCTAATTTCAGCTCTACGTCGGGACGTGCGTTGGGCTCTACATCTGTAGTTAGCTAACTTTCAGCTCTACGTCGGGACGTGCGTTGGGCGCTACGTCGGGACGTGCGTTGGCCTCTACGTCGGGACGTGCGTTGTCCTCTACGTCGGGACGTGCGTTGGCCTCTACGTCGGGACGTGCGTTGGCCTCTACTTCGGGACGTGCGTTGGCCTCTACGTCGGGATTTAGCTTACTTTCAGCTCTACGTCGGGACGTGCGTTGGGCGCTACGTCGGGACGTGCGTTGGGCTCTACGTCGGGACGTGCGTTGGGCTCTACGTCGGGATTTAGCTTACTTTCAGCTCTACGTCGGGACGTGCGTTGGGCGCTACGTCGGGACGTGCGTTGTCCTCTACGTCGGGACGTGCGTTGGCCTCTAAGTCGGGACGTGCGTTGGCCTCTACGTCGGGACGTGCGTTGGCCTCTACGTCGGGATTTAGCTTACTTTCAGCTCTACGTCGGGACGTGCGTTGGGCGCTACGTCGGGACGTGCGTTGGGCGTTGCTTCGGGACGTGAGTTGGGCGCTACGTCGGGATTTAGCTTTCTTTCAGCTCTACGTCGGGACGTGTGTTGGGCTCTACGTTGGGACGTGCGATGGGCTCTACGTCGGGACGTGCGTTGGGCTCTACGTCGGGATTTAGCTTACTTTCAGCTCTACGTCGGGACGTGCGTTGGCCTCTACGTCGGGACGTGCGTTGGCCTCTACTTCGGGATTTAGCTTATTTTCAGCTCTACGTCGGGACGTGCGTTGGCCTCTACGTTGGGACGTGCGTTGGCCTCTACGTCGGGATTTAGCTTACTTTCAGCTCTACGTCGGGACGTGTGTTGGGCTCTACGTCGGGATTTAGCTTACTTTCAGCTCTACGTCGGGACGTGCGTTGGCCTCTACGTCGGGACGTGCGTTGGGCTCTACGTCGGGACGTGCGTTGGGCTCTACGTCGGGATTTAGCTAACTTTCAGCTCTACGTCGGGACGTGCGTTGGGCTCTACGTCGGGATTTAGCTTACTTTCAGATCTATGTTGGGACGTGCGTTGGCCTCTACGTCGGAATTTAGCTTACTTTCAGCTCTACGTCGGGACGTGCGTTGGGCTCTACGTCTGTAGTTAGCTAATTTCAGCTCTACGTCGGGACGTGCGTTGGGCTCTACATCTGTAGTTAGCTAACTTTCAGCTCTACGTCGGGACGTGCGTTGGGCGCTACGTCGGGACGTGCGTTGGCCTCTACGTCGGGACGTGCGTTGTCCTCTACGTCGGGACGTGCGTTGGCCTCTACGTCGGGACGTGCGTTGGCCTCTACTTCGGGACGTGCGTTGGCCTCTACGTCGGGATTTAGCTTACTTTCAGCTCTACGTCGGGACGTGCGTTGGGCGCTACGTCGGGACGTGCGTTGGGCTCTACGTCGGGACGTGCGTTGGGCTCTACGTCGGGATTTAGCTTACTTTCAGCTCTACGTCGGGACGTGCGTTGGGCGCTACGTCGGGACGTGCGTTGGCCTCTACGTCGGGACGTGCGTTGGCCTCTAAGTCGGGACGTGCGTTGGCCTCTACGTCGGGACGTGCGTTGGCCTCTACGTCGGGATTTAGCTTACTTACAGCTCTACGTCGGGACGTGCGTTGGGCGCTACGTCGGGACGTGCGTTGGGCGTTGCTTCGGGACGTGAGTTGGGCGCTACGTCGGGATTTAGCTTTCTTTCAGCTCTACGTCGGGACGTGTGTTGGGCTCTACGTTGGGACGTGCGATGGGCTCTACGTCGGGACGTGCGTTGGGCTCTACGTCGGGATTTAGCTTTGTTTCAGCTCTACGTCGGGACGTGCGTTGGCCTCTACGTCGGCATTTAGCTTACTTTCAGCTCTACGTCGGGACGTGCGTTGGGCTCTACGTCGGGACGTGCGTTGGGCTCTACGTCGGGACGTGCGTTGGGTTCTACGTCGGGACGTGCGTTGGGCTCTACGTCTGTAGTTAGCTAACTTTCAGCTCTACGTCGGGACGCGCGTTGGGCTCTACGTCTGTAGTTAGCTAACTTTCAGCTCTACGTCGGGACGTGCGTTGGGCTCTACGTCGGGATGTGCGTTGGGTTCTACGTCGGGACGTGCGTTGGGCTCTACGTCTGTAGTTAGCTAACTTTCTGCTCTACGTCGGGACGTGCGTTGGGCTCTACGTCTGTAGTTAGCTAACTTTCAGCTCTACGTCGGGACGTGCGTTGGGCTCTACGTCGGGACGTGCGTTGGGCTCTACGTCTGTAGTTAGCTAACTTTCAGCTCTACGTCGGGACGTGCGTTGGCCTCTACGTCGGGATTTAGCTTACTTTCAGCTCTACGTCGGGACGTGCGTTGGCCTCTACGTCGGGACGTGCGTTGGGCTCTACGTCGGGATACGCGTTGGGCTCTACGTCGGGATTTAGCTTACTTTCAGCTCTACGTCGGGACGTGCGTTGGGCTCTACGTCGGGACGTGCGTTGGGCTCTACGTCGGGACGTGCGTTGGCCTGTACGTCGCGATTTAGCTTACTTTCAGCTCCACGTCGGGACGTGCGTTGGGCTCTACGTCGGAACGCGCGTTTGGCTCTACGTCGGGACGTGCGTTGGGCTATACGTCGGGACGTGCGTTGGGCTGTACGTCGGGATTTAGCTTACTTTCAGCTCTACGTCGGGACGTGCGTTGGCCTCTACGTCGGGACGTGTGTTGGCCTCTACGTCGGGATTTAACTTACTTTCAGCTCTACGTCGGGACGTGCATTGGCCTCTACGTCGGGACGTGCGTTGGCCTCTACGTCGGGATTTAGCTTACTTTCAGCTCTACGTCGGGACGTGCGTTGGGCTCTACGTCTGTAGTTAGCTAACTTTCAGCTCTACGTCGGGACGTGTGTTGGGCTCTACGTCGGGACGTGCGTTGGGCTCTACGTCGGGACGTGCGTTGTGCTCTACGTCGGGATTTAGCTTACTTTCAGCTCTACGTCGGGACGTGCGTTGGGCTCTACGTCGGGAAGTGCGTTGGGCTCTACGTCAGGACGTGCGTTGGGCTCTACGTCGGGACGTGCGTTGGGCTTTACGTCGGGACGTGCGTTGGGCTCTACGTCTGTAGTTAGCTAACTTTCAGCTCTACGTCGGGACGTGCGTTGGGCACTATTTCGGACGTGCGTTGGGCTCTACGTCGGGACATGCGTTGGGCTCTACGTCGGGATTTAGCTTACTTTCAGCTCTACGTCGGTACATGCGTTGGGCACTACGTCGGGACGTGCGTTGGGCTCTACGTCGGGACGTGCGTTGGGCTCTACGTCTGTAGTTAGCTAACTTTCTGCTCTACGTCGGGACGTGCGTTGGGCTCTACGTCGGGACGTGTTTTGGGCTCTACGTCGGGATTTAGCTTACTTACAGATCTACGTCGGGACGTGCGTTAGGCTCTACGTCAGGACGTGCGTTGGGATATACGTCGGGACGTGCGTTGGGCGCTACGTCGGGACGTGCGTTGGGCTCTACGTCGGGACGTGCGTTGGGCTCTACGTCGGGACGTGCGTTGGGCTCTACGTTGGGATTTAGCTTACTTTCAGCTCTACGTCGGAACGAGCGTTGGGCTCTACGTCGGGACGTGCGTTGGGCTCTACGTCTGTAGTTAGCTAACTTTCAGCTCTACGTCGGGATGTGCGTTGGGCGCTACGTGGGGACGTGCGTTGTGCACTACGTCGGGACGTGCGCTGGGCTCTACGTCGGGACGTGCGTTGGGCTCTAAGTCGGGACATGCGTTGGGCTCTACGTCGGGATTTAGCTTACTTTCAGTTCCACGTCGGGACGTGCGTTGGGCACTACGTCGGGACGTGCGTTGGGCTCTACGTCGGGACGCGCGTTGGGCTCTATGTCTGTAGTTAGCTAACTTTTAGCTCTACGTCGGGACGCGCGTTGGGCTCTACGTCTGTAGTTAGCTAACTTTCAGCTCTACGTCGGGACGTGCGTTGGGCTCTACGTCGGCATTTAGCTTACTTTCAGCTCTACGTCGGGACGTGCGTTGGGCTCTACGTCGGGACCTGCGTTGGGCTCTACGTCGGGATTTAGCTTACTTTCAGCTCTACGTCGGGACGTGCGTTGGCCTCTACGTCGGCATTTAGCTTACTTTCAGCTCTACGTCGGGACGTGCGTTGGGCTCTACGTCGGGACGTGCGTTGGGCTCTACGTCGGGACGTGCGTTGGGTTCTACGTCGGGACGTGCGTTGGGCTCTACGTCGGGATTTAGCTTACTTTCAGCTCTACGTCGGGACGTGCGTTGGCCTCTACGTTGGGACGTGCGTTGGGCGCTACGTCGGGACGTGCGTTGGCCTCTACGTCGGGACGTGCGTTGGCCTCTACGTCGGGATTTAGCTTACTTTCAGCTCTACGTCGGGACGTGCGTTGGCCTCTACGTCGGGACGTGCGTTGGGCTCTACGTAGGGACACGCGTTGGGCTCTACGTCGGGACGCGCGTTGGGCTCTACGTCTGTAGTTAGCTAACTTTTAGCTCTACGTCGGGACGCGCGTTGGGCTCTACGTCTGTACTTAGCTAACTTTCAGCTCTACGTCGGGACATGCGCTGGGCTCTACGTCGGGACGTGCGTTGGGCTCTACGTCGGGATTTAGCTTTCTTTCAGCTCTACGTCGGGACGTGCGTTGGCCTCTACGTCGGCATTTAGCTTATTTCAGCTCTACGTCGGGACGTGCGTTGGGCTCTACGTCGGGACGTGCGTTGGGCTCTACGTCGGGACGTGCGTTGGGTTCTACGTCGGGACGTGCGTTGGGCTCTACGTCTGTAGTTAGCTAACTTTCAGCTCTACGTCGGGACGTGCGTTGGGCTCTACGTCGAGACGTGTGTTGGCCTCTACGTCGGGACGTGCGTTGGGCTCTACGTCGGGATTTAGCTTACTTTCAGCTCTACGTCGGGACGTGCGTTGGCCTCTACGTAGGGACGTGCGTTGGGCGCTACGTCGGGACGTGCGTTGGCCTCTACGTCGGGACGTGCGTTGGCCTCTACGTCGGGATTTAGCTTTCTTTCAGCTCTACGTCGGGACGTGCGTTGGCCTCTACGTCGGGACGTGCGTTGGGCTCTACGTAGGGACACGCGTTGGGCTCTACGTCGGGACGCGCGTTGGGCTCTACGTCTGTAATTAGCTAACTTTTTGCTCTACGTCGGGACGCGCGTTGGGCTCTACGTCTGTAGTTAGCTAACTTTCAGCTCTACGTCGGGACGTGCGTTGGGCTCTACGTCGGGACGTGCGTTGGGCTCTACGTCTGTAGTTAGCTAACTTTCTGCTCTACGTCGGGACGTGCGTTGGGCTCTACGTCTGTAGTTAGCTAACTTTCAGCTCTACGTCGGGACGTGCGTTGGGCTCTACGTCGCGACGTGCGTTGGGCTCTACGTCTGTAGTTAGCTAACTTTCAGCTCTACGTCGGGACGTGCGTTGGCCTCTACGTCGGGATTTAGCTTACTTTCAGCTCTACGTCGGGACGTGCGTTGGCCTCTACGTCGGGACGTGCGTTGGGCTCTACGTCGGGACACGCGTTGGGCTCTACGTCGGGACGCGCGTTGGGCTCTACGTCTGTAGTTAGCTAACTTTCAGCTCTACGTCGGGACGCGCGTTGGGCTCTTCGTCTGTAGTTAGCTAACTTTCAGCTCTACGTCGGGACGTGCGTTGGGCTCTACGTCGGGACGTGCGTTGGGCTCTACGTCGGGATTTAGCTTACTTTCAGCTCTACGTCAGGACGTGCGTTGGGCTCTACGTCGGGACGTGCCTTGGGCTCTACGTCGGGATTTAGCTTACTTTCAGCTCTACGTCGGGACGTGCGTTGGGCTCTACGTCGGGACGTGCGTTGGGCTCTACGTCGGGCTTTAGCTTACTTTCAGCTCTACGTCGGGACGTGCGTTGTCCTCTACGTCGGGATTTAGCTTACTTTCAGCTCTACGTCGGGACGTGCGTTGGGCTCTACGTCGGGACGTGCGTTGGGCTCTACGTCAGGATTTAGCTTACTTTCAGCTCCACGTCGGGACGCGCGTTGGGCTCTATGTCGGGACGCGCGTTGGGCTCTACGTCGGGACGTGCGTTGGGCTCTACGTCGGGACGTGCGTTGGGCTCTACGTCTGTAGTTAGCTAACTTTCAGCTCTACGTCGGGACGTGCGTTGGGCTCTACGTCGGGACGTGCGTTGGGCTCTACGTCGGGACGTGCGTTGGGCTCTACGTCAGGATTTAGCTTACTTTCAGCTCCACGTCGGGACGCGCGTTGGGCTCTATGTCGGGACGCGCGTTGGGCTCTACGTCGGGACGTGCGTTGGGCTCTACGTCGGGACGTGCGTTGGGCTCTACGTCTGTAGTTAGCTAACTTTCAGCTCTACGTCGGGACGTGTGTTGGGCGCTACGTCGGGACGTGCGTTGGGCTCTACGTTGGTATTTAGCTTACTTTCAGCTCTACGTCGGGACGTGCGTTGGTCTCTACGTCGGGACGTGCGTTGGGCAATACGTCGGGACGTGCGCTGGGCTCTACGTCGGGATTTAGCTTACTTTCAGTTCCCCGTCGGGACGTGCGTTGGGCAGTACGTCGGGACGTGCGTTGGGCTGTGTGTCGGGACGCGCGTTGGGCTCTACGTCGGGACGCGTGTTGGGCTCTACGTCGGGAGGCGCGTTGGGCTCTACGTCTGTAGTTAGCTAACTTTTAGCTCTACGTCGGGACGCGCGTTGGGCTCTACGTCTGTAGTTAGCTAACTTTCAGCTCTACGTCGGGACGCGCGTTGGGCTCTACGTCTGTAGTTAGCTAACTTTCAGCTCTACGTCGGGACGCGCGTTGGGTCTACGTCGGTATGCGCGTTGGGCTCTACGTCGGGACGTGCATTGGGCTCTACGTCGGGATTTAGCTTACTTTCAGCTCTACGTCGGGACGTGCGTTGGGCTCTACGTCGGGACGTGCGGTGGGCTCTACGTCTGTAGTTAGATAACTTTCAGCTCTACGTCGGGACGTGCGTTGGGCTCTACGTCGGGACGTGCGTTGGGCTCTACGTCGGGACGTGCGTTGGGCTCTACGTCGGGACGTGCGTTGGGCTCTACGTCGGGATTTAGCTTACTTTCAGCTCCACGTCGGGACGCGCGTTGGGCTCTACGTCGGGACGCGCGTTGGGCTCTACGTCGGGACGTGCGTTGGGCTCTACGTCGGGACGTGCGTTGGGCTCTACGTCTGTAGTTAACTAACTTTCAGCTCTACGTCGGGACGTGCGTTGGGCGCTACGTCGGGACGTGCGTTGGGCTCTACGTTGGGATTTAGCTTACTTTCAGCTCTACGTCGGGACGTGCGTTGGTCTCTACGTCGGGACGTGCGTTGGGCACTACGTCGGGACGTGCGCTGGGCTCTACGTCGGGATTTAGCTTACTTTCAGCTCTCCGTCGGGACGTGCGTTGGGCTCTACGTCGGGATTTAGCTTACTTTCAGCTATACGTCGGGACGTGCGTTGGGCTCTATGTCGGGACGTGCGTTGGGCTCTACGTCGGGACGTGCGTTGGGCTCTACGTCTGTAGTTAGATAACTTTCAGCTCTACTTCGGGACGTGCGTTGGGCTCTACGTCGGGACGTGCGTTGGGCTCTACGTCGGGCTTTAGCTTACTTTCAGCTCTACGTCGGGACGTGCGTTGGCCTCTACGTCGGGATTTAGCTTACTTTCAGCTCTACGTCGGGACGTGCGTTGGGCTCTACGTCGGGACGTGCGTTGGGCTCTACGTCTGTAGTTAGATAACTTTCAGCTCTACGTCGGGACGTGCGTTGGGCTCTACGTCGGGACGTGCGTTGGGCTCTACGTCGGGACGTGCGTTGGGCTCTACGTCGGGATTTAGCTTACTTTCAGCTCCACGTCGGGACGCGCGTTGGGCTCTACGTCGGGACGCGCGTTGGGCTCTACGTCGGGACGTGCGTTGGGCTCTACGTCGGGACGTGCGTTGGGCTCTACGTCTGTAGTTAGCTAACTTTCAGCTCTACGTCGGGACGTGCGTTGGGCGCTACGTCGGGACGTGCGTTGGGCTCTACGTTGGGATTTAGCTTACTTTCAGCTCTACGTCGGGACGTGCGTTGGTCTCTACGTCGGGACGTGCGTTGGGCACTACGTCGGGACGTGCGCTGGGCTCTACGTCGGGATTTAGCTTACTTTCAGTTCCACGTCGGGACGTGCGTTGGGCAGTACGTCGGGACGTGCGTTGGGCTCTGTGTCGGGACGCGCGTTGGGCTCTACGTCGGGACGCGTGTTGGGCTCTACGTCGGGACGCGCGTTGGGCTCTACGTCTGTAGTTAGCTAACTTTTAGCTCTACGTCGGGACGCGCGTTGGGCTCTATGTCTGTAGTTAGCTAACTTTCAGCTCTACGTCGGGACGCGCGTTGGGCTCTACGTCTGTAGTTAGCTAACTTTCAGCTCTACGTCGGGACGCGCGTTGGGCTCTACGTCGGTATGCGCGTTGGGCTCTATGTCGGGACGTGCATTGGGCTCTACGTCGGGATTTAGCATACTTTCAGCTCTACGTCGGGACGTGCGTTGGGCTCTACGTCGGGACGTGCGTTGGGCTCTACGTCGGGACGTGCGTTGGCCTATACGTCGCGATTTAGCTTACTTTCAGCTCCACGTCGGGACGAGCGTTGGGCTCTACGTCGGGACGCGCGTTTGGCTCTACGTCGGGACGTGCGTTGGGCTCTACGTGGGGACGTGCGTTGGGCTGTACGTCGGGATTTAGCTTACTTTCAGCTCTACGTCGGGACGTGCGTTGGCCTCTACGTCGGGACGTGCGTTGGCCTCTACGTCGGGATTTAACTTACTTTCAGCTCTACGTCGGGACGTGCGTTGGCCTCTACGTCGGGACGTGCGTTGGCCTCTACGTCGGGATTTAGCTTACTTTCAGCTCTACGTCGGGACGTGCGTTGGGCTCTACGTCGGGATTTAGCTTACTTTCAGCTCTACGTCGGGACGTGCGTTGGGCTCTACGTCGGGACGTGCGTTGGGCTCTACGTCGGGACGTGCGTTGGGCTCTACGTCTGTAGTTAGCTAACTTTCAGCTCTACGTCGGGACGTGCGTTGGGCTCTACGTCGGGACGTGCGTTGGGCTCTACGTCGGGACGTGCGTTGTGCTCTACGTCGGGATTTAGCTTTATTTTAGCTCTACGTCGGGACGTGCGTTGGCCTCTAAGACGGCATTTAGCTTACTTTCAGCTCTACGTCGGGACGTGTGTTGGGCTCTACGTCGGGACGTGCGTTGGGCTCGACGTCGGGACGTGCGTTGGGCTCTACGTCGGGACGTGCGTTGGGCTCTACGTCGGGACGTGCGTTGGGCTCTACGTCTGTAGTTAGCTAACTTTCAGCTCTACGTCGGGACGTGCGTTGGGCACTATTTCGGACGTGCGTTGGGCTCTACATCGGGACATGCGTTGGGCTCTACGTCGGGATTTAGCTTACTTTCAGCTCTACGTCGGGACGTGCGTTGGGCACTACGTCGGGACGTGCGTTGGCCTCTACGTCGGGATTTAGCTTACTTTCAGCTCTACGTCGGGACGTGCGTTGGGCTCTACGTCGGGATTTAGCTTACTTTCAGCTCTACGTCGGGACGTGCGTTGGGCTCTACGTCGGGACGTGCGTTGGGCTCTACGTCGGGACGTGCGTTGGGCTCTACGTCTGTAGTTAGCTAACTTTCAGCTCTACATCGGGACGTGTGTTGGGCTCTACGTCGGGACGTGCGTTGGGCTCTACGTCGGGACGTGCGTTGTGCTCTACGTCGGGATTTAGCTTTATTTCAGCTCTACGTCGAAACGTGCGTTGGCCTCTAAGACGGCATTTAGCTTACTTTCGGCTCTACGTCGGGACGTGCGTTGGGCTCTACGTCTGTAGTTAGCTAACTTTCTGCTCTACGTCGGGACATGCGTTGGACTCTACGTCTGTATTTAGCTAACTTTCAGCTCTACGTCGGGACGTGCGTTGGGCTCTACGTCGGGACGTGCGTTGGGCTCTACGTCGGGACGCGCGTTGGGCTCTATGTCTGTAGTTAGCTAACTTTCAGCTCTACGTCGGGACGCGCGTTGGGCTCTACGTCTGTAGTTAGCTAACTTTCAGCTCTACGTCGGGACGCGCGTTGGGCTCTACGTCGGTATGCGCGTTGGGCTCTACGTCGGGACGTGCATTGGGCTCTACGTCGGGATTTAGCATACTTTCAGCTCTACGTCGGGACGTGCGTTGGGCTCTACGTCGGGACGTGCGTTGGGCTCTACGTCGGGACGTGCGTTGGCCTATACGTCGCGATTTATCTTACTTTCAGCTCCACGTCGGGACGTGCGTTGGGCTCTACGTCGGGACGCGCGTTTGGCTCTACGTCGGGACGTGCGTTGGGCTATACGTCGGGACGTGCGTTGGGCTGTACGTCGGGATTTAGCTTACTTTCAGCTCTACGTCGGGACGTGCGTTGTCCTCTACGTCGGGACGTGCGTTGGCCTCTACGTCGGGATTTAACTTACTTTCAGCTCTACGTCGGGACGTGCGTTGGCCTCTACGTCGGGACGTGCGTTGGGCTCTACGTCTGTAGTTAGCTAACTTTCAGCTCTACGTCGGGACGTGTGTTGGGCTCTACGTCGGGACGTGCGTTGGGCTCTACGTCGGGACGTGCGTTGTGCTCTACGTCGGGATTTAGCTTTATTTCAGCTCTACGTCGGGATGTGCGTTGGCCTCTAAGACGGCATTTAGCTTACTTTCAGCTCTACGTCGGGACGTGCGTTGGGCTCTACGTCGGGAAGTGCATTGGGCTCTACGTCGGGACGTGCGTTGGGCTCTACGTCGGGACGTGCGTTGGGCTCTACGTCTGTAGTTAGCTAACTTTCAGCTCTACGTCGGGATGTGCGTTGGGCACTATTTCGGACGTGCGTTGGGCTCTACGTCGGGACATGCGTTGGGCTCTACGTCGGGATTTAGCTTACTTTCAGCTCTACGTCGGGACGTGCGTTGGGCACTACGTCGGGACGTGCGTTGGGCTCTACGTCGGGACGTGCGTTGGGCTCTACGTCTGTAGTTAGCTAACTTTCTGCTCTACGTCGTGACATGCGTTGGGCTCTACGTATGTACTTAGCTAACTTTCAGCTCTACGTCGGGACGTGCGTTGGGCTCTACGTCGGGACGTGCGTTGGGCTCTACGTCGGGACATGCGTTGGGCTCTACGTCGGGATTTAGCTTACTTTCAGCTCTACGTCGGGACGTGCGTTGGGCTCTACGTCGGGACGTGCGTTGGGCTCTACGTCGGGACGTGCGTTGGCCTATATGTCGCGATTTAGCTTACTTTCAGCTCCACGTCGGGACGTGCGTTGGGCTCTACGTCGGGACGCGCGTTTGGCTCTACGTCGGGACGTGCGTTGGGCTCTACGTGGGGACGTGCGTTGGGCTGTACGTCGGGATTTAGCTTACTTTCAGCTCTACGTCGGGACGTGCGTTGGCCTCTACGTCGGGACGTGCGTTGGTCTCTACGTCGGGATTTAACTTACTTTCAGCTCTACGTCGGGACGTGCGTTGGCCTCTACGTCGGGACGTGCGTTGGCCTCTACGTCGGGATTTAGCTTACTTTCAGCTCTACGTCGGGACGTGCGTTCGGCTCTACGTCGGGATTTAGCTTACTTTCAGCTCTACGTCGGGACGTGCGTTGGGCTCTACGTCGGGACGTGCGTTGGGCTCTACGTCGGGACGTGCGTTGGGCTCTACGTCTGTAGTTAGCTAACTTTCAGCTCTACGTCGGGACGTGCGTTGGGCTCTACGTCGGGACGTGCGTTGGGCTCTACGTCGGGACGTGCGTTGTGCTCTACGTCGGGATTTAGCTTTATTTTAGCTCTACGTCGGGACGTGCGCTGGCCTCTAAGACGGCATTTAGCTTACTTTCAGCTCTACGTCGGGACGTGCGTTGGGCTCTACGTCGGGACGTGCGTTGGGCTCGACGTCGGGACGTGCGTTGGGCTCTACGTCGGGACGTGCGTTGGGCTCTACGTCGGGACGTGCGTTGGGCTCTACGTCTGTAGTTAGCTAACTTTCAGCTCTACGTCGGGACGTGCGTTGGGCACTATTTCGGACGTGCGTTGGGCTCTACGTCGGGACATGCGTTGGGCTCTACGTCGGGATTTAGCTTACTTTCAGCTCTACGTCGGGACGTGCGTTGGGCACTACGTCGGGACGTGCGTTGGGCTCTACGTCGGGACGTGCGTTGGGCTCTACGTCTGTAGTTAGCTAACTTTCTGCTCTACGTCGGGACATGCGTTGGGCTCTACGTCTGTATTTAGCTAACTTTCAGCTCTACGTCGGGACGTGCGTTGGGCTCTACGTCGGGACGTGCGTTGGGCTCTACGTCGGGACATGCGTTGGGCTCTACGTCGGGATTTAGCTTACTTTCAGCTCTACGTCGAGACGTGCGTTGGCCTCTACGTCGGGACGTGCGTTGGCCTCTACAGCGGGACGTGCGTTGGCCTCTACGTCGGGAAGTGCGTTTGCCTCTACGTCGGGATTTCGCTTACTTTCAGCTCTACTTCGGGACGTGCGTTGGGCTCTACGTCGGGACGTGCGTTGAGCTCTACGTCGGGACACGCGTTGGGCTCTACGTCGGGACGCGCGTTGGGCTCTACGTCTGTAGTTAGCTAACTTTCAGCTCTACGTCGGGACGTGCGTTGGGCTCTACGTCGGGACGTGCGTTGGGCTCTACGTCGGGACGTGCGTTGGCCTATACGTCGCAATTTAGCTTACTTTCAGCTCCACGTCGGGACGTGCGTTGGGCTCTACGTCGGGACGCGCGTTTGGCTCTACGTCGGGACGTGCGTTGGGCTATACGTCGGGACGTGCGTTGGGCTGTACGTCGGGATTTAGCTTACTTTCAGCTCTACGTCGGGACGTGCGTTGGGCTCTACGTCGGGATTTAGCTTACTTTCAGCTCTACGTCGGGACGTGCGTTGGGCTCTACGTCGGGACGTGCGTTGGGCTCTACGTCGGGACGTGCGTTGGGCTCTACGTCCGTAGTTAGATAACTTTCAGCTCTACGTCGGGACGTGCGTTGGGCTCTACGTCGGGACGTGCGTTGGGCTCTACGTCGGGCTTTAGCTTACTTTCAGCTCTACGTCGGGACGTGCGTTGGCCTCTACGTCGGGATTTAGCTTACTTTCAGCTCTACGTCGGGACGTGCGTTGGGCTCTACGTCGGGACGTGCGTTGGGCTCTACGTCTGTAGTTAGATAACTTTCAGCTCTACGTCGGGACGTGCGTTGGGCTCTACGTCGGGACGTGCGTTGGGCTCTACGTCGGGACGTGCGTTGGGCTCTACGTAGGGATTTAGCTTACTTTCAGCTCCACGTCGGGACGCGCGTTGGGCTCTACGTCGGGACGCGCGTTGGGCTCTACGTCGGGACGTGCGTTGGGCTCTACGTCGGGACATGCGTTGGGCTCTACGTCTGTAGTTAGCTAACTTTCAGCTCTACGTCGGGACGTGCGTTGGGCGCTACGTCGGGACGTGCGTTGGGCTCTACGTTGGGATTTAGCTTATTTTCAGCTCTACGTCGGGACGTGCGTTGGTCTCTACGTCGGGACGTGCGTTGGGCACTACGTCGGGACGTGCGCTGGGCTCTACGTCGGGATTTAGCTTACTTTCAGTTCCACGTCGGGACGTGCGTTGGGCAGTACTTCGGGACGTGCGTTGGGCTCTGTGTCGAGACGCGCGTTGGGCTCTACGTCTGGACGCGTGTTGGGCTCTACGTCGGGACGCGCGTTGGGCTCTACGTCTGTAGTTAGCTAACTTTTAGCTCTACGTCGGGACGCGCGTTGGGCTCTATGTCTGTAGTTAGCTAACTTTCAGCTCTACGTCGGGACGCGCGTTGGGCTCTACGTCTGTAGTTAGCTAACTTTCAGCTCTACGTCGGGACGCGCGTTGGGCTCTACGTCGGTATGCGCGTTGGGCTCTACGTCGGGACGTGCATTGGGCTCTACGTCGGGATTTAGCATACTTTCAGCTCTACGTCGGGACGTGCGTTGGGCTCTACGTCGGGACGTGCGTTGGACTCTACGTCGGGACGTGCGTTGGCCTATACGTCGCGATTTAGCTTACTTTCAGCTCCACGTCGGGACGTGCGTTCGGCTCTACGTCGGGACGCGCGTTTGGCTCTACGTCGGGACGTGCGTTGGCCTCTATGTCGGGATTTAGCTTACTTTCAGCTCTACGTCGGGACGTGCGTTGGGCTCTACGTCGGGACGTGCGTTGGGCTCTACGTTGGGATTTAGCTTACTTTCAGCTCTACGTCGGGACGTGCGTTGTCCTCTACGTCGGGACGTGCGTTGGACTCTACGTCGGGATTTAACTTACTTTCAGCTCTACGTCGGGACGTGCGTTGGCCTCTACGTCGGGACGTGCGTTGGCCTCTACGTCGGGATTTAGCTTACTTTCAGCTCTACGTCGGGACGTGCGTTGGGCTCTACGTCGGGATTTAGCTTACTTTCAGCTCTACGTCGGGACGTGCGTTGGGCTCTACGTCGGGACGTGCGTTGGGCTCTACGTCTGTAGTTAGCTAACTTTCAGCTCTACGTCGGGACGTGTGTTGGGCTCTACGTCGGGACGTGCGTTGGGCTCTACGTCGGGACGTGCGTTGTGCTCTACGTCGGGATTTAGCTTTATTTCAGCTCTAAGTCGGGACGTGCGTTGGCCTCTAAGACGGGATTTAGCTTACTTTCAGCTCTACGTCGGGACGTGCGTTGGGCTCTACGTCGGGACGTGCGTTGGGCTCTACGTCTGTAGTTAGATAACTTTCAGCTCTACGTCGGGACGTGCGTTGGGCTCTACGTCGGGACGTGCGTTGGGCTCTACGTCGGGACGTGCGTTGGGCTCTACGTAGGGATTTAGCTTACTTTCAGCTCCACGTCGGGACGCGCGTTGGGCTCTACGTCGGGACGCGCGTTGGGCTCTACGTCGGGACGTGCGTTGGGCTCTACGTCGGGACATGCGTTGGGCTCTACGTCTGTAGTTAGCTAACTTTCAGCTCTACGTCGGGACGTGCGTTGGGCGCTACGTCGGGACGTGCGTTGGGCTCTACGTTGGGATTTAGCTTATTTTCAGCTCTACGTCGGGACGTGCGTTGGTCTCTACGTCGGGACGTGCGTTGGGCACTACGTCGGGACGTGCGCTGGGCTCTACGTCGGGATTTAGCTTACTTTCAGTTCCACGTCGGGACGTGCGTTGGGCAGTACTTCGGGACGTGCGTTGGGCTCTGTGTCGGGACGCGCGTTGGGCTCTACGTCTGGACGCGTGTTGGGCTCTACGTCGGGACGCGCGTTGGGCTCTACGTCTGTAGTTAGCTAACTTTTAGCTCTACGTCGGGACGCGCGTTGGGCTCTATGTCTGTAGTTAGCTAACTTTCAGCTCTACGTCGGGACGCGCGTTGGGCTCTACGTCTGTAGTTAGCTAACTTTCAGCTCTACGTCGGGACGCGCGTTGGGCTCTACGTCGGTATGCGCGTTGGGCTCTACGTCGGGACGTGCATTGGGCTCTACGTCGGGATTTAGCATACTTTCAGCTCTACGTCGGGACGTGCGTTGGGCTCTACGTCGGGACGTGCGTTGGGCTCTACGTCGGGACGTGCGTTGGCCTATACGTCGCGATTTAGCTTACTTTCAGCTCCACGTCGGGACGTGCGTTCGGCTCTACGTCGGGACGCGCGTTTGGCTCTACGTCGGGACGTGCGTTGGCCTCTATGTCGGGATTTAGCTTACTTTCAGCTCTACGTCGGGACGTGCGTTGGGCTCTACGTCGGGACGTGCGTTGGGCTCTACGTTGGGATTTAGCTTACTTTCAGCTCTACGTCGGGACGTGCGTTGTCCTCTACGTCGGGACGTGCGTTGGCCTCTACGTCGGGATTTAACTTACTTTCAGCTCTACGTCGGGACGTGCGTTGGCCTCTACGTCGGGACGTGCGTTGGCCTCTACGTCGGGATTTAGCTTACTTTCAGCTCTACGTCGGGACGTGCGTTGGGCTCTACGTCGGGATTTAGCTTACTTTCAGCTCTACGTCGGGACGTGCGTTGGGCTCTACGTCGGGACGTGCGTTGGGCTCTACGTCGGGACGTGCGTTGGGCTCTACGTCTGTAGTTAGCTAACTTTCAGCTCTACGTCGGGACGTGTGTTGGGCTCTACGTCGGGACGTGCGTTGGGCTCTACGTCGGGACGTGCGTTGTGCTCTACGTCGGGATTTAGCTTTATTTCAGCTCTACGTCGGGACGTGCGTTGGCCTCTAAGACGGCATTTAGCTTACTTTCAGCTCTACGTCGGGACGTGCGTTGGGCTCTACGTCGGGAAGTGTGTTGGGCTCTACGTCGGGACGTGCGTTGGGCTCTACGTCGGGACGTGCGTTGGGCTCTACGTCTGTAGTTAGCTAACTTTCAGCTCTACGTCGGGACGTGCGTTGGGCACTATTTAGGACGTGCGTTGGGCTCTACGTCGGGACATGCGTTGGGCTCTACGACGGGATTTAGCTTACTTTCAGCTCTACGTCGGGACATGCGTTGGGCACTACGTCGGGACCTGCGTTGGGCTCTACGTCGGGACGTGCGTTGGGCTCTACGTCTGTAGTTAGCTAACTTTCTGCTCTACGTCGGGACATGCGTTGGGCTCTACGTCTGTATTTAGCTAACTTTCAGCTCGACGTCGGGACGTGCGTTGGACTCTACGTCGGGACGTGCGTTGGGCTCTACGTCGGGACATGCGTTGGGCTCTACGTCGGGATTTAGCTTACTTTCAGCTCTACGTCGGGACGTGCGTTGGGCTCTACGTCGGGACGTGCGTTGGGCTCTACGTCGGGACGTGCGTTGGCCTATATGTCGCGATTTAGCTTACTTTCAGCTCCACGTCGGGACGTGCGTTGGGCTCTACGTTGGGACGCGCGTTTGGCTCTACGTCGGGATGTGCGTTGGGCTCTACGTCGGGACGTGCGTTGGGCTGTACGTCGGGATTTAGCTTACTTTCAGCTCTACGTCGGGACGTGCGTTGGCCTCTACGTCGGGACGTGCGTTGGCCTCTACGTCAGGATTTAACTTACTTTCAGCTCTACGTCGGGACGTGCGTTGGCCTCTACGTCGGGACGTGCGTTGGCCTCTACGTCGGGATTTAGCTTACTTTCAGCTCTACGTCGGGACGTGCGTTGGGCTCTACGTCGGGATTTAGCTTACTTTCAGCTCTACGTCGGGACGTGCGTTGGGCTCTACGTCGGGACGTGCGTTGGGCTCTACGTCGGGACGTGCGTTGGGCTCTACGTCTGTAGTTAGCTAACTTTCAGCTCTACGTCGGGACGTGTGTTGGGCTCTACGTCGGGACGTGCGTTGGGCTCTACGTCGGGATTTAGCTTTATTTCAGCTCTACGTCGGGACGTGCGTTGGCCTCTAAGACGGCATTTAGCTTACTTTCATCTCTACGTCGGGATGTGCGTTGGGCTCTACGTCGGGAAGTGCGTTGGGCTCTACGTCGGGACGTGCGTTGGGCTCTACGTCGGGACGTGCGTTGGGCTCTACGTCTGTAGTTAGCTAACTTTCAGCTCTACGTCGGGACGTGCGTTGGGCACTATTTCGGACGTGCGTTGGGCTCTACGTCGGGACATGCGTTGGGCTCTACGTCGGGATTTAGCTTACTTTCAGCTCTACGTCGGGACGTGCGTTGGGCACTACGTCGGGACGTGCGTTGGGCTCTACGTCGGGACGTGCGTTGGGCTCTACGTCTGTAGTTAGCTAACTTTCTGCTCTACGTCGGGACATGCGTTGGGCTCTACGTCTGTATTTAGCTAACTTTCAGCTCTACGTCGGGACGTGCGTTGGGCTCTACGTCGGGACGTGCGTTGGGCTCTACGTCGGGACATGCGTTGGGCTCTACGTCGGGATTTAGCTTACTTTCAGCTCTACGTCGAGACGTGCGTTGGCCTCTACGTCGGGACGTGCGTTGGCCTCTACAGCGGGACGTGCGTTGGCCTCTACGTCGGGAAGTGCGTTGGCCTCTACGTCGGGATTTCGCTTACTTTCAGCTCTACTTCGGGACGTGCGTTGGGCTCTACGTCGGGACGTGCGTTGAGCTCTACGTCGGGACACGCGTTGGGCTCTACGTCGGGACGCACGTTGGGCTCTACGTCTGTAGTTAGCTAACTTTCAGCTCTACGTCGGGACGTGCGTTGGGCTCTTCGTCTGTAGTTAGCTAACTTTCAGCTCTACGTCGGGACGTGCGTTGGGCTCTACGTCGGGACGTGCGTTGGGCTCTATGTCGGGATTTAGCTTACTTTCAGCTCTACGTCGGGACGTGCGTTGGGCTCTACGTCGGGACGTGCGTTGGGCTCTACGTCGGGACGTGCTTTGGGCTCTACGTCGGGATTTAGCTTACTTACAGGTCTACGTCGGGACGTGCGTTGGGCTCTACGTCAGGACGTGCGTTGGGATATACGTCGGGACGTGCGTTGGGCGCTACGTCGGGACGTGCGTTGGGCTCTACGTCGGGACGTGCGTTGGGCTCTACGTCTGTAGTTAGCTAACTTTCAGCTCTACGTCGGGACGTGCGTTGGGCTCTACGTCTGTAGTTAGCTAACTTTCAGCTCTACGTCGGGACGTGCGTTGGGCTCTACATCTGTAGTTAGCTAACTTTCAGCTATACGTCGGGACGTGCGTTGGGCTCTACGTCGGGACGTGCGTTGGGCTCTAAGTCGGGATTTAGCTTACTTTCAGCTCTACGTCTGGACGTGCGTTGGGCTGTACGTCAGGACGTGCGTTGGGCTCTACGTCGGGACGTGCGTTGGGCTCTACGTCTGTAGTTAGCTAACTTTCAGCTCTACGTCGGGACGTGCATTGGGCTCTATGTCGGGACGTGCGTTGGGCTCTACGTCGGGACGTGTGTTGGGCTCTACGTCGGGATTTAGCTTACTTTCAGCTCTACGTCGGGACGTGCGTTGGGCTCTACGTCGGGACGTGCGTTGGGCTCTACGTTGGGACGTGCGTTGGGCTCTGCGTCTGTAGTTAGCTAACTTTCTGCTCTACGTCGGGATGTGCTTTGGGCTCTACGTCTGTAGTTAGCTAACTTTCAGCTCTACGTCGGGACGTGCGTTGGGCGCTACGTCGGGACGTGCGTTGGGCTCTACGTCGAGACGTGCGTTGGGCTCTACGTCGGGATTTAGCTTACTTTCAGCTCTACGTCGGGACGTGCGTTGGCCTCTACGTCGGGACGTGCATTGGCCTCTAGGTCGGGACGTGCGTTGGCCTCTACGTCGGGATTTAGCTTATTTTCAGCTCTACGTCGGGACGTGCATTGGGCGCTACGTCGGGACGTGCGTTGGGCGCTACGTCGGGACGTGCGTTGGGCGGTACTTCGGGATGTGCGTTGGGCGCTACGTCGGGATTTAGCTTACTTTCATCTCTACTTCGGGACGTACGTTGGGCTCTAGGTCGGGACGTGCGTTCGGCTCTACGTCGGGACGTGCGTTGGGCTCTACGTCGGGATTTAGCTTACTTTCAGCTCTACGTCGGGACGTGCGTTGGCCTCTACGTCGGGACGTGCGTTGGCCTCTACGTCGGGCTTTAACTTACTTTCAGCTCTACGTCGGGACGTGCGTTGGCCTCTACGTCGGGACGTGCGTTGGCCTCTACGTCGGGATTTAGCTTACTTTCAGCTCTACGTCGGGACGTGCGTTGGGCTCTACGTCGGGATTTAGCTTACTTTCAGCTCTACGTCGGGACGTGCGTTGGGCTCTACGTCGGGACGTGCGTTGGGCTCTACGTCGGGACGTGCGTTGGGCTCTACGTCTGTAGTTAGCTAACTTTCAGCTCTACGTCGGGACGTGTGTTGGGCTCTACGTCGGGACGTGCGTTGGGCTCTACGTCGGGACGTGCGTTGTGCTCTACGTCGGGATTTAGCTTTATTTCAGCTCTACGTCGGGACGTGCGTTGGCCTCTAAGACGGCATTTAGCTTACTTTCATCTCTACGTCGGGATGTGCGTTGGGCTCTACGTCGGGAAGTGCGTTGGGCTCTACGTCGGGACGTGCGTTGGGCTCTACGTCGGGACGTGCGTTGGGCTCTACGTCTGTAGTTAGCTAACTTTCAGCTCTACGTCGGGACGTGCGTTGGGCACTATTTCGGACGTGCGTTGGGCTCTACGTCGGGACATGCGTTGGGCTCTACGTCGGGATTTAGCTTACTTTCAGCTCTACGTCGGGACGTGCGTTGGGCACTACGTCGGGACGTGCGTTGGGCTCTACGTCGGGACGTGCGTTGGGCTCTACGTCTGTAGTTAGCTAACTTTCTGCTCTACGTCGGGACATGCGTTGGGCTCTACGTCTGTATTTAGCTAACTTTCAGCTCTACGTCGGGACGTGCGTTGGGCTCTACGTCGGGACGTGCGTTGGGCTCTACGTCGGGACATGCGTTGGGCTCTACGTCGGGATTTAGCTTACTTTCAGCTCTACGTCGAGACGTGCGTTGGCCTCTACGTCGGGACGTGCGTTGGCCTCTACAGCGGGACGTGCGTTGGCCTCTACGTCGGGAAGTGCGTTGGCCTCTACGTCGGGATTTCGCTTACTTTCAGCTCTACTTCGGGACGTGCGTTGGGCTCTACGTCGGGACGTGCGTTGAGCTCTACGTCGGGACACGCGTTGGGCTCTACGTCGGGACGCGCGTTGGGCTCTACGTCTGTAGTTAGCTAACTTTCAGCTCTACGTCGGGACGTGCGTTGGGCTCTTCGTCTGTAGTTAGCTAACTTTCAGCTCTACGTCGGGACGTGCGTTGGGCTCTACGTCGGGACGTGCGTTGGGCTCTATGTCGGGATTTAGCTTACTTTCAGCTCTACGTCGGGACGTGCGTTGGGCTCTACGTCGGGACGTGCGTTGGGCTCTACGTCGGGACGTGCTTTGGGCTCTACGTCGGGATTTAGCTTACTTACAGGTCTACGTCGGGACGTGCGTTGGGCTCTACGTCAGGACGTGCGTTGGGATATACGTCGGGACGTGCGTTGGGCGCTACGTCGGGACGTGCGTTGGGCTCTACGTCGGGACGTGCGTTGGGCTCTACGTCTGTAGTTAGCTAACTTTCAGCTCTACGTCGGGACGTGCGTTGGGCTCTACGTCTGTAGTTAGCTAACTTTCAGCTCTACGTCGGGACGTGCGTTGGGCTCTACATCTGTAGTTAGCTAACTTTCAGCTCTACGTCGGGACGTGCGTTGGGCTCTACGTCTGTAGTTAGCTAACTTTCAGCTCTACGTCGGGACGTGCGTTGGGCTCTACATCTGTAGTTAGCTAACTTTCAGCTATACGTCGGGACGTGCGTTGGGCTCTACGTCGGGACGTGCGTTGGGCTCTAAGTCGGGATTTAGCTTACTTTCAGCTCTACGTCTGGACGTGCGTTGGGCTGTACGTCAGGACGTGCGTTGGGCTCTACGTCGGGACGTGCGTTGGGCTCTACGTCTGTAGTTAGCTAACTTTCAGCTCTACGTCGGGACGTGCATTGGGCTCTATGTCGGGACGTGCGTTGGGCTCTACGTCGGGACGTGTGTTGGGCTCTACGTCGGGATTTAGCTTACTTTCAGCTCTACGTCGGGACGTGCGTTGGGCTCTACGTCGGGACGTGCGTTGGGCTCTACGTTGGGACGTGCGTTGGGCTCTGCGTCTGTAGTTAGCTAACTTTCTGCTCTACGTCGGGATGTGCTTTGGGCTCTACGTCTGTAGTTAGCTAACTTTCAGCTCTACGTCGGGACGTGCGTTGGGCGCTACGTCGGGACGTTCGTTGGGCGCTACGTCGGGACGTGCGTTGGGCGGTACTTCGGGATGTGCGTTGGGCGCTACGTCGGGATTTAGCTTACTTTCATCTCTACTTCGGGACGTGCGTTGGGCTCTAGGTCGGGACGTGCGTTCGGCTCTACGTCGGGACGTGCGTTGGGCTCTACGTCGGGATTTAGCTTACTTTCA
Organism: Leptosomus discolor; assembly: GCF_034619465.1. Lineage (NCBI taxonomy): Eukaryota > Metazoa > Chordata > Aves > Leptosomiformes > Leptosomidae > Leptosomus > Leptosomus discolor. The sequence goes on along the minus strand of NC_141406.1, from coordinate 17,587,915 downwards.
GCTCTACGTCGGGACGTGCGTTGGCCTCTACGTCGGGACGTGCGTTGGCCTCTACGTCGGGATTTAGCTTACTTTCAGGTCTACGTCGGGACGTGCGTTGGCCTCTACGTCGGGACGTGCGTTGGCCTCTACGTCGGGATTTAGCTAACTTTCAGCTCTACGTCGGGACGTGCGTTGGGCTCTACGTCGGGATTTAGCTTACTTTCAGCTCTACGTCGGGACGTGCGTTGGGCTCTACGTCGGGACGTGCGTTGGGCTCTACGTTGGGACGAGCCTTGGGCTCTACGTCTGTAGTTAGCTAACTTTCAGCTCTACGTCGGGACGTGCGTTGGGCTCTACGTCGGGACGTGCGTTGGGCTCTACGTCGGGACGTGCGTTGGGCTCTACGTCGGGACGTGCGTTGGGGTCTACGTCTGTAGTTAGCTAACTTTCAGCTCTACGTCGGGACGTGCGTTGGGCTCTACGTCGGGACGTGAGTTGGGCTCTACGTCGGGACGTGCGTTGGGCTCTACGTCGGGATTTAACTTCCTTTCAGCTCTACGTCGGGACGTGCGTTGGCCTCTACGTCGGCATTTAGCTTACTTTCAGCTCTACGACGGGACGTGCGTTGGGCTCTACGTCGGGACGTGCGTTGGGCTCTACGTCGGGACGTGCGTTGGGTTCTACGTCGGGACGTGCGTTGGGCTCTACGTCTGTAGTTAGCTAACTTTCTGCTCTACGTCGGGACGTGCGTTGGGCTCTACGTCGGGATTTAGCTTGCTTTCAGCTCTACGTCGGGACGTGCGTTGGGCGCTATGTCGGGACGTGCGTTGGGCTCTACGTCGGGACGTGCGTTGGGCTCTACGTCGGGATTTAGCTTACTTTCAGCTCTACGTCGGGACGTGCGTTGGGCTCTACGTCGGGATTTAGCTTACTTACAGGTCTACGTCGGGACGTGCGTTGGGCTCTACGTCAGGACGTGCGTTGGGATATACGTCGGGACGTGCGTTGGGCGCTACGTCGGGACGTGCGTTGGGCTCTACGTCGGGACGTGCGTTGGGCTCTACGTCTGTAGTTAGCTAACTTTCAGCTCTACGTCGGGACGTGCGTTGGGCTCTACGTCTGTAGTTAGCTAACTTTCAGGTCTACGTCGGGACGTGCGTTGGGCTCTACGTCGGGACGTGCGTTGGGCTCTACGTCGGGATTTAGCTTACTTTCAGCTCTACGTCGGGACGTGCGTTGGGCTGTACGTCGGGACGTGCGTTGGGCTCTACGTCGGGACGTGCGTTGGGCTCTACATCTGTAGTTAGCTAACTTTCAGCTCTACGTCGGGACGTGCATTGGGCTCTATGTCGGGACGTGCGTTGGGCTCTACGTCGGGACGTGTGTTGGGCTCTACGTCGGGATTTAGCTTACTTTCAGCTCTACGTCGGGACGTGCGTTGGGCTCTACGTCGGGACGTGCGTTGGGTTCTACGTTGGGATGTGCGTTGGGCTCTGCGTATGTAGTTAGCTAACTTTCTGCTCTACGTCGGGATGTGCTTTGGGCTCTACGTCTGTAGTTAGCTAACTTTCAGCTCTACGTCGGGACGTGCGTTGGGCGCTACGTCGGGACGTGCGTTGGGCTCTACGTCAGGACGTGCGTTGGGCTCTACATCGGGATTTAGCTTACTTTCAGCTCTACGTCGGGACGTGCGTTGGCCTCTACGTCATGACGTGCGTTGGCCTCTACGTCGGGACGTGCGTTGGCCTCTACGTCGGGATTTAGCTTACATTCAGCTCTACGTCGGGACGTGCATTGGGCGCTACGTCGGGACGTGCGTTGGGCACTACGTCGGGACGTGCGTTGGGCGGTACTTCGGGATGTGCGTTGGGCGCTACGTCGGGATTTAGCTTACTTTCATCTCTACGTCGGGACGTGCGTTGGGCTCTAGGTCGGGACGTGCGTTCGGCTCTACGTCGGGACGTGCGTTGGGCTCTACGTCGGGATTTAGCTTACTTTCAGCTCTACGTCGGGACGTGCGTTGGCCTCTACGTCGGGACGTGCGTTGGCCTCTACGTCGGGATTTAGCTTACTTTCAGCTCTACGTCGGGACGTGCGTTGGCCTCTACGTCGGGACGTGCGTTGGCCTCTACGTCGGGATTTAGCTTACTTTCAGCTCTACGTCGGGACGTGCGTTGGGCTCTACGTCGGGATTTAGCTTACTTTCAGCTCTACGTCGGGACGTGCGTTGGGCTCTACGTCGGGACGTGCGTTGGGATCTACGTTGGAACGAGCCTTGGGCTCTACGTCTGTAGTTAGCTAACTTTCAGCTCTACGTCGGGACGTGCGTTGGGCTCTACGTCGGGACGTGCGTTGGGCTCTACGTCGGGACGTGCGTTGGGCTCTACGTCGGGACGTGCGTTGGGCTCTACGTCTGTAGTTAGCTAACTTTCAGCTCTACGTCGGGACGTGCGTTGGGCTCTACGTCGGGACGTGAGTTGGGCTCTACGTCGGGACGTGCGTTGGGCTCTACGTCGGGATTTAACTTCCTTTCAGCTCTACGTCGGGACGTGCCTTGGCCTCTACGTCGGCATTTAGCTTACTTTCAGCTCTACGTCGGGACGTGCGTTGGGCTCTACGTCGGGACGTGCGTTGGGCTTTACGTCGGGACGTGCGTTGGGTTCTACGTCGGGACGTGCGTTGGGCTCTACGTCTGTAGTTAGCTAACTTTCTGCTCTACGTCGGGACGTGCGTTGGGCTCTACGTCTGTAGTTAGCTAACTTTCAGCTCTACGTCGGGACGTGCGTTGGGCGCTATGTCGGGACGTGCATTGGGCTCTACGTCGGGATTTAGCTTACTTTCAGCTCTACGTCGGGATGTGCGTTGGGCTCTACGTCGGGACGTGCGTTGGGCTCTACGTCTGTAGTTAGGTAACTTTCAGCTCTACGTCGGGACGTGCGTTGGGCTCTTCGTCTGTAGTTAGCTAACTTTCAGCTCTACGTCGGGACGTGCGTTGGGTTCTACGTCGGGACGTGCGTTGGGCTCTACGTCGGGATTTAGCTTACTTTCAGCTCTACGTCGGGATGTGCGTTGGGCTCTACGTCGGGACGTGCGTTGGGCTCTACGTCTGTAGTTAGGTAACTTTCAGCTCTACGTCGGGACGTGCGTTGGGCTCTTCGTCTGTAGTTAGCTAACTTTCAGCTCTACGTCGGGACGTGCGTTAGGCTCTACGTCGGGACGTGCGTTGGGCTCTACGTCGGGACGTGCGTTGGGCTCTACGTCGGGATTTAGCTTACATTCAGGTCTACGTCGGGACGTGCGTTGGGCTCTACGTCGGGACGTGCGTTGGGCTCTACATCTGTAGTTAGCTAACTTTCAGCTCTACATCGGGACGTGCGTTGGGTTCTACGTCGGGACGTGCGTTGGGCTCTACGTCTGTAGTTAGCTAACTTTCTGCTCTACGTCGGGACGTGCGTTGGGCTCTAAGTCTGTAGTTAGCTAACTTTCAGCTCTACGTCGGACGTGCGTTGGGCTGTACGTCGGGACGTGCGTTGGGCTCTAAGTCGGGACGTGCGTTGGGCTCTACGTCGGGATTTAGCTTACTTTCAGCTCTACGTCGGGACGTGCGTTGGCCTCTACGTCGGGACATGCGTTGGGCGCTACGTCGGGACGTGCGTTGGCCTCTACGTCGGGACGTGCGTTGGCCTCTACGTCGGGATTTAGCTTACTTTCAGCTCTACGTCGGGACGTGCGTTGGCCTCTACGTCGGGACGTGCGTTGGGCTCTACGTCGGGACACGCGTTGGGCTCTACGTCGGGACGTGCGTTGGGCTCTACGTCGGGACACGCGTTGGGCTCTACGTCGGGACGCGCGTTGGGCTCTACGTCGGGACGTGCGTTGGGCTCTAAGTCGGGACATGCGTTGGGCTCTACGTCGGGATTTAGCTTACTTTCAGTTCCACGTCGGGACGTGCGTTGGGCACTACGTCGGGACGTGCGTTGGGCACTACGTCGGGACTCGCGTTGGGCTCTATGTCTGTAGTTAGCTAACTTTTAGCTCTACGTCGGGACGCGCGTTGGGCTCTACGTCTGTAGTTAGCTAACTTTCAACTCTACGTCGGGACGTGCGTTGGGCTCTACGTCGGGATTTAGCTTACTTTCAGCTCTACGTCGGGACGTGCGTTGGGCTCTACGTCGGGACGTGCGTTGGGCTCTACGTCGGGATTTAGCTTACTTTCAGCTCTACGTCGGGACGTGCGTTGGCCTCTACGTCGGGACGTGCGTTGGGCTCTACGTCGGGACGTGCGTTGGGCTCTACGTCGAGACGTGCGTTGGGTTCTACGTCGGGACGTGCGTTGGGCTCTACGTCTGTAGTTAGCTAACTTTCTGCTCTACGTCGGGACGTGCGTTGGGCTCTACGTCTCTAGTTAGCTAACTTTCAGCTCTACGTCGGGACGTGCGTTGGGCTCTACGTCGGGACGTGTGTTGGGCTCTACGTCGGGACGTGCGTTGGGCTCTACGTCGGGATTTAGCTTACTTTCAGCTCTACGTCGGGACATGCGTTGGCCTCTACGTCGGGACATGCGTTGGGCTCTACGTAGGGACACGCGTTGGGCTCTACGTCGGGACGCGCGTTGGGCTCTACGTCTGTAGTTAGCTAACTTTTAGCTCTACGTCGGGACGCGCGTTGGGCTCTACGTCTGTAGTTAGCTAACTTTCAGCTCTACGTCGGGACGTGCGTTGGGCTCTACGTCGGGACGTGCGTTGGGCTCTACGTCGGGATTTAGCTTACTTTCAGCTCTACGTCGGGACGTGCGTTGGGCTCTACGTCGGCATTTAGCTTACTTTCAGCTCTACGTCGGGACGTGCGTTGGGCTCTACGTCGGGACGTGCGTTGGGCTCTACGTCGGGACGTGCGTTGGGTTCTACGTCGGGACGTGCGTTGGGCTCTACGTCTGTAGTTAGCTAACTTTCTGCTCTACGTCGGGACGTGCGTTGGGCTCTACGTCTGTAGTTAGCTAACTTTCAGCTCTACGTTGGGACGTGCGTTGGGCTCTACGTGGGGACGTGCGTTGGGCTCTACATCGGGATTTAGCTTACTTTCAGCTCTACGTCGGGACGTGCGTTGGCCTCTACGTCGGGACATGCGTTGGGCGCTACGTCGGGACGTGCGTTGGCCTCTACGTCGGGACGTGCGTTGGCCTCTACGTCGGGATTTAGCTTACTTTCAGCTCTACGTCGGGACGTGCGTTGGCCTCTACGTCGGGACGTGCGTTGGGCTCTACGTCGGGACACGCGTTGGGCTCTACGTCGGGACGCGCGTTGGGCTCTACGTCTGTAGTTAGCTAACTTTCAGCTCTACGTCGGGACGCGCGTTGGGCTCTTCGTCTGTAGTTAGCTAACTTTCAGCTCTACGTCGGGACGTGCGTTGGGCTCTACGTCGGGACGTGCGTTGGGCTCTACGTCGGGACGTGCGTTGAGCTCTACGTAGGGATTTAGCTTACTTTCAGCTCTACGTCGGGACGTGCATTGGGCTCTACGTCGGGACGTGCCTTGGGCTCTACGTCGGGATTTAGCTTACTTTCAGCTCTACGTCGGGACGTGCGTTGGGCTCTACGTCGGGACGTGCGTTGGGCTCTACGTCGGGCTTTAGCTTACTTTCAGCTCTACGTCGGGACGTGCGTTGGCCTCTACGTCGGGATTTAGCTTACTTTCAGCTCTACGTCGGGACGTGCGTTGGGCTCTACGTCGGGACGTGCGTTGGGCTCTACGTCGGGATTTAACTTCCTTTCAGCTCTACGTCGGGACGTGCGTTGGCCTCTACGTCGGCATTTAGCTTACTTTCAGCTCTACGTCGGGACGTGCGTTGGGCTCTACGTCGGGACGTGCGTTGGGCTCTACGTCGGGACGTGCGTTGGGTTCTACGTCGGGACGTGCGTTGGGCTCTACGTCTGTAGTTAGCTAACTTTCTGCTCTACGTCGGGACGTGCGTTGGGCTCTACGTCGGGATTTAGCTTACTTTCAGCTCTACGTCGGGACGTGCGTTGGGCTCTACGTCGGGACGTGCGTTGGGCTCTACGTTGGGACGAGCCTTGGGCTCTACGTCTGTAGTTAGCTAACTTTCAGCTCTACGTCGGGACGTGCGTTGGGCTCTACGTCGGGACGTGCGTTGGGCTCTACGTCGGGACGTGCGTTGGGCTCTACGTCGGGACGTGCGTTGGGCTCTACGTCTGTAGTTAGCTAACTTTCAGCTCTACGTCGGGACGTGCGTTGGGCTCTACGTCGGGACGTGAGTTGGGCTCTACGTCGGGACGTGCGTTGGGCTCTACGTCGGGATTTAACTTCCTTTCAGCTCTACGTCGGGACGTGCCTTGGCCTCTACGTCGGCATTTAGCTTACTTTCAGCTCTACGTCGGGACGTGCGTTGGGCTCTACGTCGGGACGTGCGTTGGGCTCTACGTCGGGACGTGCGTTGGGTTCTACGTCGGGACGTGCGTTGGGCTCTACGTCTGTAGTTAGCTAACTTTCTGCTCTACGTCGGGACGTGCGTTGGGCTCTACGTCTGTAGTTAGCTAACTTTCAGCTCTAAGTCGGGACGTGCGTTGGGCGCTATGTCGGGACGTGCGTTGGGCTCTACGTCGGGATTTAGCTTACTTTCAGCTCTACGTCGGGATGTGCGTTGGGCTCTACGTCGGGACGTGCGTTGGGCTCTACGTCTGTAGTTAGGTAACTTTCAGCTCTACGTCGGGACGTGCGTTGGGCTCTTCGTCTGTAGTTAGCTAACTTTCAGCTCTACGTCGGGACGTGCGTTGGGTTCTACGTCGGGACGTGCGTTGAGCTCTACGTCGGGATTTAGCTTACTTTCAGCTCTACGTCGGGACGTGCGTTAGGCTCTACGTCGGGACGTGCGTTGGGCTCTACGTCGGGACGTGCGTTGGGCTCTACGTCGGGATTTAGCTTACATTCAGGTCTACGTCGGGACGTGCGTTGGGCTCTACGTCGGGACGTGCGTTGGGCTCTACATCTGTAGTTAGCTAACTTTCAGCTCTACATCGGGACGTGCGTTGGGTTCTACGTCGGGACGTGCGTTGGGCTCTACGTCTGTAGTTAGCTAACTTTCTGCTCTACGTCGGGACGTGCGTTGGGCTCTAAGTCTGTAGTTAGCTAACTTTCAGCTCTATGTCGGACGTGCGTTGGGCTGTACGTCGGGACGTGCGTTGGGCTCTAAGTCGGGACGTGCGTTGGGCTCTACGTCGGGATTTAGCTTACTTTCAGCTCTACGTCGGGACGTGCGTTGGCCTCTACGTCGGGACATGCGTTGGGCGCTACGTCGGGACGTGCGTTGGCCTCTACGTCGGGACGTGCGTTGGCCTCTACGTCGGGATTTAGCTTACTTTCAGCTCTACGTCGGGACGTGCGTTGGCCTCTACGTCGGGACGTGCGTTGGGCTCTACGTCGGGACACGCGTTGGGCTCTACGTCGGGACGTGCGTTGGGCTCTACGTCGGGACACGCGTTGGGCTCTACGTCGGGACGCGCGTTGGGCTCTACGTCGGGACGTGCGTTGGGCTCTAAGTCGGGACATGCGTTGGGCTCTACGTCGGGATTTAGCTTACTTTCAGTTCCACGTCGGGACGTGCGTTGGGCACTACGTCGGGACGTGCGTTGGGCACTACGTCGGGACGCGCGTTGGGCTCTATGTCTGTAGTTAGCTAACTTTTAGCTCTACGTCGGGACGCGCGTTGGGCTCTACGTCTGTAGTTAGCTAACTTTCAACTCTACGTCGGGACGTGCGTTGGGCTCTACGTCGGGATTTAGCTTACTTTCAGCTCTACGTCGGGACGTGCGTTGGCCTCTACGTCGGCATTTAGCTTACTTTCAGCTCTACGTCGGGACGTGCGTTGGGCTCTACGTCGGGACGTGCGTTGGGCTCTACGTCGGGACGTGCGTTGGGCTCTACGTCGAGACGTGCGTTGGGTTCTACGTCGGGACGTGCGTTGGGCTCTACGTCTGTAGTTAGCTAACTTTCTGCTCTACGTCGGGACGTGCGTTGGGCTCTACGTCTCTAGTTAGCTAACTTTCAGCTCTACGTCAGGACGTGCGTTGGGCTCTACGTCGGGACGTGTGTTGGGCTCTACGTCGGGACGTGCGTTGGGCTCTACGTCGGGATTTAGCTTACTTTCAGCTCTACGTCGGGACGTGCGTTGGCCTCTACGTCGGGACATGCGTTGGGCTCTACGTAGGGACACGCGTTGGGCTCTACGTCGGGACGCGCTTTGGGCTCTACGTCTGTAGTTAGCTAACTTTTAGCTCTACGTCGGGACACGCGTTGGGCTCTACGTCTGTAGTTAGCTAACTTTCAGCTCTACGTCGGGACGTGCGTTGGGCTCTACGTCGGGACGTGCGTTGGGCTCTACGTCGGGATTTAGCTTACTTTCAGCTCTACGTCGGGACGTGCGTTGGGCTCTACGTCGGCATTTAGCTTACTTTCAGCTCTACGTCGGGACGTGCGTTGGGCTCTACGTCGGGACGTGCGTTGGGCTCTACGTCGGGACGTGCGTTGGGTTCTACGTCGGGACGTGCGTTGGGCTCTACGTCTGTAGTTAGCTAACTTTCTGCTCTACGTCGGGACGTGCGTTGGGCTCTACGTCTGTAGTTAGCTAACTTTCAGCTCTACGTTGGGACGTGCGTTGGGCTCTACGTCGGGACGTGCGTTGGGCTCTACATCGGGATTTAGCTTACTTTCAGCTCTACGTCGGGACGTGCGTTGGCCTCTACGTCGGGACATGCGTTGGGCGCTACGTCGGGACGTGCGTTGGCCTCTACGTCGGGACGTGCGTTGGCCTCTACGTCGGGATTTAGCTTACTTTCAGCTCTACGTCGGGACGTGCGTTGGCCTCTACGTCGGGACGTGCGTTGGGCTCTACGTCGGGACACGCGTTGGGCTCTACGTCGGGACGCGCGTTGGGCTCTACGTCTGTAGTTAGCTAACTTTCAGCTCTACGTCGGGACGCGCGTTGGGCTCTTCGTCTGTAGTTAGCTAACTTTCAGCTCTACGTCGGGACGTGCGTTGGGCTCTACGTCGGGACGTTCGTTGGGCTCTACGTCGGGACGTGCGTTGAGCTCTACATAGGGATTTAGCTTACTTTCAGCTCTACGTCGGGACGTGCATTGGGCTCTACGTCGGGACGTGCCTTGGGCTCTACGTCGGGATTTAGCTTACTTTCAGCTCTACGTCGGGACGTGCGTTGGGCTCTACGTCGGGACGTGCGTTGGGCTCTACGTCGGGCTTTAGCTTACTTTCAGCTCTACGTCGGGACGTGCGTTGGCCTCTACGTCGGGATTTAGCTTACTTTCAGCTCTACGTCGGGACGTGCGTTGGGCTCTACGTCGGGACGTGCGTTGGGCTCTACGTCGGGATTTAACTTCCTTTCAGCTCTACGTCGGGACGTGCGTTGGGCTCTACGTCGGGACGTGCGTTGGGCTCTACGTCGGGACGTGCGTTGGGTTCTACGTCGGGACGTGCATTGGGCTCTACGTCTGTAGTTAGCTAACTTTCTGCTCTACGTCGGGACGTGCGTTGGGCTCTACGTCTGTAGTTAGCTAACTTTCAGCTCTACGTCGGGACGTGCGTTGGGCGCTATGTCGGGACGTGCGTTGGGCTCTACGTCGGGACGTGCGTTGGGCTCTACGTCGGGATTTAGCTTACTTTCAGCTCTACGTCGGGACGTGCGTTGGGCTCTACGTCGGGATTTAGCTTACTTACAGGTCTACGTCGGGACGTGCGTTGGGCTCTACGTCAGGACGTGCGTTGGGATATACGTCGGGACGTGCGTTGGGCGCTACGTCGGGATGTGCGTTGGGCTCTACGTCGGGACGTGCGTTGGGCTCTACGTCTGTAGTTAGCTAACTTTCAGCTCTACGTCGGGACGTGCGTTGGGCTCTACGTCTGTAGTTAGCTAACTTTCAGCTCTACGTCGGGACGTGCGTTGGGCTCTACATCTGTAGTTAGCTAACTTTCAGCTCTACGTCGGGACGTGCGTTGGGCTCTACGTCGGGACGTGCGTTGGGCTCTATGTCGGGATTTAGCTTACTTTCAGCTCTACGTCGGGACGTGCGTTGGGCTGTACGTCGGGACGTGCGTTGGGCTCTACGTCGGGACGTGCGTTGGGCTCTACATCTGTAGTTAGCTAACTTTCAGCTCTACGTCGGGACGTGCATTGGGCTCTATGTCGGGACGTGCGTTGGGCTCTACGTCGGGACGTGTGTTGGGCTCTACGTCGGGATTTAGCTTACTTTCAGCTCTACGTCGGGACGTGCGTTGGGCTCTACGTCGGGACGTGCGTTGGGTTCTACGTTGGGATGTGCGTTGGGCTCTGCGTCTGTAGTTAGCTAACTTTCTGCTCTACGTCGGGATGTGCTTTGGGCTCTACGTCTGTAGTTAGCTAACTTTCAGCTCTACGTCGGGACGTGCGTTGGGCGCTACGTCGGGACGTGCGTTGGGCTTTACGTCGGGACGTGTGTTGGGCTCTACATCGGGATTTAGCTTACTTTCAGCTCTACGTCGGGACGTGCGTTGGCCTCTACGTCATGACGTGCGTTGGCCTCTACGTCGGGACGTGCGTTGGCCTCTACGTCGGGATTTAGCTTACTTTCAGCTCTACGTCGGGACGTGCATTGGGCGCTACGTCGGGACGTGCGTTGGGCGCTACGTCGGGACGTGCGTTGGGCGGTACTTCGGGATGTGCGTTGGGCGCTACGTCGGGATTTAGCTTACTTTCATCTCTACGTCGGGACGTGCGTTGGGCTCTAGGTCGGGACGTGCGTTCAGCTCTACGTCGGGACGTGCGTTGGGCTCTACGTCGGGATTTAGGTTACTTTCAGCTCTACGTCGGGACGTGCGTTGGCCTCTACGTCGGGACGTGCGTTGGCCTCTACGTCGGGATTTAGCTTACTTTCAGCTCTACGTCGGGACGTGCGTTGGCCTCTACGTCGGGACGTGCGTTGGCCTCTACGTCGGGATTTAGCTTACTTTCAGCTCTACGTCGGGACGTGCGTTGGGCTCTACGTCGGGATTTAGCTTACTTTCAGCTCTACGTCGGGACGTGCGTTGGGCTCTACGTCGGGACGTGCGTTGGGCTCTACGTTGGGACGAGCCTTGGGCTCTACGTCTGTAGTTAGCTAACTTTCAGCTCTACGTCGGGACGTGCGTTGGGCTCTACGTCGGGACGTGCGTTGGGCTCTACGTCGGGACGTGCGTTGGGCTCTACGTCGGGACGTGCGTTGGGCTCTACGTCTGTAGTTAGCTAACTTTCAGCTCTACGTCGGGACGTGCGTTGGGCTCTACGTCGGGACGTGAGTTGGGCTCTACGTCGGGACGTGCGTTGGGCTCTACGTCGGGATTTAACTTCCTTTCAGCTCTACGTCGGGACGTGCGTTGGCGCTACGTCGGCATTTAGCTTACTTTCAGCTCTACGTCGGGACGTGCGTTGGGCTCTACGTCGGGACGTGCGTTGGGCTCTACGTCGGGACGTGCGTTGGGTTCTACGTCGGGACGTGCGTTGGGCTCTACGTCTGTAGTTAGCTAACTTTCTGCTCTACGTCGGGACGTGCGTTGGGCTCTACGTCTGTAGTTAGCTAACTTTCAGCTCTACGTCGGGACGTGCGTTGGGCGCTATGTCGGGACGTGCGTTGGGCTCTACGTCGGGATTTAGCTTACTTTCAGCTCTACGTCGGGATGTGCGTTGGGCTCTACGTCGGGACGTGCGTTGGGCTCTACATCTGTAGTTAGGTAACGTTCAGCTCTACGTCGGGGCGTGCGTTGGGCTCTTCGTCTGTAGTTAGCTAACTTTCAGCTCTACGTCGGGACGTGCGTTGGGTTCTACGTCGGGACTTGCGTTGAGCTCTACGTCGGGATTTAGCTTACTTTCAGCTCTACGTCGGGACGTGCGTTAGGCTCTACGTCGGGACGTGCGTTGGGCTCTACGTCGGGACGTGCGTTGGGCTCTACGTCGGGATTTAGCTTACATTCAGCTCTACGTCGGGACGTGCGTTGGGCTCTACGTCGGGACGTGCGTTGGGCTCTACATCTGTAGTTAGCTAACTTTCTGCTCTACGTCGGGACGTGCGTTGGGCTCTAAGTCTGTAGTTAGCTAACTTTCAGCTCTACGTCGGGACGTGCGTTGGGTTCTACGTAGGTACGTGCGTTGGGCTCTACGTCTGTAGTTAGCTAACTTTCTGCTCTACGTCGGGACGTGCGTTGGGCTCTAAGTCTGTAGTTAGCTAACTTTCAGCTCTACGTCGGACGTGCGTTGGGCTGTACGTCGGGACGTGCGTTGGGCTCTAAGTCGGGACGTGCGTTGGGTTCTACGTCGGGACGTGCGTTGGGCTCTACGTCTGTAGTTAGCTAACTTTCTGCTCTACGTCGGGACGTGCGTTGGGCTCTACGTCTGTAGTTAGCTAACTTTCAGCTCTACGTCGGGACGTGCTTTGGGCGCTATGTCGGGACGTGCGTTGGGCTCTACGTCGGGACGTGCGTTGGGCTCTACGTCGGGATTTAGCTTACTTTCAGCTCTACGTCGGGACGTGCGTTGGGCTCTACGTCGGGATTTAGCTTACTTACAGGTCTACGTCGGGACGTGCGTTGGGCTCTACGTCAGGACGTGCGTTGGGATATACGTCGGGACGTGCGTTGGGCGCTACGTCGGGATGTGCGTTGGGCTCTACGTCGGGACGTGCGTTGGGCTCTACGTCTGTAGTTAGCTAACTTTCAGCTCTACGTCGGGACGTGCGTTGGGCTCTACGTCTGTAGTTAGCTAACTTTCAGCTCTACGTCGGGACGTGCGTTGGGCTCTACATCTGTAGTTAGCTAACTTTCAGCTCTACGTCGGGACGTGCGTTGGGCTCTACGTCGGGACGTGCGTTGGGCTCTATGTCGGGATTTAGCTTACTTTCAGCTCTACGTCGGGACGTGCGTTGGGCTGTACGTCGGGACGTGCGTTGGGCTCTACGTCGGGACGTGCGTTGGGCTCTACATCTGTAGTTAGCTAACTTTCAGCTCTACGTCGGGACGTGCATTGGGCTCTATGTCGGGACGTGCGTTGGGCTCTACGTCGGGACGTGTGTTGGGCTCTACGTCGGGATTTAGCTTACTTTCAGCTCTACGTCGGGACGTGCGTTGGGCTCTACGTCGGGACGTGCGTTGGGTTCTACGTTGGGATGTGCGTTGGGCTCTGCGTCTGTAGTTAGCTAACTTTCTGCTCTACGTCGGGATGTGCTTTGGGCTCTACGTCTGTAGTTAGCTAACTTTCAGCTCTACGTCGGGACGTGCGTTGGGCGCTACGTCGGGACGTGCGTTGGGCTCTACGTCGGGACGTGTGTTGGGCTCTACATCGGGATTTAGCTTACTTTCAGCTCTACGTCGGGACGTGCGTTGGCCTCTACGTCATGACGTGCGTTGGCCTCTACGTCGGGACGTGCGTTGGCCTCTACGTCGGGATTTAGCTTACTTTCAGCTCTACGTCGGGACGTGCATTGGGCGCTACGTCGGGACGTGCGTTGGGCGCTACGTCGGGACGTGCGTTGGGCGGTACTTCGGGATGTGCGTTGGGCGCTACGTCGGGATTTAGCTTACTTTCATCTCTACGTCGGGACGTGCGTTGGGCTCTAGGTCGGGACGTGCGTTCAGCTCTACGTCGGGACGTGCGTTGGGCTCTACGTCGGGATTTAGGTTACTTTCAGCTCTACGTCGGGACGTGCGTTGGCCTCTACGTCGGGACGTGCGTTGGCCTCTACGTCGGGATTTAGCTTACTTTCAGCTCTACGTCGGGACGTGCGTTGGCCTCTACGTCGGGACGTGCGTTGGCCTCTACGTCGGGATTTAGCTTACTTTCAGCTCTACGTCGGGACGTGCGTTGGGCTCTACGTCGGGATTTAGCTTACTTTCAGCTCTACGTCGGGACGTGCGTTGGGCTCTACGTCGGGACGTGCGTTGGGCTCTACGTTGGGACGAGCCTTGGGCTCTACGTCTGTAGTTAGCTAACTTTCAGCTCTACGTCGGGACGTGCGTTGGGCTCTACGTCGGGACGTGCGTTGGGCTCTACGTCGGGACGTGCGTTGGGCTCTACGTCGGGACGTGCGTTGGGCTCTACGTCTGTAGTTAGCTAACTTTCAGCTCTACGTCGGGACGTGCGTTGGGCTCTACGTCGGGACGTGAGTTGGGCTCTACGTCGGGACGTGCGTTGGGCTCTACGTCGGGATTTAACTTCCTTTCAGCTCTACGTCGGGACGTGCGTTGGCCTCTACGTCGGCATTTAGCTTACTTTCAGCTCTACGTCGGGACGTGCGTTGGGCTCTACGTCGGGACGTGCGTTGGGCTCTACGTCGGGACGTGCGTTGGGTTCTACGTCGGGACGTGCGTTGGGCTCTACGTCTGTAGTTAGCTAACTTTCTGCTCTACGTCGGGACGTGCGTTGGGCTCTACGTCTGTAGTTAGCTAACTTTCAGCTCTACGTCGGGACGTGCGTTGGGCGCTATGTCGGGACGTGCGTTGGGCTCTACGTCGGGATTTAGCTTACTTTCAGCTCTACGTCGGGATGTGCGTTGGGCTCTACGTCGGGACGTGCGTTGGGCTCTACATCTGTAGTTAGGTAACTTTCAGCTCTACGTCGGGACGTGCGTTGGGCTCTTCGTCTGTAGTTAGCTAACTTTCAGCTCTACGTCGGGACGTGCGTTGGGTTCTACGTCGGGACTTGCGTTGAGCTCTACGTCGGGATTTAGCTTACTTTCAGCTCTACGTCGGGACGTGCGTTAGGCTCTACGTCGGGACGTGCGTTGGGCTCTACGTCGGGACGTGCGTTGGGCTCTACGTCGGGATTTAGCTTACATTCAGCTCTACGTCGGGACGTGCGTTGGGCTCTACGTCGGGACGTGCGTTGGGCTCTACATCTGTAGTTAGCTAACTTTCAGCTCTACATCGGGACGTGCGTTGGGTTCTACGTAGGGACGTGCGTTGGGCTCTACGTCTGTAGTTAGCTAACTTTCTGCTCTACGTCGGGACGTGCGTTGGGCTCTAAGTCTGTAGTTAGCTAACTTTCAGCTCTACGTCGGACGTGCGTTGGGCTGTACGTCGGGACGTGCGTTGGGCTCTAAGTCGGGACGTGCGTTGGGCTCTACGTCGGGATTTAGCTTACTTTCAGCTCTACGTCGGGACGTGCGTTGGCCTCTACGTCGGGACATGCGATGGGCGCTACGTCGGGACGTGCGTTGGCCTCTACGTCGGGACGTGCGTTGGCCTCTACGTCGGGATTTAGCTTACTTTCAGCTCTACGTCGGACGTGCGTTGGGCTGTACGTCGGGACGTGCGTTGGGCTCTAAGTCGGGACGTGCGTTGGGCTCTACGTCGGGATTTAGCTTACTTTCAGCTCTACGTCGGGACGTGCGTTGGCCTCTACGTCGGGACGTGCGTTGGGCTCTACGTCGGGACACGCGTTGGGCTCTACGTCGGGACGTGCGTTGGGCTCTACGTCGGGACACGCGTTGGGCTCTACGTCGGGACGCGCGTTGGGCTCTACGTCGGGACGTGCGTTGGGCTCTAAGTCGGGACATGCGTTGGGCTCTACGTCGGGATTTAGCTTACTTTCAGTTCCACGTCGGGACGTGCGTTGGGCACTACGTCGGGACGTGCGTTGGGCACTACGTCGGGACGCGCGTTGGGCTCTATGTCTGTAGTTAGCTAACTTTAGCTCTACGTCGGGACGCGCGTTGGGCTCTACGTCTGTAGTTAGCTAACTTTCAACTCTACGTCGGGACGTGCGTTGGGCTCTACGTCGGGATTTAGCTTACTTTCAGCTCTACGTCGGGACGTGCGTTGGGCTCTACGTCGGGACGTGCGTTGGGCTCTACGTCGGGATTTAGCTTACTTTCAGCTCTACGTCGGGACGTGCGTTGGCCTCTACGTCGGCATTTAGCTTACTTTCAGCTCTACGTCGGGACGTGCGTTGGGCTCTACGTCGGGACGTGCGTTGGGCTCTACGTCGGGACGTGCGTTGGGCTCTGTGTCGGGACGTGCGTTGGGTTCTACGTCGGGACGTGCGTTGGGCTCTACGTCTGTAGTTAGCTAACTTTCTGCTCTACGTCGGGACGTGCGTTGGGCTCTACGTCTCTAGTTAGCTAACTTTCAGCTCTACGTCGGGACGTGCGTTGGGCTCTACGTCGGGACGTGTGTTGGGCTCTACGTCGGGACGTGCGTTGGGCTCTATTTCGGGATTTAGCTTACTTTCAGCTCTACGTCGGGACGTGCGTTGGCCTCTACGTCGGGACATGCGTTGGGCTCTACGTAGGGACACGCGTTGGGCTCTACGTCGGGACGCGCGTTGGGCTCTACGTCTGTAGTTAGCTAACTTTTAGCTCTACGTCGGGACGTGCGTTGGGCTCTGTGTCGGGACATGCGTTGGGCTCTACGTAGGGACGTGCGTTGGGCTCTAAGTCGGGACATGCGTTGGGCTCTACGTCGGGATTTAGCTTACTTTCAGTTCCACGTCGGGACGTGCGTTGGGCACTACGTCGGGACGTGCGTTGGGCACTACGTCGGGACGCGCGTTGGGCTCTATGTCTGTAGTTAGCTAACTTTTAGCTCTACGTCGGGACGCGCGTTGGGCTCTACGTCTGTAGTTAGCTAACTTTCAACTCTACGTCGGGACGTGCGTTGGGCTCTACGTCGGGATTTAGCTTACTTTCAGCTCTACGTCGGGACGTGCGTTGGCCTCTACGTCGGCATTTAGCTTACTTTCAGCTCTACGTCGGGACGTGCGTTGGGCTCTACGTCGGGACGTGCGTTGGGCTCTACGTCGGGATTTAGCTTACTTTCAGCTCTACGTCGGGACGTGCGTTGGCCTCTACGTCGGCATTTAGCTTACTTTCAGCTCTACGTCGGGACGTGCGTTGGGCTCTACGTCGGGACGTGCGTTGGGCTCTACGTCGGGACGTGCGTTGGGTTCTACGTCGGGACGTGCGTTGGGCTCTACGTCTGTAGTTAGCTAACTTTCTGCTCTACGTCGGGACGTGCGTTGGGGTCTACGTCTGTAGTTAGCTAACTTTCAGCTCTACGTTGGGACGTGCGTTGGGCTCTACGTCGGGACGTGCGTTGGGCTCTACGTCGGGATTTAGCTTACTTTCAGCTCTACGTCGGGACGTGCGTTGGCCTCTACGTCGGGACATGCGTTGGGCGCTACGTCGGGACGTGCGTTGGCCTCTACGTCGGGACGTGCGTTGGCCTCTACGTCGGGATTTATCTTACTTTCAGCTCTACGTCGGGACGTGCGTTGGCCTCTACGTCGGGACGTGCGTTGGGCTCTACGTCGGGACACGCGTTGGGCTCTACGTCGGGACGCGCGTTGGGCTCTACGTCTGTAGTTAGCTAACTTTGAGCTCTACGTCGGGACGCGCGTTGGGCTCTTCGTCTGTAGTTAGCTAACTTTCAGCTCTATGTCGGGACGTGCGTTGGGCTCTACGTCGGGACGTGCGTTGGGCTCTACGTCGGGACGTGCGTTGAGCTCTACGTCGGGATTTAGCTTACTTTCAGCTCTACGTCGGGACGTGCGTTGGGCTCTACGTCAGGACGTGCGTTGGGATATACGTCGGGACGTGCGTTGGGCGCTACGTCGGGATGTGCGTTGGGCTCTACGTCGGGACGTGCGTTGGGCTCTACGTCTGTAGTTAGCTAACTTTCAGCTCTACGTCGGGACGTGCGTTGGGCTCTACGTCTGTAGTTAGCTAACTTTCAGCTCTACGTCGGGACGTGCGTTGGGCTCTACATCTGTAGTTAGCTAACTTTCAGCTCTACGTCGGGACGTGCGTTGGGCTCTACGTCGGGACGTGCGTTGGGCTCTATGTCGGGATTTAGCTTACTTTCAGCTCTACGTCGGGACGTGCGTTGGGCTGTACGTCGGGACGTGCGTTGGGCTCTACGTCGGGACGTGCGTTGGGCTCTACATCTGTAGTTAGCTAACTTTCAGCTCTACGTCGGGACGTGCATTGGGCTCTATGTCGGGACGTGCGTTGGGCTCTACGTCGGGACGTGTGTTGGGCTCTACGTCGGGATTTAGCTTACTTTCAGCTCTACGTCGGGACGTGCGTTGGGCTCTACGTCGGGACGTGCGTTGGGTTCTACGTTGGGATGTGCGTTGGGCTCTGCGTCTGTAGTTAGCTAACTTTCTGCTCTACGTCGGGATGTGCTTTGGGCTCTACGTCTGTAGTTAGCTAACTTTCAGCTCTACGTCGGGACGTGCGTTGGGCGCTACGTCGGGACGTGCGTTGGGCTCTACGTCGGGACGTGTGTTGGGCTCTACATCGGGATTTAGCTTACTTTCAGCTCTACGTCGGGACGTGCATTGGGCGCTACGTCGGGACGTGCGTTGGGCGCTACGTCGGGACGTGCGTTGGGCGGTACTTCGGGATGTGCGTTGGGCGCTACGTCGGGATTTAGCTTACTTTCATCTCTACGTCGGGACGTGCGTTGGGCTCTAGGTCGGGACATGCATTCAGCTCTACGTCGGGACGTGCGTTGGGCTCTACGTCGGGATTTAGGTTACTTTCAGCTCTACGTCGGGACGTGCGTTGGGCTCTAGGTCGGGACATGCATTCAGCTCTACGTCGGGACGTGCGTTGGGCTCTACGTCGGGATTTAGGTTACTTTCAGCTCTACGTCGGGACGTGCGTTGGCCTCTACGTCGGGACGTGCGTTGGCCTCTACGTCGGGATTTAGCTTACTTTCAGCTCTACGTCGGGACGTGCGTTGGCCTCTACGTCGGGACGTGCGTTGGCCTCTACGTCGGGATTTAGCTTACTTTCAGCTCTACGTCGGGACGTGCGTTGGGCTCTACGTCGGGATTTAGCTTACTTTCAGCTCTACGTCGGGACGTGCGTTGGGCTCTACGTCGGGACGTGCGTTGGGCTCTACGTTGGGACGAGCCTTGGGCTCTACGTCTGTAGTTAGCTAACTTTCAGCTCTACGTCGGGACGTGCGTTGGGCTCTACTTCGGGACGTGCGTTGGGCTCTACGTCGGGACGTGCGTTGGGCTCTACGTCGGGACGTGCGTTGGGCTCTACGTCTGTAGTTAGCTAACTTTCAGCTCTACGTCGGGACGTGCGTTGGGCTCTACGTCGGGACGTGAGTTGGGCTCTACGTCGGGACGTGCGTTGGGCTCTACGTCGGGATTTAACTTCCTTTCAGCTCTACGTCGGGACGTGCGTTGGCCTCTACGTCGGCATTTAGCTTACTTTCAGCTCTACGTCGGGACGTGCGTTGGGCTCTACGTCGGGACGTGCGTTGGGCTCTACGTCGGGACGTGCGTTGGGTTCTACGTCGGGACGTGCGTTGGGCTCTACGTCTGTAGTTAGCTAACTTTCTGCTCTACGTCGGGACGTGCGTTGGGCTCTACGTCTGTAGTTAGCTAACTTTCAGCTCTACGTCGGGACGTGCGTTGGGCGCTATGTCGGGACGTGCGTTGGGCTCTACGTCGGGATTTAGCTTACTTTCAGCTCTACGTCGGGATGTGCGTTGGGCTCTACGTCGGGACGTGCGTTGGGCTCTACATCTGTAGTTAGGTAACTTTCAGCTCTACGTCGGGACGTGCGTTGGGCTCTTCGTCTGTAGTTAGCTAACTTTCAGCTCTACGTCGGGACGTGCGTTGGGTTCTACGTCGGGACTTGCGTTGAGCTCTACGTCGGGATTTAGCTTACTTTCAGCTCTACGTCGGGACGTGCGTTAGGCTCTACGTCGGGACGTGCGTTGGGCTCTACGTCGGGACGTGCGTTGGGCTCTACGTCGGGATTTAGCTTACATTCAGCTCTACGTCGGGACGTGCGTTGGGCTCTACGTCGGGACGTGCGTTGGGCTCTACATCTGTAGTTAGCTAACTTTCAGCTCTACATCGGGACGTGCGTTGGGTTCTACGTAGGGACGTGCGTTGGGCTCTACGTCTGTAGTTAGCTAACTTTCTGCTCTACGTCGGGACGTGCGTTGGGCTCTAAGTCTGTAGTTAGCTAACTTTCAGCTCTACGTCGGACGTGCGTTGGGCTGTACGTCGGGACGTGCGTTGGGCTCTAAGTCGGGACGTGCGTTGGGCTCTACGTCGGGATTTAGCTTACTTTCAGCTCTACGTCGGGACGTGCGTTGGCCTCTACGTCGGGACATGCGATGGGCGCTACGTCGGGACGTGCGTTGGCCTCTACGTCGGGACGTGCGTTGGCCTCTACGTCGGGATTTAGCTTACTTTCAGCTCTACGTCGGACGTGCGTTGGGCTGTACGTCGGGACGTGCGTTGGGCTCTAAGTCGGGACGTGCGTTGGGCTCTACGTCGGGATTTAGCTTACTTTCAGCTCTACGTCGGGACGTGCGTTGGCCTCTACGTCGGGACGTGCGTTGGGCTCTACGTCGGGACACGCGTTGGGCTCTACGTCGGGACGTGCGTTGGGCTCTACGTCGGGACACGCGTTGGGCTCTACGTCGGGACGCGCGTTGGGCTCTACGTCGGGACGTGCGTTGGGCTCTAAGTCGGGACATGCGTTGGGCTCTACGTCGGGATTTAGCTTACTTTCAGTTCCACGTCGGGACGTGCGTTGGGCACTACGTCGGGACGTGCGTTGGGCACTACGTCGGGACGCGCGTTGGGCTCTATGTCTGTAGTTAGCTAACTTTAGCTCTACGTCGGGACGCGCGTTGGGCTCTACGTCTGTAGTTAGCTAACTTTCAACTCTACGTCGGGACGTGCGTTGGGCTCTACGTCGGGATTTAGCTTACTTTCAGCTCTACGTCGGGACGTGCGTTGGGCTCTACGTCGGGATGTGCGTTGGGCTCTACGTCGGGATTTAGCTTACTTTCAGCTCTACGTCGGGACGTGCGTTGGCCTCTACGTCGGCATTTAGCTTACTTTCAGCTCTACGTCGGGACGTGCGTTGGGCTCTACGTCGGGACGTGCGTTGGGCTCTACGTCGGGACGTGCGTTGGGCTCTGTGTCGGGACGTGCGTTGGGTTCTACGTCGGGACGTGCGTTGGGCTCTACGTCTGTAGTTAGCTAACTTTCTGCTCTACGTCGGGACGTGCGTTGGGCTCTACGTCTCTAGTTAGCTAACTTTCAGCTCTACGTCGGGACGTGCGTTGGGCTCTACGTCGGGACGTGTGTTGGGCTCTACGACGGGACGTGCGTTGGGCTCTATTTCGGGATTTAGCTTACTTTCAGCTCTACGTCGGGACGTGCGTTGGCCTCTACGTCGGGACATGCGTTGGGCTCTACGTAGGGACACGCGTTGGGCTCTACGTCGGGACGCGCGTTGGGCTCTACGTCTGTAGTTAGCTAACTTTTATCTCTACGTCGGGACGCGCGTTGGGCTCTACGTCTGTAGTTAGCTAACTTTCAGCTCTACGTCGGGACGTGCGTTGGGCTCTACGTCGGGACGTGCGTTGGGCTCTACGTCGGGATTTAGCTTACTTTCAGCTCTACGTCGGGACGTGCGTTGGCCTCTACGTCGGCATTTAGCTTACTTTCAGCTCTACGTCGGGACGTGCGTTGGGCTCTACGTCGGGACGTGCGTTGGGCTCTACGTCGGGACGTGCGTTGGGTTCTACGTCGGGACGTGCGTTGGGCTCTACGTCTGTAGTTAGCTAACTTTCTGCTCTACGTCGGGACGTGCGTTGGGGTCTACGTCTGTAGTTAGCTAACTTTCAGCTCTACGTTGGGACGTGCGTTGGGCTCTACGTCGGGACGTGCGTTGGGCTCTACGTCGGGATTTAGCTTACTTTCAGCTCTACGTCGGGACGTGCGTTGGCCTCTACGTCGGGACATGCGTTGGGCGCTACGTCGGGACGTGCGTTGGCCTCTACGTCGGGACGTGCGTTGGCCTCTACGTCGGGATTTATCTTACTTTCAGCTCTACGTCGGGACGTGCGTTGGCCTCTACGTCGGGACGTGCGTTGGGCTCTACGTCGGGACACGCGTTGGGCTCTACGTCGGGACGCGCGTTGGGCTCTACGTCTGTAGTTAGCTAACTTTGAGCTCTACGTCGGGACGCGCGTTGGGCTCTTCGTCTGTAGTTAGCTAACTTTCAGCTCTATGTCGGGACGTGCGTTGGGCTCTACGTCGGGACGTGCGTTGGGCTCTACGTCGGGACGTGCGTTGAGCTCTACGTCGGGATTTAGCTTACTTTCAGCTCTACTTCGGGACGTGCATTGGGCTCTACGTCGGGACGTGCCTTGGGCTCTACGTCGGGATTTAGCTTACTTTCAGCTCTACATCGGGACGTGCGTTGGGCTCTACGTCGGGACGTGCGTTGGGCTCTACGTCGGGCTTTAGCTTACTTTCAGCTCTACGTCGGGACGTGCGTTGGCCTCTACGTCGGGATTTAGCTTACTTTCAGCTCTACGTCGGGACGTGCGTTGGGCTCTACGTCGGGACGTGCGTTGGGCTCTACGTCGGGACTTGCGTTGGGCTCTACGTCGGGATTTAGCTTACGTTCAGCTCCACGTCGGGACGCGCGTTGGGCTCTACGTCGGGACGCGCGTTGGGCTCTACGTCGGGACGTGCGTTGGGCTCTACGTCGGGACGTGCGTTGGGCTCTACGTCTGTAGTTAGCTAACTTTCAGCTCTACGTCGGGACGTGCGTTGGGCGCTACGTCGGGATGTGCGTTGGGCTCTACGTTGGGATTTAGCTTACTTTCAGCTCTACGTCGGGACGTGCGTTGGTCTCTACGTCGGGACGTGCGTTGGGCCCTACGTCGGGACGTGCGCTGGGCTCTACGTCGGGATTTAGCTTACTTTCAGTTCCACGTCGGGACGTGCGTTGGGCAGTACGTCGGGACGTGCGTTGGGCTCTGTGTCGGGACGCGCGTTGGGCTCTACGTCGGGACGCGTGTTGGGCTCTACGTCGGGACGCGCGTTGGGCTCTACGTCTGTAGTTAGCTAACTTTTAGCTCTACGTCGGGACGCGCGTTGGGCTCTACGTCTGTAGTTAGCTAACTTTCAGCTCTACGTCGGGACGCGCGTTGGGCTCTACGTCGGGATGCGCGTTGGGCTCTACGTCGGGACGTGCATTGGGCTCTACGTCGGGACTTAGCATACTTTCAGCTCTACGTCGGGACGTGCGTTGGGCTCTACGTCGGGACGTGCGTTGGGCTCTACGTCGGGACGTGCGTTGGCCTCTACGTCGGGATTTAGCTTACTTTCAGCTCCACGTCGGGACGTGCGTTGGGCTCTACGTCGGGACGCGCGTTTGGCTCTACGTCGGGACGTGAGTTGGGCTATACGTCGGGACGTGCGTTGGGCTCTACGTCGGGATGTGCCTTGGGCTCTACGTCGGGATTTAGCTTACTTTCAGCTCTACGTCGGGACGTGCGTTGGGCTCTACGTCGGGACGTGCGTTGGGCTCTACGTCGGGATTTAGCTTACTTTCAGCTCTACGTTGGGACGTGCGTTGGCCTCTACGTCGGGACGTGCGTTGGCCTCTACGTCGTGATTTAACTTACTTTCAGCTCTACGTCGGGACGTGCGTTGGCCTCTACGTCGGGACGTGCGTTGGCCTCTACATCGGGATTTAGGTTACTTTCAGCTCTACGTCGGGACGTGCGTTGGGCTCTACGTCGGGATTTAGCTTACTTTCAGCTCTACGTCGGGACGTGCGTTGGGCTCTACGTCGGGACGTGCGTTGGGCTCTACGTCTGTAGTTAGCTAACTTTCAGCTCTACGTCGCGACGTGTGTTGGGCTCTACGTCGGGACGTGCGTTGGGCTCTACGTCGGGACGTGCGTTGTGCTCTACGTAGGGATTTAGCTTACTTTCAGCTCTACGTCGGGACGTGCGTTGGCCTCTAAGACGGCATTTAGCTTACTTTCAGCTCTACGTCGGGACGTGCGTTGGGCTCTACGTCGGGAAGTGCGTTGGGCTCTACGTCGGGACGTGCGTTGGGCTCTACGTCGGGACGTGCGTTGGGCTCTACGTCGGGACGTGCGTTGGGCTCTACGTCTGTAGTTAGCTAACTTTCAGCTCTACGTCGGGACGTGCGTTGGGCGCTATTTCGGACGTTCGTTGGGCTCTACGTCGGGACCTGCGTTGGGCTCTACTTCGGGATTTAGCTTACTTTCAGCTCTACGTCGGGACGTGCGTTGGGCACTACGTCGGGACGTGCGTTGGGGTCTACGTCTGTAGTTATCTAACTTTCTGCTCTACGTCGGGACATGCGTTGGGCTCTACGTCTGTATTTAGCTAACTTTCAGCTCTCGTCGGGACGTGCGTTGGGCTCTACGTCGGGACGTGCGTTGGGCTCTACGTCGGGACGTGCGTTGGGCTCTACGTCGGGATTTAGCTTACATTCAGCTCTACGTCGAGACGTGCGTTGGCCTCTACGTTGGGACGTGCGTTGGCCTCTACATCGGGACGTGCGTTGGCCTCTACGTCGGGAAGTGCGTTGGCCTCTACGTCGGGATTTCGCTTACTTTCAGATCTACTTCGGGACGTGCGTTGAGCTCTACGTCGGGACACGCGTTGGGCTCTACGTCGGGACGCGCGTTGGGCTCTACGTCTGTAGTTAGCTAACTTTCAGCTCTACGTAGGGACGTGCGTTGGGCTCTTCGTCTGTAGTTAGCTAACTTTCAGCTCTACGTCGGGACGTGCGTTGGGCTCTACGTCGGGACGTGCGTTGGGCTCTATGTCGGGATTTAGCTTACTTTCAGCTCTACGTCGGGACGTGCGTTCGGCTCTACGTCGGGACGTGCGTTGGGCTCTACGTCGGGACGTGCTTTGGGCTCTACGTCGGGATTTAGCTTACTTACAGGTCTACGTCGGGACGTGCGTTGGGCTCTACGTCGGGACGTGCGTTGGGCTCTACGTCGGGACGTGCGTTGGGCTCTACGTCTGTAGTTAGCAACTTTCAGCTCTACGTCGGGACGTGCGTTGGGCTCTACATCTGTAGTTAGCTAACTTTCAGCTCTACGTCGGGACGTGCGTTGGGCGCTACGTCGGGACGTGCGTTGGGCTCTACGTCGGGATTTAGCTTACTTTCAGCTCCACGTAGGGACGCGCGTTGGGCTCTACGTTGGGACGCGCATTGGGCTCTACGTCGGGACGTGCGTTGGGCTCTACGTCGGGACGTGCGTTGGGCTCTACGTCTGTAGTTAGCTAACTTTCAGCTCTACGTCGGGACGTGCGTTGGGCGCTACGTCGGGACGTGCGTTGGGCTCTACGTTGGGATTTAGCTTACTTTCAGCTATACGTCGGGACGTGCGTTGGTCTCTACGTCGGGACGTGCGTTGGGCACTACGTCGGGACGTGCGCTGGGCTCTACGTCGGGATTTAGCTTACTTTCAGTTCCACGTCGGGACGTGCGTTGGGCAGTACGTCGGGACGTGCGTTGGGCTCTGTGTCGGGACGCGCGTTCGGCTCTACGTCGGGACGCGTGTTGGGCTCTACGTCGGGACGCGCGTTGGGCTCTACGTCTGTAGTTAGCTAACTTTTAGCTCTACGTCGGGACGCGCGTTGGGCTCTACGTCTGTAGTTAGCTAACTTTCAGCTCTACGTCGGGACGCGCGTTGGGCTCTACGTCTATAGTTAGCTAACTTTCAGCTCTACGTCGGGACGCGCGTTGGGCTCTACGTCAGGCCGTGCATTGGGCTCTACGTCGGGATTTAGCATACTTTCATCTCTACGTCGGGACGTGCGTTGGGCTCTACGTCGGGACGTGCGTTGGGCTCTATGTCGGGCCGTGCGTTGGCCTCTACGTCGGGATTTAGCTTACTTTCAGCTCCACGTCGGGACGTGCGTTGGGCTCTACGTCGGGACGCGCGTTTGGCTCTACGTCGGGACGTGCGTTGGGCTATACGTCGGGACGTGCGTTGGGCTCTACGTCGGGATTTAGCTTACTTTCAGCTCTACGTCGGGACGTGCGTTGGCCTCTACGTCGGGACGTGCGTTGGCCTCTACGTCGGGATTTAACTTACTTTCAGCTCTACGTCGGGACGTGCGTTGGCCTCTACGTCGGGACGTGCGTTGGCCTCTACGTCGGGACGTGCGTTGGCCTCTACGTCGGGATTTAGCTTACTTTCAGCTCTACGTCGGGACGTGCATTGGGCGCTACGTCGGGACGTGCGTTGGGCGCTACGTCGGGACGTGCGTTGGGCGGTACTTCGGGATGTGCGTTGGGCGCTACGTCGGGATTTAGCTTACTTTCAGCTCTACGTCGGGACGTGTGTTGGCCTCTACGTCGGGACGTGCGTTGGCCTATAGGTCGGGATTTAGCTTACTTTCAGCTCTACGTCGGGACGTGCGTTGGCCTCTACGTCGGGACGTGCGTTGGCCTCTACGTCGGGATTTAGCTTACTTTCAGCTCTACGTCGGGACGTGCGTTGGGCTCTACGTCGGGATTTAGCTTACTTTCAGCTCTACGTCGGGACGTGCGTTGGGCTCTACGTCGGGACGTGCGTTGGGCTCTACGTCGGGACGAGCCTTGGGCTCTACGTCTGTAGTTAGCTAACTTTCAGCTCTACGTCGGGACGTGCATTGGGCTCTACGTCGGGACGTACGTTGGGCTCTACGTCGGTACACGCGTTGGGCTCTAGGTCGGGACGCGCGTTGGGCTCTACGTCTGTAGTTAGCTAACTTTCAGCTCTACGTCGGGACGTGCGTTGGGCTCTACGTCGGGACGTGAGTTGGGCTCTACGTCGGGACGTGCGTTGGGCTCTACGTCGGGATTTAGCTTCCTTTCAGCTCTACGTCGGGATGTGCGTTGGCCTCTACGTCGGCATTTAGCTTACTTTCAGCTCTACGTCGGGACGTGCGTTGGGCTCTACGTCGGGACGTGCGTTGGGCTCTACGTCGGGACGTGCGTTGGGTTCTACGTCGGGACGTGCGTTGGGCTCTACGTCTGTAGTTAGCTAACTTTCAGCTCTACGTCGGGACGTGCGTTGGGCGCTATGTCGGGACGTGCGTTGGGCTCTACGTCGGGATTTAGCTTACTTTCAGCTCTACGTCGGGACGTGCGTTGGGCTCTACGTCGGGACGTGCATTGGGCTCTACGTCTGTAGTTAGGTAACTTTCAGCTCTACGTCGGGACGTGCGTTGGACGCTACGTCGGGACGTGCGTTGGGCTCTACGTCGGGACGTGCGTTGGGCTCTACGTCGGGATTTAGCTTACTTTCATCTCTACGTCGAGACGTGCGTTGGCCTCTACGTCGGGACGTGCGTTGGCCTCTACATCGGGACGTGTGTTGGGCTCTACATCGGGACGTGCGTTGGGCTCTACGTCTGTAGTTAGCTAACTTTCAGCTCTACGTCGGGACGTGCGTTGGGCTCTACGTCGGGACGTGCGTTGGGCTCTACGTCGGGACGTGCGTTGGGTTTTACGTCGGGACGTGCGTTGAGCTCTACGTTGGGATTTAGCTTACTTTCAGCTCTACGTCGGGACGTGCGTTAGGCTCTACGTCGGGACGTGCGTTGGGCTCTACGTCGGGACGTGCGTTGGGCTCTACTTCGGGATTTAGCTTACATTCAGGTCTACGTCGGGACGTGCGTTGGGCTCTACGTCGGGACGTGCGTTGGGCTCTACATCTGTAGTTAGCTAACTTTCAGCTCTACATCGGGACGTGCGTTGGGCGCTACGTCGGGACGTGCGTTAGGCTCTACGTCGGGACGTGCGTTGGCCTCTACGTCGGGATTTAGCTTACTTTCAGCTCTAGTCGGGACGTGCATTGGGCTCTACGTCGGGACGTGCGTTGGGCGCTACGTCGGAACGTGCTTTGGGCTCTACGTCGGGACGTGCGTTGGCCTCTACGTCGGGATTTAGCTTACTTTCAGCTCTACGTCGGGACATGCATTGGGCGCTACGTCGGGACGTGCGTTGGGCGCTACGTCGGGACGTGCGTTGGGCGGTACTTCGGGATGTGCGTTGGGCGCTTCGTCGGGATTTAGCTTACTTTCAGCTCTACGTCGGGACGTGCGTTGGGCTCTAGGTAGGGACATGCGTTGGGCTCTACGTCGGGACGTGCGTTGGGCTCTACGTCGGGATTTAGCTTACTTTCAGCTCTACGTCGGGACGTGCGTTGGCCTCTACGTCGGGACGTGCGTTGGGCTCTACGTCGGGATTTAGCATACTTTCAGCTCTACGTCGGGACGTGCGTTGGGCTCTACGTCGGGACGTGCGTTGGCCTCTACGTCGGGATTTAGCTTACTTTCAGGTCTACGTCGGGACGTGCGTTGGGCTCTACGTCGGGACGTGCGTTGGCCTCTACGTCGGGATTTAGCTTACTTTCAGCTCTACGTCGGGACGTGCTTTGGGCTCTACGTCGGGATTTAGCTTACTTTCAGCTCTACGTCGGGACGTGCGTTGGGCTCTACGTCGGGACGTGAGTTGGGCTCTACGTCGGGACGTGCGTTGGGCTCTACGTCGGGATTTAGCTTCCTTTCAGCTCTACGTCGGGACGTGCGTTGGCATCTACGTCGGCATTTAGCTTACTTTCAGCTGTACGTCGGGACGTGCGTTGGGCTCTACTTCGGGACGTGCGTTGGGCTCTACGTCGGGACGTGCGTTGGGCTCTACGTCGGGATTTAGCTTACTTTCAGCTCTACTTCGGGACGTGCGTTGGGCTGTACGTCGGGACGTGCGTTGGGCTCTACGTCGGGACGTGCGTTGGGCTCTACGTCTGTAGTTAGCTAACTTTCAGCTCTACGTCGGGACGTGCATTGGGCTCTATGTCGGGACGTGCGTTGGGCTCTACGTCGGGACGTGCGTTGGGCTCTACGTCGGGATTTAGCTTACTTTCAGCTCTACGTTGGGATGTGCGTTGGGCTCTACGTCGGGACGTGCGTTGGGCTCTACGTTGGGACGTGCGTTGGGCTCTGCGTCTGTAGTTAGCTAACTTTCTGCTCTACGTCGGGATGTGCGTTGGGCTCTACGTCTGTAGTTAGCTAACTTTAAGCTCTACGTCGGGACGTGCATTGGGCGCTACGTCGGGACGTGCGTTGGGCTCTACGTCGGGACGTGCGTTGGGCTCTACGTCGGGATTTAGCTTACTTTCAGCTCTACGTCGGGACGTGCGTTGGCCTCTACGTCGGGACGTGCGTTGGCCTCTACGTCGGGATTTAGCTTACTTTCAGCTCTACGTCGGGACGTGCATTGGGCGCTACGTCAGGACGTGCGTTGGGCGCTACGTCGGGACGTGCGTTGGGCGGTACTTCGGGATGTGCGTTGGGCGCTACGTCGGGATTTAGCTTACTTTCAGCTCTACGTCGGGACGTGCCTTGGGCTCTAGGTCGGGACGTGCGTTCGGCTCTACGTCCGGACGTGCGTTGGGCTCTACGTCGGGATTTAGCTTACTTTCAGCTCTACGTCGGGACGTGCGTTGCCCTCTACGTCGGGACGTGCGTTGGCCTCTACGTCGGGATTTAGCTTACTTTCAGCTCTACGTCGGGACGTGCGTTGGCCTCTACGTCGGGACGTGCGTTGGCCTCTACGTCGGGATTTAGCTTACTTTCAGCTCTACGTCGGGACGTGCGTTGGGCTCTACGTCGGGATTTAGCTTACTTTCAGCTCTACGTCGGGACGTGCGTTGGGCTCTACGTCGGGACGTGCGTTGGGCTCTACGTCGGGACGAGCCTTGGGCTCTACGTCTGTAGTTAGCTAACTTTCAGCTCTACGTCGGGACGTGCGTTGGGCTCTACGTCGGGACGTGCGTTGGGCTCTACGTCGGGACGTGCGTTGGGCTCTACGTCGGGACGTGCGTTGGGCTCTACGTCTGTAGTTAGCTAACTTTCAGCTCTACGTCGGGACGTGCGTTGGGCTCTACGTCGGGACGTGAGTTGGGCTCTACGTCGGGACGTGCGTTGGGCTCTACGTCGGGATTTAGCTTCCTTTCAGCTCTACGTCGGGACGTGCGTTGGGCTCTACGTCGGGATTTAGCTTACTTTCAGCTCTACGTCGGGACGTGCGTTGGCCTCTACGTCGGGACGTGCGTTGGGCTCTACGTCGGGACGTGCGTTGGGCTCTACGTCGGGACGTGCGTTGGGTTCTACGTCGGGACGTGCGTTGGGCTCTACGTCTGTAGTTAGCTAACTTTCTGCTCTACGTCGGGACGTGCGTTGGGCTCTACGTCTGTAGTTAGCTAACTTTCAGCTCTACGTCGGGACGTGCGTTGGGCGCTATGTCGGGACGTGCGTTGGGCTCTACGTCGGGACGTGCGTTGGGCTCTACGTCGGGATTTAGCTTACTTTCAGCTCTATGTCGGGACGTGCGTTGGGCTCTACGTCGGGACGTGCGTTGGGCTCTACGTCTGTAGTTAGCTAACTTTCTGCTCTACGTCGGGACGTGCGTTGGGCTCTACGTCTGTAGTTAGGTAACTTTCAGCTCTACGTCGGGACGTGCGTTGGACGCTACGTCGGGACGTGCGTTGGGCTCTACGTCGGGACGTGCGTTGGGCTCTACGTCGGGACGTGCGTTGGGCTCTACGTCGGGATTTAGCTTACTTTCATCTCTACGTCGAGACGTGCGTTGGCCTCTACGTCGGGACGTGCGTTGGCCTCTACATCGGGACGTGCGTTGGGCTCTACATCGGGACGTGCGTTGGGCTCTGCATCGGGATTTAGCTTACTTTCAGCTCTACGTCGGGACGTACGTTGGGCTCTACGTCGGTACACGCGTTGGGCTCTACGTCGGGACGCGCGTTGGGCTCTACGTCTGTAGTTAGCTAACTTGCAGCTCTACGTCGGGACGTGCGTTGGGCTCTACGTCGGGGCGTGCGTTGGGCTCTACGTCGGGACGTGCGTTGGGCTCTACGTCGGGATTTAGCTTACTTTCAGCTCTACGTCGGGACGTGCGTTGGGCTCTACGTCGTGACGTGCGTTGGGCTCTACGTCTGTAGTTAGCTAACTTTCAGCTCTACGTCGGGACGCGCGTTGGGCTCTTCGTCTGTAGTTAGCTAACTTTCAGCTCTACATCGGGACGTGCGTTGGGCTCTACGTCGGGACGTGCTTTGGGCTCTACGTCGGGACGTGCGTTGGGTTCTACGTCGGGACGTGCGTTGAGCTCTACGTCGGGATTTAGCTTACTTTCAGCTCTACGTCGGGACGTGCGTTAGGCTCTACGTCGGGACGTGCGTTGGGCTCTACGACGGGACGTGCGTTGGGCTCTACGTCGGGATTTATCTTACATTCAGGTCTACGTCGGGACGTGCGTTGGGCTCTACGTCGGGACGTGCGTTGGGCTCTACATCTGTAGTTAGCTAACTTTCAGATCTATATCGGGACGTGCGTTGGGCGCTACGTCGGGACGTGCGTTAGGCTCTACGTCGGGACGTGCGTTGGCCTCTACGTCGGGATTTAGCTTACTTTCAGCTCTACGTCGGGACGTGCCTTGGGCTCTAGGTCGGGACGTGCGTTCGGCTCTACGTCGGGACGTGCGTTGGGCTCTACGTCGGGACGTGCGTTGGCCTCTACGTCGGGATTTAGCTTACTTTCAGCTCTACGTCGGGACGTGCGTTAGGCTCTACGTCGGGACGTGCGTTGGGCTCTACGACGGGACGTGCGTTGGGCTCTACGTCGGGATTTATCTTACATTCAGGTCTACGTCGGGACGTGCGTTGGGCTCTACGTCGGGACGTGCGTTGGGCTCTACATCTGTAGTTAGCTAACTTTCAGCTCTATATCGGGACGTGCGTTGGGCGCTACGTCGGGACGTGCGTTAGGCTCTACGTCGGGACGTGCTTTGGCCTCTACGTCGGGATTTAGCTTACTTTCAGCTCTACGTCGGGACGTGCCTTGGGCTCTAGGTCGGGACGTGCGTTCGGCTCTACGTCGGGACGTGCGTTGGGCTCTACGTCGGGATTTAGCTTACTTTCAGCTCTACGTCGGGACGTGCGTTGCCCTCTACGTCGGGACGTGCGTTGGCCTCTACGTCGGGATTTAGCTTACTTTCAGCTCTACGTCGGGACGTGCATTGGCCTCTACGTCGGGACGTGCGTTGGCCTCTACGTCGGGATTTAGCTTACTTTCAGCTCTACGTCGGGACGTGCGTTGGGCTCTACGTCGGGATTTAGCTTACTTTCAGCTCTACGTCGGGACGTGCGTTGGGCTCTACGTCGGGACGTGCGTTGGGCTCTACGTCGGGACGAGCCTTGGGCTCTACGTCTGTAGTTAGCTAACTTTCATCTCTACGTCGGGACGTCCGTTGGGCTCTACGTCGGGACGTGCGTTGGGCTCTACGTCGGGACGTGCGTTGGGCTCTACGTCTGTAGTTAGCTAACTTTCAGCTCTACGTCGGGACGTGCGTTGGGCTCTACGTCGGGACGTGAGTTGGGCTCTACGTCGGGACGTGCGTTGGGCTCTACGTCGGGATTTAGCTTCCTTTCAGCTCTACGTCGGGACGTGCGTTGGGCTCTACGTCGGGATTTAGCTTACTTTCAGCTCTACGTCGGGACGTGCGTTGGCCTCTACGTCGGGACGTGCGTTGGGCTCTACGTCGGGACGTGCGTTGGGCTCTACGTCGGGACGTGCGTTGGGTTCTACGTCGGGACGTGCATTGGGCTCTACGTCTGTAGTTAGCTAACTTTCTGCTCTACGTCGGGACGTGCGTTGGGCTCTACGTCTGTAGTTAGCTAACTTTCAGCTCTACGTCGGGACGTGCGTTGGGCGCTATGTCGGGACGTGCGTTGGGCTCTACGTCGGGACGTGCGTTGGGCTCTACGTCGGGATTTAGCTTACTTTCAGCTCTATGTCGGGACGTGCGTTGGGCTCTACGTCGGGACGTGCGTTGGGCTCTACGTCTGTAGTTAGCTAACTTTCTGCTCTACGTCGGGACGTGCGTTGGGCTCTACGTCTGTAGTTAGTTAACTTTCAGCTCTACGTCGGGACGTGCGTTGGACGCTACGTCGGGACGTGCGTTGGGCTCTACGTCGGGACGTGCGTTGGGCTCTACGTCGGGACGTGCGTTGGGCTCTACGTCGGGATTTAGCTTACTTTCATCTCTACGTCGAGACGTGCGTTGGCCTCTACGTCGGGACGTGCGTTGGCCTCTACATCGGGACGTGCGTTGGGCTCTACATCGGGACGTGCGTTGGGCTCTACATCGGGATTTAGCTTACTTTCAGCTCTACGTCGGGACGTACGTTGGGCTCTACGTCGGTACACGCGTTGGGCTCTACGTCGGGACGCGCGTTGGGCTCTACGTCTGTAGTTAGCTAACTTTCAGCTCTACGTCGGGACGTGCGTTGGGCTCTACGTCGGGGCGTGCGTTGGGCTCTACGTCGGGACGTGCGTTGGGCTCTACGTCGGGATTTAGCTTACTTTCAGCTCTACGTCGGGACGTGCGTTGGGCTCTGCGTCGTGACGTGCGTTGGGCTCTACGTCTGTAGTTAGCTAACTTTCAGCTCTACGTCGGGACGCGCGTTGGGCTCTTCGTCTGTAGTTAGCTAACTTTCAGCTCTACATCGGGACGTGCGTTGGGCTCTACGTCGGGACGTGCTTTGGGCTCTACGTCGGGACGTGCGTTGGGTTCTACGTCGGGACGTGCGTTGAGCTCTACGTCGGGATTTAGCTTACTTTCAGCTCTACGTCGGGACGTGCGTTAGGCTCTACGTCGGGACGTGCGTTGGGCTCTACGACGGGACGTGCGTTGGGCTCTACGTCGGGATTTATCTTACATTCAGGTCTACGTCGGGACGTGCGTTGGGCTCTACGTCGGGACGTGCGTTGGGCTCTACATCTGTAGTTAGCTAACTTTCAGCTCTATATCGGGACGTGCGTTGGGCGCTACGTCGGGACGTGCGTTAGGCTCTACGTCGGGACGTGCGTTGGCCTCTACGTCGGGATTTAGCTTACTTTCAGCTCTACGTCGGGACGTGCATTGGGCTCTACGTCGGGACGTGCGTTGGGCGCTACGTTGGGACGTGCGTTGGGCTCTACGTCGGGACGTGCGTTGGCCTCTACGTCGGGATTTAGCTTACTTTCAGCTCTACGTCGGGACGTGCATTGGGCGCTACGTCGGGACGTGCGTTGGGCGCTACGTCGGGACGTGCGTTGGGCGGTACTTCGGGATGTGCGTTGGGCGCTACGTCGGGATTTAGCTTACTTTCAGCTCTACGTCGGGACGTGCGTTGGGCTCTAGGTAGGGACGTGCGTTGGCCTCTACGTCGGGATTTAGCTTACTTTCAGCTCTACTTCGGGACGTGCGTTGGCCTCTACGTCGGGACGTGCGTTGGGCTCTACGTCGGGATTTAGCTTACTTTCAGCTCTACGTTGGGACGTGCTTTGAGCTCTACGTCGGGATTTAGCTTACTTTCAGCTCTACGTCGGGACGTGCGTTGGGCTCTACGTCGGGACGTGAGTTGGGCTCTACGTCGGGACGTGCGTTGGGCTCTACGTCGGGATTTAGCTTCCTTTCAGCTCTACGTCGGGACGTGCGTTGGCCTCTACGTCGGCATTTAGCTTACTTTCAGCTCTACGTCGGGACGTGCGTTGGGCTCTACGTCGGGACGTGCGTTGGGCTCTACGTCGGGACGTGCGTTGGGTTCTACGTCGGGACGTGCGTTGGGCTCTACGTCTGTAATTAGCTAACTTTCTGCTCTACGTCGGGACGTGCGTTGGGCTCTACGTCTGTAGTTAGCTAACTTTCAGCTCTACGTCGGGACGTGCGTTGGGCGCTATGTCAGGACGTGCGTTGGGCTCTACGTCGGGACGTGCGTTGGGCTCTACGTCGGGATTTAGCTTACTTTCAGCTCTACGTCGGGACGTGCGTTGGCCTCTACGTCGGGACGTGCGTTGGGCTCTACGTCTGTAGTTAGCTAACTTTCTGCTCTACGTCGGGACGTGCGTTGGGCTCTACGTCTGTAGTTAGGTAACTTTCAGCTCTACGTTGGGATGTGCGTTGGACGCTACGTCGGGACGTGCGTTGGGCTCTACGTCGGGACGTGCGTTGGGCTCTACGTCGGGATTTAGCTTACTTTCATCTCTACGTCGAGACGTGCGTTGGCCTCTACGTCGGGACGTGCGTTGGCCTCTACATCGGGACGTGCGTTGGGCTCTACATCCGGACGTGCGTTGGGCTCTACGTCGGGATTTAGCTTACTTTCAGCTCTACGTCGGGACGTGCGTTGGGCTCTACGTCGGTACACTCGTTGGGCTCTACGTCGGGACGCGCGTTGGGCTCTACGTCTGTAGTTAGCTAACTTTCAGCTCTACGTCGGGACGTGCGTTGGGCGCTATGTCGGGACGTGTGTTGGGCTCTACGTCGGGACGTGCGTTGGGCTCTACGTCGGGATTTAGCTTACTTTCAGCTCTACGTCGGGACGTGCGTTGGGCTCTACGTCGGGACGTGCGTTGGGCTCTACGTCTGTAGTTAGCTAACTTTCAGCTCTACGTCGGGACGCGCGTTGGCCTCTTCGTCTGTAGTTAGCTAACTTTCAGCTCTACGTCGGGACGTGCGTTGGGCTCTACGTCGGGACGTGCGTTGGGCTCTACGTCGGGACGTGCGTTGGGTTCTACGTCGGGACGTGCGTTGAGCTCTACGTCGGGATTTAGCTTGCTTTCAGCTCTACGTCGGGACGTGCGTTAGGCTCTACCTCGGGACGTGCGTTGGGCTCTACGTCGGGACGTGCGTTGGGCTCTACGTCGGGATTTAGCTTACATTCAGGTCTACGTCGGGACGTGCGTTGGGCTCTACGTCGGGACGTGCATTGGGCGCTACGTCGGGACGTGCGTTGGGCGCTACGTCGGGACGTGCGTTGGGCGGTACTTCGGGATGTGCGTTGGGCGCTACGTCGGGATTTAGCTTACTTTCAGCTCTACGTCGGGACGTGCGTTGGGCTCTACGTCGGGACGTGCGTTGGGCTCTACGTCGGGACGTGCGTTGGGCTCTTCGTCTGTAGTTAGCTAACTTTCAGCTCTACGTCGGGACGTGCGTTGGCCTCTACGTCGGGACGTGCGTTGGCCTCTACGTCGGGATTTAGCTTACTTTCAGCTCTACCTCGGGACGTGCGTTGGCCTCTACGTCGGGACGTGCGTTGGCCTCTGCGTCGGGATTTAGCTTACTTTCAGCTCTACGTCGGGACGTGCGTTGGGCTCTACGTCGGGATTTAGCTTACTTTCAGCTCTACGTCGGGACGTGCGTTGGGCTCTACGTCGGGACGTGCGTTGGGGTCTACGTCGGGACGTGCGTTGGGCTCTACATCTGTAGTTAGCTAACTTTCAGCTCTACGTCGGGACGTGCGTTGGCCTCTACGTCGGGATTTAGCTTACTTTCAGCTCTACGTCGGGACGTGCATTGGGCTCTACGTCGGGACGTGCGTTGGGCGCTACGTTGGGACGTGCGTTGGGCTCTACGTCGGGACGTGCGTTGGTCTCTACGTCGGGATTTAGCTTACTTTCAGCTCTACGTCGGGACGTGCATTGGGCGCTACGTCAGGACGTGCGTTAGGCTCTACGTCGGGACGTGCGTTGGGCTCTACGTCGGGATTTAGCTTCCTTTCAGCTCTACGTCGGGACGTGCGTTGGCCTCTACGTCGGCATTTAGCTTACTTTCAGCTCTACGTCGGGACGTGCGTTGGGCACTACGTCGGGACGTGCGTTGGGCTCTACGTCGGGACGTGCGTTGGGCTCTACGTCTGTAGTTAGCTAACTTTCTGCTCTACGTCGGGACATGCGTTGGGCTCTACGTCTGTATTTAGCTAACTTTCAGCTCTACGTCGGGACGTGCGTTGGGCTCTACGTCGGGACGTGCGTTGGGCTCTAGGTAGGGACATGCGTTGGGCTCTACGTCGGGATTTAGCTTACTTTCAGCTCTACGTCGAGACGTGCGTTGGCCTCTATGTCGGGACGTGCGTTGGCCTCTACATCGGGACGTGCGTTGGCCTCTACGTCGGGAAGTACGTTGGCCTCTACGTCGGGATTTCGCTTACTTTCAGCTCTACTTCGGGACGTGCGTTGGGCTCTACGTCGGGACGTGCGTTGAGCTCTACGTCGAGACACGCGTTGGGCTCTACGTCGGGACGCGCGTTGGGCTCTACGTCTGTAGTTAGCTAACTTTCAGCTCTACGTCGGGACGTGCGTTGGGCTCTTCGTCTGTAGTTAGCTAACTTTCAGCTCTACGTCGGGACGTGCGTTGGGCTCTACGTCGGGACGTGCGTTGGGCTCTATGTCGGGATTTAGCTTACTTTCAGCTCTACGTCGGGACGTGCGTTGGGCTCTACGTCGGGACGTGCGTTGGACTCTACGTCGGGACGTGCTTTGGGCTCTAAGTCGGGATTTAGCTTACAGGTCTACGTCGGGACGTGCGTTGGGCTCTACGTCGGGACGTGCGTTGGGCTCTACGTCGGGACGTGCGTTGGGCGTTACGTCGGGACGTGCGTTGGGCTCTACGTCGGGACGTGCGTTGGGCTCTACGTCTGTAGTTAGCTAACTTTCAGCTCTACGTCGGGACGTGCGTTGGGCTCTACGTCGGGACGTGCGTTGGGCTCTACGTCGGGATTTAGCTTACTTTCAGCTCTACGTCGGGACGTGCGTTGGGCTGTACGTCGGGACGTGCGTTGGGCTCTACGTCAGGACGTGCGTTGGGCTCTACGTCTGTAGTTAGCTAACTTTCAGCTCTACGTCGGGACGTGCATTGGGCTCTATGTCGGGACGTGCGTTGGGCTCTACGTCGGGACGTGCGTTGGGCTCTACGTCGCGATTTAGCTTACTTTCAGCTCTACGTCGGGACGTGCGTTGGGCTCTACGTTGGGACGTGCGTTGGGCTCTGCGTCTGTAGTTAGCTTACTTTCAGCTCTACGTCGGGACGTGCGTTGGGCTCTACGTCGGGACGTGCGTTGGGTTCTACGTCGGGACGTGCGTTGGGCTCTACGTCTGTAGTTAGCTAACTTTCAGCTCTACGTCGGGACGTGCGTTGGGCGCTATGTCGGGACGTGCCTTGGGCTCTACGTCGGGACGTGCATTGGGCTCTACGTCGGGATTTAGCTTACTTTCAGCTCTACGTCGGGACGTGCGTTGGGCTCTACGTCGGGACGTGCGTTGGGCTCTACGTCGGGACGTGCATTGGGCTCTACGTCTGTAGTTAGCTAACTTTCAGCTCTACGTCGGGACGCGCGTTGGGCTCTTCGTCTGTAGTTAGCTAACTTTCAGCTCTACGTCGGGACGTGCGTTGGGCTCTACGTCGGGACGTGCGTTGGGCTCTACATCTGTAGTTAGCTAACTTTCAGCTCTACATCGGGACGTGCGTTGGGCGCTACGTCGGGACGTGCGTTAGGCTCTACGTCGGGACGTGCGTTGGCCTCTACGTCGGGATTTAGCTTACTTTCAGCTCTACGTCGGGACGTGCATTGGGCTCTACGTCGGGACGTGCGTTGGGCGCTACGTCAGGACGTGCGTTGGGCTCTACGTCGGGACGTGCGTTGGCCTCTACGTCGGGATTTAGCTTACTTTCAGCTCTACGTCGGGACGTGCATTGGGCGCTACGTCAGGACGTGCGTTGGGCGCTACGTCGGGACGTGCGTTGGGCGGTACTTCGGGATGTGCGTTGGGCGCTACGTCGGGATTTAGCTTACTTTCAGCTCTACGTCGGGACGTGCATTGGGCGCTACGTCAGGACGTGCGTTGGGCTCTAGGTAGGGACATGCGTTGGGCTCTACGTCGGGACGTGCGTTGGGCTCTACGTCGGGATTTAGCTTACTTTCAGCTCTACGTCGGGACGTGCGTTGGCCTCTACGTCGGGATTTAGCTTACTTTCAGCTCTACGTCGGGACGTGCATTGGGCTCTACGTCGGGACGTGCGTTGGGCGCTACGTTGGGACGTGCGTTGGGCTCTACGTCGGGACGTGCGTTGGCCTCTACGTCGGGATTTAGCTTACTTTCAGCTCTACGTCGGGACGTGCATTGGGCGCTACGTCAGGACGTGCGTTGGGCGCTACGTCGGGACGTGCGTTGGGCGGTACTTCGGGATGTGCGTTGGGCGCTACGTCGGGACTTAGCTTACTTTCAGCTCTACGTCGGGACGTGCATTGGGCGCTACGTCAGGACGTGCGTTGGGCTCTAGGTAGGGACATGCGTTGGGCTCTACGTCGGGACGTGCGTTGGGCTCTACGTCGGGATTTAGCTTACTTTCAGCTCTACGTCGGGACGTGCGTTGGCCTCTACGTCGGGATTTAGCTTACTTTCAGCTCTACTTCGGGACGTGCGTTGGCCTCTACGTCGGGACGTGCGTTGGCCTCTGCGTCGGGATTTAGCTTACTTCAGCTCTACGTCGGGACGTGCGTTGGGCTCTACGTCGGGATTTAGCTTACTTTCAGCTCTACGTCGGGACGTGCGTTGGGCTCTACGTCGGGACGTGCGTTGGGCTCTACGTCTGTAGTTAGCTAACTTTCAGCTCTACGTCGGGACGTGCGTTGGGCTCTACGTCGGGACGCGTGTTGGGCTCTACGTCGGGACGTGCGTTGGGCTCTACGTCTGTAGTTAGCTAACTTTCAGCTCTACTTCGGGACGTGCGTTGGGCTCTACGTCGGGACGTGAGTTGGGCTCTACGTCGGGACGTGCGTTGGGCTCTACGTCGGGATTTAGCTTCCTTTCAGCTCTACGTCGGGACGTGCGTTGGCCTCTACGTCGGCATTTAGCTTACTTTCAGCTCTACGTCGGGACGTTCGTTGGGCTCTACGTCGGGACGTGCGTTGGGCTCTACGTCGGGACGTGTGTTGGGCTCTACATCAGGATTTAGCTTAATTTCAGCTCTACGTCGGGACGTGTGTCGGGCTCTACGTCGGGATGTGTGTTGGGCTCTACGTCTGTAGTTAGCTAACTTTCAGCTCTACGTCGGGACTTGTGTTGGGCTCTACGTCGGGATATGTGTTGGGCTCTACATCAGGATTTATCTTACTTGCAGCTCTACGGGGGATGTGTGTTGGGCTCTACATCAGGATTTAGCTTATTTCAGCTCTACGTCGGGATGTCTGTTGGGCTCTACGTCGGGACGTGTGTTGGGCTCTACGTCGGGACGTGTGTTGGGCTCTACGTCGGGACGTGTGTTGGGGTCTACATCAGGATTTAGCTTACTTTCAGCTCTACGTCGGGACGTGTGTTGGGCTGTACGTCGGGACGTGTGTTGGGCTCTACGTCGGGACGTGTGTTGGGCTCTACGTCTGTAGTTACCTAACTTTCAGTTCCACGTCGGGACGTGTGTTGGGCTCTACATCAGGATTTATCTTACTTTCAGCTCTACGTCGGGACGTGTGTTGGGCTCTATGTCGGGATTTCTGTTGGGCTCTACATCAGGATTTAACTTACTTGCAGCTCTACGTGGGGACGTGTGTTGGGCTCTACATCAGGATTTAGCTTACTTTCAGCTCTCCGTCGGGACGTGTATTGGGCTCTACGTCGGGACGTGTGTTGGGCTCTACATCAGGATTTAGTTTACTTTCAGCTCTACGTCGGGACGTGTGTTGGGCTCTCCGTCGGGACGTGTGTTGGGCTCTACGTCGGGACGTGTGTTGGGCTCTACATCAGGATTTAGCTTACTTTCTGCTCTACGTAGGGACGTGTGTTGGGCTCTACGTCGGGATGTTTGTTGGGCTCTACATCAGGATTTAGCTTACTTGCAGCTCTACGTGGGGACGTGTGTTGGGCTCTACCTCAGGATTTAGCTTACTTTCAGCTCTACGTAGGGACGTGTGTTGGGCTCTACGTCGGGATGTGTGTTGGGCTCTACCTCAGGATTTAGCTTACTTTCAGCTCTACGTAGGGACGTGTGTTGGGCTCTACGTCGGGACGTGTGTTGGACTCTACGTCGGGACGTGTGTTGGGATCTACGTCGGGATGTGTGTTGGGCTCTACGTCGGGATGTCTGTTGGGCTCTACGTCGGGACGTGTGTTGGGCTCTACATCAGGATGTAGCTTACTTTCAGCTCTACGTCGGGACGTGTGTTGGGCTCTACGTCGGGACCTGTGTTGGGCTCTACGTCGGGACGTGTGTTGGGCTCTACGTCGGGACGTCTGTTGGGCTCTACGTCGGGACGTCTGTTGGGCTCTACGACGGGACGTCTGTTGGGCTCTATGTCGGGACGTCTGTTGAGCTATACGTCGGGACATGTGTTGGGCTCTACATCTATAGTTAGCTAACTTTCAGCTCTACATCGGGACGTGTGTGGGGCTCTGCATCAGGACATCTGTTGGGCTCTACGTCGGGACGTGTGTTGGGCTCTACATCTGTAGTTAGCTAACTTTCAGCTCTACGTCGGGACGTGTGTTGGGCTCTACGGTGGGACGTGTGTTGGGCTCTACGTCGGGACGTCTGTTGGGCTCTACGTCGGGACGTCTGTTGGACTCTGTGTCGGGACGTCTGTTGAGTTATACGTCGGGACATATGTTGGGCTGTACATCTGTAGTTAGCTAACTATCAGCTCTACGTCTGGACGTGTGTGGGGCTCTACGTCGGGACATCTGTTGGGCTCTACGTCGGGACGTGTGTTGGGCTCTATGTCTGTATTTACCTAACTTTCAGCTCTACATTGGCTCTTGTGTTGGGCTCTACGTCGGGACGTGTGTTGGGCTCTACGTCGGGATGTGTGTTGGGCTCTACGTCTGTACTTAGCTAACTTTCAGCTCTACGTCGGGAACTGTGTTGGGCTCTACGTCGGAAAGTGTGTTGGGCTCTCCGTCGGGACGTCTGTTGGGCTCTACGTCGGGACGTGTGTTGGGCTCTACATCAGGATTTATCTTACTTTCAGCTCTACGTCGGGACGTGTGTTGGGCTCTATGTCGGGATTTCTGTTGGGCTCTACATCAGGATTTAACTTACTTGCAGTTCTACGTGGGGACGTGTGTTGGGCTCTACATCAGGATTTAGCTTACTTTCAGCTCTCCATCGGGACGTGTGTTTGGCTCTAGGTCGGGACGTGTGTTGGGCTCTACATCAGGATTTAGCTTAATTTCAGCTCTACTTCGGGACGTGTGTTGGGCTCTACGTCGGGATGCGTGTTGGGCTCTACATGAGGATTTAGATTACTTTCAGCTCTACGTCGGGACGTGTGTTGGGCTCTACATCGGGACGTGTGTTGGGCTCTACATCTGTAGTTATCTAACTTTCAGCTCCACGTCAGGACGTGTGTTGGGCTCTACGTCGGGACGTGTGTTGGGCTCTACATTTGTAGTTAGCTAACTTCCAGCTCTACGTCGGGACGTTTATTGGGCTCTACGTCGGGACGTGTGTTGGGCTCTACATCAGGATTTAGGTTACTTTCAGCTCTACGTCGGGATGTGTGTTGGGCTCTACGTCGGGACGTCTGTTGGGCTCTACATCAGGATTTAGCTTAATTTCAGCTCTACGTCAGGACGTGTGTTGGGCTCTACGTCGGGACGTGTGTTGGGCTCTACATCAGGATTTAGCTTACTTTCAGCTCTACGTCGGGACGTGTGTTGGGCTCTACGTCGGGATGTGTGTTGGGCTCTACATCAGGATTTAGCTTACTTGCAGCTCTACGGGGGGACGTGTGTTTGGCTCTACATCAGGATTTGGCTTACTTTCAGCTCTATGTCGGGACGTCTGTTGGGCTCTACGTCGGGACGTGTGTTGGGCTCTACGTCGGGACGTGTGTTGGGGTCTACATCAGGATTTAGCTTACTTTCAGCTCTACGTCGGGACGTGTGTTGGGCTGTACTTCGGGACGTGTGTTGGGCTCTACGTCGGGACGTGTGTTGGGCTCTACGACTGTAGTTGGCTAACTTTCAGCTGTACGTCGGGACGTGTGTTGGGCTCTACGTCGGGACGTGTGTTGGGCTCTACGTCTGTAGTTATCTAACTTTCAGCTCCACGTCGGGACGTGTGTTGGGCTCTACGTCGGGACGTGTGTTGGGCTCTAACTCTGTAGTTATCTAACTTTCAGCTCCACGTCAGGACATGTGTTGGGCTCTACATCGGGACGTGTCTTGGGCTCTACATCTGTAGTTAGCTAACTTTCAGCTCTACGTTCGGACGTCTGTTGGGCTCTACGTCGGGACGTGTGTTGGGCTCTACGTCGGGACGTGTGTTGGGCTCTATGTCTGTAGTTAGCTAAATTTCAGCTGTACGTCGGGACGTGTGTTGGGCTCTACGTCGGGACGTGTGTTGGGCTCTACGTCGGGATGTGTGTTGGGCTCTAAAACTGTAGTTAGCTAACTTTCAGCTCTACGTCGGGACGTGTGTTGGGCTCTACGTCTGTAGTTAGATAACTTTCAGCTCTACGTCGGGACGTGTGTTGGCCTCTACGTCTGGATGTGTGTTGGGCTCTACGTCTGTAGTTAGATAACTTTCAGCTCTACGTCGGGACGTGTGTTGGGCTCTACGTCTGGATGTGTTTTGGGCTCTACGTCGGGACGTGTGTTGGGCTCTACGTCGGGACGTGTGTTGGGCTCTACATCAGGATTTAGCTTACTTTCAGCTCTACGTCGGGACGTGTGTTGGGCTCTACGTCGGGATGTTTGTTGGGCTCTACATCAGGATTTAGCTTACTTTCAGCTCTACGTGGGGACATGTGTTGGGCTCTACATCAGATTTTAGCTTACTTTCAGCTCTCCCTCGCGACGTCTGTTGGGCTCTACGTCGGGACGTGTGTTGGGCTCTACGTCGGGACGTCTGTTGGGCTCTACATCAGGGTTTAGATTACTTTCAGCTCTACGTCGGGACGAGTGTTGGGCTCTACGTCGGGACGTCTGTTGGACTCTACGTCGGGACGTGTGTTGGGCTCTACGTCGGGACGTGTGTTGGGCTCTGCGTCGGGACGTCTGTTGGGCTCTACGTCGGGACGTGTGTTGGGCTCTACGTCGGGACCTGTGTTGGGCTCTACGTCGGGACGTCTGTTGGGCTCTACGTCGGGACGTCTGTTGGGATCTATGTCGGGACGTCTGTTGAGCTCTACGTCGGGACATGTGTTGGACTGTACATCTGTAGTTAGGTAACTTTCAGCTCTACGTTGGGACTTGTGTTGGGCTCTACGTCGGGACGTGTGTTGGGCTCTACGTCGGGACGTGTGTTGGGCTCTACGTCGGGACATGTGTTGGGCTCTACGTCTGTAGTTAGCTAACTTTCAGCTCTACGTCG
Source organism: Leptosomus discolor (assembly GCF_034619465.1). NCBI lineage: Eukaryota > Metazoa > Chordata > Aves > Leptosomiformes > Leptosomidae > Leptosomus > Leptosomus discolor. The sequence goes on along the minus strand of NC_141406.1, from coordinate 17,543,878 downwards.
GGACGTGTGTTGGGCTCTACGTCTGTACTTATCTAACTTTCACTCCACGTCGGGACGTGTGTTGGGCTCTACGTCGGGACGTGTGTTGGCCTCTACATCTGTAGTTAGCTAACTTTCAGCTCTACGTCGGGACGTGTGTTGGGCTCTACGTCGGGACGTGTGTTGGGCTCTAAGTCAGGATTTAGCTTACTTTCAGCTCTACGTTGGGACGTGTGTTGGGCTATACGTCGGGATGTGTGTTGGGCTCTACGTCTGTAGTTAGCTAACTTTCAGCTCTACATAGGAACGTGTGTTGGGCTCTACGTCTGGACGTGTGTTAGGCTCTACGTCGGGACGTGTGTTGGGCTCTACATCAGGATTTAGCTTACTTTCAGCTCTACGTCGAGACGTGTGTTGGGCTCTACGTCGGGATGTGTGTTGGGCTCTACATCAGGATTTAGCTTACTTGCAGCTCTACGTGGGGACGTGTGTTGGGCTCAACATCAGGATTTAGCTTACTTTCAGCTCTACGTCGCGACGTGTGTTGGGCTCTACGTCGGGAAGTGTGTTGGGCTCTACGTCGGGACGTGTGTTGGGCTCTACATTGGGACGTGTGTTGGGCTCTACGTCAGGACGTGTGTTGGGCTCTACGTCAGGACGTGTGTTGGGCTCTACGTCGGGACGTGTGTTGGGCTCTACGTCGGGACGTGTGTTGGGCTCTACATGAGGATTTAGATTACTTTCAGCTCCACGTCAGGACGTGTGTTGGGCTGTATTTCGGGACGTGTGTTGGGCTCTACGTCGGGACGTGTGTTGGGCTCTACGTCTGTAGTTAGCTAACTTTCAGCTCTACGTCGGGACGTGTGTTGCGCTCTACGTCGGGACGTGTGTTGGGCTCTACGTCTGTAGTTATCTAACTTTCAGCTCCACGTCGGGACGTGTGTTGGGCTCTATGTCGGGACGTGTGTTGGGCTCTAACTCTGTAGTTATCTAACTTTCAGCTCCACGTCAGGACATGTGTTGGGCTCTACATCGGGACGTGTCTTGGGCTCTACATCTGTAGTTAGCTAACTTTCAGCTCTACGTTCGGACGTGTGTTGGGCTCTACGTCGGGACGTGTGTTGGGCTCTACGTCGGGATGTGTGTTGGGCTCTACGTCTGTAGTTAGCTAAATTTCAGCTGTACGGCGGGACGTGTGTTGGGCTCTACGTCGGGACGTGTGTTGGGCTCTACGTCGGGATGTGTGTTGGGCTCTACATCGGGACGTGTGTTGGGCTCTAAAACTGTAGTTAGCTAACTTTCAGCTCTACGTCGGGACGTGTGTTGGGCTCTACGTCTGTAGTTAGATAACTTTCAGCTCTACGTCGGGACGTGTGTTGGCCTCTACGTCTGGATGTGTGTTGGGCTCTACGTCTGTAGTTAGATAACTTTCAGCTCTACGTCGGGACGTGTGTTGGGCTCTACGTCTGGATGTGTGTTGGGCTCTACATCTGTAGTTAGATAACTTTCAGCTCTACGTCGGGACGTGTGTTGGGCTCTACGTCTGGATGTGTTTTGGTCTCTACGTCGGGACGTGTGTTGGGCTCTACATCAGGATTTAGCTTACTTTCAGCTCTACGTCGGGACGTGTGTTGGGCTCTACGTCGGGATGTTTGTTGGGCTCTACATCAGGGTTTAGCTTACTTTCAGCTCTACGTGGGGACATGTGTTGGGCTCTACATCAGATTTTAGCTTACTTTCAGCTCTACGTCGGGACGTGTGTTGGGCTGTACGTCTGGATGTGTGTTGGGCTCTACGTCTGTAGTTAGATAACTTTCAGCTCTACGTCGGGACGTGTGTTGGGCTCTACGTCAGGATGTGTGTTGGGCTCTACGTCGGGACGTGTGTTGGGCTCTACGTCGGGACGTGTGTTGGGCTCTACGTCAGGACGTGTGTTGGGCTCTACGTCGGGACGTGTGTTGGGCTCTACGTCGGGACGTGTGTTGGGCTCTACGTCGGGACGTGTGTTGGGCTCTACGTCGGAAGTTGTGTTGGGCTCTACGTCGGGACGTGTGTGAGGCTCTACATCGGGATTTATCTTATTTTCAGCTCTATGTCGGGACGTGTGTTGGGCTCTATGTCGGGATTTCTGTTGGGCTCTACATCAGGATTTAACTTACTTGCAGCTCTACGTGGGGACGTGTGTTGTGCTCTACATCAGGATTTAGCTTACTTTCACCTCTACGTCGGGACGTGTGTTGGGCTCTACGTCGGGACGTGTGTTGGGCTCTACATCGGGACGTGTGTTGTGCTCTACATCAGGATTTAGCTTACTTTCAGCTCTACGTCGGGACGTGTGTTAGGCTCTACATCGGGACGTGTGTTGGGCTCTACGTCAGGACGTGTGTTGGGCTCTAAGTCGGGACGTGTGTTGGGCTCTACATCAGGATTTAGCTTACTTTCAGCTCTACGTCGGGACGTCGGTTGGGCTCTTTGTCGGGACGTCGGTTGGGCACTACGTCGGGATGCCTGTTGGGATCTACGTCGGGACGTCTGTTGGGCTCTACGTCGGGATGTCTGTTGGGATCTACGTTGGGACGTCTGTTGGGCTCTACATCAGGATTTAGCTTATCTTCAGCTTTACGCCTGGACGTGTGTTGGGCTCCACGTCGGGACGTCTGTTGGGCTCTACGTCGGGACGTCTGTTGGGCTCTACATCAGGATTTAGCTTACTTTCAGCTCTACGTCGGGACGTGTGTTGGGCTCTACTTCGGGACGTGTATTGGGCTCTACGTTGGGACTTCTGTTTGGCTCTACATCAGGAATTAGCTTACTTTCAGATCTACGTCGGGACGTGTGTTGGTCTCTACGTCGGGACGTCTGTTGGGCTCTACGTTGGGACGTCTGTTGGGCTCTATATCAGGATTTAGCTTACTTTCAGCTCTACGTTGGGACGTCTGTTGGGCTCTACGTCGCGACGTCTGTTGGGCTCTACATCAGGGTTTAGCTTACTTTCAGCTCTACTTCGGGAGGTCTGTTGGGCTCTACGTCGGGACGTGTGCTGGCCTCTACGTCGGGACGTATGTTGGGCTCTACTTCGGGACGTGTGTTCGGCTCTACATTGTCGGGACGTCTGTTGGGATATACATCAGGGTTTAGATTACTTTCAGCTCTACGTCGGGACGTTGGTTGGGTTCTACGACGGGACGTCGGTTGGGGTCTACGTCGGGACGTCTTTTGGGCTCTACGTCGGGAGGTCTGTTGGGCTCTACGTCGGGACGTGTGTTGGTCTCTACATCAGGGTTTAGCTTACTTTCAGCTCTACGTTGGGACGTCTGTTGGGCTCTACGTCGCGACGTCTGTTGGGCTCTACATCAGGGTTTAGCTTACTTTCAGCTCTACTTCGGGAGGTCTGTTGGGCTCTACGTCGGGACGTGTGCTGGCCTCTACGTCGGGACGTATGTTGGGCTCTACTTCGGGACGTGTGTTCGGCTCTACATTGGGACGTCTGTTGGGCTATACATCAGGGTTTAGCTTACTTTCTGCTCTACGTAGGGACGTCTGTTTGGCTCTACGTCGGGACGTCGTTTCAGCTCTACGTCGGGACGTATGTTGGGCTCTACGTCGGGACGTCTGTTGGGCTCTACATCAGGATTTAGCTTACTTTCAGCTCTATGTCGCGACGTGTGTTGGCTCTACGTCGGGACGTGTGTTGGGCTCTACGTCGGGACATGTGTACGGCTCTACTTCGGGGCGTCTGTTGGGCTCTACGTCGGGGTTTAGCTTACTTTCAGCTCTACGTCGGGACGTTAGTTGGGCTCTGCATCGGGACGTGTGTTGGGCTCTACGTCGGGACGTGTGTTGGGCTCCACGTCGGGACGTGTATTGGGCTCTACGTTGGGACTTCTGTTGGGCTCTACATCAGGAATTAGCTTACTTTCAGCTGTACGTCGGGACGTGTTTTGGGCTCTACGTCGGGACGTCTTTTGGGCTCTACGTTGGGACGTCTGTTGGGCTCTACATCAGGATTTAGCTTATTTTCAGCTTTACGTCGGGACGTGTGTTGGGCTCTAGATCAGGTTTTAGCTTACTTTCAGCTCTACGTCGGGACGTGTGTGGGGCTCTACGTCGGGACGTGTGTTGGGCTCTACGTCAGGACGTGTGTTGGGCTCTACGTCGGGACGTGTGTTGGGCTCTACATCAGGATTTAGCTTACATTCAGCTCTAGGTCGGGACATGTGTTCGGCTCTACGTCGGGACGTGTGTTGGGCTCTACGTCGCGACGTCTGTTGGGCTCTACGTCGGGACGTCTGTTGGGCTCTACATCAGGGTTTAGCGTAATTTCAGCTCTACGTCTGGACGTCTGTTTGGCTTAACATCGGGACGTCTGTTGGGCTCTACTTTGGGACGTGTGTTGGGCTCTACGTCGGGACGTGTGTTCGGCTCTACGTCGGGATGTGTGTTGGGCTCTAAAACTGTAGTTAGCTAACTTTCAGCTCTACGTCGGGACGTGTGTTGGGCTCTACGTCTGTAGTTAGATAACTTTCAGCTCTACGTCGGGACGTGTGTTGGCCTCTACGTCTGGATGTGTGTTGGGCTCTACGTCTGTAGTTAGATAACTTTCAGCTCTACGTCGGGACGTGTGTTGGGCTCTACGTCTGGATGTGTTTTGGGCTCTACGTCGGGACGTGTGTTGGGCTCTACGTCGGGACGTGTGTTGGGCTCTACATCAGGATTTAGCTTACTTTCAGCTCTACGTCGGGACGTGTGTTGGGCTCTACGTCGGGATGTTTGTTGGGCTCTACATCAGGATTTAGCTTACTTTCAGCTCTACGTGGGGACATGTGTTGGGCTCTACATCAGATTTTAGCTTACTTTCAGCTCTCCCTCGCGACGTCTGTTGGGCTCTACGTCGGGACGTGTGTTGGGCTCTACGTCGGGACGTCTGTTGGGCTCTACATCAGGGTTTAGATTACTTTCAGCTCTACGTCGGGACGAGTGTTGGGCTCTACGTCGGGACGTCTGTTGGACTCTACGTCGGGACGTGTGTTGGGCTCTACGTCGGGACGTGTGTTGGGCTCTGCGTCGGGACGTCTGTTGGGCTCTACGTCGGGACGTGTGTTGGGCTCTACGTCGGGACCTGTGTTGGGCTCTACGTCGGGACGTCTGTTGGGCTCTACGTCGGGACGTCTGTTGGGATCTATGTCGGGACGTCTGTTGAGCTCTACGTCGGGACATGTGTTGGACTGTACATCTGTAGTTAGGTAACTTTCAGCTCTACGTTGGGACTTGTGTTGGGCTCTACGTCGGGACGTGTGTTGGGCTCTACGTCGGGACGTGTGTTGGGCTCTACGTCGGGACATGTGTTGGGCTCTACGTCTGTAGTTAGCTAACTTTCAGCTCTACGTCGGGACGTGTGTTGGGCTCTACGTCTGTACTTATCTAACTTTCACTCCACGTCGGGACGTGTGTTGGGCTCTACGTCGGGACGTGTGTTGGCCTCTACATCTGTAGTTAGCTAACTTTCAGCTCTACGTCGGGACGTGTGTTGGGCTCTACGTCGGGACGTGTGTTGGGCTCTAAGTCAGGATTTAGCTTACTTTCAGCTCTACGTCGGGACGTGTGTTGGGCTATACGTCGGGATGTGTGTTGGGCTCTACGTCTGTAGTTAGCTAACTTTCAGCTCTACATAGGAACGTGTGTTGGGCTCTACGTCTGGACGTGTGTTAGGCTCTACGTCGGGACGTGTGTTGGGCTCTACATCAGGATTTAGCTTACTTTCAGCTCTACGTCGAGACGTGTGTTGGGCTCTACGTCGGGATGTGTGTTGGGCTCTACATCAGGATTTAGCTTACTTGCAGCTCTACGTGGGGACGTGTGTTGGGCTCAACATCAGGATTTAGCTTACTTTCAGCTCTACGTCGCGACGTGTGTTGGGCTCTACGTCGGGAAGTGTGTTGGGCTCTACGTCGGGACGTGTGTTGGGCTCTACATTGGGACGTGTGTTGGGCTCTACGTCAGGACGTGTGTTGGGCTCTACGTCAGGACGTGTGTTGGGCTCTACGTCGGGACGTGTGTTGGGCTCTACGTCGGGACGTGTGTTGGGCTCTACATAAGGATTTAGATTACTTTCAGCTCCACGTCAGGACGTGTGTTGGGCTGTACATCGGGACGTGTGTTGGGCTCTACGTCGGGACGTGTGTTGGGGTCTACATCAGGATTTAGCTTCCTTTCAGCTCTACGTCGGGACGTGTGTTGGGCTGTATTTCGGGACGTGTGTTGGGCTCTACGTCGGGACGTGTGTTGGGCTCTACGTCTGTAGTTAGCTAACTTTCAGCTCTACGTCGGGACGTGTGTTGCGCTCTACGTCGGGACGTGTGTTGGGCTCTACGTCTGTAGTTATCTAACTTTCAGCTCCACGTCGGGACGTGTGTTGGGCTCTATGTCGGGACGTGTGTTGGGCTCTAACTCTGTAGTTATCTAACTTTCAGCTCCACGTCAGGACATGTGTTGGGCTCTACATCGGGACGTGTCTTGGGCTCTACATCTGTAGTTAGCTAACTTTCAGCTCTACGTTCGGACGTGTGTTGGGCTCTACGTCGGGACGTGTGTTGGGCTCTACGTCGGGATGTGTGTTGGGCTCTACGTCTGTAGTTAGCTAAATTTCAGCTGTACGGCGGGACGTGTGTTGGGCTCTACGTCGGGACGTGTGTTGGGCTCTACGTCGGGATGTGTGTTGGGCTCTACATCGGGACGTGTGTTGGGCTCTAAAACTGTAGTTAGCTAACTTTCAGCTCTACGTCGGGACGTGTGTTGGGCTCTACATCTGTAGTTAGATAACTTTCAGCTCTACGTCGGGACGTGTGTTGGCCTCTACGTCTGGATGTGTGTTGGGCTCTACGTCTGTAGTTAGATAACTTTCAGCTCTACGTCGGGACGTGTGTTGGGCTCTACGTCTGGATGTGTGTTGGGCTCTACATCTGTAGTTAGATAACTTTCAGCTCTACGTCGGGACGTGTGTTGGGCTCTACGTCTGGATGTGTTTTGGTCTCTACGTCGGGACGTGTGTTGGGCTCTACATCAGGATTTAGCTTACTTTCAGCTCTACGTCGGGACGTGTGTTGGGCTCTACGTCGGGATGTTTGTTGGGCTCTACATCAGGGTTTAGCTTACTTTCAGCTCTACGTGGGGACATGTGTTGGGCTCTACATCAGATTTTAGCTTACTTTCAGCTCTACGTCGGGACGTGTGTTGGGCTGTACGTCTGGATGTGTGTTGGGCTCTACGTCTGTAGTTAGATAACTTTCAGCTCTACGTCGGGACGTGTGTTGGGCTCTACGTCAGGACGTGTGTTGGGCTCTACGTCGGGACGTGTGTTGGGCTCTACGTCAGGACGTGTGTTGGGCTCTACGTCGGGACGTGTGTTGGGCTCTACGTCGGGACGTGTGTTGGGCTCTACGTCGGGACGTGTGTTGGGCTCTACGTCGGAAGGTGTGTTGGGCTCTACGTCGGGACGTGTGTGAGGCTCTACATCGGGATTTATCTTATTTTCAGCTCTATGTCGGGACGTGTGTTGGGCTCTATGTCGGGATTTCTGTTGGGCTCTACATCAGGATTTAACTTACTTGCAGCTCTACGTGGGGACGTGTGTTGTGCTCTACATCAGGATTTAGCTTACTTTCACCTCTACGTCGGGACGTGTGTTGGGCTCTACGTCGGGACGTGTGTTGGGCTCTACGTCTGTAGTTAGCTAACTTTCAGCTCTACGTCGGGACGTGTGTTGTGCTCTACATCAGGATTTAGCTTACTTTCAGCTCTACGTCGGGACGTGTGTTAGGCTCTACATCGGGACGTGTGTTGGGCTCTACGTCAGGACGTGTGTTGGGCTCTAAGTCGGGACGTGTGTTGGGCTCTACATCAGGATTTAGCTTACTTTCAGCTCTACGTCGGGACGTCGGTTGGGCTCTTTGTCGGGACGTCGGTTGGGCACTACGTCAGGATGCCTGTTGGGATCTACGTCGGGACGTCTGTTGGGCTCTACGTCGGGATGTCTGTTGGGATCTACGTTGGGACGTCTGTTGGGCTCTACATCAGGATTTAGCTTATCTTCAGCTTTACGCCTGGACGTGTGTTGGGCTCCACGTCGGGACGTCTGTTGGGCTCTACGTCGGGACGTCTGTTGGGCTCTACATCAGGATTTAGCTTACTTTCAGCTCTACGTCGGGACGTGTGTTGGGCTCTACTTCGGGACGTGTATTGGGCTCTACGTTGGGACTTCTGTTTGGCTCTACATCAGGAATTAGCTTACTTTCAGATCTACGTCGGGACGTGTGTTGGTCTCTACGTCGGGACGTCTGTTGGGCTCTACGTTGGGACGTCTGTTGGGCTCTATATCAGGATTTAGCTTACTTTCAGCTCTACGTTGGGACGTCTGTTGGGCTCTACGTCGCGACGTCTGTTGGGCTCTACATCAGGGTTTAGCTTACTTTCAGCTCTACTTCGGGAGGTCTGTTGGGCTCTACGTCGGGACGTGTGCTGGCCTCTACGTCGGGACGTATGTTGGGCTCTACTTCGGGACGTGTGTTCGGCTCTACATTGTCGGGACGTCTGTTGGGATATACATCAGGGTTTAGATTACTTTCAGCTCTACGTCGGGACGTTGGTTGGGTTCTACGACGGGACGTCGGTTGGGGTCTACGTCGGGACGTCTTTTGGGCTCTACGTCGGGAGGTCTGTTGGGCTCTACGTCGGGACGTGTGTTGGTCTCTACATCAGGGTTTAGCTTACTTTCAGCTCTACGTTGGGACGTCTGTTGGGCTCTACGTCGCGACGTCTGTTGGGCTCTACATCAGGGTTTAGCTTACTTTCAGCTCTACTTCGGGAGGTCTGTTGGGCTCTACGTCGGGACGTGTGCTGGCCTCTACGTCGGGACGTATGTTGGGCTCTACTTCGGGACGTGTGTTCGGCTCTACATTGGGACGTCTGTTGGGCTATACATCAGGGTTTAGCTTACTTTCTGCTCTACGTAGGGACGTCTGTTTGGCTCTACGTCGGGACGTCGTTTCAGCTCTACGTCGGGACGTATGTTGGGCTCTACGTCGGGACGTCTGTTGGGCTCTACATCAGGATTTAGCTTACTTTCAGCTCTATGTCGCGACGTGTGTTGGCTCTACGTCGGGACGTGTGTTGGGCTCTACGTCGGGACATGTGTAGGGCTCTACTTCGGGGCGTCTGTTGGGCTCTACGTCGGGGTTTAGCTTACTTTCAGCTCTACGTCGGGACGTTAGTTGGGCTCTGCATCGGGACGTGTGTTGGGCTCTACGTCGGGACGTGTGTTGGGCTCCACGTCGGGACGTGTATTGGGCTCTACGTTGGGACTTCTGTTGGGCTCTACATCAGGAATTAGCTTACTTTCAGCTGTACGTCGGGACGTGTTTTGGGCTCTACGTCGGGACGTCTTTTGGGCTCTACGTTGGGACGTCTGTTGGGCTCTACATCAGGATTTAGCTTATTTTCAGCTTTACGTCGGGACGTGTGTTGGGCTCTAGATCAGGTTTTAGCTTACTTTCAGCTCTACGTCGGGACGTGTGTGGGGCTCTACGTCGGGACGTGTGTTGGGCTCTACGTCAGGACGTGTGTTGGGCTCTACGTCGGGACGTGTGTTGGGCTCTACATCAGGATTTAGCTTACATTCAGCTCTAGGTCGGGACATGTGTTCGGCTCTACGTCGGGACGTGTGTTGGGCTCTACGTCGCGACGTCTGTTGGGCTCTACGTCGGGACGTCTGTTGGGCTCTACATCAGGGTTTAGCGTAATTTCAGCTCTACGTCTGGACGTCTGTTTGGCTTAACATCGGGACGTCTGTTGGGCTCTACTTTGGGACGTGTGTTGGGCTCTACGTCGGGACGTGTGTTCGGCTCTACGTCGGGACTTCTGTTGGGCTCTACATCAGGATTTAACTTACTTTCAGCTCTACGTCAGGACGTCTGTTGGGCTCTACGTCAGGATTTAGATTAATTTCAGCTCTATGTCGGGACGTCTGTTGGGCTCTACGTCAGGATTTAGCTTACTTTCAGCTCTACGTCGGGACATTTTTGGGCTCTACGTCGGGGCGTCTGTTGGGCTCTACAACAGGATTTAGCTTACTTTCAGCTGTACGTCGGGACGTCTGTTGGGATCTACGTCAGGATTTAGCTTACTTTCCGCTCTACGTCGGGACGTCTGTTGGACTCTACGTCAGGATTTAGCTTAATTTCAGCTCTACTTCGGATCGTCTGTTGGGGTCTACGTTGGGACATCTGTTGGGCTTTATGTCGGGATATCTGTTGATCTCTACGTCGGGACGTGTGTTGGGCTCTACGTCGGGACGTCTCTTGGGCTCTACGTCGGGGTTTAGCTTACTTACAGCTCTACGTGGGGACATCTGTTGGGCTCTACGTCGGGACGTCTGTTTGGCTCTATGTCGGGACGTGTGTTGGGCTCTACGTCGGGACGTCTCTTGGGCTCTACGTCGGGATGTCTGTTGGGCTCTACGTCGGGATGTCTGTTGGGCTCTACATCAGGGTTTAGCTTACTTTCAGGTCTACGTAGGGACGTACGTTGGGCTCTACGTCAGGACGTCTGTTGGTCTCTACGTCGGGACGTCTGTTGGGCTCTACGTCGGGACGTCTGTTGAGCTCTACATCAGGGTTTAGCTTACTTTCAGCTCTACGTCGGGACGTCTGTTGGGCTCTAATTCGGGACGTCTGTTGGGATCTACGTCGGGACGTGTGCTAGGCTCTACGTCGGGACGTGTGTTGGGCTCTACATCAGCGTTTAGCTTACTTTCAGCTCTACGTACGGACGTCTGTTTGGCTCTACGTCGGGACGTCGTTTCAGCTCTACGTCGGGACGTCTGTTGGGCTCTACGTCAGGACGTCTGTTGGGCTCTACATCAGGATTTAGCTTACTTTCAGCTCTACGTCGGGACGTCTGTTGGGGTCTACGTCGGGACGTCTGTTGGGCTCTACATCAGGGTTTAGCTTAATTTCAGCTCTACGTCTGGACGTCTGTTTGGCTCTACGTCGGGACGTGTGTTGGGCTCTACGTCGGGACGTGTGTTGGGCTCTACGTCGGAACGTGTGTTGGGCTCTACGTCGGGACGTGTGTTGGGCTCTACATCAGGGTTTAGCTTACTTTGAGCTCTACGTCGGAACGTCGGTTGGGCTCTACGTCGGGACGTCGGTTCAGCACTACGTCGGGACGCCTGTTGGGATCTACGTCGGGACGTCTGTTGGGCTCTACGTCGGGACGTGTGTTGGGCTCTATGTTGGGACGTCTGTTGGGTTCTACATCATGATTTAGCTTATCTTCAGCTTTACGTCGGGACGTGTGTTGGTCTCCACGTCGGGACGTCTGTTGGGCTCTACGTCGGGACGTGTGTGTTCGGCTCTACGTCGGGACGTGTGTTGGGCTCTACGTCGGGACGTATGTTGGGCTCTACATCAGGGTTTAGCTTACTTGGAGCTCTACGTCGGGACGTCGGTTGGGCTATTTGTCGGGACGTCGGTTGGGCACTACGTCGGGATGCCTGTTGGGATGTACGTCGGGACGTCTGTTGGGCTCTACGTCGGGACGTCTGTTGGGCTCTACATCAGGATTTAGCTTATCTTCAGCTTTACGCCTGGACGTGTGTTGGGCTCCACGTCGGGACGTCTGTTGGGCTCTACGTCGGGACGTCTGTTGGGCTCTACATCAGGATTTAGCTTACTTTCAGCTCTACGTCGGGACGTGTGTTGGGCTCTACGTCGGGACGTGTGTTGTGCTCTACGTCGGGACATGTGTAGGGCTCTACTTCAGGACGTCTGTTGGGCTCTACGTCGGGGTTTAGCTTACTTTCAGCTCTACGTCGGGACGAGTGTTGGGCTCTACGTCGGGACGTGTGTTGGGCTCTACGTCAGGACGTGTGTTGGGCTCTACTTCGGGACGTGTATTGGGCTCTACGTTGGGACTTCTGTTGGGCTCTACATCAGGATTTAGCTTATTTTCAGCTTTACGTCGGGACGTGTGTTGGGCTCTAGATCAGGTTTTAGCTTACTTTCAGCTCTACGTCGGGACGTGTGTAGGGCTCTACGTCGGGACATGTGTTGGGCTCTACGTCAGGACGTGTGTTGGGCTCTACATCGGGACGTGTGTTGGGCTCTACATCAGGATTTAGCTTACTTTCAGCTCTACGTCGGGACATGTGTTCGGCTCGACGTCGGGACGTGTGTTGGGCTCTACGTCGGGACGTGTGTTAGGCTCTACGTCGGGACGTGTATTGGGCTCTACGTTGGGACTTCTGTTGGGCTCTACATCAGGATTTAGCTTACTTTCAGCTCTACGTCGGGACGTGTGTTGGGCTCTACGTCGGGACGTGTGTTGGGCTCTACGTCGGGACGTCTGTTGGGCTCTACGTCGGGACGTCTGTTCGGCTCTACGTTGGGACGTCTGTTGGGCTCTACATCAGGATTTAGCTTATTTTCAGCTTTACGTCGGGACGTGTGTTGGGCTCTAGATCAGGTTTTAGCTTACTTTCAGCTCTACATCGGGACGTGTGTGGGGCTCTACGTCGGGACGTGTGTTGGGCTCTACGTCAGGACGTGTGTTGGGCTCTACGTCGGGACGTGTGTTGGGCTCTACATCAGGATTTAGCTTACTTTCAGCTCTACGTCGGGACATGTGTTCGGCTCTACGTCGGGACGTGTGTTGGGATCTACGTCGGGACGTGTGTTGGGCTCTACGTCGGGACGTGTGTTGGGATCTACATCAGGATTTAGTTTACTTTCAGCTCTACGTCTGGACGTGTGTTGGGCTCTACGTGGGGACGTGTGTTGGGCTCTTCGTCGGGACGTGTGTTGGGCTCTACATCGGGATGTCTGTTGGGCTCTACGTCGGGACGTCTGTTGGGCTCTACATCAGGGTTTAGCGTAATTTCAGCTCTACGTCTGGACGTCTGTTTGGCTTAACATCGGGACGTCTGTTGGGCTCTACGTTGGGACGTGTGTTCGGCTCTACGTCGGGACTTCTGTTGGGCTCTACCTCAGGATTTAACTTACTTTCAGCTCTACGTCAGGACGTCTGTTGGGCTCTACGTCAGGATTTAGATTAATTTCAGCTCTATGTCGGGACGTCTGTTGCGCTCTACGTCAGGATTTAGCTTACTTTCAGCTCTACGTCTGGACATTTTTGGGCTCTATATCGGGGCGTCTGTTGGGCTCTACGACAGGATTTAGCTTACTTTCAGCTGTACGTCGGGACGTCTGTTGGGATCTACGTCAGGATTTAGCTTACTTTCCGCTCTACATCGGGACGTCTGTTTGGCTCTATGTCAGGATTTAGCTTAATTTAAGCTCTACTTCGGATCGTCTGTTGGGGTCTACGTTGGGATATCTGTTGGGCTTTATGTCGGGATATCTGTTGATCTCTACGTCGGGACGTGTGTTGGGCTCTACATCAGGATTTAGCTTATCTTCAGCTTTACGCCTGGACGTGTGTTGGGCTCCACGTCGGGACGTCTGTTGGGCTCTACGTCGGGACGTCTGTTGGGCTCTACATCAGGATTTAGCTTACTTTCAGCTCTACGTCGGGACGTGTGTTGGGCTCTACTTCGGGACGTGTATTGGGCTCTACGTTGGGACTTCTGTTTGGCTCTACATCAGGAATTAGCTTACTTTCAGATCTACGTCGGGACGTGTGTTGGTCTCTACGTCGGGACGTCTGTTGGGCTCTACGTTGGGACGTCTGTTGGGCTCTATATCAGGATTTAGCTTACTTTCAGCTCTACGTTGGGACGTCTGTTGGGCTCTACGTCGCGACGTCTGTTGGGCTCTACATCAGGGTTTAGCTTACTTTCAGCTCTACTTCGGGAGGTCTGTTGGGCTCTACGTCGGGACGTGTGCTGGCCTCTACGTCGGGACGTATGTTGGGCTCTACTTCGGGACGTGTGTTCGGCTCTACATTGTCGGGACGTCTGTTGGGATATACATCAGGGTTTAGATTACTTTCAGCTCTACGTCGGGACGTTGGTTGGGTTCTACGACGGGACGTCGGTTGGGGTCTACGTCGGGACGTCTTTTGGGCTCTACGTCGGGAGGTCTGTTGGGCTCTACGTCGGGACGTGTGTTGGTCTCTACATCAGGGTTTAGCTTACTTTCAGCTCTACGTTGGGACGTCTGTTGGGCTCTACGTCGCGACGTCTGTTGGGCTCTACATCAGGGTTTAGCTTACTTTCAGCTCTACTTCGGGAGGTCTGTTGGGCTCTACGTCGGGACGTGTGCTGGCCTCTACGTCGGGACGTATGTTGGGCTCTACTTCGGGACGTGTGTTCGGCTCTACATTGGGACGTCTGTTGGGCTATACATCAGGGTTTAGCTTACTTTCTGCTCTACGTAGGGACGTCTGTTTGGCTCTACGTCGGGACGTCGTTTCAGCTCTACGTCGGGACGTATGTTGGGCTCTACGTCGGGACGTCTGTTGGGCTCTACATCAGGATTTAGCTTACTTTCAGCTCTATGTCGCGACGTGTGTTGGCTCTACGTCGGGACGTGTGTTGGGCTCTACGTCGGGACATGTGTAGGGCTCTACTTCGGGGCGTCTGTTGGGCTCTACGTCGGGGTTTAGCTTACTTTCAGCTCTACGTCGGGACGTTAGTTGGGCTCTGCATCGGGACGTGTGTTGGGCTCTACGTCGGGACGTGTGTTGGGCTCCACGTCGGGACGTGTATTGGGCTCTACGTTGGGACTTCTGTTGGGCTCTACATCAGGAATTAGCTTACTTTCAGCTGTACGTCGGGACGTGTTTTGGGCTCTACGTCGGGACGTCTTTTGGGCTCTACGTTGGGACGTCTGTTGGGCTCTACATCAGGATTTAGCTTATTTTCAGCTTTACGTCGGGACGTGTGTTGGGCTCTAGATCAGGTTTTAGCTTACTTTCAGCTCTACGTCGGGACGTGTGTGGGGCTCTACGTCGGGACGTGTGTTGGGCTCTACGTCAGGACGTGTGTTGGGCTCTACGTCGGGACGTGTGTTGGGCTCTACATCAGGATTTAGCTTACATTCAGCTCTAGGTCGGGACATGTGTTCGGCTCTACGTCGGGACGTGTGTTGGGCTCTACGTCGCGACGTCTGTTGGGCTCTACGTCGGGACGTCTGTTGGGCTCTACATCAGGGTTTAGCGTAATTTCAGCTCTACGTCTGGACGTCTGTTTGGCTTAACATCGGGACGTCTGTTGGGCTCTACTTTGGGACGTGTGTTGGGCTCTACGTCGGGACGTGTGTTCGGCTCTACGTCGGGACTTCTGTTGGGCTCTACATCAGGATTTAACTTACTTTCAGCTCTACGTCAGGACGTCTGTTGGGCTCTACGTCAGGATTTAGATTAATTTCAGCTCTATGTCGGGACGTCTGTTGGGCTCTACGTCAGGATTTAGCTTACTTTCAGCTCTACGTCGGGACATTTTTGGGCTCTACGTCGGGGCGTCTGTTGGGCTCTACAACAGGATTTAGCTTACTTTCAGCTGTACGTCGGGACGTCTGTTGGGATCTACGTCAGGATTTAGCTTACTTTCCGCTCTACGTCGGGACGTCTGTTGGACTCTACGTCAGGATTTAGCTTAATTTCAGCTCTACTTCGGATCGTCTGTTGGGGTCTACGTTGGGACATCTGTTGGGCTTTATGTCGGGATATCTGTTGATCTCTACGTCGGGACGTGTGTTGGGCTCTACGTCGGGACGTCTCTTGGGCTCTACGTCGGGGTTTAGCTTACTTACAGCTCTACGTGGGGACATCTGTTGGGCTCTACGTCGGGACGTCTGTTTGGCTCTATGTCGGGACGTGTGTTGGGCTCTACGTCGGGACGTCTCTTGGGCTCTACGTCGGGATGTCTGTTGGGCTCTACGTCGGGATGTCTGTTGGGCTCTACATCAGGGTTTAGCTTACTTTCAGGTCTACGTAGGGACGTACGTTGGGCTCTACGTCAGGACGTCTGTTGGTCTCTACGTCGGGACGTCTGTTGGGCTCTACGTCGGGACGTCTGTTGAGCTCTACATCAGGGTTTAGCTTACTTTCAGCTCTACGTCGGGACGTCTGTTGGGCTCTAATTCGGGACGTCTGTTGGGATCTACGTCGGGACGTGTGCTAGGCTCTACGTCGGGACGTGTGTTGGGCTCTACATCAGCGTTTAGCTTACTTTCAGCTCTACGTACGGACGTCTGTTTGGCTCTACGTCGGGACGTCGTTTCAGCTCTACGTCGGGACGTCTGTTGGGCTCTACGTCAGGACGTCTGTTGGGCTCTACATCAGGATTTAGCTTACTTTCAGCTCTACGTCGGGACGTCTGTTGGGGTCTACGTCGGGACGTCTGTTGGGCTCTACATCAGGGTTTAGCTTAATTTCAGCTCTACGTCTGGACGTCTGTTTGGCTCTACGTCGGGACGTGTGTTGGGCTCTACGTCGGGACGTGTGTTGGGCTCTACGTCGGAACGTGTGTTGGGCTCTACGTCGGGACGTGTGTTGGGCTCTACATCAGGGTTTAGCTTACTTTGAGCTCTACGTCGGAACGTCGGTTGGGCTCTACGTCGGGACGTCGGTTCAGCACTACGTCGGGACGCCTGTTGGGATCTACGTCGGGACGTCTGTTGGGCTCTACGTCGGGACGTGTGTTGGGCTCTATGTTGGGACGTCTGTTGGGTTCTACATCATGATTTAGCTTATCTTCAGCTTTACGTCGGGACGTGTGTTGGTCTCCACGTCGGGACGTCTGTTGGGCTCTACGTCGGGACGTGTGTGTTCGGCTCTACGTCGGGACGTGTGTTGGGCTCTACGTCGGGACGTATGTTGGGCTCTACATCAGGGTTTAGCTTACTTGGAGCTCTACGTCGGGACGTCGGTTGGGCTATTTGTCGGGACGTCGGTTGGGCACTACGTCGGGATGCCTGTTGGGATGTACGTCGGGACGTCTGTTGGGCTCTACGTCGGGACGTCTGTTGGGCTCTACATCAGGATTTAGCTTATCTTCAGCTTTACGCCTGGACGTGTGTTGGGCTCCACGTCGGGACGTCTGTTGGGCTCTACGTCGGGACGTCTGTTGGGCTCTACATCAGGATTTAGCTTACTTTCAGCTCTACGTCGGGACGTGTGTTGGGCTCTACGTCGGGACGTGTGTTGTGCTCTACGTCGGGACATGTGTAGGGCTCTACTTCAGGACGTCTGTTGGGCTCTACGTCGGGGTTTAGCTTACTTTCAGCTCTACGTCGGGACGAGTGTTGGGCTCTACGTCGGGACGTGTGTTGGGCTCTACGTCAGGACGTGTGTTGGGCTCTACTTCGGGACGTGTATTGGGCTCTACGTTGGGACTTCTGTTGGGCTCTACATCAGGATTTAGCTTATTTTCAGCTTTACGTCGGGACGTGTGTTGGGCTCTAGATCAGGTTTTAGCTTACTTTCAGCTCTACGTCGGGACGTGTGTAGGGCTCTACGTCGGGACATGTGTTGGGCTCTACGTCAGGACGTGTGTTGGGCTCTACATCGGGACGTGTGTTGGGCTCTACATCAGGATTTAGCTTACTTTCAGCTCTACGTCGGGACATGTGTTCGGCTCGACGTCGGGACGTGTGTTGGGCTCTACGTCGGGACGTGTGTTAGGCTCTACGTCGGGACGTGTATTGGGCTCTACGTTGGGACTTCTGTTGGGCTCTACATCAGGATTTAGCTTACTTTCAGCTCTACGTCGGGACGTGTGTTGGGCTCTACGTCGGGACGTGTGTTGGGCTCTACGTCGGGACGTCTGTTGGGCTCTACGTCGGGACGTCTGTTCGGCTCTACGTTGGGACGTCTGTTGGGCTCTACATCAGGATTTAGCTTATTTTCAGCTTTACGTCGGGACGTGTGTTGGGCTCTAGATCAGGTTTTAGCTTACTTTCAGCTCTACATCGGGACGTGTGTGGGGCTCTACGTCGGGACGTGTGTTGGGCTCTACGTCAGGACGTGTGTTGGGCTCTACGTCGGGACGTGTGTTGGGCTCTACATCAGGATTTAGCTTACTTTCAGCTCTACGTCGGGACATGTGTTCGGCTCTACGTCGGGACGTGTGTTGGGATCTACGTCGGGACGTGTGTTGGGCTCTACGTCGGGACGTGTGTTGGGATCTACATCAGGATTTAGTTTACTTTCAGCTCTACGTCTGGACGTGTGTTGGGCTCTACGTGGGGACGTGTGTTGGGCTCTTCGTCGGGACGTGTGTTGGGCTCTACATCGGGATGTCTGTTGGGCTCTACGTCGGGACGTCTGTTGGGCTCTACATCAGGGTTTAGCGTAATTTCAGCTCTACGTCTGGACGTCTGTTTGGCTTAACATCGGGACGTCTGTTGGGCTCTACGTTGGGACGTGTGTTCGGCTCTACGTCGGGACTTCTGTTGGGCTCTACCTCAGGATTTAACTTACTTTCAGCTCTACGTCAGGACGTCTGTTGGGCTCTACGTCAGGATTTAGATTAATTTCAGCTCTATGTCGGGACGTCTGTTGCGCTCTACGTCAGGATTTAGCTTACTTTCAGCTCTACGTCTGGACATTTTTGGGCTCTATATCGGGGCGTCTGTTGGGCTCTACGACAGGATTTAGCTTACTTTCAGCTGTACGTCGGGACGTCTGTTGGGATCTACGTCAGGATTTAGCTTACTTTCCGCTCTACATCGGGACGTCTGTTTGGCTCTATGTCAGGATTTAGCTTAATTTAAGCTCTACTTCGGATCGTCTGTTGGGGTCTACGTTGGGATATCTGTTGGGCTTTATGTCGGGATATCTGTTGATCTCTACGTCGGGACGTGTGTTGGGCTCTACGTCGGGACGTCTCTTGGGCTCTACGTAGGGGTTTAGCTTACTTACAGCTCTACGTGGGGACGTCTGTTGGGCTCTACGTCGGGACGTCGGTTGGGCTCTACGTCGGGACGTCTGTTTGGCTCTATGTCGGGACGTGTGTTGGGCTCTACGTCGGGACGTCTGTTGGGCTCTACGTCGGGATGTCTGTTGGGCTCTACGTCGGGATGTCTGTTGGGCTCTACATCAGGGTTTAGCTTACTTTCAGGTCTACGTAGGGACGTACGTTGGGCTCTACGTCGGGACGTCGGATAGGCTCTACGTCGGGACGTGGGTTGGGCTCTACGTCGGGACGTCTGTTGGTCTCTACGTCGGGACGTCTGTTGGGCTCTACGTCGGGACGTCTGTTGAGCTCTACATCAGGGTTTAGCTTACTTTCAGCTCTACGTCGGGACGTCTGTTGGGCTCTAATTCGGGACGTCTGTTGGGATCTACGTCGGGACGTGTGTTCGGCTCTACGTCGGGACGTCTGTTGGGCTATACATCAGGGTTTAGCTTACTTTCAGCTCTACGTCGGGACGTGTGTTGGGCTCTACGTCGGGACGTGTGTTGGGCTCTACGTCGGGACGTGTGTTGGGCTCTACATCAGGGTTTAGCTTACTTTGAGCTCTACGTCGGGACGTCGGTTGGGCTCTTTGTCGGGACGTCGGTTCAGCACTACGTCGGGACGCCTGTTGGGATCTACGTCGGGACGTCTGTTGGGCTCTAGTCGGGACGTGTGTTGGGCTCTACGTTGGGACATCTGTTGGGCTCTACATCAGGATTTAGCTTATCTTCAGCTTTACGCCTGGACGTGTGTTGGGCTCCACGTCGGTACGTCTGTTGGGCTCTACGTCGGGACGTCTGTTGGGCTCTACATCAGGATTTAGCTTACTTTCAGCTCTGCATCGGGACGTGTGTTGGGCTCTACGTCGGGACGTGTGTTGTGCTCTACGTCGGGACATGTGTAGGGCTCTACTTCGGGACGTCTGTTGGGCTCTACTTCGGGGTTTAGCTTACTTTCAGCTCTACGTCGGGACGAGTGTTGGGCTCTACGTCGGCACGTGTGTTGGGCTCTACGTCAGGACGTGTGTTGGGCTCTACTTCAAGACGTGTGTTGGGCTCTACATCAGGATTTAGCTTACTTTCAGCTCTACTTCGGGACATGTGTTCGGCTCGACGTCGGGACGTGTGTTGGGCTCTACTTCGGGACGTGTGTTGGGCTCTGCGTCGGGACGTGTGTTGGGATTTACATCAGGATTTAGTTTACTTTCAGCTCTACGTCTGTACGTGTGTTGGGCTCTACGTGGGGACGTGTGTTGGGCTCTACTTCTGGACTTGTGTTCGGCTCTACGTCGGGACGTGTGTTGGGCTCTACATCAGGGTTTAGCTTACTTTCAGCTCTACTTTCGGACGTGTGTTGGGCTCTACGTCGAACGTCTGTTGGGCTCTACGTCGGGACGTGTGCTGGGCTCTACGTCGGGACGTGTGTTGGGCTCTATGTCGGGACGTGTGTTCGGCTCTACATCGGGACGTCTGTTGGGCTCTACATCAGGATTTAGCTTACTTTCAGCTCTACGTCGGGACGTGTGTTGGGCTCTACGTCGGGACGTGTTTTGGGCTCTACATCGGAACGTGTGTTGGGCTCTACGTCGGGACGTGTGTTGGGCTCTACATCAGCGTTTAGCTTACTTTCAGCTCTACGTACGGACGTCTGTTTGGCTCTACGTCGGGACGTCGTTTCAGCTCTACGTCGGGACGTCTGTTGGGCTCTACGTCAGGACGTCTGTTGGGCTCTACATCAGGATTTAGCTTACTTTCAGCTCTACGTCGGGACGTCTGTTGGGGTCTACGTCGGGACGTCTGTTGGGCTCTACATCAGGGTTTAGCTTAATTTCAGCTCTACGTCTGGACGTCTGTTTGGCTCTACGTCGGGACGTGTGTTGGGCTCTACGTCGGGACGTGTGTTGGGCTCTACGTCGGAACGTGTGTTGGGCTCTACGTCGGGACGTGTGTTGGGCTCTACATCAGGGTTTAGCTTACTTTGAGCTCTACGTCGGAACGTCGGTTGGGCTCTACGTCGGGACGTCGGTTCAGCACTACGTCGGGACGCCTGTTGGGATCTACGTCGGGACGTCTGTTGGGCTCTACGTCGGGACGTGTGTTGGGCTCTATGTTGGGACGTCTGTTGGGTTCTACATCATGATTTAGCTTATCTTCAGCTTTACGTCGGGACGTGTGTTGGTCTCCACGTCGGGACGTCTGTTGGGCTCTACGTCGGGACGTGTGTGTTCGGCTCTACGTCGGGACGTGTGTTGGGCTCTACGTCGGGACGTATGTTGGGCTCTACATCAGGGTTTAGCTTACTTGGAGCTCTACGTCGGGACGTCGGTTGGGCTATTTGTCGGGACGTCGGTTGGGCACTACGTCGGGATGCCTGTTGGGATGTACGTCGGGACGTCTGTTGGGCTCTACGTCGGGACGTCTGTTGGGCTCTACATCAGGATTTAGCTTATCTTCAGCTTTACGCCTGGACGTGTGTTGGGCTCCACGTCGGGACGTCTGTTGGGCTCTACGTCGGGACGTCTGTTGGGCTCTACATCAGGATTTAGCTTACTTTCAGCTCTACGTCGGGACGTGTGTTGGGCTCTACGTCGGGACGTGTGTTGTGCTCTACGTCGGGACATGTGTAGGGCTCTACTTCAGGACGTCTGTTGGGCTCTACGTCGGGGTTTAGCTTACTTTCAGCTCTACGTCGGGACGAGTGTTGGGCTCTACGTCGGGACGTGTGTTGGGCTCTACGTCAGGACGTGTGTTGGGCTCTACTTCGGGACGTGTATTGGGCTCTACGTTGGGACTTCTGTTGGGCTCTACATCAGGATTTAGCTTATTTTCAGCTTTACGTCGGGACGTGTGTTGGGCTCTAGATCAGGTTTTAGCTTACTTTCAGCTCTACGTCGGGACGTGTGTAGGGCTCTACGTCGGGACATGTGTTGGGCTCTACGTCAGGACGTGTGTTGGGCTCTACATCGGGACGTGTGTTGGGCTCTACATCAGGATTTAGCTTACTTTCAGCTCTACGTCGGGACATGTGTTCGGCTCGACGTCGGGACGTGTGTTGGGCTCTACGTCGGGACGTGTGTTAGGCTCTACGTCGGGACGTGTATTGGGCTCTACGTTGGGACTTCTGTTGGGCTCTACATCAGGATTTAGCTTACTTTCAGCTCTACGTCGGGACGTGTGTTGGGCTCTACGTCGGGACGTGTGTTGGGCTCTACGTCGGGACGTCTGTTGGGCTCTACGTCGGGACGTCTGTTCGGCTCTACGTTGGGACGTCTGTTGGGCTCTACATCAGGATTTAGCTTATTTTCAGCTTTACGTCGGGACGTGTGTTGGGCTCTAGATCAGGTTTTAGCTTACTTTCAGCTCTACATCGGGACGTGTGTGGGGCTCTACGTCGGGACGTGTGTTGGGCTCTACGTCAGGACGTGTGTTGGGCTCTACGTCGGGACGTGTGTTGGGCTCTACATCAGGATTTAGCTTACTTTCAGCTCTACGTCGGGACATGTGTTCGGCTCTACGTCGGGACGTGTGTTGGGATCTACGTCGGGACGTGTGTTGGGCTCTACGTCGGGACGTGTGTTGGGATCTACATCAGGATTTAGTTTACTTTCAGCTCTACGTCTGGACGTGTGTTGGGCTCTACGTGGGGACGTGTGTTGGGCTCTTCGTCGGGACGTGTGTTGGGCTCTACATCGGGATGTCTGTTGGGCTCTACGTCGGGACGTCTGTTGGGCTCTACATCAGGGTTTAGCGTAATTTCAGCTCTACGTCTGGACGTCTGTTTGGCTTAACATCGGGACGTCTGTTGGGCTCTACGTTGGGACGTGTGTTCGGCTCTACGTCGGGACTTCTGTTGGGCTCTACCTCAGGATTTAACTTACTTTCAGCTCTACGTCAGGACGTCTGTTGGGCTCTACGTCAGGATTTAGATTAATTTCAGCTCTATGTCGGGACGTCTGTTGCGCTCTACGTCAGGATTTAGCTTACTTTCAGCTCTACGTCTGGACATTTTTGGGCTCTATATCGGGGCGTCTGTTGGGCTCTACGACAGGATTTAGCTTACTTTCAGCTGTACGTCGGGACGTCTGTTGGGATCTACGTCAGGATTTAGCTTACTTTCCGCTCTACATCGGGACGTCTGTTTGGCTCTATGTCAGGATTTAGCTTAATTTAAGCTCTACTTCGGATCGTCTGTTGGGGTCTACGTTGGGATATCTGTTGGGCTTTATGTCGGGATATCTGTTGATCTCTACGTCGGGACGTGTGTTGGGCTCTACGTCGGGACGTCTCTTGGGCTCTACGTAGGGGTTTAGCTTACTTACAGCTCTACGTGGGGACGTCTGTTGGGCTCTACGTCGGGACGTCGGTTGGGCTCTACGTCGGGACGTCTGTTTGGCTCTATGTCGGGACGTGTGTTGGGCTCTACGTCGGGACGTCTGTTGGGCTCTACGTCGGGATGTCTGTTGGGCTCTACGTCGGGATGTCTGTTGGGCTCTACATCAGGGTTTAGCTTACTTTCAGGTCTACGTAGGGACGTACGTTGGGCTCTACGTCGGGACGTCGGATAGGCTCTACGTCGGGACGTGGGTTGGGCTCTACGTCGGGACGTCTGTTGGTCTCTACGTCGGGACGTCTGTTGGGCTCTACGTCGGGACGTCTGTTGAGCTCTACATCAGGGTTTAGCTTACTTTCAGCTCTACGTCGGGACGTCTGTTGGGCTCTAATTCGGGACGTCTGTTGGGATCTACGTCGGGACGTGTGTTCGGCTCTACGTCGGGACGTCTGTTGGGCTATACATCAGGGTTTAGCTTACTTTCAGCTCTACGTCGGGACGTGTGTTGGGCTCTACGTCGGGACGTGTGTTGGGCTCTACGTCGGGACGTGTGTTGGGCTCTACATCAGGGTTTAGCTTACTTTGAGCTCTACGTCGGGACGTCGGTTGGGCTCTTTGTCGGGACGTCGGTTCAGCACTACGTCGGGACGCCTGTTGGGATCTACGTCGGGACGTCTGTTGGGCTCTACGTCGGGACGTGTGTTGGGCTCTACGTTGGGACATCTGTTGGGCTCTACATCAGGATTTAGCTTATCTTCAGCTTTACGCCTGGACGTGTGTTGGGCTCCACGTCGGGACGTCTGTTGGGCTCTACGTCGGGACGTCTGTTGGGCTCTACATCAGGATTTAGCTTACTTTCAGCTCTGCATCGGGACGTGTGTTGGGCTCTACGTCGGGACGTGTGTTGTGCTCTACGTCGGGACATGTGTAGGGCTCTACTTCGGGACGTCTGTTGGGCTCTACTTCGGGGTTTAGCTTACTTTCAGCTCTACGTCGGGACGAGTGTTGGGCTCTACGTCGGCACGTGTGTTGGGCTCTACGTCAGGACGTGTGTTGGGCTCTACTTCAAGACGTGTGTTGGGCTCTACATCAGGATTTAGCTTACTTTCAGCTCTACTTCGGGACATGTGTTCGGCTCGACGTCGGGACGTGTGTTGGGCTCTACTTCGGGACGTGTGTTGGGCTCTGCGTCGGGACGTGTGTTGGGATTTACATCAGGATTTAGTTTACTTTCAGCTCTACGTCTGTACGTGTGTTGGGCTCTACGTGGGGACGTGTGTTGGGCTCTACTTCTGGACTTGTGTTCGGCTCTACGTCGGGACGTGTGTTGGGCTCTACATCAGGGTTTAGCTTACTTTCAGCTCTACTTTCGGACGTGTGTTGGGCTCTACGTCGAACGTCTGTTGGGCTCTACGTCGGGACGTGTGCTGGGCTCTACGTCGGGACGTGTGTTGGGCTCTATGTCGGGACGTGTGTTCGGCTCTACATCGGGACGTCTGTTGGGCTCTACATCAGGATTTAGCTTACTTTCAGCTCTACGTCGGGACGTGTGTTGGGCTCTACGTCGGGACGTGTTTTGGGCTCTACATCGGAACGTGTGTTGGGCTCTACGTCGGGACGTGTGTTGGGCTCTACATCAGGGTTTAGCTTACTTTGAGCTCTACGTCGGGACGTCGGTTGGGCTCTTTGTCGGGACGTCGGTTCAGCACTACGTCGGGACGCCTGTTGGGATCTACGTCGGGACGTCTGTTGGGCTCTACGTCGGGACGTGTGTTGGGCTCTACGTTGGGACATCTGTTGGGCTCTACATCAGGATTTAGCTTATCTTCAGCTTTACGCCTGGACGTGTGTTGGGCTCCACGTCGGGACGTCTGTTGGGCTCTACGTCGGGACGTCTGTTGGGCTCTACATCAGGATTTAGCTTACTTTCAGCTCTGCGTCGGGACGTGTGTTGGGCTCTACGTCGGGACGTGTGTTGTGCTCTACGTCGGGACATGTGTAGGGCTCTACTTCGGGACGTCTGTTGGGCTCTACTTCGGGGTTTAGCTTACTTTCAGCTCTACGTCGGGACGAGTGTTGGGCTCTACGTCGGCACGTGTGTTGGGCTCTACGTCAGGACGTGTGTTGGGCTCTACTTCGGGACGTGTGTTGGGCTCTACATCAGGATTTAGCTTACTTTCATCTCTACTTCGGGACATGTGTTCGGCTCGACGTCGGGACGTGTGTTGGGCTCTACTTTGGGACGTGTGTTGGGCTCTACGTCGGGACGTGTGTTGGGATTTACATCAGGATTTAGTTTACTTTCAGCTCTACGTCTGTACGTGTGTTGGGCTCTACGTGGGGACGTGTGTTGGGCTCTACTTCTGGACTTGTGTTCGGCTCTACGTCGGGACGTGTGTTGGGCTCTACATCAGGGTTTAGCTTACTTTCAGCTCTACTTTCGGACGTGTGTTGGGCTCTACGTCGAACGTCTGTTGGGCTCTACGTCGGGACGTCTGTTGTGCTCTACGTCGGGACGTCTGTTAGGCTCTACATCAGGGTTTAGCTTACTTTCAGCTCTATGCCGGGACGTCTCTTGGGCTCTACGTCGGGACGTCTGTTGGGCTCTACATCGGGACGTCTGTTAGGCTCTACATCACGGTTTAGCTTACTTTCAGCTCTACATCGGGACGTCGGTTGGTGTCTACAACGGGACGTCTGTTTGGCTCTACGTCGGGGTTTAGCTTACTTTCAGCTCGACATGGGGACGTCTGTTGGGCTCTACATCGGGACGTCTGTTGGGCTCTACGTCGGGACGTCTGTTGGGCTCTACATCAGGGTTTAGCTTACTTTCAGCTCTACGTTGGGACGTCGGTTGGGTTCAACGTCGGGACCTCTGTTGGGCTCTACGTCGAAACGTCTGTTGGGCTCTACATCAGGGTTTAGCTTACTTTCAGCTCTACGTAGGGACGTCTGTTGGGCTCTACGTCGGGGCGTCTGTTGGGCTCTATATCAGGTTTTAGCTTAATTTCAGCTCTACGTCGGAACGTCTGTTGGGCTCTACGTCGGGACGTCTGTTGGGCTCTACGTCAGGATTTAGCTTACTTTCAGCTCTACGTCGGGACATTTTTGGGCTCTACGTCGGGGCGTCTGTTGGGCTCTACGACAGGATTTAGCTTACTTTCAGCTGTACGTCAGGAAGTCTGTTGGGATATACGTCAGGATTTAGCTTACTTTCCGCTCTACGTCGTGACGTCTCTTGGGCTCTACGTCAGAATTTAGCTTAATTTCAGCTCTACTTCGGATCATCTGTTGGGGTCTACGTTGGGACATCTGTTGGGCTTTATGTCGGGATATTTGTTGATCTCTACGTCGGGACGTGTGTTGGGCTCTACGTCGGGACGTCTCTTGGGCTCTACGTCGGGATGTCTGTTGGGCTCTACGTTGGGACGTCTGTTGGGCTCTACATCAGGATTTAGCTTATCTTCAGCTTTACGTCTGGACGTGTGTTGGGCTCCACGTCGGGACGTCTGTTGGGCTCTACGTCGGGACGTCTGTTGGGCTCTACATCAGGATTTAGCTTACTTTCAGCTCTACGTCGGGACGTGTGTTGGGCTCTACGTCTGGACATGTGTAGGGCTCTACTTCGGGACGTCTGTTGGGCTCTACGTCGGGGTTTAGCTTACTTTCAGCTCTACGTCGGACGTGTCTTGGGCTCTACGTCGGGACATGTGTTGGGCTCTACGTCGGGACGTGTATTGGGCTCTACGTTGGGACTTCTGTTGGGCTCTACATCAGGAATTATCTTACTTTCAGCTCTACGTCGGGACGTGTGTTGGGCTCTACGTCGGGACGTCTGTTGGGCTCTATGTTGGGACGTCTGTTGGGCTCTACATCAGGATTTAGCTTATTTTCAGATTTACGTCGGGACGTGTGTTGGGCTCTAGATCAGGTTTTAGCTTACTTTCAGCTCTACGTCGGGACGTGTGTGGGGCTCTACGTCGGGACGTGTGTTGGGCTCTACGTCAGGACGTGTGTTGGGCTCTACGTCGGGACGTGTGTTGGGCTCTACATTTGTAGTTAGCTAACTGACAGCTCTACGTCGGGACGTGTGTTGGGCTCTACGTCGGGACGTGTGTTGGGCTCTACGTCGGGACGTGTGTTGGGCTCTACGTCGGGACGTGTGTTGGGATCTACATCAGGATTTAGTTTACTTTCAGCTCTACGTCTGTACGTGTGTTGTGCTCTACGTGGGGACGTGTGTTGGGCTCTACGTCGGGACGTGTGCTGGGCTCTACGTCGGGACGTGTGTTGGGCTCTACATCAGGGTTTAGCTTACTTTCAGCTCTACTTTCGGACGTGTATTGGGCTCTACGTCGAACGTCTGTTGGGCTCTACGTCGGGACGTCTGTTGGGCTCTACGTCGGGACGTCTGTTAGGCTCTACATCAGGGTTTAGCTTACTTTCATCTCTACGTCGGGATGTCTGTTGGGCTCTACGCCGGGACTTCTGTTGGGCTCTACGTCGGGACGTCTGTTGGGCTCTACGTCGGGACTTCTGTTAGGCTCTACATCACCGTTTAGCTTACTTTCAGCTCTACATCGGGACGTCGGTTGGGCTCTACAACGGGATGTCTGTTGGGCTCTACGTCGGAGTTTAGCTTACTTTCACTCGACGTGGGGACGTCTGTTGGGCTCTACATCGGGACGTCTGTTGGGCTCTACGTCGGGACGTCTGTTGGGCTCTACATCAGGGTTTAGCTTACTTTCAGCTCTACGTAGGGACGTCTGTTGGGCTCTACGTCAAGACGTCGGTTCGGCTCTACGTCGGGACGTCTGTTGGGCTCTAAGTCAGGACGTCTGTTGGGCTCTACGTCGGGTCGTCTGTTGGGCTCTATATCAAGGTTTAGCTTACTTTCAGCTCTACGTTGGGACGTCGATTGGGCTCTACGTCGGGATGTCTGTTGGGCTCTACGTCGGGACGTCTGTTGGGCTCTACATCAGGGTTTAGCTTACTTTCAGCTCTACGTCGGGACATCTGTTGGGCTCTACGTCGGGACGTGTGTTGGGCTATACGTCGGGACCTGTGTTGGGCTCTACGTCGGGACGTGTGTTCGGCTCTATGTCGGGACGTCTGTTGGGATATACATCAGGGTTTAGATTACTTTCAGCTCTACGTCGGGACGTCGGTTGGGCTCTACGACGGGACGTCGGTTGGGGTCTACGTCGGGACGTCTGTTGGGCTCTACGTCGGGAGGTCTGTTGGGCTCTACGTCGGGACGTGTGTTGGTCCCTACATCAGGGTATAGCTTACTTTCAGCTCTACGTCGGGACGTCTGTTGGGCTCTACATCAGGGTTTAGCTTACTTTCAGCTCTACTTCGGGAGGTCTGTTGGGCTCTACGTCGGGACGTGTGCTGGGCTCTACGTCGGGACGTGTGTTGGGCTCTACTTCGGGACGTGTGTTCGGCTCTACGTCGGGACGTCTGTTGGGCTATACATCAGGGTTTAGCTTACTTTCAGCTCTACGTAGGGACGTCTGTTTGGCTCTACGTCGGGACGTCTTTTCAGCTCCACGTCGGGAAGTCTGTTGGGCTCTACGTCTGGATGTCTGTTGGGCTCTACATCAGGGTTTAGCTTACTTTCAGCTCTACGTCGGGACGTGTGTTGGGCTCTACGTCGGGACGTGTGTTGGGCTCTACGTCGGGACATGTGTAGGGCTCTACTTCGGGACGTCTGTTGGGCTCTACGTCGGCGTTTAGCTTACTTTCAGCTCTACGTCGGGACATGTGTTGGGCTCTACATCGGGACGTGTGTTGGGCTCTACATCGGGACGTGTGTTGGGCTCTACGTCGGGACGTGTGTTGGGCTCTACATCAGGGTTTAGATTACTTTCAGCTCTACGTCGGGACGAGTGTTGGGCTCTACGTCGGGGCGTTTGTTGGGCTCTGCTTCGGGACGTCTGTTGGGCTCTACGTCGGGACGTGTGTTGGGCTCTACGTCGGGACGTGTGTTGGTCTCTACGTCGGGGCGTCTGTTGGGCTCTGCATCGGGACGTCTGTTGGGCTCTATATCTGTAGTTAGCTAACTTTCAGCTCTACGTCGGGACGTGTGTTGGGCTCTACGTCTGGACGTCTGTTGGGCTCTACGTCGGGACGTGTGTTGGGCTCTACGTCGGGACGTGTGTTGGGCTCTACGTCTGCTGTTAGATAACTTTCAGCTCTACGTCGGAACGTCTGTTGGGCTCTACGTCAGGACGTCTGTTGGGCTCTACATCAGGGTTTAGCTTACTTTCAGCTCTACTTCGGGAGGTCTGTTGGGCTCTACGTCGGGACGTGTGCTGGGCTCTACGTCGGGACGTGTGTTGGGCTCTACGTCGGGACGTGTGTTGGGCTCTACGTCGGAACGTGTGTTCGGCTCTACGTCGGGACGTCTGTTGGGCTATACATCAGGGTTTAGCTTACTTTCAGCTTTACGTAGGGACGTCTGTTTGGCTCTACGTCGGGACGTCGTTTCAGCTCTACGTCGGGACGTCTGTTGGGCTCTACGTCGGGACGTCTGTTGGGCTCTACATCAGGATTTAGCTTACTTTCAGCTCTACGTCGGGACGTGTGTTGGGCTCTACGTCTGGACGTCTGTTGGGCTCTACGTCGGGACGTGTGTTGGGCTCTACGTCTGCTGTTAGATATCTTTCAGCTCTACGTCGGCATGTGTGTTGAGTTCTACGTCTGGATGTGTGTTGGGCTCTACGTCGGGACGTGTGTTGGGCTCTACATCGGGACGTGTGTTAGGCACTACATCAGGATTTAGCTTACTTTCAGCTCTACGTCGGAACGTGTGTTGGGATCTACGTCTGTAGTTAGCTAACTTTCAGCTCTACGTCGGAATGTGTGTTGGGCTCTCCGTCAGGACGTGTCTTGGGCTCTATGTCGGGACGTGTGTTGGGCTCTACGTCGGGACGTGTGTTAGGCACTACATCAGGATTTAGCTTACTTTCAGCTCTACGTCGGAACGTGTGTTGGGCTCTACGTCAGGACGTGTGTTAGGCTCTACATCGGGACGTGTGTTGTGCTCTATGTCGTAACGTGTGTTGGGCTCTACGTCAGGACGTGTGTGGGGCTCTACGTCAGGACGTGTGTTGGGCTTTACGTCGGGACGTGTGTTGGGTCTACGTCGGGACGTTTGTTGGGCTCTACATCAGGTTTTAGCTTACTTTCAGCTCTACATCGGGACGTGTGTTGGGCTCTACGTCGGGACGTGTGTTGGGATCAACGTCGGGACGTGTGTTGGGCTCTACGTCTGTAGTTATCTAACTTTCAGCTCCACGTCGGGACGTGTGTTGGGCTCTACGTCGGGACGTCTGTTGGGCTCTACATCAGGGTTTAATTACTTTCAGCTCTACGTCGGGACGAGTGTTGGGCTCTACGTCGGGACGTGTGTTGGGCTCTACGTCGGGACCTGTGTTGGGCTCAACGTCGGGATGTGTGTTGGGCTCGACTTCGGGACGTCTGTTGGGCTCTACGTCGGGACGTGTGTTGGGCTCTACGTCGGGACTTTTGTTGGGATCTACGTCGGGACGTGTGCTGGGCTCTACGTCGGGACGTGTGTTGGGCTCTACGTCGGGATGTGTGTTCGGCTCTACGTCGGGACGTCTGTTGGGCTATACATCAGGGTTTAGCTTACTTTCAGCTCTACGTACGGACGTCTGTTTGGCTCTACGTCGGGACGTATGTTGGGCTCTACGTCGGGACGTCTGTTGGGCTCTACATCAGGATTTAGCATACTTTCAGCTCTACGTCGGGACGTCTGTTGGGGTCTACGTCGGGACGTGTGTGTCGGGCTCTACGTCTGAACGTGTGTTGGGCTCTACGTCGGGACGTCTGTTGGGCTCTACGTCGGGACGTCTGTTGGGCTCTACGTCGGGACGTCTGTTGGGCTCTACATCAGGGTTTAGCTTAATTTCATCTCTACGTCTGGACGTCTGTTTGGCTCTACATCGGGACGTGTGTTGGGCTCTACGTCGGGACGTGTGTTGGGCTCTACGTCGGGACGTGTATTGCGCTCTACGTTGGGACTTCTGTTGGGCTCTACATCAGGATTTAGCTTACTTTCAGCTCTACGTCGGGACGTCTGTTGGGCTCTACGTCGGGACGTCTGTTGGGCTCTACGTCGGGACGTGTGTTGGGCTCTACATCAGGGTTTAGCTTAGTTTGAGCTCTATGTCTGGACGTCGGTTGGGCTCTTTGTCGGGACGTCGGTTCGGCACTACGTCGGGACGCCTGTTGGGATCTACGTCGGGACGTCTGTTGGGCTTTACGTCGGGACGTGTGTAGGGCTCTACGTCGGGACGTATGTTGGGCTCTACATCAGGGTTTAGCTTACTTTGAGCTCTACGTCGGGACGTCGGTTGGGCTCTTTGTCGGGACGTCGGTTGGGCACTACGTCGGGATGCCTGTTGGGATCTACGTCGGGACGTCTGTTGGGCTCTACGTCGGGATGTCTGTTGGGCTCTACGTTGGGACGTCTGTTGGGCTCTACATCAGGATTTAGCTTATCTTCAGCTTTACGCCTGGACGTGTGTTGGGCTCCACGTCGGGACGTCTGTTGGGCTCTACGTCGGGACGTGTGTTGGGCTCTACATCAGGATTTAGCTTACTTTCAGCTCTACGTCGGGACGTGTGTTGGGCTCTACGTCGGGACGTGTGTTGTGCTCTACGTCGGGACATGTGTAGGGCTCTACTTCGGGACGTGTGTTGGGCTCTACGTCGGGACGTGTGTTGGGCTCTACGTCGGGACGTGTGTTGGGCTCTACGTTGGGACTTCTGTTGGGCTCTACATCAGGAATTAGCTTACTTTCAGCTCTACGTCGGGACGTGTGTTGGGCTCTACGTCGGGACGTCTGTTGGGCTCTATGTTGGGACGTCTGTTGGGCTCTACATCAGGATTTAGCTTATTTTCAGCTTTACGTCGGGACGTGTGTGGGGCTCTACGTCGGGACGTGTGTTGGGCTCTACGTCAGGACGTGTGTTGGGCTCTACGTTGGGACGTGTGTTGGGATCTACATCAGGATTTAGTTTACTTTCAGCTCTACGTCTGGACGTGTGTTGGGCTCTACGTGGGGACGTGTGTTGGGCTCTACGTCTGGACTTGTGTTGGGCTCTACGTCGGGACGTTTGTTGGGCTCTACGTCGGGACCTGTGTTGGGCTCTACATCAGGGTTTAGCTTACTTTCAGCTCTACTTTCGGACGTGTGTTGGGCTCTACGTCGAACGTCTGTTGGGCTCTACGTCGGGACGTCTGTTGGGCTCTACTTCGGGACGTCTGTTGGGCTCTACATCAGGGTTTAGCTTACTTTCAGCTCTACGTCGGGATGTCTGTTGGGCTCTACGCCGGGACGTCTGTTGGGCTCTACGTCGGGACGTCGGTTGGGCTCTACAACGGGACGTCTGTTGGGCTCTACGTCGGGGTTTAGCTTACTTTCAGCTCGACGTTGGGACGTCTGTTGGGCTCTACATCGGGACGTGTGTTGGGCTCTACGTCGGGACGTGTGTTGGGCTCTACATCAGGGTTTAGATTACTTTCAGCTCTACGTCGGGACGAGTGTTGGGCTCTACGTCGGGACGTTTGTTGGGCTCTACTTCGGGACGTCTGTTGGGCTCTACGTCGGGACGTGTGTTGGGCTCTACGTCGGGACGTGTGTTGGTCTCTACGTCGGGGCGTCTGTTGGGCTCTGCATCGGGACGTCTGTTGGGCTCTATATCTGTAGTTAGCTAACTTTCAGCTCTACGTCGGGACGTGTGTTGGGCTCTACGTCTGGACGTCTGTTGGGCTCTACGTCGGGACGTCTGTTGGGCTCTACGTCGGGACGTGTGTTGGGCTCTACGTCTGCTGTTAGATAACTTTCAGCTCTACGTCGGAACGTCTGTTGGGCTGTACGTCGGGACGTCTGTTGGGCTCTACATCAGGGTTTAGCTTACTTTCAGCTCTACTTCGGGAGGTCTGTTGGGCTCTACGTCGGGACGTGTGTTGGGCTCTACGTCGGGACGTGTGTTCGGCTCTACGTCGGGACGTCTGTTGGGCTATACATCAGGGTTTAGCTTACTTTCAGCTTTACGTAGGGACGTCTGCTTGGCTCTACGTCGGGACGTCGTTTCAGCTCTACGTCGGGACGTCTGTTGGGCTCTACGTCGGGACGTCTGTTGGGCTCTACATCAGGATTTAGCTTACTTTCAGCTCTACGTCGGGACGTGTGTTGGGCTCTACGTCTGGACGTCTGTTGGGCTCTACGTCGGGACGTGTGTTGGGCTCTACGTCTGCTGTTAGATATCTTTCAGCTCTACGTCGGCATGTGTGTTGAGTTCTACGTCTGGATGTGTGTTGGGCTCTACGTCGGGACGTGTGTTGGGCTCTACATCGGGACGTGTGTTAGGCACTACATCAGGATTTAGCTTACTTTCAGCTCTACGTCGGAATGTGTGTTGGGCTCTCCGTCAGGACGTGTCTTGGGCTCTATGTCGGGACGTGTGTTGGGCTCTACGTCAGGACGTGTGTTAGGCTCTACATCGGGACGTCTGTTGGGCTCTACATCAGGGTTTAGATTACTTTCAGCTCTACGTCAAGATGAGTGTTGGGCTGTACGTCGGGACGTGTGTTGGGCTCTACGTCGGGACGTGTGTTGGGCTCTACATCTGTAGTTAGCTAACTTTCAGCTCTATGTCGGGACGTGTGTGGGGCTCTACGTCGGGACGTCTGTTGGGCTCTACGTCGGGACGTGTGTTGGGCTCTACATCTGTAGTTAGCTAACTTACAGCTCTACGTCGGGACGTTTGTTGGGCTCTACGTCGGGACGCCTGTTGGGCTCTGCGTCGGGACGTGTGTTGGGCTCTATGTCTGTAGTTAGCTAACTTTCAGCTCTACGTCGGGACGTGTGTTGGGCTCTACGTCGGGACGTGTTTTGGGCTCTACGTCGGGGCGTGTGTTTGGGATATACATCAGGATTTAGCTTACTTTCAGCTCTATGTCGGGACGTGTGTTGGGCTCTACGTCAGGACGTGTGTGGGGCTCTACGTCAGGACGTGTGTTGGGCATTACGTCGGGACGTGTGTTGGGTCTACATCGGGACGTGTGTTGGGCTCTACATCAGGGTTTAGCTTACTTTCAGCTCTACTTCGGGAGGTCTGTTGGGCTCTACGTCGGGACGTGTGTTGGGCTCTACGTCGGGACGTGTGTTCGGCTCTACGTCGGGACGTCTGTTGGGCTATACATCAGGGTTTAGCTTACTTTCAGCTTTACGTAGGGACGTCTGTTTGGCTCTACGTCGGGACGTCGTTTCAGCTCTACGTCGGGACGTCTGTTGGGCTCTACGTCGGGACGTCTGTTGGGCTCTACATCAGGATTTAGCTTACTTTCAGCTCTACGTCGGGACGTGTGTTGGGCTCTACGTCTGGACGTCTGTTGGGCTCTACGTCGGGACGTGTGTTGGGCTCTACGTCTGCTGTTAGATATCTTTCAGCTCTACGTCGGCATGTGTGTTGAGTTCTACGTCTGGATGTGTGTTGGGCTCTACGTCGGGACGTGTGTTGGGCTCTACATCGGGACGTGTGTTAGGCACTACATCAGGATTTAGCTTACTTTCAGCTCTACGTCGGAATGTGTGTTGGGCTCTCCGTCAGGACGTGTCTTGGGCTCTATGTCGGGACGTGTGTTGGGCTCTACGTCAGGACGTGTGTTAGGCTCTACATCGGGACGTCTGTTGGGCTCTACATCAGGGTTTAGATTACTTTCAGCTCTACGTCAAGATGAGTGTTGGGCTGTACGTCGGGACGTGTGTTGGGCTCTACGTCGGGACGTGTGTTGGGCTCTACATCTGTAGTTAGCTAACTTTCAGCTCTATGTCGGGACGTGTGTGGGGCTCTACGTCGGGACGTCTGTTGGGCTCTACGTCGGGACGTGTGTTGGGCTCTACATCTGTAGTTAGCTAACTTACAGCTCTACGTCGGGACGTATGTTGGGCTCTACGTCGGGACGCCTGTTGTGCTCTGCGTCGGGACGTGTGTTGGGCTCTATGTCTGTAGTTAGCTAACTTTCAGCTCTACGTCGGGACGTGTGTTGGGCTCTACGTCGGGACGTGTTTTGGGCTCTACGTCGGGGCGTGTGTTTGGGATATACATCAGGATTTAGCTTACTTTCAGCTCTATGTCGGGACGTGTGTTGGGCTCTACGTCAGGACGTGTGTGGGGCTCTACGTCAGGACGTGTGTTGGGCATTACGTCGGGACGTGTGTTGGGTCTACATCGGGACGTGTGTTGGGCTCTACATCAGGTTTTAGCTTACTTTCAGCTCTACATCGGGACGTGTGTT
Source organism: Leptosomus discolor (assembly GCF_034619465.1). NCBI lineage: Eukaryota > Metazoa > Chordata > Aves > Leptosomiformes > Leptosomidae > Leptosomus > Leptosomus discolor. Next base: position 17,508,317 of record NC_141406.1, on the reverse strand, counting down.
GGGCTCTACGTCGGGACGTGTGTTGGGGTCAACGTAGGGACGTGTGTTGGGCTCTACATCGCGACGTGTGTTCGTCTCCACGTCGGGACGTTTGTTGGGCTCTACGTCGGGACGTCTGTTGGGCTCTACATCTGTAGTTAGCTAACTTTCAGCTCTATGTCGGGACGTGTGTTGGGCTCTACATCAGGACGTGTGTTGGGATTCTACGTCGGGACGTGTGTTGGGCTCTACTTCGGGACGTGTGTTGGGTCTACGTCGGGACCTGTGTTGGGCTCTACATCAGGATTTAGCTTACTTTCAGCTCTACATCGGGACGTGTGTTGGGCTCTAGGTCGGGACGTGTGTTGGGCTCTACATCAGGATTTAGCTTACTTTCAGCTCTACGTCTGACGTGTGTTGGGGTCTACGTTGGGACGTCTGTTGGGCTCTACATCAGGGTTTAGATTACTTTCAGCTCTACGGCGGGACGAGTGTTGGGCTGTACATCGGGACGTGATTTGGGCTCTACGTCGGGACGTCTGTTGGGCTCTACGTCGGGACGTGTGTTGGGCTCTACGTCGGGACCTGTGTTGGGCTCAACGTCGGGACGTGTGTTGGGCTCTACGTCTGTAGTTATCTAACTTTCAGCTCCACGTCGGGACGTGTGTTGGGCTCTACGTCGGGACGTCTGTTGGGCTCAACATCAGGGTTTAATTACTTTCAGCTCTACGTCGGGACGAGTGTTGGGCTCTACGTCGGGACTTGTGTTGGGCTCTACGTCGGGACCTGTGTTGGGCTCAACGTCGGGATGTGTGTTGGGCTCGACTTCGGGACGTCTGTTGGGCTCTACGTCGGGACGTGTGTTGGGCTCTACGTCGGGACTTCTGTTGGGATCTACGTCGGGACGTGTGCTGGGCTCTACGTCAGGACGTGTGTTGGGCTCTACGTCGGGATGTGTGTTCGGCTCTACGTCGGGACGTCTGTTGGGCTATACATCAGGGTTTAGCTTACTTTCAGCTCTATGTACGGACGTCTGTTTGGCTCTACGTCGGGACGTCTGTTGGGCTCTACGTCGGGACGTCTGTTGGGCTCTACATCAGGGTTTAGCTTAATTTCAGCTCTACGTCTGGACGTCTGGCTCTACATCGGGACGTGTGTTGGGCTCTACGTCGGGACGTGTGTTGGGCTCTACGTCGGGACGTGTATTGCGCTCTACGTTGGGACTTCTGTTGGGCTCTACATCAGGATTTAGCTTACTTTCAGCTCTACGTCGGGACGTGTGTTGGGCTCTACGTCGGGACGTGTGTTGGGCTCTACGTCGGGACGTGTTGTGGGCTCTACATCAGGGTTTAGCTTACTTTGAGCTCTACGTCTGGACGTCGGTTGGGCTCTTTGTCGGGACGTCGGTTCGGCACTACGTCGGGACGCCTGTTGGGATCTACGTCGGGACGTCTGTTGGGCTCTACGTCGGGACGTGTGTAGGGCTCTACGTCGGGACGTATGTTGGGCTCTACATCAGGGTTTAGCTTATTTTGAGCTCTACGTCGGGACGTCGGTTGGGCTCTTTGTCGGGACGTCGGTTGGGCACTACGTCGGGATGTCTGTTGGGCTCTACGTTGGGACGTCTCTTGGGCTCTACATCAGGATTTAGCTTATCTTCAGCTTTACGCCTGGACGTGTGTTGGGCTCCACGTCGGGACGTGTGTTGGGCTCTACGTCGGGACGTCTGTTGGGCTCTACATCAGGATTTAGCTTACTTTCAGCTCTACGTCGGGACGTGTGTTGGGCTCTACGTCGGGACGTGTGTTGTGCTCTACGTCGGGACATGTGTAGGGCTCTACTTCGGGACGTCTGTTGGGCTCTACGTCGGGGTTTAGCTTACTTTCAGCTCTACGTCGGGACGTGTGTTGGGCTCTACGTTGGGACTTCTGTTGGGCTCTACATCAGGAATTAGCTTACCTTCAGCTCTACGTCGGGACGTGTGTTGTTCTCTACGTCGGGACGTCTGTTGGGCTCTACGTTGGGACATCTGTTGGGCTCTACATCAGGATTTAGCTTATTTTCAGCTTTACGTCGGGACGTGTGTTGGGCTCTAGATCAGGTTTTCGCTTACTTTCAGCTCTACGTCGGGACGTGTGTGGGGCTCTACGTCGGGACGTGTGTTGGGCTCTACGTCAGGACGTGTTTTGGGCTCTATGTTGGGACGTGTGTTGGGATCTACATCAGGATTTAGTTTACTTTCAGCTCTACGTCTGGACGTGTGTTGGGCTCTACGTGGGGACGTGTGTTGGGCTCTACGTCTGGACTTGTGTTGGGCTCTACGTCGGGACGTGTGTTGGGCTCTACGTCGGGACGTCTGTTGGGCTCTACATCAGGGTTTAGCTTACTTTCAGCTCTACTTTCGGACGTGTGTTGGGCTCTACGTCGAACGTCTGCTGGGCTCTACGTCGGGACGTCTGTTGGGCTCTACGTCGGGACGTCTGTTAGGCTCTACATCAGGGTTTAGCTTACTTTCAGCTCTACGTCGGGATGTCTGTTGGGCTCTACGCCGGGACGTCTGTTGGGCTCTACGTCGGGACGTCGGTTGGGCTCTACAACGGGACGTCTGTTGGGCTCTACGTCGGGGTTTAGCTTACTTTCAGCTCGACGTGGGGACGTCTGTTGGGCTCTACATCGGGACGTGTGTTGGGCTCTACGTCGGGACGTGTGTTGGGCTCTACGTCGGGACGTGTGTTGGGATCTACATCAGGATTTAGTTTACTTTCAGCTCTACGTCTGGACGTGTGTTGGGCTCTACGTCGGGACGTGTGTGTCGAGCTCTCCGTCTGAACGTGTGTTGGGCTCTACTTCGGGACTTCTGTTGGGCTCTACGTCGGGACCTCTGTTGGGCTCTACATCAGGGTTTAGCTTAATTTCAGCTCTACGTCTGGACGTCTGTTTGGCTCTACATCGGGACGTGTGTTGGGCTCTACGTCGGGACGTGTGTTGGGCTCTACGTCGGGACGTGTATTGGGCTCTACATCAGGGTTTAGCTTACTTTGAGCTCTACGTCGGGACGTCGGTTGGGCTCTTTGTCGGGACGTCGGTTCGGCACTGCGTCGGGACGCCTGTTGGGATCTACGTCGGGACGTGTGTTGGGCTCTACGTCGGGACGTGTGTTGTGCTCTACGTCGGGACATGTGTAGGGCTCTACTTCGGGACGTCTGTTGGGCTCTACGTCGGGGTTTAGCTTACTTTCAGCTCTACGTCGGGACGTGTGTTGGGCTCTACGTCGGGACGTCTGTTGGGCTCTACGTCGGGACGTGTGTTGGGCTCTACGTCGGGACGTGTATTGGGCTCTACGTTGGGACTTCTGTTGGGCTCTACATCAGGAATTAGCTTACTTTCAGCTCTACGTCGGGACGTGTGTTGGGCTCTACGTCGGGACGTCTGTTGGGCTCTACGTTGGGACGTCTGTTGGGCTCTACATCAGGATTTAGCTTATTTTCAGCTTTACGTCGGGACGTGTGTTGGGCTCTAGATCAGGTTTTAGCTTACTTTCAGCTCTACGTCGGGACGTGTGTGGGGCACTACGTCGGGACGTGTGTTGGGCTCTATGTCAGGACGTGTGTTGGGCTCTACGTTGGGACGTGTGTTGGGCTCTACATCAGGATTTAGCTTAAATTCAGCTCTACGTCGGGACATGTGTTGGGCTCTACGTCGGGACTTGTGTTGGGCTCTACGTCGGGACGTGTGTTGGGATCTACATCAGGATTTAGTTTACTTTCAGCTCTACGTCTGGACGTGTGTTGGGCTCTACGTGGGGACGTGTGTTGGGCTCTACGTCTGGACTTGTGTTGGGCTATACGTCGGGACGTGTGTTGGGCTCTACGTCGGGACGTGTGTTGGGCTCTACATCAGGGTTTAGCTTACTTTCAGCTCTACTTTCGGACGTGTGTTGGGCTCTACGTCGAACGTCTGTTGGGCTCTACGTCGGGACGTCTGTTGGGCTCTACTTCGGGACGTGTGTTAGGCTCTACATCAGGGTTTAGCTTACTTTCAGCTCTACGTCGGGATGTCTGTTGGGCTCTACGCCGGGACGTCTGTTGGGCTCTACGTCGGGACGTCGGTTGGGCTCTACAACGGGACGTCTGTTGGGCTCTACGTCGGGGTTTAGCTTACTTTCAGCTCGACGTGGGGACGTCTGTTGGGCTCTACATCGGGACGTCTGTTGGGCTCTACGTCGGGACGTCTGTTGGGCTCTACATCAGGGTTTAGCTTACTTTCAGCTCTACGTTGGGACGTCGGTTGGGTTCTACGTCGAGACCTCTGTTGGGCTCTACGTCGAAACGTCTGTTGGGCTCTACATCAGGGTTTAGCTTACTTTCAGCTCTACGTAGGGACGTCTGTTGGGCTCTACGTCAAGACGTCGGTTCGGCTCTACGTCGGGACGTCTATTGGGCTCTAAGTCAGGACGTCTGTTGGGCTCTACGTCGGGTCGTCTGTTGGGCTCTATATCAGGGTTTAGCTTATTTTCAGCTCTACGTCGGAACGTCTGTTGGGCTCTACGTCGGGACCTCTGTTGGGCTCTACGTCGGGACGTCTGTTGGGCTCTACGTCGGGACGTCTGTTGGGCTGTACGTCGGGACGTGTGTTGGGCTCCACATCAGGGTTTAGCTTACTTTCAGCTCTACATCGGGACTTCGGTTGGGCTCTACAACGGGATGTCTGCTGGGCTCTACGTCGGGGTTTATCTTACTTACAGCTTGACGTGGGAACTTCTGTTGGGCTCTACATCGGGACGTCTGTTGGGCTCTACATCAGGGTTTAGCTTACTTTCAGCTCTACGTTGGGACGTCGATTGGGCTCTACGTCGGGATGTCTGTTGGGCTCTACGTCGGGACGTCTGTTGGGCTCTACATCAGGGTTTAGCTTACTTTCAGCTCTACGTTGGGACGTCGATTGGGCTCTACGTCGGGATGTCTGTTGGGCTCTACGTCGGGACGTCTGTTGGGCTCTACATCAGGGTTTAGCTTAATTTCAGCTCTACGTAGGGCCGTCTGTTTGGCTCTACGTTGGGACGTCGTTTCAGCTCTATGTCGGGACGTCTGTTGGGCTCTACGTCGGGACGTCTGTTGGGCTCTACATCAGGATTTAGCTTACTTTCAGCTCTACGTCGGGACGTGTGTTGGGCTCAACGTCGGGACGTGTGTGTCGGGCTCTACGTCGGAACGTGTGTTGGGCTCTACGTCGGGACGTCTGTTGGGCTCTACGTCGGAACGTCTGTTGGGCTCTACATCAGGGTTTAGCGTAATTTCAGCTCTACGTCTGGACGTCTGTTTGGCTTAACATCGGGACGTCTGTTGGGCTCTACGTTGCGACGTGTGTTCGGCTCTACGTCGGGACTTCTGTTGGGCTCTACCTCAGGATTTAACTTACTTTCAGCTCTACGTCAGGACGTCTGTTGGGCTCTACGTCAGGATTTAGATTAATTTCAGCTCTATGTCGGGATGTCTGTTGGGCTCTACGTCAGGATTTAGCTTACTTTCAGCTCTAAGTCGGGACATTTTTGGGCTCTACGTCGGGGCGTCTGTTGGGCTCTACGACAGGATTTAGCTTACTTTCAGCTGTACGTCGGGACGTCTGTTGAGATATACGTCAGGATTTAGCTTACTTTCCGCTCTACGTCGGGACGTCTGTTGGTCTCTACGTCAGAATTTAGCTTAATTTCAGCTCTACTTCGGATCGTCTGTTGGGGTCTACGTTGGGACATCTGTTGGGCTTTATGTCGGGATATCTGTAGATCTCTACGTCGGGACGTGTGTTGGGCTCTACGTCGGGACGTCTCTTAGGCTCTACGTCGGGGTTTAGCTTACTTACAGCTCTACGTGGGGACGTCTGTTGGGCTCTACGTCGGGACATCGGTTGGGCTCTACGTCGGGACGTCTGTTTGGCTCTACGTCGGGACGTGTGTTGGGCTCTACGTCGGGACGTCTGTTGGGCTCTACGTCGGGATGTCTGTTGGGCTCTACGTCGGGATGTCTGTTGGGCTCTACATCAGGGTTTAGCTTACTTTCAGGTCTACGTAGGGACGTACGTTGGGCTCTACGTCGGAACGTCGGTTGGGCTCTACGTCGGGACGTGTGTTGGGCTCTACGTCGGAACATCTGTTGGGCTCTACATCAGGATTTAGTTTACTTTCAGCTCTACGTCGGGACGTCTGTTGGGCTCTACGTCGGGACGTCTGTTGGGCACTACGTCGGGACGTCGGTTGGCTCTACGTTGGGACGTCTGTTTGGCTCTACGTCGGGACGTGTGTTGGGCTCTACGTCGGGACGTCTGTTGGGCTCTACGTCGGGATCTCTGTTGGGCTCTACGTCGGGATGTCTGTTGGGCTCTACATCAGGGTTTAGCTTACTTTCAGGTCTACGTAGGGACGTACGTTGGGATCTACGTCGGAACGTCGGTTGGGCTCTACGTCGGGACGTGTGTTGGGCTCTACGTCGGGACGTCTGTTGGTCTCTACGTCGGGACGTCTGTTGGGCTCTACGTCGGGACGTCTGTTGAGCTCTACATCAGGGTTTAGCTTACTTTCAGCTCTACGTCGGGACGTCTGTTGGGCTCTAATTCGGGACGTCTGTTGGGATCTACGTCGGGACGTGTGCTGGGCTCTACGTCAGGACGTGTGTTGGGCTCTACGTCGGGACGTGTGTTCGGCTCTACGTCGGGACGTCTGTTGGGCTATACATCAGGGTTTAGCTTACTTTCAGCTCTACGTACGGACGTCTGTTTGGCTCTACGTCGGGACGTCGTTTCAGCTCTACGTCGGGACGTCTGTTGGGATCTACGTCGGGACGTCTGTTGGGCTCTACATCAGGATTTAGCTTACTTTCAGCTCTACGTCGGGACGTCTGTTGGGGTCTATGTCGGGACGTGTGTGTGGGGCTCTACGTCTGAACGTGTGTTGGGCTCTACGTCGGGACGTCTGTTGGGCTCTACATCAGGGTTTAGCTTAATTTCAGCTCTACGTCTGGACGTCTCTTTGGCTCTACATCGGGACGTGTGTTGGGCTCTACGTCGGGACGTGTGTTGGGCTCTACGTCGGGACGTGTATTGGGCTCTACGTTGGGACTTCTGTTGGGCTCTACATCAGGATTTACCTTACTTTCAGCTCTACGTCGGGACGTGTGTTGGGCTCTACTTCGGGACTTGTGTTGGGCTCTACGTCGGGACGTGTGTTGGGCTCTACGTCGGGACGTATGTTGGGCTCTACATCAGGGTTTAGCTTACTTTGAGCTCTACGTCGGGACGTCGGTTGGGCTCTTTGTCGGGACGTCGGTTGGGCACTACGTCGGGATGCCTGTTGGGATCTACGTCGGGACGTCTGTTGGGCTCTACGTCGGGATGTCTGTTGGGCTCTACGTCGGGACGTCTGTTGGGCTCTACATCAGGATTTAGCTTATCTTCAGCTTTACGTCTGGACGTGTGTTGGGCTCCACGTCGGGACGTCTGTTGGGCTCTACGTCGGGACGTCTGTTGGGCTCTACATCAGGATTTAGTTTACTTTCAGCTCTACGTCGGGACGTCTGTTGGGCTCTACGTCGGGACGTCTGTTGGGCTCTACATCAGGGTTTAGCTTACTTTCAGCTCTACGTCGGGACGTCGGTTGGGCTCTGCGTCGGGACTTTGGTTGGGCTCTACGTCAAGATGCCTGTTGGGCTCTACGTCGGGACGTCTGTTGGGCTCTACGTCGGGACGTATGTTGGGCTCTATGTCGGGACGTCTGTTGGGCTCTTCATCAGGATTTAGCTTCCTTTCAGCTCTACGTCGGGACGTGTGTTGGGCTCTACGTCGGGACGTGTGTTGGGCTCTACGTCGGGACGTGTGTTCGGCTCTACGTCGGCACGTGTCTTGCGCTCTACATCAGGATGTAGCTTACTTTCAGCTCTACGGCGCGACGTCTGTTGAGCTTAACGTCGAGAACCAACAGACATCCCAACGTAGAGTAGAAAGCGAGCTCAAGCCAGACGTAGAGCTCAAGAGACATCCCGATGTAGACCCGAACAGACGTCCCGACGTAGAGATCAACAGACTTCCCGACATAAAGCCCAACAGACGTCCCGACGTAGAGCCTGACAGACGTACCGACGTAGAGCCCAACACACGTCCAGACGTAGAGGTGAAAGAAAGGTAAATCCTGATGTAGAGCCCAACACACGTCCCAACGTAGAGCCCAACAGACGTTTTGACGTAGAGCTGAAATTAAGCTAAATCCTGACGTAGAGCCCAACAGACATGCCGACGTAGAGCCCAACATATGTCCCGATGTAGAGCCCAACAGACATACCGACGTAGAGCCCAACAGATGTTCTGGTGTAGAGCTGAAAGTTAGCTAACTACAGACGTAGAGCCCAACACACTTCCCTACGTAGAGCCCAACACACATCCCGACGTAGAGCCGAACACACGTCCCGACGTAAAGCCAATAAGACCTCTCGACGGAGAGCCGAAAGCGAGCTCAAGAGAAACGTCCCGACGCAGAGCCCAAAAGAGATCGCAACGTCGAGTCCTGCAGAGTTTCCGATGTAGAGCTGAAAGCAAGCTAAATCCAGATTGAGAGCGCAACAGACATCTCGAAGTAGATCCGAAAAGACGTCCCGATGTAGAGCCCAGCAGACGTCCCAACATAGAGTCCAACAGATTTTCCGATGTAGAGCTGAAAGTTAGCTAACTACAGACGTAGAGCCCAACACACGTCCCGACGTAGAGATCAACAGATGTCCCGACATAAAGCCGAACAGACTTCCCAATGTAGAGCCCAATAGACGTCCCAACGTAGAGCCCAATAGACGTCCCAACGTAGAGGCCAACAGACGTCCCAACGTAGAGCCCAACAGACGTTAAGACGTAGAGCTGAAAGTAAGCTAAATCCTGATGTAGAGCCCAACAGACATCCCGACGTAGAGCCCAACAGATGTTTCGACGTAGAGCTGAATGTGAGCTAACAAAAAAATTAGAGACCAACACACGTCCCGACGTAGAGCTGAAAGTTTGCTAACTACAGACGTAGAGCCCTACACACGTCCCGACGTAGAGATCAACAGATGTCCCGACATAAAGCCGAACAGACTTCCCAACGTAGAGCCCAATAGACGTCACAACGTAGAGCCCAACAGACGTCCCAACGTAGAGCTCAACAGACATCCCAACTTAGAGCCCAACACAGGTCCCAACGTAGAGCCCAATAGACGTCCCAACGTAGAGCCCAACAGACGTCCCGACGTAAAGCCCAACAGACGTTCCGACGTAGAGCTGAAAGTAAGCTAAATCCTGATGTAGAGCCCAACAGACATCCCGACGTAGAGCCCAACAGATGTTTCGACGTAGAGCTGAATGTGAGCGAACAAAAAAATTAGAGACCAACACACGTCGCGACGTAGAGCTGAAAGTTAGCTAACTACAGACGTAGAGCCCAACACACGTCCCGACGTAGAGCCGAACACATGTCCCGACGTAAAGCCAAACAGACATCTCGACGGAGAGTAGAAAGCGAGCTCAAGAGAAACGTCCTGACGCAGAGCCCAAAAGACATCCCAACGTCGAGTCCAGCAGACGTTCCGACGTAGAGCTGAAAGCAAGCTAAATCCAGATTGAGAGCGCAACAGACATCTCGGCCTACAGCCCAACAGACGTTCCGATGTAGAGCCCAGCGGACGTTCCCACATAGAGCCCAACACACGTCCCGACGTAGAGCGCAACACACGTCCCAACGTAGAGCTGAAAGTTAGCTAACTACAGATGTAGAGCCCAACACACGTCCCGATGTCGAGCCCAACACACGTCCCGACGTAGAGCCCAACACACGTCCCGACGTAGAGCTGAAAGTTAGCTAACTACAGACGTAGAGCCCAACACACGTCCCGACGTAGAGCCCAACACACGTCCCGACGTAGAGCTGAAAGTTAGCTAACTACAGACGTAGAGCCCAACACACGTCCCGACGTAGAGCCCAACACACGTTCCGACGTAGAGCTGAAAGTTAGATAACTACAGACGTAGAGCCCAACACATGTCCAGTTGTAGAGCTCAACATACGTCCCGACGTAGAGCCCAACAGACGTTCCGACGTAGAGCCGAAATTAACCTCAAGCCAGACGTAGACACCAACGTACGTTCCGACGTAGGGCCCAACACACGTCCAGTTGTAGAGCTCAGAAGACATCCGGAAATATAGCCGCAAATGAGCTAAAGCCAAACGTAGAGCCCAAGAGACATCCGCACGTAGGTCCGAAAGCGAGGTAAAGACACACTTCCCAAGCTAGAGCCCAAGACACGTCCCGACTTAGAGCCCAACAGACGTCCCGACGTAGAGCCCAACAGACGTCCCGACGTGGAGCCGAATGCGAGCTCAAGCCAGACTTCTTAAAGTAGAACCCAACACACGTCCCGACGTATAGCCCGAGAGACTTTCCGACGTTGAGACCAACAGACATCCCAACGTAGAGCAGAAAGCGAGCTCAAGCCAGACGTAGAGCACAAGAGACGTCCCGACGTAGAGTCCAATACATGTCCCGTTGTAGAGCCCAACATACGTCCCGACGTAGAGCCCAACAGACGTTCCAACGTAGAGACAAAAGTGAGCTACAGCCAGATGTAGAGCCCAAAATACGTCCCGACGTAGAGCGCAAGCGACTTCCCGACATAGAGCCCAACACACATCCCGACGTAGAGCCCAACAGACGTCCCGACGTAGAGCCCAACACACGTCCCGACATAGAGCTGAAAGTAAGCTAAACCCTGATGTAGAGCCCAACAGTCATCCCGGCGTAGAGCCCAACCTACGTTTCGATGTAGAGGTGAATGTGAGCTAACAGCAGACTTAGAGCCCAACAGACGTCCCGATGTAGAGCCGAACAGAAGTCCCGAAGTAAAGCACAACAGATGTTCCGAAGTAGAGCCGAAAGCAAGCTCAAGCCAGACATCCCGACGTAGAGCCCAAGAGACATCCCGACGTAGAGCCCAACAGATGTTCCGATGTAGAGCTGAAAGTGAGCAAAAGCCAAACGTAGAGGCCAAGAGACGTCCGGACGTATAGCCCAACAGATGTCCCGACGTAGATCCGAAAGCAAGCTCAAGCCAGACTTCTTAAAGTAGAACCCAATACATTTCCCTACGTAGAGCCCAACAGACGTCCAGACGTTGAGACCAAGAGACATCCCAACGTAGAGCAGAAAGCGAGCTCAAGCCAGACGTAGAGCCCAAGATACGTACAGACTTAGAGCCCAACAGATGTCCTGACGTAGAGCCCAACACATGTCCCGTTGTAGAGCCCAACATACGTCCCGACGTAGAGCCCAACAGATGTCCTGACGTAGAGGCGAAAGCGAGCTCAAGCCAGATGTAGAGCCCAGGAGACGTCCCGACTTAGAGCCCAACAGACGTTCCAACGTAGAGACGAAAGTGAGCTACAGCCAGACGTAGAGCCCAAAAGACGTCCCGACGTAGAGCTCAAGCGACGTCCCGATGTAGAGCCCAACAGATGTTTCGATGTAGAGCAGAAAGTGAGCTACAGCCAGACGTAGAGCCCAACACACGTCCCGACGTACAGCCCGAGAGACATTCCGACGTAGAGCTGAAATTAACCTCAAGCCAGATGTAGAAAATACGTACGTTCCGACGTAGCGCCCAACAGACGTCCCGACATAGAGCTCAGAAGACGTCCCGACGTATAGCCGCAAATGAACTAAATCCAGACGTAGAGCCCAAGAGACGTCCCGATGTAGAGCCCAACAGATGTTCTGACGTAGAGCTGAAAGTGAGCAAAAGCCAAACATAGAGCCCAAGAGACGTCCGGACGTAGAGCTCAACAGACCTCCAGACGCAGAGCCCAAGAGTCGTTCCGACGTAGAGCCGAAAGTGAGCTACAGCCAGACGTAGAGCGGAAAAGACATCCCGACATAGAGCCCGAGAGACGTCCCGACGTAGAGCCCAACAGACGTTCCGACGTAGAGCCGAAATTAACCTCAAGCCAGACGTAGACACCAACGTACGTTCCGACGTAGGGCCCAACACACGTCCAGTTGTAGAGCTCAGAAGACGTCCGGAAATATAGCCGCAAATGAGCTAAAGCCAAACGTAGAGCCCAAGAGACATCCGCACGTAGGTCCGAAAGCGAGCTAAAGACACACTTCCCAAGCTAGAGCCCAAGACACGTCCCGACTTAGAGCCCAACAGACGTCCCGACGTAGAGCCCAACAGACGTCCCGACGTGGAGCCGAATGCGAGCTCAAGCCAGACTTCTTAAAGTAGAACCCAACACACGTCCCGACGTATAGCCCGAGAGACGTTCCGACGTTGAGACCAACAGACATCCCAACGTAGAGCAGAAAGCGAGCTCAAGCCAGACGTAGAGCCCAAGATACGTACAGACTTAGAGCCCAACAGATGTCCTGACGTAGAGCCCAACACATGTCCCGTTGTAGAGCCCAACATACGTCCCGACGTAGAGCCCAACAGATGTCCTGACGTAGAGGCGAAAGCGAGCTCAAGCCAGATGTAGAGCCCAGGAGACGTCCCGACTTAGAGCCCAACAGACGTTCCAACGTAGAGACGAAAGTGAGCTACAGCCAGACGTAGAGCCCAAAAGACGTCCCGACGTAGAGCTCAAGCGACGTCCCGATGTAGAGCCCAACAGATGTTTCGATGTAGAGCAGAAAGTGAGCTACAGCCAGACGTAGAGCCCAACACACGTCCCGACGTACAGCCCGAGAGACATTCCGACGTAGAGCTGAAATTAACCTCAAGCCAGATGTAGAAAATACGTACGTTCCGACGTAGCGCCCAACAGACGTCCCGACATAGAGCTCAGAAGACGTCCCGACGTATAGCCGCAAATGAACTAAATCCAGACGTAGAGCCCAAGAGACGTCCCGATGTAGAGCCCAACAGATGTTCTGACGTAGAGCTGAAAGTGAGCAAAAGCCAAACATAGAGCCCAAGAGACGTCCGGACGTAGAGCTCAACAGACCTCCAGACGCAGAGCCCAAGAGTCGTTCCGACGTAGAGCCGAAAGTGAGCTACAGCCAGACGTAGAGCGGAAAAGACATCCCGACATAGAGCCCGAGAGACGTCCCGACGTAGAGCCCAACAGACGTTCCGACGTAGAGCCGAAATTAACCTCAAGCCAGACGTAGACACCAACGTACGTTCCGACGTAGGGCCCAACACACGTCCAGTTGTAGAGCTCAGAAGACGTCCGGAAATATAGCCGCAAATGAGCTAAAGCCAAACGTAGAGCCCAAGAGACATCCGCACGTAGGTCCGAAAGCGAGCTAAAGACACACTTCCCAAGCTAGAGCCCAAGACACGTCCCGACTTAGAGCCCAACAGACGTCCCGACGTAGAGCCCAACAGACGTCCCGACGTGGAGCCGAATGCGAGCTCAAGCCAGACTTCTTAAAGTAGAACCCAACACACGTCCCGACGTATAGCCCGAGAGACGTTCCGACGTTGAGACCAACAGACATTCCAACGTAGAGCAGAAAGCGAGCTCAAGCCAGACGTAGAGCACAAGAGACGTCCCGACGTAGAGCCCAACAGACGTCCTGACGTAGAGCCCAACAGACGTCCTGACGTAGAGCCCAACACACGTCCCGACGTAGAGCCCAACAGACGTTCCAACGTAGAGACGAAAGTGAGCTACAGCCAGATGTAGAGCCCAAAAGACATCCCGACGTAGAGCGCAAGCGACTTCCCGACATAGAGCCCAACACACGTCCCGACGTAGAGCCCAACAGACGTCCCGATGTAGAGCCGAAATTAACCTCAAGCCAGATGTAGAAACCAATGTACATCCCGACGTAGAGCCCAACAGACGTCCCGACGTAGAGCCGAAAGTGAGCTCAAGCCAGACGTACAGCCCAAGAGACGTCCCGACTTAGATCTCTAAATACGTCCTGACTTAGAGCCGAACAGACGTCCCGACGTAGAGCCCAACAGATGTCCCGACGTAGAGCCCAACAGACGTCACGACGTAGAGCCGAAAGCGAGCTCAAGCCAGACATATCGAAGTAGAGACCAACAGACGTCCCGACGTAGAGACCAACAGATATTTCGACGCAGAGCAGAAAGTGAGCTACAGCCAGACGTAGAGCCCAACACACGTCCCGACGTATAGCCCGAGAGACATTCCGACGTAGAGCCAAAATTAACCTCAAGCCAGACGTAGAAACCAACGTACGTTCCGACGTAGAGACCAACACACGTCCCGACATAGAGCTCAGAAGACGTCCGGACGTATAGCCGCAAATGAGCTAAAACCAGACGTAGAGCCCAAGAGACGTCCCAACGTAAAGCCCAACAGATGTTCCGACGTCTCTACAGCTTGCAACAGTCTGGCCATTGTTTTTTGGAAAGTTTCTGGATATAATGCGGGTCAGTTCTTGGAATGTGAAACCTAAAAATGGGAATAGTATTGTATTTGGCTGCAGAAGCAAGAAGGGGAGAAGACAGGTCCATAAGGGTGAGAAAAATTCTTGCCCCTTTTACCTGCAAAATGACACAGGCATGAAAAGACTTCTCGTTCAAGGCTTCCCAAGAATTTGCCAAGGTGCAAGGGAGAGAGTTTGAAGTGGGAGAAGGAAGAAACAGAAGAATTTGGGAATGGAAGCTAGGAGGAGAGAGGGTAAGAGCCTTGAAAGTGGAACTGAGAGGAAAAGATGGGCTGTCTGCAATAGGAGGGAGATGAGAAAGAAAAGGAGACCCGTGAGGAAGGATGGAATTACTAAATGGACAGTCACAGAAAAATGAGAAGTGAACAAATATGAAATATAAATATTCTCCCATAGGTTGGAGAAGTAAACACCTTTTAAAAATATGGCTGGAGAGGTGGATGAACTCTAGGTTGTAAAAAAGAAATATAATGGTCATTAGAAAAATAAAAAAGAGAGAGAAAACAGCACCTGAAAAGCTGAAGGAGGAAATACAGCAGGTAAATGAGGAAATGGAAAAGCCTAGGAAGGACTGAAGCAGAACAAAGAACAAAGCACACTCGGGATAATGGTTTAATGTAGGGTGAAACCAATGCCCAAAATATGTGCAAAGTCACAGCAGTTTGGTTGTCAATTTTCCTATTCTCACACTACGCTCATGCAGTCTTCTGAGACAAATCCTCACCCCAAATGCACACAGCTGGTCCTCAGCAACACACAGCTCTGTCCACACTCCAGCACAGGTACCCTTAAAACCATCCCCCTTCTCCCTCACACACCTCTCGCTGATGCTGCTCCCAAGGCCTAACTCTGGCTAATGGCCACGTCCTCCGTTCCCCTTCAGGGAGGGGCATTGCTCCCAGCCATGTCCCAGCTTCAATCTCCACAGCAGCAGCACATCATTTCTTTCTAAATGTGTGACGAAGTGTTCCGGAAGGGGCCCAGAACAGCGCGGAAGGCCAACAGACCGGCTGCCACGGGAACGCAGACCGGCTGCGGCGGGAAGGGCAGCGCCGCCTCCGGCAGCCTCCTGCCGCAGCACCGGCGGCAGGCAGCACGCCCGCGCAGCCACGGCGCTTCCTTCCAGCCGTTCCCGGTTAAGATCTGCCTGGAAACAAAAACGTATTCTTTGTACATTAATTGAGATAGTTCCCACAGCTTTGGGCAGTAATTTTTGATCGATTTATTGCAGAAATGCGTAAAGATAGCGAAAGCAAATGAAAGGTGTGTTAAGTACACCTAGCTATCCAAAATGTCAGCCATAAAATATCCTTGGCAGTATGCTCCACCTTTGTGGCAACTATAAGCTTTCCTGGGACAAAAGAGATTAGGAGCCAGGCAGAAGAAATGAGGGAGACAAAAAGAGTAGCACGCCAGATGGTACAGTTGTGCCCCCTCCTACCAGTTTAGATCAGAGCAGGGTTGCTCAGAGTTCCCAACAAGCTTCAAAGAGCTATCAACGTGATAAAGCAGCAAGTAGCATTGGTCAAAAGAACTTCAGCTGATCCAAGACAGAAAAGTGGGAAGCAACTGCAATTGCTGCAAATACAGCACGGTGAAAGCTAGAAAGCTGTTAATGATGATCTTTAATTTCAAACGGTACCTAAATTCTGTCAGTGATCATTAAAACTGGTAACTACAGTGCCTGTCATGCCAGCTGCTGTGCAAAAAGAAATCTGCATGTACTCCAGAGGAGCAAAAAAGGGGTTGCAGATGAAGAAACACCGTCTTAAAGAAAAATGCAGCTATTTCAGAGTTAGACAAAGAAAAATACAAGCTTCAGAAAACAGGGTTGACATTACTGATGCCATTAGCCTCAGAGAAGGACCTAGAGACTCCAGAAGCAGCAAAGAATGGGGCGCAAGGCAAGCAAGGAAAGTGAATGATTCATGCTAACTGACGCAGGAGGATGGAAAGCTGTGATCACAGACACTCAGCATGCTCCCAATTCATGAGGCAAAGCAAAACTATGACTAGGCTGAACACTGATTAGTATCAATTACATAGACCACTACTGGGGCAGACCTGTAAATCCATTTATATGGTACTGCACACATGAAGCCTGCAACTATTTGTACAAGAGAGCAATGCTCCTGTGGGCTGGCCCTTGATTTCTACATTCTGGCCCCCTTTGGACTAGATGTACTTTTTTTGTTTTTCCCCTCTAATGAGTACTTTTTAACAGCTTCTTAACATAACATGCTAAAAAGAGCTAGTTGAAAGCAGTAATTTTTGTCACATGAACAGCTGGAGCAGGAACTGGAGCCATTTCCATAACAACTGAAAGTTTTCCAATGACTTAGGTAGATCTGAACTCAAAAACTAGTTTGAACTTTGTTTACTTTGACCAGTGCAAGTCACAGAATAAGTTATCAGGCTGCATATTAGTCATGTTCCACAACATTTTATTATCTGTACTCTCAGTAACATTCCAAGGCTTTTAGAAATCTGACCAAATTAAAGAGCGATGACAAAATGGTTTCTAATAAACTGAAATGCTGAGATAGCTGAATGGTGGTTGAGAACAATTAATGTGTTAGGTTTCTGAAAATGTGCTCAGTCACGTAATAAAGAGCATCTGCCATTCGTTTGTGGCCAGCCCAACCCTAATCCATGACACTTTGAAAGGTGAGGAATCGCTGAATGACGGTCCTCCAAGACATTGTTGTGAGACCCATGGGACTCCATGCAGTTTCATTCTGAAAACCCAGTATCTGGTGCTGTCCTGACCCAACTTGTGAGCAACACCATCATAAAGTATTTAATTTGTAGTTACCCACCCTGAATCTGTTCCTCATGGTTAACTTACCATAAAAAGGTTATTTCCTTTTAATCCGTTAATACGAAACTTACAACTGATCCTTCAATATGAACTATATGACATAAGAAATTTTTATTTTTACCTTAGATGGTTTTCAGGGGTTAAATCATTGTAGACTTCCGAGGCTGACAACAGTGTGCTATTCTTCAAATAACACAGGTAAAACCAACTTAGCAGTGAGGACAGGTTGGAAAAGAATGAAAACGAATAGGCTTGTTAATTCCTGAGAACCTCTAGCGGTTTATAAGGGAGAAAACGACCCCGCGGCAGACGGGGCTCCGCCGCGCGCCGCGCCGGCCCAGGTCCCTCACGGGCAGCACAAAGCCTCCAACAGCCCGCCCAGCTCCCGCCCCCTGCCCCCTCACCTCCCCCCGCCCCCCCAGCTCCCTCCTCCGCCCCCGGCCCCACCTGCTCGCAGCCAACCGCTGTCCCCGCAGCCACGCTTCCCGCCAACGGCCACAGGCCGGCACGCGCAGCGGGGGCGGGCCCGCGGGCAGGGCCGAGCGCGGCGCTGGGAGACACTTCGCGCTGCGACCTACACGCGGGCAGCGGGCACAGGGGCGGGAAAGCGACCCCTTCTCGGCGGGAAGTGCTGGTGAGCGACTGCCGGCCTCGGCGCTGCCGAAATACGGCTAACCTCCCACAGCCCGTACTGGCGCTTTTACAAAGGATTTTTGCAAAGGAGCAGGTCTTCACCTTTGCAATTTGTGTCTGGATATAGAAACCGGGTTCGTTATTTATAAAGTGGCCCAAGTCTTCAGTGTGGAAAAATAGGTTTTCTGTGGACAAGTCTAAATAACCAGCATTCACGAGACTAGATCTAAATTAAATATGTTGCCGTGTTCCTTATTAGATGCCTTCAAAATAACACAGATAGTCTCAGTCTTCAGAGGATTAGACTGTCACCCAAACTGCTGTGGCAGCATCGAAGTGGGGAAAGTCTCTAGGCTGAGCTGATGCTGCAGCATCAACTGCTTGCTTTCAATGTTGCTGAAATTGCAAAGCAGGCTAACATAAGAGGTCTGAATTCTGGTATTCCACTAGTGCCCAGAATATTCCCCTCTGAGGACAGGCTGAGAGGGTTGGGGTTGTTCAGCCTGGAGAAGGCGCCGGGGTAGACCTTATAGCGGCCTCCCAGTGCTTAAAGGGGGCCTGCAGGAAAGGTGGGGAGGGACTCCTGATCGGGGAGGGTGGTGATAGGACAAGGGGTAAGGGTTGCAAACTGAAAGAGGGTAGGTTTAGACTAGATAGTGGGAAGAAAATTTAGGGTGAGGGTGGTGAGACACTGGCACAGGCTGCCCGGAGAGGTGGTTGATGCCCCAGTCCTGGGAACATTCAAGGCCAAGGCAGACGGGGCTCTGAGCAGCCTGATCCAGCTAAAGATGTCCCTGCTCCTGGTGGGGGTTGTTGGGCTAGATGGTCTTTAAAGGTCCCTTCCAGCCCAAACTCTTCTGATTCCGCATTACTAACTCCACTGAGGCTTTATCTAGACATAGAGCTATTTTAGCATAACCAAAAGTGCCTTTTAGGCGCACCTTACCTAAAGCAATGCCAATTTTTGTTCTGGACACTTTAAAACTATCTGTGTAAGCCAGGCCAGGTTTAAGTTAGTGACACATGTTGAACCATGTAGGCTGATTTTATACCTAACGACGTGTATCCAAGAGTTTGCACTGGTTTGAGCATATGTTTAGATTAAACGCTTTATTGGAAATGTCACACAAAGGGAGAAGCGATGAAAGTCATCCACCCAATTACTGTACTTTCAAGGAGGAGGACTTCCCTGCTGTGGGAAGCTATATGCAAACATAATTTTAAAAACTAGGTGATGTCTCTGCTGAGATTATTTGGAAAATCTTGCACAGAACAAATTAATCTAGCCTTTACAAGTAGGATCAAGTTGCCAGTAAACCACCTTTGACAGTACTGAATTTTAGACACAGTGCAGAAACATTGGAAAAGCTGGCAACAGTCCATCTGTGTAAAATACACACTATGGCAACTTAATATATTGTTCTCACTCATGCTAACACATTTTCTATCATATATACACAAACTCTGCTTTTTTTTAAAATTAAAAATACTAAAAAAAACAGCAGGGGGCATAGATTACATACTTTAATTTAATCATACAATCTAATAGTCAAGGTTATTCATATGCTCTTAATGCACAAAGCTGTAGTTTTTTTTTTTTCTAAAATTGTGTCATAGCACCATCTCCCTCATCTACTCACACGCAAACCACCAGAAGCTGAAATCAGCTTACAGTCTTCCATTCCTCTGCAATCAGTTTGCTGGCAAGTACCAGTTATCTTTACCTTCACCTCTCTGAAGTGGGAAGACTTTAGAAAACCTGTACAAATAGCTTCTGGGTAGCTATGAAAACAAGCTAAATTAGAAAAGATGTAAACCCCCCTCTGGTGACTTGGCAGTAATCTTGCAGTCTACAACTTCTTTTACATAATTATTTGCTACTAGGCCTAAACTGGCCAAGCACTTACCTCTGTCTTTAGCACTCACATCACACAGGAATAACATCCATGACCTGGGACTGTGAAGGAATGTGAATATAAAGCCATATTGTCCCTCTTCTTGTAGTTAGGATGGAACTTTGCTCTGCTAGTCAATGAGAGGTATTCTGCTCTGAGAATGTAAATATGTGTATCGTGTGTGCCGGTTGTGGACAGATTTCTCATCATGCTTACTCTAATCGCTTCTCCAAAACACAAGTACAGTGTGTTTATCCTTACAGAGCATTTGGTAGAGCAACAGGCACGCATTTACTACTCAGAATTATGGTCATCCAAGACAAAGTCAAAAACTGAATACAATGGCAGTCATATGACAAATATGAACAATCCACCCAACCTCTGTCCACTTGCATTAAAGCTGTGAGATTAGCAATATCAAGGATCCTGCTAGTTTGACCAAGTATCTTTTGGCTACTTATATTCAGATGTATATTTAAAAGTCTTTCAAACTGTTTCCATAGTGTCAATAGCAACAGCCTAGCTACACTTCAAACAGAACTTCATGATCCAGACCTTCAGCAGTTAACTTATACTTCACCTTTGTACACTTTCGGTGTTCGTTCATTTGTTTTTCTGAGACTGCTAACAAAGTGGTTGCTTCATTCATGGTTTCTTAAGTAAACTTCACTAGAAAGGGTGGCTGAACTAAAATCCTATTCCAAATGCCACTGAACATCTATAGGTTTTAAAACTGAATTCAGAGCACACAGCATCACGACTAGAACAAAAATCTTCTAAGGAAAAGCTCTGGGTTCTTTTCACTGATTTTACTTTGGTATTTGTCACTTCACTCTAAGGAGAAGCAGTAAATCTGAAGAGCATTTGACATATTTTATTATAAATGGTCATGAATACAGAACCAAAGTAATCTTTATAAATAGCTACAAAAAGCACAAATGCAGGTTAAAAAACATTCTCTAGAGTGAGCAGAGGGCTTGTGGCGCCTTTTTTTTTTTTTTTTTTTTACTTTCTATGAGCCTGTTCTTAGGAAAGAAATAATTTTAATAGGCTTTTTTTTTTTTCCAAGTATGCTTTTTTATTGGTTTTGTTTTTAACTTTCAATGTGAAAACAAAGCTCTGTTGATTTATCCAAGAGAAAACCAGAAAGGGTGACACATGACATTTTTGTCCAGTAAATCTGGAATAATCCCACTGTACTGTGGGTTTAATGCTAATTTAACTGAAAACAGAAGCTAGTCCAAAGCATTTCAAAACCCCATCTTCCATACTTTTTTTAGCATATTGCCTGTCCGCCTCAGTGTCAGCATGAGGACCCAGCAAATCATAAAGGCTTCATTCCTGTCCACACTGGAGAGTTGCTGTCACCCAGAGTCTGGATGAAAGCATGCTACAGTCTTGCTTCTATGCAACTGTTAAAACGATTTTGTACCTTGCTAGCTGCCCCCCTTTCCTGTAATCTTCAATCGCGCAAACACACAATGTCATATACAGAACAGCCCCACCTGTTGCTATCCTTTGTGATCAAGAAATTAATCCAGTACTGCCAGTAGAGGCTTTAGCAAGCCTCTAAGCAAATCACTTCAGATTTAATCATTACAGATGAACAATGTTATGTAACATGGTAGTTATCTGTCCCCCCAGTCTGCACAGTAAGAGCCTGTGTTCTCTTTCTGCTTTAAAAGAACAGAACAATGCCTGTTTGAGGCATGTGTGTGTGTGCATATACGGTGGAGTGGGGTGCAGGGTTGGAGGAGAGGCAGTATTGCCCTAGTGGTTGAGTACTTCAGGTTATTATTTGTGAAATGGAAATTTCCTTGTCCATATGCCATTTCTTTTGTGCTATGCTCAATGGACAAGTGGAATTGAAGGTGCTACCTTCTGGAGTTTCACCTGCATTTTAAGAGGGAACACCTTCATAGCAGAGTTGCCTGTCACTGCATAAAACTGTGTCCCCAGCCTAACAGATATACGAGCAGCAAATTAGGTTCCTGGGATCTTTAAACACAGTAATATTAAAAGTCCAACCTACTACTAGCACCAAAATGACAGCGTTTACCTTTCCCTATGTTTTTGTCTTTTTTTCCAAACATATTTCTGTCTTACTGACATGCTGATGTGATCAACACTTCGGGCGCTGCTCAGCAACACTTCAGTCAGCCAGCCATGCAGTTGAATGTAAGCAAAGGGACAGTAAAAAGCAAGAAATAACACTGCGTTCCATTTGCAAAATGTCACTCTTCCCACTAGCACACTGTACTTGACCCTTCTGGCTGGAGAGGTGTCAATGATTTTATTCAAAGCGTCGCAGATGATTGTATAAAGACTGGACATAGGTGAAGACACGCATGGGATCCGGCTTATGACCCATCACCATCATGTCATCCACTTCTATCAGACGATCGCAGTGAGCCATTTTCCTGTAGCAATAATAAAACAGACACAGTGAATCAAGAGTTAAATCTAAGGCCTGTAACTACTTCCAAGACTCATTTGCCGCTCTGATCACGCTGAGCATCACTGAGGCATTAGAGAAATCCTGAGGTTTAGCAGCAAGATTTCATTTCACAATGAAATGGTCAGGCTCAGGTTGGAGATTATTTTTGTGACCATGGAATATTCCTATTCTTTCTCCTCCTTCCTCTATACTGGGATCTGATCCAAAGCCCTGTAGGTCATTGGGTTTTTTTCATCTACTGACTCCCATTCACATCCCTGATATCTGTAGCATGTAGCCCAATCTCACATTCCCCTGTCCAAGTCTCAGTAAGCAAGGTCATGCGAGTTCGCAAATCACGAGTTTTTCTGGTTATTACACAGGAAGCTCCAAAAGAATGGCAAAACATGAGAAGAGATGATATGTGCCAATGAAGGCCCACGTGGCTGTGGGCTGTTTCTTCTCCACCACTCCATATCTTCAAGGTGTGTGTGACTTGGACAACAGTCTCAGATGATCAGGTTGGAGAGCAGAAGCCTGACTGAGATCTGGCCCAACAGAAAGGAACAGATCTGCTGAGGCCCAAGATGAAAAATCACAAGAGCAGGAAGCAATTTGATCAGCAGAGCTCATACTGAGGTGAACAGCAATAACAGAGAAAAGCCTTTTCTGGCACTAGAAGAGAACAGTTAGTTTAAAGGCAATCACACCTATGAAGTAGTAATTTCTGTAGATACTCTTACCTAATGTTTCTTACTCTTGTGCGCATGCTGTCTTTTGTTCTCCCCTATACTTACTGAGATAGAAAAACACTGCAACTTTCCTTTGAGAGTTATGGATAGTTTTACTTTAGAGATCAACCACCTAAGAGTGTCATAGAATCTCTTTCAACTCACTGACAAGCAACAAAATTTTTTTATATATACGTATAGATATGTGTGTATTAACACCTTGTAATTCCCAAATGAATTCCTTTGCTAGGGGCTGTAATAAGGAGAGCCAACATTACGCTAAGAATTTTCAAAGCTTTTCTTTGGAATGGCAAATGGCAAATCCAGTTCTGTAAGTTATTACTTGAAAAAAAGAAAAAAACCACTCTGAATGAACCCCAGAGCTTCAGTGTGGTGGTACCAATGTTTGAAGCTGTATGAGAAGCTGCAGGAAACTAGCCATGTATTCCCACATCCTGTTAGTATTTGGAAAGTGTACCAAACCCAGCTGCATACCACATGGAGTGTTTACTGTTACACAAGTCAAATAAAACAGTAAGTAAGAATCATGTTGATACTGGGCTCAGAAAGTTACTATTTCTAGCTGACAAGTTCACACTCATGATGAATTTAATAAACAAGTTACCATTTAATTGCCTGGTATACTGCATCAGAAAGGATCAGGTCAGTGTGACTGAGAGTATTAGCTCTGTTTTACAAAAATGCAGTTACCAGGTTGAGCAGCTCTCAGCCTTGATCTAACTCTACTTACACTGAATTCAACCTTTATTCTTGTTTAACCAAAGAAACGGAGAGAGAGATGTGAACCCTGCCACAAAACCCAATTCCAAAAGTTAATCTACTTGCTCCCTGCCGTTCAGGGCGTCACAGTTTTTCCAGAGAGACTGGATGGATATATTAACATGCCTCAAGTTGAAATTTGGTATCAAGCAGGTGGGATTGGCTAAGAAAATACCAGTTGTATATCCGGTTTCTATGGACTGTTGGTTAGTAAACATTGGATGCCTTGTGCTCTATGAACTCAAACGTCTTTTTTAACAATTAATATTGGCAAAATCATTAAGAATCATTCATTACTTGAATAAAATAATTAAAAAAACAAAACAAAAACCAGAAAGAAGTAGCATTTTTTCCTCTTCTGTCCAAGTATAACTCATGAGGCCGATTTCTCAAGTGTCAGTGCTAAGACTAGTGAGAATCACAGAGGTGAGAAAGCAGAATTCAAGTACTGCCTGAAGACGATGAATGACCTGAACCCAGGACTCCATGAACTATCCTGTGCCTCATAAAACCACCTCTGATTTTAGACTGCCGAGTCACCTGTTCTATGCCTTCTCTATGCAGAGCTTTATTATCTTTTTTTTGGCATGACACGTGTAAGCTGGTGATACAGGATCTACAAGAAGAATGATTAAACTTTTTACTGCTGCCCAGCCACATTAGACTTGAACTGGAAGTACTTCACAGAGATCTAATGTGATACTCACTCAGCCATGGTGAAGGCCAGCTCAAAGTTCTGCTTGCGATTGGCTGGGTCAAGCTTATTATAATCAAAAGCTTCAGGAAAGAAAGAATGCACAAGAGCACAGAATGCCATCCCATCATTCCAGCTTGAGGAGAAGTTTTGGAGATCAATGTGCTGTCATGATGAAAAAAATATGCATGTTAATGCAGCATGGGGGAACAGGGAAGAGCTGGTTTTGCTCACTGCAGTTTTCTGTCCTTCTATCCCACTAACCAAAGCAACAGAGCATAGGTTTTATGTTTCTCTTCCCCTCTTTGTAGATCCATTATATTACTTGTATTCTGAGAAAAAAAAAACCAAAACAGCACACTCAGCAATTAAAGCCTTTTTGCCTGAAATGACCAGATGCAAAGCAGACATACAGTCAAGGACCCTGATCCAAAGCCCAGAAAGAAAATACTGGGAAGAATCTTGTCGATGTCAGTGAGCTCTGGAGCAGGCCCAAAGCACCAGTATCTGCAGAAACCAAGGACACCACTTATCCCTGTGAGGTATTTATAATGGAAGAATGGTTCATTTTGTGGCTGTGAATAACACTAGATAAGGACTACGTTTGCTTGCTTTGCTTTTCAGTAAGGCCCAATTCAATGCCTGTTTACACAGATCAGTAGAAATATAGGAAGAACTAACGCCTACTGCAAAATCAGATTCTTAGAACAAACGCTTATTGTTACTTTCTACCACCACATTCAAAAGAAACATACTCGGGCTTTTGTCTCATGCTGCTTTTCCGTCATACAAAATCCAAGCCCCAGCTTTTCTGGTAAGCAACTAACAGTAATTTTCACTAGTTCTGCTTGTGAATACTATAATTTAGAGTTTAGCAATAATAATGCACATTTTAAAATAATGTTGTGAAACATATTACAGAAAAAAAGCCTGTACTATTTTCTTTCTCCTGGAAATTGCTTTGGCACCTGCAGCTTAAGGCCAGGTAAAAATCACAAAAATCTCAACTGCTGAATTCTTTTAGCTACACTGATGTTACCTCATAGAAATTAGGTCATTAACACCATGGGATTCAACCTCAACCATTTACTACAAATTCCCTTGTCTAATACCAGTAGAGAGTATTTTGGTCTGCTGTGTAGAAAAAGGGCCATAGTCTCCTTGTACTGGCAAAATGTTATTCAGATCTTGCCCTATATAATAAGAATGCAAAAATAATAGCCTGAAACTAAGAAAAAAAAATGTGAGCTTATACTGAAGTCTACATCCATAAGCACAAAAATGTAGGCTTTCAGACAAACACTAATGCATTGCTTTGACAGACATACAGAATCTCATTCATGCAATCACTGACTGTCTTGAAGTGCTGCCCATACAAACCATGATGTTTGTGTTACCCACACAGAACTTGATGATCTTGAGGAAGTTAGCTCATTGTCTAGCATGTTTTACATTCACTTTGAGTATATTTTTTTGGAAAATTCTCCCAAAAAAAGCACACTGAAAATGCTAACACGTCTTCACCTTGTATCCTATATATATATATATATATATCTAACAGAATTTGTTTAATGCTGCTAGCGCTGGCAACCCCAAAACTCTGCGACCTCTTCAGCTTAGCTCTGGATTCTCCTTTTCCTCTGGAAAATTAACAGAGATGAGATTAAATTAAATTCTAGAAAAACTTAAACTTATTTGTCAGCAACATCTATGCAACCTTGCCCAAGTCAGCACCTGTCCAGGTGATCTTTGAGAAACACGTTGCTGAAACTTCAACTTGCTGGTCCTCCAAGAAAAACTCATTTTCATTTCACTAAAGCCAGTATTCCAAGCCCTCTTCTATTTAAATCATACCCCCATCGCTGTGCATAAGGAATAGTCCATGCTTTTGTTCCTTAATAAGTGGCAACAGAAAGTCGCTATATTCCCAGTCTTTTATAATAACGGAGAAGGCAGCTTTCACAGCACTCTTTCCTGATAAAACATACCTGCTTCTTCAGCTGAAGAACTCCAAAGCCAGAGGAATCTGTAGCGGTGAATTTCCAGGGCTCAGCCTGGGAAGTCAGTGAAGCTATCCACACATGACCACATATTGTCTCTTAGCTCAAAATCCTACACTGAGAGAGTCCTCCCACCCAGCTGTCCTCTGCTGGTAATAATTGACAAATTAGTTTCCCATTAGCCAACCCATTCTGGAGACAAGGTGTGTGACATACTTTCCACCATCCTGTTCAAATTTCTCAAAAAGCGCTTTCCTGGCCTGTGTTCCTGTAGTCCGTGGGAGCGTCTGAGACCGCACCAGTTCTCTCCTCCTTTCAACTCGGCGATGTACAGTGGGAGGAGACGAGCGAGAGCTGGGGGTCACATCACAGCAGCTGCCAGTGGCACTGGAGAAACAAAACATGAAAAGTATGTGGTTAAAGAAAAAAAATAACTCTCTGCAGTGCCAGGAATCAGCATAAAAGTCCAACTCTTGCCTACTCCAAACCTCCCACAACCTCAAGAGTACCTGAATGAGTCAAAAGCAATTTAAGTAAAAGTCAGAGTTTTATTGACAAACAACAGCACTTAAGTATAGAAGAGTCTAAGGTACTTTTACAAATGAGACACAGCTGGCCAAGTCACAAATGCTTTGTGACAAAGCACTAAGTAGAACAACACTTAAACACTTTTAAGAAAAAAACAGAAAAGAAAAATAATAATAATTAAAAAAAAAAAAAAAAAGACATGGCCACACAGGAGCTCTGAATCCCTTTAATTTACAACTGTGGGGTTCCTGGAGGGTAAGTCACATTTTAAAAAATGTAACTTGAAGAGTAATTCAGGCAGCATTGCCCTCGTGAGACCCCACCTGGGATACTGCATCCAGCTCTGGAGCCCCCAACACAAAACAGATATGGAGCTGTTGGAGCGAGTCCAGAGGAGGGCTACCGAGATGGTCAGAGGGTTGGAACACCTTTCCTATGAGGACAGGCTGAGACAGTTGGGCTTGTTCAGCCTGGAAAAGAGAAGGCTCTGGGAAGACCTCTTAGTGGCCTTCCAGTACCTGAAGGGGGCCTACAAGAAGGCCGAGGAGGGACTTTGTGCCAGGGCCTGCAGTGACGGGACGAGGGGTAATGGTTGGAAGCTGGGAGAAGGCAGGTTTAGACTATATACAAGGAAGAAGTTCTTCACCCTGAAGTGGTGAGACACTGCAACAGGTTGCCTAAAGAAGCTGTGCATGCTCCATCTCTGGAAGTGTTCAAGGCCAGGCTGGATGAAGCCTTGAGCAACCTGGTCTAGTGGGAGGTGTCCCTGCCATGGCAGGGGTGTTGAAACTAGATGATCTTCGAGGTCCCTTCCAACCCAAACCATTCAATGATTCGATGAAGTACCTTTGAAATTTTTACTTATAGTATGCATAATTTTGAGCTCATGTCAGTGTTGCTTCACTGACCGCAAACTGGTAATTTGATCCAGAAATACAGAATTATCTTCTAATTTGTGTTTATTTGAGCCATAAACCACTTAATCAGCATTAATGAAGTAAGCCACACATAGCATTTGGAAATGTTCCCCATGACAGAGCTGGGGAAACTGAGGCAAAGAGCAATGACACCACTGTCACACATTAATTTCTGGTACAGCTGGAGGTCAAATCTGACAGCAAGTTCTCTAAGGTGCTCAGTATATCATGACTCAAATATCAAAATGCTGATGTTGGAACTAAATCAGAAGAAACATAATGGCAAATTTGGGATAATTTTCAGGGCAGATGCAAGCCCAAGTTAAGAGATTTAAATTGGCTGCCCTCCTATTTTTCTTGATGGATATTTTGCATGCTGAGGATGCCTGGATATGCCAGTAATAATTGTGATACCATGTAATCCTATACTAAGCAACTGCATCTTTGAGTTAATCAAGAATGCATAACAGTCTTCTGTCCTCAGCAAGGCATTTATCTACCAACCAAACTCTAGGCTAGACAAACAAAGGATATTTGATGGCAGTCATATGTTGGGCCTACAAAAATAAGCCCAAACTACAAATTTCACACAGCTGAGTATTTTTACAAGTGTTTTCAAAGGGCCTGACAACTTGCTCCTCCTAACAAAGATCCACTGCTGGCACTGAGAGTTTTACTGACTAACACTGTAACCACGCTGAAATCCACAATTAGATCTGCTTTAAACTGCTCTACAAAAGATATTTATCCCTTCCCATCTCTGTTCCACTTAGCCCTGAGGAAAGCTCACAACCTTTAATGGGCTTAAACCACAGCATCTGGGACTCACCTGTTCTCCAAGCCATTAGAACACCTGTCCCTTGAGACCATACTGACCACAACAGCCTAACAAAATGTCAAGAAAAAGTGTACCTTTCACCAGTTTTGGTTCCACTACTCATCCCATAGCTCACAGTCGAGACAGACTCAGTGACAGAAGTGGTGTTCTCTGTACAACAGCAGGAAAAACAAGATATATCAGGGCAGAAACTTCTTTTATCTCCTTTTCTCATACATTTTCAAACTATTTCCTGATAGCTACAACTGATTTTTACTCACCACACTGAAAAGCTGCAGGTCTCTGTCTAATTTCCAGCATGAGCTAACAAGCTGGATCATTCCAGGCCCTTGTGCAGACCTCAGACGAGGGCACGCTGTCATGGACATTTCAGTGAAAGGAAGAAGTGGTGATAGAGCTCAGCTTGCAACAATCATTCTGGCAGACATAAGGAGTCTGGGAAGTCTGCTATGACTGACAGCATAATTTAAATGACCCGATTTCCACCAGGAAACATTTTAGTTTGTAAAGTAGAACAGATTCCAAAGGTTGCAAAGGTAGCTTAAAACTAGCTTTGCATCTTCCTCCCCCTACCCCTGAGGTTCTACCTTTAGTACTTTGCCTTTTAAGAGCTGAGCTCTGGACTCCAGCTATACCCTCTAAACGCAACGGAGTGGCTTGCCCAGTTTTAACACACTAAAACCAAAACCTGTTGCAAAAGCCAGCAACTCATTTATTGAAGGCTTCTTCTATAAACAAAGAAGAAAGACTGGCATCTTAGAAACAATCCAACCTCATAACTGTCCTGAACTTATAGAAGGGATCCAGATCAACTAGACTTCTCACATAAAACACCCTGGTAAATGCCAGCATACGGATGTCACAAATTTGGGACCACAAACAACTGCCAGATATATGTACAAATCTCAGTGGTTTTAAGCTGAGAAAGAGTGTGATCCCTACTCTGGATGAGCTACATCTTCACTAAACTGACACTTGAGACCACTGTGAAATACCAGTACACTGTATAGACAGTAACAGCTTGGTGACATCAATCAGAAGTACTTTTGCATAGAGCTCAACCCATCGATTTTGACTGAAATCAGAAGTCCTTAAGGCATTTAATCCTTTGACACATTCATATATGAAGGAGACTACTTACTGCTATTCTGCTCAAAGGAATTTGCTTCAACATCCATAGGGTGGGCGCACCACTTTCCAACTGCCATTACCTTGCATTCAGTCACAGTTTTCACTTGGTTAGCTGAAATACTCACTGCTCAAGCTGTCTGTTCTGCCACACTTTTCTGGCATCTATTGTTTCTACTGCAGAGATTGCCTAACAGTACACATGTACACCACTGTGCAGACAAGGATAACTACCCCTTGCTTTTTGAACTGATTGAGAATCTGATACAGCAGAACAAGTTTCTGTGATACCTGGGAAACTGAATCTGCATGCAGTCTTGTTAGCAATTTTAATATTACCATGTACCTACCAATTGGAACTACATGCTCAGATCTGAATCCCCCAGACATTGAGCACGGAATCCCTCTCAATTTATGTTGCATAAGGACATGCGGATAGGAACACTCACCTCCAGTGGCAGGTGAACCCACAGATGTTCTCACTGTACTTGAATTCCAGGTCTTCACTGAAAGAGCAGAAAAAAAGACAAAGGAAGGCTTTGCTACATTCTTAGCTTTAAGATGAAAGTTGAAAGAATAATCTGCAAATAATCTCTATCTCTTGCTGGCAATTGCATCTGGTCTCTCTCTAATTTCTGATCTCTATACATAGTCTGATCTGTAAGCATCGCTATCACTAAATGTATATGAAATACAGCTCAAAGATGAATGACTTCAATAGGAATGAAATAAGGGGTTTTTTTAAACTCAATTTAGATATAAATAAGATTCTGCAATCATTCTGACTTGTGTATATGTGTCAGTCTGCTGTCAGTCAGTCCTCCCCCCAAATGACTGTTGAATCCGTTTGACAAATATCTGTCTAGCCTCTCAAGGGGCCTCAGGTCTCAAAGCACTAAAAACTCCTGCATAGTTTATTAAAATAGCTGGACACATTGAAGAGATACAGTAACTGTGCTAGAAGTTAGGCTGCACTATGCACTCAACTACATTAGGCAGCAAAAATTCTCAGCAGATGTGACATCATAGCCTGAAGCTCCACCTAAGACCCAGAATATTCTAAATCAGTGTCCCACCATGGGATATGGAGCCGTAAAAGGGAGGTTTCATAATTACCACAGGACAAACCCCGTAGCACCAGTTTCTTGAAGTAAAGAAACGGGACACAGCTTCAGCAAACAAGTTACTTCTGTCTCTTTTACCTGACTGGTTGGAAGTTTTCACTGCCATTCCATTTTTGCTCTTGCTCTGTTCCAGCAGGCCAGCAGATGCATTAGTTGTTCCTGTTGAACTGATGGTCTCTCCTGAAAACTTCTCCGATATCCTGGTTACTGCAGTAACAGGAAGATGGGGCATCTGCAAGGTCACTGCAGGGGCATGGGCTTCAGGGGAAGAGTCTGAAAAGAGTCTGAAAAGAGGTCAGTTCACGGGAGACTTTTGCCTGACCTAGCGAATAAAAAGGAGAGAGGAAGTAAGTTTATTTGAAGATTTGTAACAAAGTTACTAACAAACCAATTTCCATGCAACAACTTTATTTTTCAATATTCTATTTTGTTCGGATTATTCCACCTAGTTCTCCCTGTGGGGCATTATACCATTTACAGCACGCGGCAGAAACAACTCTAGTGTAAGTGATCCTTGCAGCGATCATACCTGTCCTACACGAATCTCAGCAAGAACAACTTCTTCAGATCATTAATCCGCTATCATCTGCATTCGGTAAGCTACGCCTCTTCCTCTGTGCAGCCCCCACCCCCAATCTCCTGCCATGGGTTAGAAGCCAGCATTCTTGCTCTTCTCATGGTTTTATGAAACGCTTCCTCAGTTTTCTCTAAAATGGAGAGAGTAAGTCCTTCCTCCACTGAAGGAGGATGGAAGCACACAGGTAATCTGCAAAATGTTTGGGGATGCAGGGCTACAATGGCATCCAGAATAGCAGGCCTTATTATCACTAGTGCTCCAAGATAATGTGACAGTAATAGTTTCTAATTTATGAAACACTATAGTGCAAGCTTAACAATAAACGTAAAATTTAAAAGTTAAACTCCTAAGTAGGAAATAAACTTAAATGGCATTAGTGCCACAGCACAATATCCATGCTGAAACCATAGCAGATTCCAATGCTTCCAACACGTGAGAGCTGCTCTGTGAATGCCAGGATCAGGTATTTTACAAGGAGTGCTACGTCATTTCATGCTCTGTTCCTACCTGATGAAGACTGACGCCCATTTTCAATGACTGAAGAACTAAAAACTCTTCTAAACTCAGGTTTGTGGTAGACTGACTCCAGGTCTACACTCTGTCAGAACAGACAATAGACACAACAGCTAAATTTTAAACAGCAGCAAGATTTAGAAGACTATCGAGAAATACCTGCCAAGAACAGGTCTTCCTTGTGTTAGTGACCACAACACAAGGTGGGAACAGTTATCTAACCCCAAGAGCCAAAACTGCAAACCGAGCACTGGCAACGCAGGACTTGCATCAATATTTACATACTTGTCCTCACAGACCCCATGCACCTAGGGAGGGTCTTCCACTTCTGTTAGATAAAGGTATCACCATCCACTGTGAAGGTGATAATCAGGAGACTCCACGGAATAGTGGGGAGATTGATTGAGATTGCATAAACCCTTAATGCTCTGCAGGTTTTTTTTTCCTGTTTGCTACAGAAAAACAAAACCAAAAACATTCTGATAACATATTGTAACAGCATTACATAAAGCAAGTATGACCCTAGAACTTTACCGCTACATTATAATCTGCAACTTCTGTAAGGGTAGTTTTTTCCTGGGAAAAGCACCAATTTTCCCCATAATGTTTGCCAACATAATTCCAGAAAAATCAGCCAAGAATTTTTTTGGCTTTTTTTTTTTTGTGTGTGTGCGCACATGCAAAAAAAGTCACAAGGACTCTGCGATTTAGCAGGAACTAGAGAAAGTAGAAACTGCTTCACAGACACACAATTACATCAATTAAAAAAGTGTAGCTTCCAAGAAGCAGCATATAGAAGCAGTAGAGTGAAATTCCTCAACACAAAGTTCAAGAAAAAGTTTTAATTGATTCCAGACAAGTATCTAACTACTAGATTGGCCAAAAAAATGATGAATAAAAAAAAATTCTACCGTGCCATTATAAACGTAATTCAAAATTCTCATAAACTCAATCGAAACAAGTTCTGGGTTGTTTTGTTTTTAAAGACAGACAGAAAGACTGAAGATAGATACTGAAGAAGATTTTTACACTGCAGGTAAGTACAGAAACAACAGAACATAACAGGAAAGGAAAGAGGCAGGGCGTATGCATGTAATAACTTAATTTGTCTCTGCTTTTCCATACACAGGAAATATGAGGCAAACCAATGGTTTGATTTTACTTATTTATTCCATAGCTTCATCACAAATTATTAGAATAATTTATTTATAGGGTGTAAAACTACATCTCATGTAAGACACAGAAACCCTATGATCAATTCAAGATAAATCAACAGAAAGAGTTTCTTGGAACTTGTCTGCTGTTTACCATGCATCTGTTTACACTCATCCAAACTTAATTAAGAACACCAGATAACAACATTAACCACCTTTGAGATTTTTTAAAAGCATTCAATCTTGTCAGATGCTGCAGAGTTCACAGACTGTTTTAATATCTGTTACTTGAGATACTAGAACCTTTACTACCTCAAGTAGTCCAATCCCAGTCAACTCCTGGTAACTACAGTCTGAGATCTTGCTCAGAATTTGTTAACTAGTATTAGATTACAGTAAGGTAGCCTAAACACAATTTTGTCATAGACTATTCAGTTGTGGGCTTAGATTCTGATCCTCCTAGGTATTTAAGTGTCAACTTTCAACTGATTCCAACAGAACACAGGTGTACAGAGCAGAATTTGAGGTAAACGCCTACACTACTGAAGTTGAGAAATATCTCCCTCCTTAAGGTTGGGCCCTACATTCTCAGATCACAATAGGTATCCAGGCTTTTCAAGACTACAGCGTAATTTGGAGAAACCATTAAAGTGTGGTAAAACTCCATTAATCTGACTTCAAGATGAGGACCTACTGCCTTGTAAGGAAGCATCTTACAAAGAAGAATTACAATAAAACACAGAAAGGAATGGCAGGAAGACATTGAGATACCATGAACTGTCTTTAAGGCTCAGCTTGGATGGTGTATTTTATTATATTGGGGTTTACACTATTTTTTTAACCAAAAAAATTCAGATTCTCAGGTCAATTTTTTTCATGCTAGGTGACGAAAAGAGATAGCATCACCTGAATATGATTTTCAAACCAAACAATACAAAATTCTCCAGAAAAGGACTGGAGACTTTCCAAAAATGTGGAAGATGTACTCTCAGAAAAGACGACTTTTAAAGGTTTCTCAGCCAGGAGCTTTCATTTAATTCTCTTGCCAAGTTTTCAATGATCTTCCTGGGGTTATATAGGCACTTATGTGCTCTGCTAGATAAGAGTGCAGATGTTATACGATGAGCCAAGACATTCCTTAGTCTGTTTACCATGAAAATGCACAAGAGGCTGCTTTTTTTTTTTTTAATTTATTATTTTTTAAAAGCAACCACCACTCAAACAAGCAAAGACGCACAACACCATGTTCTAGCACAATGTTGGTTAATAAGACTGACAAATTTCCACTGGTGCCCAACGAAGGCTGCAGGTGCACCTAAGACAGCTGGGAGTTAGAATGTCCATTCCACAACTAGGTTAGCCTGCCTTAAGACACACTGCAAGTGCTACAAATCAAACCCGTAATGAAGTTTAGTGTATCAATCTGAACAAGGAGAACTTTTCCTTCATTTTAACTTTCCTCTATCTTTCTTATTTAAAAAGAAAGGAACATAAACTAGATTGGGGAATTGGGAACCCTCATAATTCTCACTCTTTCCCAATATCTAAAACTTTCTTACAAGCGGAAGCATTACAATTCAGGTATCTAGGCTCCACTGATTTTTGTGGGACCTCTTGCATTTGGCGGCCTCATTACAGACAGGTTATCAGAAGAAGTCACATCCAACAAAGCCGCACTCTTTAGATAGTTACTCAGCTTAGGCCCAAAAGGAGTGACAAGTTCTTTTGCAAAGCTAGTCTCCAAACTTCTTTCACAACAGATCACCAGAAGAACAGCTTCTTTAAAATAACATTTGTCTCTCCAATAATCAAAAATATTTTTCATTTTTATACCATCTGCTACCCCACAAAGAATGCTTCCATTCCACACAGTCTGACTTACTGCTGCTAAACTGGATTTGTGTCCTTATATGCAGATCTTTTAATTTGAGATAATAAAATTATTTTAAAACTTTTATACTTGTCAAGAAGGAGGCACTATGCACTAATAAATTCAGTTATGACTAGCTGCCAGGATTAACCTAAGAAAAGCACACAAAATATTAATTATACAAACCACGCAGAATCAGGGGTTCAGAACTTTTAATGCTGTATTTAATGGAACTGAGATCCCAGTCAACAATTATTGTCCATATCTAGAACTGAAATGTAAAGCACAGCTAATGCAGCTCCCTAGAACGTACCTGTGGTATATAGAATTGTTTATCCATTCATGTCAGCCATTATGACCTGAATATGTCAAATGCTGATATAGACTATAAACACGAACCTACTTTACAAGCTTTGGGGGTGAGCAAAACAGTCAAATGAGGTGGTCATTCCAAAGATCATGTAGCATCCTACACACTGAACTGGTTTCTTAACGCAGTAACAGGTGCCGCATCAATTTATTTTATGCAAACCTGATTACGTTTTGGCTAACAATGCTCAGGAAGAAACTTGATTCCACGCTCGAGGACAGGGAAGCCCCATGTGCTGATGAAACACTGGGAGGATCTGTGATCAGATTCTACCATGCATTTAGTGGTGTCAGGCTAAAGTACTTCAAAATCCACTTTCTTTGGAGAGGGCAGCATTCTGACAAGTGTGTAACACTACTTCCTCTGTCAATGCTGGCTACACAGATTGTAAACATCGGGGGACACAGATACCTATATCCGTGCTTAATAATGAGAAGCACCCATTTGTACAACTCAGGTTACAACAACATGATGAGGAACTGGTTAAAGAAAAGAAAGTTAACGCTAACGTTTTGCATGTCTTACTCAGGCTTACTCTTAGAACTAATTTCTCAGTAGCTCAGAAGTCTCCATGTCATGTAGGGTGATAATACTTTCCATAGTCACAGGGCTGCCAGAATTCCTCCTTCACTGCAAAGATGTTGGACCTTGGGGATCCACAACGGGAAGCTGCTATCAAACTGGCAAATATCATAACCCAGTAATGAAAATCACACACATTCAGAAAAGAGTAAGCACCAGATCATGAGATCAGAAAGAAAAACAATTTTTATTTCCTCTCTGAGACTCTGAAGTGCACATGTGTTATCTCGTCAAGCTTTTGCCTGCAACAAGGTCAAATTGTGGAAGAATGACAGAAAAATGAGATTACTCTCTCTCAAATGAGGCATCAGTCATCCAAAGCCTTTCATAAAAGCACCAATTATCAAAAGGGTTACAATAAAAATAATTGGATCTAGAAATGCTGTTTATCTGTGAGAAGTACCTCCCTCTCTTGTTACATACTGGATGAAACTGATGCTTCACTTCGGTGAACAGCAAAAGCACCACTGACTTCTGCAAGGCAAGATTTGACGCTGTTCCTTTCATAGAAAGAGATCACTGATGCATCAGAAATGGGGAATGATGAAATGTCTGAGGAAATGCAAACAAGGCTCCTAGACACCAGCAAGAACTGCACCACACTTACCCCTTAATTCTTCTATTAGAAAGCCATTGTCCCTCAGAAAACACCAGAATTCTCTATCTGTAACTGACCCTGCAGCTTGAAGAAAAAGCCTTGAACACCACGAGCTTATTAGGAAAGCTTTTGCAGATGAAGTAATCACTGAAAAACAACAGTAGAAGCAGTTTTCACAGAACCTTTTTTGAAGCAACACTGGATAAAAGTGGACAGCAGGGAACAATTCTACCTTGGCAGTTTCAGCAGGTGCCCACAGCTACGTCACACTGAATTAAAACAAAACAAACCACACAACAAAAAATAATCCAGATAAGTATGAAGGCAAGCTTGGAATGAATGCCACCCTTCCAAAAGGACACTTGCAGGAAGTGCAAGAGAACAGTAAGAAGGAAATGGAACTACCAGATTTCCTTTATTATAGGAAGTTGAAGAGTCGAGATGGTTTAGAATCATAGTATACAACGCCAGGTGATTGCTGGAACAGTTAATCTCCCTGCCTGTATACCCTAGGTCATTATGTCTCATGCAGTTACTCCAAGGCTGACTGTTGGGTGCCATCAGGTCACCACAGAGAGACACCAACGAGTAATATTTGTTTAGATCTTCCCATGTGGTCATAACCTACTACTCATCTCTCTGCTGTCCTGACCACTGCGGGCAGGTTCTCTGCAGCAGTCTGTCCAGCAGACTGTCCACATTGTACAGAAACTCTTCTGACAGCATAAAAATAGAACACCCTTACGGTATTTTTAGTCTTTCCTGTTTGCTCAACCACAAACACCACGGAAAGATCATAAGTGATAAAGCTCCTGACAAAATGCAAGATCTGACCAACAAAAAAGGTCAAAATCTTCCTTTCTAATAATCACAGGCAGGTAGGAGAGAGACCTCAGTGACTGCAAAGGATGACAAACAGCAACAAACTGCTCAGTGAGGGATAAATCCTCAGTAGTGCAGCTATGGCTCCAGGATCCTACTTTAAAGTTAATTCTTTGAACACCCTATTTTCCACCTTTGCAGAAGCAGCTGTCAGATTCTGGCTTGGTTAGAGTGCCAAATTAAAGTTCGGTATCAAAATATCAGAAAGGTTCACCTGCAAATCACAGTGGCTAATAGCCATTTAAAATTACATCTAAATCAGCACTTAAACTGTGGTATACCAGATTCAAGGACAGCAGAGCAGAGACTGACTGAAGATTAGAATTAAAAGCTTTGTGTCCTTACTTCTGAGCTATGTTTGGAACTCCCTGGCTTTACTTTTTTCAATCAAATTACCTTGAAAAATAATCTAGCAATATTAGAAAATAATGGTTCAAACACTGAAGATGCTCGGACTCTCCAGTATCCAATCTGCAAGACAGTCTTAACTCTTACCCCAAGTATTTTGCTAGAAAAGTTGAAAGCAACAGAACCCAGCGTTTTGTTGGGGTAAACACTGCATTGACCACACAGTAAAAAAAGAACTCAACCAATAAATCTTTTTAAGAGCAAAATAGCATATCTTGATTCGCTGCTATTTCCAGGTCAGTATTATTGGTTCCTCATATCTCATACTTATAGAAGTATTTACTAAGGCTAGTAAGTGTCACTAATTTTATCACAGGTACTCGTTTATCTGAAAACATACACATACGGTACCCTGTTTCAAGTGCTTTGGTCACATAACCAGAAATCACAAGCAACTGAGGGAACACTTTCTTCATTATAGAGAATCTGGGTGACTAGACCAAGGCTTGCTCTTTAGCCATTTGAGCACAGCCACCTCAGAGCCTTACCCACAAAATCATGTTTTCACTGCATGTATTTGGTGTGTGTAGATCTAGCTGCGTCTCCCGTAGTTCTCAGTACTGAAATTCCTTCTCGGTCAGCTATGCTAACTTGGGAAGTTGTGCAACTGTCCAGGGAAAATTGTTGCAAGGGCACTGAAGAACTACCATTACTCAAATGATCTTCCCTGAACCCTTAAAGCAAAGCGGGAAGGCTCCAATTCAAACAAAAGCACACTCTGTGCTTTAGCACAGACCAATACCTGAAGCTAGATATTGCCATAACCTCAATGCAAGACTTTTCACAGAACGTGAAGTACACACTACAATGTAGGCAGTGGTGATGGAACAGGTGAGATGGTGTGAGGGACCACACCCCCTTGTCCCTTCCATGTCACTTGGCTCACTTCTGCTCCTTGCAATACAAACAAGCGTGGATGGCTCCATGAAACAAAAAGCAACGGATCTGAAAGCTGCATGTGTACTGAACACCTTTGTCACATGGGGGAAAAGGCAGCAGTTGCCACCACTATGTTGGAACAATGCATCAAGCAGCAGCTTTACCTTTTCACTCGCCCAGCTGTAGGAAGCCCTATGCCCCCATTCTTGAATCAGCAGGAATGAAAAGGGTTGGAATACAATACAGACTCTGTTCGCTCCCACCAATTTAAGTGACTGAATTTCATTTTCAAGCTTTTCTTTTCCAGCTCCAAAGCCTCGACAGACTACAGACCAGCTTTTCATGCTCCAACAGTCTTAAAGACACCCTAACACATGGCTTACTGAAGATTACATGAAATAGGCCATCATCTGTGAAAAGCAAGTCTCCAGTACTGCAGTTTTATGCGACTAAATCATGTGTACTGCCTGGCTGCCACCTCCTGGTGTCAAGGATTGTACAGGAGCTCCCAATTCTTTCCATAGAGCTGGACACATAGAAAAAGTATTACACAAAACATCTCGGTTCCAGATGAGCTTTCCACTAACTAGGGTTTCCATATACTGAGTAACAAGGCTGGGGGGAACGTGCGTGTTTGTGGTAGTTTAGGTCATGGAAACCATGACAACTTGCATGAGGCCCACCTCTCGGGGATGAGCTGCAGCAGTGCAGGTCAGTGGTTGTGCAACAAAACAGTCTCACTGCAGGATATTAAATCACTGTCTTAGGAAAACATGTTACTCCCTGCTATATGCTGAGCTGTTCTCCTTTGTGAGCTTGCCAGCTGCCAAACAGCATTGCTGGCACACAGATCCCCCTGAATCGAGTCCAGAAAGGATACACAGATATTCGCATACATATGTATGTTGATAGCTGAGACAGCTGCCGCTTCTCTTCTTACTTCTAACCACACTGAACTGATAGGTTGCTACCACTCTAACCAAGATCCCTGTTTGACCAAGCAGTGCTACAATCAGGAACAGCTCCAGGCGGTATCAGGGCCAAGACCATTTATCACAGCACCTCCCAAAAGCCCGTTGACCCTGCACTGCAAAAAACGAGCCCCGTGTCCCTAAACGCTCCCCCATGCCAGCGCAGCGCCTGGCAACACCCGCGAAACACCCGCTCACGCTCCCTCTCGGCCCTCCCTCCCGCCGCCTCCCTGGCCGCGGCCAGCACTTACGTGGCTCCGGCCAGTGACCGTTAGCTTGGCATGGCTGGAGAACCCGCCGCCGGGCGAACTCTGCGCCGAAGAGCTCCCCGCCGCCTCATCCGCCCACTCTTGCGGCAGCCCCGCCGACCGGCCGAGGGCCTCCACCTGCCGGGACAGGCGCTCCAGCTGCGCCCGCAGGCGCCGGTTCTCCTGCTGCAGCTCGGAGACGGAGCGCGCCAGGGGGCTGGCGAGGCGCAGCACCTCCTCTACCTGCCGGCCCACCCCTTGCTTGAACACCTGGATGTCGCCGTGGATCTCCCGGACTGTGCCCCGCAGCGTGTCCTCGTAGCGGCCCAGGGCCTCGCAGACAGTCTGCGCCTCCCGGCTGTGCGCATCCTCCATCTCGCCGGCCGCGGCCTCCGCGGGCCGCAGGCTGCGCGGCGCGGCCCGTCGGGCGGCTCAGGAGCCGCTAGCGGCGGACGCCCGGCCACCTCCCCTCCCGCCGCCGTCTCTCCCCCTCGCGGCGGGCGCCCTCTGCCACCCGGCGGCTCTAAGCCCGGCCCCCGCGCTGGCCGGCCCCCATCGCCGGCGGACCACGGCCCGCGCTCTCGGTGCGAAGGGGGGGGGGGGGGGGGGCACAGACGGCGCACGCGCGAGAGCGGAGCGCCTGTGCTCCTTCTGCGGAGGAGGTGTAATTTCAGGAGGCAACGGCGTAAGAGGGCGGGAGTAGGGGCGGTGGCACGGGCTTGCTCACAGCTGCCCGGGGCTGAGAGGGCCGGGCGCGGTGGGCTGTGGGCGGGGCCGCGGGAGGGGGACGGCCTGAAGCGGGTCGCCGCGCCAGTGCGGGGAAGGGAGAGGAAGGAGTCGGAGATGGGTGTCGGGGAGGAACGGGAAAGAGAGAGTGAGGAGAGGAGAGGTGAGTGTTTGCTGTTTCTAGGGTTGCTTACGTGACAATGCCAAAGCAAGCACAGCTTATCTTTTCCGGGGGGAGCGCTGAGGCAAAGGGAGAGGAGAGTGATTCTGGCAGAACGGAGACAGAAATGCACACGCATGCACCTTTAGACATGCAAGTTGAAGGCTGACGTGTCCCTTCACGCATACAAACTTGGACCCACACCCACCATGCTCACCCATATGCTGAAGAGTTTCCCCCTGTGGGCTGCAATTTGATGGGCATTAATACTAAGCTGCCAAAGCACTCAGCAGATCCAGTGTGTGTGCATAGAGGATGAGATACACATTTCTGTCAAATTAGCCAGAGTCACAATGGGTTATTCTTTATTGCCTAGTGCAGTGCCAGGCAGTACCTCGTGCATAAAGCCTCATAGGAAAAGGAAATCTGGAATATATTTTAAGCAAATTTACACCATCAGTTAGTCTATATGTGTTCAGCACTTTACGTTCAGCGCTTTTTGGTACCATACAGGATTTACCATGTTACAGAATCATTGCCTCTTTCTGTCAGGAACACTGCATTCACAGGCAAAACTCATTGACTTACACACATGTTTACAAGCATGCCTAGACTCCTGGATGTTTGCCAGAACACTACAGAGATAAACCCTGCAGGTCTGTGTCAGAACCCTCCAGCAGTGAAGCAGGACAAAGATGCACACTGTCATTTAAAGCTTTTTGCATTTGATAATTTTTGTATGTACAAGCTTACGCTCCTCTGTGGACATGGGTATGTGTGTGTATTTGTATGTAATAACCCGTTTATCTAAGCTACCGATAACTTTACATACCAACTTATCCCTTCCTTTTTTCCAGTACCACTGTAATCCTTGCTTTTCCTTGCTCTCCCCTTCTCTTACCTCGAGCTCTTTTGTGGGATCTATTTTACAGCATTGAAACACTGCTGTAGAAAAATGCCAATGTCTTACAAGATAATGAGTGCTTTCTTACAAAAAAGAGTCATCATTTAACAGTGGTCAACAATCGTTCTCTTAATAGCTGAGCCTGTAAATCTAGAATGAGCAGAGAAAGCTGGAGACATTCTGCCTTGACTTTTAACCCCATCTCCAGGTTGCAGAGTGTTTAAGTCAGGATGTGTAAAACCCTACAGCAAAAGTAACGGAAGTCAATACCACTTGCTCATAGGTAATTTCTTAACATATACAACCCTACCTCATAATAATATATATGTGTGTGTATATGTGAATATTAAAGTTCACAGCTCACAGCTATCAGCTAATGCTACTAATACTGTAAATCTTTGGAAAATATTCCTCCTCCTATGGTAAAGATTTCCATTTTTATAATATTTTTAATTACTAAGGAAAGCTTATATTTTTTCACAGAATATTAATTTAGTTGAAAGTTCAGTTTTCTGACAAAAAGTGTTTCGAAAGAAAAGTTTCAACCCACTCTCAGCAGGATCTATCAGAGCAAAGAAAATCAAATTCTTTTGTTGTTTCCAGACTCAGCAACCACAGGATAATCATAAAAGCCTAGTATATTTAAAACTGCCTCTCATTCATGCATTTAGAACAATTTACAGTACAAGTTAGGATACAAACAATTCAGATACTTCCTAACCTCGCAGCAAATTTAAGTGCAACTTTCACTCTCTCTGTCTGTCTGCACTGCCACAGATGAGGAATTGGCTTCATACTTCAGTACTCTAAAACCACACCCCCCTTTCTGTTCCTGTTTGAAATCTCCTGCTTTTGAGCTCTTGCAGCTGGACAAAGCATGGGAATACATTAGTCTTCAAAAGCCTCTCAAAACAGATAGTATTGTAAGTAAATACCATAAGTGAAACCCAAACCAAATTATATGATTCAAAGATGGAAAGATGACACACAGATTCTCAGAGCTTAATTTTACCTAAGAGGTTTTGATGCCCAAGGCACACTAGGCATTTGATGTTCAGCTGTCCTTCCCTCTTTCTGTCTCAGTATCTGGTGCTCTTTTTCAGCAAGAAAGAGGTCCCAGTTAGCATGCCTTCAGACATGATTTAGAACCTTAAAGAACACAAAGTTCCAGCTAAATTAGCTGGTAACACGGCTTGGCTGGATGTCATGGGGAGGATGAATAAGTGGTTACATCCAGGGTTTCCAGAGGAAGGATAGCCTGACTGAAGATATTTGGCATGTGGGAAACCTAGACAAGAACTACAAAATCCTCAAAACCTCATTTGGCAAAATCTCCTGGCAGGATAAGAGGAAACACCCAGGAAAACCTGACTTACGATAACCCTGTCAATATTCTGTTAGCAATGGTCCAAATACAACAGCCTACAGTAATGTGATAGTTTGAACAATTTGTGTAGCAGTATCACATGTTTCTTGTAAGGGCCTTATGGCATTTCTACAGTATCTAATCTACCCTACAAGCAAACCAGCATCCATGGAACATACTACATTCCATAGCCCCTCTCTCAAATAGCTAGTTTAGCCCTCTTAAGGCAAGGTTCTGCTTGGAAAACTGTCATTGAAAAATGGTATGGCCAGGCACCAAACTAAGAAAAGAACAAAAATGTTTCAGTCCAGAACAAAATATGCTCAATTTATGTATAGAGGAGTCTTGAGTTTTTCTTTAGATAAATGCCAGTCCAACATGCTCACCACAGGCTCCCATAAACAAGTTTGAGTTCTTTCCATCTAGTGCCCCACCAGGAGTGATAATGTACAACAGGCTACAAGATGCCCATTTTGCCTTCTCTGTAAGTCCACTGCCTTCCCTGGTCCTGGACAGGAACTATGGATTAGAGCATTATGAGTGACTCGTGCAAGTATTAACAATCCTTTTGAAAACCGATCTGCGCCCAGTAGAACAGCTAGGGTATACAACAGTTGCATGATCATTTTTCCAGCATTGCCCAGGGAAGTTCATTGTATTTGCATTTCTAAGCAGAGAATAGAA
Source organism: Leptosomus discolor (assembly GCF_034619465.1). Taxonomy (NCBI): domain Eukaryota; kingdom Metazoa; phylum Chordata; class Aves; order Leptosomiformes; family Leptosomidae; genus Leptosomus; species Leptosomus discolor. The sequence continues at coordinate 17,464,491 of NC_141406.1, read as the reverse complement.
ACGCTTCCGCAAGTCTATTAAGATTCCTGATAAGACGGTAAAAGGAAAAGCAAAGAAAGAAGTCTGTCTTATTTGATGGGGACAGGAAATAACACCGTATTACATAACCCATTAAATGTTCCAAGCTTTACTTCACACTAAAGCTCAATGCCAATGGTTTTATATATGTGTGTGTGTGTTTTTGTAAAAACCTGTGTAGCTGTTCTGGCAGATCTGCACTGATCCATTGCCATAATTTTTTTTTCCCAGTGGTTCAAATCTCTGACACCAACCCAGTGCTCTAGTACAAAAATACTAGAGTACAATAGTTCAATTTCTAGTGCTAAGGTCTAAATTGTTTTCCCTGTGGTTTGAGAGTGAAAATTTGGCACATCAAACTGGCCACAAGATCATCCAAATTAAACTTCATCCAAACAATTGAACCCACTCCTGTAAACACAGTAAGCAAATTTATATCCAAGCATTTGGCTTTACATTGTTTCGAATTATTTGCTAGCATATATGGAACGTGATAAAACAGGTGATTACTCAATCACTGGCATAAAATGCACCAAAAATAAATATAAGCTAATATTAGTTGGCAAGTTCTGAATGATCCAGAGGTTCCCTTTAACATGCGCATTTGAGCTTCAGATTTGGGAAAGAAAAAGTTTTCTTTTAGTCTTGAGTGTTCACGGATTACGTCCACTGCATAGTAAACTGCTTTTCATGGTATTTTAATAGCACTGTGGTGTTAAAAATACGCGCGTAACTATAGTATCATTTTGCCAGAATGCATTTAAAGAGTATGCTGAAAGATATATTTCAATGGCAAATGGTGACAGAACAAGAATATATTGGGGGTGCTTTCTTTGGAGATTTAATGGGTCACTTCTTAAATATACATGAAGTGGTAAAGCCGCAAAGGACCGGCTACATTGAATGAGGGTCTCACTCCAAAATCACTGAGGGAATTTTTTAACACTTTGGATCTGATCTAAATGTTCACTTGGTGTAAACATCTGGAAGATGTTTACTTTCTACAGTTACAGCCCAGGCCAACCGAGGAGAGAGGAGTGATGGCCTGTAGTGAGTTATGTGCTCAGCATTGTTGCCCAAAGGCCAGTGTAGTTGAAGGGACACCGGCCTAACTGCATCTGTGCTGAGGAGTAGCCAGAGAAGGCGTGCCGTTTAAGTAGGTCTTTAATTTGAAGGAGCCCAACTGAAAGGCATCCTGTCTCTGGATGCAGCCATTGACTGTTCCCTGCTGCAAGGCATTGGCATACACATGCATGGCCCTGTTACACAGTCTGACGCATGGCTTCTCATAGGATAGGACCCAGAAATGCTTGAGCTGCCTGCCTTTTCTCAAAGGGGCTCTACGCACACAGATGCTAGCATACCTCCATGGAGCTCCCCCTAAGAAGTCTGTGGCAATGCTGCATACAGCAATTGCCTGTGATTTTCTCGTGGTTCTTCCCTTTAGTTGCAAAAGGATTTGAGCAAAGCTAGTTTGTTCCTTCCAGCATGGGCCACGTTCTCTGTGCAAGTGCACCACTGTAATTAAAACTGGAGTAACTCTAATGACTCCCATTTACTCAGGTTACTGCAAGCTGGTCCTGAGATGAAGCATAGATCTTGCTGCCTCCTCCTCCTAACATAATTGTTAAGGACATAAACTACAACTGCGTTCACTGTGACTACTGAACTAGAGGGTAAACAGGCTTAGCACAGTAATATAGAGGATTTAAAGTCATGGGTTCTTATGCCTGTTAACAGTCTAGTTCCAAAGATCTGATCCAGGTTCTGTTTATCTGTGGTGTAAATCTAGACTAATTCGATGTGCTCAGTGGAATTGTGGCTGTATAAAGCTGAATGAGAAGAGAATCAGCATGTAGGTATCAAACGTGGTGGACAGATGTCCCCTTCAGGATTCTTCTGTTTCAGTGGTAGGGGATATCACCTCCAGCTTTTCTTCAGTCACCTGCAACAATCTGGCAAACTCGACTGCAGAAAAAGCAGTCTTTCTGCTACCTAGGAGAGATATTCTACCGTTATACTTCAACCCTGTGTGAAGAAGGGACATCCGTTCATTGCTTGAAAATAGGACTTGGAGGCAGCTCCTCAGTAAAATTTAAGCCAAATATAGTTTCTGCCCTTCTGAAATATTTTGAAGGGAAGGAAAGAAGCGGAGGACTGTCATACTAAGAACTTCTACCTTCATGTTTTTATAAAACTCGTGGGTCACTGCCCTTGTTTTTCACCTGGACAGCTGCATCTAAAGGCCTGTAAGGCTCGAGAGATTAAATGCATTGCAAGTATAAGAGCGGAAAGACACCTAAAGACAGCATAACCTGGATTCCATCTTTCAGTTTTTAAGAAATGCTGAATTTTGGTAATGACATTACATAAGGTAAATTAGGAGTTATTTTTTGGTATCCATCCAAACCTTCCTGGGTAAGATGTGATTTGACCTAAAGAGGAGACAGGCTCAAGAAGAAAACCAGACATGCAAAATTGTTTGGCTGTTCTTGCTTGCTCTGATAAATACCACGGCCGGAGCTAGGGTAGCTTCTCTGAAAAGATGACTGTATTTATCATGCTATCAGATGTTTACTAAAAAGAATTATGCTCTTACTCAGTGGTATTGTAATAGAGGACATAAATTAACACAGTGTTTTGGAACTATGCATATTTTTTTCAGCCAAACATTTGGCCTGCGGCCCAGATAACAATGAGGTTTAGGGCAAAGCTGTGCACTCTGAGTAACCCATGGGATCAACAGCTCCCTTTCCCAACACACATTTTATTTTTACCTTTCCATTCTGTCTCTTCCTTCCCAATTGGAAAAGCAAAATTGAGACAGTAATGAAAACAATGAGACACAATACATTGATTCAAGGATTCCAAGTGCTCCTTGCCCATATACATCTTCCGTGTCCTTTTTGGTCATCAAAATGCCTTTGAATTAAGGAGGAACTTAGAGCAATGCTCTCAGGCAAGAGAAAGAGAGACCATGTGAGGTGGAAAGATGGGTCTGCAAGACAGGGACAACTTGGAAAGCCATACTCTAAGACTGCAAAACCTCTTTCTTCAGTGAAAAGATACATACTGATCATTTCCTCATTGGTTACTGCCATCACACACAAGGCAACTCGCTTCTCCTGTTCCGGCGTAAAACTGGCCAGTTTTTTTTTCCTTCTCTTTTAGGGCTCAAACTGGCAAAGTGCATGTTAAGGTTCAAGGCCTTGAGAAACTCTGGAGCAACTGGAAAGTTCTCCTGGGTTATAGTATCATTTACTGATAGAGCTTTACCTCTGCTGATGCCCCTATTACTGTCCACAAAGTCAGACTCCTCTGCTTACGGATTTGTTAAGAGCAGTCTTCTAAAGGACACACTCCCTTGGCCTTTAGGGACCAGCATAAAACTCGCATACAGTGCCCGTGTTTTCAGGAGACTAAGACTCTGGCTGGTTGCCAACACAAGTGAGAAAAGGATAATGGATCTTATCCCTTTGAAGAACAGACACAATATAGCAGCCTTTCTCCTCCATCCCCTTTGAAGTACACGACAACACAGAGGAGACAATGAAAAAGACGGAAATTTAATGTGAATGCACCTAGGAGTAATCAAAAAAAGATCCTCTTCTGCAATTTGACCAGAAAAGCACACCCTTCTCGAAGGAAGGAACTCCCATCTAAAAGGAAGTTCATTCAGAGTGAGGGAGGTCATGAATGTGCAGCATACGGCATATGCTACACCTGTTCCTTATACAGACACTCATGGGGTTAAGAGAGATGATATGGTTGATCTAATCTAATGGTACACTGTGGCCAAGACGGAAAGCCAAGTCTCCTGTTACCATCCTCACTCCCACTGTTTGTGTCATGCCATTTCTGGGTTCATCAGAACACTTCATGAGGCAATTCAATCATTCAACCCAACAGAAAACCAGTCCAAGCAAAAAAGAAATGGATTTGCCCTCTTCTGGGCTAGTAAGCTCAGTCAGCAACGGACAGAGCAGGAAAGAACTGGTAGCACTGAGAGTGGCACTGAGAGTGGCGACTGGAAAGGAAGAAGACCACTCTCACTGGGCAGCAGTGTGTGGCTAGTCTGGTTCTTGGCATGCAGTAAGACTACCCTTGAATGGAATCAGTTCCTCAGTCTCACTCTTCACAAAGCATGCTGATTAATTAGTGCACAGCAAATTTCTATCATACCTTATTGCGCAGTAACTTCCAATGGCAGACATAGCTCTTCTCACGCTGGCAAAGCTTCATAAACCAATAGGGCAGCAGGGATCAATGCCAGCAGGGAAGCTGTCTCTGCTTTGACAGGGAAAAAAAAAAATCTAAGAAGAGATGCTTTCCTTCCAGAAAGGCAGTGAGACACAACTGCTGTATTCTCTCATAGGTACCCACTGGGGTGGAAAATGTTTTCCCTGTGGGAATGCTGCTTTCAGCAAGGTGTCAGAGAACAATGCTGTCACCAGCCCCAGCCACATATGATTTCCATGTCTCTTTCTATCTTTTCTTCTCACATAGTTACTTGTGCGCTTTATCTGGCTGGAGCAGGGCCATTTATCTCCTATGGTACATTGCTTCCCAGGTCAAGTCTGCCTCTCCCTTCCCCCTTCTCTCCTCAACAGCTTGAAAAACATACCTTAAATTCTGTAAAGTAATCGAAGGCCTTGTTCTCTGCCATCAAAAGAGTCTAAAGGGCTTGCTGTGAAAGATGCTGGACAGTTCTGGTACTGGCAACCTCCGTACTCCTGCCAGCCAAAATTCTGCTCGTGACGAGACTAAGACTATATCTCTCCACTACCGCTCTCTTCTGCCACTGCCAAAAGAGGAGTGAGAATAAAGCAGGATCCTCAGGGTCTCTGTACTGAAAGCAACTAAGGAGCAAAGAAGTGAGAATAGAAGCTGAAATGAAGGACTGAAGAGCACGCAGTAGGAAGAATGGATATGTGTGATTTGTGGTGTTGTATGAGCACCTGGAGTTTCAGTATGCCTGGGTCTATCCCATCTACACTCCACTTACTCTTAAACTGGGCTGTGAGAATAAATTTAGTGTTGCCTGCAGATGTGTAACCACTTCTCATACTGTACCTTTTCCGCTTGGCAAGAAAGCACTATCTCTAGCTAAAAGCTGAAAGTAAAGCTGTCTCTGTTTTTTGTGCACAGACTGACAGGTCAGTCTGTGTTGCTTCCCTCTGGTGAGGAAACTCCTGAGAGTATTGAGTCATTGGTTTCCTGCCATTGCTGGGGCAGAGCAGAAGCACAGTGTCTGACCTCAAAGAGGACTCAGTTCAGGGCTCCTACTTCTGCAACATTAATGACTGAATTTTGCAGATACTGACATTTCACCTCAGCAAATGGTAGTCTGACAAGGACTGGCAAATAGGGAAGCTCAGAGAGGAGCCAACACATACCTGATTCCCACAGAGTCTGTTGTCTTCCTGCAAACAGATGACCTTCACAGACAGCCAGGTGGCAAGCACGTGGGAACACTTGGAATTTTTAGAGGAAAAATGTGGCAGGCTTTTTTTTGCAGCAGGTATTTGCTCATCCTCTTGCTGACTCTCCATTTCCCAATTACCTGCAAAATGCCTTCTTTTAGAGAAGACTCCCATAGAAAGGTTTACTGCACGAGTGTTTACTGTTTAAGAGTTTCAGTCCAGAGCAAGTATGTCACAAATTCTGTCCCTTCTGGCAATTGGCCCTTAGCAAAAGATTTCTCTAAGGTTTAAACTGAATGGCGGCATGCGTGTGCATTTCGTACTGACAAGTAAGAGGTTACGGCTGTCGGGGGCAGTTTGTTCATGAGCCAGCCAATTTTGTAGCAAGGATGCATTGGATCTGCGATGGAGGAACATTATGGTTTCTATTCCTCTGACAAACGTGCACGCTTCAAATGATGCCAGTCCTTCCTCAGCTTATCCTAGTGCTCACTGCAATTTATATGCCAAAACCATTGCTATTCCTCTCCCTGGCATCCCAGCTGGGAGAGCTCTGGGAAGGGAGAGAATCAATTTTCCTGGCAAGAAGTAGGTCACATGGCAGCATGTTTTGCCCATTTTTTCTCTGCCAAGCCCCATCCTAACATACCCTTGTCCTCTGCCGATTCTGATAGGCTGGTCTTTTTCCAGAGTGGACTGGGAAACTAGCTAAAAAAATAAAACAATCAACCAGCTTCTGCTCAATGCCAGATGCTGTGCTTTGTAAAAATGGCTCAGGTGAGATCCTGCTGGCCAAGTCAGTAGGAGATTTGCCAGTGGTGTACAGGATGCCACATCAGGCTTTTCCAGCAAGAAGCAGTCTTGGAATTTATTACAGAAAGTATCCTTTCATACTAACAACAACCACCCGCAAGATTTGGTTCCAAAGGAGTCCAAAATGCAGTGTACAGACTGGATGTAGAGGTGTAATGGATTAAGGATGGGAAATGTTTCTTTCGGATTCATTTTCAAGACAGCAGTTTTCCTATTTTTTTATGCCAGGCCAGACACTTCAAAAACTACAGGCATAACTGCTTCATGCTGTAGCCTGAATCGCTTCAACCATTCTGTCAGAGACATCCTCCCTGCACTAGTAATTTTCATCCCTCCTCTACCTCAGTTCACCTATATGCAGAATACAGCTAATAACATCCCCTCAAGTAAAGCACCTTCCATTGACTGTCTTGCTGAATATCGTGGTCAGCTGTTTTGGTCGTGGACTATTTTTTACCCCATGAATTACTGGGCAGCATCCAGCATAACTGGGAACTCTCAGTACTCCTATAATAAAAGAAGTACTTGTAACACTGGCACCATTCATAAGGCAGCATGCCATCCTAACCACCAGCTTAACCCATCAGCTCTCGGCACATTCCCAGGTTTAGGCTTGGAATCTTGATGACTATGACAGACCACCAGGATACATGTCCAGCTGTTAGGATGTGCTTCTTTCCCCTTCCTCTGACAGGTACCAGGCTACCAGAGTCTAAGCAGCAACCTGCAAGATGGCTCAAGGCTTCCACTGGGAGACCATTTCCTATGCCAGCAAGCAGTGCCTGGCATCTTCCATGGCTCACTCCTGCTCACTGTCATTTGTATTCCAAAATTAAGCCTCAAAATTAATGAGGAGATTAAGTTAGAGAATAAGATTCAAAGTTCTAGGTTGCTGCAAACAAGACACCTTGGATTAATCAGCATACATGTTTAAAACAGATTATAATGACTGGTGGTGTCAAAGTGGAGCTGAAAAATACAGTTTATAAAAGCGCTGGATTAAGCAGGCAGCTTCATGGCATCAGGCAAAGCAGAGGGAATAACTGCATCACTGAAAAGCATACACGTCTGCTTAACTCTGACTCAAAAAGATGCATATGCCTGTGTCCAAATTTGCATCTGATTGGCTTTGTTCTTAAAAAAGATACTCGAGTGTTTTGCTGTACTTCAGCATGACACAAGAAACAGGCGTGCAGTACCAAAGCAAGCACAAGCCACATCAATGCACGTGCAAAAGACCAAAGGCTTTGCACTTATTGTGTGAAATATGATTATTACCAAAAGGCAAGTGCACATGCAAAAAGATTTCTAGTGCACTCAATGTGATTTGCCAGTGTGTCGCATGCTGATCAACACAGCACACTGCAGTCCTAATTCTGGAGTCCTTAAAATCAACTGTGCACTACAGCTGCATATGATAAGTGCTTCACTGTCGGATTTTCCTTACTTCAGATTTGTTCCTCTTTGGACATCTTTCTAAGTTGGTTTTATTTTATGAACTGTTTTAGTTGCTTGAGTCTCTTTTCATTCATGTTAGCAGACCAGTCAGAGCAGGGACTAGCAATGGGGCTCTGGTCTTCCCTATGACACTGACTTTCCAGCAATCATTGGGCAAGCTACTGAAACTCTGGGACTACTGAGGATTAAAGGCGCTTTATGCTCTCCTGCCAAAACTGGGGTGACAGGAAGTGGATGTGACTTCAGTTTGCTGTAAAGTTTCTTTTGCTTGTGAAAAGGGCATTTCTAGGTCTCCCTCTCTCCCTGCCTCCATTTATCCAGGTCCCTGTTGATTGTGGGAAGTGTGGTGGGTTTCCACTAGCGCTTTTGTTGTATTTTCTTCCTCTGGTTGAGGAAAGGAAGTGATGGAGCACCTTGGTGGGCACTCAACAGCCAGCCAAGGTCAACCCATGGCAGTTTGCTTCTACTGGGCTCTCTGTTCCTGTTTTTTCCTTCTTGCATGTTTCTTGTACCCCATCGCTTTTGAAAGTTTCTACCTCTCCGTTCCTGTCTTTTAACTTCTCACTTAAGTCTCTTGAACCCAGTCGCTTTTTAAATTTTCTTGCAACCTCTCTCTTGCTCTCCCCCTCCCTGACCTAATTTTAATTTCTTGCCTATGTTTCTCGTCTCCTGTTGTTTTTCACATTTTTGCCTGCATCCCTTTACGCAGGTCCATATACCTATTCTTTTAATTCTTGTACCCTTTCACATTTAAAATATTCTTTCTGCTTTTCCCTCTGTCCATCTCCCTGTCTCTAGTTCTTAATTCTTCCCTCTGTGTCCTCTACCCAACCACTTCTTCAGTTTTGCTTCTTCCATCTGTCACCCTGCCCCCATGTGTTATTTCTTGCCTGTGTTTCCCGTACTCCATCGCTTTTTGAAATATTTGTTCTACATGTGTTTCTATTTGGCTCCCTGTTTCTATTTTTAATTTCTTGCCTATGTTTCTTTTCCCCTGTTGCTTTAGAATTTGTCCCTGGCCCTTGTTTTGCCTCTGTCTCGTCAGTCCCTTCTGCCTCACTCCCCATCTCTCCCATTTGTCTCTCAGTCCCTATTTTCTGGTGCAATCTCTCAGCTCTCCTCTCTACACCCTTGTCCCCCTCTCCATCCCTCTCTTGTTCATGGTGTCCCATTTTCTGGCTCCCTCTCCCAATTTCTTAATGCTTTCCCGTGTTTCTTGTGCCTCACTGCATTGCAATTTCTCTTTCTCATTTTCCCTCCCTCTGGCACCCTGTCCCTCCTTTTTTAATTCCTCTCTCTGTCCTGTATGCTCTCACTTAAAAAAAAAAAAAAATTCTTCCTCAATTTTCTTCTATCCACCTCCCCGACCCTATTTTTAAATTATTTCTGTTTCTTGTACCCTGTTGCTCTTAAAGATTTCTATCTACTTTTATCCCACATCCTGTCTTTATTTTTTAATTATGCCTTATCTTTCCTTACCACCATCCTTTTAAATTTTTCTTTCTCTGTCTCCATTTTTGTTGGCTGTCACTTTCTGTATTTTTATATCTTTCCCCTTTATTTCCCTAATCCCTATTGCTTACACTGTATTTTCTACATCTACTCTTTGCTTTTTGATATCTTAAGTTTTAACTTTTTCTTTTTCTTCAGTGCCTTTGCTTTATAGATTTTTCTTTCTACTTCTCCATTACTATTTTTATTTTTTTCCCTTATTTCCTTAATCCCCATCACTTTTAAAAGTTTCTGTCTACAGACTTGCTTGTCTGTGTTTCACTGTCACGGTTTGGCTGGTCCAGAATCACAGCCCAGCAATGCTCAGCAGGCTGTTAGCAGTTTGAGTCAGCTACAGGTGTAGCCCGGACCATTGTGTCATGCTCAGTATAAAGCGGGAAGGTTTGCTGAGGAAGGGGATCTCCCGCGGGGCTCCTGCAGGGCTCTCTCCTTTCCCTGCTTCTCCTTGCTCCCGAGGACCCCTCTCCTGTCGATCGTGGCTGCTGCACGTTCATTTGGCCCAGTGTAACTTTGCATGCCTCTGTTGGTAGTGGTGCTGTCTCGTTAAACCCGATTTCACTTCGACCCGCAGGTCTCCTCCCCTTTTCTCGACGCCCCTCCCTGGCTAGTGAGGGGTCATCGGGGGACAGGGCAGCTGTTGCCGTGTAGCCCCGGACACGGGCTGGAGGGGCACGTTCGCTGCCTTTTCTGTCCATCGCCCCCGGATTTCCTCAGAGCCCGCGCTTCTTAAATGGGCTTTCTGCGCGTTTCAGTTCGCTTTGCGGCGCTCTGCTGCCACCATGCGGCCAAGGGCAGGTACTGCAGCCCCGACCCGCGCATGCGCGGTGTCGCTCGCTGTTTCCACGCTGCCGTTCGCCCGCAGCGGCCATGCGAGACCGCGGGGGCTGCCTGGCGCCGTCTGCTGCCTCCCGGTAAGGCAGCCCCGCTGCCGCTCCGCGGGCGCGGGGCCGGCGCTGCCGTTCTGCCCCTCGCCCTCTGCCCGTTCGCGCGCCGGCTCCGGCCCCTCCGGCGCGTCGGTGGTGGGCGGGGCAAGCGCGTGCCGGGCAAACGCGTGCCCGGCAGCAGCACGGCGGCGCGCCGGGGGAGGGCCGAGGCCACCGGTGAGGCGAGCGAGTCATCCCTTTCGGCGGGTGCGCGGGGTCTCCTGGTCGGCGGCGGCCCGGAGGTGCCGTCCCGCTCCCTTCTCCCGCCCCTGGTGCGCGTGCTTTGGCGCTGCCCAGCGGTGCTCCCGCCCGCCCAGGGGTGTGTCTTCCATGCTCCCCCCGCCCGGCAGGGGGCGCGCTTTGCCGCATCCCCCCGTCCTGGTGGGCGCGTGTTCCTGCATCCTGTCGCGCCGCCGGAAGCGTCACTTCCGCCTCTCTCCCCGCCCCTCCGGGGCGCGTGGCTTCCTGCACTCTCCGGTGCACCGCCCGGCAGTGCGAGTCGCGGCAGGAGCGGCGCGGTCACCGAACGTTGCGGGGCTGGGGCTGCGGCTGGGGCTCTTCTGGCTCGGGCTCCGCCGGGGGAGCGGGTGAGTGGGGAGCGGGCGATCGACCGGTGGGTCCCGGGGAAAGCCGTGAGGCGGGCGGCCAGGCCGGCGGGGCCCGTGTCGGAGGCGCGGAGCGGGGGGGGGGGCTGCGGGCGGAGCCGCGCCGTGTGGGAAGGAGCGGGGGGGAGCCGCGCCGTGGGGGGGAGGGTGGGGAGGGCGATGTCCCCACAGGGCCGGAAGCCGGGCAGGCGCCTCTCGCGACACGGCGGGAGCGGCGGTCCCGGGGCGCGGCGCTGCCGGGCTGCCCTGCCGGTGCGCCGGAGCGGGCCGGGCGGTGCTCGCCGGTGTCTGGGGCGGGGCGGCGGGGCCTGCTCGGTGCCGGGCAAAGGGGACGGAAAGGGGCCGGCTGGGGCTCCAGGGGGCCCTGCCCGGCCCCTCGGGCAGAACCTTGCTCGGTCTTCTCGCCGCTGGCCGGGCGACCTGACCAAGAGGTTCCTGTTCCGCCGCCTCTTCCCGGCGTCGCGTTCCGCGTCCCACGAGGGAGATCCCGCGCGGGCGGATGCGGTCGGTGCTTGGGCGATGGCCCACGTGGGGCTGGGGGAGCGCGGAGGGGCCAGGGCGAGTGGAAGGGCCCCGCCGCCCCTCCCCACCCAAGCCCGGGGCAGAGAAGCTGGAGACAAAACGCCGTTAATGGAGCACGGTTCGTTCCCCGGGAGGTCTCTTGGGAGTCGAGAGTGGTTTTTTTTTCCGGGCCGAGGAACAGACTTTCCTCCGTGGTAAGTGCAGAGCTGCCTGTTGCCGCCTTGAGAGTTTCTCTTCTCGTGGTTCACCCTGATTTTATGGGTGGGGTGGAGATGGCTTTTTATTTTTAGATGCCCGAGTACATTGTCAGTAACCTGTGGTGTGAGGACAGTGAACTCTTGAGCACCTAGATGCCGGTAGAAATGTAACCAAAGACACAGGATGGACAGTGATGTTTAAACTTGGTTTATAGTCGATTTGGTTTTTTCATTAGAGTGTTGATGACTGCTTGTCCTGTGGTTCAGTCCACATGCTATTCCGTGGAGCCCTCAGTCTGGGACTTTTATGTGTTAAAAAAAAAAAGCTTGTCCTTCAAAAAAAAGAACTAGTCCTTCGTAGGACTGAGGTATAGACTTGGGGAGTCTCTTAAAGACGCGATCAGAATTAAAGCTGGATTTCACTTAACGTTGCTGCTGTTTGTCTTTGCTTTTGTTACTGTCCCCACCGCTCCGTCATGATTGGGAGCTCCGAATCATGCCCTTTTTTTTTTTTCCAATTTGTAACGCCTTTCTCCCCCCTGCCCCTCTCCTAGGACTGTAGCGTACAGACCCTTCATTTAAACGTTAGTTTGTTTCCTCACAATTGAGTTCTGATGATTGAAATCACAGAAATTACACCTGTCTGTCTTACAGATTCGGAGTATTTCTGAACATGTACCCTCACAGACAAATGCTGTGGGGATACGCATCTTCTGCACTTCATCCTCCAGCAGGACAATCCGCCGAGACGGGGACGAGCTGTGAAGGGGCAGTTTCTGCAAGGAGGCGGTTGACAAGGACAGGTGGGTCGCTGTACATTTTAAGGATAGTATTCGATTTGGGATGTCTAGGGTGAGGAAACCCTGGCTCTGTGTAGGCTTGAGAAAAGGTGCGTAGTTATCTGTGTCGATCTAAGGAAGGGAGTTCTGGTGAGACTGAAGCTGCCAATGAGTCAGAAGGAGGAAAAAAAAGAAAAAAAAAAAAAAAGGCAGAAAGCACCCAGTTTTCTATGAAAACCAAAATCTCTAGTGGCCTGTCTCAACAGCTGTACCAAAGATGATGCAAAATGCTTTTTCCTCCACTCGGTTGTAGTCATTGCAAACCTTCGCCGAAATAGGAAGCTTTTGATTCCTAGCCCGCTTTGTGCTAAAAGGTGGCTTGTTTTTTTTTTTTTTCCTCTCTCAGCAGACTATCAACTGGCATCATTTCACCATGGTGACCCTTTCTTCTGCCCTGGAGGTACAAGACTGGCCCAGAGGATCCCGAGTGGCCTGCAAGGACAAGGTACATCTGCCCCGTGCGTCTGCATTTTTCCCCAGGTACTTGTAGTACGGACTTTAAAGTGAACGTGAAGAACGTGCCAGCTCTCCTTCTCTAGTTTTGATAGGAAGTGCTTCAGCAGAAACACTCAAAATAAGATCTGTTCTGGAGCACGTTGTGCCTGTGTGAAGTGTACTCCCCTCCGTTTATTTGCTCTTCCTGAGAGCGTGCGTAGCTTTCTGTTTTGTGTGCTTGCTGAGAAACGATTCTGTGAGAATCGTGTGGTGCTGAAAGGGGAAAGAAACTGTGTGTCAGAGTTTGGATGTTCTGAAGAAATGGACTGTGTTCCAGATAAAAGCTTTCTCCTTTTTCAGTCCTTAAGTGTTTAAAATATCTCATAGGGGTACGTGAAAACCTGACTGAGATACTGACATCTGTACTAAGAGCAATCAAGGTCGTGGGTTGGGGTTTTTTTTGTGTTGTGTTGTTTTGTTTTGTTGTTTGGGGTTTTTTTGCTTGTTTGGTGGGTTTTTTCCCCCCACCTCTCTCTGGCAAATCTTCCAGTCCTGTTTGGTAGCCTTAAGCATTGCAGAACTGGGTAGTTGATTTCTGCATTGTGTCGTCATCCCTGTCCGTCATCGTCCCGTCCGTGTGTGTGTCGCGTGTGTGTGTGTCCCCCAAAGTAAAATAGTATGGGGATCTCTTATCTTACTAATTTTTTATAAGTTTCATTTCTGATAGGAAAAAACCCCAAACAGTTCATGTTGTGTAATATACAAATGAACTTGCCTTGTTTAAACTGTAACCGCCCGCGAGCTTCAGGGTACGATTGAAGAGGGTGTTTAAGCAATTCGGTATTTCTTCTATGTGTTTAAAAAGAGAGGCTGCTGAATGTTATGGGTGGTTTTCCCCGTATTTGGAGGGAGCACTCCAAAGTACTTTATTTCTGTCTGGCTTTCGGTGGTGCATTTCCCTGGCCATTTGGTGGCATCTCTCCTGGGCGGTGCAGCTGCCCAGATGTCCCTCCTAATGGTGTAATGCACAAGAAACCCCCCAGTCGGATGGGAACGGTGTATTTTGGAGACAGGTGATTTAATGGTATCTGCTTGCAGCTGGGTGAGTGCAGTTAACGCAAACATCAAATCAAATACTTTGGTAGTGTAAGCGTTTTTGTTGGATGTACATGAACATCCACGTGCTTTTTCGGTATAAAGTGAACGACTGAGATTTGTTCTTTCTTTAAAGAACGTTTTAAACATGACTTTGTTATGTTTATTTAGAGTTTTACACTTCACTCTGCAGATTTATTGACTGAGCAAGCGAGACGTGCAGCAGCAGCGGCGGTGGCGCAAGGGCTGTAGCTGTTGTGGTGAGTCCGAGGATGGTACGAGGTCTTCATGCGGTCTCACGGGCGGGGGGGGGGGTGTGTGTGTATCTCCCCCCAGGGGTGCTGTGAGAAAGGGACGAGACGTTTTCCAGCACTATCAAGGGTGTTTGCTTTTATGCTGAGAATGCTTTCAAAATTGTATTGATGAGTCTTAGTATTGATTTTTTTTTTTAAATTTTTTTTTAAGCGTACCGATGGCTCTGGCTTTGAACAGATGTGTTGTAGTTTGAGCTGACCTCCTTTAGCTCAACTGCTATCCTATCCCTCATTCTCACTGAATTCTTCTGCTTTCTCCTGTGTTACTTTTCTCATATGCTGAGACATAACTTGGGATTTTTGTTCTTGAGCTGCCGTGTTGTGTCTGGTGCTGCTCGGCAGCTCCCCCTGCCCAGGTTTGCCTGCCGGCCGTTCAGCGTGCTCGCCCGGCGGCGCCAGCCCTGCGGCCGGAGGCTCCTGGCTCTGTCTCCAGCGGGGACCTGCGGGTGCTGCAGCCGGGGCTGTCCGGTGGGGAGAGTCCGGGGCCCAGAGGGTCTCCTCCCCGCTGTTCTGCCCGCCCCCGCCCCCCCCATCCCTGTCGTCCGTCGTGTAGTCCCGTCCCCCGTCCCCCCCCCCCCCCCCCAAGTGATTCCCAGGGAGATGTTGCCCCATGCGAGGTTTTTGCGGGACGTGCCCCCGAACCCCCTGCCCTCCGACCTTGTGCCCCCTCCGCCCCACCATGCTCGGCACCGCCCTCCCACCGCCCCTCGGGTGCCGCCTGCACCCGCCGACTTGCCCCTCGCCCCCAGCCCAAGCTCAGACCCGCCCCTTCCCCGCTCCCGCCCCGCCGGGGGCGTGTCCTCCCGCCCCAGGGGCGCGGGGCCGGCGGGCGCTCGGCGCGCAACGCGCGGGGCTGCAGCGTCGGGGCCGCCCCGGGCACGCGCCGCCCGGCGGGCGCTGCTGCCGCGCGGCCAAAGCGCGGTCCCGCAGCGCGGCGGTCGCGCGCCGGACGTGGCCCTTCCGGCGCGCCGGCGGCGGCTCGCGCATGCGCGGTGCGCGAGAGCAGCATGGCGGCGGGTGAGGGGCGAGGCCGGCGGTGAGGCGAGCGAGCTCCTTCGGCTGGTGCGGGAGTCTCTGCTGGCCGCTGGCCGCCGGGGGTGGCGGGACGGGAAGCCTCAAGGCCCGTGCTGCGGCGGGCAGCCCCGGGGAGCTCCCGGGAGCTGGTGGGAGGGAAGAGGGGAAGGAGGCGGACGCCCCTCCAGGCGCCGGGTGCCTTCCCAACTCGCCAGAGCTCCCCTTGAGCCTTCCCCGGCCCCGCTGGCCCCGCGCAGCTGCCTCCAGCTCCAGCACCTCCCCTGCAGCCTGTCTCCCCAGGTCATCCTGTTGTGATGGCAGCAAGCTGGCCCTCGGATGCACTTGATTCTGCCTTAACGTGGATGCCATTAGCTGCAGTGCAGGGAAAAAGTGGCATCTCCAGAAGCTGCTGTGGAAGGAGGCGATTTGGCCGGGGATGATCTACGGTCATAATGGTCACTGATTCTCCTTGTCTCCCAGAGGCTGCACTGAGGGCACAGGTGTCCCTTCCTCCCCTGAGGATGCTGTTGTCTGCACCCGCCTCGGTCTTGCCTGGGTTGTCTCTGCCTGACCTCGCTCTCGTCGCGGCGTGGGGGCAAAAAGGGGCGGGCGGAGCGCTTGCTGGCTGTGGGCAGTGGACAGGAGCTGCTGCGGCTGAAGCTGGAGAGGCCAGAGAAAGGTAAAGAAGAAGGAATCAGAGGCCGGCCGGCCGGCAGCTGCCTCCCGCCGCAGGCAAGCGGAGAGTCCATGTGCGTAACCCACGGCGTGGTACGGCCGTGTGACGCATGAACGAGCGAGGCTACATGTCTAGGAAGCCTTGTCTCGCAAGAGTTGAGACAGCCATGTAATCTTTTAGGTGGAGAACCACCATGTGACCGGAGCTGCAGAAGAGGAAGGGAGGAGAGGAAGAGAAGGAAGCGTCTGAACGGGCAAATTCTCCTGGCAGCACTGAGAACAAGGGATGCGGTGAGTCCTGGGCCCTCGGGGCCCCATCGCCCCACTTGTGTGTCCCAGGCCCTCCCTATCCCCCTCCCCTGGCCCCCTGTCTTTCACATGGTGCTGTGATTTCCCCCTTGCCCGCCC
This sequence comes from Leptosomus discolor, assembly GCF_034619465.1. Taxonomy (NCBI): domain Eukaryota; kingdom Metazoa; phylum Chordata; class Aves; order Leptosomiformes; family Leptosomidae; genus Leptosomus; species Leptosomus discolor. The sequence continues at coordinate 17,448,240 of NC_141406.1, read as the reverse complement.
CCGTCTTTTTTTTTTTTTTTTTTTTTCCCTCCCCTGTCTCAGTCTCTCTCTGTCCAGCTCCTGGTCTCTAATTTTAAATTCCCCTCTCTCTCTGGAAGCCTGTCAGGACTTTTCTCTGTCTGGCTCTCTGTCCCTGTTGTTTAATTCCTTCCTGTGTGCCCTTTTAGGCCTCACCATTTTTATTTGCTCGGTCTCTCTTGGTCCAGCACAAGATCCGGATTTTTTAAAATTCCTCCCTCTCTGCCCTGCAGCCTGTCGCTTTCGAAGTTCGTGTTGCGATTTCATTCCTTTTGCCGTCTCTCCCTACTGGGATTTTTCAATTCCTCCCTGTCTGTCTCGCAGCCCGTTGTTGCTTTCTTGTTCTCTCTGTCTCTGTTGGGCTCCCTGTCCCTGTCTTGACCCACTTCTAAAAATGCCTTCCTCTCTGCCTCGTATGCATTGTTCTTGAAACTTCCGTTTTCCGACGTCTCTCTGTAGGTTGCTCCTGGTCCCAGATGTTTATTTCTTCCCTCTCTGTCCTGTGGCCTGTTGCGATTTGGTGTTTCTGCGTGTCTCCTGTTCCCGGCTCTTGGTCCCCGTTTTTCAGTTTCTCTCTCTCAGCCCTGTAGCCCACTGCTGTTATCTGTCTGTCCTCATCTCTCTCTGGCCAGTTGCCTCTCCCCACATATGTGGTTCCTCCCTCTGCCCTGTGGCCCGTCACTGGTTTTCCGTTCTCTGTCCTGCTCCTTTTCCCCGAGTCTTCAGTTGCTCCCTCTCTGTCCTGTAGCCCATCAAGGGGCTTTGTTTCTTTCTCCATCGCTCCCTGTCCGGCTCCCTGCCCCATCTTTTTAATTCTTCCCTTGCTGCCGTGTGGCGGCTCCCCGCTATCTTCCCTTTCTTCATATCTCTCTCTGGACGGCTCCCGCTTCCCTGTTTTTCAGTTTCTTCCTTCTGGGCCCTGTAGCCTGTGGTGATTGTGCTGCTTTCTCCTTCTCTCTGTCCGGCTGTGGATCCCATTTCTTTAATTCCTCCTGCTTCTCCCTGTAGCCTGTCTTTCTGTCTGCCCTCTCCCCCTTTATCTGTCTCCCCACTCCACCTCTGGCGCCCTGTACCTGTGTTTTAATTCTTCCCTTTCTGCCCTCCAGCTGTTGCTGTGCTTCCTGCGTGTGTCACACTGGGTCCGGCCCCTCATCTCTGTCTTTTCATTCCTCCCGCTCCTCCCTGGAGCTTGTCGCTGTCATTTTCTTTTGCTGTTGCTCTGTCTGGCTCCAGATCCTCGCAACTTCCCCCCACCCCTGCCCCACCTCGTTGCTCCTGGCTGTTTTTTCTGTCTCGATCTCTCTGTGCCTGGCTCTGGCTCCCTGTTGTTTCACTCCTCCCTCTCTGTCCTGTAGCCCATCGGCACATTTTCTTTCGTTGGGCTCTCTTTGGCCGTTTCCCTGTCCCTGTTGTTCAGTTTCTTCCTTCTCAGCCCTGTAATGTGCCGTGATTCTTTTTCTTTCTCCCCCTCTCCCAGCTCCCAGTCCCTCCCTTTTAATTCCTCCCTCTCTGTCCTGTTGCCTGTCAGGAGTCGTGTGTCCTGGAGTCCCCGGCCCACCCCCCCCCCCCAGCCCCTTCTCACTTTCGCACTTCCTGTCCGTGTTTTTTAATTCCTCCTCCTTTGCTGTGTAGCCTGTTGCTTTTTTCTTTTCTCCATCTCTGTGTCTCAGTGCCCCCATTTTTTAATTCTTACTCTCTGCCCTCTACCCTACCCCTATTTTCACCTTTCTCTGACCCTCTGTATCCAGCTCCCTGTCCCTATCGATTATTTTCTCCCTCTTACTCCTGCACCCGCTGCTATTCCCTGCTGTCGCCATCCCTCTCTGTTCAGCTCTCTGTCCCCAGATTTTAATTCCTTCTTCTGCCCCTCCGTAGCCTGTCTGGATTTTCCCCCTGCTCTCTGTCTGGCTCCCTCTCTCTGCCTTTTCATTCCACATTCTCTGTCCCATAGCCCCAAGCTATTTGTCTGTGTTTCTCAGTCTCTTCTGTCTGGCTCCCTGCTGCTGTTTTTTCTTTCCTCCTTATTTGTCTCATAGCCCATCACTGTTTCGTGGTTTGTTTTTTTTTTTTCTGTCTCTTTGTCCAGCTCCCAGTCCCTGCTCTTGAATTCCTCTTCCCTGTAGCCCGCTGCTGTTTTTTTCTGTTCTCGATCACGCTCTGTCTGGTCCCCTGTCCCTGTTGGTCAATTCTTCCTTCTCTGCCCTGCAGCCCCTGCAGTCTTGTACTTTTTTCCGTCTCTCTCTGGCCGGAGCTCTGTTGCTGCTCATGAGTTCCTCCCTCTCTGCCCTGTAGCCTGTTGCTTTTGTCCTTTCTCCGTCTCGCTTTCTCTGGCTCCCTGATGACGCTATTTTAATATTCCCTCCCTTTTTGTATGAATCGCTATACTTTTTGCTCTCCAGCTTTTTTTTTTTTTTTTCCTGGCTCCCCGGCTCTATTTTTTAATTCTTCCACCTGTAGTGTGTAGCTCTGTGGTTTGTACCGTGTTGTTGTTCCCCCCACCCCCGCCCCTTCCCTCCATCGTTGGCTGTCTTGGCTCCCTGTCCCTGTTGTTTCATCCTCCCTCTCTGCCCTGTTCTTTGTTGTCTTTCTCCATGTGTCTCGGTCCAGCTTCCTGCCCCTGTTCTTCTTTCCTTCCTCTCTGTTGTGCTGCCTGTCCCAGTTTTGTCCTGCGTCTCCGTCCTCCTTTGTCGGTCTCTGCCCTGCTCCCTTCTCCCTCTATCTGCTGCCTCTCTTCTTCTCTCCCTGCTGCTTCTTTCTCCACCTGTCGGGCTCCCTGTCCCTGTCTTTCTCTCGCCATCCTGTTCCCTGCCTCAGGCGCTCTCGCTGCATCCGCTACCTGCGTGACTGAAGAAACGTTCGCAGTCTCCTTTGCCCTCCCAGCTGCGTTTGCAGTCCCTTCACAGCAGGCGAGGGGCTGTGAGGGAGCCCAGGGGAGGAGGTGCTGCGCTGCGGGGGTCGAGTGATGGCCCCCCGCTCCTGCGGCACGGCCCAGCCCTCGCCACAGCCGCCGCACGAGCTGTGGGCTCGTTGCCAGGGCCGCATGGCTGCCTGCGGGCGTCCGGCTCGGGCGCCATGCTCAGCGCTGCATCCGGCGAGCAGCAGGCTGTCCTGCCGGCGGGCGCCGCCGGTAACGGCCGCGCGATGCTGCAGGGCCTGTGGGATGGGGCCGCCGTGCCCGCTGCCACTTCCCCGTGAGGAAAGGCCGCTGCTGCCCCCTGGGCACAGGGCTGGTGGGCGTGCTCTTTTCACCCGCCTGGCTCCCTGACCCCGTTTTCCTTCCACAGACCAGGACTCTGTGTCCTTTCTTTATCTGTGTCTCCCCCTCTCTGTTCTTTTCCCGGTACCTCTCTTTCTCTGTTCCTCAGTTCCTCACCCTCACCTTATTTTTCTCTTTCTGTTCCTCTGCCCAGCTCCCCATGGCTGTGTTTTCGTTCTCCGTACCTGCTGCCCCAGCGTGGACTGCCAAGCGGTCCCAGGGAAGGGTGAGTGGACGGGCTCTGAGCCCCAGAGCAGGCGTGTTCCTCGCACTTAGATGGGTTTGCAAATAAACCCTCGCTCTGTCTCCTTTGTACTTGCTGAGCAGCGGTCAGAGAGTCCAGGGGAGCAGATACACAGCGGGGGTAAGGGGCCATGGCTGCAGCTGCGGGCTGGTGCCGGAGGAGCCCCGGAGGGAGCCAGCGAGGCTGATGGCGATGGCCGCTCTGTGTCATGGGGCCGCAGCCCCAGGGGATGGTGCTGCTAGGGCACGCCTGCCCGAGAGTGCCGACAGCAGACGTCGGGCCCCGTCAGGGCAGCTCCCAGGGGTTTTGTGAGCTGGTGGAGAGGAAGGAGGAAGAGGGGCAGATGGCTGCCTCCGGGCACCTGGAGGCCTTCCCACCCCCTGGAAAAGTGCTCTGGCTTGCGCGCCCCATGCAGCTGCCCACAGCTCCAGCACCTGTCCCGTAGCCCCTGACCACCCCAGACCCTGCCCTCGCAGCAGCAAGCTGACCCGCGAACGTGCTTTATTGCCCCATAAGCACGGGTGCCGTTGGCAATGGTCTGGGGCAGGAGGGGGCGTCTCCAGGAGCTCCTGCAGAAGGAGGGGTTCCTGCCTGGGGAAAGGGGTGGCCGTCGCTGTGGACAACAGTTGGCCGTTCTTTGTGTCTCTCAGGGGCAGCGCTGAGGACTTGGTTGCCGGTTCCTCCCCGGGGATGTTGCTGACTGCACCTGGCTCAGGTTTGTGTCCTTATTCTCCCAGTTAAAGCGGTTCCGTTAGTTTAATTCCCTGCCCGGTCACGTTGCTGGTGCCGCAGATACCTGCAGTAGAAGAGCAGGTGTCGGCCTTTGCGGTACGGGTCGCTGTCTTTGCTCAGTGCTTTGTACCCCGTGACACGGAGGCAGGTGAGGAAACTCCCCGCTGCTCCTCCGGCCGCCCTTGTGTCTGCTGGGGGTCGCCCCAGCCCCTTTCCCAGGGGATTGCAGGAAGGGTGGTGAGCAGGGCCCCGGGTGTACGAGCCCTGGCCTCTGCACAGGGAGCCCGTTCTGCTCCGGGGCTGCTGCGGTGCGGGCGCTCCGCTGGTCTGGTCGCTGGCGGCAGCTCTTGGAGCCGGCTGGGCTGCGCGGGCGTCGGGGGTTTGCTCACGGCAAGAAGCGGAGGCGTCGGTGTGAGGGAAGAGTTTCGAGACCGGCTGAGGTTCGGCTGTAGGCATAGTAGGAAGTACCCTTTTATGCAGTTGTTTTTGTTGTTTCAGGCTGGCGGGTTTCCGCTGAGGGTTTGGGGGTGGCAAAATGGTTTAATAGCCTGCCATTTTTTTTTTTTAAATTTTAGATGCATTGCATTTTTCTGGAATTCCTGACTATGGGAGATGGAACCTTGTTTTTTTTCCCCACCGTTTTTACTGTGTGCTGTGTAAGTTGCTGATGTCTTGATCTATGCTCTTTTTTCTCTCTTAATAGGACTGATGGTGAAATTGTCCAGCGAGGGTTAGGGTGAGCATCTTGTACTCGCCTGTATACGGAGCTTGAGAGTTTCTCGAGAAGGCATCTTCCCCAGAACTTCTCAGAGAAGAGGGTCTGCGTTCTTTGCGCTGGTAACAGTCTCCAGCCAGGGTCTGTCTTCTGTCGTAGGCCCGGGCACGCGAGCCTTCCCATTACTCCGTTTCTGACTTTTTCATGACGCGCCTGATGAGACGTGTCGTAGTGCCGGTCACAGCAGTTACGTTTCCGTGTAGTTTTTCACCTGTTGTGTGTTTAGCACCGGTTTCTGTGGTTGTAAGGTGCCTGTGTTAGATCTTTCAGCCGCCGTGGTTTTTCCGTCAGCTGACCGCCGCTGTGATTCCTTGAGGGGTTCAGTGGTAAGGAGGCGGTCGGTGGTGCTTGTTCCGTGTGCGCTATACTGCACATTAATGAGGTCTCGATGCTCCGGAGGTTTATTCTTTTGCGGTAGGCGGGCGCATCGGTAGCCGCACCGAGGGTCTCGTGCTCCTCGACTCACCGGGGTACCGCCGACCGAGCGCTCCCCGTCTCGCGCGAGAAGCTCCACACACAGATCTGTCCAGCACGTCTCGTGTCCGAGAAGGTGACGAGTGGTCCAGGATGCGCTGGGGTATCCGCTGTCGAGCGGTCTGTTCTCACGGAGCCCTCTTCTGGGACGACGACTTCTCCGCGTCCTGTGGATGTTGGGTCTTGGGGCCCGGCTTCTCGCGCGTCCACCGTTGCGGTTGCGGCCGCGGCCGTATCTTTTCGTCAGGGGCCGTGGCATTTGACTTCCAGGGTGGAAGGTGCTAAGGGTCGTACGCGTAGGGCCAGGTGTTGCTTTGGCTTTGGTTTTCTGTGATGGCTGGCTGGCTGTTGTTGGAGTCTAGAGGGTATTCCTACATGGAAAGGAGATCTCCGGAACCGTTAAGCTGTTGCTCCGCAGCCGGGTGACTCGTTCGATGCCGTTTTCAGATGCAGTGAGACGAGCCGTGCACCAAAGGGTTAGAGGAGGGGCGGGGGAGCGGCCATAAGAAGGTGGGTTGGCACGCAGTGTCAGCGGGCAGATGCGGCCGATGGCTGTGTGAGCAGCTGACAGGTCTTGGTAGGTTTGTTGTATTCCAAAGGCACGAAGTAGCGAGCGAAGCAGGGTATCGGCACTGCGGGTGGCTGGGGCGAGGTGAGCTGGGACTGGTGGGCTGCAGCAGAGAAGTTACTTTTCAGGCGTTGTGTCGTTTGTGAAGTTTATAAGCATCCCTTATGGGTTGTGTTTTACAGGTGGTACCGGAGCCTCAACGCGGCAGCTGGCAGAGGTAGGGTGGGTGGGCGGCCGAGGTAGAGGAGGAGGAGAGGGGAATGGGCACAGGCAGGCTGTGGTTTCGGGCGGTATCTCAGCACGTGCCTTTTGTTTTGGCTTTCGCAGGTCACGCACGTAGCCTCGGAGGGGCGAAGCTGCGCGCCGACCAGCGGCCTGAGGAGGTGAGGCGGTTGTCAGCCGGGCCGGCGTCCAAGAGCGGAGCATCCTGCGGCAGCTCGGTCAAGCGTTTCTGTGCGGTTGTGCAGGTGTTACGCAGCTGCCTTTGGAGTTGGGTGAGCTTTTGAGGTGGTGAGCTAAGGAGCAGCAAGGAGGAGCGTGGGGCTGGTGATTTCTCCCAAGCGTGACGGTATTTCTCTGTCTGTTGCTACCTTAGGGGGGCCGCAAGCGATGACAGCTGCAGCGTCCAACACGGGAATCGGTGCGGAGCAGTTGAGCGGAAGACCACGTTCCTTTTGAGGAGGAGGGTGTTTCGAGGAGGTATGTGGTGACCCGTGTGACAGCTACCACTGTCAGCGGTGTGTGTGTTTTTTTTTTTTTTTTTTCTGTAGGCGATGAGGAGGAATGTGGCAACTGCAGGAGTAATCAGGTTAGTTGATGTGGTTTCTGCTGAGGATGGACGCGGATCCCCAGCCCTCTGGAAGCGAAGCTGAGGGACCAGGGACCGTTGTCCTGCAGTGCGTAACTTTGATTTCAGTTGGAAAAGGGATTTTCCTGGAATGGAAATCTTTCTCCTTCAAAGAAATTGCGTTGTACGAACTGCCTGTCGGACTCTGTGTGCTTGGCTGTAGAAGTCATGAGCAGTGAGACTTTTTGCCCTCTTTTGAAAAACAAAACAACAGCAAAGTCAATTTGTTTCCAAAGACTGAAGCACAGCAAGTGTTCCAAAAGTGGATGGCGTCGCTGGTCTTTACATTCTTGGTTGCAACGGTCGAGATACGATTAAAAAATGTTCCTCTGCGTGCTTTGGTACAGCCAGAAGCCTTAGTGCATCTGCCAGTCCTGTTCGGTGGCCTTACCTGTTGCAGCCCTGGGGATTTGAATTTCTTTTTTTTTTTTTTCTTTTTAATGAGTAAAACCATGTGGGGGATCTATTATTTCACTGATCTTTTCCTGTCATATATGAAACTCTAGAGAAAGTTAAAATTGTATAATTGGCAGAATGACTAACGCGGTTTAAACTCGCTGCCGAATCAGTACAGCATGTAATGTATGAGGTGTACTTAAGCGGTCAGGGGTTTCTCTAACTCTTTCCAAGCCAGAGGCAGCTGCATGTTACTGAGTTTCTTCCCTGTGTTTTGACAGAGCGCTCTGAAGTACTTGGTTTCTAATCATGTGACATGATAGAACAAGGTGGGGCAGGAGCAGAGTCAAATAACAACTGTGTATTTTGGAGACAGGTGTAAGCATAGATCTAGATGGGGGTGTACAGCCTTGTTCTGCAGCAGCGCTCTAAGGAAGGGCATCAAACATGAGCAAGAGCAGTTGCTTTTCTGCTAAGAAGGGGTTGGAAATCGTATCTGTTTGTCTTTCTATGGAGTGTTAAGTATTCAAATCACTCTGGTTTGTAGAGGATGTGTCTGTATTTCGGGCTGGTCTCCTTCAGTTCGACTGCTCTCCTGTCCCTCGTTCTATTGAATTCCTCTCCTTGCTTCTGTGTTGTTCTTCTAATATGCTGAACTATGGCTGGGGCCTTTTGTTTCCCGATGTCTTGCTGTGAGTGTCCGGTGCTGCGCAGCAGCTCGCCCCCCCCCCCCCCCCCCAGGTTTGCCTGCCGGTGGCTCAGCGCTCTCGCCCCACGGGGCCAGCTCTGTCTGGCTGTCCGGTGGGGAAAGGGGCAGTTGTTGCTCTGGGGAGCCCGTCCGGGCGTGGTCCGAGACGGGGAACGTGGCAGAGCCGAGTGCGAGCAAGAGCCATGGCACCGTCCTTTGGCGGACGCCCCGCCACCCCTCTGCTTGTGCGGCAGCCGGCGTCGATGATCTGGCGGGGGGCAGGCATCGAGCATGGATTCTGTCTCGTGGGCTGTGGCAGGTGAGTGCTCGTCTGTGGGTTATGCCGGGGAGAGCCGTTGGTGTCGGTCATCCCCCACCCCTCTCCGGGTCCCCCTGTACCCCCAGTGTCAGAGAAAGACGCAGGTGCTGCTGCGCCGCTGTGACCGCACGGGGGTGCTGCGTGAAACGGCGCTTTGTGCTGCCTGCGCGTGGGGGGTGTGCGGTACTGCAGGCCGGGGTACGCGCATGCGCGCTGGCGGCCCCCTGCGGCGCTCTCTGCTACCACGATTTGACTAGGGTTGGGTACTGGGGCGTGGTACACGCGCGTGTGTGGTGACACCGATTTGTGGCGCTCTCTGCTGCCACCCTGTGACCAAAAAGCAGTACTGCAGCCCCGAAGGCGCTGCCGCGCTCCCTGCTGCCACCCTGTGACCGAAAAGCAGTACTGCAGTCCCGAAGGCGCTGCCGCGCTCCCTGCTGCCACCCTGTGACCGAAAAGCAGTACTGCAGTCCCGAAGGCGCTGCCGCGCTCCCTGCTGCCACCCTGTGACCGAAAAGCAGTACTGCAGTCCCGAAGGCGCTGCCGCGCTCCCTGCTGCCACCCTGTGACCGAAAAGCGGTTATGCAGCCCCGGCGGCGCTGCCGCGCTCCCTGCTGCCACCCTGTGACCGAAAAGCGGTTATGCAGCCCCGGCGGCGCTGCCGCGCACCCTGCTGCCACCCTGTGACCAAAAGACGGTACTGCAGCTCCGGGTGCGCGCTGCCGCGCTCTCTCCTGCTACCGCCTACAGTGAGTGGGCTACGCACCGGACGCTCTCACCTTTGTGCCCCGCGGCGGCCCCTTCCCCGGGGGATGTTTGGAAAGGCAGTGGGCGGGGCCTGGGGTAGATGAGTCCCGGGCTCTGCCCAGGGAGCTCCTTCTGTGCGAGGTGAGAGCTGTGGGATTGGGCAAGCTCCAGCAGCACCCACAGTAGAGAGAGCCCTGGGATGCAGCTTGGGCTTTTTTTTATTATTATTTGTCAGCAGTTTCATACGGAGTGTTAAGGGGTGATGAGAGGGTTCTAAAACACACAGCTTTTTTAACTGACAGTTTTGCTGTGGTTTTGTTCTAGGTTGTCCTGGGTTACAGTGCAAAATGTGCCAAAAGAAAAAAATATTCTATTACCATCTTCAGGAGCTGTTGAGACCAGGTGGGGCGGTGCTCTCTGCCTCCCCCCCCCCCCGGACTATCTCCTGTTACTGGGCACAACAATGCCTTATCGCCTGACTCATCGATAACTCGCTCCTGGACTATCTCCTGTTAATGGCCCATCAAGGAACTGCCTCACGACTCCCCATCCCATTGTGAGATGCTCCGCCCGGGGGGGGGGGGGGTGGGGGGGGGCGGGGGGGAAGGAGCCAAGCAGTCCATGCCAAATAAAAACAGAGATTTTGAACACCCTAGCAGCCTTCTTCCAGTGGATTCCCAGAGGAGCTTTTCCCCCCACTGGAGTTCCAGAGGACAAGAGCTACCTACCTACCACTGGACCTCCGGAGGAAGACCAGACTCTTTTACCTGATTGCTGCTTCCACAGAACTACATCCATCGCTTCAGGAGGACTGCAGCCAGCATCTTATCGGACTGCTACTGCCACCCTAACAGGGTGTCAGGTTGTATTCCTGACTCTGTCAGTGTAAACCAGTGGGTTGTTTGGTTTTTCCCTGCCTTGTGTTTTATATATATATATATATATATATATTAGTAAAGAACTGTTATTCCTATTCCCCATATCTTTGCCTGAACGCCCGTTAATTTCAAAATTATAATAATTTGGAGGGAAGGGGGTTGCACTTTCCATTTCAAGGGAGGCTCCTGCCTTCCTCCACAGACACCTGTCTTTCAAACCAAGACATAGGTGCACTGGATTTTCCTGGAATTCTGAACTTCCTGCAGGATGGCAACTTGTTTTTTGTGACAAGGGTTTGTGATCCCATTTCCTTTCCTAGGACTGAAGGTGAGATTATCGAGTAGCATGAGGATGTGCACCACATCTGCACCTGTCTATGCCCCCCCATACCCCTGTCTCTGCCTTCAGGTGGGGTTTTTCCCATGCCACCCCGATCTTTGTGGCCTTGACTCGTGTGTGTGTGCCTGGCCCTACTTGTCATGTCCCTGCCTCCCATGGGCCTGCCTTGCCTGCTTTTTTTCATGGTAGGGATGGACAACGACAAGAGTATATGTAAGAAGGCACTCTTTATTAAGTTGCAAAAACCAAGATGGCTGAGATGGTGCAGCAGAAAAAGCGTACCCTTTTATAACCTTTCTTATCTGTCCACCTGTTCATGCACTAAGGCTGCTAAAATGATTCGCTCAATAGCTTTGTCCATTCACCTCCATTCACATAATGATTGGCTGGAGCTCCTACTGTATTTCTCACTGTACCTACTGTTCTCTTGCCAAGTTTCTGCTCTGTGGTATTACTTGCTCAGTCTCTTCTTGCTCAGTCTCTTATAACTTCCTCAAACTTGTTTACAACATTCTTCATCCACTTCTTCCGTCTTTTCAAGGGTATACTGGAATGCTGTCAAGGTCAACTTCATCTTCCTCAATCAGGTTATCCCTGACAGATTTTTGTACCCACTTTATGGGTGTGCATAGCTCACACCCTATCCTCCCCCTGTGCACCTGCCTTCCTCCCCCCCCCCCCCCCCGCCCCCCCCCCCATGGGTGTGCCTTGCACCTGCCTCCCATTACCATGTTTTGTGTCCCCCCCCTTGTCCCTGCTCCATGCACCTGCCTTGCCCCCACCACTACAAGAACTGCTGCTCCAGGCGCAAATTGTTTTAAATAAACTGTTTGCATTCCAAACTTCGCTCTGGCACTTCCTTGGGCCCAAAATGCCATCACCAGTAGATATCAGGGGGAATGAGGGGCACCCAGCAGGGACACCCTGAAGTCTCATGGTTTCCATCAGGCTTTCCCAAGGGCAGGGGTGGGTGGGAGAGTGGAAAAGCAGTATTGCTTTTTACATTTTCTTCCTACATCTCCCTCTTCAGAGCTCCTTGTCCCTGGGTGCTTGTTCTTGCCTGTGGCCCCTGTTCCTGATGGGCTCCAGGTGTGGCCAGTGGGGCTAATAACAGGGCCGGCCCTCCTGTGGGCTATAAAGGGGCTGCCTGAGGGAGCTGATAAAGGGGAACTGGCTGAGGAGGTAGCTGGAGGTACCTCCAGAATGGAATGGCTGGTCCCTGTGGTAAGGAAGGATCCCCCTGAGCTGTCCATGATGGAGCAGACCACCAGCACACGTTGCTGGCAGCTTGGTGCCTGCATCGGCTGTGTGTGTGAGCCGCTGGCCAGCCTGGCGGTGGAGGGGAGTTGAGAGAAAAGTGTTGGGGTGCTGAAGATCTGAGCTGGTGCCAGGAGCTGGGGTGAGTCACACGTTCTCCTGTGTGTGTCCCAGTCCACCTCTGCTGCCCTGCCTGCCGCTCCTTCTGCTGCCTGGGAAAGGGCTGCCCAGGGATGGGGAGGGCCAGCAATGGCTTTCTGTCCTGGCCCCTTTGCTGTGGGAGCCTGATGGACAGCCTAACACCTTCCTGACTGCACTGGGGCTTCCCCTCAAGCCAGGGGGAGAGGCAGGGCTGGAAGAAAGTGGAGGCTGAGGTGGGGTGCGAAGTCAGGGAAAATGTGGAAGTCAAGATGGGGGTGGAAATGGTGTCACTTTTTACATTGTCTTTGTAAGGCTCCCTCTTTTTGTCTTCCTGACCCTATGTGTTAGTTCTTGCCTCTGTTTCTTTTCCCCTATTGCTTTACAATATTTCCCTGTCCCTTGTCTTGTCCCTGCCTTGTGGTCCTGCTGGTCCCTTTGGCCTCTCTCTCCTACTCCTCCTCGCTCTTATGTATTCCTCCATCTCTCCCTGGGTTTTTCGCTCAGTGTCCCAGTACTCCTCTCTCTATGCTACTGTCCTGCTCCCTGTCCCTCTCCTGTTTGCAGCATCCCGTTTACTGGCTGCCTGTCCCCCACCTCTTCTCTACCTTCCTCCTGCTTTTTCCCTTCTCTCCTGCTGCGTTTGTTGTGTTTGCACATCGAGCCTTGTAGCCAGCTAAGTGCCAGGATTTGTTCTGGGCAGAGGTGAGTAAACTTTTCCTGCCTCCTCTGTGCCCCTGGATGGTATTCAAGCCCCTGGGTGCAGAGCTCGTGGCTGTGGGCAGGTGCCGGGGAGGGGGCCATGTGCTGTGGGGCTTTGCCCAGGCCCCTGTTCCTGACGGGCTCCAGCTGGGGCAGGTGTGGCCAGTGAGGCTAATGATGGGGCTGGCCCTACTTTGGGCTATGAAGGGGGCTGCCTGGGCATGCCTGCCTGCAGGAGCTGGCTGAGGAGTCAAACCAAGGGGCTTCCACAGGCAACTGTCTCCAGCTGGTCCCTGTGGCAAGGAATGATCCCTCCCACCCATCCACAACAGAGAATGCCACCATAACACAGCACCAGGACCTTGGCGCCTCTGTTGGCTGCACACGTGTGAGCTGCTGCATGTCCAGGAAACCTCGTGAGAGAAGTGCATTGAGTCACCCACCGCCTGCTCCTAAGGTCAGGCAGCTGGCACTGTGGAGGAGGAAGGGGCAGAGACAGAGAGAAAAGCCTCGGGGCGGTGAAGGTCTGCCGTTGGCACCAGGAGCCACGTGTCCCCTCGTGTGTGTCCAGGGCCATCCCTGCCCCGGTTCTCTGGATCTCTGCCTGCCTCCTTGCCTGTCCCTGCCTCTGTCTGCCTTTCAGGCTGTCTAGTTCCCCAAAGCTTTTTGCTCTTTTGCTAGCATTGCCCTGTAAAGTGTCACCTTCTACCTTTCCTTTCTATGTCGTTTCCTTTCTGGCACCCCACCAGCTCTGATTTCATTCTTCCTCATTGCTTGTGAAACTGGCATTTCTAGGTCCCCTCTCTCCGTGTCTCAGTTTACCCAGTTGCCTATGATTGTGGGAAGGGTGGTGGTTGGGGCCTGGGGTAGATGAGCCCTGAGCTCTCCCAGGAAGCTCCTTCTTACGTGTGAAGCAAGAACTCTGGGACTAGGCAGGGTCCAGCAGCACCCACAGTAGAAAGTGCCCTGGGATGAGGCTTGGGGTTTTTTTTTTTCTTGTTTTTATGTCAGCAGTTTCCTAGGGGGTGTTCAGGGGTGACAGGAGGGTTTTAAAACACACAGCCTTTTTTTTAACTGATAGTTTTGGTGCTGTTTTGTTCTAGGTGCACTGGATTTTCCCGGAATTCTGAACTTCCTGCAGGATGGCAACTTGTTTTTTGTGAGGAGTGTTTGTGACCGCATTTCCCTTCCTAGGACTTGAAGGTGAGACTATCGAGCAGCCGTGAGGATGTGCACCACGTCTGCACCTGTCTATGCCCCCCCATACCCCTGTCTCTGCCTTCAGGTGGGGTTTTTCCCATGCCACCCCCAACTCGGTGGCCTTGCTAAGGGTGGGTGTGCCTGGCCCCAAATCCACCCGGCACCTCCCCCCCGCCGTGAGCGTGCCTTGCTGCTGTTCTTCGGCACTGGCCACTGTAGGCGTGCCCTGCTTGCCCCCCCCCCGACCCCCCCCGGGTGAGCCTTTTCTGCCCCGGCACCGCCCCCCCGTGGGCGTACCCTGCTTCCCCTCGCCCCGCCCCGGCACTGATCCCCCCCCCGGTGGGTGTGCCTCGCTTTTCTGCACCCCGCCCCATCACCGCCCCCCCGTGGGCGTGCCCTGCTTCCCCGCGCCCCGCCCCGGCACCGCTCCCCCCGTGGGAGTGCCTTGCTGCTTTGCACCTCGCCCCAGCACCGGCCTTGCTGCTTTGCACCTCGCCCCAGCACCGCCCCCCCCATGGCCTCCCCGACAGTGGCCGTGCCCTGCCCGGCCCCCACCCCCTTCCCCTTCCCGGGTTTGCCTTTGTTATTCTGCACCCCACCCCAGCACCGCCCCCCCCGGGCGTGACTTTTTTGCCCCATGCCCCACCCTCCCGTTGGTGTGCCTTGCTGCCCACCCCCCCCCCACCCCCCCCCGGCACCGCCCCCCCTTGTGTCCCATCCCCACCACTTGCCCGGGGGCGGGGCCTGGGGTATATGAGCTTCAAACTTTGGAGACGGAGTGCAAAACCGTTGAGCGTCCCAAGTGGACCGCGGCAGGCGTCCTGGCTCCGGTCGCGTCGAGGCGCTCCGGTGGTTTTTCCTGGGGAATTCCAAAGTGGTCAGTTTCTATTAGTTTAATTTTTACCGCTCGTTTACGTCAAAACGTTTAAAATAAAAATGTCCGTCACAGTAACCAGAATAGTCTTTGGGAGCAAATACTGCCCGTCGTCCGCTCTAGCTATTGCTTCCCGCTTTGCAGACAGTACTTACTCCCCATTGATGTAATCAAAGGGCAAGCAGCAGAATGTCAACAACAGAGCACTAACTGGAAGTAATAGCTGTAGCGAAACAACTCTAACAGGAAAAGAAAAAAATCACGCGTCCTAGTTAATCCACTTCGTGGTAAAGTCACAAAATATTAGAGCGCGCCTAAAGAGAAGAAATATTACCTAGGGTTGAGTAATGACTAAATTTAGTGGCAGATGTTACTTAATGAACCAGGCAGTAATGATTCCCGGTCCTTATTGCAATTCAAAAAATGAATAGTTTAGAGACCCTCTTGAAGTGATAAAGACAGAAAACTAATTGGGAGTCGTTAACAGCTCCATTTAAACATAACCACTGCTAAACCAATTGAACTGGAAACTAATTGGGAGGCTCTAACGCTTAAACGAGCACACCGCTGTAAGCAAGCTGGGAGGCAACAGTGACTCCTGCTTAGAACCAAAAGAGTAATCGAAGCTTTAGATTTTTAGATAAAGAGAAATAAAAAAAGGAATCGTTCAATAACGGCTACGTTTAAACGTAGGTACTAAAAGAATTCCCGGGCGGTGGTGAACTAACATAACGCTAAAAGATTTAGATTTAAAATAAAAGGAAAATTAGAAAACCAACAGGGAGTCACGACTGCCAAAATTTAAACATAGCCGTTGGGGGGGGGAGGAGGGGACAGGTACCAATTCCTTCCAAGTAGAGCTAAAAGAAAAAAACGACGCCAATTAAATCCGACGAACAAAAACTTAGATTTCATTTTAGAAACAGATCGAACGCTAACTGGGCATCATGAATGCCCGTTTAACAATACTAGCCATCTTAAACTGATGCATTAAAGATACCCCCGCAGCACCATCAGATGAAAATTTTCTCCTTGGGAAGCAGAAATAGAATACCAATTGGGAGCAGTTTAGGGTAACGGTCGTCGTGAACGTACCCCTAATTTGAGTCCTAATTCACAATCCGAAACCGTGATTTCCAACGGTAATGAACCTTTTCCTCTTGTGTCAGTCGGGTGCCTGCGCTTTGCTCCTGCTCCCTTCAGCAGCGGTACACGGAGCGCTCGCTGGCTGTGAGCCGTTCGTTCAGCGGCTTTTTGTACCAGTCAACTCTTCAATCGGGCCATTTAAATAACAGACTATTCTCTCAAATTCCAGCTCAAACGCGTGGCACGAATTAACGGCGCCCGAGGACCACGCCATTTACTAGTGCCGCCCCGGAGCTGAGCCTGCTTATTGTGAGGCTCTTCTCGCAAGAGCCCCTCACGCACGCCCGCACGCCCGCAGGTCCCGTCACCGGTGCTCCGCGCCGGCCTAACCGCGGACCGGCAGGGCGGGCGGAGAAACTGCCCGGAAGCCGTGGAGAGCGAGACGGATTCGAGAGCGAGACGGATTCAACAGCGATTCCTGCCGAAACACGCAAGGAACGCAGCTCTGCACGGCGGGGCGGCGGCCTGTCCCCTCCTGGCCGCGCGGCCCCATCCCCGCCGTGGGCAGCCTCAGCCTTCAGAAGATGGCGGCGCCATACCCCCCCCCCCCCCCCGCCCCCCTCCAAGCACCGGCCGCAGCTCCGGAGAGAAACGACGCGGATGCGGCCCCGAGACAGCGGCGCCGCCACCGCGGCCGCCGTCGGCACTCGTTTCGCGGGGGACTCACCGGCTCCTCCTGGGCTCCGGCAGGCTCCCGCCGCTTCCCCGCGGTCCTCCATGATGCCGGAAGTGCCCCTCAGTCCTCCGAACTTGCGCTCTATGGGCCCGCAGTCCTCCAGGATGCCCAAGTGCCGGTTCGGTGCGGGGGGCCCTGGAGTAGATGAGCCCCGGGCTCTGCCCAGGGAGCTCCTTCTGGGCGAGGCGAGAGCTGTGGGACTGGGCAGGGTCCAGCGGCACCCACAGGAGAGAGCGCCCTGGGATGCAGCTTGGGTTTTGGGGTTTTTTTGGTTTGGTGTTTTTTTTTTTTTTTTTTACGTCGGCAGTTTCCTAGGGGGTGTTCAGGGGTGACAGGAGGGTTTTAAAACACACAGCCTTTTTTTTAACTGATAGTTTTGGTGCTGTTTTGTTCTAGGTGCACTGGATTTTCCCGGAATTCTGAACTTCCTGCAGGATGGCAACTTGTTTTTTGTGAGGAGTGTTTGTGACCGCATTTCCCTTCCTAGGACTTGAAGGTGAGACTATCGAGCAGCCGTGAGGATGCGCACCACATCTGCACCTGTCTATGCCCCCCCATCCCTCCGTCTTGCGGCTATACGTCGGGTCATCTTCTGAGCTATACGTCGGGACGTCTGTTGGTCTCTACGTCGGAACGTATGTTGGTTTCTACGTCTGGCTTGAGGTTAATTTCAGCTCTACTTCGGAATGTCTTTTGGGATATACGTCGGGACGTGTGTTGGGCTCTATGTCGGGACATCTCTCGGGCTCTACGTCAGGACGTCTTTTAGGCTCTACGTCTGGCTGTAGCTCACTTTCGGCTCTACGTCGGAACGTCTGTTGGTCTCTACTTCGATATGTCTGGCTTGAGCTCGCTTTCGGCTCTACGTCGGGACGTATGTTGGGTTCTACAACTGGTCATGTGTTGGGCTCTGCGTCGGGACGTCTGTTAGGCTCTATGTCGGGACGTCTCTTGGGCTCTACCTCTGGCTTGAGCTCGCTTTCTGCTCTACATTGGGATGTCTGTTGGGCTCTACATCGGGACGTACGTTGGTTTCTACGTCTGGCTTGAGGTTAATTTCGGCTCCACGTCGGGACGTCGCTTGGGCTCCACGTCGGGACGTCGCTTGGGCTCCACGTCGGGACGTCGCTTGGGCTCCACGTCGGGACGTCGCTTGGGCTCCACGTCGGGACGTCGCTTGGGCTCCACGTCGGGACGTCGCTTGGGCTCCACGTCGGGACGTCGCTTGGGCTCCACGTCGGGACGTCGCTTGGGCTCCACGTCGGGACGTCGCTTGGGCTCCACGTCGGGACGTCGCTTGGGCTCCACGTCGGGACGTCGCTTGGGCTCGCTTTCTGCTCTACGTTCGGATGTCTGTTGGTCTCTACGTAGGGACGTGTCTAGGCGCTAGTTTGGGAAGTGTGTCTTGAGCTCGCTTTCGGATCTACGTCGGGACGACTGTAGGGCTCTACGTCGGGACGTCTGTTGGGCTGTATGTCCGGACGTCTCTTGGGCTCTACGTTTGGCTTTTGCTCACTTTCGGCTCTACGTCAGGACGTCTCTTGTGCTATAAATCTGGCTTTAGCTCATTTGCGGCTCTACGTCGGGACGTCTTCTGAGATCTACTTCGGGTCGTGTGTTGGGCACAACATCGGATCGTACGTTGGTGTCTACGTCTGGCTTGAGGTTAATTTCGGCTCTACGTCGGAACGTTAGTTGGGCTCTACGTTAGGACGTCTGTTGAGCTCTACGTCGGGACGTACGTTGGTTTCTACGTCTGGCTTGAGTTTAATTTCGGCTCTACGTCGGGACGTGAGTTGGGCTCTACGTCGGCACGTCGCTTGCGCTCTACGTCGGGACACCTAGTGGGCTCTACGTCTTGCAGTAGCTCACTTTCATCTCTACGTTGGAACGTCTGTTGGGCTCTATGTCGGGTCGAATGTTGGGCTCTACAACGGGACATATGTTGGGCTGTGCGTCGGGACATCTCTTGGGCTCTGTGTCTGGACATCTGTTGAGCTCTACGTCCGGACGTCTCTTGGGCTCTACGATTGGCTTTTGCTCACTTTAAGCTCTACGTCGGAATATCTGTTGGGCGCTAGGTCGGGACGTGCGTTGGGCGCTAGGTCGGGACGTGCGTTGGGCGCTAGGTCGGGACGTGCGTTGGGCGCTAGGTCGGGACGTGCGTTGGGCGCTAGGTCGGGACGTGCGTTGGGCGCTAGGTCGGGACGTGCGTTGGGCGCTAGGTCGGGACGTGCGTTGGGCTCTAGGTCGGGACGTGCGTTGGGCTCTACTTCAGGACGTAGCTTACTTTAAGCTCCACGTCGGGACGTGCGTTGGGCTCCACGTCCGGACGTGCGTTGGGCTCCACGTCGGGACGTGCGTTGGGCTCCACGTCGGGACGTGCGTTGGGCTCCACGTCGGGACGTGCGTTGGGCTCCACGTCGGGATGTAGCTTACTTTCAGCTCTACGTCGGGACGTGCGTTGGGCTCCACGTCGGGACGTGCGTTGGGCTCCACGTCGGGACGTGCGTTGGGCTCCACGTCGGGACGTGCGTTGGGCTCCACGTCGGGACGTGCGTTGGGCTCCACGTCGGGACGTGCGTTGGGCTCCACGTCGGGACGTGCGTTGGGCTCCACGTCGGGACGTAGCTTACTTTCAGCTCCACGTCGGGACGTGCGTTGGGCTCCACGTCGGGACGTGCGTTGGGCTCCACGTCGGGATGTAGCTTACTTTCAGCTCCACGTCGGGACGTGCGTTGGGCTCCACGTCGGGACGTGCGTTGGGCTCCACGTCGGGACGTGCGTTGGGCTCCACGTCGGGACGTGCGTTGGGCTCCACGTCGGGACGTGCGTTGGGCTCCACGTCGGGACGTGCGTTGGGCTCCACGTCGGGATGTAGCTTACTTTCAGCTCTACGTCGGGACGTGCGTCGGGCTCCACGTCGGGATGTAGCTTACTTTCAGCTCTACGTCGGGACGTGCGTCGGGCTCTACGTCGGGACGTGCGTCGGGCTCTACGTCGGGACGTGCGTCGGGCTCTACGTCGGGACGTGCGTCGGGCTCTACGTCGGGATTTAGCTTACTTTCAGCTCTACGTCGGGACGTGTGTCGGGCTCTACGTCGGGACGTGTGTCGGGCTCTACGTCGGGACGTGTGTCGGGCTCTACGTCGGGACGTGTGTCGGGCTCTACGTCGGGACGTGTGTCGGGCTCTACGTCGGGACGTGTGTCGGGCTCTACGTCGGGACGTGTGTCGGGCTCTACGTCGGGACGTGTGTCGGGCTCTACGTCGGGATTTAGCTTACTTTCAGCTCTACGTCGGGACGTGTGTCGGGCTCTACGTCGGGACGTGTGTCGGGCTCTACGTCGGGACGTGTGTCGGGCTCTACGTCGGGACGTGTGTCGGGCTCTACGTCGGGACGTGTGTCGGGCTCTACGTCGGGACGTGTGTCGGGCTCTACGTCGGGACGTGTGTCGGGCTCTACGTCGGGACGTGTGTCGGGCTCTACGTCGGGATTTAGCTTAATTTCAGCTCTACGTCGGGACGTGTGTCGGGCTCTACGTCGGGACGTGTGTCGGGCTCTACGTCGGGACGTGTGTCGGGCTCTACGTCGGGACGTGTGTCGGGCTCTACGTCGGGATTTAGCTTACTTTCAGCTCTACGTCGGGACGTGTGTCGGGCTCTACGTCGGGACGTGTGTCGGGCTCTACGTCGGGACGTGTGTCGGGCTCTACGTCGGGACGTGTGTCGGGCTCTACGTCGGGACGTGTGTCGGGCTCTACGTCGGGACGTGTGTCGGGCTCTACGTCGGGACGTGTGTCGGGCTCTACGTCGGGACGTGTGTCGGGCTCTACGTCGGGACGTGTGTCGGGCTCTACGTCGGGATTTAGCTTAATTTCAGCTCTACGTCGGGACGTGTGTCGGGCTCTACGTCGGGACGTGTGTCGGGCTCTACGTCGGGACGTGTGTCGGGCTCTACGTCGGGACGTGTGTCGGGCTCTACGTCGGGACGTGTGTCGGGCTCTACGTCGGGACGTGTGTCGGGCTCTACGTCGGGATTTAGCTTACTTTCAGCTCTACGTCGGGACGTGTGTCGGGCTCTACGTCGGGATTTAGCTTACTTTCAGCTCTACGTCGGGACGTGTGTCGGGCTCGACGTCGGGACGTGTGTCGGGCTCGACGTCGGGACGTGTGTCGGGCTCGACGTCGGGACGTGTGTCGGGCTCGACGTCGGGACGTGTGTCGGGCTCGACGTCGGGACGTGTGTCGGGCTCGACGTCGGACGTGTGTCGGGCTCGACGTCGGACGTGTGTCGGGCTCGACGTCGGACGTGTGTCGGGCTCGACGTCGGGACGTGTGTCGGGCTCGACGTCGGGATTTAGCTTACTTTCAGCTCTACGTCGGGACGTGTGTCGGGCTCGACGTCGGGATTTAGCTTACATTCAGCTCGACGTCGGGACGTGTGTCGGGCTCGACGTCGGGATTTAGCTTACATTCAGCTCGACGTCGGGACGTGTGTCGGGCTCGACGTCGGGACGTGTGTCGGGCTCGACGTCGGGACGTGTGTCGGGCTCGACGTCGGGACGTGTGTCGGGCTCGACGTCGGGACGTGTGTCGGGCTCGACGTCGGGACGTGTGTCGGGCTCGACGTCGGGACGTGTGTCGGGCTCGACGTCGGGACGTGTGTCGGGCTCGACGTCGGGATTTAGCTTACTTTCAGCTCTACGTCGGGACGTGTGTCGGGCTCGACGTCGGGATTTAGCTTACTTTCAGCTCGACGTCGGGACGTGTGTCGGGCTCGACGTCGGGACGTGTGTCGGGCTCGACGTCGGGACGTGTGTCGGGCTCGACGTCGGGACGTGTGTCGGGCTCGACGTCGGGACGTGTGTCGGGCTCGACGTCGGGACGTGTGTCGGGCTCGACGTCGGGACGTGTGTCGGGCTCGACGTCGGGACGTGTGTCGGGCTCGACGTCGGGACGTGTGTCGGGCTCGACGTCGGGACGTGTGTCGGGCTCGACGTCGGGACGTGTGTCGGGCTCGACGTCGGGACGTGTGTCGGGCTCGACGTCGGGACGTGTGTCGGGCTCGACGTCGGGATTTAGCTTACTTTCAGCTCTACGTCGGGACGTGTGTCGGGCTCTACGTCGGGACGTGTGTCGGGCTCTACGTCGGGACGTAGCTTCCTTTCAGCTCTACGTCGGGACGTAGCTTCCTTTCAGCTCTACGTCGGGACGTAGCTTCCTTTCAGCTCTACGTCGGGATTTAGCTTCCTTTCAGCTCTACGTCGGGACGTAGCTTCCTTTCAGCTCTACGTCGGGACGTAGCTTCCTTTCAGCTCTACGTCGGGACGTGTGTCGGGCTCCACGTCGGGATTTAGCTTACTTTCAGCTCGACGTCGGGATTTAGCTTACTTTCAGCTCGACGTCGGGATTTAGCTTACTTTCAGCTCGACGTCGGGATTTAGCTTACTTTCAGCTCGACGTCGGGATTTAGCTTACTTTCAGCTCGACGTCGGGACGTGTGTCGGGCTCGACGTCGGGACGTGTGTCGGGCTCGACGTCGGGACGTGTGTCGGGCTCGACGTCGGGACGTGTGTCGGGCTCGACGTCGGGACGTGTGTCGGGCTCGACGTCGGGACGTGTGTCGGGCTCGACGTCGGGACGTGTGTCGGGCTCGACGTCGGGATTTAGCTTACTTTCAGCTGTACGTCGGGACGTGTGTCGGGCTCGACGTCGGGATTTAGCTTACTTTCAGCTGTACGTCGGGACGTGTGTCGGGCTCGACGTCGGGATTTAGCTTACTTTCAGCTGTACGTCGGGACGTGTGTCGGGCTCGACGTCGGGATTTAGCTTACTTTCAGCTGTACGTCGGGACGTGTGTCGGGCTCGACGTCGGGATTTAGCTTACTTTCAGCTGTACGTCGGGACGTGTGTCGGGCTCGACGTCGGGATTTAGCTTACTTTCAGCTGTACGTCGCGACGTGTGTCGGGCTCGACGTCGGGATTTAGCTTACTTTCAGCTGTACGTCGCGACGTGTGTCGGGCTCGACGTCGGGATTTAGCTTACTTTCAGCTGTACGTCGGGACGTGTGTCGGGCTCTAAGTCGGGACGTGTGTCGGGCTCTAAGTCGGGACGTGTGTCGGGCTCTAAGTCGGGACGTGTGTCGGGCTCTAAGTCGGGACGTGTGTCGGGCTCTAAGTCGGGACGTGTGTCGGGCTCGACGTCGGGACGTGTGTCGGGCTCGACGTCGGGATTTAGCTTACTTTCAGCTCTACGTCGGGACGTGTGTCGGGCTCGACGTCGGGACGTGTGTCGGGCTCGACGTCGGGACGTGTGTCGGGCTCGACGTCGGGACGTGTGTCGGGCTCGACGTCGGGACGTGTGTCGGGCTCGACGTCGGGACGTGTGTCGGGCTCGACGTCGGGATTTAGCTTACTTTCAGCTCGACGTCGGGACGTGTGTCGGGCTCGACGTCGGGATTTAGCTTACTTTCAGCTCGACGTCGGGACGTGTGTCGGGCTCGACGTCGGGATTTAGCTTACTTTCAGCTCGACGTCGGGACGTGTGTCGGGCTCGACGTCGGGACGTGTGTCGGGCTCGACGTCGGGACGTGTGTCGGGCTCGACGTCGGGACGTGTGTCGGGCTCGACGTCGGGACGTGTGTCGGGCTCGACGTCGGGACGTGTGTCGGGCTCGACGTCGGGATTTAGCTTACTTTCAGCTCGACGTCGGGACGTGTGTCGGGCTCGACGTCGGGATTTAGCTTACTTTCAGCTCGACGTCGGGACGTGTGTCGGGCTCGACGTCGGGATTTAGCTTACTTTCAGCTCGACGTCGGGACGTGTGTCGGGCTCGACGTCGGGACGTGTGTCGGGCTCGACGTCGGGACGTGTGTCGGGCTCGACGTCGGGACGTGTGTCGGGCTCTACGTCGGGACGTGTGTGGGGCTCGACGTCGGGACGTGTGTCGGGCTCGACGTCGGGACGTGTGTCGGGCTCGACGTCGGGACGTGTGTCGGGCTCGACGTCGGGATTTAGCTTACTTTCAGCTCGACGTCGGGACGTGTGTCGGGCTCGACGTCGGGATTTAGCTTACTTTCAGCTCGACGTCGGGACGTGTGTCGGGCTCGACGTCGGGATTTAGCTTACTTTCAGCTCGACGTCGGGACGTGTGTCGGGCTCGACGTCGGGATTTAGCTTACTTTCAGCTCGACGTCGGGACGTGTGTCGGGCTCGACGTCGGGATTTAGCTTACTTTCAGCTCGACGTCGGGACGTGTGTCGGGCTCGACGTCGGGATTTAGCTTACTTTCAGCTCGACGTCGGGACGTGTGTCGGGCTCGACGTCGGGACTTAGCTTACTTTCAGCTCGACGTCGGGACGTAGCTTCCTTTCAGCTCTACGTCGGGACGTAGCTTCCTTTCAGCTCGACGTCGGGACGTAGCTTCCTTTCAGCTCTACGTCGGGACGTGTGTCGGGCTCTACGTCGGGACGTGTGTCGGGCTCTACGTCGGGACGTGTGTCGGGCTCTACGTCGGGACGTGTGTCGGGCTCTACGTCGGGACGTGTGTCGGGCTCGACGTCGGGACGTGTGTCGGGCTCGACGTCGGGACGTGTGTCGGGCTCGACGTCGGGACGTGTGTCGGGCTCGACGTCGGGACGTGTGTCGGGCTCGACGTCGGGACGTGTGTCGGGCTCGACGTCGGGACGTGTGTCGGGCTCGACGTCGGGACGTGTGTCGGGCTCGACGTCGGGATTTAGCTTACTTTCAGCTCTACGTCGGGACGTGTGTCGGGCTCGACGTCGGGACGTGTGTCGGGCTCGACGTCGGGATTTAGCTTACTTTCAGCTCTACGTCGGGACGTGTGTGGGGCTCTACGTCGGGACGTGTGTGGGGCTCTACGTCGGGACGTGTGTGGGGCTCTACGTCGGGACGTGTGTGGGGCTCTACGTCGGGACGTGTGTGGGGCTCTACGTCGGGACGTGTGTGGGGCTCTACGTCGGGACGTGTGTGGGGCTCTACGTCGGGACGTGTGTGGGGCTCTACGTCGGGACGTGTGTGGGGCTCTACGTCGGGACGTGTGTGGGGCTCTACGTCGGGACGTGTGTGGGGCTCTACGTCGGGACGTGTGTGGGGCTCTACGTCGGGACGTGTGTGGGGCTCTACGTCGGGACGTGTGTGGGGCTCTACGTCGGGACGTGTGTGGGGCTCTACGTCGGGACGTGTGTGGGGCTCTACGTCGGGACGTGTGTCGGGCTCTACGTCGGGACGTGTGTCGGGCTCTACGTCGGGACGTAGCTTCCTTTCAGCTCTACGTCGGGACGTAGCATCCTTTCAGCTCTACGTCGGGACGTAGCATCCTTTCAGCTCTACGTCGGGACGTGTGTCGGGCTCTACGTCGGGACGTGTGTCGGGCTCTACGTCGGGACGTGTGTCGGGCTCTACGTCGGGACGTGTGTCGGGCTCTACGTCGGGACGTGTGTCGGGCTCTACGTCGGGACGTGTGTCGGGCTCTACGTCGGGACGTGTGTCGGGCTCTACGTCGGGATTTAGCTTACTTTCAGCTCTACGTCGGGACGTGTGTCGGGCTCTACGTCGGGATTTAGCTTACTTTCAGCTCTACGTCGGGACGTGTGTCGGGCTCTACGTCGGGATTTAGCTTACTTTCAGCTCTACGTCGGGACGTGTGTCGGGCTCTACGTCGGGACGTGTGTCGGGCTCTACGTCGGGACGTGTGTCGGGCTCTACGTCGGGACGTGTGTCGGGCTCTACGTCGGGACGTGTGTCGGGCTCTACGTCGGGACGTGTGTCGGGCTCGACGTCGGGATTTAGCTTACTTTCAGCTCTACGTCGGGACGTGTGTCGGGCTCGACGTCGGGATTTAGCTTACTTTCAGCTCGACGTCGGGACGTGTGTCGGGCTCGACGTCGGGACGTGTGTCGGGCTCGACGTCGGGACGTGTGTCGGGCTCGACGTCGGGACGTGTGTCGGGCTCGACGTCGGGACGTGTGTGGGGCTCTACGTCGGGACGTGTGTCGGGCTCGACGTCGGGACGTGTGTGGGGCTCTACGTCGGGACGTGTGTCGGGCTCTACGTCGGGACGTGTGTCGGGCTCTACGTCGGGATTTAGCTTACTTTCAGCTCTACGTCGGGACGTGTGTCGGGCTCTACGTCGGGATTTAGCTTACTTTCAGCTCTACGTCGGGACGTGTGTCGGGCTCGACGTCGGGACGTGTGTCGGGCTCGACGTCGGGACGTGTGTCGGGCTCGACGTCGGGACGTGTGTCGGGCTCGACGTCGGGACGTGTGTCGGGCTCGACGTCGGGACGTGTGTCGGGCTCGACGTCGGGACGTGTGTCGGGCTCGACGTCGGGATTTAGCTTACTTTCAGCTCTACGTCGGGACGTGTGTGGGGCTCTACGTCGGGACGTGTGTGGGGCTCTACGTCGGGACGTGTGTGGGGCTCTACGTCGGGACGTGTGTGGGGCTCTACGTCGGGACGTGTGTGGGGCTCTACGTCGGGACGTGTGTGGGGCTCTACGTCGGGACGTGTGTGGGGCTCTACGTCGGGACGTGTGTGGGGCTCTACGTCGGGACGTGTGTGGGGCTCTACGTCGGGACGTGTGTGGGGCTCTACGTCGGGACGTGTGTGGGGCTCTACGTCGGGACGTAGCTTCCTTTCAGCTCTACGTCGGGACGTAGCTTCCTTTCAGCTCTACGTCGGGACGTGTGTCGGGCTCTACGTCGGGACGTGTGTCGGGCTCTACGTCGGGACGTGTGTCGGGCTCTACGTCGGGATTTAGCTTACTTTCAGCTCTACGTCGGGACGTGTGTCGGGCTCGACGTCGGGACGTGTGTCGGGCTCGACGTCGGGACGTGTGTCGGGCTCGACGTCGGGACGTGTGTCGGGCTCGACGTCGGGACGTGTGTCGGGCTCGACGTCGGGACGTGTGTCGGGCTCGACGTCGGGACGTGTGTCGGGCTCGACGTCGGGACGTGTGTCGGGCTCGACGTCGGGATTTAGCTTACTTTCAGCTCTACGTCGGGACGTGTGTGGGGCTCTACGTCGGGACGTGTGTGGGGCTCTACGTCGGGACGTGTGTGGGGCTCTACGTCGGGACGTGTGTGGGGCTCTACGTCGGGACGTGTGTGGGGCTCTACGTCGGGACGTGTGTGGGGCTCTACGTCGGGACGTGTGTGGGGCTCTACGTCGGGACGTGTGTGGGGCTCTACGTCGGGACGTGTGTGGGGCTCTACGTCGGGACGTAGCTTCCTTTTAGCTCTACGTCGGAACGTAGCTTCCTTTCAGCTCTACGTCGGGACGTAGCTTCCTTTTAGCTCTACGTCGGGACGTAGCTTCCTTTCAGCTCTACGTCGGGACGTAGCTTCCTTTCAGCTCTACGTCGGGACGTGTGTCGGGCTCTACGTCGGGACGTGTGTCGGGCTCTACGTCGGGACGTGTGTCGGGCTCTACGTCGGGACGTGTGTCGGGCTCTACGTCGGGACGTGTGTCGGGCTCTACGTCGGGATTTAGCTTACTTTCAGCTCTACGTCGGGACGTGTGTCGGGCTCGACGTCGGGACGTGTGTCGGGCTCGACGTCGGGACGTGTGTCGGGCTCGACGTCGGGACGTGTGTCGGGCTCGACGTCGGGACGTGTGTCGGGCTCTACGTCGGGATTTAGCTTACTTTCAGCTCTACGTCGGGACGTGTGTCGGGCTCGACGTCGGGACGTGTGTCGGGCTCGACGTCGGGACGTGTGTCGGGCTCGACGTCGGGACGTGTGTCGGGCTCGACGTCGGGACGTGTGTCGGGCTCGACGTCGGGACGTGTGTCGGGCTCGACGTCGGGATTTAGCTTACTTTCGGCTCGACGTCGGGACGTGTGTCGGGCTCGACGTCGGGATTTAGCTTACTTTCGGCTCGACGTCGGGATTTAGCTTACTTTCGGCTCGACGTCGGGACGTGTGTCGGGCTCGACGTCGGGACGTGTGTCGGGCTCGACGTCGGGACGTGTGTCGGGCTCGACGTCGGGACGTGTGTCGGGCTCGACGTCGGGACGTGTGTCGGGCTCGACGTCGGGACGTGTGTCGGGCTCGACGTCGGGACGTGTGTCGGGCTCGACGTCGGGACGTGTGTCGGGCTCGACGTCGGGACGTGTGTCGGGCTCGACGTCGGGACGTGTGTCGGGCTCGACGTCGGGACGTAGCTTCCTTTCAGCTCTACGTCGGGACGTGTGTCGGGCTCTACGTCGGGACGTGTGTCGGGCTCTACGTCGGGACGTGTGTCGGGCTCTACGTCGGGACGTGTGTCGGGCTCTACGTCGGGACGTGTGTCGGGCTCTACGTCGGGACGTGTGTCGGGCTCTACGTCGGGATTTAGCTTACTTTCAGCTCTAAGTCGGGACGTGTGTCGGGCTCTACGTCGGGACGTGTGTCGGGCTCTACGTCGGGATTTAGCTTACTTTCAGCTCTAAGTCGGGACGTGTGTCGGGCTCTACGTCGGGACGTGTGTCGGGCTCTACGTCGGGACGTGTGTCGGGCTCTACGTCGGGACGTGTGTCGGGCTCTACGTCGGGACGTGTGTCGGGCTCTACGTCGGGACGTCTGTCGGGCTCTACGTCGGGATTTAGCTTACTTTCAGCTCTAAGTCGGGACGTGTGTCGGGCTCTACGTCGGGACGTGTGTCGGGCTCTACGTCGGGACGTGTGTCGGGCTCTACGTCGGGACGTGTGTCGGGCTCTACGTCGGGATTTAGCTTACTTTCAGCTCTACGTCGGGACGTGTGTCGGGCTCGACGTCGGGACGTGTGTCGGGCTCGACGTCGGGACGTGTGTCGGGCTCGACGTCGGGACGTGTGTCGGGCTCGACGTCGGGACGTGTGTCGGGCTCGACGTCGGGACGTGTGTCGGGCTCGACGTCGGGACGTGTGTCGGGCTCGACGTCGGGACGTGTGTCGGGCTCGACGTCGGGACGTGTGTCGGGCTCGACGTCGGGACGTGTGTCGGGCTCGACGTCGGGACGTGTGTCGGGCTCGACGTCGGGACGTGTGTCGGGCTCGACGTCGGGATTTAGCTTACTTTCAGCTCGACGTCGGGACGTGTGTCGGGCTCGACGTCGGGATTTAGCTTACTTTCAGCTCGACGTCGGGACGTGTGTCGGGCTCGACGTCGGGATTTAGCTTACTTTCAGCTCGACGTCGGGACGTGTGTCGGGCTCGACGTCGGGATTTAGCTTACTTTCAGCTCGACGTCGGGACGTGTGTCGGGCTCGACGTCGGGACGTGTGTCGGGCTCGACGTCGGGACGTGTGTCGGGCTCGACGTCGGGACGTGTGTCGGGCTCGACGTCGGGACGTGTGTCGGGCTCGACGTCGGGACGTGTGTCGGGCTCGACGTCGGGACGTGTGTCGGGCTCGACGTCGGGACGTGTGTCGGGCTCGACGTCGGGACGTGTGTCGGGCTCGACGTCGGGACGTAGCTTCCTTTCAGCTCTACGTCGGGACGTAGCTTCCTTTCAGCTCTACGTCGGGACGTGTGTCGGGCTCTACGTCGGGACGTGTGTCGGGCTCTACGTCGGGACGTGTGTCGGGCTCTACGTCGGGACGTGTGTCGGGCTCTACGTCGGGATTTAGCTTACTTTCAGCTCTAAGTCGGGACGTGTGTCGGGCTCTACGTCGGGACGTGTGTCGGGCTCTACGTCGGGATTTAGCTTACTTTCAGCTCTAAGTCGGGACGTGTGTCGGGCTCTACGTCGGGACGTGTGTCGGGCTCTACGTCGGGACGTGTGTCGGGCTCTACGTCGGGACGTGTGTCGGGCTCTACGTCGGGACGTGTGTCGGGCTCTACGTCGGGACGTGTGTCGGGCTCTACGTCGGGACGTCTGTCGGGCTCTACGTCGGGATTTAGCTTACTTTCAGCTCTAAGTCGGGACGTGTGTCGGGCTCTACGTCGGGACGTGTGTCGGGCTCTACGTCGGGACGTGTGTCGGGCTCTACGTCGGGACGTGTGTCGGGCTCTAAGTCGGGACGTGTGTCGGGCTCTAAGTCGGGACGTGTGTCGGGCTCTAAGTCGGGACGTGTGTCGGGCTCTAAGTCGGGACGTGTGTCGGGCTCTAAGTCGGGACGTGTGTCGGGCTCTACGTCGGGACGTGTGTCGGGCTCTACGTCGGGACGTGTGTCGGGCTCTACGTCGGGACGTGTGTCGGGCTCTACGTCGGGACGTCTGTCGGGCTCTACGTCGGGACGTCTGTCGGGCTCTACGTCGGGACGTCTGTCGGGCTCTACGTCGGGACGTCTGTCGGGCTCTACGTCGGGACGTCTGTCGGGCTCTACGTCGGGACGTCTGTCGGGCTCTACCTCGGGATTTAGCTTACTTTCAGCTCTACGTCGGGACGTGTGTTGGGCTCTACGTCGGGAGGTCTGTTGGGCTCTACGTCGGGAGGTCTGTTGGGCTCTACGTCGGGAGGTCTGTTGGGCTCTACGTCGGGACGTCTGTGGGGCTCTACGTCGGGACGTCTGTGGGGCTCTACGTCGGGACGTGTGTGGGGCTCTACGTCGGGACGTCTGTTGGGCTCTACGTCGGGACGTCTGTTGGGCTCTACGTCGGGACGTCTGTTGGGCTCTACGTCGGGACGTCTGTTGGGCTCTACGTCGGGACGTGTGTTGGGCTCTACGTCGGGACGTGTGTTGGGCTCTACGTCGGGACGTCTGTTGGGCTCTACGTCGGGACGTCTGTTGGGCTCTACGTCGGGACGTGTGTTGGGCTCTACGTCGGGACGTGTGTTGGGCTCTACGTCGGGACGTGTGTTGGGCTCTACGTCGGGACGTGTGTTGGGCTCTACGTCGGGACGTGTGTTGGGCTCTACGTCGGGACGTCTGTTGGGCTCTACGTCGGGACGTCTGTTGGGCTCTACGTCGGGACGTCTGTTGGGCTCTACGTCGGGATTTAGCTTACTTTCAGCTCTACGTCGGGACGTGTGTGGGGCTCTACGTCGGGACGTGTGTGGGGCTCTACGTCGGGACGTGTGTGGGGCTCTACGTCGGGACGTGTGTGGGGCTCTACGTCGGGACGTGTGTGGGGCTCTACGTCGGGACGTGTGTGGGGCTCTACGTCGGGACGTGTGTGGGGCTCTACGTCGGGACGTGTGTGGGGCTCTACGTCGGGACGTGTGTGGGGCTCTACGTCGGGACGTGTGTGGGGCTCTACGTCGGGACGTAGCTTCCTTTCAGCTCTACGTCGGGACGTAGCTTCCTTTCAGCTCTACGTCGGGACGTAGCTTCCTTTCAGCTCTACGTCGGGACGTAGCTTCCTTTCAGCTCTACGTCGGGACGTAGCTTCCTTTCAGCTCTACGTCGGGACGTGTGTCGGGCT
Organism: Leptosomus discolor; assembly: GCF_034619465.1. NCBI lineage: Eukaryota > Metazoa > Chordata > Aves > Leptosomiformes > Leptosomidae > Leptosomus > Leptosomus discolor. The sequence continues at coordinate 17,417,616 of NC_141406.1, read as the reverse complement.
CTACGTCGGGACGTGTGTCGGGCTCTACGTCGGGATTTAGCTTACTTTCAGCTCGACGTCGGGACGTGTGTCGGGCTCGACGTCGGGACGTGTGTCGGGCTCTACGTCGGGATTTAGCTTACTTTCAGCTCGACGTCGGGACGTGTGTCGGGCTCGACGTCGGGACGTGTGTCGGGCTCGACGTCGGGACGTGTGTCGGGCTCGACGTCGGGACGTGTGTCGGGCTCGACGTCGGGACGTGTGTCGGGCTCGACGTCGGGACGTGTGTCGGGCTCGACGTCGGGACGTGTGTCGGGCTCGACGTCGGGACGTGTGTCGGGCTCGACGTCGGGACGTGTGTCGGGCCCGACGTCGGGACGTAGCTTCCTTTCAGCTCTACGTCGGGACGTAGCTTCCTTTCAGCTCTACGTCGGGACGTGTGTCGGGCTCTACGTCGGGACGTGTGTCGGGCTCTACGTCGGGACGTGTGTCGGGCTCTACGTCGGGATTTAGCTTACTTTCAGCTCTAAGTCGGGACGTGTGTCGGGCTCTACGTCGGGACGTGTGTCGGGCTCTACGTCGGGACGTGTGTCGGGCTCTACGTCGGGACGTGTGTCGGGCTCTACGTCGGGACGTGTGTCGGGCTCTACGTCGGGACGTCTGTCGGGCTCTACGTCGGGACGTCTGTCGGGCTCTACGTCGGGACGTCTGTCGGGCTCTACGTCGGGACGTCTGTCGGGCTCTACGTCGGGATTTAGCTTACTTTCAGCTGTAAGTCGGGACGTGTGTCGGGCTCTAAGTCGGGACGTGTGTCGGGCTCTAAGTCGGGACGTGTGTCGGGCTCTAAGTCGGGACGTGTGTCGGGCTCTAAGTCGGGACGTGTGTCGGGCTCTAAGTCGGGACGTGTGTCGGGCTCTAAGTCGGGACGTGTGTCGGGCTCTAAGTCGGGACGTGTGTCGGGCTCTAAGTCGGGACGTGTGTCGGGCTCTAAGTCGGGACGTGTGTCGGGCTCTAAGTCGGGACGTCTGTCGGGCTCTACGTCGGGACGTCTGTCGGGCTCTACGTCGGGACGTCTGTCGGGCTCTACGTCGGGACGTCTGTCGGGCTCTACGTCGGGACGTCTGTCGGGCTCTACGTCGGGACGTCTGTCGGGCTCTACGTCGGGACGTCTGTCGGGCTCTACGTCGGGATTTATCTTACTTTCAGCTCTAAGTCGGGACGTGTGTCGGGCTCTACGTCGGGACGTGTGTCGGGCTCTACGTCGGGACGTGTGTCGGGCTCTACGTCGGGACGTGTGTCGGGCTCTACGTCGGGACGTGTGTCGGGCTCTACGTCGGGACGTGTGTCGGGCTCTACGTCGGGACGTGTGTCGGGCTCTACGTCGGGACGTGTGTCGGGCTCTACGTCGGGACGTGTGTCGGGCTCTACGTCGGGATTTAGCTTACTTTCAGCTCTAAGTCGGGACGTGTGTCGGGCTCTACGTCGGGACGTGTGTGGGGCTCTACGTCGGGACGTGTGTGGGGCTCTACGTCGGGACGTGTGTGGGGCTCTACGTCGGGACGTGTGTGGGGCTCTACGTCGGGACGTGTGTCGGGCTCTACGTCGGGACGTGTGTCGGGCTCTACGTCGGGACGTGTGTCGGGCTCTACGTCGGGACGTGTGTCGGGCTCTACGTCGGGACGTGTGTCGGGCTCTACGTCGGGACGTCTGTCGGGCTCTACGTCGGGATTTAGCTTACTTTCAGCTCTACGTCGGGACGTGTGTCGGGCTCTACGTCGGGAGGTCTGTTGGGCTCTACGTCGGGACGTGTGTCGGGCTCTACGTCGGGACGTGTGTCGGGCTCTACGTCGGGACGTCTGTTGGGCTCTACGTCGGGACGTCTGTTGGGCTCTACGTCGGGACGTCTGTTGGGCTCTACGTCGGGACGTCTGTTGGGCTCTACGTCGGGACGTCTGTTGGGCTCTACGTCGGGACGTCTGTTGGGCTCTACGTCGGGACGTCTGTTGGGCTCTACGTCGGGACGTCTGTTGGGCTCTACGTCGGGATTTAGCTTACTTTCAGCTCTACGTCGGGACGTCTGTTGGGCTCTACGTCGGGACGTCTGTTGGGCTCTACGTCGGGACGTCTGTTGGGCTCTACGTCGGGACGTCTGTTGGGCTCTACGTCGGGACGTGTGTTGGGCTCTACGTCGGGACGTGTGTTGGGCTCTACGTCGGGACGTCTGTTGGGCTCTACGTCGGGACGTCTGTTGGGCTCTACGTCGGGACGTCTGTTGGGCTCTACGTCGGGATTTAGCTTACTTTCAGCTCTACGTCGGGACGTGTGTTGGGCTCTACGTCGGGACGTGTGTTGGGCTCTACGTCGGGACGTGTGTTGGGCTCTACGTCGGGACGTGTGTAGGGCTCTACGTCGGGATTTAGCTTAGTTTCAGCTCTACGTCGGGACGTGTGTTGGGCTCTACGTCGGGACGTGTGTTGGGCTCTACGTCGGGACGTGTGTTGGGCTCTACGTCGGGACGTGTGTTGGGCTCTACGTCGGGACGTGTGTTGGGCTCTACGTCGGGACGTGTGTTGGGCTCTACGTCGGGACGTGTGTTGGGCTCTACGTCGGGACGTGTGTTGGGCTCTACGTCGGGACGTGTGTTGGGCTCTACGTCGGGACGTGTGTAGGGCTCTACGTCGGGATTTAGCTTACTTTCAGCTCTACGTCGGGACGTGTGTTGGGCTCTGCGTCGGGACGTGTGTTGGGCTCTGCGACGGGACGTGTGTTGGGCTCTGCGTCGGGACGTGTGTTGGGCTCTGCGTCGGGACGTGTGTTGGGCTCTGCGTCGGGACGTGTGTTGGGCTCTGCGTCGGGACGTCTGTTGGGCTCTGCGTCGGGACGTGTGTTGGGCTCTACGTCGGGACGTCTGTTGGGCTCTACGTCGGGATTTAGCTTACTTTCAGCTCTACGTCGGGACGTGTGTTGGGCTCTACGTCGGGACGTGTGTTGGGCTCTACGTCGGGACGTGTGTTGGGCTCTACGTCGGGACGTCTGTTGGGCTCTACGTCGGGACGTCTGTTGGGCTCTACGTCGGGACGTCTGTTGGGCTCTACGTCGGGTTTTAGCTTACTTTCAGCTCTACGTCGGGATTTAGCTTACTTTCAGCTCTACGTCGGGATTTAGCTTACTTTCAGCTCTACGTCGGGATTTAGCTTACTTTCAGCTCTACGTCGGGACGTGTGTTGGGCTCTACGTCGGGACGTGTGTTGGGCTCTACGTCGGGACGTGTGTTGGGCTCTACGTCGGGACGTCTGTTGGGCTCTACGTCGGCACGTCTGTTGGGCTCTACGTCGGCACGTCTGTTGGGCTCTACGTCGGCACGTCTGTTGGGCTCTACGTCGGCACGTCTGTTGGGCTCTACGTCGGCACGTCGGTTGGGCTCTACGTCGGCACGTCGGTTGGGCTCTACGTCGGCATTTAGCTTACTTTCAGCTCTACGTCGGGATTTAGCTTACTTTCAGCTCTACGTCGGGACGTGTGTTGGGCTCTACGTCGGGACGTGTGTTGGGCTCTACGTCGGGACGTGTGTTGGGCTCTACGTCGGGACGTGTGTTGGGCTCTACGTCGGCACGTCTGTTGGGCTCTACGTCGGGACGTGTGTCGGGCTCTACGTCGGGACGTGTGTCGGGCTCTACGTCGGGACGTGTGTCGGGCTCTACGTCGGGACGTGTGTCGGGCTCTACGTCGGGACGTGTGTCGGGCTCTACGTCGGGATTTAGCTTACTTTCAGCTCTACGTCGGGACGTGTGTCGGGCTCTACGTCGGGACGTGTGTCGGGCTCTACGTCGGGACTTGTGTCGGGCTCTACGTCGGGATTTAGCTTACTTTCAGCTCTACGTCGGGACGTGTGTTGGGCTCTACGTCGGGACGTGTGTTGGGCTCTACGTCGGGACGTGTGTTGGGCTCTACGTCGGGACGTCTGTTGGGCTCTACGTCGGGACGTCTGTTGGGCTCTACGTCGGGACGTCTGTTGGGCTCTACGTCGGGACGTCTGTTGGGCTCTACGTCGGGATTTAGCTTACTTTCAGCTCTACGTCGGGACGTCTGTTGGGCTCTACGTCGGGACGTGTGTTGGGCTCTACGTCGGGACGTCTGTTGGGCTCTACGTCGGGACGTCTGTTGGGCTCTACGTCGGGACGTCTGTTGGGCTCTACGTCGGGACGTCTGTTGGGCTCTACGTCGGGACGTCTGTTGGGCTCTACGTCGGGACGTCTGTTGGGCTCTACGTCGGGACGTCTGTTGGGCTCTACGTCGGGACGTCTGTTGGGCTCTACGTCGGGATTTAGCTTACTTTCGGCTCTACGTCGGGATTTAGCTTACTTTCGGCTCTACGTCGGGATTTAGCTTACTTTCGGCTCTACGTCGGGATTTAGCTTACTTTCGGCTCTACGTCGGGATTTAGCTTACTTTGGGCTCTACGTCGGGATTTAGCTTACTTTCGGCTCTACGTCGGGATTTAGCTTACTTTCGGCTCTACGTCGGGATTTAGCTTACTTTCGGCTCTACGTCGGGATTTAGCTTACTTTCGGCTCTACGTCGGGATTTAGCTTACTTTCGGCTCTACGTCGGGATTTAGCTTACTTTCGGCTCTACGTCGGGACGTGTGTCGGGCTCTACGTCGGGACGTGTGTCGGGCTCTACGTCGGGACGTGTGTCGGGCTCTACGTCGGGACGTGTGTCGGGCTCTACGTCGGGACGTGTGTCGGGCTCTACGTCGGGACGTGTGTCGGGCTCTACGTCGGGACGTGTGTCGGGCTCTACGTCGGGACGTGTGTCGGGCTCTACGTCGGGACGTGTGTCGGGCTCTAAGTCGGGACGTGTGTCGGGCTCTAAGTCGGGACGTGTGTCGGGCTCTACGTCGGGACGTCTGTCGGGCTCTACGTCGGGACGTCTGTCGGGCTCTACGTCGGGACGTCTGTCGGGCTCTACGTCGGGACGTCTGTCGGGCTCTACGTCGGGACGTCTGTCGGGCTCTACGTCGGGACGTCTGTCGGGCTCTACGTCGGGACGTCTGTCGGGCTCTACGTCGGGACGTCTGTCGGGCTCTACGTCGGGACGTCTGTCGGGCTCTACGTCGGGACGTCTGTCGGGCTCTACGTCGGGATTTATCTTACTTTCAGCTCTAAGTCGGGACGTGTGTCGGGCTCTACGTCGGGACGTGTGTCGGGCTCTACGTCGGGACGTGTGTCGGGCTCTACGTCGGGACGTGTGTCGGGCTCTACGTCGGGACGTGTGTCGGGCTCTACGTCGGGACGTGTGTCGGGCTCTACGTCGGGACGTGTGTCGGGCTCTACGTCGGGACGTGTGTCGGGCTCTACGTCGGGACGTGTGTCGGGCTCTACGTCGGGATTTAGCTTACTTTCAGCTCTAAGTCGGGACGTGTGTGGGGCTCTACGTCGGGACGTGTGTGGGGCTCTACGTCGGGACGTGTGTGGGGCTCTACGTCGGGACGTGTGTGGGGCTCTACGTCGGGACGTGTGTGGGGCTCTACGTCGGGACGTGTGTGGGGCTCTACGTCGGGACGTGTGTCGGGCTCTACGTCGGGACGTGTGTCGGGCTCTACGTCGGGACGTGTGTCGGGCTCTACGTCGGGACGTGTGTCGGGCTCTACGTCGGGACGTCTGTCGGGCTCTACGTCGGGACGTCTGTCGGGCTCTACGTCGGGACGTCTGTCGGGCTCTACGTCGGGATTTAGCTTACTTTCAGCTCTACGTCGGGACGTGTGTCGGGCTCTACGTCGGGAGGTCTGTCGGGCTCTACGTCGGGACGTGTGTCGGGCTCTACGTCGGGACGTCTGTTGGGCTCTACGTCGGGACGTCTGTTGGGCTCTACGTCGGGACGTCTGTTGGGCTCTACGTCGGGACGTCTGTTGGGCTCTACGTCGGGACGTCTGTTGGGCTCTACGTCGGGACGTCTGTTGGGCTCTACGTCGGGACGTCTGTTGGGCTCTACGTCGGGACGTCTGTTGGGCTCTACGTCGGGACGTCTGTTGGGCTCTACGTCGGGACGTCTGTTGGGCTCTACGTCGGGATTTAGCTTACTTTCAGCTCTACGTCGGGACGTCTGTTGGGCTCTACGTCGGGACGGGACGTCTGTTGGGCTCTACGTCGGGACGTCTGTTGGGCTCTACGTCGGGACGTCTGTTGGGCTCTACGTCGGGACGTCTGTTGGGCTCTACGTCGGGACGTGTGTTGGGCTCTACGTCGGGACGTCTGTTGGGCTCTACGTCGGGACGTCTGTTGGGCTCTACGTCGGGACGTCTGTTGGGCTCTACGTCGGGATTTAGCTTACTTTCAGCTCTACGTCGGGACGTGTGTTGGGCTCTACGTCGGGACGTGTGTTGGGCTCTACGTCGGGACGTGTGTTGGGCTCTACGTCGGGACGTGTGTAGGGCTCTACGTCGGGATTTAGCTTAGTTTCAGCTCTACGTCGGGACGTGTGTTGGGCTCTACGTCGGGACGTGTGTTGGGCTCTACGTCGGGACGTGTGTTGGGCTCTACGTCGGGACGTGTGTTGGGCTCTACGTCGGGACGTGTGTTGGGCTCTACGTCGGGACGTGTGTTGGGCTCTACGTCGGGACGTGTGTTGGGCTCTACGTCGGGACGTGTGTAGGGCTCTACGTCGGGATTTAGCTTACTTTCAGCTCTACGTCGGGACGTGTGTTGGGCTCTGCGTCGGGACGTGTGTTGGGCTCTGCGTCGGGACGTGTGTTGGGCTCTGCGTCGGGACGTGTGTTGGGCTCTGCGTCGGGACGTGTGTTGGGCTCTGCGTCGGGACGTCTGTTGGGCTCTGCGTCGGGACGTGTGTTGGGCTCTACGTCGGGACGTCTGTTGGGCTCTACGTCGGGATTTAGCTTACTTTCAGCTCTACGTCGGGACGTGTGTTGGGCTCTACGTCGGGACGTGTGTTGGGCTCTACGTCGGGACGTGTGTTGGGCTCTACGTCGGGACGTCTGTTGGGCTCTACGTCGGGACGTCTGTTGGGCTCTACGTCGGGACGTCTGTTGGGCTCTACGTCGGGTTTTAGCTTACTTTCAGCTCTACGTCGGGATTTAGCTTACTTTCAGCTCTACGTCGGGATTTAGCTTACTTTCAGCTCTACGTCGGGATTTAGCTTACTTTCAGCTCTACGTCGGGACGTGTGTTGGGCTCTACGTCGGGACGTGTGTTGGGCTCTACGTCGGGACGTGTGTTGGGCTCTACGTCGGCACGTCTGTTGGGCTCTACGTCGGCACGTCTGTTGGGCTCTACGTCGGCACGTCTGTTGGGCTCTACGTCGGCACGTCTGTTGGGCTCTACGTCGGCACGTCTGTTGGGCTCTACGTCGGCATTTAGCTTACTTTCAGCTCTACGTCGGGATTTAGCTTACTTTCAGCTCTACGTCGGGACGTGTGTTGGGCTCTACGTCGGGACGTGTGTTGGGCTCTACGTCGGGACGTGTGTTGGGCTCTACGTCGGGACGTGTGTTGGGCTCTACGTCGGCACGTCTGTTGGGCTCTACGTCGGGACGTGTGTCGGGCTCTACGTCGGGACGTGTGTCGGGCTCTACGTCGGGACGTGTGTCGGGCTCTACGTCGGGACGTGTGTCGGGCTCTACGTCGGGACGTGTGTCGGGCTCTACGTCGGGATTTAGCTTACTTTCAGCTCTACGTCGGGACGTGTGTCGGGCTCTACGTCGGGACGTGTGTCGGGCTCTACGTCGGGACTTGTGTCGGGCTCTACGTCGGGATTTAGCTTACTTTCAGCTCTACGTCGGGACGTGTGTTGGGCTCTACGTCGGGACGTGTGTTGGGCTCTACGTCGGGACGTGTGTTGGGCTCTACGTCGGGACGTCTGTTGGGCTCTACGTCGGGACGTCTGTTGGGCTCTACGTCGGGACGTCTGTTGGGCTCTACGTCGGGATTTAGCTTACTTTCAGCTCTACGTCGGGACGTCTGTTGGGCTCTACGTCGGGACGTGTGTTGGGCTCTACGTCGGGACGTCTGTTGGGCTCTACGTCGGGACGTCTGTTGGGCTCTACGTCGGGACGTCTGTTGGGCTCTACGTCGGGACGTCTGTTGGGCTCTACGTCGGGACGTCTGTTGGGCTCTACGTCGGGACGTCTGTTGGGCTCTACGTCGGGACGTCTGTTGGGCTCTACGTCGGGATTTAGCTTACTTTCGGCTCTACGTCGGGATTTAGCTTACTTTCGGCTCTACGTCGGGATTTAGCTTACTTTCGGCTCTACGTCGGGATTTAGCTTACTTTCGGCTCTACGTCGGGATTTAGCTTACTTTGGGCTCTACGTCGGGATTTAGCTTACTTTCGGCTCTACGTCGGGATTTAGCTTACTTTCGGCTCTACGTCGGGATTTAGCTTACTTTCGGCTCTACGTCGGGATTTAGCTTACTTTCGGCTCTACGTCGGGATTTAGCTTACTTTCGGCTCTACGTCGGGATTTAGCTTACTTTCGGCTCTACGTCGGGACGTGTGTCGGGCTCTACGTCGGGACGTGTGTCGGGCTCTACGTCGGGACGTGTGTCGGGCTCTACGTCGGGACGTGTGTCGGGCTCTACGTCGGGACGTGTGTCGGGCTCTACGTCGGGACGTGTGTCGGGCTCTACGTCGGGACGTGTGTCGGGCTCTACGTCGGGACGTGTGTCGGGCTCTACGTCGGGACGTGTGTCGGGCTCTACGTCGGGACGTGTGTCGGGCTCTACGTCGGGACGTGTGTCGGGCTCTACGTCGGGACGTGTGTCGGGCTCTACGTCGGGACGTGTGTCGGGCTCTACGTCGGGACGTGTGTCGGGCTCTACGTCGGGACGTGTGTCGGGCTCTCCGTCGGGACGTGTGTCGGGCTCTACGTCGGGACGTGTGTCGGGCTCTACGTCGGGACGTCTGTCGGGCTCTCCGTCGGGACGTCTGTCGGGCTCTCCGTCGGGACGTGTGTCGGGCTCTCCGTCGGGACGTGTGTCGGGCTCTCCGTCGGGACGTGTGTCGGGCTCTCCGTCGGGACGTGTGTCGGGCTCTCCGTCGGGACGTGTGTCGGGCTCTCCGTCGGGACGTGTGTCGGGCTCTCCGTCGGGACGTGTGTCGGGCTCTCCGTCGGGACGTGTGTTGGGCTCTCCGTCAGGATTTAGCTTACTTTCAGCTCTACGTCGGGACGTGTGTCGGGCTCTACGTCGGGACGTGTGTCGGGCTCTACGTCGGGACGTGTGTCGGGCTCTACGTCGGGACGTGTGTCGGGCTCTACGTCGGGACGTGTGTCGGGCTCTACGTCGGGATTTAGCTTACTTTCGGCTCTACTTCAGGACGTGTGTCGGGCTCTACGTCGGGATTTAGCTTACTTTCGGCTCTACGTCGGGATTTAGCTTACTTTCGGCTCTACGTCGGGATTTAGCTTACTTTCGGCTCTACGTCGGGACGTGTGTTGGGCTCTACGTCGGGATTTAGCTTACTTTCAGCTCTACGTCGGGACGTGTGTCGGGCTCTACGTCGGGACGTGTGTCGGGCTCTACGTCGGGACGTGTGTCGGGCTCTAAGTCGGGATTTAGCTTACATTCAGCTCTACGTCGGGACGTCTGTTGGGCTCTACGTCGGGACGTCTGTTGGGCTCTACGTCGGGACGTCTGTTGGGCTCTACGTCGGGACGTCTGTTGGGCTCTACGTCGGGATTTAGCTTACTTTCAGCTCTACGTCGGGACGTCTGTTGGGCTCTACGTCGGGACGTCTGTTGGGCTCTACGTCGGGACGTGTGTTGGGCTCTACGTCGGGATTTAGCTTACTTTCAGCTCTACGTCGGGACGTGTGTCGGGCTCTACGTCGGGACGTGTGTCGGGCTCTAAGTCGGGATTTAGCTTACATTCAGCTCTACGTCGGGACGTCTGTTGGGCTCTACGTCGGGACGTCTGTTGGGCTCTACGTCGGGACGTCTGTTGGGCTCTACGTCGGGACGTCTGTTGGGCTCTACGTCGGGACGTCTGTTGGGCTCTACGTCGGGACGTCTGTTGGGCTCTACGTCGGGACGTCTGTTGGGCTCTACGTCGGGATTTAGCTTACTTTCAGCTCTACGTCGGGACGTCTGTTGGGCTCTACGTCGGGACGTCTGTTGGGCTCTACGTCGGGATTTAGCTTACTTTCAGCTCTACGTCGGGACGTCTGTTGGGCTCTACGTCGGGATTTAGCTTACTTTCAGCTCTACGTCGGGACGTCTGTTGGGCTCTACGTCGGGATTTAGCTTACTTTCAGCTCTACGTCGGGACGTCTGTTGGGCTCTACGTCGGGATTTAGCTTACTTTCAGCTCTACGTCGGGACGTCTGTTGGGCTCTACGTCGGGATTTAGCTTACTTTCAGCTCTACGTCGGGACGTCTGTTGGGCTCTACGTCGGGATTTAGCTTACTTTCGGCTCTACGTCGGGACGTCTGTTGGGCTCTACGTCGGGACGTGTGTTGGGCTCTACGTCGGGACGTGTGTTGGGCTCTACGTCGGGACGTGTGTTGGGCTCTACGTCGGGATTTAGCTTACTTTCAGCTCTACGTCGGGACGTGTGTTGGGCTCTACGTCGGGACGTGTGTTGGGCTCTACGTCGGGACGTGTGTTGGGCTCTACGTCGGGACGTGTGTTGGGCTCTACGTCGGGACGTGTGTTGGGCTCTACGTCGGGACGTGTGTCGGGCTCTACGTCGGGACGTGTGTCGGGCTCTACGTCGGGATTTAGCTTACTTTCAGCTCTACGTCGGGACGTGTGTCGGGCTCTACGTCGGGACGTGTGTCGGGCTCTACGTCGGGACTTGTGTCGGGCTCTACGTCGGGATTTAGCTTACTTTCAGCTCTACGTCGGGACGTCTGTTGGGCTCTACGTCGGGACGTGTGTTGGGCTCTACGTCGGGACGTCTGTTGGGCTCTACGTCGGGACGTCTGTTGGGCTCTACGTCGGGACGTCTGTTGGGCTCTACGTCGGGACGTCTGTTGGGCTCTACGTCGGGACGTCTGTTGGGCTCTACGTCGGGACGTCTGTTGGGCTCTACGTCGGGACGTCTGTTGGGCTCTACGTCGGGATTTAGCTTACTTTCAGCTCTACGTCGGGACGTGTGTTGGGCTCTACGTCGGGACGTGTGTTGGGCTCTACGTCGGGACGTGTGTTGGGCTCTACGTCGGGACGTGTGTTGGGCTCTACGTCGGGACGTGTGTTGGGCTCTACGTCGGGACGTGTGTTGGGCTCTACGTCGGGACGTGTGTTGGGCTCTACGTCGGGACGTCTGTTGGGCTCTACGTCGGGATTTAGCTTACTTTGGGCTCTACGTCGGGATTTAGCTTACTTTGGGCTCTACGTCGGGATTTAGCTTACTTTGGGCTCTACGTCGGGATTTAGCTTACTTTGGGCTCTACGTCGGGACGTGTGTTGGGCTCTACGTCGGGACGTGTGTTGGGCTCTACGTCGGGACGTGTGTTGGGCTCTACGTCGGGACGTGTGTTGGGCTCTACGTCGGGACGTGTGTTGGGCTCTACGTCGGGACGTGTGTTGGGCTCTACGTCGGGACGTGTGTTGGGCTCTACGTCGGGACGTGTGTTGGGCTCTACGTCGGGACGTCTGTTGGGCTCTACGTCGGGACGTCTGTTGGGCTCTACGTCGGGACGTCTGTTGGGCTCTACGTCGGGATTTAGCTTACTTTGGGCTCTACGTCGGGATTTAGCTTACTTTGGGCTCTACGTCGGGATTTAGCTTACTTTGGGCTCTACGTCGGGATTTAGCTTACTTTGGGCTCTACGTCGGGACGTGTGTTGGGCTCTACGTCGGGACGTGTGTTGGGCTCTACGTCGGGACGTGTGTTGGGCTCTACGTCGGGACGTGTGTTGGGCTCTACGTCGGGACGTGTGTTGGGCTCTACGTCGGGACGTCTGTTGGGCTCTACGTCGGGACGTCTGTTGGGCTCTACGTCGGGACGTCTGTTGGGCTCTACGTCGGGACGTCTGTTGGGCTCTACGTCGGGACGTCTGTTGGGCTCTACGTCGGGATTTAGCTTACTTTCGGCTCTACGTCGGGATTTAGCTTACTTTCGGCTCTACGTCGGGATTTAGCTTACTTTCGGCTCTACGTCGGGATTTAGCTTACTTTCGGCTCTACGTCGGGATTTAGCTTACTTTCGGCTCTACGTCGGGATTTAGCTTACTTTGGGCTCTACGTCGGGATTTAGCTTACTTTGGGCTCTACGTCGGGATTTAGCTTACTTTCGGCTCTACGTCGGGACGTGTGTCGGGCTCTACGTCGGGACGTGTGTCGGGCTCTACGTCGGGACGTGTGTCGGGCTCTACGTCGGGACGTGTGTCGGGCTCTACGTCGGGACGTGTGTCGGGCTCTACGTCGGGACGTGTGTCGGGCTCTAAGTCGGGATTTAGCTTACTTTCAGCTCTACGTCGGGACGTCTGTTGGGCTCTACGTCGGGACGTCTGTTGGGCTCTACGTCGGGATTTAGCTTACTTTCAGCTCTAAGTCGGGACGTCTGTTGGGCTCTACGTCGGGACGTCTGTTGGGCTCTACGTCGGGACGTCTGTTGGGCTCTACGTCGGGACGTCTGTTGGGCTCTACGTCGGGATTTAGCTTACTTTCAGCTCTACGTCGGGACGTCTGTTGGGCTCTACGTCGGGATTTAGCTTACTTTCAGCTCTACGTCGGGACGTGTGTTGGGCTCTACGTCGGGACGTGTGTTGGGCTCTACGTCGGGACGTGTGTTGGGCTCTACGTCGGGACGTGTGTTGGGCTCTACGTCGGGACGTGTGTTGGGCTCTACGTCGGGACGTGTGTTGGGCTCTACGTCGGGACGTGTGTAGGGCTCTACGTCGGGATTTAGCTTACTTTCAGCTCTACGTCGGGACGTGTGTTGGGCTCTGCGTCGGGACGTGTGTTGGGCTCTGCGTCGGGACGTGTGTTGGGCTCTGCGTCGGGACGTGTGTTGGGCTCTGCGTCGGGACGTGTGTTGGGCTCTGCGTCGGGACGTGTGTTGGGCTCTGCGTCGGGACGTGTGTTGGGCTCTGCGTCGGGACGTGTGTTGGGCTCTACGTCGGGACGTCTGTTGGGCTCTACGTCGGGATTTAGCTTACTTTCAGCTCTACGTCGGGACGTGTGTTGGGCTCTACGTCGGGACGTGTGTTGGGCTCTACGTCGGGACGTGTGTTGGGCTCTACGTCGGGACGTCTGTTGGGCTCTACGTCGGGACGTCTGTTGGGCTCTACGTCGGGACGTCTGTTGGGCTCTACGTCGGGACGTCTGTTGGGCTCTACGTCGGGACGTCTGTTGGGCTCTACGTCGGGTTTTAGCTTACTTTCAGCTCTACGTCGGGATTTAGCTTACTTTCAGCTCAACGTCGGGATTTAGCTTACTTTCAGCTCTACGTCGGGACGTGTGTTGGGCTCTACGTCGGGACGTCTGTTGGGCTCTACGTCGGGACGTCTGTTGGGCTCTACGTCGGGACGTCTGTTGGGCTCTACGTCGGGACGTCTGTTGGGCTCTACGTCGGGACGTCTGTTGGGCTCTACGTCGGGACGTCTGTTGGGCTCTACGGCGGGACGTCTGTTGGGCTCTACGTCGGGACGTCTGTTGGGCTCTACGTCGGGTTTTAGCTTACTTTCAGCTCTACGTCGGGATTTAGCTTACTTTCAGCTCTACGTCGGGATTTAGCTTACTTTCAGCTCTACGTCGGGACGTGTGTTGGGCTCTACGTCGGGACGTGTGTTGGGCTCTACGTCGGGACGTGTGTTGGGCTCTACGTCGGGACGTCTCTTGGGCTCTACGTCGGGACGTCTCTTGGGCTCTACGTCGGGACGTCTGTTGGGCTCTACGTCGGGACGTCTGTTGGCCTCTACGTCGGGACGTGTGTCGGGCTCTACGTCGGGATTTAGCTTACTTTCAGCTCTACGTCGGGACGTGTGTCGGGCTCTACGTCGGGACGTGTGTCAGGCTCTACGTCGGGACGTGTGTCGGGCTCTACGTCGGGACTTGTGTCGGGCTCTACGTCGGGATTTAGCTTACTTTCAGCTCTACGTCGGGACGTGTGTCGGGCTCTACGTCGGGACGTGTGTCGGGCTCTACGTCGGGACGTGTGTTGGGCTCTACGTCGGGACGTGTGTTGGGCTCTACGTCGGGACGTGTGTTGGGCTCTACGTCGGGACGTCTGTTGGGCTCTACGTCGGGACGTCTGTTGGGCTCTACGTCGGGACGTCTGTTGGGCTCTACGTCGGGACGTCTGTTGGGCTCTACGTCGGGACGTGTGTTGGGCTCTACGTCGGGACGTGTGTTGGGCTCTACGTCGGGACGTGTGTTGGGCTCTACGTCGGGACGTGTGTTGGGCTCTACGTCGGGACGTGTGTAGGGCTCTACGTCGGGATTTAGCTTACTTTCAGCTCTACGTCGGGACGTGTGTTGGGCTCTGCGTCGGGACGTGTGTTGGGCTCTGCGTCGGGACGTGTGTTGGGCTCTGCGTCGGGACGTGTGTTGGGCTCTGCGTCGGGACGTGTGTTGGGCTCTGCGTCGGGACGTGTGTTGGGCTCTACGTCGGGACGTGTGTTGGGCTCTACGTCGGGACGTGTGTTGGGCTCTACGTCGGGACGTGTGTAGGGCTCTACGTCGGGACGTGTGTAGGGCTCTACGTCGGGATTTAGCTTACTTTCAGCTCTACGTCGGGACGTGTGTTGGGCTCTACGTCGGGACGTGTGTTGGGCTCTGCGTCGGGACGTGTGTTGGGCTCTGCGTCGGGACGTGTGTTGGGCTCTGCGTCGGGACGTGTGTTGGGCTCTGCGTCGGGACGTGTGTTGGGCTCTGCGTCGGGACGTGTGTTGGGCTCTACGTCGGGACATCTGTTGGGCTCTACGTCGGGATTTAGCTTACTTTCAGCTCTACGTCGGGACGTGTGTTGGGCTCTACGTCGGGACGTCTGTTGGGCTCTACGTCGGGACGTCTGTTGGGCTCTACGTCGGGACGTCTGTTGGGCTCTACGTCGGGACGTCTGTTGGGCTCTACGTCGGGACGTCTGTTGGGCTCTACGTCGGGTTTTAGCTTACTTTCAGCTCTACGTCGGGATTTAGCTTACTTTCAGCTCTACGTCGGGATTTAGCTTACTTTCAGCTCTACGTCGGGACGTGTGTTGGGCTCTACGTCGGGACGTGTGTTGGGCTCTACGTCGGGACGTGTGTTGGGCTCTACGTCGGGACGTCTGTTGGGCTCTGCGTCGGGACGTGTGTTGGGCTCTACGTCGGGACGTCTGTTGGGCTCTACGTCGGGATTTAGCTTACTTTCAGCTCTACGTCGGGACGTGTGTTGGGCTCTACGTCGGGACGTGTGTTGGGCTCTACGTCGGGACGTGTGTTGGGCTCTACGTCGGGACGTCTGTTGGGCTCTACGTCGGGACGTCTGTTGGGCTCTACGTCGGGACGTCTGTTGGGCTCTACGTCGGGACGTCTGTTGGGCTCTACGTCGGGACGTCTGTTGGGCTCTACGTCGGGACGTCTGTTGGGCTCTACGTCGGGTTTTAGCTTACTTTCAGCTCTACGTCGGGATTTAGCTTACTTTCAGCTCTACGTCGGGATTTAGCTTACTTTCAGCTCTACGTCGGGACGTGTGTTGGGCTCTACGTCGGGACGTGTGTTGGGCTCTACGTCGGGACGTCTGTTGGGCTCTACGTCGGGACGTCTCTTGGGCTCTACGTCGGGACGTCTGTTGGGCTCTACGTCGGGACGTCTCTTGGGCTCTACGTCGGGACGTCTGTTGGCCTCTACGTCGGGACGTGTGTCGGGCTCTACGTCGGGACGTGTGTCGGGCTCTACGTCGGGATTTAGCTTACTTTCAGCTCTACGTCGGGACGTGTGTCGGGCTCTACGTCGGGACGTGTGTCGGGCTCTACGTCGGGACGTGTGTCGGGCTCTACGTCGGGACTTGTGTCGGGCTCTACGTCGGGATTTAGCTTACTTTCAGCTCTACGTCGGGACGTGTGTTGGGCTCTACGTCGGGACGTGTGTTGGGCTCTACGTCGGGACGTGTGTTGGGCTCTACGTCGGGACGTGTGTCGGGCTCTACGTCGGGACGTGTGTTGGGCTCTACGTCGGGACGTGTGTTGGGCTCTACGTCGGGACGTGTGTTGGGCTCTACGTCGGGACGTGTGTTGGGCTCTACGTCGGGACGTGTGTTGGGCTCTACGTCGGGACGTGTGTTGGGCTCTACGTCGGGACGTCTGTTGGGCTCTACGTCGGGACGTGTGTTGGGCTCTACGTCGGGACGTGTGTTGGGCTCTACGTCGGGACGTGTGTTGGGCTCTACGTCGGGACGTGTGTTGGGCTCTACGTCGGGACGTGTGTTGGGCTCTACGTCGGGACGTCTGTTGGGCTCTACGTCGGGACGTGTGTTGGGCTCTACGTCGGGACGTCTGTTGGGCTCTACGTCGGGACGTCTGTTGGGCTCTACGTCGGGACGTCTGTTGGGCTCTACGTCGGGACGTCTGTTGGGCTCTACGTCGGGACGTCTGTTGGGCTCTACGTCGGGACGTCTGTTGGGCTCTACGTCGGGACGTCTGTTGGGCTCTACGTCGGGATTTAGCTTACTTTGGGCTCTACGTCGGGATTTAGCTTACTTTGGGCTCTACGTCGGGATTTAGCTTACTTTGGGCTCTACCTCGGGATTTAGCTTACTTTGGGCTCTACGTCGGGATTTAGCTTACTTTGGGCTCTACCTCGGGATTTAGCTTACTTTGGGCTCTACCTCGGGATTTAGCTTACTTTGGGCTCTACCTCGGGATTTAGCTTACTTTAAGCTCTACGTCGGGACGTGTGTTGGGCTCTACGTCGGGACGTGTGTTGGGCTCTACGTAGGGACGTCTGTTGGGCTCTACGTCGGGACGTCTGTTGGGCTCTACGTCGGGACGTCTGTTGGGCTCTACGTCGGGACGTCTGTTGGGCTCTACGTCGGGACGTCTGTTGGGCTCTACGTCGGGACGTCTGTTGGGCTCTACGTCGGGACGTCTGTTGGGCTCTACGTCGGGACGTCTGTTGGGCTCTACGTCGGGACGTCTGTTGGGCTCTACGTCGGGATTTAGCTTACTTTGGGCTCTACCTCGGGATTTAGCTTACTTTGGGCTCTACCTCGGGATTTAGCTTACTTTGGGCTCTACCTCGGGATTTAGCTTACTTTAAGCTCTACGTCGGGACGTGTGTTGGGCTCTACGTCGGGACGTGTGTTGGGCTCTACGTAGGGACGTGTGTTGGGCTCTACGTCGGGACGTGTGTTGGGCTCTACGTCGGGACGTGTGTTGGGCTCTACGTCGGGACGTGTGTTGGGCTCTACGTCGGGACGTCTGTTGGGCTCTACGTCGGGATTTAGCTTACTTTCGGCTCTACGTCGGGATTTAGCTTACTTTCGGCTCTACGTCGGGATTTAGCTTACTTTCGGCTCTACGTCGGGATTTAGCTTACTTTCGGCTCTACGTCGGGATTTAGCTTACTTTCGGCTCTACGTCGGGACGTGTGTCGGGCTCTACGTCGGGACGTGTGTCGGGCTCTACGTCGGGATTTAGCTTACTTTCGGCTCTACGTCGGGACGTGTGTTGGGCTCTCCGTCGGGACGTGTGTTGGGCTCTCCGTCGGGACGTGTGTTGGGCTCTCCGTCGGGACGTGTGTTGGGCTCTCCGTCGGGACGTGTGTTGGGCTCTCCGTCGGGACGTGTGTTGGGCTCTCCGTCGGGACGTGTGTTGGGCTCTCCGTCGGGATTTAGCTTACTTTCAGCTCTACGTCGGGACGTGTGTTGGGCTCTCTGTCGGGATTTAGCTTACTTTCAGCTCTACGTCGGGACGTGTGTCGGGCTCTACGTCGGGACGTGTGTCGGGCTCTACGTCGGGACGTGTGTCGGGCTCTACGTCGGGACGTGTGTCGGGCTCTACGTCGGGACGTGTGTCGGGCTCTACGTCGGGATTTAGCTTACTTTCAGCTCTACTTCGGGACGTGTGTCGGGCTCTACGTCGGGATTTAGCTTACTTTCAGCTCTACGTCGGGACGTGTGTCGGGCTCTCCGTCGGGACGTGTGTCGGGCTCTCCGTCGGGACGTGTGTCGGGCTCTCCGTCGGGACGTGTGTCGGGCTCTCCGTCGGGACGTGTGTCGGGCTCTCCGTCGGGACGTGTGTCGGGCTCTCCGTCGGGACGTGTGTCGGGCTCTCCGTCGGGACGTGTGTCGGGCTCTCCGTCGGGACGTGTGTCGGGCTCTCCGTCGGGATTTAGCTTACTTTCAGCTCTACGTCGGGACGTGTGTCGGGCTCTACGTCGGGACGTGTGTCGGGCTCTACGTCGGGACGTGTGTCGGGCTCTACGTCGGGACGTGTGTCGGGCTCTACGTCGGGACGTGTGTCGGGCTCTACGTCGGGACGTGTGTCGGGCTCTACGTCGGGATTTAGCTTACTTTCAGCTCTACTTCGGGACGTGTGTCGGGCTCTACGTCGGGATTTAGCTTACTTTCGGCTCTACGTCGGGATTTAGCTTACTTTCAGCTCTACTTCGGGACGTGTGTCGGGCTCTACGTCGGGATTTAGCTTAATTTCAGCTCTACGTCGGGATTTAGCTTACTTTCGGCTCTACGTCGGGACGTGTGTCGGGCTCTACGTCGGGACGTGTGTCGGGCTCTACGTCGGGACGTGTGTCGGGCTCTACGTCGGGACGTGTGTCGGGCTCTACGTCGGGACGTGTGTCGGGCTCTACGTCGGGACGTGTGTCGGGCTCTACGTCGGGACGTGTGTCGGGCTCTACGTCGGGACGTGTGTCGGGCTCTAAGTCGGGATTTAGCTTACTTTCAGCTCTACGTCGGGACGTCTGTTGGGCTCTACGTCGGGATTTAGCTTACTTTCAGCTCTAAGTCGGGACGTCTGTTGGGCTCTACGTCGGGATTTAGCTTACTTTCAGCTCTAAGTCGGGACGTCTGTTGGGCTCTACGTCGGGACGTCTGTTGGGCTCTACGTCGGGACGTCTGTTGGGCTCTACGTCGGGATTTAGCTTACTTTCAGCTCTACGTCGGGACGTCTGTTGGGCTCTACGTCGGGATTTAGCTTACTTTCAGCTCTACGTCGGGACGTCTGTTGGGCTCTACGTCGGGATTTAGCTTACTTTCAGCTCTACGTCGGGACGTCTGTTGGGCTCTACGTCGGGATTTAGCTTACTTTCAGCTCTACGTCGGGACGTCTGTCGGGCTCTACGTCGGGATTTAGCTTACTTTCAGCTCTACGTCGGGACGTCTGTCGGGCTCTACGTCGGGATTTAGCTTACTTTCAGCTCTACGTCGGGACGTCTGTCGGGCTCTACGTCGGGACGTGTGTCGGGCTCTACGTCGGGACGTGTGTCGGGCTCTACGTCGGGACGTGTGTCGGGCTCTACGCCGGGACGTGTGTCGGGCTCTACGCCGGGACGTGTGTCGGGCTCTACGCCGGGACGTGTGTCGGGCTCTACGCCGGGACGTGTGTCGGGCTCTACGCCGGGACGTGTGTCGGGCTCTACGTCGGGATTTAGCTTACTTTCAGCTCTACGTCGGGACCTGTGTCGGGCTCTACGTCGGGACGTGTGTCGGACTCTACGTCGGGACGTGTGTCGGACTCTACGTCGGGACGTGTATCGGGCACTACGTCGGGATTTCGCTTACTTTCAGCTCTACGTCGGGACGTGTGTCGGGCTCTACGTCGGGACGTGTGTCGGGCTCTACGTCGGGACGTGTGTCGGGCGCTACGTCGGGACGTGTGTCGGGCTCTACGTCGGGACGTGTGTCGGGCTCTACGTCGGGACGTGTGTCGGGCTCTACGTCGGGACGTCTGATGGGCTCTACGTCGGGACGTCTGTTGGGCTCTACGTCGGGATTTAGCTTACTTTCAGCTCTAAGTCGGGACGTGTGTCGGGCTCTACGTCGGGACGTGTGTCGGGCTCTACGTCGGGACGTCTGTCGGGCTCTACGTCGGGACGTCTGTCGGGCTCTACGTCGGGACGTGTGTCGGGCTCTACGTCGGGACGTGTGTCGGGCTCTACGTCGGGACGTTTGTCGGGCTCTACGTCGGGACGTTTGTCGGGCTCTACGTCGGGACGTCTGTCGGGCTCTACGTCGGGACGTCTGTCGGGCTCTACGTCGGGACGTCTGTCGGGCTCTACGTCGGGACGTCTGTCGGGCTCTACGTCGGGACGTGTGTCGGGCTCTACGTCGGGACGTGTGTCGGGCTCTACGTCGGGACGTGTGTCGGGCTCTACGTCGGGACGTGTGTCGGGCTCTACGTCGGGATTTAGCTTACTTTCAGCTCTACGTCGGGACGTGTGTCGGGCTCTACGTCGGGACGTGTGTCGGGCTCTACGTCGGGACGTGTGTCGGGCGCTACGTCGGGACGTGTGTCGGGCGCTACGTCGGGACGTGCGTCGGGCGCTACGTCGGGACGTGCGTCGGGCGCTACGTCGGGACGTGCGTCGGGCTATACGTCGGGACGTGTGTTGGGCTCTACGTCGGGACGTGTGTCGGGCTCTACGTCGGGACGTCTGATGGGCTCTACGTCGGGACATCTGTTGGGCTCTACGTCGGGATTTAGCTTACTTTCAGCTCTACGTCGGGACGTGTGTTGGGCTCTACGTCGGGACGTGTGTTGGGCTCTACGTCGGGACGTGTGTCGGGCTCTACGTCGGGACGTGTGTCGGGCTCTACGTCGGGACGTGTGTCGGGCTCTACGTCGGGACGTGTGTCGGGCTCTACGTCGGGATTTAGCTTACTTTCAGCTCTACGTCGGGACGTGTGTCGGGCTCTACGTCGGGACGTGTGTCGGGCTCTACGTCGGGACGTGTGTCGGGCTCTACGTCGGGACGTGTGTCGGGCTCTACGTCGGGACGTGTGTCGGGCTCTACGTCGGGACGTGTGTCGGGCTCTACGTCGGGACGTGTGTCGGGCTCTACGTCGGGACGTCTGATGGGCTCTACGTCGGGACGTCTGATGGGCTCTACGTCGGGACGTCTGTTGGGCTCTACGTTGGGATTTAGCTTACTTTCAGCTCTACGTCGGGACGTGTGTTGGGCTCTACGTCGGGACGTCTGTTGGGCTCTACGTCGGGACGTCTGTTGGGCTCTACGTCGGGACGTCTGTTGGGCTCTACGTCGGGACGTCTGTTGGGCTCTACGTCGGGACGTCTGTTGGGCTCTACGTCGGGACGTCTGTTGGGCTCTACGTCGGGATTTAGCTTACTTTCAGCTCTACGTCGGGACGTGTGTCGGGCTCTACGTCGGGACGTGTGTCGGGCTCTACGTCGGGACGTGTGTCGGGCTCTACGTCGGGATTTAGCTTACTTTCAGCTCTACGTCGGGATTTAGCTTACTTTCAGCTCTACGTCGGGACGTCTGTTGGGCTCTACGTCGGGACGTCTGTTGGGCTCTACGTCGGGACGTCTGTTGGGCTCTACGTCGGGATTTAGCTTCCTTTCAGCTCTACGTCGGGATTTAGCTTCCTTTCAGCTCTACGTCGGGACGTGTGTTGGGCTCTACGTCGGGACGTGTGTTGGGCTCTACGTCGGGACGTGTGTTGGGCTCTACGTCGGGACGTGTGTTGGGCTCTACGTCGGGACGTGTGTTGGGCTCTACGTCGGGACGTGTGTTGGGCTCTACGTCGGGACGTGTGTTGGGCTCTACGTCGGGACGTGTGTTGGGCTCTACGTCGGGACGTGTGTTGGGCTCTACGTCGGGACGTGTGTTGGGCTCTACGTCGGGATTTAGCTTACTTTCAGCTCTACGTCGGGATTTAGCTTACTTTCAGCTCTACGTCGGGACCTGTGTCGGACTCTACGTCGGGACGTGTGTCGGGCTCTACGTCGGAATTTAGCTTACTTTCAGCTCTACGTCGGGACGTGTGTCGGGCTCTACGTCGGGACCTGTGTCAGGCTCTACGTCGGGACGTGTGTCGGGCTCTACGTCGGGACGTGTGTCGGGCACTACGTCGGGATTTAGCTTACTTTCAGCTCTACGTCGGGACGTGTGTCGGGCTCTACGTCGGGACGTGTGTCGGGCTCTACGTCGGGACGTGTGTCGGGCTCTACGTCGGGACGTGTGTCGGGCGCTACGTCGGGACGTGTGTCGGGCTCTACGTCGGGACGTGTGTCGGGCGCTACGTCGGGACGTGTGTCGGGCTCTACGTCGGGACGTGTGTCGGGCTCTACGTCGGGACGTGTGTCGGGCTCTACGTCGGGACGCCTGATGGGCTCTACGTCGGGATTTAGCTTACTTTCAGCTCTACGTCGGGACGTGTGTCGGGCTCTACGTCGGGACGTGTGTCGGGCTCTACGTCGGGACGTGTGTCGGGCTCTACGTCGGGACGTGTGTCGGGCTCTACGTCGGGACGTGTGTCGGGCTCTACGTCGGGACGTGTGTCGGGCGCTACGTCGGGATTTAGCTTACTTTCAGCTCTACGTCGGGACGTGTGTCGGGCTCTACGTCGGGACGTGTGTCGGGCGCTACGTCGGGACGTGTGTCGGGCTCTACGTCGGGACGTGTGTCGGGCTCTACGTCGGGACGTGTGTCGGGCTCTACGTCGGGACGTGTGTCGGGCTCTACGTCGGGACGTGTGTCGGGCTCTACGTCGGGACGTGTGTCGGGCGCTACGTCGGGACGTGTGTCGGGCTCTACGTCGGGACGTGTGTCGGGCTCTACGTCGGGACGTGTGTCGGGCTCTACGTCGGGACGTGTGTCGGGCTCTACGTCGGGACGTCTGTCGGGCTCTACGTCGGGACGTCTGTCGGGCTCTACGTCGGGACGTCTGTCGGGCTCTACGTCGGGACGTCTGTCGGGCTCTACGTCGGGACGTCTGTCGGGCTCTACGTCGGGATTTCGCTTACTTTCAGCTCTACGTCGGGACGTGTGTTGGGCTCTACGTCGGGACGTGTGTTGGGCTCTACGTCGGGACGTGTGTTGGGCTCTACGTCGGGACGTGTGTTGGGCTCTACGTCGGGACGTCTGTTGGGCTCTACGTCGGGATTTAGCTTACTTTCAGCTCTACGTCGGGACGTGTGTCGGGCTCTACGTCGGGACGTGTGTCGGGCTCTACGTCGGGACGTGTGTCGGGCTCTACGTCGGGACGTGTGTCGGGCTCTACGTCGGGACGTGTGTCGGGCTCTACGTCGGGACGTCTGTCGGGCTCTACGTCGGGACGTCTGTCGGGCTCTACGTCGGGACGTCTGTCGGGCTCTACGTCGGGATTTAGCTTCCTTTCAGCTCTACGTCGGGACGTGTGTTAGGCTCTACGTCGGGACGTGTGTTGGGCTCTACGTCGGGACGTGTGTTGGGCTCTACGTCGGGACGTGTGTTGGGCTCTACGTCGGGACGTGTGTTGGGCTCTACGTCGGGACGTGTGTAGGGCTCTACGTCGGGACGTGTGTAGGGCTCTACGTCGGGACGTGTGTAGGGCTCTACGTCGGGACGTGTGTAGGGCTCTACGTCGGGACGTGTGTTGGGCTCTACGTCGGGACGTGTGTTGGGCTCTACGTCGGGACGTGTGTTGGGCTCTACGTCGGGACGTGTGTTCGGCTCTACGTCGGGATTTAGCTTACTTTCAGCTCTACGTCGGGACGTGTGTTGGGCTCTACGTCGGGATTTAGCTTACTTTCAGCTCTACGTCGGGACCTGTGTCGGACTCTACGTCGGAATTTAGCTTACTTTCAGCTCTACGTCGGGACGTGTGTCGGGCTCTACGTCGGGACGTGTGTCGGGCTCTACGTCGGGACGTGTGTCGGGCTCTACGTCGGGACGTGTGTCGGGCTCTACGTCGGGACGTGTGTCGGGCTCTACGTCGGGACGTGTGTCGGGCACTACGTCGGGATTTAGCTTACTTTCAGCTCTACGTCGGGACGTGTGTCGGTCTCTACGTCGGGACGTGTGTCGGGCTCTACGTCGGGACGTGTGTCGGGCTCTACGTCGGGACGTGTGTCGGGCTCTACGTCGGGACGTGTGTCGGGCGCTACGTCGGGACGTGTGTCGGGCGCTACGTCGGGACGTGTGTCGGGCTCTACGTCGGGACGTGTGTCGGGCTCTACGTCGGGACGTGTGTCGGGCTCTACGTCGGGACGTCTGATGGGCTCTACGTCGGGACGTCTGTTGGGCTCTACGTCGGGATTTAGCTTACTTTCAGCTCTAAGTCGGGACGTGTGTCGGGCTCTACGTCGGGACGTGTGTCGGGCTCTACGTCGGGACGTGTGTCGGGCTCTACGTCGGGACGTGTGTCGGGCTCTTCGTCGGGACGTGTGTCGGGCTCTACGTCGGGACGTGTGTCGGGCTCTACGTCGGGACGTCTGTCGGGCTCTACGTCGGGACGTCTGTCGGGCTCTACGTCGGGACGTGTGTCGGGCTCTACGTCGGGACGTGTGTCGGGCTCTACGTCGGGACGTGTGTCGGGCTCTACGTCGGGACGTGTGTCGGGCTCTACGTCGGGATTTAGCTTACTTTCAGCTCTACGTCGGGACGTGTGTCGGGCTCTACGTCGGGACGTCTGTTGGGCTCTACGTCGGGACGTCTGTTGGGCTCTACGTCGGGACGTCTGTTGGGCTCTACGTCGGGACGTCTGTTGGGCTCTACGTCGGGACGTCTGTTGGGCTCTACGTCGGGACGTCTGTTGGGCTCTACGTCGGGATTTCGCTTACTTTCAGCTCTACGTCGGGACGTGTGTTGGGCTCTACGTCGGGACGTGTGTTGGGCTCTACGTCGGGACGTGTGTTGGGCTCTACGTCGGGACGTCTGTTGGGCTCTACGTCGGGATTTAGCTTACTTTCAGCTCTACGTCGGGACGTGTGTCGGGCTCTACGTCGGGACGTGTGTCGGGCTCTACGTCGGGACGTCTGTTGGGCTCTACGTCGGGACGTGTGTCGGGCTCTACGTCGGGACGTGTGTCGGGCTCTACGTCGGGACGTCTGTCGGGCTCTACGTCGGGACGTCTGTCGGGCTCTACGTCGGGACGTCTGTCGGGCTCTACGTCGGGACGTCTGTCGGGCTCTACGTCGGGACGTCTGTCGGTCTCTACGTCGGGAAGTCTGTTGGGCTCTACGTCGGGATTTAGCTTCCTTTCAGCTCTACGTCGGGACGTGTGTTAGGCTCTACGTCGGGACGTGTGTCGGGCTCTACGTCGGGACGTCTGTTGGGCTCTACGTCGGGACGTGTGTCGGGCTCTACGTCGGGACGTGTGTCGGGCTCTACGTCGGGACGTGTGTCGGGCTCTACGTCGGGACGTGTGTCGGGCGCTACGTCGGGACGTGTGTCGGGCGCTACGTCGGGACGTGTGTCGGGCGCTACGTCGGGACGTGTGTCGGGCGCTACGTCGGGACGTGTGTCGGGCTCTACGTCGGGACGTGTGTCGGGCTCTACGTCGGGACGTGTGTCGGGCTCTACGTCGGGACGTCTGATGGGCTCTACGTCGGGACGTCTGATGGGCTCTACGTCGGGATTTAGCTTACTTTCAGCTCTAAGTCGGGACGTGTGTCGGGCTCTACGTCGGGACGTGTGTCGGGCTCTACGTCGGGACGTGTGTCGGGCTCTACGTCGGGACGTGTGTCGGGCTCTACGTCGGGACGTGTGTCGGGCTCTACGTCGGGACGTGTGTCGGGCTCTACGTCGGGACGTGTGTCGGGCTCTACGTCGGGACGTCTGTCGGGCTCTACGTCGGGACGTGTGTCGGGCTCTACGTCGGGACGTGTGTCGGGCTCTACGTCGGGACGTGTGTCGGGCTCTACGTCGGGACGTGTGTCGGGCTCTACGTCGGGATTTAGCTTACTTTCAGCTCTACGTCGGGACGTGTGTCGGGCTCTACGTCGGGACGTGTGTCGGGCGCTACGTCAGGACGTGTGTCGGGCTCTACGTCGGGACGTGTGTCGGGCTCTACGTCGGGACGTGTGTCGGGCGCTACGTCGGGACGTGTGTCGGGCGCTACGTCGGGACGTGTGTCGGGCGCTACGTCGGGACGTGTGTCGGGCTCTACGTCGGGACGTGTGTCGGGCTCTACGTCGGGACGTCTGATGGGCTCTACTTCGGGACATCTGTTGGGCTCTACGTCGGGATTTAGCTTACTTTCAGCTCTAAGTCGGGACGTGTGTTAGGCTCTACGTCGGGACGTGTGTTGGGCTCTACGTCGGGACGTCTGTTGGGCTCTACGTCGGGACGTCTGTTGGGCTCTACGTCGGGACGTCTGTTGGGCTCTACGTCGGGACGTCTGTTGGGCTCTACGTCGGGACGTGTGTTGGGCTCTACGTCGGGACGTGTGTTGGGCTCTACGTCGGGACGTCTGTTGGGCTCTACGTCGGGATTTAGCTTACTTTCAGCTCTACGTCGGGACGTGTGTTGGGCTCTACGTCGGGACGTGTGTCGGGCTCTACGTCGGGACGTGTGTCGGGCTCTACGTCGGGACGTGTGTCGGGCTCTACGTCGGGACGTGTGTCGGGCTCTACGTCGGGACGTCTCTTGGGCTCTACGTCGGGACGTCTGTTGGGCTCTACGTCGGGACGTCTGTCGGGCTCTACGTCGGGACGTCTGTCGGGCTCTACGTCGGGACGTCTGTCGGGCTCTACGTCGGGATTTAGCTTCCTTTCAGCTCTACGTCGGGACGTGTGTTGGGCTCTACGTCGGGACGTCTGTCGGGCTCTACGTCGGGACGTCTGTCGGGCTCTACGTCGGGACGTCTGTCGGGCTCTACGTCGGGACGTCTGTCGGGCTCTACGTCGGGACGTCTGTCGGGCTCTACGTCGGGACGTCTGTCGGGCTCTACGTCGGGAAGTCTGTTGGGCTCTACGTCGGGATTTAGCTTCCTTTCAGCTCTACGTCGGGACGTGTGTTAGGCTCTACGTCGGGACGTGTGTTGGGCTCTACGTCGGGACGTGTGTTGGGCTCTACGTCGGGACGTGTGTTGGGCTCTACGTCGGGACGTGTGTTGGGCTCTACGTCGGGACGTGTGTAGGGCTCTACGTCGGGACGTGTGTTGGGCTCTACGTCGGGACGACTGTTGGGCTCTACGTCGGGACGTGTGTTGGGCTCTACGTCGGGACGTGTGTTCGGCTCTACGTCGGGATTTAGCTTACTTTCAGCTCTACGTCGGGACGTGTGTTGGGCTCTACGTCGGGATTTAGCTTACTTTCAGCTCTACGTCGGGACCTGTGTCGGACTCTACGTCGGAATTTAGCTTACTTTCAGCTCTACGTCGGGACGTGTGTCGGGCTCTACGTCGGGACGTGTGTCGGGCTCTACGTCGGGACGTGTGTCGGGCTCTACGTCGGGACGTGTGTCGGGCACTACGTCGGGATTTAGCTTACTTTCAGCTCTACGTCGGGACGTGTGTCGGGCTCTACGTCGGGACGTGTGTCGGGCTCTACGTCGGGACGTGTGTCGGGCTCTACGTCGGGACGTGTGTCGGGCTCTACGTCGGGACGTGTGTCGGGCTCTACGTCGGGACGTGTGTCGGGCTCTACGTCGGGACGTGTGTCGGGCTCTACGTCGGGACGTCTGATGGGCTCTACGTCGGGACGTCTGTTGGGCTCTACGTCGGGATTTAGCTTACTTTCAGCTCTAAGTCGGGTCGTGTGTCGGGCTCTACGTCGGGACGTGTGTCGGGCTCTACGTCGGGACGTGTGTCGGGCTCTACGTCGGGACGTGTGTCGGGCTCTACGTCGGGACGTCTGTCGGGCTCTACGTCGGGACGTCTGTCGGGCTCTACGTCGGGACGTGTGTCGGGCTCTACGTCGGGACGTGTGTCGGGCTCTACGTCGGGATTTAGCTTACTTTCAGCTCTACGTCGGGACGTGTGTCGGGCTCTACGTCGGGACGTGTGTCGGGCTCTACGTCGGGACGTGTGTCGGGCTCTACGTCGGGACGTGTGTCGGGCTCTACGTCGGGACGTGTGTCGGGCTCTACGTCGGGATTTAGCTTACTTTCAGCTCTACGTCGGGACGTGTGTCGGGCTCTACGTCGGGACGTGTGTCGGGCGCTACGTCGGGACGTGGGTTGGGCTCTACGTCGGGACGTGTGTTGGGCTCTACGTCGGGACGTGTGTTGGGCTCTACGTCGGGACGTCTGTTGGGCTCTACGTCGGGACGTCTGTTGGGCTCTACGTCGGGACGTCTGTTGGGCTCTACGTCGGGACGTCTGTTGGGCTCTACGTCGGGACGTCTGTTGGGCTCTACGTCGGGACGTCTGTTGGGCTCTACGTCGGGATTTCGCTTACTTTCAGCTCTACGTCGGGACGTGTGTTGGGCTCTACGTCGGGACGTGTGTTGGGCTCTACGTCGGGACGTGTGTTGGGCTCTACGTCGGGACGTCTGTTGGGCTCTACGTCGGGATTTAGCTTACTTTCAGCTCTACGTCGGGACGTGTGTCGGGCTCTACGTCGGGACGTGTGTCGGGCTCTACGTCGGGACGTGTGTCGGGCTCTACGTCGGGACGTGTGTCGGGCTCTACGTCGGGACGTGTGTCGGGCTCTACGTCGGGACGTGTGTCGGGCGCTACGTCGGGACGTGTGTCGGGCTCTACGTCGGGACGTCTGATGGGCTCTACGTCGGGATTTAGCTTACTTTCAGCTCTAAGTCGGGACGTGTGTCGGGCTCTACGTCGGGACGTGTGTCGGGCTCTACGTCGGGACGTGTGTCGGGCTCTACGTCGGGACGTGTGTCGGGCTCTACGTCGGGACGTGTGTCGGGCTCTACGTCGGGACGTCTGTCGGGCTCTACGTCGGGACGTGTGTCGGGCTCTACGTCGGGACGTGTGTCGGGCTCTACGTCGGGATTTAGCTTACTTTCAGCTCTACGTCGGGACGTGTGTCGGGCTCTACGTCGGGACGTGTGTCGGGCGCTACGTCGGGACGTGTGTCGGGCGCTACGTCGGGACGTGTGTCGGGCTCTACGTCGGGACGTGTGTCTGGCGCTACGTCGGGACGTGTGTCGGGCGCTACGTCGGGACGTGTGTCGGGCGCTACGTCGGGACGTGAGTCGGGCGCTACGTCGGGACGTGTGTCGGGCTCTACGTCGGGACGTCTGATGGGCTCTACTTCGGGACGTCTGTTGGGCTCTACGTCGGGATTTAGCTTACTTTCAGCTCTAAGTCGGGACGTGTGTTAGGCTCTACGTCGGGACGTGTGTTGGGCTCTACGTCGGGACGTCTGTTGGGCTCTACGTCGGGACGTCTGTTGGGCTCTACGTCGGGACGTCTGTTGGGCTCTACGTCGGGACGTCTGTTGGGCTCTACGTCGGGACGTCTGTTGGGCTCTACGTCGGGACGTCTGTTGGGCTCTACGTCGGGACGTCTGTTGGGCTCTACGTCGGGATTTAGCTTACTTTCAGCTCTACGTCGGGACGTGTGTCGGGCTCTACGTCGGGACGTGTGTCGGGCTCTACGTCGGGACGTGTGTCGGGCTCTACGTCGGGACGTGTGTCGGGCTCTACGTCGGGACGTCTCTTGGGCTCTACGTCGGGACGTCTGTTGGGCTCTACGTCGGGACGTGTGTCGGGCTCTACGTCGGGACGTGTGTCGGGCTCTACGTCGGGACGTCTGTCGGGCTCTACGTCGGGACGTCTGTCGGGCTCTACGTCGGGACGTCTGTCGGGCTCTACGTCGGGACGTCTGTCGGGCTCTACGTCGGGACGTCTGTCGGGCTCTACGTCGGGACGTCTGTCGGGCTCTACGTCGGGATTTAGCTTCCTTTCAGCTCTACGTCGGGACGTGTGTTGGGCTCTACGTCGGGACGTGTGTTGGGCTCTACGTCGGGACGTGTGTTGGGCTCTACGTCGGGACGTCTGTCGGGCTCTACGTCGGGACGTCTGTCGGGCTCTACGTCGGGACGTCTGTCGGGCTCTACGTCGGGACGTCTGTCGGGCTCTACGTCGGGACGTCTGTCGGGCTCTACGTCGGGACGTCTGTCGGGCTCTACGTCGGGACGTCTGTCGGGCTCTACGTCGGGACGTCTGTCGGGCTCTACGTCGGGAAGTCTGTTGGGCTCTACGTCGGGATTTAGCTTCCTTTCACCTCTACGTCGGGACGAGTGTTAGGCTCTACGTCGGGACGTGTGTTGGGCTCTACGTCGGGACGTGTGTTGGGCTCTACGTCGGGACGTGTGTAGGGCTCTACGTCGGGACGTGTGTAGGGCTCTACGTCGGGACGTGTGTAGGGCTCTACGTCGGGACGTGTGTTGGGCTCTACGTCGGGACGTGTGTTGGGCTCTACGTCGGGACGTGTGTTCGGCTCTACGTCGGGATTTAGCTTACTTTCAGCTCTACGTCGGGACGTGTGTTGGGCTCTACGTCGGGATTTAGCTTACTTTCAGCTCTACGTCGGGACCTGTGTCGGACTCTACGTCGGAATTTAGCTTACTTTCAGCTCTACGTCGGGACGTGTGTCGGGCTCTACGTCGGGACGTGTGTCGGGCTCTACGTCGGGACGTGTGTCGGGCTCTACGTCGGGACGTGTGTCGGGCACTACGTCGGGATTTAGCTTACTTTCAGCTCTACGTCGGGACGTGTGTCGGTCTCTACGTCGGGACGTGTGTCGGGCTCTACGTCGGGACGTGTGTCGGGCTCTACGTCGGGACGTGTGTCGGGCGCTACGTCGGGACGTGTGTCGGGCTCTACGTCGGGACGTGTGTCGGGCGCTACGTCGGGACGTCTGATGGGCTCTACGTCGGGACGTCTGTTGGGCTCTACGTCGGGATTTAGCTTACTTTCAGCTCTAAGTCGGGACGTGTGTCGGGCTCTACGTCGGGACGTGTGTCGGGCTCTACGTCGGGACGTGTGTCGGGCTCTACGTCGGGACGTGTGTCGGGCTCTACGTCGGGACGTCTGTCGGGCTCTACGTCGGGACGTGTGTCGGGCTCTACGTCGGGACGTGTGTCGGGCTCTACGTCGGGACGTGTGTCGGGCTCTACGTCGGGACGTGTGTCGGGCTCTACGTCGGGATTTAGCTTACTTTCAGCTCTACGTCGGGACGTGTGTCGGGCTCTACGTCGGGACGTGTGTCGGGCGCTACGTCGGGACGTGTGTCGGGCTCTACGTCGGGACGTCTGTTGGGCTCTACGTCGGGACGTCTGTTGGG
Source organism: Leptosomus discolor (assembly GCF_034619465.1). NCBI lineage: Eukaryota > Metazoa > Chordata > Aves > Leptosomiformes > Leptosomidae > Leptosomus > Leptosomus discolor. The sequence continues at coordinate 17,386,542 of NC_141406.1, read as the reverse complement.
CTCTACGTCGGGACGTCTGTTGGGCTCTACGTCGGGATTTCGCTTACTTTCAGCTCTACGTCGGGACGTGTGTTGGGCTCTACGTCGGGACGTGTGTTGGGCTCTACGTCGGGACGTGTGTTGGGCTCTACGTCGGGACGTGTGTTGGGCTCTACGTCGGGATTTCGCTTACTTTCAGCTCTACGTCGGGACGTGTGTTGGGCTCTACGTCGGGACGTGTGTCGGGCTCTACGTCGGGACGTGTGTCGGGCTCTACGTCGGGACGTGTGTCGGGCTCTACGTCGGGACGTGTGTCGGGCTCTACGTCGGGACGTGTGTCGGGCGCTACGTCGGGACGTGTGTCGGGCGCTACGTCGGGACGTGTGTCGGGCGCTACGTCGGGACGTGTGTCGGGCGCTACGTCGGGACGTGTGTCGGGCTCTACGTCGGGACGTGTGTCGGGCTCTACGTCGGGACGTGTGTCGGGCTCTACGTCGGGACGTGTGTCGGGCTCTACGTCGGGAAGTCTGATGGGCTCTACGTCGGGACGTCTGTTGGGCTCTACGTCGGGATTTAGCTTACTTTCAGCTCTAAGTCGGGACGTGTGTCGGGCTCTACGTCGGGACGTGTGTCAGGCTCTACGTCGGGACGTGTGTCGGGCTCTACGTCGGGACGTGTGTGGGGCTCTACGTCGGGACATGTGTCGGGCTCTACGTCGGGACGTGTGTCGGGCTCTACGTCGGGACGTGTGTCGGGCTCTACGTCGGGACGTGTGTCGGGCTCTACGTCGGGACGTGTGTCAGGCTCTACGTCGGGACGTCTGTCGGGCTCTACGTCGGGACGTGTGTCGGGCTCTACGTCGGGACGTGTGTCGGGCTCTACGTCGGGATTTAGCTTACTTTCAGCTCTACGTCGGGACGTGTGTCGGGCTCTACGTCGGGACGTGTGTCGGGCGCTACGTCAGGACGTGTGTCGGGCTCTACGTCGGGACGTGTGTCGGGCGCTACGTCGGGACGTGTGTCGGGCGCTACGTCGGGACGTGTGTCGGGCGCTACGTCGGGACGTGTGTCGGGCTCTACGTCGGGACGTGTGTCGGGCTCTACGTCGGGACGTCTGATGGGCTCTACTTCGGGACATCTGTTGGGCTCTACGTCAAGATTTAGCTTACTTTCAGCTCTAAGTCGGGACGTGTGTTAGGCTCTACGTCGGGACGTGTGTTGGGCTCTACGTCGGGACGTGTGTTGGGCTCTACGTCGGGACGTGTGTTGGGCTCTACGTCGGGACGTGTGTTGGGCTCTACGTCGGGACGTGTGTTGGGCTCTACGTCGGGACGTCTGTTGGGCTCTACGTCGGGACGTCTGTTGGGCTCTACGTCGGGATTTAGCTTACTTTCAGCTCTACGTCGGGACGTGTGTTGGGCTCTACGTCGGGACGTGTGTTGGGCTCTACGTCGGGACGTGTGTCGGGCTCTACGTCGGGACGTGTGTCGGGCTCTACGTCGGGACGTGTGTCGGGCTCTACGTCGGGACGTCTCTTGGGCTCTACGTCGGGACGTCTGTCGGGCTCTACGTCGGGACGTCTGTCGGGCTCTACGTCGGGACGTCTGTCGGGCTCTACGTCGGGACGTCTGTCGGGCTCTACGTCGGGACGTCTGTCGGGCTCTACGTCGGGACGTCTGTCGGGCTCTACGTCGGGATTTAGCTTCCTTTCAGCTCTACGTCGGGACGTGTGTTAGGCTCTACGTCGGGACGTGTGTTGGGCTCTACGTCGGGACGTGTGTTGGGCTCTACGTCGGGACGTGTGTTGGGCTCTACGTCGGGACGTGTGTTGGGCTCTACGTCGGGACGTGTGTTGGGCTCTACGTCGGGACGTCTGTTGGGCTCTACGTCGGGACGTCTGTTGGGCTCTACGTCGGGACGTCTATTGGGCTCTACGTCGGGACGTCCGTTGGGCTCTACGTCGGGATTTAGCTTACTTTCAGCTCTACGTCGGGATTTAGCTTACTTTCAGCTCTACGTCGGGACGTGTGTCGGGCTCTACGTCGGGACGTGTGTCGGGCTCTACGTCGGGACGTGTGTCGGGCTCTACGTCGGGACGTGTGTCGGGCTCTACGTCGGGACGTGTGTCGGGCTCTACGTCGGGACGTGTGTCGGGCTCTACGTCGCGATTTAGCTTACTTTCAGCTCTACGTCGGGACGTCTGTTGGGCTCTACGTCGGGACGTCTGTTGGGCTCTACGTCGGGACGTCTGTTGGGCTCTACGTCGGGATTTAGCTTCCTTTCAGCTCTACGTCGGGACGTGTGTTGGGCTCTACGTCGGGACGTGTGTTGGGCTCTACGTCGGGACGTGTGTTGGGCTCTACGTCGGGACGTGTGTTGGGCTCTACGTCGGGACTTGTGTTGGGCTCTACGTCGGGACGTGTGTCGGGCTCTACGTCGGGATTTAGCTTACTTTCAGCTCTACGTCGCGACGTGTGTCGGGCTCTACGTCGGGACGTGTGTCGGGCTCTACGTCGGGACGTGTGTCGGGCTCTACGTCGGGATTTAGCTTACTTTCAGCTCTACGTCGGGACGTGTGTCGGGCTCTACGTCGGGACGTGTGTCGGGCTCTACGTCGCGATTTAGCTTACTTTCAGCTCTACGTCGGGACGTCTGTTGGGCTCTACGTCGGGACGTCTGTTGGGCTCTACGTCGGGACGTCTGTTGGGCTCTACGTCGGGATTTAGCTTCCTTTCAGCTCTACGTCGGGACGTGTGTTGGGCTCTACGTCGGGACGTGTGTTGGGCTCTACGTCGGGACTTGTGTTGGGCTCTACGTCGGGACTTGTGTTGGGCTCTACGTCGGGATTTAGCTTACTTTCAGCTCTACGTCGGGACGTGTGTCGGGCTCTACGTCGGGACGTGTGTCGGGCTCTACGTCGGGATTTAGCTTACTTTCAGCTCTACGTCGGGACGTGTGTCGGGCTCTACGTCGGGACGTGTGTCGGGCTCTACGTCGGGATTTAGCTTACTTTCAGCTCTACGTCGGGACGTGTGTCGGGCTCTACGTCGGGACGTGTGTCGGGCTCTACGTCGGGACGTGTGTCGGGCTCTACGTCGGGACGTGTGTCGGGCTCTACGTCGGGACGTGTGTCGGGCTCTACGTCGGGACGTGTGTCGGGCTCTACGTCGGGACTTGTGTTGGGCTCTACGTCGGGACGTGTGTCGGGCTCTACGTCGGGATTTAGCTTACTTTCAGCTCTACGTCGGGACGTGTGTCGGGCTCTACGTCGGGACGTGTGTCGGGCTCTACGTCGGGACGTGTGTCGGGCTCTACGTCGGGATTTAGCTTACTTTCAGCTCTACGTCGGGACGTGTGTCGGGCTCTACGTCGGGACGTGTGTCGGGCTCTACGTCGCGATTTAGCTTACTTTCAGCTCTACGTCGGGACGTCTGTTGGGCTCTACGTCGGGACGTCTGTTGGGCTCTACGTCGGGATTTAGCTTCCTTTCAGCTCTACGTCGGGACGTGTGTTGGGCTCTACGTCGGGACGTGTGTTGGGCTCTACGTCGGGACGTGTGTTGGGCTCTACGTCGGGACTTGTGTTGGGCTCTACGTCGGGACTTGTGTTGGGCTCTACGTCGGGATTTAGCTTACTTTCAGCTCTACGTCGGGACGTGTGTCGGGCTCTACGTCGGGACGTGTGTCGGGCTCTACGTCGGGATTTAGCTTACTTTCAGCTCTACGTCGGGACGTGTGTCGGGCTCTACGTCGGGACGTGTGTCGGGCTCTACGTCGGGATTTAGCTTACTTTCAGCTCTACGTCGGGACGTGTGTCGGGCTCTACGTCGGGACGTGTGTCGGGCTCTACGTCGGGACGTGTGTCGGGCTCTACGTCGGGACGTGTGTCGGGCTCTACGTCGGGACGTGTGTCGGGCTCTACGTCGGGACGTGTGTCGGGCTCTACGTTGGGATTTCGCTTACTTTCAGCTCTACGTCGGGACGTGTGTTGGGCTCTACGTCGGGACGTCTGTTGGGCTCTACGTCGGGACGTCTGTTGGGCTCTACGTCGGGACGTTTGTTGGGCTCTATGTCGGGATTTAGCTTACTTTGGGCTCTACGTCGGGACGTGTGTTGGGCTCTACGTCGGGACGTGTGTTGGGCTCTACGTCGGGACGTGTGTTGGGCTCTACGTCGGGACGTGTCTCGGGCTCTACGTCGGGACGTGTCTCGGGCTCTACGTCGGGACGTGTCTCGGGCTCTACGTCGGGATTTAGCTTACTTTCAGCTCTACGTCGGGACGTGTGTCGGGCTCTACGTCGGGATTTAGCTTACTTTCAGCTCTACGTCGGGACGTGTGTCGGGCTCTACGTCGGGATTTAGCTTACTTTCAGCTATACGTCGGGACGTCTGTTGGGCTCTACGTCGGGATTTAGCTTACTTTCAGCTCTACGTCGGGATGTGTGTTGGGCTCTACGTCGGGATTTAGCTTACTTTCAGCTCTACGTCGGGACGTGTGTTGGGCTCTACGTCTTGACGTGTGTTGGGCTCTACGTCGGGATTTAGCTTACTTTCAGCTCTACGTCGGGACGTCTGTTGAGCTCTACGTCGGGACGTCTGTTGGGCTCTACGTCGGGACGTCTGTTGGGCTCAACGTCGGGACGTGCGTTGGGCTCTACCTCGGGACGTCTGTTGGGCTCTACGTCGGGATTTAGCTTACTTTCAGCTCTAAGTCGGGACGTGTGTTGGGCTCTACGTCGGGACGTCTGTTGGGCTCTACGTCGGGATTTAGCTTACGTTCAGCTCTCCGTCGGGACGTGTGTTTGGCTCTCCGTCGGGACGTCTGTTGGGCTCTCCGTCGGGACGTGTGTTGGGCTCTACGTCGGGACGTGTGTTGGGCTCTACGTCGGGATGTGTGTTGGGCTCTACGTCGGGACGTGTGTTGGGCTCTACGTCGGGACGTGTGTTGGGCTCTACGTCGGTACGTGTGTTGGGCTCTACGTCGGGACGTGTGTCGGGCTCTACGTCGGGACGTGTGTCGGGCTCTACGTCGGGATTTAGCTTACTTTCAGCTCTACGTCGGGACGTGTGTCGGGCTCTACGTCGGGACGTGTGTCGGGCTCTACGTCGGGACGTGTGTCGGGCTCTACGTCGGGATTTCGCTTACTTTCAGCTCTACGTCGGGACGTGTGTTGGGCTCTACGTCGGGACGTGTGTTGGGCTCTACGTCGGGACGTCTGTTGGGCTCTACGTCGGGACGTCTGTTGGGCTCTACGTCGGGACGTCTGTTGGGCTCTACGTCGGGATTTAGCTTACTTTCAGCTCTACGTCGGGACGTGTGTCGGGCTCTACGTCGGGATGTGTGTTGGGCTCTACGTCGGGACGTGTGTCGGGCTCTACGTCGGGACGTCTGTCGGGCTCTACGTCGGGACGTCTGTCGGGCTCTACGTCGGGACGTCTGTCGGGCTCTACGTCGGGACGTCTGTCGGGCTCTACGTCGGGACGTCTGTCGGGCTCTACGTCGGGACGTCTGTCGGGCTCTACGTCGGGATTTAGCTTACGTTCAGCTCTCCGTCGGGACGTGTGTTTGGCTCTCCGTCGGGACGTCTGTTGGGCTCTCCGTCGGGACGTCTGTTGGGCTCTACGTCGGGACGTGTGTTGGGCTCTACGTCGGGATGTGTGTTGGGCTCTACGTCGGGACGTGTGTTGGGCTCTACGTCGGTACGTGTGTTGGGCTCTACGTCGGGACGTGTGTCGGGCTCTACGTCGGGACGTGTGTCGGGCTCTACGTCGGGACGTGTGTCGGGCTCTACGTCGGGATTTAGCTTACTTTCAGCTCTACGTCGGGACGTGTGTCGGGCTCTACGTCGGGACGTGTGTCGGGCTCTACGTCGGGACGTGTGTCGGGCTCTACGTCGGGATTTCGCTTACTTTCAGCTCTACGTCGGGACGTGTGTTGGGCTCTACGTCGGGACGTGTGTTGGGCTCTACGTCGGGACGTCTGTTGGGCTCTACGTCGGGACGTCTGTTGGGCTCTACGTCGGGACGTCTGTTGGGCTCTACGTCGGGATTTAGCTTACTTTCAGCTCTACGTTGGGACGTGTGTCGGGCTCTACGTCGGGACGTCTGTCGGGCTCTACGTCGGGACGTCTGTCGGGCTCTACGTCGGGACGTCTGTCGGGCTCTACGTCGGGACGTCTGTCGGGCTCTACGTCGGGACGTCTGTCGGGCTCTACGTCGGGACGTCTGTTGGGCTCTACGTCGGGATTTAGCTTCCTTTCAGCTCTACGTCGGGACGTGTGTCGGGCTCTACGTCGGGACGTGTGTCGGGCTCTACGTCGGGACGTGTGTCGGGCTCTACGTCGGGACGTGTGTCGGGCTCTACGTCGGGACGTGTGTCGGGCTCTACGTCGGGACGTGTGTCGGGCTCTACGTCGGGATTTAGCTTACTTTCAGCTCTAAGTCGGGACGTGTGTCGAGCTCTACGTCGGGACGTGTGTCGGGCTCTACGTCGGGACGTGTGTCGGGCTCTACGTCGGGACGTGTGTCGGGCTCTACGTCGGGACGTGTGTCGGGCTCTACGTCGGGACGTGTGTCGGGCTCTACGTCGGGATTTAGCTTACGTTCAGCTCTCCGTCGGGACGTGTGTTGGGCTCTCCGTCGGGACGTGTGTTTGGCTCTCCGTCGGGACGTCTGTTGGGCTCTCCGTCGGGACGTCTGTTGGGCTCTACGTCGGGAGGTCTGTTGGGCTCTACGTCGGGACGTGTGTTGGGCTCTACGTCGGGACGTGTGTCGGGCTCTACGTCGGGACGTGTGTCGGGCTCTACGTCGGGATTTACCTTACTTTCAGCTCTACGTCGGGACGTGTGTCGGGCTCTACGTCGGGACGTGTGTCGGGCTCTACGTCGGGACGTCTGTCGGGCTCTACGTCGGGATTTACCTTACTTTCAGCTCTACGTCGGGACGTGTGTTGGGCTCTACGTCGGGACGTGTGTTGGGCTCTACGTCGGGACGTCTGTCGGGCTCTACGTCGGGATTTACCTTACTTTCAGCTCTACGTCGGGACGTGTGTTGGGCTCTACGTCGGGACGTGTGTTGGGCTCTACGTCGGGACGTCTGTCGGGCTCTACGTCGGGATTTACCTTACTTTCAGCTCTACGTCGGGACGTGTGTTGGGCTCTACGTCGGGACGTGTGTTGGGCTCTACGTCGGGACGTCTGTCGGGCTCTACGTCGGGATTTAGCTTACTTTCATCTCTACGTCGGGACGTGTGTTGGGCTCTACGTCGGGATTTAGCTTACTTTCAGCTCTACGTCGGGACGTGTGTTGGGCTCTACGTCGGGATTTAGCTTACTTTCAGCTCTACGTCGGGACGTCTGTTGGGCTCTACGTCGGGATTTAGCTTACTTTCAGCTCTACGTCGGGACGTCTGTTGGGCTCTACGTCGGGATTTAGCTTACTTTCAGCTCTACGTCGGGACGTGTGTTGGGCTCTACGTCTTGACGTGTGTTGGGCTCTACATCGGGATTTAGCTTACTTTCAGCTCTACGTCGGGATGTCTGTTGAGCTCTACGTCGGGACGTCTGTTGGGCTCTACGTCGGGACGTCTGTTGGGCTCAACGTCGGGACCTGCGTTGGGCTCTACCTCGGGACGTCTGTTGGGCTCTACGTCGGGATTTAGCTTACTTTCAGCTCTAAGTCGGGACGTGTGTTGGGCTCTACGTCGGGACGTCTGTTGGGCTCTACGTCGGGATTTAGCTTACGTTCAGCTCTCCGTCGGGACGTCTGTTGGGCTCTCCGTCGGGACGTCTGTTGGGCTCTCCGTCGGGACGTCTGTTGGGCTCTCCGTCGGGACGTCTGTTGGGCTCTACGTCGGGAGGTCTGTTGGGCTCTACGTCGGGACGTGTGTTGGGCTCTACGTCGGGACGTGTGTTGGGCTCTACGTCGGGATGTGTGTTGGGCTCTACGTCGGGACGTGTGTTGGGCTCCACGTCGGGACGTGTGTCGGGCTCTACGTCGGGATTTACCTTACTTTCAGCTCTACGTCGGGACGTGTGTCGGGCTCTACGTCGGGACGTGTGTCGGGCTCTACGTAGGGATTTAGCTTACTTTCAGCTCTACGTCGGGACGTGTGTCGGGCTCTACGTCGGGACGTGTGTCGCGCTCTACGTCGGGACGTGTGTCGGGCTCTACGTCGGGATTTCGCTTACTTTCAGCTCTACGTCGGGACGTGTGTTGGGCTCTACGTCGGGACGTCTGTTGGGCTCTACGTCGGGACGTCTGTTGGGCTCTACGTCGGGACGTCTGTTGGGCTCTACGTCGGGACGTCTGTTGGGCTCTACGTCGGGACGTCTGTTGGGCTCTACGTCGGGACGTCTGTTGGGCTCTACGTCGGGATTTAGCTTACTTTCAGCTCTACGTCGGGACGTGTGTTGGGCTCTACGTCGGGACGTGTGTTGGGCTCTACGTCGGGACGTCTGTCGGGCTCTACGTCGGGACGTCTGTCGGGCTCTACGTCGGGACGTCTGTCGGGCTCTACGTCGGGACGTGTGTCGGGCTCTACGTCGGGACGTGTGTCGGGCTCTACGTCGGGACGTGTGTCGGGCTCTACGTCGGGACGTGTGTCGGGCTCTACGTCGGGATTTCGCTTACTTTCAGCTCTACGTCGGGACGTGTGTTGGGCTCTACGTCGGGACGTGTGTTGGGCTCTACGTCGGGACGTCTGTTGGGCTCTACGTCGGGACGTCTGTTGGGCTCTACGTCGGGACGTCTGTTGGGCTCTACGTCGGGACGTCTGTTGGGCTCTACGTCGGGACGTCTGTTGGGCTCTACGTCGGGACGTCTGTTGGGCTCTACGTCGGGATCTAGCTTACTTTCAGCTCTACGTCGGGACGTGTGTTGGGCTCTACGTCGGGACGTGTGTCGGGCTCTACGTCGGGACGTGTGTCGGGCTCTACGTCGGGACGTGTGTCGGGCTCTACGTCGGGACGTCTGTTGGGCTCTAAGTCGGGACGTGTGTTGGGCTCTACGTCTGGACGTGTGTCGGGCTCTACGTCGGGACGTCTGTCGGGCTCTACGTCGGGACGTCTGTCGGGCTCTACGTCGGGACGTCTGTCGGGCTCTACGTCGGGATTTAGCTTCCTTTCAGCTCTACGTCGGGACGTGTGTTGGGCTCTACGTCGGGACGTGTGTTGGGCTCTACGTCGGGACGTGTGTTGGGCTCTACGTCGGGACGTGTGTCGGGCTCTACGTCGGGACGTGTGTCGGGCTCTACGTCGGGACGTGTGTCGGGCTCTACGTCGGGACGTGTGTCGGGCTCTACGTCGGGACGTGTGTCGGGCTCTACGTCGGGATTTAGCTTACTTTCAGCTCTACGTCGGGACGTGTGTCGGGCTCTACGTCGGGACGTGTGTCGGGCTCTACGTCGGGATTTAGCTTACTTTCAGCTCTACGTCGGGACGTGTGTCGGGCTCTACGTCGGGACGTGTGTCGGGCTCTACGTCGGGACGTGTGTCGGGCTCTACGTCGGGACGTGTGTCGGGCTCTACGTCGGGACGTGTGTCGGGCTCTACGTCGGGACGTGTGTCGGGCTGTACGTCGGGATTTAGCTTACTTTCAGCTCTACGTCGGGACGTGTGTCGGGCTCTACGTCGGGACGTGTGTCGGGCTCTACGTCGGGACGTGTGTCGGGCTCTACGTCGTGACGTGTGTCGGGCTCTACGTCGGGACGTGTGTCGGGCTCTACGTAGGGACGTGTGTCGGGCTCTACGTCGGGACGTGTGTCGGGCTCTACTTCGGGACGTGTGTCGGGCTCTACGTCGGGACGTCTGTTGGGCTCTACGTCGGGACGTCTGTTGGGCTCTACGTCGGGACGTCTGTTGGGCTCTACGTCGGGACGTCTGTTGGGCTCTACGTCGGGACGTCTGTTGGGCTCTACGTCGGGATTTATCTTCCTTTCAGCTCTACGTCGGGACGTGTGTTGGGCTCTACGTCGGGACGTGTGTTGGGCTCTACGTCGGGACGTGTGTTGGGCTATACGTCGGGATTTAGCTTACTTTCAGCTCTACGTCGGGACGTGTGTCGGGCTCTACGTCGGGACGTGTGTCGGGCTCTACGTCGGGACGTGTGTCGGGCTCTACGTCGGGACGTGTGTCGGGCTCTACGTCGGGATTTAGCTTACTTTCAGCTCTACGTCGGGACGTGTGTCGGGCTCTACGTCGGGACGTGTGTCGGTTTCTACGTCGGGACGTGTGTCGGGCTCTACGTTGGGATTTCGCTTACTTTCAGCTCTACGTCGGGACGTCTGTTGGGCTCTACGTCGGGACGTCTGTTGGGCTCTATGTCGGGATTTAGCTTACTTTCAGCTCTACGTCGGGACGTGTGTTGGGCTCTACGTCGGGACGTGTGTTGGGCTCTACGTCGGGACGTGTGTTGGGCTCTACGTCGGGACGTGTGTCGGGCTCTACGTCGGGATTTAGCTTACTTTCATCTCTACGTCGGGACGTGTGTTGGGCTCTACGTCGGGATTTAGCTTACTTTCAGCTCTACGTCGGGACGTGTGTTGGGCTCTACGTCGGGATTTAGCTTACTTTCAGCTCTACGTCGGGACGTCTGTTGGGCTCTACGTCGGGATTTAGCTTACTTTCAGCTCTACGTCGGGACGTCTGTTGGGCTCTACGTCTTGACGTGTGTTGGGCTCTACATCGGGATTTAGCTTACTTTCAGCTCTACGTCGGGACGTCTGTTGAGCTCTACGTCGGGACGTCTGTTGGGCTCTACGTCGGGACGTCTGTTGGGCTCTACGTCGGGACGTCTGTTGGGCTCTACGTCGGGACGTCTGTTGGGCTCTACGTCGGGACGTCTGTTGGGCTCTACGTCGGGACGTGCGTTGGGCTCTACCTCGGGACGTCTGTTGGGCTCTACGTCGGGATTTAGCTTACTTTCAGCTCTAAGTCGGGACGTGTGTTGGGCTCTACGTCGGGACGTCTGTTGGGCTCTACGTCGGGATTTAGCTTACGTTCAGCTCTCCGTCGGGACGTGTGTTGGGCTCTCCGTCGGGACGTCTGTTGGGCTCTCCGTCGGGACGTCTGTTGGGCTCTCCGTCGGGATGTCTGTTGGGCTCTACGTCGGGAGGTCTGTTGGGCTCTACGTCGGGACGTGTGTTGGGCTCTACGTCGGGATGTGTGTTGGGCTCTACGTCGGGACGTGTGTTGGGCTCTACGTCGGGACGTGTGTCGGGCTCTACGTAGGGATTTAGCTTACTTTCAGCTCTACGTCGGGACGTGTGTCGGGCTCTACGTCGGGACGTGTGTCGGGCTCTACGTAGGGATTTAGCTTACTTTCAGCTCTACGTCGGGACGTGTGTCGGGCTCTACGTCGGGACGTGTGTCGGGCTCTACGTCGGGACGTGTGTCGGGCTCTACGTCGGGACGTGTGTCGGGCTCTACGTCGGGATTTCGCTTACTTTCAGCTCTATGTCGGGACGTGTGTTGAGCTCTACGTCGGGACGTGTGTTGGGCTCTACGTCGGGACGTCTGTTGGGCTCTACGTCGGGACGTCTGTTGGGCTCTACGTCGGGACGTCTGTTGGGCTCTACGTCGGGACGTCTGTTGGGCTCTACGTCGGGACGTCTGTTGGGCTCTACGTCGGGACGTCTGTTGGGCTCTACGTCGGGACGTCTGTTGGGCTCTACGTCGGGATTTAGCTTACTTTCAGCTCTACGTCGGGACGTGTGTTGGGCTCTACGTCGGGACGTGTGTTGGGCTCTACGTCGGGACGTGTGTTGGGCTCTACGTCGGGACGTCTGTCGGGCTCTACGTCGGGACGTCTGTCGGGCTCTACGTCGGGACGTGTGTTGGGCTCTACGTCGGGACGTGTGTCGGGCTCTACGTCGGGACGTGTGTCGGGCTCTACGTCGGGACGTGTGTCGGGCTCTACGTCGGGACGTGTGTCGGGCTCTACGTCGGGAGATCGCTTACTTTCAGCTCTACGTCGGGACGTGTGTTGGGCTCTACGTCGGGACGTGTGTTGGGCTCTACGTCGGGACGTGTGTTGGGCTCTACGTCGGGACGTGTGTCGGGCTCTACGTCGGGACGTCTGTCGGTCTCTACGTCGGGACGTCTGTCGGGCTCTACGTCGGGACGTCTGTCGGGCTCTACGTAGGAACGTCTGTCGGGCTCTACGTCGGGATTTAGCTTCCTTTCAGCTCTACGTCGGGACGTGTGTTGGGCTCTACGTCGGGACGTGTGTTGGGCTCTACGTCGGGACGTGTGTTAGGCTCTACGTCGGGACGTGTGTTGGGCTCTACGTCGGGACGTGTGTTGGGCTCTACGTCGGGACGTGTGTCGGGCTCTACGTCGGGACGTGTGTCGGGCTCTACGTCGGGATTTAGCTTACTTTCAGCTCTACGTCGGGACGTGTGTCGGGCTCTACGTCGGGACATGTGTCGGGCTCTACGTCGGGATTTAGCTTACTTTCAGCTCTACGTCGGGACGTGTGTCGGGCTCTACGTCGGGACGTGTGTCGGGCTCTACGTCGGGACGTGTGTCGGGCTCTACGTCGGGACGTGTGTCGGGCTCTACGTCGGGACGTGTGTCGGGCTCTACGTCGGGACGTGTGTCGGGCTCTACTTCGGGACGTGTGTCGGGCTCTACGTCGGGATTTCGCTTACTTTCAGCTCTACGTCGGGACGTGTGTCGGGCTCTACGTCGGGACGTCTGTTGGGCTCTACGTCGGGACGTCTGTTGGGCTCTACGTCGGGACGTCTGTTGGGCTCTATGTCGGGATTTAGCTTACTTTCAGCTCTACGTCGGGACGTGTGTTGGGCTCTACGTCGGGACGTGTGTTGGGCTCTACGTCGGGACGTGTGTTGGGCTCTACGTCGGGACGTGTGTTGGGCTCTACGTCGGGACGTGTGTTGGGCTCTACGTCGGGATTTACCTTACTTTCAGCTCTACGTCGGGACGTGTGTTGGGCTCTACGTCGGGATTTAGCTTACTTTCAGCTCTACGTCGGGACGTGTGTCGGGCTCTACGTCGGGACGTCTGTCGGGCTCTACGTCGGGACGTCTGTCGGGCTCTACGTCGGGACGTCTGTCGGGCTCTACGTCGGGATTTAGCTTCCTTTCAGCTCTACGTCGGGACGTGTGTCGGGCTCTACGTCGGGACGTGTGTCGGGCTCTACGTCGGGACGTGTGTCGGGCTCTACGTCGGGACGTGTGTCGGGCTCTACGTCGGGACGTGTGTCGGGCTCTACGTCGGGACGTGTGTCGGGCTCTACGTCGGGACGTGTGTCGGGCTCTACGTCGGGACGTGTGTCGGGCTCTACGTCGGGATTTAGCTTACTTTCAGCTCTACGTCGGGACGTGTGTCGGGCTCTACGTCGGGACATGTGTCGGGCTCTACGTCGGGATTTAGCTTACTTTCAGCTCTACGTCGGGACGTGTGTCGGGCTCTACGTCGGGACGTGTGTCGGGCTCTACGTCGGGACGTGTGTCGGGCTCTACGTCGGGACGTGTGTCGGGCTCTACGTCGGGACGTGTGTCGGGCTCTACGTCGGGACGTGTGTCGGGCTCTACTTCGGGACGTGTGTCGGGCTCTACGTCGGGATTTCGCTTACTTTCAGCTCTACGTCGGGACGTGTGTCGGGCTCTACGTCGGGACGTGTGTCGGGCTCTACGTCGGGACGTGTGTCGGGCTCTACGTCGGGATGTCTGTTGGGCTCTACGTCGGGACGTCTGTTGGGCTCTACGTCGGGACGTCTGTTGGGCTCTACGTCGGGACGTCTGTTGGGCTCTATGTCGGGATTTAGCTTACTTTCAGCTCTACGTCGGGACGTGTGTTGGGCTCTACGTCGGGACGTGTGTTGGGCTCTACGTCGGGACGTGTGTTGGGCTCTACGTCGGGACGTGTGTTGGGCTCTACGTCGGGACGTGTGTTGGGCTCTACGTCGGGACGTGTGTTGGGCTCTACGTCGGGACGTGTGTTGGGCTCTACGTCGGGACGTGTGTTGGGCTCTACGTCGGGATTTAGCTTACTTTCAGCTCTACGTCGGGACGTGTGTTGGGCTCTACGTCGGGATTTAGCTTACTTTCAGCTCTACGTCGGGACGTGTGTTGGGCTCTACGTCGGGATTTAGCTTACTTTCAGCTCTACGTCGGGACGTGTGTTTGGCTCTACGTCGGGACGTGTGTTGGGCTCTACTTCGGGACGTGTGTTGGGCTCTACGTCGGGACGTGTGTTGGGCTCTACGTCGGGATTTAGCTTACTTTCAGCTCTACGTCGGGACGTGTGTTGGGCTCTACGTCGGGATTTAGCTTACCTTCAGCTCTACGTCGGGACGTGTGTTGGGCTCTACGTCGGGACGTGTGTTGGGCTCTACGTCGGGACGTGTGTTGGGCTCTACGTCGGGACGTGTGTTGGGCTCTACGTCGGGATTTAGCTTACTTTCAGCTCTACGTCGGGACGTGTGTTGGGCTCTACGTCGGGATTTAGCTTACTTTCAGCTCTACGTCGGGACGTGTGTTGGGCTCTACGTCGGGACGTGTGTTGGGCTCTACGTCGGGATTTAGCTTACTTTCAGCTCTACGTCGGGACGTGTGTTGGGCTCTACGTCGGGATTTAGCTTACATTCAGCTCTACGTCGGGACGTGTGTTGGGCTCTACGTCGGGACGTGTGTTGGGCTCTACGTCGGGACGTGTGTTGGGCTCTACGTCGGGACGTGTGTTGGGCTCTACGTCGGGACGTGTGTTGGGCTCTACGTCGTGACGTCTGTTGGGCTCTACGTCGGGACGTCTGTTGGGCTCTACGTCGGGACGTCTGTTGGGCTCTATGTCGGGATTTAGCTTACTTTCAGCTCTACGTCGGGACGTGTGTTGGGCTCTACGTCGGGACGTGTGTTGGGCTCTACGTCGGGACGTGTGTTGGGCTCTACGTCGGGACGTGTGTTGGGCTCTACGTCGGGACGTGTGTTGGGCTCTACGTCGGGATTTAGCTTACATTCAGCTCTACGTCGGGACGTGTGTTGGGCTCTACGTCGGGATTTAGCTTACATTCAGCTCTACGTCGGGACGTGTGTTGGGCTCTACGTCGGGATTTAGCTTACATTCAGCTCTACGTCGGAACGTGTGTTGGGCTCTACGTCGGGACGTGTGTTGGGCTCTACGTCGGGACGTGTGTTGGGCTCTACGTCGGGATTTAGCTTACTTTCAGCTCTACGTCGGGACGTGTGTTGGGCTCTACGTCGGGATTTAGCTTACTTTCAGCTCTACGTCGGGACGTGTGTTGGGCTCTACGTCGGGACGTGTGCTGGGCTCTACGTCGGGACGTGTGTTGGGCTCTACGTCGGGACGTGTGTTGGGCTCCACGTCGGGACGTGTGTTGGGCTCCACGTCGGGACGTGTGTTGGGCTCCACGTCGGGACGTGTGTTGGGCTCTACGTCGGGACGTGTGTTGGGCTCTACGTCGGGACGTGTGTTGGGCTCTACGTCGGGATTTAGCTTACATTCAGCTCTACGTCGGGACGTGTGTTGGGCTCTACGTCGGGACGTGTGTTGGGCTCTACGTCGGGACGTGTGTTGGGCTCTTCGTCGGGACGTGTGTTAGGCTCTACGTCGGGACGTGTGTTGGGCTCTACGTCGGGACGTGTGTTGGGCTCTACGTCGGGACGTGTGTTGGGCTCTACGTCGGGATTTAGCTTACATTCAGCTCTACGTCGGGACGTGTGTTGGGCTCTACGTCGGGACGTGTGTTGGGCTCTACGTCGGGACGTGTGTTGGGCTCTTCGTCGGGACGTGTGTTGGGCTCTACGTCGGGACGTGTGTTAGGCTCTACGTCGGGACGTGTGTTGGGCTCTACGTCGGGACGTGTGTTGGGCTCTACGTCGGGACGTGTGTTGGGCTCTACGTCGGGATTTAGCTTACTTTCAGCTCTACGTCGGCACGTGTGTTGGGCTCTATGTCGGGATTTAGCTTAATTTCAGCTCTACGTCGGGACGTGTATTGGGCTCTACGTCGGCACGTCTGTTGGGCTCTACGTCGGCACGTCTGTTGGGCTCTACGTCGGCACGTCTGTTGGGCTCTACGTCGGCACGTCTGTTGGGCTCTACGTCGGGATTTAGCTTACTTTCAGCTCTACGTCGGGACGTGTGTTGGGCTCTACGTCGGGACGTGTGTTGGGCTCTACGTCGGGACGTGTGTTGGGCTCTACGTCGGGACGTCTGTTGGGCTCTACGTCGGGACGTCTGTTGGGCTCTACGTCGGGGCGTCTGTTGGGCTCTACGTCGGGACGTCTGTTGGGCTCTACGTCGGGACGTCTGTTGGGCTCTACGTCGGGACGTCTGTTGGGCTCTACCTCGGGACGTCTGTTGGGCTCTACCTCGGGACGTGTGTTGGGCTCTACCTCGGGACGTGTGTTGGGCTCTACCTCGGGACGTGTGTTGGGCTCTACCTCGGGACGTGTGTTGGGCTCTACCTCGAGACGTGTGTTGGGCTCTACGTCGGGATTTAGCTTACTTTCAGCTCTACGTCGGCACGTGTGTTGGGCTCTACGTCGGGATTTAGCTTACTTTCAGCTCTACGTCGGCACGTGTGTTGGGCTCTACGTCGGGATTTAGCTTACTTTCAGCTCTACGTCGGCCCGTCTGTGGGGCTCTACGTCGGGACGTGTGTTGGGCTCTACGTCGGGACGTGTGTTGGGCTCTACGTCGGGACGTGTGTTGGGCTCTACGTCGGGACGTGTGTTGGGCTCTACGTCGGGACGTGTGTTGGGCTCTACGTCGGGACGTGTGTTGGGCTCTACGTCGGGATTTAGCTTACTTTCAGCTCTACGTCGGGACGTCTGTTGGGCTCTACGTCGGGATTTAGCTTACTTTTAGCTCTAAGTCGGGACGTGTGTTGGGCTCTACGTCGGGACGTCTGTTGGGCTCTACGTCGGGATTTAGCTTACTTTCAGCTCTACGTCGGGACGTGGGTTGGGCTGTACGTCGGGACGTGGGTTGGGCTGTACGTCGGGACGTGCGTTGGGCTCTGCGTCGGGACGTGCGTTGGGCTCTGCGTCGGGACGTGCGTTGGGCTCTGCGTCGGGACGTGCGTTGGGCTCTGCGTCGGGACGTGCGTTGGGCTCTACGTCGGGACGTGTGTTGGGCTCTACGTCGGGATTTAGCTTACTTTCAGCTCTACGTCGGGACGTGTGTTGGGCTCTACGTCGGGATTTAGCTTACTTTCAGCTCTACGTCGGGACGTGTGTTGGGCTCTACGTCAGGATTTAGCTTACTTTCAGCTCTACGTCGGGACGTGTGTTTGGCTCTACGTCGGGACGTGTGTTGGGCTCTACTTCGGGACGTGTGTTGGGCTCTACGTCGGGACGTGTGTTGGGCTCTACGTCGGGATTTAGCTTACTTTCAGCTCTACGTCAGGACGTGTGTTGGGCTCTACGTCGGGATATAGCTTACGTTCAGCTCTACGTCGGGACGTGTGTTGGGCTCTACGTCGGGACGTGTGTTGGGCTCTACGTCGGGACGTGTGTTGGGCTCTACGTCGGGACGTGTGTTGGGCTCTACATCGGGACGTCTGTTGGGCTCTACGTCGGGATTTAGCTTACTTTCAGCTCTACGTCGGGACGTGTGTTGGGCTCTACGTCGGGATTTAGCTTACTTTCAGCTCTACGTCGGGACGTGTGTTGGGCTCTACGTCGGGACGTGTGTTGGGCTCTACGTCGGGATTTAGCTTACATTCAGCTCTACGTCGGGACGTGTGTTGGGCTCTACGTCGGGATTTAGCTTACATTCAGCTCTACGTCGGGACGTGTGTTGGGCTCTACGTCGGGATTTAGCTTACATTCAGCTCTACGTCGGGACGTGTGTTGGGCTCTACGTCGGGACGTGTGTTGGGCTCTACGTCGGGACGTGTGTTGGGCTCTACGTCGGGACGTGTGTTGGGCTCTACGTCGGGACGTGTGTTGGGCTCTACGTCGGGATTTAGCTTACTTTCAGCTCTACGTCGGGACGTGTGTTGGGCTCTACGTCGGGATTTAGCTTACTTTCAGCTCTACGTCGGGACGTGTGTTGGGCTCTACGTCGGGACGTGTGTTGGGCTCTACGTCGGGATTTAGCTTACTTTCAGCTCTACGTCGGGACGTGTGTTGGGCTCTACGTCGGGATTTAGCTTACATTCAGCTCTACGTCGGGACGTGTGTTGGGCTCTACGTCGGGACGTGTGTTGGGCTCTACGTCGGGACGTGTGTTGGGCTCTACGTCGGGACGTGTGTTGGGCTCTACGTCGGGACGTGTGTTGGGCTCTACGTCGGGACGTCTGTTGGGCTCTACGTCGGGATTTAGCTTACTTTCAGCTCTACGTCGGGACGTCTGTTGGGCTCTACGTCGGGATTTAGCTTACTTTCAGCTCTACGTCGGGACGTGTGTTGGGCTCTACGTCGGGACGTGTGTTGGGCTCTACGTCGGGACGTGTGTTGGGCTCTACGTCGGGATTTAGCTTACATTCAGCTCTACGTCGGGACGTGTGTTGGGCTCTACGTCGGGATTTAGCTTACATTCAGCTCTACGTCGGGACGTGTGTTGGGCTCTACGTCGGGATTTAGCTTACATTCAGCTCTACGTCGGAACGTGTGTTGGGCTCTACGTCGGGACGTGTGTTGGGCTCTACGTCGGGACGTGTGTTGGGCTCTACGTCGGGACGTGTGTTGGGCTCTACGTCGGGACGTGTGTTGGGCTCTACGTCGGGATTTAGCTTACTTTCAGCTCTACGTCGGGACGTGTGTTGGGCTTTACGTCGGGATTTAGCTTACTTTCAGCTCTACGTCGGGACGTGTGTTGGGCTCTACGTCGGGACGTGTGTTGGGCTCTACGTCGGGACGTGTGTTGGGCTCTACGTCGGGACGTGTGTTGGGCTCTACGTCGGGACGTGTGTTGGGCTCTACGTCGGGACGTGTGTTGGGCTCTACGTCGGGACGTGTGTTGGGCTCTACGTCGGGACGTGTGTTGGGCTCTACGTCGGGACGTGTGTTGGGCTCTACGTCGGGACGTGTGTTGGGCTCTACGTCGGGACGTGTGTTGGGCTCTACGTCGGGATTTAGCTTACATTCAGCTCTACGTCGGGACGTGTGTTGGGCTCTACGTCGGGACGTGTGTTGGGCTCTACGTCGGGACGTGTGTTGGGCTCTTCGTCGGGACGTGTGTTGGGCTCTTCGTCGGGACGTGTGTTGGGCTCTACGTCGGGACGTGTGTTGGGCTCTACGTCGGGACGTGTGTTGGGCTCTACGTCGGGACGTGTGTTGGGCTCTACGTCGGGACGTGTGTTGGGCTCTACGTCGGGATTTAGCTTACATTCAGCTCTACGTCGGGACGTGTGTTGGGCTCTACGTCGGGACGTCTGTTGGGCTCTACGTCGGGACGTGTGTTGGGCTCTTCGTCGGGACGTGTGTTGGGCTCTACGTCGGGACGTGTGTTGGGCTCTACGTCGGGACGTGTGTTGGGCTCTACGTCGGGACGTGTGTTGGGCTCTACGTCGGGACGTGTGTTGGGCTCTACGTCGGGATTTAGCTTACTTTCAGCTCTACGTCGGCACGTGTGTTGGGCTCTATGTCGGGATTTAGCTTACTTTCAGCTCTACGTCGGCACGTCTGTTGGGCTCTACGTCGGCACGTCTGTTGGGCTCTACGTCGGCACGTCTGTTGGGCTCTACGTCGGCACGTCTGTTGGGCTCTACGTCGGCACGTCTGTTGGGCTCTACGTCGGGATTTAGCTTACTTTCAGCTCTACGTCGGGACGTGTGTTGGGCTCTACGTCGGGACGTGTGTTGGGCTCTACGTCGGGACGTGTGTTGGGCTCTACGTCGGGACGTCTGTTGGGCTCTACGTCGGGACGTCTGTTGGGCTCTACGTCGGGGCGTCTGTTGGGCTCTACGTCGGGACGTCTGTTGGGCTCTACGTCGGGACGTCTGTTGGGCTCTACGTCGGGACGTCTGTTGGGCTCTACCTCGGGACGTGTGTTGGGCTCTACCTCGGGACGTGTGTTGGGCTCTACCTCGGGACGTGTGTTGGGCTCTACCTCGGGACGTGTGTTGGGCTCTACCTCGGGACGTGTGTTGGGCTCTACCTCGAGACGTGTGTTGGGCTCTACGTCGGGATTTAGCTTACTTTCAGCTCTACGTCGGCACGTGTGTTGGGCTCTACGTCGGGATTTAGCTTACTTTCAGCTCTACGTCGGCACGTGTGTTGGGCTCTACGTCGGGATTTAGCTTACTTTCAGCTCTACGTCGGCACGTGTGTTGGGCTCTACGTCGGGATTTAGCTTACTTTCAGCTCTACGTCGGCCCGTCTGTGGGGCTCTACGTCGGGACGTGTGTTGGGCTCTACGTCGGGACGTGTGTTGGGCTCTACGTCGGGACGTGTGTTGGGCTCTACGTCGGGACGTGTGTTGGGCTCTACGTCGGGACGTGTGTTGGGCTCTACGTCGGGATTTAGCTTACTTTTAGCTCTAAGTCGGGACGTGTGTTGGGCTCTACGTCGGGACGTCTGTTGGGCTCTACGTCGGGATTTAGCTTACTTTCAGCTCTACGTCGGGACGTGGGTTGGGCTGTACGTCGGGACGTGGGTTGGGCTGTACGTCGGGACGTGCGTTGGGCTCTGCGTCGGGACGTGCGTTGGGCTCTGCGTCGGGACGTGCGTTGGGCTCTGCGTCGGGACGTGCGTTGGGCTCTGCGTCGGGACGTGCGTTGGGCTCTGCGTCGGGACGTCTGTTGGGCTCTGCGTCGGGACGTCTGTTGGGCTCTACGTCGGGACGTCTGTTGGGCTCTACGTCGGGACGTCTGTTGGGCTCTACGTCAGGATTTAGCTTACTTTCAGCTCTACGTCGGGACGTGGGTTGGGCTGTACGTCGGGACGTGGGTTGGGCTGTACGTCGGGACGTGCGTTGGGCTCTGCGTCGGGACGTGCGTTGGGCTCTGCGTCGGGACGTGCGTTGGGCTCTGCGTCGGGACGTGCGTTGGGCTCTGCGTCGGGACGTCTGTTGGGCTCTGCGTCGGGACGTCTGTTGGGCTCTACGTCGGGACGTCTGTTGGGCTCTACGTCGGGACGTCTGTTGGGCTCTACGTCAGGATTTAGCTTACTTTCAGCTCTACGTCGGGACGTGGGTTGGGCTGTACGTCGGGACGTGGGTTGGGCTGTACGTCGGGACGTGGGTTGGGCTGTACGTCGGGACGTGCGTTGGGCTCTGCGTCGGGACGTGCGTTGGGCTCTGCGTCGGGACGTGCATTGGGCTCTGCGTCGGGACGTGCGTTGGGCTCTGCGTCGGGACGTGCGTTGGGCTCTGCGTCGTGACGTCTGTTGGGCTCTGCGTCGGGATGTCTGTTGGGCTCTACGTCGGGACGTGTGTTGGGCTCTGCGTCAGGATTTAGCTTACTTTCAGCTCTACGTCGGGACGTGGGTTGGGCTTTACGTCGGGACGTGGGTTGGGCTTTACGTCGGGACGTGGGTTGGGCTCTACGTCGGGACGTGGGTTGGGCTATACGTCGGGACGTGTGTTGGGCTCTACGTCGGGACGTGTGTTGGGCTCTACGTCGGGACGTCTTTTGGGCTCTAAGTCGGGATTTAGCTTACTTTCAGCTCTACGTAGGGACGTGGGTTGGGCTCTACGTCGGGACGTGGGTTGGGCTCTACGTCGGGACGTGGGTTGGGCTCTACGTCGGGACGTGGGTTGGGCTCTACGTCGGGACGTGCGTTGGGCTCTACGTCAGGATTTAGCTTACTTTCAGCTCTACGTCGGGACGTGCGTTGGGCTGTACGTCGGGACGTCTGTTGGGCTGAACGTCGGGACGTGCGTTGGGCTCTACGTCGGGACGTGCGTTGGGCTCTACGTCGGGACGTCTGTTGGGCGCTACGTCGGGATTTAGCTTACTTTCAGCTCTACGTCGGGACGTGTGTTGGGCTCTACGTCGGGACGTGTGTTGGGCTCTACTTCGGGACGTGTGTTGGGCTCTACGTCGGGACGTGTGTTGGGCTCTACGTCGGGATTTGGCTTACTTTCAGCTCTACGTCGGGACGTGTGTTGGGCTCTACGTCGGGATTTAGCTTACATTCAGCTCTACGTCGGGACGTGTGTTGGGCTCTACGTCGGGATTTAGCTTACATTCAGCTCTACGTCGGGACGTGTGTTGGGCTCTACGTCGGGACGTGTGTTGGGCTCTACGTCGGGACGTGTGTTGGGCTCTACGTCGGGATTTAGCTTACTTTCAGCTCTACGTCGGGACGTGTGTTGGGCTCTACGTCGGGATTTAGCTTACTTTCAGCTCTACGTCGGGACGTGTGTTGGGCTCTACGTCGGAATTTAGCTTACTTTCAGCTCTACGTCGGGACGTGTGTTGGGCTCTACGTCGGGACGTGTGTTGGGCTCTACGTCGGGATTTAGCTTACATTCAGCTCTACGTCGGGACGTGTGTTGGGCTCTACGTCGGGATTTAGCTTACATTCAGCTCTACGTCGGGACGTGTGTTGGGCTCTACGTCGGGACGTGTGTTGGGCTCTACGTCGGGACGTGTGTTGGGCTCTACGTCGGGATTTAGCTTACTTTCAGCTCTACGTCGGGACGTGTGTTGGGCTCTACGTCGGGATTTAGCTTACTTTCAGCTCTACGTCGGGACGTGTGTTGGGCTCTACGTCGGGACGTGTGTTGGGCTCTACGTCGGGATTTAGCTTACATTCAGCTCTACGTCGGGACGTGTGTTGGGCTCTACGTCGGGACGTGTGTTGGGCTCTACGTCGGGACGTGTGTTGGGCTCCACGTCGGGACGTGTGTTGGGCTCCACGTCGGGACGTGTGTTGGGCTCCACGTCGGGACGTGTGTTGGGCTCCACGTCGGGACGTGTGTTGGGCTCCACGTCGGGACGTGTGTTGGGCTCTACGTCGGGACGTGTGTTGGGCTCTACGTCGGGACGTGTGTTGGGCTCTACGTCGGGATTTAGCTTACATTCAGCTCTACGTCGGGACGTGTGTTGGGCTCTACGTCGGGATTTAGCTTACATTCAGCTCTACGTCGGGACGTGTGTTGGGCTCTACGTCGGGACGTGTGTTGGGCTCTACGTCGGGACGTGTGTTGGGCTCTTCGTCGGGACGTGTGTTGGGCTCTACGTCGGGACGTGTGTTGGGCTCTACGTCGGGACGTGTGTTGGGCTCTACGTCGGGACGTGTGTTGGGCTCTACGTCGGGACGTGTGTTGGGCTCTACGTCGGGATTTAGCTTACTTTCAGCTCTACGTCGGCACGTGTGTTGGGCTCTATGTCGGGATTTAGCTTACTTTCAGCTCTACGTCGGGACGTGTGTTGGGCTCTACGTCGGCACGTCTGTTGGGCTCTACGTCGGCACGTCTGTTGGGCTCTACGTCGGCACGTCTGTTGGGCTCTACGTCGGGATTTAGCTTACTTTCAGCTCTACGTCGGGACGTGTGTTGGGCTCTACGTCGGGACGTGTGTTGGGCTCTACGTCGGGACGTCTGTTGGGCTCTACGTCGGGGCGTCTGTTGGGCTCTACGTCGGGACGTCTGTTGGGCTCTACCTCGGGACGTGTGTTGGGCTTTACCTCGGGACGTGTGTTGGGCTCTACCTCGGGACGTGTGTTGGGCTCTACCTCGGGACGTGTGTTGGGCTCTACCTCGGGACGTGTGTTGGGCTCTACGTCTGGATTTAGCTTACTTTCAGCTCTACGTCTACACGTGTGTGTGGCTCTACGTCGGGATTTAGCTTACTTTCAGCTCTACGTCGGCACCTGTGTTGGGCTCTACATCGGGATTTAGCTTACTTTCAGCTCTACGTCGGCACGTGTGTTGGGCTCTACGTCGGGATTTAGCTTACTTTCAGCTCTACGTCGGCCCGTCTGTTGGGCTCTACGTCGGGACGTGTGTTGGGCTCTACGTCGGGACGTGTGTTGGGCTCTACGTCGGGACGTGTGTTGGGCTCTACGTCGGGACGTGTGTTGGGCTCTACGTCGGGACGTGTGTTCGGCTCTACGTCGGGACGTGTGTTGGGCTCTACGTCGGGATTTAGCTTACTTTCAGCTCTACGTCGGGACGTCTGTTGGGCTCTACGTCGGGATTTAGCTTACTTTTAGCTCTAAGTCGGGACGTGTGTTGGGCTCTACGTCGGGACGTCTGTTGGGCTCTACGTCGGGATTTAGCTTACTTTCAGCTCTACGTCGGGACGTGGGTTGGGCTGTACGTCGGGACGTGCGTTGGGCTCTGCGTCGGGACGTGCGTTGGGCTCTGCGTCGGGACGTGCGTTGGGCTCTGCGTCGGGACGTGCGTTGGGCTCTGCGTCGGGACGTGCGTTGGGCTCTGCGTCGGGACGTCTGTTGGGCTATGCGTCGGGACGTCTGTTGGGCTCTACGTCGGGACGTCTGTTGGGCTCTACGTAGGGACGTCTGTTGGGCTCTACGTCAGGATTTAGCTTACTTTCAGCTCTACGTCGGGACGTGGGTTGGGCTGTACGTCGGGACGTGGGTTGGGCTGTACGTCGGTACGTGGGTTGGGCTGTACGTCGGGACGTGCGTTGGGCTCTGCGTCGGGACGTGCGTTGGGCTCTGCGTCGGGACGTGCGTTGGGCTCTGCGTCGGGACGTGCGTTGGGCTCTGCGTCGTGACGTCTGTTGGGCTCTGCGTCGGGATGTCTGTTGGGCTCTACGTCGGGACGTGTGTTGGGCTCTGCGTCAGGATTTAGCTTACTTTCAGCTCTACGTCGGGACGTGGGTTGGGCTCTACGTCGGGACGTGGGTTGGGCTCTACGTCGGGACGTGGGTTGGGCTCTACGTCGGGACGTGTGTTGGGCTCTACGTCGGGACGTGTGTTGGGCTCTACGTCGGGACGTCTTTTGGGCTCTAAGTCGGGATTTAGCTTACTTTCAGCTCTACGTCAGGACGTGTGTTGGGCTCTACGTCGGGACGTGGGTTGGGCTCTACGTCGGGACGTGGGTTGGGCTCTACGTCGGGACGTGGGTTGGGCTCTACGTCGGGACGTGGGTTGGGCTCTAGGTCGGGACGTGGGTTGGGCTCTACGTCGGGACGTGGGTTGGGCTCTACGTCGGGACGTGGGTTGGGCTCTACGTCGGGACGTGGGTTGGGCTCTACGTCAGGATTTAGCTTACTTTCAGCTCTACGTCGGGACGTGCGTTGGGCTGTACGTCGGGACGTCTGTTGGGCTGTACGTCGGGACGTGCGTTGGGCTCTACGTCGGGACGTGCGTTGGGCTCTACGTCGGGACGTCTGTTGGGCGCTAGGTCGGGATTTAGCTTACTTTTAGCTCTACGTCGGGACGTTTGTTGGGCTCTACGTCGGGACGTGTGTTGGGTTCTACGTCGGGACGTGTGTTGGGCTCTACGTCGGGATTTAGCTTACTTTCAGCTCTACGTCGGGACGTGTGTTGGGCTCTACGTCGGGATTTAGCTTACTTTCAGCTCTACGTCGGGACGTGTGTTGGGCTCTACGTCGGGATTTAGCTTACTTTCAGATCTACGTCGGCACGTGTGTTGGGCTCTACGTCGGGATTTAGCTTACTTTCAGCTCTACGTCGGGACGTGTGTTGGGCTCTACGTCGGCACGTCTGTTGGGCTCTACGTCGGCACGTCCTTTGGGCTCTACGTCGGCACGTCTGTTGGGCTCTACGTCGGCACGTCTGTTGGGCTCAACGTCGGCACGTCTGTTGGGCTCTACGTCGGCACGTCTGTTGGGCTCTACGTCGGCACGTCTGTTGGGCTCTACGTCGGGATTTAGCTTACTTTCAGCTCTACGTCGGGACGTGTGTTGGGCTCTACGTCGGGACGTCTGTTGGGCTCTACGTCGGCACGTCTGTTGGGCTCTACGTCGGCACGTCTGTTGGGCTCTACGTCGGCACGTCTGTTGGGCTCTACGTCGGCACGTCTGTTGGGCTCTACGTCGGCACGTCTGTTGGGCTCTACGTCGGGATTTAGCTTACTTTCAGCTCTACGTCGGGACGTGTGTTGGGCTCTACGTCGGCACGTCTGTTGGGCTCTACGTCGGCACGTCTGTTGGGCTCTACGTCGGGACGTGTGTTGGGCTCTACGTCGGGACGTCTGTTGGGCTCTACGTCGGGACGTCTGTTGGGCTCTACGTCGGGACGTCTGTTGGGCTCTACGTCGGGACGTCTGTTGGGCTCTACGTCGGGACGTCTGTTGGGCTCTACGTCGGGACGTCTGTTGGGCTCTACGTCGGGACGTCTGTTGGGCTCTACGTCAGGATTTAGCTTACTTTCAGCTCTACGTCGGGACGTGCGTTGGGCTCTGCGTCGGGACGTGCGTTGGGCTCTGCGTCGGGACGTGCGTTGGGCTCTGCGTCGGGACGTGCGTTGGGCTCTGCGTCGTGACGTCTGTTGGGCTCTGCGTCGGGACGTCTGTTGGGCTCTACGTCGGGACGTGTGTTGTGCTCTGCGTCAGGATTTAGCTTACTTTCAGCTCTACGTCGGGACGTGGGTTGGGCTTTACGTCGGGACGTGGGTTGGGCTTTACGTCGGGACGTGGGTTGGGCTCTACGTCGGGACGTGTGTTGGGCTCTACGTCGGGACGTCTGTTGGGCTCTAAGTCGGTATTTAGCTTACTTTCAGCTCTACGTAGGGACGTGTGTTGGGCTCTACGTAGGGACGTGTGTTGGGCTCTACGTCGGGACGTGTGTTGGGCTCTACGTCGGGACGTGTGTTGGGCTCTACGTCGGGACGTGTGTTGGGCTCTACGTCGGGACGTGTGTTGGGCTCTACGTCGGGACGTCTGTTGGGCTCTAAGTCGGTATTTAGCTTACTTTCAGCTCTACGTAGGGACGTGTGTTGGGCTCTACGTCGGGACGTGTGTTGGTCTCTACGTCGGGACGTGTGTTGGGCTCTACGTCGGGACGTGGGTTGGGCTCTACGTCGGGACGTGGGTTGGGCTCTACGTCGGGACGTGGGTTGGGCTCTACGTCGGGACGTGGGTTGGGCTCTACGTCGGGACGTGGGTTGGGCTCTACGTCGGGACGTGGGTTGGGCTCTACGTCGGGACGTGGTTTGCGCTCTACGTCAGGATTTAGCTTACTTTCAGCTCTACGTCGGGACGTCTGTTGGGCTGTACGTCGGGACGTGCGTTGGGCTGTACGTCGGGACGTGGGTTGGGCTCTGCGTCGGGACGTGGGTTGGGCTCTGCGTCGGGACTTGCGTTGGGCTCTGCGTCGGGACGTGCGTTGGGCTCTGCGTCGGGACGTGCGTTGGGCTCTGCGTCGGGACGTGCGTTGGGCTATGCGTCGGGACGTGCGTTGGGCTCAGCGTCGGGACGTGCGTTGGGCTCTGCGTCATGACGTCTGTTGGGCTCTGCGTCGGGATGTCTGTTGGGCTCTACGTCGGGACGTCTGTTGGGCTCTGCGTCAGGATTTAGCTTACTTTCCTCTCTACGTCGGGACGTGGGTTGGGCTCTACGTCGGGACGTGGGTTGGGCTCTACGTCGGGACGTGGGTTGGGCTCTACGTCGGGACGTGCGTTGGGCTCTACGTCGGGACGTGCGTTGGGCTCTACGTCGGGACGTGCGTTGGGCGCTACGTCGGGATTTAGCTTACTTTTAGCTCTACGTCGGGACGTGTGTTGGGCTCTACGTCGGGACGTGTGTTGGGCTCTACGTCGGGACGTGTGTTGGGCTCTACGTCGGGATTTAGCTTACTTTCAGCTCTACGTCGGCACGTGTGTTGGGCTCTACGTCGGGATTTAGCTTACTTTCAGCTCTACGTCGGGACGTGTTTTGGGCTCTACGTCGGCACGTCTGTTGGGCTCTACGTCGGCACGTCTGTTGGGCTCTACGTCGGCACGTCTGTTGGGCTCTACGTCGGGATTTAGCTTACTTTTAGCTCTAAGTCGGGACGTCTGTTGGGCTCTACGTCGGGATTTAGCTTACTTTTAGCTCTAAGTCGGGACGTCTGTTGGGCTCTACGTCGGGACGTCTGTTGGGCTCTACGTCGGGATTTAGCTTACTTTCAGCTCTACGTCGGGACGTGTGTTGGGCTCTACGTCGGGACATGTGTTGGGCTCTGCGTCGGGACGTGTGTTGGGCTCTGCGTCGGGACGTGTGTTGGGCTCTGCGTCGGGACGTGTGTTGGGCTCTGCGTCGGGACGTCTGTTGGGCTCTGCGTCGGGACGTGCGTTGCGCTCTGCGTCGGGACGTGCGTTGGGCTCTGCGTCGGGACGTGCGTTGGGCTCTGCGTCGGGACGTGCGTTGGGCTCTGCGTCGGGACGTGCGTTGGGCTCTACGTCGGGACGTCTGTTGGGCTCTGCGTCGGGACGTCTGTTGGGCTCTGCGTCAGGATTTAGCTTACTTTCAGCTCTACGTCGGGACGTGGGTTGGGCTGTACGTCGGGACGTGGGTTAGGCTCTACGTCGGGACGTGCGTTGGGCTGTACGTCGGGACGTGCGTTGGGCTCTACGTCGGGACGTGCGTTGGGCTCTACGTCGGGACGTGCGTTGGGCTCTACGTCGGGACGTGCGTTGGGCTCTACGTCGGGACGTGCGTTGGGCTCTACGTCGGGACGTGCGTTGGGCTCTACGTCGGGATTTACCTTACTTTTAGCTCTACTTCGGGACGTGCGTTGGGCTCTACGTCGGGACGTGTGTTGGGCTCTACGTCGGGACGTGTGTTGGGCTCTACGTCGGGACGTGTGTTGGGCTCTACGTCGGGACGTGTGTTGGGCTCTACGTTGGGACGTGTCTTGGGCTCTACGTCGGGACGTGTGTTGGGCTCTACGTCGGGATTTAGCTTACTTTCAGCTCTAAGTCGGGACGTGTGTTGGGCTCTACGTCGGGACGTCTGTTGGGCTCTACGTCGGGATTTAGTTTACTTTCAGCTCTACGTCGGGACGTCTGTTGGGCTCTACGTCGGGACATCTGTTGGGCTCTACGTCGGCACGTCTGTTGGGCTCTACTTCGGGACGTGTGTTGGGCTCTACGTCGGGACGTGTGTTGGGCTCTACGTCGGGACGTCTGTTGGGCTCTACGTCGGGACGTGTGTTGGGCTCTACGTCGGGACGTGTGTTGGGCTCTACGTCGGGACGTGTGTTGGGCTCTACGTCGGGACGTCTGTTGGCCTCTACGTCGGGACGTCTGTTGGCCTCTACGTCGGGACGTCTGTTGGCCTCTACGTCGGGACGTGTGTTGGGCTCTACGTCGGGACGTCTGTTGGGCTCTACGTCGGGACGTCTGTTGGGCTCTACGTCGGGACGTCTGTTGGGCTCTACGTCGGGACGTCTGTTGGGCTCTACGTCAGGATTTAGTTTACTTTCAGCTCTACGTCGGGACGTGGGTTGGGCTCTACGTCGGGACGTGTGTTGGGCTCTACGTCGGGATTTAGCTTACTTTCAGCTCTAAGTCGGGACGTGTGTTGGGCTCTACGTCGGCACGTCTGTTGGGCTCTACGTCGGGATTTAGTTTACTTTCAGCTCTACGTCGGGACGTGGGTTGGGCTCTACGTCGGGACGTGGGTTGGGCTCTACGTCGGGACGTGGGTTGGGCTCTACGTCGGGACGTGGGTTGGGCTCTACGTCGGGACGTGCGTTGGGCTCTACGTCGGGACGTGCGTTGGGCTCTACGTCGGGACGTGCGTTGGGCTCTACGTCGGGACGTCTGTTGGGCTCTACGTCGGGACGTCTGTTGGGCTCTACGTCAGGATTTAGCTTACTTTCAGCTCTACGTCGGGACGTGGGTTGGGCTCTACGTCGGGACGTGGGTTGGGCTCTACGTCGGGACGTTGGTTGGGCTCTACGTCGGGATGTGCGTTGGGCTCTACTTCGGGACGTGCGTTGGGCTCTACGTCGGGACGTGCGTTGGGCTCTACGTCGGGACGTCTGTTGGGCTCTACGTCGGGACGTCTGTTGGGCTCTACGTCGGGACGTCTGTTGGGCTCTACGTCGGGACGTCTGTTGGGCTCTACGTCGGGACGTCTGTTGGGCTCTACGTCAGGATTTAGCTTACTTTCAGCTCTACTTCGGGACGTGGGTCGGGCTCTTCGTCGGGACGTGCGTCGGGCTCTACGTCGGGACGTGCGTCGGGCTCTACGTCGGGACGTGCGTCGGGCTCTACGTCGGGACGTGTGTTGGGCTCTACGTCGGGAAGTGTGTTGGGCTCTACGTCGGGAAGTGTATTGGGCTCTACGTCGGGACGTCTGTTGGGCTCTACGTCGGGACGTCTGTTGGGCTCTACGTCGGGACGTCTGTTGGGCTCTGCGTCAGGATTTAGCTTACTTTCCTCTCTACGTCGGGACGTGGGTTGGGCTGTACGTCGGGACGTGGGTTGGGCTCTACGTCGGGACGTGCGTTGGGCTCTACGTCGGGACGTGCGTTGGGCTCATCGTCGGGACGTGCGTTGGGCTCTACGTCGGGACGTGCGTTGGGCTCTACGTCGGGACGTGCGTTGGGCTCTACGTCGGGACGTGCGTTGGGCTCTACGTCGGGACGTCTGTTGGGCGCTACGTCGGGATTTAGCTTACTTTTAGCTCTACGTCGGGACGTGTGTTGGGCTCTACGTCGGGACGTGTGTTGGGCTCTACGTCGGGACGTGTGTTGGGCTCTACCTCGGGACGTGTGTTGGGCTCTACGTCGGGATTTAGCTTACTTTCAGCTATACGTCGGGACGTGTGTTGGGCTCTACGTCGGGATTTAGCTTACTTTCAGATCTACGTCGGCACGTGTGTTGGGCTCTACGTCGGGATTTAGCTTACTTTCAGCTCTACGTCGGCACGTCTGTTGGGCTCTACGTCGGCACGTCTGTTGGGCTCTACGTCGGCACGTCTGTTGGGCTCTACGTCGGCACGTCTGTTGGGCTCTACGTCGGCACGTCTGTTGGGCTCTACGTCGGCACGTAAGTTGGGCTCTACGTCGGCACGTCTGTTGGGCTCTACGTCGGCACGTCTGTTGGGCTCTACGTCGGCACGTCTGTTGGGCTCTACGTCGGCACGTCTGTTGGGCTCTACGTCGGCACGTCTGTTGGGCTCTACGTCGGGATTTAGCTTACTTTTAGCTCTAAGTCGGGACGTCTGTTGGGCTCTACGTCGGGATTTAGCTTACTTTTAGCTCTAAGTCGGGACGTCTGTTGGGCTCTACGTCGGGACGTCTGTTGGGCTCTACGTCGGGATTTAGCTTACTTTCAGCTCTACGTCGGGACCTGCGATGGGCTCTACGTCGGGACGTGTGTTGGGCTCTGCGTCGGGACGTGTGTTGGGCTCTGCGTCGGGACGTGTGTTGGGCTCTGCGTCGGGACGTCTGTTGGGCTCTGCGTCGGGACGTGCGTTGGCCTCTGCGTCGGGACGTGCGTTGGGCTCTGCGTCGGGACGTGCGTTGGGCTCTACGTCGGAACGTGCGTTGGGCTCTACGTCGGGACGTGCGTTGGGCTCTACGTCGGGACGTGCGTTGGGCTCTACGTCGGGACGTGCGTTGGGCTCTACGTCGGGACGTCTGTTGGGCGCTACGTCGGGATTTACCTTACTTTTAGCTCTACGTCGGGACGTGTGTTGGGCTCTACGTCGGGACGTGTGTTGGGCTCTACGTCGGGACGTGTGTTGGGCTCTACGTCGGGACGTGTGTTGGGCTCTACGTCGGGACGTGTCTTGGGGTCTACTCGGGACGTGTGTTTTGCTCTACGTCGGGATTTAGCTTACTTTCAGCTCTAAGTCGGGACGTGTGTTGGGCTCTACGTCGGGACGTCTGTTGGGCTCTACGTCGGGATTTAGTTTACTTTCAGCTCTACGTCGGGACGTCTGTTGGGCTCTACGTCGGGACGTCTGTTGGGATCTACGTCGGGACGTCTGTTGGGCTCTACGTCGGCACGTCTGTTGGGCTCTACGTCGGGACGTGTGTTGGGCTCTACGTCGGGACGTCTGTTGGGCTCTACGTCGGGACGTGTGTTGGGCTCTACGTCGGGAAGTGTGTTGGGCTCTACGTCGGGACGTCTGTTGGCCTCTACGTCGGGACGTCTGTTGGCCTCTACGTCGGGACGTCTGTTGGCCTCTACGTCGGGACGTCTGTTGGCCTCTACGTCGGGACGTCTGTTGGCCTCTACGTCGGGACGTGTGTTGGGCTCTACGTCGGGACGTCTGTTGGGCTCTACGTCGGGACGTCTGTTGGGCTCTACGTCGGGACGTCTGTTGGGCTCTACGTCGGGACGTCTGTTGGGCTCTACGTCGGGACGTGGGTTGGGCTCTACGTCGGGATTTAGCTTACTTTCAGCTCTAAGTCGGGACGTGTGTTGGGCTCTACGTCGGCACGTCTGTTGGGCTCTATGTCGGGATTTAGTTTACTTTCAGCTCTACGTCGGGACGTGAGTTGGGCTCTACGTCGGGACGTGGGTTGGGCTCTACGTCGGGACGTGGGTTGGGCTCTACGTCGGGACGTGGGTTGGGCTCTACGTCGGGACGTGGGTTGGGCTCTACGTCGGGACGTCTGTTGGGCTCTACGTCGGGACGTGGGTTGGGCTCTACGTCGGGACGTGCGTTGGGCTCTACGTCGGGACGTGCGTTGGGCTCTACGTCGGGACGTGCGTTGGGCTCTACGTCGGGACGTCTGTTGGGCTCTACGTCGGGACGTCTGTTGGGCTCTACGTCGGGACGTCTGTTGGGTTCTACGTCAGGATTTAGCTTACTTTCAGCTCTACGTCGGGACGTGGGTTGGGCTCTACGTCGGGACGTGGGTTGGGCTCTACGTCGGGACGTGGGTTGGGCTCTACGTCGGGACGTGGGTTGGGCTCTACGTCGGGACGTG
The DNA here is from genome assembly GCF_034619465.1 of Leptosomus discolor. Taxonomy (NCBI): domain Eukaryota; kingdom Metazoa; phylum Chordata; class Aves; order Leptosomiformes; family Leptosomidae; genus Leptosomus; species Leptosomus discolor. The sequence continues at coordinate 17,353,821 of NC_141406.1, read as the reverse complement.
CGTTGGGCTCTACTTCGGGACGTGCGTTGGGCTCTACGTCGGGACGTCTGTTGGGCTCTACGTCGGGACGTCTGTTGGGCTCTACGTCGGGACGTCTGTTGGGCTCTACGTCAGGATTTAGCTTACTTTAAGCTCTACGTCGGGACGTGGGTCGGGCTCTACGTCGGGACGTGCGTCGGGCTCTACGTCGGGACGTGCGTCGGGCTCTACGTCGGGACGTGCGTCGGGCTCTACGTCGGGACGTATGTTGGGTTCTACGTCGGGATTTAGCTTACTTTCAGCTCTACGTCAGGACGTGTGTTGGGCTCTACGTCGGGAAGTGTGTTGGGCTCTACGTCGGGACGTCTTTTGGGCTCTACGTCGGGACGTCTGTTGGGCTCTACGTCGGGACGTCTGTTGGGCTCTACGTCGGGACGTCTGTTGGGCTCTACGTCGGGATTTAGCTTACTTTCAGCTCTACGTCGGGACGTGTGTTGGGCTCTACGTCGGGACGTGTGTTGGGCTCTACGTCGGGATTTAGCTTACTTTCAGCTCTACGTCGGGACGTGTGTTGGGCTCTACGTCGGGACGTCTGTTGGGCTCTACGTCGGGACGTCTGTTGGGCTCTACGTCGGGACGTCTGTTGGGCTCTACGTCGGGGCGTCTGTTGGGCTCTACGTCGGGATTAGCTTACTTTCCTCTCTACGTCGGGACCTGTGTTGGGCTCTACGTCGGGACGTGTGTTGGGCTCTACGTCGGGACGTCTGTTGGGCTCTACGTCGGGACGTCTGTTGGGCTCTACGTCGGGACGTCTGTTGGGCTCTACGTCGGGACGTCTGTTGGGCTCTACGTCGGGATTTAGCTTACTTTCAGCTCTACGTCGGGACGTGTGTTGGGCTCTACGTCGTGACGTCTGTTGGGCTCTACGTCGGGACGTCTGTTGGGCTCTACGTCGGGACGTCTGTTGGGCTCTACTTCGGGATTTAGCTTACTTTCAGCTCTACGTCGGGACGTGTGTTGGGCTCTACGTCGGGACGTGTGTTGGGCTCTACGTCGGGACGTGTGTTGGGCTCTACGTCGGGACGTCGGTTGGGCTCTACGTCGGGACGTCGGTCGGGCTCTACGTCGGGACGTCGGTCGGGCTCTACGTCGGGACGTGCGTTGGGCTCTACGTCGGGACGGGGGTCGGGCTCTACGTCGGGACGTCGGTCGGGCTCTACGTCGGGACGTCGGTCGGGCTCTACGTCGGGACGTCTGTCGGGCTCTACGTCGGGACGTCTGTCGGGCTCTACGTCGGGATTTAGCTTACTTTCAGCTCTACGTCGGGACGTCTGTTGGGCTCTACGTCGGGACGTGTGTTGGGCTCTACGTCGGGACGTGTGTTGGGCTCTACGTCTGGACGTGTGTCGGGCTCTACGTCGGGATTTAGCTTACTTTCAGCTCTACGTCGGGACGTGTGTTGGGCTCTACGTCGGGACGTGTGTTGGGCTCTACGTCGGGACGTCTGTTGGGCTCTACGTCGGGACGTCTGTTGGGCTCTACGTCGGGACGTCTGTTGGTCTCTACGTCGGGACGTCTGTTGGGCTCTACGTCGGGACGTCTGTTGGGCTCTACGTCGGGATTTAGCTTACTTTCAGCTCTACGTCGGGACGTGCGTCGGGCTCTACGTCGGGACGTATGTTGGGTTCTACGTCGGGATTTAGCTTACTTTCAGCTCTACGTCGGGACGTGTGTCGGGCTCTACGTCGGGACGTGTGTTGGGCTCTACGTCGGGATTTAGCTTACTTTCAGCTCTACGTTGGGACGTGTGTTGGGCTCTACGTCGGGACGTGTGTTGGGCTCTACGTCGGGACGTGTGTTGGGCTCTACGTCGGGACGTCTGTTGGGCTCTACGTCGGGACGTCTGTTGGGCTCTACGTCGGGGCGTCTGTTGGGCTCTACGTCGGGATTAGCTTACTTTCAGCTCTACGTCGGGACGTGTGTTGGGCTCTACGTCGGGATTTAGCTTACTTTCAGCTCTACGTCGGGACGTGTGTTGGGCTCTACGTCGGGACGTGTGTTGGGCTATACGTCGGGACGTGTGTTGGGCTCTACGTCGGGACGTGTGTTGGGCTCTACGTCGGGATTTAGCTTACTTTCAGCTCTACGTCGGGACGTGTGTTGGGCTCTACGTCGGGACGTGTGTTGGGCTCTACGTCGGGACGTGTGTTGGGCTCTACGTCGGGACGTGTGTTGGGCTCTACGTCGGGACGTCTGTTGGGCTCTACGTCGGGACGTCTGTTGGGCTCTACGTCGGGACGTCTGTTGGGCTCTACGTCGGGACGTCTGTTGGGCTCTACGTCGGGATTTAGCTTACTTTCAGCTCTACGTCGGGACGTGTGTTGGGCTCTACGTCGGGACGTGTGTTGGGCTCTACGTCGGGACGTGTGTTGGGCTCTACGTCGGGACGTCTGTTGGGCTCTACGTCGGGACGTCTGTTGGGCTCTACGTCGGGATTTAGCTTACTTTCAGCTCTACGTCGGGACGTGCGTTGGGCTCTACGTCGGGATGTCTGTTGGGCTCTACGTCGGGACGTGCGTTGGCCTCTACGTCGGGACGTGCGTTGGCCTCTACTTCGGGACGTGCGTTGGCCTCTACGTCGGGACGTGCGTTGGCCTCTACGTCGGGACGTGTGTTGGGCTCTACGTCGGGATTTAGCTTACTTTCAGCTCTACGTCGGGACGTGTGTTGGGCTCTACGTCGGGACGTGTGTTGGGCTCTACGTCGGGACGTGTGTTGGGCTCTACGTCGGGACGTGTGTTGGGCTCTACGTCGGGACGTGTGTTGGGCTCTACGTCGGGACGTGTGTTGGGCTCTACGTCGGGACGTGTGTTGGGCTCTAAGACGGGATTTAGCTTACTTTCACCTCTACGTCGGGACGTGTGTTGGGCTCTACGTCGGGATTTAGCTTACTTTCAGCTCTACGTCGGGACGTGTGTTGGGCTCTACGTCGGGATTTAGCTTACTTTCAGCTCTACGTCGGGACGTGTGTTGGGCTCTACGTCGGGACGTGTGTTGGGCTCTACGTCGGGACGTCTGTTGGGCTCTACGTCGGGACGTCTGTTGGGCTCTACGTCGGGACGTCTGTTGGGCTCTACGTCGGGACGTCTGTTGGGCTCTACGTCGGGGCGTCTGTTGGGCTCTACGTCGGGATTAGCTTACTTTCAGCTCTACGTCGGGACGTGTGTTGGGCTCTACGTCGGGATTTAGCTTACTTTCAGCTCTACGTCGGGACGTGTGTTGGGCTCTACGTCGGGACGTGTGTTGGGCTCTACGTCGGGACGTCTGTTGGGCTCTACGTCGGGACGTCTCTTGGGCTCTACGTCGGGACGTCTGTTGGGCTCTACGTCGGGGCGTCTGTTGGGCTCTACGTCGGGATTAGCTTACTTTCAGCTCTACGTCGGGACGTGTGTTGGGCTCTACGTCGGGATTTAGCTTACTTTCAGCTCTACGTCGGGACGTGTGTTGGGCTCTACGTCGGGACGTGTGTTGGGCTCTACGTCGGGACGTGTGTTGGGCTCTACGTCGGGACGTGTGTTGGGCTCTACGTCGGGATTTAGCTTACTTTCAGCTCTACGTCGGGACGTGTGTTGGGCTCTACGTCGGGACGTGTGTTGGGCTCTACGTCGGGACGTGTGTTGGGCTCTACGTCGGGACGTCTGTTGGGCTCTACGTCGGGATTTAGCTTACTTTCAGCTCTACGTCGGGACGTGTGTCGGGCTCTACGTCGGGACGTGTGTCGGGCTCTACGTCGGGACGTGTGTTGGGCTCTACGTCGGGATTTAGCTTACTTTCAGCTCTACGTCGGGACGTGTGTTGGGCTCTACGTCGGGACGTGTGTTGGGCTCTACGTCGGGACGTGTGTTGGGCTCTACGTCGGGACGTGTGTTGGGCTCTACGTCGGGATTTAGCTTACTTTCAGCTCTACGTCGGGACGTGTGTTGGGCTCTACGTCGGGACGTCTGTTGGGCTCTACGTCGGGACGTCTGTTGGGCTCTACGTCGGGACGTCTGTTGGGCTCTACGTCGGGACGTCTGTTGGGCTCTACGTCGGGACGTCTGTTGGGCTCTACGTCGGGACGTGTGTTGGGCTCTACGTCGGGACGTGTGTTGGGCTCTACGTCGGGACGTCTGTTGGGCTCTACGTCGGGATTTAGCTTACTTTCAGCTCTACGTCGGGACGTGTGTTGGGCTCTACGTCGGGACGTGTGTTGGGCTCTACGTCGGGACGTGTGTTGGGCTCTACGTCGGGATTTAGCTTACTTTCAGCTCTACGTCGGGACGTGTGTTGGGCTCTACGTCGGGACGTCTGTTGGGCTCTACGTCGGGATTTAGCTTACTTTCAGCTCTACGTCGGGACGTGTGTTGGGCTCTACGTCGGGACGTGTGTTGGGCTCTACGTCGGGACGTGTGTTGGGCTCTACGTCGGGACGTGTGTTGGGCTCTACGTCGGGACGTGTGTTGGGCTCTACGTCGGGATTTAGCTTACTTTCAGCTCTACGTCGGGACGTGTGTTGGACTCTACGTCGGGACGTGTGTTGGGCTCTACGTCGGGACGTCTGTTGGGCTCTACGTCGGGATTTAGCTTACTTTCAGCTCTACGTCGGGACGTGTGTTGGGCTCTAAGACGGGACGTGTGTTGGGCTCTACGTCGGGACGTGTGTTGGGCTCTACCTCGGGACGTGTGTTGGGCTCTACGTCGGGACGTGTGTTGGGCTCTACGTCGGGACGTGTGTTGGGCTCTACGACGGGATTTAGCTTACTTTCAGCTCTACGTCTGGACGTGTGTTGGGCTCTACGTAGGGATTTAGCTTAATTTCAGCTCTACGTCTGGACGTGTGTTGGGCTCTACGTCGGGATTTACCTTACTTTCAGCTCTACGTCGAGACGTGTGTTGGGATCTACGTCGGGACGTGTGTTGGGCTCTACGTCGGGACGTCTGTTGGGCTCTACGTCGGGACGTGTGTTGGGCTCTACGTCGGGACGTGTGTTGGGCTCTACGTCGGGACGTATGTTGGGCTCTACGTCGGGACGTGTGTTGGGCTCCACGTCGGGACGTGTGTTGTGCTCTACGTCGGGATTTAGCTTACTTTCAGCTCTACGTCGGGACGTGTGTTGGGCTCTACGTCGGGACGTGTGTTGGGCTCTACGTCGGGACGTCTGTTGGGCTCTACGTCGGGATTTAGCTTACTTTCAGCTCTACGTCGGGACGTGTGTTGGGGTCTACGTCGGGACGTGTGTTGGGCTCTACGTCGGGACGTCTGTTGGGCTCTACTTCGGGATGTGTGTTGGGCTCTACGTCAGGATTTAGCTTACTTTCAGCTCTACGTCGGGACATCTGTTGGGCTCTACGTCGGGACGTGTGTTGGGCTCTACGTCGGGATTTAGCTTACTTTCAGCTCTACGTCGGGACGTGTGTTGGGCTCTACGTCGGGACGTGTGTTGGGCTATACGTCGGGACGTGTGTTGGGCTCTACGTCGGGACGTGTGTTGGGCTCTACGTCGGGATTTAGCTTACTTTCAGCTCTACGTCGGGACGTGTGTTGGGCTCTACGTCGGGACGTGTGTTGGGCTCTACGTCGGGACGTGTGTTGGGCTCTACGTCGGGACGTCTGTTGGGCTCTACGTCGGGACGTCTGTTGGGCTCTACGTCGGGATTTAGCTTACTTTCAGCTCTACGTCGGGACGTGTGTTGGGCTCTACGTCGGGACGTGTGTTGGGCTCTACGTCGGGACGTGTGTTGGGCTCTACGTCGGGACGTCTGTTGGGCTCTACGTCGGGACGTCTGTTGGGCTCTACGTCGGGACATCTGTTGGGCTCTACGTCGGGATTTAGCTTACTTTCAGCTCTACGTCGGGACGTGCGTTGGGCTCTACGTCGGGACGTGCGTTGGGCTCTACGTCGGGACGTGCGTTGGCCTCTACGTCGGGACGTGCGTTGGCCTCTACGTCGGGACGTGTGTTGGGCTCTACGTCGGGATTTAGCTTACTTTCAGCTCTACGTCGGGACGTGTGTTGGGCTCTACGTCGGGACGTGTGTTGGGCTCTACGTCGGGACGTGTGTTGGGCTCTACCTCGGGACGTGTGTTGGGCTCTACGTCGGGACGTGTGTTGGGCTGTACGTCGGGACGTGTGTTGGGCTCTACGACGGGATTTAGCTTACTTTCACCTCTACGTCGGGACGTGTGTTGGGCTCTACGTCGGGATTTAGCTTACTTTCAGCTCTACGTCGGGACGTGTGTTGGGCTCTACGTCGGGATTTAGCTTACTTTCAGCTCTACGTCGGGACGTGTGTTGGGCTCTACGTCGGGACGTGTGTTGGGCTCTACGTCGGGACGTGTGTTGGGCTCTACGTCGGGACGTGTGTTGGGCTCTACGTCGGGATTTAGCTTACTTTCAGCTCTACGTCGGGACGTGTGTTGGGCTCTACGTCGGGACGTGTGTTGGGCTCTACGTCGGGACGTCTGTTGGGCTCTACGTCGGGACGTGTGTTGGGCTCTACGTCGGGACGTGTGTTGGGCTCTACGTCGGGACGTGTGTTGGGCTCTACGTCGGGATATGTGTTGGGCTCTACGTCGGCACGTCTGTTGGGCTCTACGTCGGGATTTAGCTTACTTTCAGCTCTACGTCGGGACGTGTGTTGGGCTCTACGTCGGGACGTGTGTTGGGCTCTACGTCGGGACGTGTGTTGGGCTCTACGTCGGGATTTAGCTTACTTTCAGCTCTACGTCGGGACGTGTGTTGGGTTCTACGTCGGGACGTCTGTTGGGCTCTACGTCGGGATTTAGCTTACTTTCAGCTCTACGTCGGGACGTGTGTTGGGCTCTACGTCGGGACGTGTGTTGGGCTCTACGTCGGGACGTGTGTTGGGCTCTACGTCGGGACGTCTGTTGGGCTCTACGTCGGGACGTCTGTTGGGCTCTACGTCGGGACGTCTGTTGGGCTCTACGTCGGGATTTAGCTTACTTTCAGCTCTACGTCGGGACGTGTGTTGGACTCTACGTCGGGACGTGTGTTGGGCTCTACGTCGGGACGTCTGTTGGTCTCTACGTCGGGACGTCTGTTGGGCTCTACGTCTGGACGTGTGTTGGGCTCTACGTCGGGATTTAGCTTACTTTCAGCTCTACGTCGGGACGTGTGTTGGGCTCTACGTCGGGACGTGTGTTGGGCTCTACGTCGGGACGTCTGTTGGGCTCTACGTCGGGACGTCTGTTGGGCTCTACGTCGGGACGTGTGTTGGGCTCTAAGACGGAACGTGTGTTGGGCTCTACGTCGGGACGTGTGTTGGGCTCTACCTCGGGACGTGTGTTGGGCTCTACGTCGGGACGTGTGTTGGGCTCTACGTCGGGACGTGTGTTGGGCTCTACGACGGGATTTAGCTTACTTTCAGCTCTACGTCTGGACGTGTGTTGGGCTCTACGTCGGGATTTAGCTTACTTTGAGCTCTACGTCGGGACGTGTGTTGGGCTCTACGTCGGGATTTAGCTTACTTTCAGCTCTACGTCGGGACGTCTGTTGGGCTCTACGTCGGGACGTGTGTTGGGCTCTACGTCGGGACGTGTGTTGGGCTCTACGTCGGGACGTATGTTGGGCTCTACGTCGGGACGTGTGTTGGGCTCCATGTCGGGACGTGTGTTGTGCTCTACGTCGGGATTTAGCTTACTTTCAGCTCTACGTCGGGACGTGTGTTGGGCTCTACGTCGGGACGTGTGTTGGGCTGTACGTCGGGACGTCTGTTGGGCTCTACGTCGGGATTTAGCTTACTTTCAGCTCTACGTCGGGACGTGTGTTGGGGTCTACGTCGGGACGTCTGTTGGGCTCTACGTCGGGACGTCTGTTGGGCTCTACGTCGGGATGTGTGTTGGGCTCTACGTCGGGACGTGTGTTGGGCTCTACGTCGGGACGTGTGTTGGGCTCTACGTCGGGATTTAGCTTACTTTCAGCTCTACGTCGGGACGTGTGTTGGGCTCTACGTCGGGACGTGTGTTGGGCTCTACGTCGGGACGTGTGTTGGGCTCTACGTCGGGACGTGTGTTGGGCTCTACGTCGGGATTTAGCTTACTTTCAGCTCTACGTCGGGACGTGTGTTGGGCTCTACGTCGGGACGTGTGTTGGGCTCTACGTCGGGACGTCTGTTGGGCTCTACGTCGGGACGTCTGTTGGGCTCTACGTCGGGATTTAGCTTACTTTCAGCTCTACGTCGGGACGTGTGTTGGGCTCTACGTCGGGACGTGTGTTGGGCTCTACGTCGGGACGTGTGTTGGGCTCTACGTCGGGACGTCTGTTGGGCTCTACGTCGGGACGTCTGTTGGGCTCTACGTCGGGATTTAGCTTACTTTCAGCTCTACGTCGGGACGTGCGTTGGGCTCTACGTCGGGACGTGCGTTGGGCTCTACGTCGGGACGTGCGTTGGCCTCTACGTCGGGACGTGTGTTGGGCTCTACGTCGGGATTTAGCTTACTTTCAGCTCTACGTCGGGACGTGTGTTGGGCTCTACGTCGGGACGTGTGTTGGGCTCTACGTCGGGACGTGTGTTGGGCTCTACCTCGGGACGTGTGTTGGGCTCTACCTCGGGACGTGTGTTGGGCTCTACCTCGGGACGTGTGTTGGGCTCTACGTCGGGACGTGTGTTGGGCTCTACGTCGGGACGTGTGTTGGGCTCTACGACGGGATTTAGCTTACTTTCAGCTCTACGTCGGGACGTGTGTTGGGCTCTACGTCGGGATTTAGCTTACTTTCAGCTCTACGTCGGGACGTGTGTTGGGCTCTACGTCGGGACGTGTGTTGGGCTCTACGTCGGGACGTGTGTTGGGCTCTACGTCGGGACGTGTGTTGGGCTCTACGTCGGGATTTAGCTTACTTTCAGCTCTACGTCGGGACGTGTGTTGGGCTCTACGTCGGGACGTGTGTTGGGCTCTACGTCGGGACGTGTGTTGGGCTCTACGTCGGGACGTGTGTTGGGCTCTACGTCGGGACGTCTGTTGGGCTCTACGTCGGGACGTGTGTTGGGCTCTACGTCGGGACGTGTGTTGGGCTCTACGTCGGGACGTCTGTTGGGCTCTACGTCGGGATTTAGCTTACTTTCAGCTCTACGTCGGGACGTGTGTTGGGCTCTACAACGGGACGTGTCTTGGGCTCTACGTCGGGACGTGTGTTGGCCTCTACGTCGGGATTTAGCTTACTTTCAGCTCTACGTCGGGACGTGTGTTGGGCTCTACGTCGGGACGTCTGTTGGGCTCTACGTCGGGATTTAGCTTACTTTCAGCTCTACGTCGGGACGTGTGTTGGGCTCTACGTCGGGACGTGTGTTGGGCTCTACGTCGGGACGTGTGTTGGGCTCTACGTCGGGACGTGTGTTGGGCTCTACGTCGGGATTTAGCTTACTTTCAGCTCTACGTCGGGACGTGTGTTGGGCTCTACGTCGGGACGTGTGTTGGGCTCTACTTCGGGACATCTGTTGGGCTCTACGTCGGGACGTCTGTTGGGCTCTACGTCGGGATTTAGCTTACTTTCAGCTCTACGTCGGGACGTGCGTTGGGCTCTACGTCGGGACGTGTGTTGGGCTCTACGTCGGGACGTCTGTTGGGCTCTACGTCGGGACGTGTGTTGGGCTCTACGTCGGGACGTCTGTTGGGCTCTATGTCGGGATTTAGCTTACTTTCAGCTCTACGTCGGGACGTGCGTTGGGCTCTACGTCGGGACGTGCGTTGGGCTCTACGTCGGGACGTGCGTTGGCCTCTACGTCGGGACGTGTGTTGGGCTCTACGTCGGGATTTAGCTTACTTTCAGCTCTACGTCGGGACGTGTGTTGGGCTCTACGTCGGGACGTGTGTTGGGCTGTACGTCGGGACGTCTGTTGGGCTCTACGTCGGGATTTAGCTTACTTTCAGCTCTACGTCGGGACGTGTGTTGGGGTCTACGTCGGGACGTGTGTTGGGCTCTACGTCGGGACGTCTGTTGGGCTCTACGTCGGGACGTCTGTTGGGCTCTACGTCGGGATGTGTGTTGGGCTCTACGTCAGGATTTAGCTTACTTTCAGCTCTACGTCGGGACATCTGTTGGGCTCTACGTCGGGACGTCTGTTGGGCTCTACGTCGGGACGTGTGTTGGGCTCTACGTCGGGACGTCTGTTGGGCTCTACGTCGGGACGTCTGTTGGGCTCTACGTCGGGATGTGTGTTGGGCTCTACGTCGGGATTTAGCTTACTTTCAGCTCTACGTCGGGACGTGTGTTGGGGTCTACGTCGGGACGTGTGTTGGGCTCTACGTCGGGACGTCTGTTGGGCTCTACGTCGGGACGTCTGTTGGGCTCTATGTCGGGATGTGTGTTGGGCTCTACGTCAGGATTTAGCTTACTTTCAGCTCTACGTCGGGACATCTGTTGGGCTCTACGTCGGGACGTCTGTTGGGCTCTACGTCGGGACGTCTGTTGGGCTCTACGTCGGGACGTGTGTTGGGCTCTACGTCGGGATTTAGCTTACTTTCAGCTCTACGTCGGGACGTGTGTTGGGCTCTACGTCGGGACGTGTGTTGGGCTCTACGTCGGGACGTGTGTTGGGCTCTACGTCGGGATTTAGCTTACTTTCAGCTCTACGTTGGGACGTGTGTTGGGCTCTACGTCGGGACGTGTGTTGGGCTCTACGTCGGGACGTCTGTTGGGCTCTACGTCGGGACGTCTGTTGGGCTCTACGTCGGGATTTAGCTTACTTTCAGCTCTACGTCGGGACGTGCGTTGGGCTCTACGTCGGGACGTGCGTTGGGCTCTACGTCGGGACGTGCGTTGGCCTCTACGTCGGGACGTGCGTTGGGCTCTACGTCGGGATTTAGCTTACTTTCAGCTCTACGTCGGGACGTGTGTTGGGCTCTACGTCGGGACGTGTGTTGGGCTCTACGTCGGGACGTGTGTTGGGCTCTACGTCGGGACGTGTGTTGGGCTCTACGACGGGATTTAGCTTACTTTCAGCTCTACGTCGGGACGTGTGTTGGGCTCTACGTCGGGACGTGTGTTGGGCTCTACGTCGGGACGTCTGTTGGGCTCTACGTCGGGACGTCTGTTGGGCTCTACGTCGGGACGTCTGTTGGGCTCTACGTCGGGATTTAGCTTACTTTCAGCTCTACGTCGGGACGTGTGTTGGGCTCTACGTCGGGACGTGTGTTGGGCTCTACGTCGGGACGTGTGTTGGGCTCTACGTCGGGACGTCTGTTGGGCTCTACGTCGGGACGTCTGTTGGGCTCTACGTCGGGATTTAGCTTACTTTCAGCTCTACGTCGGGACGTGCGTTGGGCTCTACGTCGGGACGTGCGTTGGGCTCTACGTCGGGACGTGCGTTGGCCTCTACGTCGGGACGTGCGTTGGGCTCTACGTCGGGATTTAGCTTACTTTCAGCTCTACGTCGGGACGTGTGTTGGGCTCTACGTCGGGACGTGTGTTGGGCTCTACGTCGGGACGTGTGTTGGGCTCTACGTCGGGACGTGTGTTGGGCTCTACGTCGGGACGTGTGTTGGGCTCTACGACGGGATTTAGCTTACTTTCAGCTCTACGTCGGGACGTGTGTTGGGCTCTACGTCGGGATTTAGCTTACTTTCAGCTCTACGTCGGGACGTGTGTTGGGCTCTACGTCGGGACGTCTGTTGGGCTCTACGTCGGGACGTGTGTTGGGCTCTACGTCGGGATTTAGCTTACTTTCAGCTCTACGTCGGGACGTGTGTTGGGCTCTACGTCGGGACGTGTGTTGGGCTCTACGTCGGGACGTGTGTTGGGCTCTACGTCGGGACGTGTGTTGGGCTCTACGTCGGGACGTGTGTTGGGCTCTACGTCGGGACGTGTGTTGGGCTCTACGTCGGGATTTAGCTTACTTTCAGCTCTACGTCGGGACGTATGTTGGGCTCTACGTCGGGACGTGTGTTGGGCTCTACGTCGGGACGTGTGTTGGGCTCTACGTCGGGACGTGTGTTGGGCTCTACGTCGGGATTTAGCTTACTTTCAGCTCTACGTCGGGACGTGTGTTGGGCTCTACGTCGGGACGTCTGTTGGGCTCTACGTCGGGATTTAGATTACTTTCAGCTCTACGTCGGGACGTGTGTTGGGCTCTACGTCGGGACGTGTGTTGGGCTCTACGTCGGGACGTGTGTTGGGCTCTACGTCGGGACGTGTGTTGGGCTCTACGTCGGGACGTGTGTTGGGCTCTACGTCGGGATTTAGCTTACTTTCAGCTCTACGTTGGGACGTGTGTTGGGCTCTACGTCGGGACGTGTGTTGGGCTCTACTTCGGGACGTCTGTTGGGCTCTACGTCGGGACGTCTGTTGGGCTCTACGTCGGGATTTAGCTTACTTTCAGCTCTACGTCGGGACGTGTGTTGGGCTCTACGTCGGGACGTGTGTTGGGCTCTACGTCGGGACGTGTGTTGGGCTCTACGTCGGGACGTGTGTTGGGCTCTACGTCGGGACGTCTGTTGGGCTCTACGTCGGGACGTCTGTTGGGCTCTACGTCGGGACGTCTGTTGGGCTCTACGTCGGGACGTCTGTTGGGCTGTACGTCGGTACGTCTGTTGGGCTCTATGTCGGGATTTAGCTTACTTTCAGCTCTACGTCGGGACGTGCGTTGGGCTCTACGTCGGGACGTGCATTGGGCTCTACGTCGGGATTTAGCTTACTTTCAGCTCTACGTCGGGACGTGTGTTGGGCTCTACGTCGGGACGTGCGTTGGGCTCTACGTCGGGACGTGCGTTGGGCTCTACGTCGGGACGTGTGTTGGGCTCTACGACGGGATTTAGCTTACTTTCAGCTCTACGTCTGGACGTGTGTTGGGCTCTACGTCGGGATTTAGCTTACTTTCAGCTCTACGTTGGGACGTGTGTTGGGCTCTACGTCGGGATTTAGCTTACTTTCAGCTCTACGTCGGGACGTGTGTTGGGCTCTACGTCGGGACGTGTGTTGGGCTCTACGTCGGGACGTGTGTTGGGCTCTACGTCGGGACGTGTGTTGGGCTCTACGTCGGGACGTGTGTTGGGCTCTACGTCGGGACGTGTGTTGGGCTCTACGTCGGGACGTGTGTTGGGCTCTACGTCGGGACGTGTGTTGGGCTCTACGTCGGGATTTAGCTTACTTTCAGCTCTACGTCGGGACGTGTGTTGGGGTCTACGTCGGGACGTGTGTTGGGCTCTACGTCGGGACGTGTGTTGGGCTCTACGTCGGGACGTGTGTTGGACTCTACGTCGGGACGTCTGTTGGGCTCTACGTCGGGACGTCTGTTGGGCTCTACGTCGGGATTTAGCTTACTTTCAGCTCTACGTCGGGACGTGTGTTGGGCTCTACGTCGGGACGTGTGTTGGGCTCTACGTCGGGACGTGTGTTGAGCTCTACCTCGGGACGTGTGTTGGGCTCTACGTCGGGACGTGTGTTGGGCTCTACGTCGGGACGTCTGTTGGGCTCTACGTCGGGACGTCTGTTGGGCTCTACGTCGGGACGTCTGTTGGGCTCTACGTCGGGACGTCTGTTGGGCTCTACGTCGGGACGTCTGTCGGGCTCTACGTCGGGACATCTTTTGGGCTCTACGTCGGGACGTCTGTTGGGCTCTACGTCGGGATTTAGCTTACTTTCAGCTCTACGTCGGGACGTGTGTTGGGCTCTACGTCGGGACGTCTGTTGGGTCTACGTCGGGACGTGTGTTGGGCTCTACCTCGGGACGTGTGTTGGGCTCTACCTCGGGACGTGTGTTGGGCTCTACCTCGGGACGTGTGTTGGGCTCTACGTCGGGATTTAGCATACTTTCAGCTCTACGTCGGGACGTGTGTTGGGCTCTACGTCGGGATTTAGCTTACTTTCAGCTCTACGTCGGGAAGTGTGTTGGGCTCTACGTCGGGATTTTGCTTACTTTCAGCTCTACGTCGGGACGTGTGTTGGGCTCTACGTCGGGATTTAGCTTACTTTCAGCTCTACGTCGGGACGTGTGTTGGGCTCTACGTCGGGATTTAGCTTACTTTCAGCTCTACGTCGGGATGTGTGTTGGGCTCTACGTCGGGACGTGTGTTGGGCTCTACGTCGGGACGTCTGTTGGGCTCTACGTCGGGACGTCTGTTGGGCTCTACGTCGGGACGTCTGTTGGGCTCTACGTCGGGACGTCTGTTGGGCTCTACGTCGGGACGTCTGTTGGGCTCTACGTCGGGACGTCTGTTGGGCTCTACGTCGGGACGTCTGTTGGGCTCTACGTCAGGATTTAGCTTACTTTCAGCTCTACGTCGGGACGTGCGTTGGGCTGTACGTCGGGACGTGCGTTGGGCTCTACGTCGGGACGTGCGTTGGGCTCTACGTCGGGACGTCTGTTGGGCTCTACGTCGGGATGTCTGTTGGGCTCTACGTCAGGATTTAGCTTACTTTCAGCTCTACGTCGGGATGTATGTTGGGCTCTGCGTCGGGACGTCTGTTGGGCTCTGCGTCGGGACGTCTGTTGGGCTCTGCGTCAGGATTTAGCTTACTTCCAGCTCTACGTCGGGACGTGCGTTGGGCTGTACGTCGGGACGTGCGTTGGGCTGTACGTCGGGACGTGGGTTGGGCTCTAAGTCGGGACGTGTGTTGGGCTCTACGTCGGGACGTCTGTTGGGCTCTACGTCGGGATTTAGCTTACTTTAAGCTCTACGTCGGGACGTGTGTTGGGCTCTACGTCGGGACGTGTGTTGGGCTCTACGTCGGGACGTGTGTTGGGCTCTACGTCGGGACGTGTGTTGGGCTCTACGTCGGGATTTAGCTTACTTTCAGCTCTACGTCGGGATTTAGCTTACTTTCAGCTCTACGTCGGGACGTGTGTTGGGCTCTATGTCGGGACGTGTGTTGGGCTCTACGTCGGGACGTGTGTTGGGCTCTACGTCAGGATTTAGCTTACTTTCAGCTCTACGTTGGGACTTGTGTCGGGCTCTACGTCGGGACGTGTGTCGGGCTCTACGTCGGGACGTGTGTCGGGCTCTGCGTGGGAACGTGTGTCGGGCTCTACGTCGGGACGTGTGTCGGGCTGTACGTCGGGACGTGTGTCGGGCTCTACGTCGGGACGTCTGTCGGGCTCTACGTCGGGATTTGGCTTACTTTCAGCTCTACGTCGGGACGTGTGTTGGGCTCTACGTCGGGACGTCTGTTGGGCTCTGCGTCAGGATTTAGCTTACTTTCAGCTCTACGTCGGGACGTGCGTTGGGCTGTACGCCGGGACGTGCGTTGGGCTGTACGCCGGGACGTGCGTTGGGCTGTACGTCGGGATGTGCGTTGGGCTCTACGTCGGGACGTGCGTTGGGCTCTACTTCGGGATGTGCGTTGGGCTCTACGTCGGGACGTCCGTTGGGCTCTACGTCGGGACGTCCGTTGGGCTCTACGTCGGGACGTGCGTTGGGCTCTACGTCGGGACGTCTGTTGGGCTCTACATCGGCATTTAGCTTACTTTCAGCTCTAAGTCGGGACGTGTGTTGGGCTCTACGTCGGGATTTAGCTTACTTTCAGCTCTAAGTCGGGACGTGTGTTGGGCTCTACGTCGGGACGTGTGTTGGGCTCTACGTCGGGACGTCTGTTGGGCTCTACGTCGGGACGTGCGTTGGGCTCTACGTCGGGACGTCTGTTGCGCTCTACGTCGGGACGTCTGTTGGGCTCTACGTCGGGACGTGCGTTGGGCTCTACGTCGGGACGTCTGTTGGGCTCTACGTCGGGACGTCTGTTGGGCTCTACGTCGGGACGTGCGTTGGGCTCTACGTCGGGACGTCTGTTGGGCTCTACGTCGGGACGTGCGTTGGGCTCTACGTCGGGACGTCTGTTGGGATCTACGTCGGGACGTGTGTTGGGCTCTACGTCGGGATGTGTGTTGGGCTCTACGTCGGGATTTAGCTTACTTTCAGCTCTAAGTCGGGACGTGTGTTGGGCTCTACGTCGGGACGTCTGTTGGGCTCTACGTCGGGACGTCTGTTGGGCTCTACGTCGGGACGTCTGTTGGGCTCTGCGTCGGGACGTCTGTTGGGCTCTGCGTCAGGATTTAGCTTACTTTCAGCTCTACGTCGGGACGTGCGTTGGGCTGTACGTCGGGACGTGCGTTGGGCTGTACGTCGGGACGTGCGTTGGGCTCTACGTCGGGACGTGCGTTGGGCTCTACGTCGGGACGTTCGTTGGGCTCTACGTCGGGACGTGCGTTGGGCTCTACGTCCGGACGTCTGTTGGGCTCTACGTCGGGATTTAGCTTACTTTCAGCTCTAAGTCGGGACGTGTGTTGGGCTCTACGTCGGGACGTCTGTTGGGGTCTACGTCGGGATTTAGCTTACTTTCAGCTCTCCGTCGGGACGTGTGTTGGGCTCTACGTCGGGACGTGTGTTGGGCTCTGCGTCGTGATGTCTGTTGAGCTCTACGTCGGGACGTCTGTTGGGCTCTACGTCGGGACGTGTGTTGGGCTCTACGTCGCGATTTAGCTTACTTTCAGCTCTACGTCGGGACGTGTGTCGGGCTCTACGTCGGGACGTGTATCGGGCTCTACGTCGGGTTTTCGCTTACTTTCAGCTCTACGTCGGGACGTGTGTCGGGCTCTACGTCGGGACGTCTGTTGGGCTCTACGTCGGGACGTCTGTTGGGCTCTACGTCGGGATTTAGCTTACTTTCAGCTCTACGTCGGGACGTGTGTTGGGCTATACGTCGGGATGTCTGTTGGGCTCTACGTCGGGACGTGTGTTGGGCTCTACGTCGGGACGTGTGTTGGGCTCTACCTCGGGACGTGTGTTGGGCTCTACCTCGGGACGTGTGTTGGGCTCTACCTCGGGACGTGTGTTGGGCTCTACGTCGGGACGTGTGTTGGGCTCTACGTCGGGATTTAGCATACTTTCAGCTCTACGTCGGGACGTGTGTTGGGCTCTACGTCGGGATTTAGCTTACTTTCAGCTCTACGTCGGGAAGTGTGTTGGGCTCTACGTCGGGATTTAGCTTACTTTCAGCTCTACGTCGTGACGTGTGTTGGGCTCTAAGTCGGGAATTAGCTTACTTTCAGCTCTACGTCGGGACGTGCGTTGGGCTGTATGTCGGGACGTGCGTTGCGCTGTACGTCGGGACGTGGGTTGGGCTCTACGTCGTGACGTCTGTTGGGCTCTGCGTCGTGATGTCTGTTGAGCTCTACGTCGGGACGTCTGTTGGGCTCTACGTCGGGACGTGTGTTGGGCTCTACGTCGCGATTTAGCTTACTTTCAGCTCTACGTCGGGACGTGTGTCGGGCTCTACGTCGGGACGTGTGTCGGGCTCTACGTCGGGACGTGTATCGGGCTCTACGTCGGGTTTTCGCTTACTTTCAGCTCTACGTAGGGACGTGTGTCGGGCTCTACGTCGGGACGTCTGTTGGGCTCTACGTCGGGACGTCTGTTGGGCTCTACGTCGGGACGTCTGTTGGGCTCTACGTCGGGATTTAGCTTACTTTCAGCTCTACGTCGGGACGTGTGTTGGGCTCTACCTCGGGACGTGTGTTGGGCTCTACCTCGGGACGTGTGTTGGGCTCTACGTCGGGATTTAGCTTACTTTCAGCTCTACGTCGGGACGTGTGTTGGGCTCTACGTCGGGATTTAGCTTACTTTCAGCTCTACGTTGGGAAGTGTGTTGGGCTCTACGTCGGGATTTAGCTTACTTTCAGCTCTACGTAGGGACGTGTGTCGGGCTCTACGTCGGGACGTCTGTTGGGCTCTACGTCGGGACGTCTGTTGGGCTCTACGTCGGGACGTCTGTTGGGCTCTACGTCGGGATTTAGCTTACTTTCAGCTCTACGTCGGGACGTGTGTTGGGCTCTACCTCGGGACGTGTGTTGGGCTCTACCTCGGGACGTGTGTTGGGCTCTACGTCGGGATTTAGCTTACTTTCAGCTCTACGTCGGGACGTGTGTTGGGCTCTACGTCGGGATTTAGCTTACTTTCAGCTCTACGTCGGGACGTGTGTTGGGCTCTACGTCGGGATGTCTGTTGGGCTCTACGTCGGGACGTGTGTTGGGCTCTACCTCGGGACGTGTGTTGGGCTCTACCTCGGGACGTGTGTTGGGCTCTACCTCGGGACGTGTGTTGGGCTCTACGTCGGGACGTGTGTTGGGCTCTACGTCGGGATTTAGCTTACTTTCAGCTCTACGTCGGGACGTGTGTTGGGCTCTACGTCGGGATTTAGCTTACTTTCAGCTCTACGTCGGGAAGTGTGTTGGGCTCTACGTCGGGATTTAGCTTACTTTCAGCTCTACGTCGGGACGGGTGTTGGGCTCTAAGTCAGGAATTAGCTTACTTTCAGCTCTACGTCGGGACGTGCGTTGGGCTGTATGTCGGGACGTGCGTTGGGCTGTACGTCGGGACGTGGGTTGGGCTCTACGTCGTGACGTCTGTTGGGCTCTGCGTCGTGATGTCTGTTGAGCTCTACGTCGGGACGTCTGTTGGGCTCTACGTCGGGACGTGTGTTGGGCTCTACGTCGCGATTTAGCTTACTTTCAGCTCTACGTCGGGACGTGTGTCGGGCTCTACGTCGGGACGTGTATCGGGCTCTACGTCGGGTTTTCGCTTACTTTCAGCTCTGCGTCGGGACGTGTGTTGGGCTCTACCTCGGGACGTGTGTTGGGCTCTACCTCGGGACGTGTGTTGGGCTCTACCTCGGGACGTGTGTTGGGCTCTACCTCGGGACGTGTGTTGGGCTCTACCTCGGGACGTGTGTTGGGCTCTACCTCGGGACGTGTGTTGGGCTCTACCTCGGGACGTGTGTTGGGCTCTACGTCGGGATTTAGCTTACTTTCAGCTCTACGTCGGGACGTGTGTTGGGCTCTACGTCGGGATTTAGCTTACTTTCAGCTCTACGTCGGGAAGTGTGTTGGGCTCTACGTCGGGATTTAGCTTACTTTCAGCTCTACGTGGGGACGTGTGTTGGGCTCTGCGTCGGGACGTGTGTTGGGCTCTACATCGGGACGTGTGTTGGGCTCTACGTCGGGACGTCTGTTGGGCTCTACGTCGGAACGTCTGTTGGGCTCTACGTCGGGACGTCTGTTGGGCTCTACGTCGGGACGTCTGTTGGGCTCTACGTCGGGATTTAGCTTACTTTCAGCTCTACGTCGGGACGTGCGTTGGGCTGTACGTCGGGACGTGCGTTGGGCTGTAAGTCGGGACGTGGGTTCGGCTCTACGTCGGGACGTGCGTTGGGCTCTACGTCGGGACGTGCGTTGGGCTCTACGTAGGGATTTAGCTTACTTTCAGCTCTACGTCGGGACGTGTGTTGGGCTCTACGTCGGGACGTCTGTTGGGCTCTACGTCGGGACGTGTGTTGGGCTCTACGTCGGGACGTGTGTTGGGCTCTACGTCGGAACGTGTGTTGGGCTCTACGTCGGGACGTCTGTTGGGCTCTACGTCGGGATGTCTGTTGGGCTCTACGTCGGGACGTCTGTTGGGCTCTACGTCGGGACATGTGTTGGGCTCTACGTCGGGATTTAGCTTACTTTCAGCTCTAAGTCGGGACGTGTGTTGGGCTCTACGTCGGGACGTCTGTTGGGCTCTACGTCGGGATTTAGCTTACTTTCAGCTCTACGTCGGGACGTGTGTTGGGCTCTACGTCGGGACGTCTGTTGGGCTCTACGTCGGGACGTGTGTTGGGCTCTACGTCGGGACGTGTGTTGGGCTCTACGTCGGAACGTGTGTTGGGCTCTACGTCGGGACGTCTGTTGGGCTCTACGTCGGGACGTCTGTTGGGCTCTACGTCGGGACGTCTGTTGGGCTCTTCGTCAGGATTTAGCTTACTTTCACCTCTACGTCGGGACGTGCGTTGGGCTGTACGTCGGGTCGTGGGTTGGGCTCTACGTCGGGACGTGCGTTGGGCTCTACGTCGGGACGTGCGTTGGGCTCTACGTCGGGATTTAGCTTACTTGCAGCTCTACGTCGGGACGTGCGTTGGGCTCTACGTCGGGATTTAGCTTACTTTCAGCTCTACGTCGGGAAGTGTGTTGGGCTCTACGTCGGGATTTAGCTTACTTTCAGCTCTACGTCGGGACGTGTGTTGGGCTCTACGTCGGGACGTGTGTTGGGCTCTACGTCGGGACGTCTGTTGGGCTCTACGTCGGGACGTCTGTTGGGCTCTACGTCGGCATTTAGCTTACTTTTAGCTCTAAGTCGGGACGTGTGTTGGGCTCTACGTCGGGACGTCTGTTGGGCTCTAAGTCGGGATTTAGCTTACTTTCAGCTCTACATCGGGACGTGTGTTGGGCTCTACGTCGGGACGTCTGTTGGGCTCTACGTCGGGACGTCTGTTGGGCTCTACGTCGGGACGTCTGTTGGGCTCTACGTCGGGACGTCTGTTGGGCTCTACGTCGGGACGTCTGTTGGATTCTACGTCGGGACGTCTGTTGGGCTCTACGTCGGGACGTCTGTTGGGCTCTACGTCGGGATTTAGCTTACTTTTAGCTCTAAGTCGGGACGTGTGTTGGGCTCTACGTCGGGACGTCTGTTGGGCTCTACGTCAGGATTTAGCTTACTTTCAGCTCTACGTCGGGACGTGCGTTGGGCTGTACGTCGGGACGTGCGTTGGGCTGTACGTCGGCACGTGCGTTGGGCTCTACGTCGGGACGTGCGTTGGGCTCTGCGTCGGGACGTGCGTTGGGCTCTGCGTCGGGACGTGCGTTGGGCTCTGCGTCGGGACGTGCGTTGGGCTCTACGTCGTGACGTCTGTTGGGCTCTGCGTCGGGATGTCTGTTGGGCTCTACGTCGTGACGTCTGTTGGGCTCTGCGTCGTGATGTCTGTTGGGCTCTACGTCGGGACGTGTGTTGGGCTCTACGTCGGGACGTCTGTTGGGCTCTATGTCGGGATTTAGCTTCCTTTCAGCTCTCCGTCGGGACGTGTGTTGGGCTCTACGTCGGGACGTCTGTTGGGCTCTACGTCGGGACGTCTGTTGGGCTCTACGTCGGGACGTCTGTTGGGCTCTACGTCGGGACGTCTGTTGGGCTCTACGTCAGGATTTAGCTTACTTTCAGCTCTACGTCGGGACGTGCGTTGGGCTGTACGTCGGGACGTGCGTTGGGCTCTACGTCGGGACGTGCGTTGGGCTCTACGTCGGGACGTGCGTTGGGCTCTACGTCGGGACGTCTGTTGGGCTCTACGTCGGGACGTCTGTTGGGCTCTACGTCAGGATTTAGCTTACTTTCAGCTCTACGTCGGGATGTATGTTGGGCTCTGCGTCGGGACGTCTGTTGGGCTCTGCGTCGGGACGTCTGTTGGGCTCTGCGTCAGGATTTAGCTTACTTCCAGCTCTACGTCGGGACGTGCGTTGGGCTGTACGTCGGGACGTGCGTTGGGCTGTACGTCGGGACGTGGGTTGGGCTGTACGTCGGGACGTGGGTTGGGCTGTACGTCGGGACGTGCGTTGGGCTGTACGTCGGGACGTGGGTTGGGCTCTAAGTCGGGACGTGTGTTGGGCTCTACGTCGGGACGTCTGTTGGGCTCTACGTCGGGATTTAGCTTACTTTAAGCTCTACGTCGGGACGTGTGTTGGGCTCTACGTCGGGACGTGTGTTGGGCTCTACGTCGGGACGTGTGTTGGGCTCTACGTCGGGACGTGTGTTGGGCTCTACGTCGGGATTTAGCTTACTTTCAGCTCTACGTCGGGATTTAGCTTACTTTCAGCTCTACGTCGGGACGTGTGTTGGGCTCTATGTCGGGACGTGTGTTGGGCTCTACGTCGGGACGTGTGTTGGGCTCTACGTCAGGATTTAGCTTACTTTCAGCTCTACGTTGGGACTTGTGTCGGGCTCTACGTCGGGACGTGTGTCGGGCTCTACGTCGGGACGTGTGTCGGGCTCTGCGTGGGAACGTGTGTCGGGCTCTACGTCGGGACGTGTGTCGGGCTCTACGTCGGGACGTGTGTCGGGCTCTACGTCGGGACGTGTGTCGGGCTCTACGCCGGGACGTGTGTCGGGCTCTACGTCGGGACGTCTGTCGGGCTCTACGTCGGGACGTCTGTCGGGCTCTACGTCGGGATTTAGCTTACTTTCAGCTCTACGTCGGGACGTGTGTTGGGCTCTACGTCGGGACGTCTGTTGGGCTCTGCGTCAGGATTTAGCTTACTTTCAGCTCTACGTCGGGACGTGCGTTGGGCTGTACGCCGGGACGTGCGTTGGGCTGTACGCCGGGACGTGCGTTGGGCTGTACGTCGGGATGTGCGTTGGGCTCTACGTCGGGACGTGCGTTGGGCTCTACTTCGGGATGTGCGTTGGGCTCTACGTCGGGACGTCCGTTGGGCTCTACGTCGGGACGTCCGTTGGGCTCTACGTCGGGACGTCCGTTGGGCTCTACGTCGGGACGTGCGTTGGGCTCTACGTCGGAACGTCTGTTGGGCTCTACGTCGGGATTTAGCTTACTTTCAGCTCTAAGTCGGGACGTGTGTTGGGCTCTACGTCGGGACGTGTGTTGGGCTCTACGTCGGGACGTCTGTTGGGCTCTACGTCGGGACGTGCGTTGGGCTCTACGTCGGGACGTCTGTTGCGCTCTACGTCGGGACGTCTGTTGGGCTCTACGTCGGGACGTGCGTTGGGATCTACGTCGGGACGTCTGTTGGGCTCTACGTCGGGACGTCTGTTGGGCTCTACGTCGGGACGTGCGTTGGGCTCTACGTCGGGACGTCTGTTGGGCTCTACGTCGGGACGTGCGTTGGGCTCTACGTCGGGACGTCTGTTGGGATCTACGTCGGGACGTGTGTTGGGCTCTACGTCGGGATGTGTGTTGGGCTCTACGTCGGGATTTAGCTTACTTTCAGCTCTAAGTCGGGACGTGTGTTGGGCTCTACGTCGGGACGTCTGTTGGGCTCTACGTCGGGACGTCAGTTGGGCTCTACGTCGGGACGTCTGTTGGGCTCTGCGTCGGGACGTCTGTTGGGCTCTGCGTCAGGATTTAGCTTACTTTCAGCTCTACGTCGGGACGTGCGTTGGGCTGTACGTCGGGACGTGCGTTGGGCTCTACGTCGGGACGTTCGTTGGGCTCTACGTCGGGACGTGCGTTGGGCTCTACGTCCGGACGTCTGTTGGGCTCTACGTCTGGATTTAGCTTACTTTCAGCTCTAAGTCGGGACGTGTGTTGGGCTCTACGTCGGGACGTCTGTTGGGCTCTACGTCGGGATTTAGCTTACTTTCAGCTCTCCGTCGGGACGTGTGTTGGGCTCTACGTCGGGACGTGTGTTGGGCTCTACGTCGGGATTTAGCTTACTTTCAGCTCTACGTCGGGATTTAGCTTACTTTCAGCTCTACGTCGGGACGTGTGTCGGGCTCTACGTCGGGACGTGTGTCGGGCTCTACGTCGGGACGTGTGTCTGTCTCTACGTCGGGACGTGTGTCGGGCTCTACGTTGGGATTTCGCTTACTTTCAGCTCTACGACGGGACGTGTGTCGGGCTCTACGTCGGGACGTGTGTCGGGCTCTACGTCGGGACGTGTGTCGGGCTCTACGTCGGGACGTGTGTCGGGCTCTACGTCGGGACGTCTGTCGGGCTCTACGTCGGGACGTCTGTCGGGCTCTACGTCGGGACGTCTGTCGGGCTCTACGTCGGGATTTAGCTTACTTTCAGCTCTACGTCGGGACGTGTGTTGGGCTCTACGTCGGGACGTCTGTTGGGCTCTACCTCGGGACGTGTGTTGGGCTCTACCTCGGGACGTGTGTTGGGCTCTACGTCGGGATTTAGCTTACTTTCAGCTCTACGTCGGGACGTGTGTTGGGCTCTACGTCGGGATTTAGCTTACTTTCAGCTCTACGTCGGGAAGTGTGTTGGGCTCTACGTCGGGATTTAGCTTACTTTCAGCTCTACGTCGGGACTTGTTTTGGGCTCTACGTCGGGATTTAGCTTACTTTCAGCTCTACGTCGGGACGTGTGTTGGGCTCTAAGTCGGGAATTAGCTTACTTTCAGCTCTACGTCGGGACGTGCGTTGGGCTGTATGTCGGGACGTGCGTTGGGCTGTACGTCGGGACGTGGGTTGGGCTCTACGTCGTGACGTCTGTTGGGCTCTGCGTCGTGATGTCTGTTGAGCTCTACGTCGGGACGTCTGTTGGGCTCTACGTCGGGACGTGTGTTGGGCTCTACGTCGCGATTTAGCTTACTTTCAGCTCTACGTCGGGACGTGTGTCGGGCTCTACGTCGGGACGTGTATCGGGCTCTACGTCGGGTTTTCGCTTACTTTCAGCTCTACGTCGGGACGTGTGTCGGGCTCTACGTCGGGACGTCTGTTGGGCTCTACGTCGGGACGTCTGTTGGGCTCTACGTCGGGACGTCTGTTGGGCTCTACGTCGGGATTTAGCTTACTTTCAGCTCTACGTCGGGACGTGTGTTGGGCTCTACGTCGGGATGTCTGTTGGGCTCTACGTCGGGACGTGTGTTGGGCTCTACCTCGGGACGTGTGTTGGGCTCTACCTCGGGACGTGTGTTGGGCTCTACGTCGGGACGTGTGTTGGGCTCTACGTCGGGATTTAGCATACTTTCAGCTCTACGTCGGGACGTGTGTTGGGCTCTACGTCGGGATTTAGCTTACTTTCAGCTCTACGTCGGGAAGTGTGTTGGGCTCTACGTCGGGATTTAGCTTACTTTCAGCTCTACGTCGGGACGTGTGTTGGGCTCTAAGTCGGGAATTAGCTTACTTTCAGCTCTACGTCGGGACGTGCGTTGGGCTGTATGTCGGGACGTGCGTTGGGCTGTACGTCGGGACGTGGGTTGGGCTCTACGTCGTGACGTCTGTTGGGCTCTGCGTCGTGATGTCTGTTGAGCTCTACGTCGGGACGTCTGTTGGGCTCTACGTCGGGACGTGTGTTGGGCTCTACGTCGCGATTTAGCTTACTTTCAGCTCTACGTCGGGACGTGTGTCGGGCTCTACGTCGGGACGTGTATCGGGCTCTACGTCGGGTTTTCGCTTACTTTCAGCTCTACGTAGGGACGTGTGTCGGGCTCTACGTCGGGACGTCTGTTGGGCTCTACGTCGGGACGTCTGTTGGGCTCTACGTAGGGATTTAGCTTACTTTCAGCTCTACGTCGGGACGTGTGTTGGGCTCTACGTCGGGACGTGTGTTGGGCTCTACCTCGGGACGTGTGTTGGGCTCTACGTCGGGATTTAGCTTACTTTCAGCTCTACGTCGGGACGTGTGTTGGGCTCTACGTCGGGATTTAGCTTACTTTCAGCTCTACGTTGGGAAGTGTGTTGGGCTCTACGTCGGGATTTAGCTTACTTTCAGCTCTACGTCGGGACTTGTTTTGGGCTCTACGTCGGGATTTAGCTTACTTTCAGCTCTACGTCGGGACGTGTGTTGGGCTCTAAGTCGGGAATTAGCTTACTTTCAGCTCTACGTCGGGACGTGCGTTGGGCTGTATGTCGGGACGTGCGTTGGGCTGTACGTCGGGACGTGGGTTGGGCTCTACGTCGTGACGTCTGTTGGGCTCTGCGTCGTGATGTCTGTTGAGCTCTACGTCGGGACGTCTGTTGGGCTCTACGTCGGGACGTGTGTTGGGCTCTACGTCGCGATTTAGCTTACTTTCAGCTCTACGTCGGGACGTGTGTCGGGCTCTACGTCGGGACGTGTATCGGGCTCTACGTCGGGTTTTCGCTTACTTTCAGCTCTACGTCGGGACGTGTGTCGGCTCTACGTCGGGACGTCTGTTGGGCTCTACGTCGGGACGTCTGTTGGGCTCTACGTCGGGACGTCTGTTGGGCTCTACGTCGGATTTAGCTTACTTTCAGCTCTACGTCGGGACGTGTGTTGGGCTCTACGTCGGGATGTCTGTTGGGCTCTACGTCGGGACGTGTGTTGGGCTCTACCTCGGGACGTGTGTTGGGCTCTACCTCGGGACGTGTGTTGGGCTCTACCTCGGGACGTGTGTTGGGCTCTACGTCGGGATTTAGCTTACTTTCAGCTCTACGTCGGGACGTGTGTTGGGCTCTACGTCGGGATTTAGCTTACTTTCAGCTCTACGTCGGGAAGTGTGTTGGGCTCTACGTCGGGATTTAGCTTACTTTCAGCTCTACGTCGGGACGGGTGTTGGGCTCTAAGTCGGGAATTAGCTTACTTTCAGCTCTACGTCGGGACGTGCGTTGGGCTGTATGTCGGGACGTGCGTTGGGCTGTACGTCGGGACGTGGGTTGGGCTCTACGTCGTGACGTCTGTTGGGCTCTGCGTCGTGATGTCTGTTGAGCTCTACGTCGGGACGTCTGTTGGGCTATACGTCGGGACGTGTGTTGGGCTCTACGTCGCGATTTAGCTTACTTTCAGCTCTACGTCGGGACGTGTGTCGGGCTCTACGTCGGGACGTGTATCGGGCTCTACGTCGGGTTTTCGCTTACTTTCAGCTCTGCGTCGGGACGTGTGTTGGGCTCTACCTCGGGACGTGTGTTGGGCTCTACCTCGGGACGTGTGTTGGGCTCTACCTCGGGACGTGTGTTGGGCTCTACGTCGGGATTTAGCTTACTTTCAGCTCTACGTCGGGACGTGTGTTGGGCTCTACGTCGGGATTTAGCTTACTTTCAGCTCTACGTCGGGAAGTGTGTTGGGCTCTACGTCGGGATTTAGCTTACTTTCAGCTCTACGTGGGGACGTGTGTTGGGCTCTACATCGGGACGTGTGTTGGGCTCTACGTCGGGACGTGTGTTGGGCTCTACGTCGGAACGTCTGTTGGGCTCTACGTCGGGACGTCTGTTGGGCTCTACGTCGGGACGTCTGTTGGGCTCTACGTCGGGATTTAGCTTACTTTCAGCTCTACGTCGGGACGTGTGTTGGGCTCTACGTCGGGACGTGTGTTGGGCTCTACGTCGGGACGTCTGTTGGGCTCTACGTCAGGATTTAGCTTACTTTCAGCTCTACGTCGGGACGTGCGTTGGGCTGTACGTCGGGACTTGCGTTGGGCTGTAAGTCGGGACGTGGGTTCGGCTCTACGTCGGGACGTGCGTTGGGCTCTACGTCGGGACGTGCGTTGGGCTCTACGTAGGGATTTAGCTTACTTTCAGCTCTACGTCGGGACGTGCGTTGGGCTCTACGTCGGGATGTCTGTTGGGCTCTACGTCGGGACGTGTGTTGGGCTCTACGGCGGGACATGTGTTGGGCTCTACGTCGGGATTTAGCTTACTTTCAGCTCTAAGTCGGGACGTGTGTTGGGCTCTACGTCGGGACGTCTGTTGGGCTCTACGTCGGGATTTAGCTTACTTTCAGCTCTACGTCGGGAAGTGTGTTGGGCTCTACGTCGGGACGTCTGTTGGGCTCTACGTCGGGACGTGTGTTGGGCTCTACGTCGGGACGTGTGTTGGGCTCTACGTCGGAACGTGTGTTGGGCTCTACGTCGGGACGTCTGTTGGGCTCTACGTCGGGACGTCTGTTGGGCTCTACGTCGGGACGTCTGTTGGGCTCTTCGTCAGGATTTAGCTTACTTTCAGCTCTACGTCGGGACGTGCGTTGGGCTGTACGTCGGGTCGTGGGTTGGGCTCTACGTCGGGACGTGCGTTGGGCTCTACGTCGGGACGTGCGTTGGGCTCTACGTCGGGATTTAGCTTACTTGCAGCTCTACGTCGGGACGTGCGTTGGGCTCTACGTCGGGATTTAGCTTACTTTCAGCTCTACGTCGGGAAGTGTGTTGGGCTCTACGTCGGGATTTAGCTTACTTTCAGCTCTACGTCGGGACGTGTGTTGGGCTCTACGTCGGGACGTGTGTTGGGCTCTACGTCGGGACGTGTGTTGGGCTCTACGTCGGGACGTCTGTTGGGCTCTACGTCGGGACGTCTGTTGGGCTCTACGTCGGCATTTAGCTTACTTTTAGCTCTAAGTCGGGACGTGTGTTGGGCTCTACGTCGGGACGTCTGTTGGGCTCTAAGTCGGGATTTAGCTTACTTTCAGCTATACATCGGGACGTGTGTTGGGCTCTACGTCGGGACGTCTGTTGGGCTCTACGTCGGGATGTCTGTTGGGCTCTACGTCGGGACGTCTGTTGGGCTCTACGTCGGGATGTCTGTTGGATTCTACGTCGGGACGTCTGTTGGGCTCTACGTCGGGACGTCTGTTGGGCTCTACGTCGGGATTTAGCTTACTTTTAGCTCTAAGTCGGGACGTGTGTTGGGCTCTACGTCGGGACGTCTGTTGGGCTCTAAGTCGGGATTTAGCTTACTTTCAGCTCTACGTCGGGACGTGTGTTGGGCTCTAAGTCGGGACGTGTGTTGGGCTCTACGTCGGGACGTCTGTTGGGCTCTAAGTCGGGATTTAGCTTACTTTCAGCTCTACGTCGGGACGTGTGTTGGGCTCTAAGTCGGGACGTGTGTTGGGCTCTACGTCGGGACGTCTGTTGGGCTCTACGTCAGGATTTAGCTTACTTTCAGCTCTACGTCGGGACGTGCGTTGGGCTCTACGTCGGGACGTCTGTTGGGCTCTGCGTCGGGATGTCTGTTGGGCTCTGCGTCGTGACGTCTGTTGGGCTCTGCGTCGTGACGTCTGTTGGGCTCTACGTCGGGACGTGTGTTGGGCTCTACGTCGGGACGTGTGTTGGGCTCTACGTCGGGATTTAGCTTACTTTCAGCTCTAAGTCGGGACTTGTGTTGGGCTCTACGTCGGGACGTCTGTTGGGCTCTACGTCGGGATTTAGCTTACTTTCAGCTCTACGTCGGGACGTGTGTTGGGCTCTACGTCGGGACGTGTGTTGGGCTCTACGTCGGGACGTCTGTTGGGCTCTACGTCGGGACGTCTGTTGGGCTCTACGTCGGGACGTCTGTTGGGCTCTACGTCAGGATTTAGCTTACTTTCAGCTCTACGTCGGGACGTGCGTTGGGCTGTACGTCGGGACGTGGGTTGGGCTCTACGTCGGGACGTGCGTTGGGCTCTACGTCGGGACGTGCGTTGGGCTCTACGTCGGGACGTGCGTTGGGCTCTACGTCGGGATTTAGCTTACTTTCAGCTCTACGTCGGGACGTGTGTTGGGCTCTACGTCGGGATTTAGCTTACTTTCAGCTCTACGTCGGGAAGTGTGTTGGGCTCTACGTCGGGATTTAGCTTACTTTCGGCTCTACGTCGGGACGTGTGTTGGGCTCTACGTCGGGACTTGTGTTGGGCTCTACGTCGGGACGTGTGTTGGGCTCTACGTCGGGATGTGTGTTGGGCTCTACGTCGGGACGTCTGTTGGGCTCTACGTCGGGACGTCTGTTGGGCTCTACGTCGGGACGTCTGTTGGGCTCTACGTCGGCATTTAGATTACTTTTAGCTCTAAGTCGGGACGTGTGTTGGGCTCTACGTCGGGACGTCTCTTGGGCACTAAGTCGGGATTTAGCTTACTTTCAGCTCTACATCGGGACGTGTGTTGGGCTCTACGTCGGGACGTGTGTTGGGCTCTACGTCGGGACGTGTGTTGGGTTCTACGTCGGGACGTCTGTTGGGCTCTACGTCGGGACGTGTGTTGGGCTCTACGTCGGGACGTGTGTTGGGCTCTACGTCGGGACGTCTGTTGGGCTCTACGTCGGGACGTCTGTTGGGCTCTACGTCAGGATTTAGCTTACTTTCAGCTCTACGTCGGGACGTGCGTTGGGCTGTACGTCGGGACGTGCGTTGGGCTCTGCGTCGGGACGTGCGTTGGGCTCTGCGTCGGGACGTGCGTTGGGCTCTGCGTCGGGACGTGCGTTGGGCTCTGCGTCGGGACGTGCGTTGGGCTCTACGTCGTGACGTCTTTTGGGCTCTGCGTCGGGATGTCTGTTGGGCTCTACGTCGTGACGTCTGTTGGGCTCTGCGTCGTGATGTCTGTTGGGCTCTACGTCGGGACGTGTGTTGGACTCTACGTCGGGACGTCTGTTGGGCTCTACGTCGGGACGTCTGTTGGGCTCTACGTCGGGACGTCTGTTGGGCTCTACGTCGGGACGTCTGTTGGGCTCTACGTCGGGACGTCTGTTGGGCTCTACGTCGGCATTTAGCTTACTTTTAGCTCTAAGTCGGGACGTGTGTTGGGCTCTACGTCGGGACGTCTGTTGGGCTCTAAGTCGGGATTTAGCTTACTTTCAGCTCTACGTCGGGACGTGTGTTGGGCTCTACGTCGGGACGTCTGTTGGGCTCTACGTCGGGACGTCTGTTGGGCTCTACGTCGGGACGTCTGTTGGGCTCTTCGTCAGGATTTAGCTTACTTTCAGCTCTACGTCGGGACGTGCGTTGGGCTGTACGTCGGGTCGTGGGTTGGGCTCTACGTCGGGACGTGCGTTGGGCTCTACGTCGGGACGTGCGTTGGGCTCTACGTCGGGATTTAGCTTACTTTCAGCTCTAGGTCGGGACGTGCGTTGGGCTCTACGTCGGGATTTAGCTTACTTTCAGCTCTACGTCGGGAAGTGTGTTGGGCTCTACGTCGGGATTTAGCTTACTTTCAGCTCTACGTCGGGACGTGTGTTGGGCTCTACGTCGGGACGTGTGTTGGGCTCTACGTCGGGACGTGTGTTGGGCTCTACGTCGGGACGTGTGTTGGGCTCTACGTCGGGACGTCTGTTGGGCTCTACGTCGGGACGTCTGTTGGGCTCTACGTCGGCATTTAGCTTACTTTTAGCTCTAAGTCGGGACGTGTGTTGGGCTCTACGTCGGGACGTCTGTTGGGCTCTAAGTCGGGATTTAGCTTACTTTCAGCTCTACATCGGGACGTGTGTTGGGCTCTACGTCGGGACGTCTGTTGGGCTCTACGTCGGGACGTCTGTTGGGCTCTACGTCGGGACGTCTGTTGGATTCTACGTCGGGACGTCTGTTGGGCTCTACGTCGGGACGTCTGTTGGGCTCTACGTCGGGATTTAGCTTACTTTTAGCTCTACGTCGGGACGTGTGTTGGGCTCTACGTCGGGACGTCTGTTGGGCTCTAAGTCGGGATTTAGCTTACTTTCAGCTCTACGTCGGGACGTGTGTTGGGCTCTAAGTCGGGACGTGTGTTGGGCTCTACGTCGGGACGTCTGTTGGCCTCTAAGTCGGGATTTAGCTTACTTTCAGCTCTACGTCGGGACGTGTGTTGGGCTCTAAGTCGGGACGTGTGTTGGGCTCTACGTCGGGACGTCTGTTGGGCTCTGCGTCGGGATGTCTGTTGGGCTCTGCATCGTGACGTCTGTTGGGCTCTGCGTCGTGACGTCTGTTGGGCTCTACGTCGGGACGTGTGTTGGGCTCTACGTCGGGACGTGTGTTGGGCTCTACGTCGGGATTTAGCTTACTTTCAGCTCTAAGTCGGGACTTGTGTTGGGCTCTACGTCGGGACGTCTGTTGGGCTCTACGTCGGGATTTAGCTTACTTTCAGCTCTACGTCGGGACGTGTGTTGGGCTCTACGTCGGGACGTGTGTTGGGCTCTACGTCGGGACGTCTGTTGGGCTCTACGTCGGGACGTCTGTTGGGCTCTACGTCGGGACGTCTGTTGGGCTCTACGTCAGGATTTAGCTTACTTTCAGCTCTACATCGGGACGTGCGTTGGGCTGTACGTCGGGACGTGGGTTGGGCTCTACGTCGGAACGTGCGTTGGGCTCTACGTCGGGACGTGCGTTGGGCTCTACGTCGGGACGTGCGTTGGGCTCTACGTCGGGATTTAGCTTACTTTCAGCTCTACGTCGGGACGTGTGTTGGGCTCTACGTCGGGATTTAGCTTACTTTCAGCTCTACGTCGGGAAGTGTGTTGGGCTCTACGTCGGGATTTAGCTTACTTTCGGCTCTACGTCGGGACGTCTGTTGGGCTCTACGTCGGGACGTGTGTTGGGCTCTACGTCGGGATGTGTGTTGGGCTCTACGTCGGGACGTCTGTTGGGCTCTACGTCGGGACGTCTGTTGGGCTCTACGTCGGGACGTCTGTTGGGCTCTACGTCGGCATTTAGCTTACTTTTAGCTCTAAGTCGGGACGTGTGTTGGGCTCTACGTCGGGACGTCTGTTGGGCTCTAAGTCGGGATTTAGCTTACTTTCAGCTCTACATCGGGACGTGGGTTGGGCTCTACGTCGGGACATGTGTTGGGCTCTACGTCGGGACGTGTGTTGGGTTCTACGTCGGGACGTCTGTTGGGCTCTACGTCGGGACGTGTGTTGGGCTCTACGTCGGGACGTGTGTTGGGCTCTACGTCAGGATTTAGCTTACTTTCAGCTCTACGTCGGGACGTGCGTTGGGCTGTACGTCGGGACGTGCGTTGGGCTGTACGTCGGGACGTGCGTTGGGCTCTACGTCGGGACGTGCGTTGGGCTCTGCGTCGGGACGTGCGTTGGGCTCTGCGTCGGGACGTGCGTTGGGCTCTGCGTCGGGACGTGCGTTGGGCTCTACGTCGTGACGTCTGTTGGGCTCTGCGTCGGGATGTCTGTTGGGCTCTACGTCGTGACGTCTGTTGGGCTCTGCGTCGTGATGTCTGTTGGGCTCTACGTCGGGACGTGTGTTGGGCTCTACGTCGGGACGTCTGTTGGGCTCTACGTCGGGACCTCTGTTGGGCTCTACGTCGGGACGTCTGTTGGGCTCTACGTCGGCATTTAGCTTACTTTTAGCTCTAAGTCGGGACGTGTGTTGGGCTCTACGTCGGGACGTCTGTTGGGCTCTAAGTCGGGATTTAGCTTACTTTCACCTCTACATCGGGACGTGTGTTGGGCTCTACGTCGGGAGGTCTGTTGGGCTCTACGTCGGGACGTCTGTTGGGCTCTACGTCGGGACGTCTGTTGGGCTCTACGTCGGGACGTCTGTTGGATTCTACGTCGGGACGTCTGTTGGGCTCTAAGTCGGGATTTAGCTTACTTTCAGCTCTACGTCGGGACGTGTGTTGGGCTCTAAGTCGGGACGTGTGTTGGGCTCTACGTCGGGATGTCTGTTGGGCTCTAAGTCGGGATTTAGCTTACTTTCAGCTCTACGTCGGGACGTGTGTTGGGCTCTAAGTCGGGATTTAGCTTACTTTCAGCTCTACGTCGGGACGTGTGTTGGGCTCTAAGTCGGGACGTGTGTTGGGCTCTACGTCGGGATGTCTGTTGGGCTCTAAGTCGGGATTTAGCTTACTTTCAGCTCTACGTCGGGACGTGTGTTGGGCTCTAAGTCGGGACGTATGTTGGGCTCTACGTCGGGACGTCTGTTGGGCTCTACGTCAGGATTTAGCTTACTTTCAGCTCTACGTCGGGACGTGCGTTGGGCTCTACGTCGGGACGTCTGTTGGGCTCTGCGTCGGGATGTCTGTTGGGCTCTGCGTCGTGACGTCTGTTGGGCTCTGCGTCGTGACGTCTGTTGGGCTCTGCGTCGTGACGTCTGTTGGGCTCTACATCGGGACGTGTGTTGGGCTCTACGTCGGGAAGTGTGTTGGGCTCTACGTCGGGATTTAGCTTACTTTCAGCTCTAAGTCGGGACTTGTGTTGGGCTCTACGTCGGGACGTCTGTTGGGCTCTACGTCGGGATTTAGCTTACTTTCAGCTCTACGTCGGGACGTGTGTTGGGCTCTACGTCGGGACGTCTGTTGGGCTCTACGTCGGGACGTCTGTTGGGCTCTACGTCGGGACGTCTGTTGGGCTCTACGTCAGGATTTAGCTTACTTTCAGCTCTACGTCGGGACGTGCGTTGGGCTGTACGTCGGGACGTGGGTTGGGCTCTACGTCGGGACGTGCGTTGGGCTCTACGTCGGGACGTGCGTTGGGCTCTACGTCGGGACGTGCGTTGGGCTCTACGTCGGGACGTGCGTTGGGCTCTACGTCGGGATTTAGCTTACTTTCAGCTCTACGTCGGGACGTGTGTTGGGCTCTACGTCGGGACGTCTGTTGGGCTCTACGTCGGGACGTCTGTTGGGCTCTACGTCGGCATTTAGCTTACTTTTAGCTCTAAGTCGGGACGTGTGTTGGGCTCTACGTCGGGACGTCTGTTGGGCTCTAAGTCGGGATTTAGCTTACTTTCAGCTCTACGTCGGGACGTGTGTTGGGCTCTACGTCGGGACGTCTGTTGGGCTCTACGTCAGGACGTATGTTGGGCTCTTCGTCAGGATTTAGCTTACTTTCAGCTCTACGTCGGGACGTGCGTTGGGCTGTACGTCGGGTCGTGGGTTGGGCTCTACGTCGGGACGTGCGTTGGGCTCTACGTCGGGACGTGCGTTGGGCTCTACGTCGGGATTTAGCTTACTTTCAGCTCTAGGTCGGGACGTGCGTTGGGCTCTACTTCGGGATTTAGCTTACTTTCAGCTCTACGTCGGGAAGTGTGTTGGGCTCTACGTCGGGATTTAGCTTACTTTCAGCTCTACGTCGGGACGTGTGTTGGGCTCTACGTCGGGACGTGTGTTGGGCTCTACGTCGGGACGTGTGTTGGGCTCTACGTCGGGACGTCTGTTGGGCTCTACGTCGGGACGTCTGTTGGGCTCTACGTCGGGACGTCTGTTGGGCTCTACGTCGGCATTTAGCTTACTTTTAGCTCTAAGTCGGGACGTGTGTTGGGCTCTACGTCGGGACGTCTGTTGGGCTCTAAGTCGGGATTTAGCTTACTTTCAGCTCTACATCGGGACGTGTGTTGGGCTCTACGTCGGGACGTCTGTTGGGCTCTACGTCGGGACGTCTGTTGGGCTCTACGTCGGGACGTCTGTTGGGCTCTTCGTCAGGATTTAGCTTACTTTCAGCTCTACGTCGGGACGTGCGTTGGGCTGTACGTCGGGTCGTGGGTTGGGCTCTACGTCGGGACGTGCGTTGGGCTCTACGTCGGGACGTGCGTTGGGCTCTACGTCGGGATTTAGCTTACTTTCAGCTCTAGGTCGGGACGTGCGTTGGGCTCTACGTCGGGATTTAGCTTACTTTCAGCTCTACGTCGGGAAGTGTGTTGGGCTCTACGTCGGGATTTAGCTTACTTTCAGCTCTACGTCGGGACGTGTGTTGGGCTCTACGTCGGGACGTGTGTTGGGCTCTACGTCGGGACGTGTGTTGGGCTCTACGTCGGGACGTGTGTTGGGCTCTACGTCGGGACGTCTGTTGGGCTCTACGTCGGGACGTCTGTTGGGCTCTACGTCGGCATTTAGCTTACTTTTAGCTCTAAGTCGGGACGTGTATTGGGCTCTACGTCGGGACGTCTGTTGGGCTCTAAGTCGGGATTTAGCTTACTTTCAGCTCTACATCGGGACGTGTGTTGGGCTCTACGTCGGGACGTCTGTTGGGCTCTACGTCGGGACGTCTGTTGGGCTCTACGTCGGGACGTCTGTTGGGCTCTACGTCGGGACGTCTGTTGGATTCTACGTCGGGACGTCTGTTGGGCTCTACGTCGGGACGTCTGTTGGGCTCTACGTCGGGATTTAGCTTACTTTTAGCTCTACGTCGGGACGTGTGTTGGGCTCTACGTCGGGACGTCTGTTGGGCTCTAAGTCGGGATTTAGCTTACTTTCAGCTCTACGTCGGGACGTGTGTTGGGCTCTAAGTCGGGACGTGTGTTGGGCTCTACGTCGGGACGTCTGTTGGCCTCTAAGTCGGGATTTAGCTTACTTTCAGCTCTACGTCGGGACGTGTGTTGGGCTCTAAGTCGGGACGTGTGTTGGGCTCTACGTCGGGACGTCTGTTGGGCTCTGCGTCGGGATGTCTGTTGGGCTCTGCATCGTGACGTCTGTTGGGCTCTGCGTCGTGACGTCTGTTGGGCTCTACGTCGGGACGTGTGTTGGGCTCTACGTCGGGACGTGTGTTGGGCTCTACGTCGGGATTTAGCTTACTTTCAGCTCTAAGTCGGGACTTGTGTTGGGCTCTACGTCGGGACGTCTGTTGGGCTCTACGTCGGGATTTAGCTTACTTTCAGCTCTACGTCGGGACGTGTGTTGGGCTCTACGTCGGGACGTGTGTTGGGCTCTACGTCGGGACGTCTGTTGGGCTCTACGTCGGGACGTCTGTTGGGCTCTACGTCGGGACGTCTGTTGGGCTCTACGTCAGGATTTAGCTTACTTTCAGCTCTACATCGGGACGTGCGTTGGGCTGTACGTCGGGACGTGGGTTGGGCTCTACGTCGGAACGTGCGTTGGGCTCTACGTCGGGACGTGCGTTGGGCTCTACGTCGGGACGTGCGTTGGGCTCTACGTCGGGATTTAGCTTACTTTCAGCTCTACGTCGGGACGTGTGTTGGGCTCTACGTCGGGATTTAGCTTACTTTCAGCTCTACGTCGGGAAGTGTGTTGGGCTCTACGTCGGGATTTAGCTTACTTTCGGCTCTACGTCGGGACGTCTGTTGGGCTCTACGTCGGGACGTGTGTTGGGCTCTACGTCGGGATGTGTGTTGGGCTCTACGTCGGGACGTCTGTTGGGCTCTACGTCGGGACGTCTGTTGGGCTCTACGTCGGGACGTCTGTTGGGCTCTACGTCGGCATTTAGCTTACTTTTAGCTCTAAGTCGGGACGTGTGTTGGGCTCTACGTCGGGACGTCTGTTGGGCTCTAAGTCGGGATTTAGCTTACTTTCAGCTCTACATCGGGACGTGGGTTGGGCTCTACGTCGGGACATGTGTTGGGCTCTACGTCGGGACGTGTGTTGGGTTCTACGTCGGGACGTCTGTTGGGCTCTACGTCGGGACGTGTGTTGGGCTCTACGTCGGGACGTGTGTTGGGCTCTACGTCAGGATTTAGCTTACTTTCAGCTCTACGTCGGGACGTGCGTTGGGCTGTACGTCGGGACGTGCGTTGGGCTGTACGTCGGGACGTGCGTTGGGCTCTACGTCGGGACGTGCGTTGGGCTCTGCGTCGGGACGTGCGTTGGGCTCTGCGTCGGGACGTGCGTTGGGCTCTGCGTCGGGACGTGCGTTGGGCTCTACGTCGTGACGTCTGTTGGGCTCTGCGTCGGGATGTCTGTTGGGCTCTACGTCGTGACGTCTGTTGGGCTCTGCGTCGTGATGTCTGTTGGGCTCTACGTCGGGACGTGTGTTGGGCTCTACGTCGGGACGTCTGTTGGGCTCTACGTCGGGACGTCTGTTGGGCTCTACGTCGGGACGTCTGTTGGGCTCTACGTCGGCATTTAGCTTACTTTTAGCTCTAAGTCGGGACGTGTGTTGGGCTCTACGTCGGGACGTCTGTTGGGCTCTAAGTCGGGATTTAGCTTACTTTCACCTCTACATCGGGACGTGTGTTGGGCTCTACGTCGGGAGGTCTGTTGGGCTCTACGTCGGGACGTCTGTTGGGCTCTACGTCGGGACGTCTGTTGGGCTCTACGTCGGGACGTCTGTTGGGCTCTACGTCGGGACGTCTGTTGGATTCTACGTCGGGACGTCTGTTGGGCTCTACGTCGGGACATCTGTTGGGCTCTACGTCGGGATTTAGCTTACTTTTAGCTCTAAGTCAGGACGTGTGTTGGGCTCTACGTCGGGACGTCTGTTGGGCTCTAAGTCGGGATTTAGCTTACTTTCAGCTCTACGTCGGGACGTGTGTTGGGCTCTAAGTCGGGACGTGTGTTGGGCTCTACGTCGGGATGTCTGTTGGGCTCTAAGTCGGGATTTAGCTTACTTTCAGCTCTACGTCGGGACGTGTGTTGGGCTCTAAGTCGGGACGTATGTTGGGCTCTACGTCGGGACGTCTGTTGGGCTCTACGTCAGGATTTAGCTTACTTTCAGCTCTACGTCGGGACGTGCGTTGGGCTCTACGTCGGGACGTGTGTTGGGCTCTGCGTCGGGATGTCTGTTGGGCTCTGCGTCGTGACGTCTGTTGGGCTCTGCGTCGTGACGTCTGTTGGGCTCTGCGTCGTGACGTCTGTTGGGCTCTGCGTCGTGACGTCTGTTGGGCTCTACGTCGGGACGTGTGTTGGGCTCTACGTCGGGAAGTGTGTTGGGCTCTACGTCGGGATTTAGCTTACTTTCAGCTCTAAGTCGGGACTTGTGTTGGGCTCTACGTCGGGACGTCTGTTGGGCTCTACGTCGGGATTTAGCTTACTTTCAGCTCTACGTCGGGACGTGTGTTGGGCTCTACGTCGGGACGTCTGTTGGGCTCTACGTCGGGACGTCTGTTGGGCTCTACGTCGGGACGTCTGTTGGGCTCTACGTCAGGATTTAGCTTACTTTCAGCTCTACGTCGGGACGTGCGTTGGGCTGTACGTCGGGACGTGGGTTGGGCTCTACGTCGGGACGTGCGTTGGGCTCTACGTCGGGACGTGCGTTGGGCTCTACGTCGGGACGTGCGTTGGGCTCTACGTCGGGACGTGCGTTGGGCTCTACGTCGGGATTTAGCTTACTTTCAGCTCTACGTCGGGACGTGTGTTGGGCTCTACGTCGGGACGTCTGTTGGGCTCTACGTCGGGACGTCTGTTGGGCTCTACGTCGGCATTTAGCTTACTTTTAGCTCTAAGTCGGGACGTGTGTTGGGCTCTACGTCGGGACGTCTGTTGGGCTCTAAGTCGGGATTTAGCTTACTTTCAGCTCTACGTCGGGACGTGTGTTGGGCTCTACGTCGGGACGTCTGTTGGGCTCTACGTCAGGACGTATGTTGGGCTCTTCGTCAGGATTTAGCTTACTTTCAGCTCTACGTCGGGACGTGCGTTGGGCTGTACGTCGGGTCGTGGGTTGGGCTCTACGTCGGGACGTGCGTTGGGCTCTACGTCGGGACGTGCGTTGGGCTCTACGTCGGGATTTAGCTTACTTTCAGCTCTAGGTCGGGACGTGCGTTGGGCTCTACTTCGGGATTTAGCTTACTTTCAGCTCTACGTCGGGAAGTGTGTTGGGCTCTACGTCGGGATTTAGCTTACTTTCAGCTCTACGTCGGGACGTGTGTTGGGCTCTACGTCGGGACGTGTGTTGGGCTCTACGTCGGGACGTGTGTTGGGCTCTACGTCGGGACGTCTGTTGGGCTCTACGTCGGGACGTCTGTTGGGCTCTACGTCGGGACGTCTGTTGGGCTCTACGTCGGCATTTAGCTTACTTTTAGCTCTAAGTCGGGACGTGTGTTGGGCTCTACGTCGGGACGTCTGTTGGGCTCTAAGTCGGGATTTAGCTTACTTTCAGCTCTACATCGGGACGTGTGTTGGGCTCTACGTCGGGACGTCTGTTGGGCTCTACGTCGGGACGTCTGTTGGGCTCTACGTCGGGACGTCTGTTGGGCTCTACGTCGGGACGTCTGTTGGGCTCTACGTCGGGACGTCTGTTGGATTCTACGTCGGGACGTCTGTTGGGCTCTACGTCGGGACGTCTGTTGGGCTCTACGTCGGGATTTAGCTTACTTTTAGCTCTAAGTCGGGACGTGTGTTGGGCTCTACGTCGGGACGTCTGTTGGGCTCTAAGTCGGGATTTAGCTTACTTTCAGCTCTACGTCGGGACGTGTGTTGGGCTCTAAGTCGGGACGTGTGTTGGGCTCTACATCAGGAATTAGCTTACTTTCAGCACTACGTCGGGACGTGGGTCGGGCTCTACGTCGAGACGTGGGTCGGGCTCTACGTCGGGACGTGTGTTGGGCTTTACGTCGGGACCTGTGTTGGGCTCTACATCAGGAATTAGCTTACTTTTAGCTCTACGTCGGGACGTGGGTTGGGCTCTACGTCGGGACGTGGGTTGGGCTCTACGTCGGGACGTGGGTTGGGCTCTACGTCGGGACGTGGGTTCGGCTCTACGTCAGGATTTAGCTTACTTTCAGCTCTACGTCGGGACGTGTGTTGGGCTCTACATCAGGATTTAGCTTACTTTGAGTTCTACGTCGGGACGTGTGTTGGGCTCTACGTCGGGACTTGGGTTGGGCTCTACGTTGGGACGTGGTTTGGGCTCTACGTCGGGACGTGTGTTGGGCTCTAAGTCAGGATTTAGCTTACTTTCATCTCTACGTCAGGACGTGTGTTGGGTTCTACGTCGGGACTTGTGTTGGGCTCTACGTCAGGAATTAGCTTACTTTCAGCTCTACGTCGGGACGTGGGTTGGGCTCTACGTCGGGACGTGGGTTTGGCTCTACGTCGGGACGTGGGTTTGGCTCTACGTCGGGACGTGGGTTGGGCTCTACTTCGGGACGTGGATTGGGCTCTACGTCGGGACGTCTGTTGGGCTCTTCGTCGGGACATCTGTTGGGCTCTACGTTGGGACGTCTGTTGGGCTCTACGTCGGGACGTCTCTTGGGCTCTACGTCGGGACGTCTCTTGGGCTCTACGTCGGGACGTGTGTTGGGCTCTACGTCGGGACGTCTGTTGGGCTCTACGTCAGGATTTAGCTTACTTTCAGCTCTACGTCGGGACGTGTGTTGGGCTCTACGTCGGGACGTCTGTTGGGCTCTACGTCGGGACGTCTGTTGGCCTCTACGTCAGGAATTAGCTTACTTTCAGCTCTGCGTCGGGATGTGGGTTAAGCTCTACATCGGGACGTGGGTTGGGCTCTACGTCGGGACGTGGGTTGGGGTCTACATTGGGACGTCTTTTGGGCTCTACGTCAGGAATTAGCTTACTTTCAGCTCTGCGTCGGGATGTGGGTTAAGCTCTACGTCGGCACGTGGGTTGGGCTCTACGTCGGTACGTGGGTTGGGCTCTACGTCGGGACGTGGGTCGGGCTCTACGTCGGGACGTGGGTCGGGCTCTACGTCGGGACCTGTGTTGGGCTTTACGTCGGGACCTGTTTTGGGCTCTACATGAGGATTTAGCTTACTTTCAGCTCTACGTCGGGACTTGTGTTGGGCTCTACGTCGGGACGTGGGTTGGGCTCTACGTCGGGACGTGGGTTGAGCTCTACGTCGGGACGTGGGTTGGGCTCTACGTCGGGACGTGGGTTGGGCTCTACGTCGGGACGTCTGTTGGGCTCTACGTCGGGACGTCTGTTGGGCTCTACGTCGGGACGTCTGTTGGGCTCTACGTCGGGACGTCTGTTGGGCTCTACCTCGGGACGTCTGTTGGGCTCTACGTCGGGACTTCTGTTGGGCTCTACGTCAGGATTTAGCTTACTTTCATCTCTACGTCGGGACGTGTGTCGGGTTCTACGTCGGGACGTGTGTCGGGTTCTACGTCATGATGTATGTCGGGTTGTACGTCGGGACGTCTGTTGGGCTCTACGTCAGGACGTGCGTTGGGCTCTACGTCGGAACGTGGGTTAGGCTCTACGTCGGGACGTGGGTTGGGCTCTACGTCGGGACGTGTGTTGGGCTCTACGTCAGGATTTAGCTTACTTTCAGCTCTACGTCGGGACGTGCGTTGGGCTCTACGTCAGGATTTAGCTTACTTTCAGCTCTGTGTCGGGACATGGGTTGGGCTCTACATCAGGATTTAGCTTACTTTCAGCTCTACGTCGAGACGTGGGTTGGGCTCTACGTCGGGACGTGGGTTGGGCTCTACGTTGGGACGTGGGTTGGGCTCTACGACGGGACGTGTGTTTGGCTCTACGTCGGGACGTGGGTTGGGCTCTACGTCGGGATGTGGGCTGGGCTCTACGTCGGGACGTCGGTTGGGCTCTACGTCGGGATGTGGGTTGGGCTCTACGTCGGGACGTGGGTTGGGCTCTACATCAGGATTTAGCTTACTTTCAGCTCTACGTCTGGACTTGTGTTGGGCTCTACGTCGGGACGTGTGTGGGCTCTACGTCGGGGCGTGTGTTGGGCTCTACGTCGGGGCGTGTCTTGGGCTCTACGTGGGGACGTGTGTTGGGCTCTACGTCGGGACGTGTGTTGGGCTTTACATCAGGATTTAGCTTACTTTCAGCTCTACGTCGGGACGTGTGTTAGGCTCTACGTCAGGATTTAGCTTACTTTCAGCTCTACGTCGGGATGTGTGTTGGGCTCTACGTCAGGATTTAGCTTACTTTCAGCTCTACGTTGGGACGTAGGTTTGGCTCTACGTCGGGACGTGTGTTGGGCTCTACGTGGGCACGTGTGTTGGGCTCTACGTGGGCACGTGTGTTGGGCTCTACGTCGGGACGTGTGTCGGGCTCTATGTCGGGACGTGTGTCGGGCTCTACGTCGGGACGTGGGTTGGGCTCTACGTCGGGACGCGGGTTGGGCTCTACGTCGGGACGTGGGTTGAGCTCTACGTCGGGACGTGGGTTGGGCTCTACGTCGAGACGTCTGTTGGGCTCTACGTCAGGATTTAGCTTACTTTCATCTCTACGTCGGGACGTGTGTTGGGTTGTACTTCGGGACTTGTGTTGGGCTGTACGTCAGGATTTAGCTTACTTTCAGCTCTACGTCGGGCCGTGGGTTGGGCTCTACGTCGGGACGTGGGTTGGGCTCTACGTCGGGACGTGGGTTGGGCTCTACGTCGGGACGGCTGTTGGGCTCTACGTCGGGACGGCTGTTGGGCTCTACGTCGGGACGGCTGTTGGGCTCTACGTCAGGAATTAGCTTACTTTCAGCTCTACGTCGGCACGTGGGTTGGGCTCTACGTCGGCACGTGGGTTGGGCTCTACGTCGGGACGTGGGTTGGGCTCTACGTTGGGACGTGGGTTGAGCTCTACGTCGAGACGTGGGTTGGGCTCTACGTCAGGATTTAGCTTACTTTCAGCTCTACGTCGGGATGTGTGTTGGGCTCTACGTCAGGATTTAGCTTACTTACAGCTCTATGTCGGGACGTGTGTTGGGTCCTATGTCGGGACGTGTGTTGGGCTCTACATCAGGAATTAGCTTACTTTCAGCTCTACGTCGGGACGTGGGTCGGGCTCTACGTCGGGACGTGGGTCGGGCTCTACATCGGGACGTGTGTTGGGCTTTACGTCGGGACCTGTGTTGGGCTCTACATCAGGAATTAGCTTACTTTTAGCTCTGCGTCGGGACGTGGGTTGGGCTCTACGTCGGGACGTGGGTTGGGCTCTACGTCGGGACGTGGGTTGGGCTCTACGTCAGGATTTAGCTTACTTTCAGCTCTACGTCGGGACGTGTGTTGGGCTCTACGTCGGGACGTGGGTTGGGCTCTATGTCGGGACGTGTGTTGAGGTCTACGTCGGGACGTGGGTTGGGCTCTACGTCGGGACGTGGGTTGGGCTCTACGTCGGGACGTGGGTCGGGCTCTACGTCGGCACGTGGGTCGGCGTCTACGTCGGAACGTGGGTCGGACTTTACGTCGGCACGTGGATCGGGCTCTACGTCGGCACGTGTGTCGGGCTCTACGTCGGCACGTGGGTCGGGCTCTACGTGGGGACGTGGGTCGGGCTCTACGTGGGGACGTCTGTTGGGCTCTACGTCGGGACGTCTGTTGGGCTCTACGTCGGGACGTCTGTTGGGCTCTACATCGTGACGTTTGTTGGGCTGTACGTCAGGATTTAGCTTACTTTCATCTCTACGTCGGGACTTGTGTTGTGTTCTACGTCGGGACTTGTGTTGGGATCTACGTCAGGAATTAGCTTACTTACAGCTCTACGTCGGGACATGGGTCGGGCTCTACGTTGGGACGTGGGTTGGGCTCTACGTCGGGACGTCTGTTGGGCTCTAAGTCAGGATTTAGCTTACTTTCATCTCTACGTCAGGACGTGTGTTGGGTTCTACGTCGGGACTTGTGTTGGGCTCTACGTCAGGAATTAGCTTACTTTCAGCTCTACGTCGGGACGTGGGTTGGGCTCTACGTCGGGACGTGGGTTTGGCTCTACGTCGGGACGTGGGTTGGGCTCTACTTCGGGACGTGGATTGGGCTCTACGTCGGGACGTCTGTTGGGCTCTTCGTCGGGACGTCTGTTGGGCTCTACGTTGGGACGTCTGTTGGGCTCTACGTCGGGACGTCTGTTGGGCTCTACGTCGGGACGTCTCTTGGGCTCTACGTCGGGACGTGTGTTGGGCTCTACGTCGGGACGTCTGTTGGGCTCTACGTCAGGATTTAGCTTACTTTCAGCTCTACGTCGGGACGTGTGTTGGGCTCTACGTCGGGACGTCTGTTGGGCCTTACGTCAGGAATTAGCTTACTTTCAGCTCTGCGTCGGGATGTGGGTTAAGCTCTACGTCGGGACGTGGGTTGGGCTCTACGTCGGGACGTGGGTTGGGCTAACATTGGGACGTCTTTTGGGCTCTACGTCAGGAATTAGCTTACTTTCAGCTCTACGTCGGGACGTGGGTTGGGCTCTACGTCGGCACGTGGGTTGGGCTCTACGTCGGTACGTGGGTTGGGCTCTACGTCGGGACGTGGGTTGGGCTCTACGTCGGGACGTGTGTCGGGCTCTACGTCGGGACGTGGGTCGGGCTCTACGTCGGGACCTGTGTTGGGCTTTACGTCGGGACCTGTGTTGGGCTCTCCATCAGGATTTAGCTTACTTTCAGCTCTACGTCGGGACTTGTGTTGGGCTCTACGTCGGGACGTGGGTTGGGCTCTACGTCGGGACGTGGGTTGGGCTCTACGTCGGGACGTGGGTTGGGCTCTACGTCGGGACGTCTGTTGGGCTCTACGTCGGGACGTCTGTTGGGCTCTACCTCGGGACGTCTGTTGGGCTCTACGTCGGGACTTCTGTTGGGCTCTACGTCAGGATTTATCTTACTTTCATCTCTACGTCGGGACGTGTGTCGGGTTCTACGTCGGGACGTGTGTCGGGTTCTACGTCATGATGTATGTCGGGTTGTACGTCGGGACGTCTGTTGGGCTCTACGTCGGGACGTGCGTTGGACTCTACGTCGGAACGTGGGTTAGGCTCTACGTCGGGACGTGCGTTGGGCTCTACGTCGGAACGTGGGTTAGGCTCTACGTCGGGACGTGGGTTGGGCTCTACGTCGGAACGTGGGTGGGCTCTAGGTCGGGACGTGGGTTGGGCTCTCCGTCGGCACGTGGATCGGGCTCTACGTCG
This sequence comes from Leptosomus discolor, assembly GCF_034619465.1. NCBI lineage: Eukaryota > Metazoa > Chordata > Aves > Leptosomiformes > Leptosomidae > Leptosomus > Leptosomus discolor. The sequence goes on along the minus strand of NC_141406.1, from coordinate 17,309,220 downwards.
GCACGTGGGTCGGGCTCTACATCGACACGTGGGTCGGGCTCTACGTCGGCACGTGGGTCGGGCTCTACGTCGGGACGTGGGTTGGGATCTACAACAGGATTTAGCTTACTTTCAGCTCTACGTCGGGACGTGGGTTGGGCTCTACATCGGGACGTGGGTTGGGCTCTACGTCGGGACGTGGGTTGGGCTCTACGTCGGGACGTGGGTTGGGCTCTACGTCAGGATTTAGCTTACTTTTAGCTCTCCGTCGGGACCTGTGTTGGCTCTACATCAGGATTTAGCTTATTTTCAGATCAACGTCGGGACGTGGGTTGGGCTCTACGTCTGTAGTTAGCTAAACTTCAGCTCTACGTCGGGACGTCTGTTGGGCTCTACGTCGGGACGTCTGTTGGGCTCTTCGTTGGGACGTCTGTTGGGCTCTACGTCAGGACGTCTGTTGGGCTCTACGTCAGGATTTAGCTTACTTTCAGCTCTACGTCGGGACGTTTGTTGGGCTCTGCGTCGGGACGTCTGTTGGGCTCTGCGTCGTGACGTCTGTTGGGCTCTGCGTCGGGACGTCTGTTGGGCTCTGCGTCGGGACGTCTGTTGGGCTCTGCGTCAGTATTTAGCTTACTTTCAGCTCTACGTCGGGACGTGCGTTGGGCTGTACGTCGGGACGTGCGTTGGGCTGTACGCCGGGACGTGCGTTGGGCTCTACGTCGGGACGTGCTTTGGGCTCTACGTCGGGACGTGCGTTTTGCTCTACGTCGGGACGTCTGTTGGGCTCTACGTCGGGATTTAGCTTACTTTCAGCTCTACGTCGGGACGTGTGTTGGGCTCTGCGTCGGGACGTCTGTTGGGCTCTGCGTCGGGACGTCTGTTGGGCTATGCGTCGGGACATCTGTTGGGCTCTGCGTCAGTATTTAGCTTACTTTCAGCTCTACATCGGGACGTGCGTTGGGCTGTACGTCGGGACGTGCGTTGGGCTGTACGTCGGGACGTGCGTTGGGCTCTACGTCGGGACGTGCGTTTTGCTCTACGTCGGGACGTCTGTTGGGCTCTAAATCGGGATTTAGCTTACTTTCAGCTCTCCGTCGGGACGTGTGTTGGGCTCTACGTCGGGACGTGTGTTGGGCTCTACGTCGGGACGTGTGTTGGGCTCTACGTCGGGACGTCTGTTGGGCTCTACGTCGGGACGTCTGTTGGGCTCTACGTCGGGACGTCTGTTGGGTTCTACGTCGGGACGTCTGTTGGGCTCTACGTCGGGACGTGTGTTGGGCTCTACGTCGGGATGTCTGTTGGGCTCTACGTCGGGACATCTGTTGGGCTCTACGTCAGGATTTAGCTTAATTTCAGCTCTACGTCGGGACGTGTGTTGGGCTCTACGTCGGGACGTCTGTTGGGCTCTAAGTCGGGACGTCTTTTGGGCTCTAAGTCGGGACGTCTGTTGGGCTCTAAGTCGGGACGTCTGTTGTGCTCTAAGTCGGGACGTCTGTTGGGCTCTACGTCGGGACGTCTGTTGGGCTCTACGTCGGGACGTCTCTTGGGCTCTACATCAGGATTTAGCTTACTTTCAGCTCTACGTCGGGACGTGTGTTGGGCTGTACGTCGGGACATCTGTTGGGCTCTACGTCGGGACGTGTGTTGGACTCTACGTCAGGATTTAGCTTACTTTCAGCTCTACGTCGGGACGTGTGTTGGGCTGTACTTCGGGACATGTGTTGGTCTCTACGTCGGGACGTCTGTTGGGCTCTACGTCAGGATTTAGCTTACTTTCAGCTCTACGTCGGGACGTGTGTTGGGCTGTACGTTGGGACGTGTGTTGGGCTCTACGTCGGGACGTGTGTTGGACTGTATGTCGGGACGTCTGTTGGGCTCTACGTCGGGACGTGTGTTGGGCTCTACGTCGGGACGTCTGTTGGGCTCTACGTCGGGACGTCTGTTGGGCTCTATGTCTGTAGTTAGCTTACTTTCAGCTCTACGTCGGGACGTGTGTTGGGCTCTACGTCGGGACGCGTGTTGGGCTCTACGTCGGGACGTCTGTTGGGCTCTACGTCGGGACCTCTGTTGGGCTCTACATCAGGATTTAGCTTACTTTCAGCTCTACGTCGGGACGTGTGTTGGACTCTACGTCGGGACGTCTGTTGGGCTCTACGTCGGGACGTCTGTTGGGCTCTACGTCGGGATTTAGCTTACTTTCAGCTCTACGTCGGGACGTGTCTTGGGCTCTACGTCGGGACGTGTGTTGGGCTCTACGTCGGGACGTGTGTTGGGCTCTACATCAGGATTTAGCTTACTTTCAGCTCTACATCGGGACGTGTGTTGGGCTCTACGTCGGGACGTGTGTTGGGCTCTACGTCGGGACGTGTGTTTGGCTCTACATCAGGATTTAGCTTACTTTCAACTCTATGTCGGGACGTGTGTTGGGCTCTATGTCGGGACGTCTGTTGGGCTCTACGTCGGGACGTGTGTTGGGCTCTACATCAGGATTTAGCTTACTTTCAGCTCTACGTCGGGACGTATGTTGGGCTCTATGTCGGGACGTGTGTTGGGCTCTATGTCGGGACGTGTGTTGGGCTCTACGTCAGGATTTAGCTTACTTTAAGCTCTACGTCGGGACGTGTGTTGGGCTCTACGTCGGGACGTGTGTTGGGCTCTACGTCGGGACGTGTGTTGGGCTCTACATCAGGATTTAGCTTACTTTCAGCTCTTCGTCGGGACGTGTGTTGGGCTCTACGTCGGGACATGTGTTGGGCTCTACGTCGGGATTTAGCTTACTTTCAGCTCTACGTCGGGACGTGTGTTGGGCTCTACGTCGGGACGTGTGTTGGGCTCTACATCAGGGTTTAGCTTATTTTCAGCTCAACGTCGGGACGTGTGTTGGGCTCTACGTCGGGACGTGTGTTGGGCTCTACGTCGGGACGTGTGTTGGGCTCTACATCAGGATTTAGCATACTTTCAGCTCTACGTCGGGACGTGTGTTGGGCTCTACGTCGGGACGTGTGTTGGGCTCTACATCAGGATTTAGCTTACTTTCAGCTCTACGTCGGGACGTGTGTTGGGCTCTACGTCGGGACGTGTGTTGGGCTCTACGTCGGGACGTGTGTTGGGCTCTACGTCAGGATTTAGCTTACTTTCAGCGCTATGTCGGGACTTGTGTTGGGCTCTACGTCGGGACGTGTGTTGGGCTCTACGTCGGGACGTGTGTTGGGCTCTACGTCGGGACGTGTGTTGGGCTCTACGTCGGGACGTGTGTTGGGCTCTACGTCGGGACGTGTGTTGGGCTCTACATCAGCATTTAGCTTATTTTCAGCTCAACGTCGGGACGTGTGTTGGGCTCTACGTCGGGACGTGTGTTGGGCTCTACATCAGGATTTAGCTTACTTTCAGCTCTACGTCGGGACGTGTGTTGGGCTCTACGTCGGGACGTGTGTTGGGCTCTACGTCGGGACCTGTGTTGGGCTCTACATCAGGATTTAGCTTAGTTTAAGCTCTACGTCGGGACGTGTGTTGGGCTCTACGTCGGGACGTGTGTTGGGCTCTACGTCGGAACGTGTGTTGGGCTCTACGTCGGGACGTGTGTTGGGCTTTACGTCGGGACGTGTGTTGGGCTATAGGTCGGGACGTGTGTTGGGCTCTACGTCGGGACGTGCTTTGGGCTCTACATCAGGATTTAGCTTACTTTCAGCTCTACGTCGGGACGTGTGTTGGGCTTAACGTCGGGACGTGTGTTGGGCTCTACGTCGGGACGTGCGTTGGGCTCTACGTCAGGATTTAGCTTACTTTCAGCTCTACGTCGGGACGTGTGTTGGGCTCTACGTCGGGACGGCTGTTGGGCTCTACGTCGGGACGGCTGTTGGGCTCTACGTCGGGACGGCTGTTGGGCTCTACGTCAGGAATTAGCTTACTTTCAGCTCTACGTCGGGACGTGGGTTGGGCTCTACGTCGGCACGTGGGTTGGGCTCTACGTCGGGACGTGGGTTGGGCTCTACGTTGGGACGTGGGTTGAGCTCTACGTCGAGACGTGGGTTGGGCTCTACGTCAGGATTTAGCTTACTTTCAGCTCTACGTCGGGATGTGTGTTGGACTCTACGTCAGGATTTAGCTTACTTACAGCTCTATGTCGGGACGTGTGTTGGGTCCTATGTCGGGACGTGTGTTGGGCTCTACATCAGGAATTAGCTTACTTTCAGCTCTACGTCTGGACGTGGGTCGGGCTCTACGTCGGGACGTGGGTCGGGCTCTACGTCGGGACGTGTGTTGGGCTTTACGTCGGGACCTGTGTTGGGCTCTACATCAGGAATTAGCTTACTTTTAGCTCTGCGTCGGGACGTGGGTTGGGCTCTACGTCGGGACGTGGGTTGGGCTCTACGTCGGGACGTGGGTTGGGCTCTACGTCGGGACGTGGGTTGGGCTCTACGTCAGGATTTAGCTTACTTTCAGCTCTACGTCGGGACGTGTGTTGGGCTCTACGTCGGGACGTGGGTTGGGCTCTATGTCGGGACGTGTGTTGAGGTCTACGTCGGGACGTGGGTTGGTCTCTACGTCGGGACGTGGGTTGGGCTCTACGTCGGGACGTGGGTTGGGCTCTACGTCGGGACGTGGGTCGGGCTCTACGTCGGCACGTGGGTCGGCGTCTACGTCGGAACGTGGTTCGGACTTTACGTCGGAACGTGGGTCGGGCTCTACGTCGGCACGTGGATCGGGCTCTACGTCGGCACGTGGGTCGGGCTCTACTTGGGCACGTGGGTCGGGCTCTACTTCGGCACGTGGGTCGGGCTCTACGTGGGGACGTGGGTCGGGCTCTACGTGGGGACGTGGGTCGGGCTCTACGTCGGGACGTCTGTTGGGCTCTACGTCAGGACGTCTGTTGGGCTCTACATCGTGACGTTTTTTGGGCTGTACGTCAGGATTTAGCTTACTTTCATCTCTACGTCGGGACTTGTGTTGTGTTCTACGTCGGGACTTGTGTTGGGATCTACGTCAGGAATTAGCTTACTTACAGCTCTACGTCGGGACATGGGTCGGGCTCTACGTTGGGACGTGGGTTGGGCTCTACGTCGGGACGTGGGTTGGGCTCTACGTCGGGACGTGGGTTGGGCTCTACGTCGGGACGTGGGTTGGGCTCTACGTCGGGACGTGGGTTGGGCTCTACGTCGGGATGTGTGTTGGGCTCTACGTCGGGACGTCTGTTGGGCTCTACGTCGGAACGTCTGTTGGGCTGTACGTTGGGACGTCTGTTGGGCTCTACATCAGAATTTAGCTTACTTTAAGCTCTACGTCGGGACGTGTGTTGGGCTCTACGTCGGGGCGTGTGTTGGGCTCTACGTGGGGACGTGTGTTGGGCTCTACGTGGGGACGTGTGTTGGGCTCTACGTGGGGACGTGTGTTGGGCTCTACGTCGGGACGTGTGTTGGACTCTACGTCGGGACGTGTGTTGGGCTCTACATCAGGATTTAGCTTATGTTCAGCTCTACGTCGGGACGTGTGTTGGGCTCTACGTCGGGACGTGTGTTGGGCTTTACATCAGGATTTAGCTTACTTTCAGCTCTACGTCGGGATGTGTGTTGGGCTCTACGTCAGGATTTAGCTTACTTTCAGCTCTACGTCGGGACGTGGGTTGGGCTCTACGTCGGGACGTGTGTTGGGCTCTACGTGGGCACGTGTGTTGGGCTCTACGTGGGCACGTGTGTTGGGCTCTGCGTCGGGACGTGTGTTGGGCTTTACGTCGGGACGTGAGTTGGGCTTTACGTCGGGACGTGGGTTGGGCTCTCCGTCGGGACGTGGGTTGGGCTCTACGTCAGAACGTGGGTGGGCTCTACGTCGGGACGTGGGTTGGGCTCTACGTCGGGACGTGGGTTGGGCTCTACGTCAGGATTTAGCTTACTTTCAGCTCTACATCGGGACGTGTGTTGGGCTGTACATCAGGATTTAGCTTACTTTCAGCTCTACGTCGGGACGTGTGTTGGGCTCTATGTCGGAACGTGGGTTGAACTCTACGTCGGGACGTGGGTTGGGCTCTACATCGGGACGTGTGTTGGGCTCTACGTCGGGACGTGTGTTGGGCTCTACGTCGGGATGTCTGTTGGGCTCTATGTCGGGACGTCTGTTGGGCTCTACGTCGGTACGTCTGTTGGGCTCTACGTCAGGATTTAGCTTACTTTCATCTCTACGTCGGGACGTGTGTCGGGTTCTACGTCGGGACGTGTGTCGGGTTCTACGTCGGAACGTGTGTCGGGTTCTACGTCGGGACGTGTGTCGGGTTCTACGTCATGACGTGTGTCGGGTTCTACGTCAGGACGTCTGTTCGGCTGTACGTCGGGACGTGGGTCGGGCTCTACGTCGGAACGTGGGTCGGGCTCTACGTCGGCACGTGGGTCGGGCTCTACGTCGGAACGTCGGTCGGGATCTACGTCGGCACGTGGGTCGGGCTCTACGTCGGCACGTGGGTCGGGCTCTACGTCGGAACGTGGGTCGGGCTCTACGTCGGGATTTAGCTTACTTTCAGCTCTACCTCGGGACGTCGGTTGGGCTCTACGTCGGGACGTGGGTTGGGCTCTACGTCGGGACGTGGGTTGGGCTCTACGTCGGGACGTGGGTTGGGCTCTACGTCAGGATTTAGCTTACTTTCAGCTCTACGTCGGGACGTGTGTTGGGCTCTACGTCAGGATTTAGCTTACTTTCAGCTCTACGTCGGGACGTGTGTTGGGCTCTACGTCAGGATTTAGCTTACTTTCAGCTCTACGTCGGGACGTGTGTTGGGCTCTACGTCGGGACGTGTGTTGGGCTCTACGTCGGGACGTGTGTTGGGTTCTACGTCGGGACTTGTGTTGGGCTCTACGTCAGGAATTAGCTTACTTTCAGCTCTACGTCGGGACGTGGGTTGGGCTCTACGTTGGAACGTGTGTTGACTCTACATCTAGGATTTAGCTTACTTTCAACTCTACGTCGGGACGTGTGTTGGGCTCTACGTCAGGACGTGGGTTGGGCTCTACGTCGGGACGTGGGTTGAGCTCTACGTCGGGACGTGGGTTGAGCTCTACGTCGGGACGTGGGTTGGGCTCTACGTCGGGACGTGTGTTGGGCTCTACGTCGGGACGTGTCTTGGGCTCTACGTCGGGACGTATGTTGGGCTCTACGTCGGGACATGTGTTGGGCTCTACGTCGGGACGTCTGTTGGGCTCTACGTCAGGATTTAGCTTACTTTCATCTCTACGTCGGGACTTGTGTTGGGTTCTACGTCGGGACTTGTGTTGGGCTCTACGTCAGGAATTAGCTTAGTTTCAGCTCTACGTCGGGACGTGGGTTGGGCTCTACTTCGGGACGTGGGTTGGGCTCTACGTCAGGACGTCTGTTGGGCTCTACCTCAGGATTTAGCTTACTTTCAGCTCTCCGTCGGGACGTGTGTTGGGCTCTACGTCGGGACGTATGTTGGGCTCTACGTCGGGATGTGTGTTGGCCTCTACGTCGGGACATGTGCTGGGCTCTACGTCGGGACGTGTGTTGGGCTCTACGTCGGGACGCGGGTTGGGCTCTAAGTCGGGACATGGGTTGAGCTCTACGTCGGGACGTGGGTTGGGCTCTACTTCGAGACGTCTGTTGGGCTCTACGTCAGGATTTAGCTTACTTTCATCTCTACGTCGGGACGTGTGTTGGGTTCTACGTCGGGACTTGTGTTGGGCTGTACGTCAGGAATTAGCTTACTTTCAGCTCTACGTCGGGACGTGGGTTGGGCTCTACGTCGGGACGTGGGTTGGGCTCTACGTCGGGACGTGGGTTGGGCTCTACGTCGGGACGTCTGTTGGGCTCTACGTCAGAATTTAGCTTACTTTCAGCTCTACGTCGGGACGTGTTTTGGGCTCTATGTCGGTACGTATGTTGGGCTCTACGTTGGGACGTCTGTTAGGCTCTACGTCAGGATTTAGCTTACTTTCAGCTCTACGTCGGGATGTGTGTTGGGTTCTACGTCGGGACTTGTGCTGGGCTCTACGTCAGGAATTAGCTTACTTTCAGCTCTACGTCGGGACGTGGGTTGGGCTCTACGTCGGCACGTGGGTTGGGCTCTACGTCAGGATTTAGCTTACTTTCAGCTCTACGTCGGGACGTGGGTTGGGCTCTACGTCAGGATTTAGCTTACTTACAGCTCTATGTCGGGACGTGGGTCGGGCTCTACGTCGGGACGTGGGTCGGGCTCTACGTCGGGACGTGTGTTGGGCTTTACGTCGGGACCTGTGTTGGGCTCTACGTCAGGAATTAGCTTAGTTTCAGCTCTACGTCGGGACGTGGGTTGGGCTCTACTTCGGGACGTGGGTTGGGCTCTACGTCAGGACGTCTGTTGGGCTCTACGTCAGGATTTAGCTTACTTTCAGCTCTCCGTCGGGACGTGTGTTGGGCTCTATGGCGGGACGTGGGTTGGGCTCTACGTCAGGACGTGGGTTGGGCTCTACGTAGGGACGTGGGTTGGGCTCTACGTCAGGATTTAGCTTACTTTCAGCTCTACGTCGGGACGTGCGTTGGGCTCTACGTTGGGACGTGGGTTGACCTCTACGTCGGGACGTGGGTTGGGCTCTACGTCAGGATTTAGCTTACTTTCAGCTCTACGTCGGGACGTGGGTTGGGCTCTACGTCAGGATTTAGCTTACTTACAGCTCTATGTCGGGACGTGTGTTGGGTCCTATGTCGGGACGTGTGTTGGGGTCTACATCAGGAATTAGCTTACTTTCAGCTCTACGTCGGGACGTGGGTCGGGCTCTACGTCGGGACGTGGGTCGGGCTCTACGTCGGGACGTGTGTTGGGCTTTACGTCGGGACCTGTGTTGGGCTCTACATCAGGATTTAGCTTACTTTAAGCTCTACGTCGGGACGTGGGTTGGGCTCTACGTCGGGACGTGTGTTGGGCTCTATGGCGGGACGTGGGTTGGGCTCTACGTCAGGACGTGGGTTGGGCTCTACGTAGGGACGTGGGTTGGGCTCTACGTCAGGATTTAGCTTACTTTCAGCTCTACGTCGGGACGTGTGTTGGGCTCTATATCAGGATTTAGCTTACTTTCAGCTCTACGTCGGGACGTCTGTTGGGCTCTACGTCGGGACGTGGGTTGGGCTCTACGTCGGGACGTGGGTTGGGCTCTACGTCGGGACGTGGGTCGGGCTCTACGTCGGAACGTGGGTCGGCCTCTACGTCGGAACGTGGGTCGGGCTTTACGTCGGAACGTGGGCCGGGCTCTACGTCGGCACGTGGATCAGGCTCTACGTCGGCACGTGGGTCGGGCTCTACGTCGGCACGTGGGTCGGGCTCTACGTCGGGACGTGGGTCGGGCTCTACGTGGGGACGTGGGTTGGGCTCTACGTCGGGACGTGGGTCGGGCTCTACGTCGGGACGTCTGTTGGGCTCTACGTCGGGACGTCTGTTGGGCTCTACGTCGTGACGTTTGTTGGGCTCTACGTCAGGATTTAGCTTACTTTCATCTCTACGTCGGGACTTTTGTTGTGTTCTACGTCGGGACTTGTGTTGGGCTCTACCTCAGGAATTAGCTTACTTACAGCTCTACGTCGGGACGTGGGTTGGGCTCTACGTCGGGACGTGGGTTGGGCTCTACGACGGGACGTCTGTTGGGCTCTACGTCAGGATTTAGCTTACTTCATCTCTACGTCGGGACGTGTGTTGGGTTCTACGTCGGGACTTGTGTTGGGCTCTACGTCGGGACGTGTGCTGCGCTCTACGTCGGGACGTGGGTCAAGCTCTACGTCGGCACGTGGGTCGGGCTCTACGTCGGCACGTGGGTCGGGCTCTACGTCGGCACGTGGGTCGGGCTCTACCTCGGCACGTGGGTCGGGCTCTACCTCGGCACTTCGGTCGGCCTCTACGTCGGCACTTCGGTCGGCCTCTACGTCGGCACGTGGGTCGGCCTCTACGTCGGCACGTGGGTTGGGCTCTACGTCGGGACGTGGGTTGGGCTCTACGTCGGGACGTGGGTTGGGCTCTACGTCAGGATTTAGCTTACTTTCAGCTCTACGTCGGGACGTGTGTTGGGCTCTACGTCAGGATTTAGCTTACTTTCAGCTCTACGTCGGGACGTGTGTTGGGCTCTACGTCAGGATTTAGCTTACTTTCAGCTCTACGTCGGGACGTGTGTTGGGCTCTACGTCGGGACGTGTGTTGGGCTCTACGTCGGGACGTGTGTTGGGTTCTACGTCGGGACTTGTGTTGGGCTCTACGTCAGGAATTAGCTTACTTTCAGCTCTACGTCGGGACGTGGGTTGGGCTCTACGTTGGAACGTGTGTTGACTCTACATCTAGGATTTAGCTTACTTTCAACTCTACGTCGGGACGTGTGTTGGGCTCTACGTCAGGACGTGGGTTGGGCTCTACGTCGGGACGTGGGTTGAGCTCTACGTCGGGACGTGGGTTGAGCTCTACGTCGGGACGTGGGTTGGGCTCTACGTCGGGACGTGTGTTGGGCTCTACGTCGGGACGTGTCTTGGGCTCTACGTCGGGACGTATGTTGGGCTCTACGTCGGGACATGTGTTGGGCTCTACGTCGGGACGTCTGTTGGGCTCTACGTCAGGATTTAGCTTACTTTCATCTCTACGTCGGGACTTGTGTTGGGTTCTACGTCGGGACTTGTGTTGGGCTCTACGTCAGGAATTAGCTTAGTTTCAGCTCTACGTCGGGACGTGGGTTGGGCTCTACTTCGGGACGTGGGTTGGGCTCTACGTCAGGACGTCTGTTGGGCTCTACGTCAGGATTTAGCTTACTTTCAGCTCTCCGTCGGGACGTGTGTTGGGCTCTACGTCGGGACGTATGTTGGGCTCTACGTCGGGATGTGTGTTGGCCTCTACGTCGGGACATGTGCTGGGCTCTACGTCGGGACGTGTGTTGGGCTCTACGTCGGGACGCGGGTTGGGCTCTAAGTCGGGACATGGGTTGAGCTCTACGTCGGGACGTGGGTTGGGCTCTACTTCGAGACGTCTGTTGGGCTCTACGTCAGGATTTAGCTTACTTTCATCTCTACGTCGGGACGTGTGTTGGGTTCTACGTCGGGACTTGTGTTGGGCTGTACGTCAGGAATTAGCTTACTTTCAGCTCTACGTCGGGACGTGGGTTGGGCTCTACGTCGGGACGTGGGTTGGGCTCTACGTCGGGACGTGGGTTGGGCTCTACGTCGGGACGTCTGTTGGGCTCTACGTCAGAATTTAGCTTACTTTCAGCTCTACGTCGGGACGTGTTTTGGGCTCTATGTCGGTACGTATGTTGGGCTCTACGTTGGGACGTCTGTTGGGCTCTACGTCAGGATTTAGCTTACTTTCAGCTCTACGTCGGGATGTGTGTTGGGTTCTACGTCGGGACTTGTGCTGGGCTCTACGTCAGGAATTAGCTTACTTTCAGCTCTACGTCGGGACGTGGGTTGGGCTCTACGTCGGCACGTGGGTTGGGCTCTACGTCAGGATTTAGCTTACTTTCAGCTCTACGTCGGGACGTGGGTTGGGCTCTACGTCAGGATTTAGCTTACTTACAGCTCTATGTCGGGACGTGTGTTGGGTCCTATGTCGGGACGTGTGTTGGGGTCTACATCAGGAATTAGCTTACTTTCAGCTCTACGTCGGGACGTGGGTCGGGCTCTACGTCGGGACGTGGGTCGGGCTCTACGTCGGGACGTGTGTTGGGCTTTACGTCGGGACCTGTGTTGGGCTCTACATCAGGATTTAGCTTACTTTCAGCTCTACGTCGGGACGTGGGTTGGGCTCTACGTCGGGACGTGTGTTGGGCTCTATGGCGGGACGTGGGTTGGGCTCTACGTCAGGACGTGGGTTGGGCTCTACGTAGGGACGTGGGTTGGGCTCTACGTCAGGATTTAGCTTACTTTCAGCTCTACGTCGGGACGTGCGTTGGGCTCTACGTTGGGACGTGGGTTGACCTCTACGTCGGGACGTGGGTTGGGCTCTACGTCAGGATTTAGCTTACTTTCAGCTCTACGTCGGGACGTGGGTTGGGCTCTACGTCAGGATTTAGCTTACTTACAGCTCTATGTCGGGACGTGTGTTGGGTCCTATGTCGGGACGTGTGTTGGGGTCTACATCAGGAATTAGCTTACTTTCAGCTCTACGTCGGGACGTGGGTCGGGCTCTACGTCGGGACGTGGGTCGGGCTCTACGTCGGGACGTGTGTTGGGCTTTACGTCGGGACCTGTGTTGGGCTCTACATCAGGATTTAGCTTACTTTAAGCTCTACGTCGGGACGTGGGTTGGGCTCTACGTCGGGACGTGTGTTGGGCTCTATGGCGGGACGTGGGTTGGGCTCTACGTCAGGACGTGGGTTGGGCTCTACGTAGGGACGTGGGTTGGGCTCTACGTCAGGATTTAGCTTACTTTCAGCTCTACGTCGGGACGTGTGTTGGGCTCTATATCAGGATTTAGCTTACTTTCAGCTCTACGTCGGGACGTCTGTTGGGCTCTACGTCGGGACGTGGGTTGGGCTCTACGTCGGGACGTGGGTTGGGCTCTACGTCGGGACGTGGGTTGGGCTCTACGTCGGGACGTGGGTCGGGCTCTACGTCGGAACGTGGGTCGGCCTCTACGTCGGAACGTGGGTCGGGCTTTACGTCGGAACGTGGGCCGGGCTCTACGTCGGCACGTGGATCAGGCTCTACGTCGGCACGTGGGTCGGGCTCTACGTCGGCACGTGGGTCGGGCTCTACGTCGGGACGTGGGTCGGGCTCTACGTGGGGACGTGGGTTGGGCTCTACGTCGGGACGTGGGTCGGGCTCTACGTCGGGACGTCTGTTGGGCTCTACGTCGGGACGTCTGTTGGGCTCTACGTCGTGACGTTTGTTGGGCTCTACGTCAGGATTTAGCTTACTTTCATCTCTACGTCGGGACTTTTGTTGTGTTCTACGTCGGGACTTGTGTTGGGCTCTACCTCAGGAATTAGCTTACTTACAGCTCTACGTCGGGACGTGGGTTGGGCTCTACGTCGGGACGTGGGTTGGGCTCTACGACGGGACGTCTGTTGGGCTCTACGTCAGGATTTAGCTTACTTCATCTCTACGTCGGGACGTGTGTTGGGTTCTACGTCGGGACTTGTGTTGGGCTCTACGTCGGGACGTGTGCTGCGCTCTACGTCGGGACGTGGGTCAAGCTCTACGTCGGCACGTGGGTCGGGCTCTACGTCGGCACGTGGGTCGGGCTCTACGTCGGCACGTGGGTCGGGCTCTACCTCGGCACGTGGGTCGGGCTCTACCTCGGCACTTCGGTCGGCCTCTACGTCGGCACGTGGGTCGGGCTCTACGTCGGCACGTGGGTCGGGCTCTACGTCGGCACGTGGGTCGGGCTCTACATCGGGACGTGGGTTTGGCTCTACATCAGGATTTAGCATACTTTCAGCTCTACGTCGGGACGTGTGTTGGGCTCTACGTCGGGACGTGTGTTGGGCTCTACGTCGGGACGTGTGTTGGGCTCTACGTCGGGACGAGTGTTGGGCTCTACGTCGGGAGGAGTATTGGGCTCTACGTCGGGACGAGTGTTGGGCTCTACATCAGGATTTAGCTTACTTTGAGCTCTACGTCATGAGGTTTGTTGGGCTCTACATCAGGATTTAGCTTACTTTCAGCTCTTCGTCGGGACGTGGTTTGGGCTCTACGTCGGGACGTGGGTTGGGCTATACGTCGGGACGTGGGTTGGGCTCTACGTCGGGACGTGGGTTGGGCTCTACGTCGGGACGTGGGTTGGGCTCTACGTCAGGATTTAGCTTACTTTCAGCTTTACGTCGGGACGTGTGTTGGGCTCTAAGTCAGGATTTAGCTTACTTTCAGCTCTACGTCGGGACGTGGGTTGGGCTCTACGTCAGGATTTAGCTTACTTTCAGCTCTACGTCGGGACGTGTGTTAGGCTCTACGTAGGGACGTGGGTTGGGCTCTACGTCGGGACGTGTGTTGGGCTCTACGTCGGGACGTGTGTTGGGCTCTACGTCGGGACGTGGGTTGGGCTCTACGTCGGGACGTGGGTTGGGCTCTATGTCGGGACGTGGGTTGGGCTCTACGTCGGGACGTGGGTTGGGCTCTACGTCGGGACGTGGGTTGGGTTCTACGTCTGGACGTGGGTTGGGCTCTATGTCGGGACTTGGGTTGGGCTCTACGTCAGGATTTAGCTTACTTTGAGCTCTACGTCGTGACGTTTGTTGGGCTCTACGTCAGGATTTAGCTTACTTTCATCTCTACGTCGGGACTTGTGTTGGGTTCTACGTCGAGACTTGTGTTGGGCTCTACGTCAGGAATTAGCTTACTTACAGCTCTACGTCGGGACATGGGTTGGGCTCTACGTCGGGACGTGGGTTGGGCTCTACGTCGGGACGTCTGTTGGGCTCTACGTCAGGATTTAGCTTACTTTCATCTCTACGTCGGGACGTGTGTTGGGTTCTACGTCGGGACTTGTGTTGGGCTCTACGTCAGGAATTAGCTTACTTTCAGCTCTACGTCGGGACGTGGGTTGGGCTCTACATCGGGACGTGGATTGGGCTCTACGTCGGGACGTCTGTTGGGCTCTACGTCGGGACGTCTGTTGGGCTCTACGTTGGGACGTCTCTTGGGCTCTACGTCGGGACGTGTGTTGGGCTCTACGTCGGGACGTGGTTGGGCTCTACGTCGGGACGTCTGTTGGGCTCTACGTCAGGATTTAGCTTACTTTCAGCTCTACGTCGGGAAGTCTGTTGGGCTCTACGTCGGGACGTCTGTTGGGCTCTACGTCGGGACGTGTGTTGGGCTCTACGTCGGGACGTCTGTTGGGCTCTACGTCGGGACGTCTGTTGGGCTCTACGTCGGGACGTCTGTTGGGCTCTACGTCGGGACGTCTGTTGGGCTCTACGTCAGGAATTAGCTTTTTTTCAGCTCTGCGTCGGGATGTGGGTTAAGCTCTACGTCGGTACGTGGGTTGGGATCTACGTCGGGACGTGAGTTGGGCTCTACGTCGGGACGTGGGTTGGGCTCTATGTTGGGACGTCTTTTGGCCTCTACGTCAGGATTTAGCTTACTTTCATCTCTACGTCGGGACGTGTGTTGGGTTCTACGTCGGGACTTGTGCTGGGCTCTACGTCAGGAATTAGCTTACTTTCAGCTCTACGTCGGGACGTGGGTTGGGCTCTACGTCGGCACGTGGGTTGGGCTCTACGTCGGCACGTGGGTTGGGCTCTACGTCGGGACGTGTGTTGGGCTCTACGTCGGGACGTGGGTTCGGCTCTACGTCGGGACGTGTGTTGGGCTCTACGTTGGGACGTCTGTTGGGCTCTACGTCGGGACGTCTGTTGGGCTCTACGTCAGGATTTATCTTACTTTCAGCTCTACGTCGGGACGTCTGTTGGGCTCTGCGTCGGGACGTCTGTTGGGCTCTGCGTCAGGATTTAGCTTACTTTCAGCTCTACGTCGGGACGTACGTTGGGCTGTACGTCGGGACGTGCGTTGGGCTGTACGTCGGGACGTGCGTTGGGCTGTACGTCGGGACGTGCGTTGGGCTCTACGTCGGGACGTGCGTTGGGCTATACGTCGGGACGTTCGTTAGGCTCTACGTCGGGACGTGCGTTAGGCTCTACGTCGGGACGTGCGTTGGGCTCTACGTCGGGACGTCTGTTGGGCTCTACGTCGGGATTTAGATTACTTTCAGCTCTAAGTCTCGACGTGTGTTGGGCTCTACGTCGGGACGTCTGTTGGGCTCTACGTCGGGATTTAGCTTATTTTCAGCTCTCCGTCGGGACGTGTGTTGGGCTCTACGTCGGGACGTGGGTTGGGCTCTACGTCAGGATTTAGCTTACTTTCAGCTTTACGTCGGGACGTGTGTTGGGCTCTAAGTCAGGATTTAGCTTAATTTCAGTTCTACGTCGGGACGTGGGTTGGGCTCTACGTCAGGATTTAGCTTACTTTCAGCTCTACGTCGGGACGTGTGTTGGGCTCTACGTAGGGACGTGGGTTGGGCTCTACGTCGGGACGTGTGTTGGGCTCTACGTCGGGACGTGTGTTGGGCTCTACGTCGGGACGTGGGTTGGGCTCTATGTCGGGACGTGGGTTGGGCTCTACGTCGGGACGTGGGTTGGGCTCTACGTCGGGACGTGGGTTGGGTTCTACGTCTGGACGTGGGTTGGGCTCTATGTCGGGACTTGGGTTGGGCTCTACGTCAGGATTTAGCTTACTTTGAGCTCTACGTCGTGACGTTTGTTGGGCTCTACGTCAGGATTTAGCTTACTTTCATCTCTACGTCGGGACTTGTGTTGGGTTCTACGTCGAGACTTGTGTTGGGCTCTACGTCAGGAATTAGCTTACTTACAGCTCTACGTCGGGACATGGGTTGGGCTCTACGTCGGGACGTGGGTTGGGCTCTGCGTCGGGACGTCTGTTGGGCTCTACGTCAGGATTTAGCTTACTTTCATCTCTACGTCGGGACGTGTGTTGGGTTCTACGTCGGGACTTGTGTTGGGCTCTACGTCAGGAATTAGCTTACTTTCAGCTCTACGTCGGGACGTGGGTTGGGCTCTACATCGGGACGTGGATTGGGCTCTACGTCGGGACGTCTGTTGGGCTCTACGTCGGGACGTCTGTTGGGCTCTACGTTGGGACGTCTCTTGGGCTCTACGTCGGGACGTGTGTTGGGCTCTACGTCGGGACGTGGTTGGGCTCTACGTCGGGACGTCTGTTGGGCTCTACGTCAGGATTTAGCTTACTTTCAGCTCTACGTCGGGAAGTCTGTTGGGCTCTACGTCGGGACGTCTGTTGGGCTCTACGTCGGGACGTGTGTTGGGCTCTACGTCGGGACGTCTGTTGGGCTCTACGTCGGGACGTCTGTTGGGCTCTACGTCGGGACATCTGTTGGGCTCTACGTCGGGACGTCTGTTGGGCTCTACGTCAGGAATTAGCTTTTTTTCAGCTCTGCGTCGGGATGTGGGTTAAGCTCTACGTCGGTACGTGGGTTGGGCTCTACGTCGGGACGTGAGTTGGGCTCTACGTCGGGACGTGGGTTGGGCTCTATGTTGGGACGTCTTTTGGCCTCTACGTCAGGATTTAGCTTACTTTCATCTCTACGTCGGGACGTGTGTTGGGTTCTACGTCGGGACTTGTGCTGGGCTCTACGTCAGGAATTAGCTTACTTTCAGCTCTACGTCGGGACGTGGGTTGGGCTCTACGTCGGCACGTGGGTTGGGCTCTACGTCGGCACGTGGGTTGGGCTCTACGTCGGGACGTGTGTTGGGCTCTACGTCGGGACGTGGGTTCGGCTCTACGTCGGGACGTGTGTTGGGCTCTACGTTGGGACGTCTGTTGGGCTCTACGTCGGGACGTCTGTTGGGCTCTACGTCAGGATTTATCTTACTTTCAGCTCTACGTCGGGACGTCTGTTGGGCTCTGCGTCGGGACGTCTGTTGGGCTCTGCGTCAGGATTTAGCTTACTTTCAGCTCTACGTCGGGACGTACGTTGGGCTGTACGTCGGGACGTGTGTTGGGCTCTACGTCGGGACGTGTGTTGGGCTCTACATCAGGATTTAGCTTACTTTCAGATCTACGTCGGGACGTGTGTTGGTCTCTACATCAGGATTTACCTTGTTTTCAGCTCTACGTCGGGACGTGTGTTGGGCAGTACATCGGGACGTGATTGGGCTCTACATCAGGATTTAGCTTACTTTCAGATCTACGTCGGGACATGTATTGGGCTCTACGTTGGGATGTGTGTTGGGCTCTACATCAGGATTTAGCTTACTTTCAGCTCTACGTCGGGACGAGTGTTGGGCTCTACGTTGGGATGTGTATTGGGCTCTACATCAGGATTTAGCATACTTTCAGCTCTACGTCGGGACGTGTGTTGGGCTCTAGGTCGGGTCGTGTGTTCGGCTCTACGTCGGGACCTGTGTTGGGCTCTACATCGGGACCTGTGTTGGGTGTACGTCGGGACGTTTGTTGGGCTCTACGTCGGGTCGTGTGTTGGGCCCTAAATCGGGACGTCTGTTGGGCTCTACGTCGGGACGTCTGTTGGGCTCTACGTCGGGACGTGTGTAGGGCTCTACGTCGGGACGTGTGTTGGGCTCTACGTCGGGACGTCTGTTGGGCTCTACGTCGGGACGTATGTTGGGCTCTTTGTCTGTAGTTAGCTAACGTTCAGCTCTACGTCGGGACCTGTGTTGGCCTCTACGTCGGGACGTGTGTTGGGCTCTACATCAGATTTAGCTTACTTTCAGCTCTACGTCGGGACGTGTGTTGGGCTCTACATCAGGATTTAGCTTACTTTCAGCTCTACGTCGGGACGTGTGTTGTGCTCTACGTCGGGACGTGTGTTAGGCTTTACATCAGGATTTAGCTTACTTTCAGCTCTACGTCGGGACGTGTGTTGGGCTCTACATGAGGATTTAGCTTGTTTTCAGCTCTGTATCGGGAC
Organism: Leptosomus discolor; assembly: GCF_034619465.1. NCBI lineage: Eukaryota > Metazoa > Chordata > Aves > Leptosomiformes > Leptosomidae > Leptosomus > Leptosomus discolor. Next base: position 17,290,841 of record NC_141406.1, on the reverse strand, counting down.
GTGTGTTGGGCTCTACGTCGGGACGTGTGTTGGGCTCTACGTGGGCACGTGTGTTGGGCTCTACGTCGTGACGTGTGTTGGAATCTACGTCGTGACGTGTGTTGGACTCTGCGTCGGGACGTGTGTTGGGCTCTTCGTCGGGACGTGTGTTGGGCTCTACGTCGGGACGTGTGTTGGGCTCTACCTCAGGATTTAGCTTACTTTCAGCTCTACTTCGGGACGTGTGTTGCGCTCTACGTCGGGACGTGTGTTGGGCTCTACGTCGGGACGTGTGTTGAGCTATACATCACGATTTAGCTTACTTTCAGCTCTACGTCGGGACATGTGTTGGGCTCTACGTCGGGACGTGTGTTGGGCTCTACTTCGGGACGTGTGTTGGGCTCTACATCAGGATTTAGCTTACTTTCAGCTCTACGTCGGGACGTGTGTTGGGCTCTACATCAGGATTTAGCTTACTTTCAGCTCTACGTCGGGACGTGTGTTGTGCTCTACGTCGGGACGTGTGTTGGGCTTTACATCAGGATTTAGCTTACTTTCAGCTCTACGTCGGGACGTGTGTTGGGCTCTACATGAGGATTTAGCTTGTTTTCAACTCTATGTCGGGACGTGTGTTGGGCTCTACGTCGGGACGTGTGTTGAGCTCTACATCAGGGTTTAGCTTACTTTCAGCTCTAAGTCGGGACGTGTGTTGGGCTCTACGTCGGGACGTGTGTTGGCCTCTACATCGGGACGTGTTTTGGGCTCTACATCAGGATTTAGCTTACTTTCAGCTCTACGTCGGGACGTATGTTGGGATTCTACGTCGGGACGTGTGTTGGACTCTACATCAGGATTTAGATTACGTTCAGCTCTATGTCGGGACGTGTGTTAGGCTTTACGTCGGTACGTGTGTTGAGCTCTACATCAGGGTTTAGCTTACATTCAGCTCTGCGTCGCGACCTGTGTTGGGCTCTAAGTCGGGACGTGTGTTGGGTTCTACGTCGGGACGTGTGTTGGGCTCTTCGTCGGGACGTGTGTTGGTCTCCATGTCGGGACGTGTGTTGGGCTCTACGTCGGGACGTGTGTTGGGCTCTAATTCGGGACGTCTGTTGGACTCTACATCAGGATTTAGCTTACTTTCAGCTCTACGTCGGGACGTGTGTTGGGCTCTTCGTCGGGACGTGTGTTGGGCTCTACGTCGGGACGTGTGTTGGGCTCTACCTCAGGATTTAGCTTACTTTCAGCTCTACTTCGGGACGTGTGTTGCGCTCTACGTCGGGACGTGTGTTAGGCTCTACGTCGGGACGTGTGTTGGGCTATACATCAGGATTTAGTTTACTTCCAGCACTACGTCGGGACGTGTGTTGTGCTCTACGTCGGGACGTGTGTTAGGCTTTACATCAGGATTTAGCTTACTTTCAGCTCTACGTCGGGACGTGTGTTGGGCTCTACATGAGGATTTAGCTTGTTTTCAGCTCTATATCGGGACGTGTGTTGGGCTCTACGTCGGGACGTGTGTTGGGCTCTACGTGGGCACGTGTGTTGGGCTCTACGTCGCGACGTGTGTTGGAATCTACGTCGTGACGTGTGTTGGACTCTGCGTCGGGACGTGTGTTGGGCTCTTCGTCGGGACGTGTGTTGGGCTCTACGTCGGGACGTGTGTTGGGCTCTACCTCAGGATTTAGCTTACTTTCAGCTCTACTTCGGGACGTGTGTTGCGCTCTACGTCGGGACGTGTGTTGGGCTCTACGTCGGGACGTGTGTTGGGCTATACATCACGATTTAGCTTACTTTCAGCTCTACGTCGGGACATGTGTTGGGCTCTACGTCGGGACGTGTGTTGGGCTCTACTTCGGGACGTGTGTTGGGCTCTACATCAGGATTTAGCTTACTTTCAGCTCTACGTCGGGACGTGTGTTGGGCTCTTCGCCGGGACGGGTGTTGGGCTCTACGTCGGGACGTGTGTTGGGCTCTACGTCGGGACGTGTGTTGGGCTCTACATCAGGATTTAGCTTACTTTCAGCTCTAAGTCGGGATGTGTGTTGGGCTCTACGTCGGGACGTGTGTTCGCCTCTATGTCGGGACGTGTGTTGGGCTCTACATCAGGATTTAGCTTACTTTCAGCTCTACGTCGGGACGTGTGTTGGGCTCTACATCAGGACTTAGCTTACTTTCAGCTCTACGTCGGGACGTGTGTTGGGCTCTACGTCGGGACGTGTGTTGGCCTCTACGTCGGGACGTGTGTTGGAATCTACATCAGGATTTAGATTACGTTCAGCTCTACGTCGGTACGTGTGTTGGGCTCTACATCAGGGTTTAGCTTACATTCAGCTCTGCGTCGCGACCTGTGTTGGGCTATACGTCGGGACGTGTGTTGGGCTCTACGTCAGGATGTGTGTTGGGCTCTACATCAGGATTTAGCTTTCTTTCAGCTGTACGTCAGGACGTGTGTTGGGCTCTACGTCGGGACGTGTGTTGGGCTATACATCAGGATTTAGCTTACTTTCAGCTCTACGTCGGGACATGTTTTGGGCTCTACGTCGGGACATGTGTTGGGCTCTACGGCTGTAGTTAGCTAACTTTCAGCTCTCCGTCAGGACGTTTGTTGGGCTCTACGTCGGGACGTGTGTTGGGCTCTACGTCTGTAGTTATCTAACTTTCAGCTCGACGTCGGAACGTGTGTTGGTCTCTGCGTCGGGACGTGTGTTGGGCTCTACATCTGTAGTTAGCTAACTTTCAGCTCTACGTCGGGACGTGTGTTGGGTTCTACGTCGGGACGTGTGTTGGGCTCTACATCTGTAGTTAGCTAACTTTCAGCTCCACGTCGGGACGTGTGTTGGGTTCTACGTCGGGACGTGTGTTGGGCTCTACATCTGTAGTTAGCTAACTTTCAGCTGTACGTTGGGACGTGTGTTGGGCTCTACGTCGGGACGTGTGTTGGGCTCTACGTCTGTAGTTAGCTAAATTTCAGCTGTACATCGGGACGTGTGTTGGGCTCTACGTCGGGACGTGTGTTGAGCTCTACGTCGGGACGTGTGTTGGGCTCTACATTGGGACGTGTGTTGGGCTCTACATCAGGATTTAGCTTACTTTCAGCTCTACGTCGGGACGTGTGTTAGGCTCTCCGTCAGGACGTGTGTTGGGCTTTACGTCGGGACGTGTGTTGGGCTCTACATCAGGGTTTAGATTACTTTCAGCTCTACGTCGGGACGAGTGTTGGGCTCTACGTCGGGATGTTTGTTGGGTTCTACGTGGGGACCTGTGTTGTTCTCAACGCCGGGACGTGTGTTGGGCTCTACATCAGGCTTTAGATTACTTTCAGCTCTACGTCGGGACGAGTGTTGGGCTCTACGTCGGGATGTTTGTTGGGTTCTACGTGGGGACCTGTGTTGTTCTCAACGCCGGGACGTCTGTTGAGCTCTACATCTGTAGTTAGCTAAATTTCAGTTCTACGTTGGGACGTGTTTAGGGCTCTACGTCGGGACGTCTGTTGGGCTCTACTTCGGGACGTCTATTGGGCTCTACGTCGGGACGTGTGTTGGGCTCTACGTCGGGAAGTCTGTTGAGCTCTACGTCGGGACGTCTGTTGGGCTCTACGTCGGGACGTGTGTTGGGCTCTACATCTGTAGTTAGCTAACTTTCAGCTCTACGTCGGGACGTGTGTGGGGCTCTACGTCGGGACGTGTGTTGGGCTCTACGTCGGGACGTCTGTTGGGCTCTACATCTGTAGTTAGCTAACTTTCAGCTCTACGTCGGGACGTGTGTTGGGCTCTACGTCGGGACGTGTTTTGGGCTCTACTTCGGGACGTGTGTTGGGCTCTACGTCTGTAGTTAGCTGACTTTGAGGTCCACGTTGGGACGTGTGTTGGGCTCTACGTCGGGACGTGTGTTGGGCTCTACGTTGGGACGTGTGTTGGACTCTACGTCTGTAGCTATGTAACTTCAGCTCTACGTCGGGACGTGTGTTGGGCTCTACGTCGGGATGTTTGTTGGGCTCTACGTCGGGACGTGTGTTGGGCTCTACGTCGGGACTTTTCTTGGGCTCTACGTCGGGACGTGTGTTGGGCTCTACATAAGGATTTAGCTTACATTCAGCTCTACGTCTAGACATGTTTTGGGCTCTACGTCGGGACATGTGTTGGGCTCTACGGCTGTAGTTAGCTAACTTTCAGCTCTCCGTCAGGACGTTTGTTGGGCTCTCCGTCGGGACGTGTGTTTGGCTCTAAGTCTGTAGTTATCTAACTTTCAGCTCGACGTCGGAACGTGTTTTGGGCTCTGCGTCGGGACGTGTGTTGGGCTCTGCATCGGGAGGTGTGTTGGGCTCTACATCTGTAGATATCTAACTTTCACCTCCACGTCGGGACGTGTGTTGGGCTCTACATCAGGGTTTAGATTACTTTCACCTCTACGTCGGGACGGGTGTTAATCTCTACGTCGGGACGTGTGTGGGGCTCCATGTCGGGACGTGTGTTGGGCTATACGTCGGGACGTGTTTTGGGCTCTACGTCAGCACGTTTGTTGGGCTCTACGTCGGGACGTCTGTTGGGCTCTGCGTCGGGACGTGTGTTGGGCTCTATGTCTGTAGTTACCTAACTTTCAGCTCTACGTCGGGACGTGTGTTGGACTCTACGTCGGAACGTGTGTTGGGCTCTATGTCGGGACGTGTGTTGGGCACTACATCAGGATTTAGCTTACTTTCAGCTCTACGTCGGAACATATGTTGGGCTCTACGTCGGGACGTGTGTTGGGGTCTACGTCGGGACGTCTGTTGGGCTATACATCAGGATTTAGCTTACTTTCAGCTCTACGTCAGGACGTGTGTTGGGCTCTACTTCGGGACGTGTATTGGGCTCTACGTCGGGATGTGTGTTGGGCTCTACGTCGGGACGTGTGTTGGGCTCTACATCAGGGTTTAGCTTACTTTCACCTCTACGTCGGGACGGGTGTTAGGCTCTACGTCGGGACGTGTGTTGGGCTCCATGTCGGGAGGTGTGTTGGGCTATACGTCGGGACGTGTGTTCGGCTCTACGTCGGGACGTGTGTTGGGCTCTACGTCTGTAGTTAGCTAACTTTCAGCTCTACGTCAGGACGTGTGTTGGGCTCTACGTCGGAACGTGTTTTGGGCTCTACGTCTGTAGTTAGCTGACTTTCAGCTCTACATCGGGACGTGTGTTCGGCACTACGTCGCGACGTGTGTTGGTCTCTACGTCGGGATTTGTGTTGGGCTCTAAGTCTGTAGTTACATAACTTTCAGCTCTACGTTGGTACGTGTGTTGGGTTCTACGTCTGGATGTGTGTTGGGTTCTACGTCGGGACGTGTGTTGGGCTCTACATCGGGACATGTGTTGGGCTCTACATCTGGATTTAACTTACTTTCAGCTCTACGTCGGGACGTGTGTTGGGCTCTACGTCTGTAGTTAGCTAACTTTCAGCTCTACGTCGGGACGGGTGTTGGGCTCTACGTCAGGACGTGTGTTGGGCTCTACATCAGGATTTAGCATACTTTCAGCTCTACGTCGGAACGTGTGTTGGGCTCTACGTCGGGACATGTGTTGGGCTCTACGTCTGTAGTTAGCTATCTTTCAGGTCTTCGTCGGGACGTGTGTTGACCTCTACGTGAACGTGTGTTGGGCTCTACATCAGGATTTAGCTTACTTTCAGCTCTACGTCGGAACGTGTGTTGGGCTCTACGTCGGGACGTGTCTTGGGCTCTCCATCAGGATTTAGCTTACTTTCAGCTCTACGTCGGAACGTGTGTTGGGCTCTACGTCGGGACGTATGTTGGGCTCTACGTCGGGACGTCTGTTGGGCTCTACGTCGGGACCGGTGTTGGGCTCAACGTCGGGACGTGTGTGGGGCTCTACGTCGTTACGTCTGTTGGGCTCTACGTCGGGACGTGTGTTGGGCTCTACGTCTGTAGTTAGCTAACTTTCACCTCTACGTCGGGACGTGTGTTGGGCTCTACGTCGGGACGTGTGTTGGGCTCTACGTCTCTAGTTAACTGACTTTCAGCTCTACATCTGGACGTGTTCTGAGCTCTACGTTGGGACGTGTGTTGGGCTCTGCGTTGGTACCTGTGTTGGGCTCTACGTCGGGACGTGTGTTGGGCTCTACGACTGTAGTTAGCTAACTTTCAGCTCTACGTGGGGACGTCTGTTGGGCTCTACGTCGGGACGAGTGTTGGGCTCTTCATCGGGACATGTGTTGGGCTCTACATCTGTAGTTAGCTAACTTTCAGCTCTACGTCGGGACGTATGTGGGGCTCTACGTAGGGACGTCTGTTGGGCTCTACGTCGGGACGTGTGTTGGGCTCTAAGTCTGTAGTTAGATAACTTTCAGCTCTACGTCGGGACGTGTGTTGCGTTCTACGTCTGGATGTGTGTTGGGCTCTACGTCGGGACGTGTGTTGGGCTCTACATTGGGACATTTGTTGGGCTCTACATCAGGATTTACCTTATTTCAGCTCTACGTCGGGACGTGTGTTGGGATCTACGTCTGTAGTTAGCTAACTTTCAGCTCTACGTCGGGACGTGTGTGGGGCTCTACGTCAGGACGTGGGTTTGGGCTCTACGTCGGGACGTGTGTTGGGCTCTACATCAGGATTTAGCTTACTTTCAGCTCAACGTCGGGACGTGTGTTAGGCTCTACATCGGGAAGTGTGTTGGGCTCTATGTCGGGACGCGTGTTGGCGTCTACGTCGGGACGTCTGTTGGGCTCTACATCAGGATTTAGCTTACTTTCAGCTCTACGTCGGGACGTGTGTTGGGCTCTACGTCGGGACGTGTGTTGGGCTCTACGTCTGTAGTTAGATAATATTTAGTCAACGTCGGGACTTGTGTGGGTTCTACATTTGGATGTGTGTTGGGCACTACGTCGGGACGTCTGTTGGGCTCTACGTCGGGACGTGTGTTGGGCTCTACATTAGGATTTAGCTTACTTACAGCTCTACGTCGGGACGTGTGTTGGGCTCTACGTCTGTAGTTAGCTAACTTTCAGCTATACGTCGGGACGTGTGTTGGGCTCTACGTCGGGACGTGTGTTGGGCTCTACATCAGGATTTAGCTTACTTTCAGCTCTACGTCGGAACGTGTGTTGGGCTCTACGTCGGGACGTGTGTTGGGCTCTACGTCGGGACGTCTGTTGGGCTCTACATCAGGGTTTAGATTACTTTCAGCTCTACGTCGGGACGAGTGTTGGGCTCTACGTCCGGACCTGTCTTGGTCTCTACGTCGGGATGCCTGTTGGGCTCTACGGCGGGACGTCTGTTGGGCTCTACGTCGGGACGTCTGTTGGGCTCTACATCTGTAGTTAGCTAACTGACAGCTCTACGTCGGGACGTGTGTTGGGCTCTGCATCGGGACGTGTTTTGGGCTCTACATCTGTAGTGAGCTAACTTTCAGCTCTACGTCGGGAAGTGTGTTGGGCTCTACATTGGGACGTCTGTTGGGCTCTACGTCGGGACTTGTGTTGGGCTCTAAGTCTGTAGTTACATAACTTTCAGCTCTACGTCGGGACGTGTGTTGGGTTCTACGTCTGGATGTGTGTTGGGTTCTACGTCGGGACGTGTGTTGGGCTCTACATCGGGACGTGTGTTGGGCTCTACATCAGGATTTAACTTACTTTCACCTCTACGTCGGGACGTCTGTTGGGCTCTACGTTTGTAGTTAGCTAACTTTCAGCTCTACGTCGGGACGGGTGTTGGGCTCTACGTCGGGACGTGTGTTGGGCTCTACATCAGGATTTAGCATACTTTCAGCTCTACGTCGGGACGAGTGTTGGGCTCTACGTCGGGACGTGTGTTGGGTTCTACGTCCGGACCTGTGTTGGGCTCTACGTCCGGATGCCTGTTGGGCTCTACGTCGGGAAGTCTGTTGGGCTCTACGTCGGGACGTCTTTTGGGCTCTACATCTGTAGTGAGCTAACTTTCAGCTCTACGTCGGGACGTGTCTGGGGCTCTACGTCAGGACGTCTGTTGGGCTCTACGTCGGGACGTGTGTTGGGCTCTACGTCTGTAGTTAGCTGACTTTCAGCTCTACATCGGGACGTGTGTTGGGCTCTACATCGGGACGTGTGTTGGGCTCTACATCTGTAGTTAGCTAACTGACAGTTCTACGTCGGGACGTGTGTTGGGCTCTGCATCGGGACGTGTGTTGGGCTCTACATCTGTGATGAGCTAACTTTCAGCTCTACGTCGGGACGTGTGTTGGGCTCTACGTCGGGACGTCTGTTGGGCTCTACGCCGGGACGTGTGTTGGGCTCTAAGTCTGTAGTGAGATAACTTTCAGCTCTACGTCGGGACGTGTGTTGGGTTCTACGTCTGGATGTGTGTTGGGCTCTACGTCGGGACGTGTGTTGGGCTCTACATCGGGACATGTGTTGGGCTCTACATCAGGATTTAGCTTACTTTCAGCTCTACGTCGGGACGTGTGTTGGGCTCTACGTCGGGACGTGTGTTGGGCTTTACGTCGGGACGTGTGTTGGGCTCTACGTCGGGACGTGTGTTGGGCTCTACATCAGTGTTTAGATTACTTTCAGCTCTGCGTCGGGACCTGTGTTGGGCTCTACGTCGGGACGTGTGTTGGGCTCTACGTCTGTAGTGAGCTAACTTTCAGCTCTACGTCGGAACGTGTGTTGGGTTCTACGTCTGGATGTGTGTTGGACTCTACGTCGGGACGTGTGTTGGGCTCTACGTCTGTAGTTAGCTAACTTTCAGCTCTACGTCGGAACGTGTGTTGGGCTCTACATCGGGACGTGTGTTGGGCTCTACGTCAGGACATGGGTTTGGGCTCTACGTCGGGACGTGTTTTGGGCTCTACATCAGGATTTAGCTTACTTTCACCTCAACGTCGGGACGTGTTTTAGGCTCTACATCGGGAAGTGTGTTGGGCTCTATGTCGGGACGTGTGTTGGGGTCTACGTCGGGACGTCTGTTGGGCTCTACATCAGGGTTTAGATTACTTTCAGCTCTACGTCGGGACGAGTGTTGGGCTCTACGTCGGGACGTGTGTTGGGCTCTACGTCGGGACGTGTATTGGGCTCTACGTCGGGACCTGTGTTGGGCTCAACGTCGGGACATCTGTTGGGCTCTACGTCGGGACGTGTGTTGGGCTCTACGTCGGGACGTGTGTTGGGCTCTACGTCTGTAGTTAGCTAACTTCCAGCTCTACGTCGGGACTTGTGTTGGGCTCTACATCGGGACGTGTGTTGGGCTCTACGTCGGGACGTGTGTTGGGCTCTACGTTTGTAGTTAGCTGACTTTCAGCTCTACATCGGGACGTGTGTTCGGCTCTACGTCGGGACGTGTGTTGGGCTCTACGTCGGGACCTGTGTTGGGCTCAACGTCGGGATGGGTGTTGGGCTCTACGTCGGGATGTCTTTTGGGCTCTACATCTGTAGTGAGCTAACTTTCAGCTCTACGTCGGGACGTGTCTGGGGCTCTACGTCAGGACGTGTGTTGGGCACTACGTCGGGACGTGTGTTGGGCTCTACATCTGTAGTTAGCTAAATTTCAGCTCTACGTCGGGGCGTGTGTTGGGCTCTACGTCGGGACGTGTGTTGGGCTCTACATCAGGATTTAGCTTACTTTCAGCTCTACGTCAGAACTTGTGTTGGGCTCTACGTCGGGACGTGTGTTGGGCTCTACGTCGGGACCTGTGTTGGGCTCTACGTCGGGACCTGTGTTGGGCTCTACGTCGGGAGGTGTTTTCGGCTCTACATCGGGACGTGTGCTGGGCTCTACATCTGTAGTTAGCTAACTTTCCGCTCTACGTCGGGACGTGTGTTGGGCTCTACGTCGGGACGTCTGTTTGGCTCTACGTCGGGACGTCTGTTGGGCTCTATGTCGGGACGTGTGTTGGGTTCTACGTCGGGACGTGTGTTGGGCTCTTCGTCTGTAGTAAGATAAATTTCAGCTCTACGTCGGGACGTGTGTTGGGTTCTATGTCTGGATGTGTTTTGGGATATACGTCGGGATGTTTATTGGGCTCTAGGTCGGGACGTGTGTTGGGCTCTACATCAGGATTTAGCTTACTTTCAGCTCAACGTCGGGACGTGTGTTAGGCTCTACATCGGGAAGTGTGTTGGGCTCTATGTCGGGACGCGTGTTGGCGTCTACGTCGGGACGTCTGTTGGGCTCTACATCAGGATTTAGCTTACTTTCAGCTCTACGTCGGGACGTGTGTTGGGCTCTACGTCGGGACGTGTGTTGGGCTCTACGTCTGTAGTTAGATAATATTTAGTCAACGTCGGGACTTGTGTGGGTTCTACATTTGGATGTGTGTTGGGCACTACGTCGGGACGTCTGTTGGGCTCTACGTCGGGACGTGTGTTGGGCTCTACATTAGGATTTAGCTTACTTACAGCTCTACGTCGGGACGTGTGTTGGGCTCTACGTCTGTAGTTAGCTAACTTTCAGCTATACGTCGGGACGTGTGTTGGGCTCTACGTCGGGACGTGTGTTGGGCTCTACATCAGGATTTAGCTTACTTTCAGCTCTACGTCGGAACGTGTGTTGGGCTCTACGTCGGGACGTGTGTTGGGCTCTACGTCGGGACGTCTGTTGGGCTCTACATCAGGGTTTAGATTACTTTCAGCTCTACGTCGGGACGAGTGTTGGGCTCTACGTCCGGACCTGTCTTGGTCTCTACGTCGGGATGCCTGTTGGGCTCTACGGCGGGACGTCTGTTGGGCTCTACGTCGGGACGTCTGTTGGGCTCTACATCTGTAGTTAGCTAACTGACAGCTCTACGTCGGGACGTGTGTTGGGCTCTGCATCGGGACGTGTTTTGGGCTCTACATCTGTAGTGAGCTAACTTTCAGCTCTACGTCGGGAAGTGTGTTGGGCTCTACATTGGGACGTCTGTTGGGCTCTACGTCGGGACTTGTGTTGGGCTCTAAGTCTGTAGTTACATAACTTTCAGCTCTACGTCGGGACGTGTGTTGGGTTCTACGTCTGGATGTGTGTTGGGTTCTACGTCGGGACGTGTGTTGGGCTCTACATCGGGACGTGTGTTGGGCTCTACATCAGGATTTAACTTACTTTCACCTCTACGTCGGGACGTCTGTTGGGCTCTACGTTTGTAGTTAGCTAACTTTCAGCTCTACGTCGGGACGGGTGTTGGGCTCTACGTCGGGACGTGTGTTGGGCTCTACATCAGGATTTAGCATACTTTCAGCTCTACGTCGGGACGAGTGTTGGGCTCTACGTCGGGACGTGTGTTGGGTTCTACGTCCGGACCTGTGTTGGGCTCTACGTCCGGATGCCTGTTGGGCTCTACGTCGGGAAGTCTGTTGGGCTCTACGTCGGGACGTCTTTTGGGCTCTACATCTGTAGTGAGCTAACTTTCAGCTCTACGTCGGGACGTGTCTGGGGCTCTACGTCAGGACGTCTGTTGGGCTCTACGTCGGGACGTGTGTTGGGCTCTACGTCTGTAGTTAGCTGACTTTCAGCTCTACATCGGGACGTGTGTTGGGCTCTACATCGGGACGTGTGTTGGGCTCTACATCTGTAGTTAGCTAACTGACAGTTCTACGTCGGGACGTGTGTTGGGCTCTGCATCGGGACGTGTGTTGGGCTCTACATCTGTGATGAGCTAACTTTCAGCTCTACGTCGGGACGTGTGTTGGGCTCTACGTCGGGACGTCTGTTGGGCTCTACGCCGGGACGTGTGTTGGGCTCTAAGTCTGTAGTGAGATAACTTTCAGCTCTACGTCGGGACGTGTGTTGGGTTCTACGTCTGGATGTGTGTTGGGCTCTACGTCGGGACGTGTGTTGGGCTCTACATCGGGACATGTGTTGGGCTCTACATCAGGATTTAGCTTACTTTCAGCTCTACGTCGGGACGTGTGTTGGGCTCTACGTCGGGACGTGTGTTGGGCTTTACGTCGGGACGTGTGTTGGGCTCTACGTCGGGACGTGTGTTGGGCTCTACATCAGTGTTTAGATTACTTTCAGCTCTGCGTCGGGACCTGTGTTGGGCTCTACGTCGGGACGTGTGTTGGGCTCTACGTCTGTAGTGAGCTAACTTTCAGCTCTACGTCGGAACGTGTGTTGGGTTCTACGTCTGGATGTGTGTTGGACTCTACGTCGGGACGTGTGTTGGGCTCTACGTCTGTAGTTAGCTAACTTTCAGCTCTACGTCGGAACGTGTGTTGGGCTCTACATCGGGACGTGTGTTGGGCTCTACGTCAGGACATGGGTTTGGGCTCTACGTCGGGACGTGTTTTGGGCTCTACATCAGGATTTAGCTTACTTTCACCTCAACGTCGGGACGTGTTTTAGGCTCTACATCGGGAAGTGTGTTGGGCTCTATGTCGGGACGTGTGTTGGGGTCTACGTCGGGACGTCTGTTGGGCTCTACATCAGGGTTTAGATTACTTTCAGCTCTACGTCGGGACGAGTGTTGGGCTCTACGTCGGGACGTGTGTTGGGCTCTACGTCGGGACGTGTATTGGGCTCTACGTCGGGACCTGTGTTGGGCTCAACGTCGGGACATCTGTTGGGCTCTACGTCGGGACGTGTGTTGGGCTCTACGTCGGGACGTGTGTTGGGCTCTACGTCTGTAGTTAGCTAACTTCCAGCTCTACGTCGGGACTTGTGTTGGGCTCTACATCGGGACGTGTGTTGGGCTCTACGTCGGGACGTGTGTTGGGCTCTACGTTTGTAGTTAGCTGACTTTCAGCTCTACATCGGGACGTGTGTTCGGCTCTACGTCGGGACGTGTGTTGGGCTCTACGTCGGGACCTGTGTTGGGCTCAACGTCGGGATGGGTGTTGGGCTCTACGTCGGGATGTCTTTTGGGCTCTACATCTGTAGTGAGCTAACTTTCAGCTCTACGTCGGGACGTGTCTGGGGCTCTACGTCAGGACGTGTGTTGGGCACTACGTCGGGACGTGTGTTGGGCTCTACATCTGTAGTTAGCTAAATTTCAGCTCTACGTCGGGGCGTGTGTTGGGCTCTACGTCGGGACGTGTGTTGGGCTCTACATCAGGATTTAGCTTACTTTCAGCTCTACGTCAGAACTTGTGTTGGGCTCTACGTCGGGACGTGTGTTGGGCTCTACGTCGGGACCTGTGTTGGGCTCTACGTCGGGACCTGTGTTGGGCTCTACGTCGGGAGGTGTTTTCGGCTCTACATCGGGACGTGTGCTGGGCTCTACATCTGTAGTTAGCTAACTTTCCGCTCTACGTCGGGACGTGTGTTGGGCTCTACGTCGGGACGTCTGTTTGGCTCTACGTCGGGACGTCTGTTGGGCTCTATGTCGGGACGTGTGTTGGGTTCTACGTCGGGACGTGTGTTGGGCTCTTCGTCTGTAGTAAGATAAATTTCAGCTCTACGTCGGGACGTGTGTTGGGTTCTATGTCTGGATGTGTTTTGGGATATACGTCGGGATGTTTATTGGGCTCTAGGTCGGGACGTGTGTTGGGCTCTACATCAGGATTTAGCTTACTTTAAGCTTTACGTCAGGACGTCTGTTAGGGTCTACATCGGGACGTGTGTTGGGCTCTACGTCGGGACGTGTGTTGGGCTCTACGTCTCTAGTTAACTGTCTTTCAGCTCTACATCTGTACTTGTTCTGGGCTCTACGTCGGGACGTGTGTTGGGCTCCACGTTGGTACCTGTGTTGGGCTCTACGTCGGGACGTGTGTTGGGCTCTACGTCTGTAGTTAGCTAACTTTCAGCTCTACGTCGGGACGTCTGTTGGGCTCTACGTCGGGACGAGTGTTGGGCTTTACATCGGGACGTGTGTTGGGCTCTACATCAGGATTTAGCTTACTTTCAGCTCTACGTTGGAACGTGTGTTGGGCTCTACATCAGGACGTGTGTTGGGCTCTACGTCGGGACGTGTGTTGGGCTCGACGTCGGGACGTGTGTTGGGCTCTACGTCTGTAGTTAGCTAACTTTCAGCTCTAAGTCGGGACGTCTGTTGGGCTCTACGTCGGGACGAGTGTTGGGCTCTACATCGGGACGTGTGTTGGGCTCTACATCAGGATTTAGCTTACTTTCAGCTCTACGTTGGAACGTGTGTTGGGCTCTACATCAGGACGTGTGTTGGGCTCTACGTCGGGACGTGTGTTGGGCTCTACGTCGGGACGTGTGTTGGGCTCTACGTCTGTAGTTAGATAATATTTAGTCAACGTCGGGACTTGTGTGGGTTCTACGTTTGGATGTGTGTTGGGCACTACGTCGGGACGTCTGTTGGGCTCTACGTCGGGACGTGTGTTGGGCTCTACATTAGGATTTAGCTTACTTACAGCTCTACGTCGGGACGTGTGTTGGGCTCTACGTCTGTAGTTAGCTAACTTTCAGCTATACGTCGGGACGTGTGTTGGGCTCTACGTCGGGACGTGTGTTGGGCTCTACATCAGGATTTAGCTTACTTTCAGCTCTACGTCGGAACGTGTGTTGGGCTCTACGTCGGGACGTATGTTGGGCTCTACGTCGGGACGTGTGTTGGGCTCTACGTCGGGACGTGTGTTGGGCTCTACGTCGGGACGTCTGTTGGGCTCTACATCAGGGTTTAGATTACTTTCAGCTCTACGTCGGGACGAGTGTTGGGCTCTACGTCCGGACCTGTCTTGGTCTCTACGTCGGGATGCCTGTTGGGCTCTACGTCGGGACGTCTGTTGGGCTCTACGTCGGGACGTCTGTTGGGCTCTACATCTGTAGTTAGATAACTTTCAGCTCTACGTCAGGACGTGTGTGGGGCTCTACGGCGGGACGTCTGTTGGGCTCTACGTCGGGACGTGTGTTGGGCTCTACGTCTGTAGTTAGCTGACTTTCAGCTCTACATCGGGACGTGTGTTGGGCTCTACATCGGGACGTGTGTTGGGCTCTACATCTGTAGTTAGCTAACTGACAGCTCTACGGCGGGACGTCTGTTGGGCTCTACGTCGGGACGTGTGTTGGGCTCTACGTCTGTAGTTAGCTGACTTTCAGCTCTACATCGGGACGTGTGTTGGGCTCTACATCGGGACGTGTGTTGGGCTCTAAGTCTGTAGTTACATAACTTTCAGCTCTACGTCAGGACGTCTGTTGGGCTCTACGTCGGGACGTGTGTTGGGCTCTACGTCTGTAGTTAGCTGACTTTCAGCTCTACATCGGGACGTGTGTTGGGCTCTACATCGGGACGTGTGTTGGGCTCTACATCTGTAGTTAGCTAACTGACAGTTCTACGTCGGGACGTGTGTTGGGCTCTGCATCGGGACGTGTGTTGGGCTCTACATCTGTGATGAGCTAACTTTCAGCTCTACGTCGGGACGTGTGTTGGGCTCTACGTCGGGACGTCTGTTGGGCTCTACGTCGGGACGTGTGTTGGGCTCTAAGTCTGTAGTGAGATAACTTTCAGCTCTACGTCGGGACGTGTGTTGGGTTCTACGTCTGGATGTGTGTTGGGCTCTACGTCGGGACGTGTGTTGGGCTCTACATCGGGACATGTGTTGGGCTCTACATCAGGATTTAGCTTACTTTCAGCTCTACGTCGGGACGTGTGTTGGGCTCTACGTCGGGACGTGTGTTGGGCTCTACGTCGGGACGTGTGTTGGGCTCTACATCAGTGTTTAGATTACTTTCAGCTCTGCGTCGGGACCTGTGTTGGGCTCTACGTCGGGACGTGTGTTGGGCTCTACGTCTGTAGTGAGCTAACTTTCAGCTCTACGTCGGAACGTGTGTTGGGTTCTACGTCTGGATGTGTGTTGGACTCTACGTCGGGACGTGTGTTGGGCTCTACGTCTGTAGTTAGCTAACTTTCAGCTCTACGTCGGAACGTGTGTTGGGCTCTACATCGGGACGTGTGTTGGGCTCTACGTCAGGACATGGGTTTGGGCTCTACGTCGGGACGTGTGTTGGGCTCTACATCAGGATTTAGCTTACTTTCACCTCAACGTCGGGACGTGTTTTAGGCTCTACATCGGGAAGTGTGTTGGGCTCTATGTCGGGACGTGTGTTGGGGTCTACGTCGGGACGTCTGTTGGGCTCTACATCAGGGTTTAGATTACTTTCAGCTCTACGTCGGGACGAGTGTTGGGCTCTACGTCGGGACGTGTGTTGGGCTCTACGTCGGGACGTGTATTGGGCTCTACGTCGGGACCTGTGTTGGGCTCAACGTCGGGACATCTGTTGGGCTCTACGTCGGGACGTGTGTTGGGCTCTACGTCGGGACGTGTGTTGGGCTCTACGTCTGTAGTTAGCTAACTTCCAGCTCTACGTCGGGACTTGTGTTGGGCTCTACATCGGGACATGTGTTGGGCTCTACGTCGGGACGTGTGTTGGGCTCTACGTTTGTAGTTAGCTGACTTTCAGCTCTACATCGGGACGTGTGTTCGGCTCTACGTCGGGACGTGTGTTGGGCTCTACGTCGGGACCTGTGTTGGGCTCAACGTCGGGATGGGTGTTGGGCTCTACGTCGGGACGTCTTTTGGGCTCTACATCTGTAGTGAGCTAACTTTCAGCTCTACGTCGGGACGTGTCTGGGGCTCTACGTCAGGACGTGTGTTGGGCACTACGTCGGGACGTGTGTTGGGCTCTACATCTGTAGTTAGCTAAATTTCAGCTCTACGTCGGGGCGTGTGTTGGGCTCTACGTCGGGACGTGTGTTGGGCTCTACATCAGGATTTAGCTTACTTTCAGTTCTACGTCAGAACTTGTGTTGGGCTCTACGTCGGGACGTGTGTTGGGCTCTACGTCGGGACCTGTGTTGGGCTCTACGTCGGGACCTGTGTTGGGCTCTACGTCGGGAGGTGTTTTCGGCTCTACATCGGGACGTGTGCTGGGCTCTACATCTGTAGTTAGCTAACTTTCCGCTCTACGTCGGGACGTGTGTTGGGCTCTACGTCGGGACGTCTGTTTGGCTCTACGTCGGGACGTCTGTTGGGCTCTATGTCGGGACGTGTGTTGGGTTCTACGTCGGGACGTGTGTTGGGCTTTTCGTCTGTAGTAAGATAAATTTCAGCTCTACGTCGGGACGTGTGTTGGGTTCTATGTCTGGATGTGTTTTGGGATATACGTCGGGATGTTTATTGGGCTCTAGGTCGGGACGTGTGTTGGGCTCTACATCAGGATTTAGCTTACTTTAAGCTTTACGTCAGGACGTCTGTTAGGGTCTACATCGGGACGTGTGTTGGACTCTACGTCGGGACGTGTGTTGGGCTCTACGTCTCTAGTTAACTGTCTTTCAGCTCTACATCTGTACTTGTTCTGGGCTCTACGTCGGGACGTGTGTTGGGCTCCACGTTGGTACCTGTGTTGGGCTCTACGTCGGGACGTGTGTTGGGCTCTACGTCTGTAGTTAGCTAACTTTCAGCTCTACGTCGGGACGTCTGTTGGGCTCTACGTCGGGACGAGTGTTGGGCTTTACATCGGGACGTGTGTTGGGCTCTACATCAGGATTTAGCTTACTTTCAGCTCTACGTTGGAACGTGTGTTGGGCTCTACATCAGGACGTGTGTTGGGCTCTACGTCGGGACGTGTGTTGGGCTCGACGTCGGGACGTGTGTTGGGCTCTACGTCTGTAGTTAGCTAACTTTCAGCTCTAAGTCGGGACGTCTGTTGGGCTCTACGTCGGGACGAGTGTTGGGCTCTACATCGGGACGTGTGTTGGGCTCTACATCAGGATTTAGCTTACTTTCAGCTCTACGTTGGAACGTGTGTTGGGCTCTACATCAGGACGTGTGTTGGGCTCTACGTCGGGACGTGTGTTGGGCTCTACGTCGGGACGTGTGTTGGGCTCTACGTCTGTAGTTAGATAATATTTAGTCAACGTCGGGACTTGTGTGGGTTCTACGTTTGGATGTGTGTTGGGCTCAACATCGGGACGTGTGTTGGGCTCTACATCTGTAGTTAGCTAACTGACAGCTCTACGTCGGGACGTGTGTTGGGCTCTGCATCGGGACGTGTTTTGGGCTCTACATCTGTAGTGAGCTAACTTTCAGCTCTACGTCGGGAAGTGTGTTGGGCTCTACATTGGGACGTCTGTTGGGCTCTACGTCGGGACGTGTGTTGGGCTCTAAGTCTGTAGTTACATAACTTTCAGCTCTACGTCGGGACGTGTGTTGGGTTCTACGTCTGGATGTGTGTTGGGTTCTACGTCGGGACGTGTGTTGGGCTCTACATCGGGACGTGTGTTGGGCTCTACATCAGGATTTAACTTACTTTCACCTCTACGTCGGGACGTCTGTTGGGCTCTACTTTTGTAGTTAGCTAACTTTCAGCTCTACGTCGGGACGGGTGTTGGGCTCTACGTCGGGACGTGTGTTGGGCTCTACATCAGGATTTAGCATACTTTCAGCTCTACGTCGGGACGAGTGTTGGGCTCTACGTCGGGACGTGTGTTGGGTTCTACGTCCGGACCTGTGTTGGGCTCTACGTCCGGATGCCTGTTGGGCTCTACGTCGGGACGTCTGTTGGGCTCTACGTCGGGACGTCTTTTGGGCTCTACATCTGTAGTGAGCTAACTTTCAGCTCTACGTCGGGACGTGTCTGGGGCTCTACGTCAGGACGTCTGTTGGGCTCTACGTCGGGACGTGTGTTGGGCTCTACGTCTGTAGTTAGCTGACTTTCAGCTCTACATCGGGACGTGTGTTGGGCTCTACATCGGGACGTGTGTTGGGCTCTACATCTGTAGTTAGCTAACTGACAGTTCTACGTCGGGACGTGTGTTGGGCTCTGCATCGGGACGTGTGTTGGGCTCTACATCTGTGATAAGCTAACTTTCAGCTCTACGTCGGGACGTGTGTTGGGCTCTACGTCGGGACGTCTGTTGGGCTCTACGTCGGGACGTGTGTTGGGCTCTAAGTCTGTAGTTAGATAACTTTCAGCTCTACGTCGGGACGTGTGTTGGGTTCTACGTCTGGATGTGTGTTGGGCTCTACGTCGGGACGTGTGTTGGGCTCTACATCGGGACATGTGTTGGGCTCTACATCAGGATTTAGCTTACTTTCAGCTCTACGTCGGGACGTGTGTTGGGCTCTACGTCGGGACGTGTGGTGGGCTTTACGTCGGGACGTGTGTTGGGCTCTACGTCGGGACGTGTGTTGGGCTCTACATCAGGGTTTAGATTACTTTCAGCTCTGCGTCGGGACCTGTGTTGGGCTCTACGTCGGGACTTGTGTTGGGCTCTACGTCTGTAGTGAGCTAACTTTCAGCTCTACGTCGGAACGTGTGTTGGGTTCTACGTCTGGATGTGTGTTGGACTCTACGTCGGGACGTGTGTTGGGCTCTACGTCTGTAGTTAGCTAACTTTCAGCTCTACGTCGGAACGTGTGTTGGGCTCTACATCGGGACGTGTGTTGGGCTCTACGTCAGGACATGGGTTTGGGCTCTACGTCGGGACGTGTGTTGGGCTCTACATCAGGATTTAGCTTACTTTCACCTCAACGTCGGGACGTGTTTTAGGCTCTACATCGGGAAGTGTGTTGGGCTCTATGTCGGGACGTGTGTTGGGGTCTACGTCGGGACGTCTGTTGGGCTCTACATCAGGGTTTAGATTACTTTCAGCTCTACGTCGGGACGAGTGTTGGGCTCTACGTCGGGACGTGTGTTGGGCTCTACGTCGGGACGTGTATTGGGCTCTACGTCGGGACCTGTGTTGGGCTCAACGTCGGGACATCTGTTGGGCTCTACGTCGGGACGTGTGTTGGGCTCTACGTCGGGACGTGTGTTGGGCTCTACGTCTGTAGTTAGCTAACTTCCAGCTCTACGTCGGGACTTGTGTTGGGCTCTACATCGGGACGTGTGTTGGGCTCTACGTCGGGACGTGTGTTGGGCTCTACGTTTGTAGTTAGCTGACTTCAGCTCTACATCGGGACGTGTGTTCGGCTCTACGTCGGGACGTGTGTTGGGCTCTACGTCGGGACCTGTGTTGGGCTCAACGTCGGGATGGGTGTTGGGCTCTACGTCGGGACGTGTGTTGGGCTACATGTCGGGACGTGTGTTGGGCTCTACGTCGGGACGTGTGTTGGGCTCTACGTCGGGACGTGTGTTGGGCTCTACATCTGTAGTTAGCTAAATTTCAGCTCTACGTCGGGACGTGTGTTGGGCTCTACGTCGGGACGTGTGTTGGGCTCTACATCAGGATTTAGCTTACTTTCAGCTCTACGTCAGAACTTGTGTTGGGCTCTACGTCGGGACGTGTGTTGGGCTCTACGTCGGGACCTGTGTTGGGCTCTACGTCGGGACCTGTGTTGGGCTCTACGTCGGGACCTGTGTTGGGCTCTACGTCGGGAGGTGTTTTCGGCTCTACATCGGGACGTGTGCTGGGCTCTACATCTGTAGTTAGCTAACTTTCCGCTCTACGTCGGGACGTGTGTTGGGCTCTACGTCGGGACGTCTGTTTGGCTCTACGTCGGGACGTCTGTTGGGCTCTATGTCGGGACGTGTGTTGGGTTCTACGTCGGGACGTGTGTTGGGCTCTTCGTCTGTAGTAAGATAAATTTCAGCTCTACGTCGGGACGTGTGTTGGGTTCTATGTCTGGATGTGTTTTGGGATCTACGTCGGGATGTTTATTGGGCTCTAGGTCGGGACGTGTGTTGGGCTCTACATCAGGATTTAGCTTACTTTAAGCTTTACGTCGGGACGTCTGTTAGGGTCTACATCGGGACGTGTGTTGGGCTCTACGTCGGGACGTGTGTTGGGCTCTACGTCTCTAGTTAACTGTCTTTCAGCTCTACATCTGTACGTGTTCTGGGCTCTACGTCGGGACGTGTGTTGGGCTCTACGTCTGTAGTTAGCTAACTTTCAGCTCTACGTCGGGACGTCTGTTGGGCTCTACGTCGGGACGAGTGTTGGGCTTTACATCGGGACGTGTGTTGGGCTCTACATCAGGATTTAGCTTACTTTTAGCTCTACGTTGGAACGTGTGTTGGGCTCTACATCAGGACGTGTGTTGGGCTCTACGTCGGGACGTGTGTTGGGCTCGACGTCGGGACGTGTGTTGGGCTCTACGTCTGTAGTTAGCTAACTTTCAGCTCTAAGTCGGGACGTCTGTTGGGCTCTACGTCGGGACGAGTGTTGGGCTCTACATCGGGACGTGTGTTGGGCTCTACATCAGGATTTAGCTTACTTTCAGCTCTACGTTGGAACGTGTGTTGGGCTCTACATCAGGACGTGTGTTGGGCTCTACGTCGGGACGTGTGTTGGGCTCTACGTCTGTAGTTAGCTAACTTTCAGCTCTACGTCGGGCCGTGTGTTGGGCTCTACGTCGGGACGCGTGTTGGGCTCGACATCGGGACTTGTGTTGGGCTCTACATCTATAGTTAGCTAACTTTCAGCTCTACGTCGGGACGTGTGTGGGGCTCTACGTCGGGATGTCTGTTGGGCTCTACATAAGGATTTAGCTTACTTTCAGCTCTACGTCGGGACGTGTGTTGAGCTCTACGTCGGGACGTGTGTTGGGTTCTACGTCTGGACGTGTGTTGGGCTCTACGTCGGGACCTTTGTTGGGCTCTACATCAGGATTTAGCTTACTTTCACCTCTACGTTGGAACGTGTGTTCGGCTCTACATCAGGACATGTGTTGGGCTCTACGTCGGGACGTGTGTTGGGCTCTACGTCTGTAGT
Source organism: Leptosomus discolor (assembly GCF_034619465.1). Classification (NCBI taxonomy): domain Eukaryota; kingdom Metazoa; phylum Chordata; class Aves; order Leptosomiformes; family Leptosomidae; genus Leptosomus; species Leptosomus discolor. The sequence continues at coordinate 17,269,308 of NC_141406.1, read as the reverse complement.
TATCTAACTTTCAGCTCCACATCGGGACGTGTCTTGGGCTCTACGTCGGGACGTCTGTTGGGCTCTACATCGGGACGTGTGCTGTGCTCTACATCTGTAGTTAGCTAACTTTCAGCTCTACGTCGGGACGTGTGTTGGGCTCTACGTCGGGACGTCTGTTGGGATCTACTTCGGGACGTGTGTTGGGCTCTACATCTGTAGTTAGCTAACATTCAGCTCTACGTCAGGACATTGATGGGACTCTACGTCGGGACGTCTGTTGGGCTCTACGTCGGGACGTTTGTTCGGCTCTACGTCTGTAGTAAGCTAACTTTCAGCTCTACGTCGGGACGTGTGTTGGGCTCTACGTCGGTAAGTGTGTTGGGCTCTACGTCTGGAGTTATCTAACTTTCAGCTCCACGTCTGGACGTGTGTTGGGCTCTACGTCGGGATGTGTGTTGGGCTCTACGTCGGGACGTGTGTTGGGCTCTACGTCTGGAGTTATCTAACTTTCAGCTCCACGTCGGGACCTGTGTTGGGCTCTACGTCGGGAGGTATTTTGGGCTCTACATCGGGACGTGTGCTGGGCTCTACATCTGTAGTTACCTAACTTTCCGCTCGACGTCGGGACGTGTGTTGGGCTCTACGTCGCGACGTGTGTTGGGCTCTACATCTCTAGTTAGCTAACTTCCATATCTACGTCGGGACGTCTGTTGGGCTCTACGTCGGGACGTCTGTTGGGCTCTACGTCGGGACGTGTGTGGGGCTCTTCGTCTGTAGTTAGATAAATTTCAGCTCTACGTCGGGACGTGTGTTGGGTTCTATGTCTGGATGTGTTTTGGGCTCTACGTCGGGATGTTTATTGGGCTCTACGTCGGGACGTGTGTTGGGCTCTACATCAGGATTTAGCTTACTTTCAGCTCTACGTCGGGACGTGTGTTAGGGTCTACATCGGGACGTGTCTTGGGCTCTACGTCGTATCGTGTGTTGGGATGTACGTCGGGATGTTTGTTGGGCTCTACGTCGGGACGTGTGTTGGGCTCTACATCAGGATTTAGCTTACTTTCAGCTCTACGTCGGGACGTGTGTTGGGCTCTACGTCGGGATGAGTGTTGGGCTCTGCGTCGGGACGTGTGTTGGGCTCTAGGTCGGGATTTACCTTACTTTCAGCTCTACATCGGAACGTGTATTGGGCTCTGCATCGGGACGTGTGTTGGGCTCTACGTCGGGACGTGTGCTGGGCTCTACGTCGGGACGTGTGCTGGGCTCTACGTCGGGACGTGTGTTGGGCTCTGCTTCGGGACGTGTGTTGGGCTCTACGTCGGGACGTGTGTTGGGCTCTACGTCGGGACGTGTGTTGGGCTCTACGTCGGGACGTATGTTAGGCTCTACATCAGGATTTAGCTTACTTTCAGGTCAATGTCGGGACGTGTGTTGGGCTCTACGTCGGGACGTGTGTTGGGCTCTACCTCGGGATTTAGCTTAAGTTCAGCTCTACGTGGGGACGTGTGTTTGGCCCTACCTCAGGATTTAGCTTACTTTCCGCTCTGCGTCAGGACGTGTGTTGGGCTCTACCTCAGGATTTAGCTTACTTTCCACTCTGCGTCGGGACGTGTGTTGGGCTCTACGTCTGTAGTTAGCTAACTTTCAGCTCTACGTCGGGACGTGTGTTGGGCTCTACGTCGGGACGTGTGTTGGGCTCTACGTCTCTAGTTAGCTGACTTTCAGCTCTACATCTGGACGTGTTCTGGGCTCTACGTCGGGACGTGTGTTGGGCTCTACGTCTGTAGTTAGCTAACTTTCAGCTCTACGTCGGGACGTGTGTTGGGCTCTACGTCGGGACGTGTGTTGGGCTCTACGTCGGGACGTGTGTTGGGCTCTACATCTGTAGTTAGCTAGCTTTCAGCTCTATGTCGGGACCTGTGTTGGGCACTACGTCAGGACATGTGTTGGGCTCTACGTCGGGACATGTGTTGGGCTCTACGTCTGTAGTTTGCTAACGTTCAGCTCTACGTCGGGCCGTGTGTTGGGCTCTACGTCGGGACGCGTGTTGGGCTCGACATCGGGACGTGTGTTGGGCTCTACATCTGTAGTTAGCTAACTTTCAGCTCTACGTCGGGTCCTGTGTGGGGCTCTACGTCGGGATGTTTGTTGGGCTCTACATAACGATTTAGCTTACTTTCAGCTCTACGTCGGGACGTGTGTTGAGCTCTGCGTCGGGACGTGTGTTGGGTTCTACGTCTGTATGTGTGTTGGGCTCTACGTCGGGACGTGTGTTGGGCTCTACGTCGGGACCTGTGTTGGGCTCTACATCAGGATTTAGCTTACTTTCAGCTCTACGTTGGAACGTGTGTTGGGCTCTACATCAGGACGTGTGTTGGGCTCTACGTCGGGACGTGTGTTGGGCTCTACGTCTGTAGTTATCTAACTTTCAGCTCTACGTCGGGACGTGTGTTGGGCTCTACGTCGGGACGAGTGTTGGGCTCTACATCGGGACGTGTGTTGGGCTCTACATCTGTAGTTAGCTAGCTTTCAGCTCTATGTCGGGACGTGTGTTGGGCACTACGTCAGGACGTGTTGGGCTCTACGTCGGGACGTGTCTTGGGCTCTACGTCTGTAGTTAGCTAACTTTCGGCTCTACGTCGGGACGCGTGTTGGGCTCAACATCGGGACGTGTGTTGGGCTCTACATCTGTAGTTAGCTAACTTTCAGCTCTACGTCGGGACGTGTGTGGGGCTCTACGTCGAGATGTCTGTTGGGCTCTACATAAGGATTTAGCTTAATTTCAGCTCTACGTCGGGACGTGTGTTGAGCTCTACGTCGGGACGTGTGTTGGGCTCTACGTCGGGACGTGTGTTGGGCTCTACGTCGGGACCTGTGTTGGGCTCTACATCAGGATTTAGCTTACTTTCAGCTCTACGTTGGAACGTGTGTTGGGCTCTACATCAGGACGTGTGTTGGGCTTTACGTCGGGACGTGTGTTGGGCTCTACGTCTGTAGTTATCTAACTTTCAGCTCCACGTCGGGACGTGTGTTGGGCTCTACGTCGGGACGTCTGTTGGGCTCTACATCGGGACGTGTGATGTGCTCTACATCTGTAGTTAGCTAACTTTCAGCTCTACGTCGGGACGTGTGTTGGGCTCTACGTCGGGACGTGTGTTCCGCTCTACGTCGGGACCTGTGTTGGGCTCTACGTCGGGACCTGTGTTGGGCTCTACATTGGGGAGGTGTTTTGGGCTCTACATCGGGACATGTGCTGGGCTCTACATCTGTAGTTAGCTAACTTTCCGCTCTACGTCGGGACGTGTGTTGGGCTCTATGTCGGGACGTTTGTTTGCCTCTACATCGGGACGTCTGTTGCGCTCTACGTCGGGACGTGTGTTACGGTCTACATCGGGACGTGTGTTGGGCTCTACGTTGGGTCGTGTGTTGGTCTCTACGTCGGGATGTTTGTTGGGCTCTACGTCGGGACGTGTGTTGGGCTCTACATCAGGATTTAGTTTACTTTCAGCTCAACGTCGGGACGTGTGTTAGGGTCTAAATCGGGACGTGTGTTGGGCTCTACCTCGGGACGAGTGTTGAGCTGTACGTCGAGACGTGTGTTGGGCTCTACTTCGGGACGTGTGTTGGGCTCTACGTCGGGACCGGTGTTGGGCTCAACGTCGGGACGTGTGTTGGGCTCTACGTCGGGACGTGTGTTGGGCACTACGTCAGGACATGTGTTGGGCTCTACGTCAGGACGTGTGTTGGGATCTACTTCTGTAGTTAGCTAACTTTCAGCTCTACGTCGGGCCGTGTGTTGGGCTCTACGTCGGGACGTGTGTTGGGCTCGACATCGGGACGTGTGTTGGGCTCTACATCTGTAGTTAGCTAACTTTCAGCTCTACGTCGGATCGTGTGTGGGGCTCTACGTCGGGATGTTTGTTGGGCTCTACATAACGATTTAGCTTACTTTCAGCTCTACGTCGGGACGTGTGTTGAGCTCTACGTCGGGACGTGTGTTGGGTTCTACGTCTGTATGTGTGTTAGGCTCTACGTCGGGACGTGTGTTGGGCTCTCCGTCGGGACCTGTGTTGGGCTCTACATCAGGATTTAGCTTACTTTCAGCTCTACGTTGGAACGTGTGTTGGGCTCTACATCAGGACGTGTGTTGGGCTCTACGTCGAGACGTGTGTTGGGCTCTACGTCGGGACGTGTGTTGGGCTCTACGTCGGGACGTGTGTTGGGCTCTACATCTGTAGTTAGCTAACTTTCAGCTCTACATCGGGACGTGTGTTGGGCTCTACGTCGGGACGTGTGTTGGGCTCTACATCGGGACCTGTGTTGGGCTCTACATCTGTAGTTAGCTAACTTTCAGCTCTACGTCGGGACGTGTGTTGGGCTCTGCGTCGGGACGTGTGTTGGGCTCTACATCGGGACGTGTGCTGGGCTCTACATCTGTAGTTAGCTAACTTTCAGCTCTACGTCGGGACGTGTGTTGGGCACTACGTCGGGACGTGTGTTGGGCTCTACGTCGGGACGTGTGTTGGGCTCTACATCAGGATTTAGCTTACTTTCCGCTCTACGTCGGGACGTGTGTTGGGCTCTACGTCGGGATGTGTGTTGGGCTCTACGTCGGGACGTGTGTTGGGCTCTACATCAGGATTTAGCTTACTTTCAGCTCTACGTTGGGACGTGTGTTGGGCTCTACGTCGGGACGTGTGTTGGGCTCTACATCGGGACGTGTGTTGGGCTCTACATCTGTAGTGAGCTAACTTACAGCTCTACGTCGGGACGTGTGTTGGACTCTACGTCGGGACGTCTGTTGGGCTCTGCGTCTGTAGTTACCTAAATTTCAGTTCTACGTCGGGACATGTGTTGGTCTCTACGTCGGGACTTGTATTGGGCTGTACGTCGGGAAGTGTGTTGGGCTCTACGTCTGTAGTTATCTAATATTCAGCTCCACGTCGGGACGTGTGTTGGGCTCTATGTCGGGACGTGTGTTGGGCTCTACATCGGGACGTGTGTTGGGCTCTATGTCGGGACGTGTGTTGGGCTCTACGTCTGTAGTTAGCTAACTTGCAGCTCTACGTCGGGACGTGTGTTGGGCTCTACGTCGGGAAGTCTGTTGGGCTCTACGTTGGGACGTGTGTTGGCGTCTACATAAGGATTTAGCTTACTTTTAGCTCTACGTCGGGACGTGTGTTGGGCTCTACATCAGGATTTAGCTTACTTTCCGCTCTACGTCGGGACGTGTGTTGGGCTCTACGTCGGGATGTGTGTTGGGCTCTACGTCGGGACGTGTGTTGGGCTCTACGTCGGGACGTGTGTTGGGCTCTACATCGGGACGTGTGTTGGGCTCTACATCTGTAGTGAGCTAACTTACAGCTCTACGTCGGGACGTGTGTTGGGCTCCACGTCTGTAGTTACCTAAATTTCAGTTCTACGTCGGGACATGTGTTGGTCTCTACGTCGGGACTTGTGTTGGGCTGTACGTCGGGAAGTGTGTTGGGCTCTACGTCTGTAGTTATCTAACATTCAGCTCCACGTCGGGACGTGTGTTGGGCTTTATGTCGGGACGTGTGTTGGGCTCTACATCGGGACATGTGTTGGGCTCTACGTCGGGACGTGTGTTGGGCTCTACGTCTGTAGTTAGCTAACTTTCAGCTCTACGTCGGGACGTGTGTTGGGCTCTACATCGGGACGTGTGTTGGGCTCTACATCTGTAGTTAGCTAACTTTCAGCTCTACGTCGAGACGTGTGTTGGGCTCTACGTCGGGACGTGTGTTGGGCTCTACGTCGGGACGTGTGTTGGGCTCTACATCGGGACCTGTGTTGGGCTCTACATCTGTAGTTATCTAAATTTCAGCTCTACGTCGGGACGTGTGTTGGGCACTACGTCGGGACGTGTGTTGGGCTCTACGTCGGGACGTGTGTTGGGCTCTACATCAGGATTTAGCTTACTTTCCGCTCTACGTCGGGACGTGTGTTGGGCTCTACGTCGGGACGTGTGTTGGGCTCTACGTCGGGACGTGTGTTGGGCTCTACATCAGGATTTAGCTTACTTTCAGCTCTACGTCGGGACGTGTGTTGGGCTCTACGTCGGGACGTGTGTTGGGCTCTACATCGGGACGTGTGTTGGGCTCTACATCTGTAGTGAGCTAACTTACAGCTCTACGTCGGGACTTGTGTTGGACTCTACGTCGGGACGTCTGTTGGGCTCTGCGTCAGGACGTCTCTTGGTTTATACGTCGGGACGTGTGTTGGGCTCTAAGTCGGGACGTGTGTTTGGCTCTACGTCTGTAGTTACCTAAATTTCAGTTCTACGTCGGGACATGTGTTGGTCTCTACGTCGGGACGTGTATTGGGCTGTACGTCGGGAAGTGTGTTGGGCTCTACGTCTGTAGTTATATAATATTCAGCTCCACGTCGGGACGTGTGTTGGGCTCTATGTCGGGACGTGTGTTGGGCTCTACGTCTGTAGTTAGCTAACTGGCAGCTCTACGTCGGGACGTGTGTTGGGCTCTACGTCGGGACGTGTGTTGGGCTCTACATCAGGATTTAGCTTACTTTCCGCTCTACGTTGGGACGTGTGTTGGGCTCTACGTCGGGATGTGTGTTGGGCTCTACGTCGGGACGTGTGTTGGGCTCTACATCAGGATTTAGCTTACTTTCAGCTCTACGTCGGGACGTGTGTTGGGCTCTACGTCGGGACGTGTGTTGGGCTCTACATCGGGACGTGTGTTGGGCTCTACATCTGTAGTGAGCTAACTTACAGCTCTACGTCGGGACGTGTGTTGGGCTCCACGTCTGTAGTTACCTAAATTTCAGTTCTACGTCGGGACATGTGTTGGTCTCTACGTCGGGACATGTGTTGGGCTGTACGTCGGGAAGTGTGTTGGGCTCTACGTCTGTAGTTATCTAACATTCAGCTCCACGTCGGGACGTGTGTTGGGCTTTATGTCGGGACGTGTGTTGGGCTCTACATCGGGACGTGTGTTGGGCTCTACGTCGGGACGTGTGTTGGGCTCTACGTCTGTAGTTAGCTAACTTTCAGCTCTACGTCGGGACGTGTGTTGGGCTCTACATCGGGACGTGTGTTGGGCTCTACGTCGGGACGTGTGTTGGGCTCTACATCTGTAGTTATCTAAATTTCAGCTCTACGTCGGGACGTGTGTTGGGCTCTACGTCGGGACGTGTGTTGGGCTCTACATCGGGACGTGTGCTGGGCTCTACATCTGTAGTTAGCTAACTTTCAGCTCTACGTCGGGACGTGTGTTGGGCACTACGTCGGGACGTGTGTTGGGCTCTACGTCGGGACGTGTGTTGGGCTCTACATCAGGATTAGCTTACTTTCCGCTCTACGTCGGGACGTGTGTTGGGCTCTACGTCGGGATGTGTGTTGGGCTCTACGTCGGGACGTGTGTTGGGCTCTACATCAGGATTTAGCTTACTTTCAGCTCTACGTCGGGACGTGTGTTGGGCTCTACGTCGGGACGTGTGTTGGGCTCTACATCGGGACGTGTGTTGGGCTCTACATCTGTAGTGAGCTAACTTACAGCTCTACGTCGGGACGTGTGTTGGACTCTACGTCGGGACGTCTGTTGGGCTCTGCGTCGGGACGTCTCTTGGTTTATACGTCGGGACGTGTGTTGGGCTCTACGTCGGGACGTGTGTTGGGCTCTACGTCTGTAGTTACCTAAATTTCAGTTCTACGTCGGGACATGTGTTGGTCTCTACGTCGGGACGTATATTGGGCTGTACGTCGGGAAGTGTGTTGGGCTCTATGTCTGTAGTTATCTAATATTCACCTCCACGTCGGGACGTGTGTTGGGCTCTATGTCGGGACGTGTGTTGGGCTCTACATCGGGACGTGTGTTGGGCTCTACGTCTGTAGTTAGCTAACTTGCAGCTCTACGTCGGGACGTGTGTTGGGCTCTACGTCGGGAAGTCTGTTGGGCTCTACATTGGGACGTGTGTTGGGGTCTACATAAGGATTTAGCTTCCTTTTAGCTCTACGTCGGGACGTGTGTTGGGCTCTACATCGGGACGTGTGTTGGGCTATACATCAGGATTTAGCTTACTTTCCGCTCTACGTCGGGACGTGTGTTGGGCTCTACGTCGGGATGTGTCTTGGGCTCTACGTCGGGACATGTGTTGGGCTCTACATCAGGATTTAGCTTACTTTCAGCTCTACGTCGGGACGTGTGTTGGGCTCTACGTCGGGACGTGTGTTGGGCTCTACTTCGGGACGTGTGTTGGGCTCTACATCTGTAGTGACCTAACTTACAGCTCTACGTCGGGACGTGTGTTGGGCTGCACGTCTGTAGTTACCTAAATTTCAGTTCTACGTCGGGACATGTGTTGGTCTCTACGTCGGGACGTGTATTGGGCTGTACGTCGGGAAGTGTGTTGGGCTCTACGTCTGTAGTTATCTAATATTCAGCTCCACGTCGGGACGTGTGTTGGGCTCTATGTCGGGACGTGTGTTGGGCTCTACATCGGGACGTGTGTTGGGCTCTACGTCGGGACGTGTGTTGGGCTCTACGTCTGTAGTTAGCTAACTTGCAGCTCTACGTCGGGACGTGTGTTGGGCTCTACATCAGGATTTAGCTTACTTTCCGCTCTACGTCGGGACGTGTGTTGGGCTCTACGTCGGGATGTGTGTTGGGCTCTACGTCGGGACGTGTGTTGGGCTCTACATCAGGATTTAGCTTACTTTCAGCTCTACGTCGGGACGTGTGTTGGGCTCTACGTCGGGACGTGTGTTGGGCTCTACATCGGGACGTGTGTTGGGCTCTACATCTGTAGTGAGCTAACTTACAGCTCTACGTCGGGACGTGTGTTGGGCTCCACGTCTGTAGTTACCTAAATTTCAGTTCTACGTCGGGACATGTGTTGGTCTCTACGTCGGGACTTGTGTTGGGCTGTACGTCGGGAAGTGTGTTGGGCTCTACGTCTGTAGTTATCTAACATTCAGCTCCACGTCGGGACGTGTGTTGGGCTTTATGTCGGGACGTGTGTTGGGCTCTACATCGGGACATGTGTTGGGCTCTACGTCGGGACGTGTGTTGGGCTCTACGTCTGTAGTTAGCTAACTTTCAGCTCTACGTCGGGACGTGTGTTGGGCTCTACATCGGGACGTGTGTTGGGCTGTACATCTGTAGTTAGCTAACTTTCAGCTCTACGTCGAGACGTATGTTGGGCTCTACGTCGGGACGTGTGTTGGGCTCTACGTCGGGACGTGTGTTGGGCTCTACATCGGGACCTGTGTTGGGCTCTACATCTGTAGTTAACTAAATTTCAGCTCTACGTCGGGACGTGTGTTGGGCTCTACGTCGGGACGTGTGTTGGGCTCTACAACGGGACGTGTGCTGGGCTCTACATCTGTAGTTAGCTAACTTTCAGCTCTACGTCGGGACGTGTGTTGGGCACTACGTCGGGACGTGTGTTGGGCTCTACGTCGGGACGTGTGTTGGGCTCTACATCAGGATTTAGCTTACTTTCCGCTCTACGTCGGGACGTGTGTTGGGCTCTACGTCGGGACGTGTGTTGGGCTCTACGTCGGGACGTGTGTTGGGCTCTACATCAGGATTTAGCTTACTTTCAGCTCTACGTCGGGACGTGTGTTGGGCTCTACGTCGGGACGTGTGTTGGGCTCTACATCGGGACGTGTGTTGGGCTCTACATCTGTAGTGAGCTAACTTACAGCTCTACGTCGGGACGTGTGTTGGGCTCCACGTCTGTAGTTACCTAAATTTCAGTTCTACGTCGGGACATGTGTTGGTCTCTACGTCGGGACATGTGTTGGGCTGTACGTCGGGAAGTGTGTTGGGCTCTACGTCTGTAGTTATCTAACATTCAGCTCCACGTCGGGACGTGTGTTGGGCTTTATGTCGGGACGTGTGTTGGGCTCTACATCGGGACGTGTGTTGGGCTCTACGTCGGGACGTGTGTTGGGCTCTACGTCTGTAGTTAGCTAACTTTCAGCTCTACGTCGGGACGTGTGTTGGGCTCTACATCGGGACGTGTGTTGGGCTCTACATCTGTAGTTAGCTAACTTTCAGCTCTACGTCGAGACGTGTGTTGGGCTCTACGTCGGGACGTGTGTTGGGCTCTACGTCGGGACGTGTGTTGGGCTCTACATCTGTAGTTATCTAAATTTAAGCTCTACGTCGGGACGTGTGTTGGGCTCTACGTCGGGACGTGTGTTGGGCTCTACATCGGGACGTGTGCTGGGCTCTACATCTGTAGTTAGCTAACTTTCAGCTCTACGTCGGGACGTGTGTTGGGCACTACGTCGGGACGTGTGTTGGGCTCTACGTCGGGACGTGTGTTGGGCTCTACATCAGGATTTAGCTTACTTTCCGCTTTACGTCGGGAAGTGTGTTGGGCTCTACGTCGGGATGTGTGTTGGGCTCTACGTCGGGACGTGTGTTGGGCTCTACATCAGGATTTAGCTTACTTTCAGCTCTACGTCGGGACGTGTGTTGGGCTCTACATCGGGACGTGTGTTGGGCTCTACATCTGTAGTTAGCTAACTTTCAGCTCTACGTCGAGACGTGTGTTGGGCTCTACGTCGGGACGTGTGTTGGGCTCTACGTCGGGACGTGTGTTGGGCTCTACATCTGTAGTTATCTAAATTTAAGCTCTACGTCGGGACGTGTGTTGGGCTCTACGTCGGGACGTGTGTTGGGCTCTACATCTGTAGTGAGCTAACTTACAGCTCTACGTCGGGACGTGTGTTGGACTCTACGTCGGGACGTCTGTTGGGCTCTGCGTCGGGACGTCTCTTGGTTTATACGTCGGGACGTGTGTTGGGCTCTACGTCGGGACGTGTGTTGGGCTCTACGTCTGTAGTTACCTAAATTTCAGTTCTACGTCGGGACATGTGTTGGTCTCTACGTCGGGACGTATATTGGGCTGTACGTCGGGAAGTGTGTTGGGCTCTACGTCTGTAGTTATCTAATATTCACCTCCACGTCGGGACGTGTGTTGGGCTCTATGTCGGGACGTGTGTTGGGCTCTACATCGGGACGTGTGTTGGGCTCTACATCGGGACGTGTGTTGGGCTCTACGTCTGTAGTTAGCTAACTTGCAGCTCTACGTCGGGACGTGTGTTGGGCTCTACGTCGGGAAGTCTGTTGGGCTCTACATTGGGACGTGTGTTGGGGTCTACATAAGGATTTAGCTTCCTTTTAGCTCTACGTCGGGACGTGTGTTGGGCTCTACGTCGGGACGTGTGTTGGGCTATACATCAGGATTTAGCTTACTTTCCGCTCTACGTCGGGACGTGTGTTGGGCTCTACGTCGGGATGTGTCTTGGGCTCTACGTCGGGACATGTGTTGGGCTCTACATCAGGATTTAGCTTACTTTCAGCTCTACGTCGGGACGTGTGTTGGGCTCTACGTCGGGACGTGTGTTGGGCTCTACATCGGGACGTGTGTTGGGCTCTACATCTGTAGTGACCTAACTTACAGCTCTACGTCGGGACGTGTGTTGGGCTCCACGTCTGTAGTTACCTAAATTTCAGTTCTACGTCGGGACATGTGTTGGTCTCTACGTCGGGACGTGTATTGGGCTGTACGTCGGGAAGTGTGTTGGGCTCTACGTCTGTAGTTATCTAATATTCAGCTCCACGTCGGGACGTGTGTTGGGCTCTACGTCGGGACGTGTGTTGGGCTCTACATCAGGATTTAGCTTACTTTCCGCTCTACGTCGGGACGTGTGTTGGGCTCTACGTCGGGATGTGTGTTGGGCTCTACGTCGGGACGTGTGTTGGTCTCTACATCAGGATTTAGCTTACTTTCAGCTCTACGTCGGGACGTGTGTTGGGCTCTACGTCGGGACGTGTGTTCGGCTCTACATCGGGACGTGTGTTGGGCTCTACATCTGTAGTGAGTTAACTTACAGCTCTACGTCGGGACGTGTGTTGGGCTCCACGTCTGTAGTTACCTAAATTTCAGTTCTACGTCGGGACATGTGTTGGTCTCTACGTCGGGACTTGTGTTGGGCTGTACGTCGGGAAGTGTGTTGGGCTCTACGTCTGTAGTTATCTAACATTCAGCTCCACGTCGGGACGTGTGTTGGGCTTTATGTCGGGACGTGTGTTGGGCTCTACATCGGGACATGTGTTGGGCTCTACGTCGGGACGTGTGTTGGGCTCTACGTCTGTAGTTAGCTAACTTTCAGCTCTACGTCGGGACGTGTGTTGGGCTCTACATCGGGACGTGTGTTGGGCTGTACATCTGTAGTTAGCTAACTTTCAGCTCTACGTCGAGACGTGTGTTGGGCTCTACGTCGGGACGTGTGTTGGGCTCTACGTCGGGCCGTGTTTTGGGCTCTACATCGGGACCTGTGTTGGGCTCTACATCTGTAGTTATCTAAATTTCAGCTCTACGTCGGGACGTGTGTTGGGCTCTACGTCGGGACGTGTGTTGGGCTCTACATCGGGACGTGTGCTGGGCTCTACATCTGTAGTTAGCTAACTTTCAGCTCTACGTCGGGACGTGTGTTGGGCACTACGTCGGGACGTGTGTTGGGCTCTACGTCGGGACGTGTGTTGGGCTCTACATCAGGATTTAGCTTACTTTCCGCTCTACGTCGGGACGTGTGTTGGGCTCTACGTCGGGACGTGTGTTGGGCTCTACGTCGGGACGTGTGTTGGGCTCTACATCAGGATTTAGCTTACTTTCAGCTCTACGTCGGGACGTGTGTTGGGCTCTACATCGGGACGTGTGTTGGGCTCTACATCTGTAGTGAGCTAACTTACAGCTCTACGTCGGGACGTGTGTTGGACTCTACGTCGGGACGTCTGTTGGGCTCTGCGTCGGGACGTCTCTTGGTTTATACGTCGGGACGTGTGTTGGGCTCTAAGTCGGGACGTGTGTTTGGCTCTACGTCTGTAGTTACCTAAATTTCAGTTCTACGTCGCGACATGTGTTGGTCTCTACGTCGGGACGTGTATTGGGCTGTACGTCGGGAAGTGTGTTGGGCTCTACGTCTGTAGTTATCTAATATTCAGCTCCACGTCGGGACGTGTGTTGGGCTCTATGTCGGGACGTGTGTTGGGCTCTACGTCTGTAGTTAGCTAACTGGCAGCTCTACGTCGGGACGTGTGTTGGGCTCTACGTCGGGAAGTCTGTTGGGCTCTAGGTTGGGACGTGTGTTGGGGTCTACATAAGGATTTAGCTTACTTTTAGCTCTACGTCGGGACGTGTGTTGGGCTCTACGTCGGGACGTGTGTTGGGCTCTACATCAGGATTTAGCTTACTTTCCGCTCTACGTCGGGACGTGTGTTGGGCTCTACGTCGGGATGTGTGTTGGGCTCTACGTCGGGACGTGTGTTGGGCTCTACATCAGGATTTAGCTTACTTTCAGCTCTACGTCGGGACGTGTGTTGGGCTCTACGTCGGGACGTGTGTTGGGCTCTACATCGGGACGTGTGTTGGGCTCTACATCTGTAGTGAGCTAACTTACAGCTCTACGTCGGGACGTGTGTTGGGCTCCACGTCTGTAGTTACCTAAATTTCAGTTCTACGTCGGGACATGTGTTGGTCTCTACGTCGGGACATGTGTTGGGCTGTACGTCGGGAAGTGTGTTGGGCTCTACGTCTGTAGTTATCTAACATTCAGCTCCACGTCGGGACGTGTGTTGGGCTTTATGTCAGGACGTGTGTTGGGCTCTACATCGGGACGTGTGTTGGGCTCTACGTCGGGACGTGTGTTGGGCTCTACGTCTGTAGTTAGCTAACTTTCAGCTCTACGTCGGGACGTGTGTTGGGCTCTACATCGGAACGTGTGTTGGGCTCTACATCTGTAGTTAGCTAACTTTCAGCTCTACGTCGAGACGTGTGTTGGGCTCTACGTCGGGACGTGTGTTGGGCTCTACGTCGGGACGTGTGTTGGGCTCTACGTCTGTAGTTAGCTAACTTGCAGCTCTACGTCGGGACGTGTGTTGGGCTCTACGTCGGGAAGTCTGTTGGGCTCTACATTGGGACGTGTGTTGGGGTCTACATAAGGATTTAGCTTCCTTTTAGCTCTACGTCGGGACGTGTGTTGGGCTCTACGTCGGGACGTGTGTTGGGCTATACATCAGGATTTAGCTTACTTTCCGCTCTACGTCGGGACGTGTGTTGGGCTATACGTCGGGATGTGTCTTGGGCTCTACGTCGGGACATGTGTTGGGCTCTACATCAGGATTTAGCTTACTTTCAGCTCTACGTCGGGACGTGTGTTGGGCTCTACGTCGGGACGTGTGTTGGGCTCTACATCGGGACGTGTGTTGGGCTCTACATCTGTAGTGACCTAACTTACAGCTCTACGTCAGGACGTGTGTTGGGCTCCACGTCTGTAGTTACCTAAATTTCAGTTCTACGTCGGGACATGTGTTGGTCTCTACGTCGGGACTTGTGTTGGGCTGTACGTCGGGAAGTGTGTTGGGCTCTACGTCTGTAGTTATCTAACATTCAGCTCCACGTCGGGACGTGTGTTGGGCTTTATGTCGGGACGTGTGTTGGGCTATACATCGGGACGTGTGTTGGGCTCTACGTCGGGACGTGTGTTGGGCTCTACGTCTGTAGTTAGCTAACTTTCAGCTCTACGTCGGGACGTGTGTTGGGCTCTACATCGGGACGTGTGTTGGGCTCTACATCTGTAGTTAGCTAACTTTCAGCTCTACGTCGAGACGTGTGTTGGGCTCTACGTCGGGACGTGTGTTGGGCTCTACATCGGGACGTGTGTTGGGCTCTACATCGGGACGTGTGTTGGGCTCTACATCTGTAGTGACCTAACTTACAGCTCTACGTCGGGACGTGTGTTGGGCTCCACGTCTGTAGTTACCTAAATTTCAGTTCTACGTCGGGACATGTGTTGGTCTCTACGTCGGGACGTGTATTGGGCTGTACGTCGGGAAGTGTGTTGGGCTCTACGTCTGTAGTTATCTAATATTCAGCTCCACGTCGGGACGTGTGTTGGGCTCTACGTCGGGACGTGTGTTGGGCTCTACATCAGGATTTAGCTTACTTTCCGCTCTACGTCGGGACGTGTGTTGGGCTCTACGTCGGGATGTGTGTTGGGCTCTACGTCGGGACGTGTGTTGGTCTCTACATCAGGATTTAGCTTACTTTCAGCTCTACGTCGGGACGTGTGTTGGGCTCTACGTCGGGACGTGTGTTCGGCTCTACATCGGGACGTGTGTTGGGCTCTACATCTGTAGTGAGCTAACTTACAGCTCTACGTCGGGACGTGTGTTGGGCTCCACGTCTGTAGTTACCTAAATTTCAGTTCTACGTCGGGACATGTGTTGGTCTCTACGTCGGGACTTGTGTTGGGCTGTACGTCGGGAAGTGTGTTGGGCTCTACGTCTGTAGTTATCTAACATTCAGCTCCACGTCGGGACGTGTGTTGGGCTTTATGTCGGGACGTGTGTTGGGCTCTACATCGGGACATGTGTTGGGCTCTACGTCGGGACGTGTGTTGGGCTCTACGTCTGTAGTTAGCTAACTTTCAGCTCTACGTCGGGACGTGTGTTGGGCTCTACATCGGGACGTGTGTTGGGCTGTACATCTGTAGTTAGCTAACTTTCAGCTCTACGTCGAGACGTGTGTTGGGCTCTACGTCGGGACGTGTGTTGGGCTCTACGTCGGGCCGTGTTTTGGGCTCTACATCGGGACCTGTGTTGGGCTCTACATCTGTAGTTATCTAAATTTCAGCTCTACGTCGGGACGTGTGTTGGGCTCTACGTCGGGACGTGTGTTGGGCTCTACATCGGGACGTGTGCTGGGCTCTACATCTGTAGTTAGCTAACTTTCAGCTCTACGTCGGGACGTGTGTTGGGCACTACGTCGGGACGTGTGTTGGGCTCTACGTCGGGACGTGTGTTGGGCTCTACATCAGGATTTAGCTTACTTTCCGCTCTACGTCGGGACGTGTGTTGGGCTCTACGTCGGGACGTGTGTTGGGCTCTACGTCGGGACGTGTGTTGGGCTCTACATCAGGATTTAGCTTACTTTCAGCTCTACGTCGGGACGTGTGTTGGGCTCTACGTCGGGACGTGTGTTGGGCTCTACATCGGGACGTGTGTTGGGCTCTACATCTGTAGTGAGCTAACTTACAGCTCTACGTCGGGACGTGTGTTGGACTCTACGTCGGGACGTCTGTTGGGCTCTGCGTCGGGACGTCTCTTGGTTTATACGTCGGGACGTGTGTTGGGCTCTAAGTCGGGACGTGTGTTTGGCTCTACGTCTGTAGTTACCTAAATTTCAGTTCTACGTCGGGACATGTGTTGGTCTCTACGTCGGGACGTGTATTGGGCTGTACGTCGGGAAGTGTGTTGGGCTCTACGTCTGTAGTTATCTAATATTCAGCTCCACGTCGGGACGTGTGTTGGGCTCTATGTCGGGACGTGTGTTGGGCTCTACGTCTGTAGTTAGCTAACTGGCAGCTCTACGTCGGGACGTGTGTTGGGCTCTACGTCGGGAAGTCTGTTGGGCTCTAGGTTGGGACGTGTGTTGGGGTCTACATAAGGATTTAGCTTACTTTTAGCTCTACGTCGGGACGTGTGTTGGGCTCTACGTCGGGACGTGTGTTGGGCTCTACATCAGGATTTAGCTTACTTTCCGCTCTACGTCGGGACGTGTGTTGGGCTCTACGTCGGGATGTGTGTTGGGCTCTACGTCGGGACGTGTGTTGGGCTCTACATCAGGATTTAGCTTACTTTCAGCTCTACGTCGGGACGTGTGTTGGGCTCTACGTCGGGACGTGTGTTGGGCTCTACATCGGGACGTGTGTTGGGCTCTACATCTGTAGTGAGCTAACTTACAGCTCTACGTCGGGACGTGTGTTGGGCTCCACGTCTGTAGTTACCTAAATTTCAGTTCTACGTCGGGACATGTGTTGGTCTCTACGTCGGGACATGTGTTGGGCTGTACGTCGGGAAGTGTGTTGGGCTCTACGTCTGTAGTTATCTAACATTCAGCTCCACGTCGGGACGTGTGTTGGGCTTTATGTCAGGACGTGTGTTGGGCTCTACATCGGGACGTGTGTTGGGCTCTACGTCGGGACGTGTGTTGGGCTCTACGTCTGTAGTTAGCTAACTTTCAGCTCTACGTCGGGACGTGTGTTGGGCTCTACATCGGGACGTGTGTTGGGCTCTACATCTGTAGTTAGCTAACTTTCAGCTCTACGTCGAGACGTGTGTTGGGCTCTACGTCGGGACGTGTGTTGGGCTCTACGTCGGGACGTGTGTTGGGCTCTACGTCTGTAGTTAGCTAACTTGCAGCTCTACGTCGGGACGTGTGTTGGGCTCTACGTCGGGAAGTCTGTTGGGCTCTACATTGGGACGTGTGTTGGGGTCTACATAAGGATTTAGCTTCCTTTTAGCTCTACGTCGGGACGTGTGTTGGGCTCTACGTCGGGACGTGTGTTGGGCTATACATCAGGATTTAGCTTACTTTCCGCTCTACGTCGGGACGTGTGTTGGGCTATACGTCGGGATGTGTCTTGGGCTCTACGTCGGGACATGTGTTGGGCTCTACATCAGGATTTAGCTTACTTTCAGCTCTACGTCGGGACGTGTGTTGGGCTCTACGTCGGGACGTGTGTTGGGCTCTACATCGGGACGTGTGTTGGGCTCTACATCTGTAGTGACCTAACTTACAGCTCTACGTCAGGACGTGTGTTGGGCTCCACGTCTGTAGTTACCTAAATTTCAGTTCTACGTCGGGACATGTGTTGGTCTCTACGTCGGGACTTGTGTTGGGCTGTACGTCGGGAAGTGTGTTGGGCTCTACGTCTGTAGTTATCTAACATTCAGCTCCACGTCGGGACGTGTGTTGGGCTTTATGTCGGGACGTGTGTTGGGCTATACATCGGGACGTGTGTTGGGCTCTACGTCGGGACGTGTGTTGGGCTCTACGTCTGTAGTTAGCTAACTTTCAGCTCTACGTCGGGACGTGTGTTGGGCTCTACATCGGGACGTGTGTTGGGCTCTACATCTGTAGTTAGCTAACTTTCAGCTCTACGTCGAGACGTGTGTTGGGCTCTACGTCGGGACGTGTGTTGGGCTCTACATCGGGACCTGTGTTGGGCTCTACATCTGTAGTTATCTAAATTTCAGCTCTACGTCGGGACGTGTGTTGGGCACTACGTCGGGACGTGTGTTGGGCTCTACATCAGGATTTAGCTTACTTTCCGCTCTACGTCAGGATGTGTGTTGGGCTCTACGTCGGGATGTGTGTTGGGCTCTACGTCGGGACGTGTGTTGGGCTCTACATCAGGATTTAGCTTACTTTCAGCTCTACGTCGGGACGTGTGTTGGGCTCTACGTCGGGACGTGTGTTGGGCTCTACATCGGGACGTGTGTTGGGCTCTACATCTGTAGTGAGCTAACTTACAGCTCTACGTCGGGACGTGTGTTGGACTCTACGTCGGGACGTCTGTTGGGCTCTGCGTCGGGACGTCTGTTGGTTTATACGTCGGGACGTGTGTTGGGCTCTACGTCGGGACGTGTGTTTGGCTCTACGTCTGTAGTTACCTAAATTTCAGTTCTACGTCGGGACATGTGTTGGTCTCTACGTCGGGACGTGTATTGGGGTGTACGTCGGGAAGTGTGTTGGGCTCTACGTCTGTAGTTATCTAATATTCAGCTCCACGTCGGGACGTGTGTTGGGCTCTATGTCGGGATTGTGTTGGGCTCTACATCGGGACGTGTGTTGGGCTCTACGTCGGGACGTGTGTTGGGCTCTACGTCTGTAGTTCGCTAACTTGCAGCTCTACGTCGGGACGTGTGTTGGGCTCTACGTCGCGACGTGTGTTGGGCTCTACATCAGGATTTAGCTTAATTTCCTCTCTACGTCAGGACGTGTGTTGGGCTCTACGTCGGGATGTGTGTTGGGCTCTACGTCGGGACGTGTGTTATGCTCTACATCAGGATTTAGCTTACTTTCAGCTCTACGTCGGGACGTGTGTTGGGCTCTACGTCGGGACGTGTGTTGGGCTCTACATCGGGACGTGTGTTGGGCTCTACATCTGTAGTGAGCTAACTTACAGCTCTACGTCGGGACGTGTGTTGGGCTCCACGTGTGTAGTTACCTAAATTTCAGTTCTACGTCGGGACATGTGTTGGTCTCTACGTCGGGACTTGTGTTGGGCTGTACGTCGGGAAGTGTGTTGGGCTCTACGTCTGTAGTTATCTAACATTCAGCTCCACGTCGGGACGTGTGTTGGGCTTTATGTCGGGACGTGTGTTGGGCTCTACATCGGGACGTGTATTGGGCTCTACGTTGGGACGTGTGTTGGGCTCTACGTCTGTAGTTAGCTAACTTTCAGCTCTACGTCGGGACGTGTGTTGGGCTCTACATCGGGACGTGTGTTGGTCTCTACATCTGTAGTTAGCTAACTTTCAGCTCTACGTCGAGACGTGTGTTGGGCTCTACGTCGGGACGTGTGTTGGGCTCTACGTCGGTACGTGTGTTGGGCTCTACATCGGGACCTGTGTTGGGCTCTACATCTGTAATTATCTAACTTTCAGCTCTACGTCGGGACGTGTGTTGGGCTGTACGTCGGGACGTGTGTTGGGCTCTACGTCGGGACGTGTGTTGGGCTCTACATCTGTAGTTAGCTGACTTTCAGCTCTACATCGGGACGTGTGTTGGGCTCTACGTCGGGACGTGTGTTGGGCTCTACGTCGGGACGTGTGTTGGGCTCTACGCCTGTAGTTAGCTAACTTTCAGCTCTACGTTTGGACGTGTGTTGGGCTCTACATCGGGACGTGTGTTGGGCTCTACATCTGTAGTTAGCGAGCTTTCAGCTCTACGTCGGGACGTATGTTGGGCACTACGTCGGGACGTGTGTTGGGCTCTACGTCGGGACGTGTGTTGGGCTCTACATCGGGACATGTGTTGAGCTCTACATCTGTAGTTAGCTAACTTGCAGCTCTACGTCGGGACGTGTGTTGGGCTCTCCGTCGGGAAGTCTGTTGGGCTCTACGTTGGGACGTGTGTTGGGCTCTACATAAGGATTTAGCTTACTTTTAGCTCTACGTCGGGACGTGTGTTGGGCTCTACGTCGGGACGTGTGTTGGGCTCTACATCGGGACGTGTGCTGGGCTCTACATCTGTAGTTAGCTAACTTTCAGCTCTACGTCGGGACGTGTGTTGGGCACTACGTCGGGACGTGTGTTGGGCTCTACGTCGGGACGTGTGTTGGGCTCTACATCAGGATTTAGCTTACTTTCCGCTCTATGTCGGGACGTGTGTTGGGCTCTACGTCGGGACGTGTGTTGGGCTCTACATCAGGATTTAGCTTACTTTCAGCTCTACGTCGGGACGTGTGTTGGGCTCTACGTCGGGACGTGTGTTGGGCTCTACATCGGGACGTTTGTTGGGCTCTACATCTGTAGTGAGCTAACTTACAGCTCTACGTCGGGACGTGTGTTGGACTCTACGTCGGGACGTCTGTTGGGCTCTGCGTCGGGACGTCTGTTGGTTTATACGTCCGGACGTGTGTTGGGCTCTACGTCGGGACATGTGTTGGGCTATACGTCTGTAGTTACCTAAATTTCAGTTCTACGTCGGGACATGTGTTTGTCTCTACGTCGGGACGTGTATTGGGCTGTACGTCGGGAAGTGTGTTGGGCTCTACCTCTGTAGTTATCTAATATTCAGCTCCACGTCGGGCCGTGTGTTGGGCTCTATGTCGGGACGTGTGTTGGGCTCTACATCGGGACGTGTGTTGGGCTCTACGTCGGGACGTGTGTTGGGCTCTACGTCTGTAGTTAGCTAACTTTCAGCTCTACGTCGGGACGTGTGTTGGGCTCTACGTCGGGAAGTCTGTTGGCTCTATGTTGGGACGTGTGTTGGGGTCTACATAAGGATTTAGCTTACTTTTAGCTCTACGTCGGGACGTGTGTTGGGCTCTACGTCGGGACGTGTGTTGGGCTCTACATCAGGATTTAGCTTACTTTCCGCTCTACGTCGGGACGTGTGTTGGGCTCTACGTCGGGATGTGTGTTGGGCTCTACGTCGGGACGTGTGTTGGGCTCTACATCAGGATTTAGCTTACTTTCAGCTCTACGTCGGGACGTGTGTTGGGCTCTACGTCGGGACGTGTGTTGGGCTCTACATCGGGACGTGTGTTGGGCTCTACATCTGTAGTGAGCTAACTTACAGCTCTACGTCGGGACGTGTGTTGGGCTCCACGTCTGTAGTTACCTAAATTTCAGTTCTACGTCGGGACATGTGTTGGTCTCTACGTCGGGACTTGTGTTGGGCTGTACGTCGGGAAGTGTGTTGGGCTCTACGTCTGTAGTTATCTAACATTCAGCTCCACGTCGGGACGTGTGTTGGGCTTTATGTCGGGACGTGTGTTGGGCTCTACATCGGGACGTGTGTTGGGCTCTACGTCGGGATGTGTGTTGGGCTCTACGTCTGTAGTTAGCTAACTTTCAGCTCTACGTCGGGACGTGTGTTGCGCTCTACATCGGGACGTGTGTTGGGCTCTACATCTGTAGTTAGCTAACTTTCAGCTCTACGTCGAGACGTGTGTTGGGCTCTACGTCGGGACGTGTGTTGGGCTTTACGTCGGTACGTGTGTTGGGCTCTACATCAGGACCTGTGTTGGGCTCTACATCTGTAGTTATCTAACTTTCAGCACTACGTCGGGACGTGTGTTGGGCTCTACGTCGGGACGTGTGTTGGGCTCTACATCGGGACGTGTGCTGGGCTCTACATCTGTAGTTAGCTAACTTTCAGCTCTACGTCGGGACGTGTGTTGGGCTCTACGTCGGGACGTGTGTTGGGCTCTACGTCGGGACGTGTGTTGGGCTCTACGCCTGTAGTTAGCTAACTTTCAGCTCTACGTCGGGTCGTGTCTTGGGCTCTACGTCGGGACGTGTGTTGGGCTCTACGTCGGTACGTGTGTTGGGCTCTACATCGGGACCTGTGTTGGGCTCTACATCTGTAGTTATCTAACTTACAGCTCTACGTCGGGACGTGTGTTGGGCTCTACGTCGGGACGTGTGTTGGGCTCTACATCGGGACGTGTGCTGGGCTCTACATCTGTAGTTAGCTAACTTTCAGCTCTACGTCGGGACGTGTGTTGGGCTCTACGTCAGGTCGTGTGTTGGGCTCTACGTCGGGACGTTTGTTGGGCTCTACGTCGGGATGTGTGTTGGGCTCTACGTCGGGACGTGTGTTGGGCTCTACGTCTGTAGTTAGCTAACTTTCAGCTCTACGTCGGGACGTGTGTTGGGCTCTACATCGGGACGTGTGTTGGGCTCTACATCGGGACGTGTGTTGGGCTCTACATGTGTAGTTAGCTAGCTTTCAGCTCTACGTCGGGACGTGTGTTGGGCACTACGTCGGGACGTGTGTTGGGCTCTACGTTGGGACGTGTGTTGGGCTCTACATAAGGATTTAGCTTACTTTTAGCTCTACGTCGGGATGTGTGTTGGGCTCTACGTCGGGACGTGTGTTGGGCTCTACATCAGGATTTAGCTTACTTTCCGCTCTACGTCGGGACGTGTGTTGGGCTCTACGTCGGGATGTGTGCTGCGCTCTACATCAGGATTTAGCTTAATTTCAGCTGTACGTCGGGACGTGTGTTAGGCTCTATGTCGGGATGTGTGTTGGGCTCTACGTCGGGACGTGTGTTGGGCTCTACATCGGGACGTGTGTTGGGCTTTACATCTGTAGTGAGCTAACTTACAGCTCTACGTCGGGACGTGTGTTGGGCTCTACATCGGGACGTGTGTTGGGCTTTACATCTGTAGTGAGCTAACTTACAGCTCTACGTCGGGACGTCTGTTGGGCTCTGCGTCGGGACGTCTGTTGGTTTATATGTCGGGACGTGTGTTGGGCTCTACGTCGGGACGTGTGTTGGGCTCTACGTCTGTAGTTACCTAAATTTCAGTTCTACGTCGGAACATGTGTTGGTCTCTGCGTCGGGACGTCTGTTGGGCTGTACGTTGGGAAGTGTGTTGGGCTCTACATCTGTAGTTATCTAACATTCAGTTCCACGTCGGGACGTGTGTTGGGCTCTATGTCGGGACGTGTGTTGGGCTCTACATCGGGACGTGTGTTGGGCTCTACATCGGGACCTGTGTTGGGCTCTACATCTGTAGTTATCTAACTTTCAGCTCTACGTCGGGACGTGTGTTGGGCTCTGCGTCGGGACGTCTGTTGGGCTGTACGTTGGGAAGTGTGTTGGGCTCTACATCTGTAGTTATCTAACATTCAGTTCCACGTCGGGACGTGTGTTGGGCTCTATGTCGGGACGTGTGTTGGGCTCTACATCGGGACGTGTGTTGGGCTCTACGTCGGGACGTGTGTTGGGCTCTACATCAGGATTTAGCTTACTTTCAGCTCTACGTCGGGACGTGTGTTGGGCTCTACGTCGGGACGTGTGTTGGGCTCTACATCGGGACGTTTGTTGGGCTCTACATCTGTAGTGAGCTAACTTACAGCTCTACGTCGGGACGTGTGTTGGACTCTACGTCGGGACGTCTGTTGGGCTCTGCGTCGGGACGTCTGTTGGTTTATACGTCGGGACGTGTGTTGGGCTCTACGTCGGGACATGTGTTGGGCTATACGTCTGTAGTTACCTAAATTTCAGTTCTACGTCGGGACATGTGTTTGTCTCTACGTCGGGACGTGTATTGGGCTGTACGTCGGGAAGTGTGTTGGGCTCTACCTCTGTAGTTATCTAATATTCAGCTCCACGTCGGGCCGTGTGTTGGGCTCTATGTCGGGACGTGTGTTGGGCTCTACATCGGGACGTGTGTTGGGCTCTACGTCGGGACGTGTGTTGGGCTCTACGTCTGTAGTTAGCTAACTTTCAGCTCTACGTCGGGACGTGTGTTGGGCTCTACGTCGGGAAGTCTGTTGGCTCTATGTTGGGACGTGTGTTGGGGTCTACATAAGGATTTAGCTTACTTTTAGCTCTACGTCGGGACGTGTGTTGGGCTCTACGTCGGGACGTGTGTTGGGCTCTACATCAGGATTTAGCTTACTTTCCGCTCTACGTCGGGACGTGTGTTGGGCTCTACGTCGGGATGTGTGTTGGGCTCTACGTCGGGACGTGTGTTGGGCTCTACATCAGGATTTAGCTTACTTTCAGCTCTACGTCGGGACGTGTGTTGGGCTCTACGTCGGGACGTGTGTTGGGCTCTACATCGGGACGTGTGTTGGGCTCTACATCTGTAGTGAGCTAACTTACAGCTCTACGTCGGGACGTGTGTTGGGCTCCA
This sequence comes from Leptosomus discolor, assembly GCF_034619465.1. Taxonomy (NCBI): domain Eukaryota; kingdom Metazoa; phylum Chordata; class Aves; order Leptosomiformes; family Leptosomidae; genus Leptosomus; species Leptosomus discolor. The sequence goes on along the minus strand of NC_141406.1, from coordinate 17,245,102 downwards.
CGTCTGTAGTTACCTAAATTTCAGTTCTACGTCGGGACATGTGTTGGTCTCTACGTCGGGACTTGTGTTGGGCTGTACGTCGGGAAGTGTGTTGGGCTCTACGTCTGTAGTTATCTAACATTCAGCTCCACGTCGGGACGTGTGTTGGGCTTTATGTCGGGACGTGTGTTGGGCTCTACATCGGGACGTGTGTTGGGCTCTACGTCGGGACGTGTGTTGGGCTCTACGTCTGTAGTTAGCTAACTTTCAGCTCTACGTCGGGACGTGTGTTGCGCTCTACATCGGGACGTGTGTTGGGCTCTACATCTGTAGTTAGCTAACTTTCAGCTCTACGTCGAGACGTGTGTTGGGCTCTACGTCGGGACGTGTGTTGGGCTTTACGTCGGTACTTGTGTTGGGCTCTACATCAGGACCTGTGTTGGGCTCTACATCTGTAGTTATCTAACTTTCAGCACTACGTCGGGACGTGTGTTGGGCTCTACGTCGGGACGTGTGCTGGGCTCTACATCTGTAGTTAGCTAACTTTCAGCTCTACGTCGGGACGTGTGTTGGGCTCTACGTCGGGACGTGTGTTGGGCTCTACGTCGGGACGTGTGTTGGGCTCTACGCCTGTAGTTAGCTAACTTTCAGCTCTACGTCGGGTCGTGTCTTGGGCTCTACGTCGGGACGTGTGTTGGGCTCTACGTCGGTACGTGTGTTGGGCTCTACATCGGGACCTGTGTTGGGCTCTACATCTGTAGTTATCTAACTTACAGCTCTACGTCGGGACGTGTGTTGGGCTCTACGTCGGGACGTGTGTTGGGCTCTACATCGGGACGTGTGCTGGGCTCTACATCTGTAGTTAGCTAACTTTCAGCTCTACGTCGGGACGTGTGTTGGGCTCTACGTCAGGTCGTGTGTTGGGCTCTACGTCGGGACGTTTGTTGGGCTCTACGTCGGGATGTGTGTTGGGCTCTACGTCGGGACGTGTGTTGGGCTCTACGTCTGTAGTTAGCTAACTTTCAGCTCTACGTCGGGACGTGTGTTGGGCTCTACATCGGGACGTGTGTTGGGCTCTACATCGGGACGTGTGTTGGGCTCTACATGTGTAGTTAGCTAGCTTTCAGCTCTACGTCGGGACGTGTGTTGGGCACTACGTCGGGACGTGTGTTGGGCTCTACGTTGGGACGTGTGTTGGGCTCTACATAAGGATTTAGCTTACTTTTAGCTCTACGTCGGGATGTGTGTTGGGCTCTACGTCGGGACGTGTGTTGGGCTCTACATCAGGATTTAGCTTACTTTCCGCTCTACGTCGGGACGTGTGTTGGGCTCTACGTCGGGATGTGTGCTGCGCTCTACATCAGGATTTAGCTTAATTTCAGCTGTACGTCGGGACGTGTGTTAGGCTCTATGTCGGGATGTGTGTTGGGCTCTACGTCGGGACGTGTGTTGGGCTCTACATCGGGACGTGTGTTGGGCTTTACATCTGTAGTGAGCTAACTTACAGCTCTACGTCGGGACGTGTGTTGGGCTCTACATCGGGACGTGTGTTGGGCTTTACATCTGTAGTGAGCTAACTTACAGCTCTACGTCGGGACGTCTGTTGGGCTCTGCGTCGGGACGTCTGTTGGTTTATATGTCGGGACGTGTGTTGGGCTCTACGTCGGGACGTGTGTTGGGCTCTACGTCTGTAGTTACCTAAATTTCAGTTCTACGTCGGAACATGTGTTGGTCTCTGCGTCGGGACGTCTGTTGGGCTGTACGTTGGGAAGTGTGTTGGGCTCTACATCTGTAGTTATCTAACATTCAGTTCCACGTCGGGACGTGTGTTGGGCTCTATGTCGGGACGTGTGTTGGGCTCTACATCGGGACGTGTGTTGGGCTCTACATCGGGACCTGTGTTGGGCTCTACATCTGTAGTTATCTAACTTTCAGCTCTACGTCGGGACGTGTGTTGGGCTCTGCGTCGGGACGTCTGTTGGGCTGTACGTTGGGAAGTGTGTTGGGCTCTACATCTGTAGTTATCTAACATTCAGTTCCACGTCGGGACGTGTGTTGGGCTCTATGTCGGGACGTGTGTTGGGCTCTACATCGGGACGTGTGTTGGGCTCTACGTCGGGACGTGTGTTGGGCTCTACGTCGGGATGTGTGTTGGGCTCTACGTCGGGACGTGTGTTGGGCTCTACGTCTGTAGTTAGCTAACTTTCAGCTCTACGTCGGGACGTGTGTTGGGGTCTACATCGGGACGTGTGTTGGGCTCTACATCGGGACGTGTGTTGGGCTCTACATCTGTAGTTAGCTAGCTTTCAGCTCTACGTCGGGACGTGTGTTGGGCACTACGTCGGGACGTGTGTTGGGCTCTACGTCGGGACGTGTGTTCGGCTCTACGTCGGGAAGTCTGTTGGGATCTACGTTGGGACTTGTGTTGGGCTCTACATAAGGATTTAGCTTGCTTTTAGCTCTACGTCGGGACGTGTGTTGGGCTTTACGTCGGGACGTGTGTTGGGCTCTACCTCAGGATTTAGCTTACTTTCCACTCTACGTCGGGACGTGTGTACGGCTCTACGTCGGGGTGTGTGCTGGGCTCTACATCAGGACTTAGCTTACTTTCAGCTCTACGTCGGGACGTGTGTTAGGCTCTACGTCGGGATGTGTGTTGGGCTTTACGTCGGGACGTGTGTTGGGCTCTACCTCAGGATTTAGCTTACTTTCCGCTCTACGTCGGGACGTGTGTTGGGCTCTACGTCGGGACGTCTGTTGGGCTCTGCGTCGGGACGTCTGTTGGTTTATACGTCGGGACGTCTGTTCGGCTCTGCGTCGGGACGTGTGTTGGGCTCTACGTCTATAGTTACCTAAATTTCATTTCTACGTCGGGACATGTGTTGGTCTCTACGTCGGGACCTGTGTTGGGCTGTACGTCGGGAAGTGTGTTGGGCTCTACGTCTGTAGTTATCTAACATTCAGCTCCACGTCGGGACGTGTGTTGGGCTCTATGTCGGGACGTGTGTTGGGCTCTACATCGGGACGTGTGTTGGGCTCTACGTCGGGACGTGTTTTGGGCTCTACGTCTGTAGTTAGCTAACTTTCAGCTCTACGTCGGGATGTGTGTTGGGCTCTACGTCGGGACGTGCGTTGGGCTCTACGTCGGGACGTGTGTTGGGCTCTACATCTGTAGTTATCTAACTTTCAGCTCTACGTCGGGACGTGTGTTAGGCTCTATGTCGGGACTTGTGTTGGGCTCTACGTCGGGACGTGTGTTGGCCTCTACGTCAGTAGTTAGCTAACGTTCAGCTCTACGTCGGGACGTGTGTTGGGCTCTATGTCGGGACGTGTGTTTGGCTCTACGTCGGCACGTGTGTTGGGCTCTACGTCTGTAGTTATCTAACTTACAGCTCTATGTCGGGACGTGTGTTGGGCACTACGTCAGGACCTGTGTTGGGCTCTACGTCGGGACGTGTGTTGGTCTCTAGATCGGGACATGTGTTGGGCTCTACATCTGTAGTTAGCTAATTTGCAGCTCTACGTCGGGACGTGTGTTGGGCTCTACGTCGGGAAGTCTGTTGGGCTCTACGTTGGGACGTGTGTTGGGCTCTACATAAGGATTTAGCTTACTTTTAGATCTACGTCGGGACGTGTCTTGGACTCTACATCGGGACGAGTGTTGGGCTCTACGTCTGTAGTTAGCTAACTTTCAGCTCTACGTCGGGACGTGTGTTCGGCTCTACATCGGGACGTGTGTTGAGCTCTACATCGGGACGTCTGTTGGGCTCTACATCTGTAGTTAGGTATCTTTCAGCTCTACATCGGGACGTGTGTTGGGCACTACGTCGGGACGTGTGTTGGGCTCTACGTCAGGACGTGTGTTGGGCTCTACATCGGGACCTGTGTTGGGCTCTACATCTGTAGTTATCTAACTTTCAGCACTACGTCGGGACGTGTGTTGGGCTCTACGTCGGGACGTGTGTTGGGCTCTACATCGGGACGTGTGCTGGGCTCTACATCTGTAGTTAGCTAACTTTCAGCTCTACGTCGGGACGTGTGTTGGGCTCTACGTCAGGACGTGTGTTCGGCTGTACGTCGGGACGTGTGTTGGGCTCTACGTCGAGACGTGTGTTGGGCTCTACATCTGTAGTTAGCTGACTTTCAGCTCTACATCGGGACGTGTGTTGGGCTCTACCTCGGGACGTGTGTTGGGCTCTACGTCGGGACGTGTGTTGGGCTCTACGTCTGTAGTTAGCTAACTTTCAGCTCTACGTCGGGTCGTGTGTTGGGCTCTACGTCGGGACGTGTGTTGGGCTCTACGTCGGTACGTGTGTTGGGCTCTACGTCGGGACGTGTGTTGGGCTCTACATCGGGACGTGTGCTGGGCTCTACATCTGTAGTTAGCTAACTTTCAGCTCTACGTCGGAACGTGTGTTGGGCTCTACATCGGGACGTGTGCTGGGCTCTACATCTGTAGTTAGCTGACTTTCAGCTCTACATCGGGACGTGTGTTGGGCTCTACGTCGGGATGTGTGTTGGGCTCTACGTCGGGACGTGTGTTGGGCTCTACGTCGGGACGTGTGTTGGGCTCTACGTCTGTAGTTAGCTAACTTTCAGCTCTACGTCGGGACGTGTGTTGGGGTCTACATCGGGACGTGTGTTGGGCTCTACATCGGGACGTGTGTTGGGCACTACATCTGTAGTTAGCTAGCTTTCAGCTCTACGTCGGGACGTGTGTTGGGCACTACGTCGGGACGTGTGTTGGGCTCTACGTCGGGACGTGTGTTCGGCTCTACGTCGGGAAGTCTGTTGGGCTCTACGTTGGGACTTGTGTTGGGCTCTACATAAGGATTTAGCTTACTTTTAGCTCTACGTCGGGACGTGTGTTGGGCTTTACGTCGGGACGTGTGTTGGGCTCTACCTCAGGATTTAGCTTACTTTCCGCTCTACGTCGGGACGTGTGTACGGCTCTACGTCAGGGTGTGTGCTGGGCTCTACATCAGGACTTAGCTTACTTTCAGCTCTACGTCGGGACGTGTGTTAGGCTCTACGTCGGGATGTGTGTTGGGCTCTACGTCGGGACGTGTGTTGGGCTCTACCTCAGGATTTAGCTTACTTTCCGCTCTACGTCGGGACGTGTGTTGGGCTCTACGTCGGGACGTGTGTTGGGCTCTACGTCGGGATGTCTGTTGGGCTCTGCGTCGGGACGTCTGTTGGTTTATACGTCGGGACGTCTGTTCGGCTCTGCGTCGGGACGTGTGTTGGGCTCTACGTCTATAGTTACCTAAATTTCATTTCTACGTCGGGACATGTGTTGGTCTCTACGTCGGGACCTGTGTTGGGCTGTACGTCGGGAAGTGTGTTGGGCTCTACGTCTGTAGTTATCTAACATTCAGCTCCACGTCGGGACGTGTGTTGGGCTCTACATCGGGACGTGTGTTGGGCTCTACGTCGGGACGTGTGTTGGGCTCTACGTCTGTAGTTAGCTAACTTTCAGCTCTACGTCGGGACGTGTGTTGGGCTCTACGTCGGGACGTGCGTTGGGCTCTACGTCGGGACGTGTGTTGGGCTCTACGACTGTAGTTATCTAACTTACAGCTCCACGTCGGGACGTGTGTTGGGCTCTACGTCGGCAGGTGTGTTGGGCTCTACATCGGGACGTGTGCTGGGCTCTACAACTGTAGTTATCTAACTTGCAGCTCTACGTCGGGACATGTGTTGGGCTCTACATCAGGACGTGTGTTGGGCTCTACATCTGTAGTTAGCTAACTTTCAGCTCTACGTCGGGACGTGTGTTGGGCTCTACGTCGGGACGTGTGTTGGGCTCTGCGTCGGGATGTGTGTTGGGCTCTACGTCAGGACGTGTGTTGGGCTCTACGTCTGTAGTTATCTAACTTTCAGCTCTACGTCGGGACGTATGTTGGGCTCTACGTCGGGACCTGTGTTGGGCTCTACATCTGTAGTTATCTAACTTTCAGCTCTACGTCGGGACGTGTGTTAGGCTCTATGTCGGGACTTGTGTTGGGCTCTACGTCGGGACGTGTGTTGGCCTCTACGTCAGTAGTTAGCTAACGTTCAGCTCTACGTCGGGACGTGTGTTGGGCTCTATGTCGGGACGTGTGTTTGGCTCTACGTCGGCACGTGTGTTGGGCTCTACGTCTGTAGTTATCTAACTTACAGCTCTATGTCGGGACGTGTGTTGGGCACTACGTAAGGACTTGTGTTGGGCTCTACGTCGGGACGTGTGTTGGTCTCTAGATCGGGACATGTGTTGGGCTCTACATCTGTAGTTAGCTAATTTGCAGCTCTACGTCGGGACGTGTGTTGGGCTCTACGTCGGGAAGTCTGTTGGGCTCTACGTTGGGACGTGTGTTGGGCTCTACATAAGGATTTAGCTTACTTTTAGATCTACGTCGGGACGTGTCTTGGACTCTACATCGGGACGTGTGTTGGGCTCTACGTCTGTAGTTAGCTAACTTTCAGCTCTACGTCGGGACGTGTGTTCGGCTCTACATCAGGACGTGTGTTGAGCTCTACATCGGGACGTCTGTTGGGCTCTACATCTGTAGTTACGTAGCTTTCAGCTCTACATCGGGACGTGTGTTGGGCACTACGTCGGGACGTGTGTTGGGCTCTACGTCAGAACGTTTGTTGGGCTCTACATCGGGACATGTGTTGGGCTCTACATCTGTAGTTAGCTAACTTGCAGCTCTACGTCGGGACGTGTGTTGGGCTCTACGTCGGGAAGTCTATTGGGCTCTACGTTGGGACGTGTGTTGGGCTCTACATAAGGATTTAGCTTACTTTCAGCTCTACGTCGGGACGTGTGTTGGACTCTACGTCGGGATGTGTGCTGGGCTCTACATCAGGATTTAGCTTACTTTCAGCTCTACATCGGGACGTGTGTTGGGCTCTACGTCGGGACGTGTGTTGGGCTCTATGTCGTGACGTGTGTTGGGCTCTACGTCGGGACGTCTGTTGGGCTCTATGTCGGGACGTGTGTTGGGCGCTACGTCTGTAGTTATCTAATTTTCAGCTCTACGTCGGGACGTATGTTGGGCTCTACGTCGGGACGTGTGTTGGGCTCTACATTCGGACGTGTGTTGGGCTCTACATCTGTAGTTATCTAACTTTCAGCTCTACGTCGGGACGTGTGTTGGGCTCTATGTCGAGACGTGTGTTGGGCTCTACGTCGGGACGTCTGTTGGGCTCTACGTCAGTAGTTAGCTAACGTTCAGCTATACGTCGGGACGTGTGTTGGGCTCTATGTCGGGACGTGTGTTGGGCTCTACATCGGGACGTGTGTTGGGCTCTACATCTGTAGTGAGCTAACTTACAGCTCTACGTCGGGACGTGTGTTGGGCTCTACGTCGGGACGTCTGTTGGGCTCTGCGTCGGGACGTGTGTTGGGCTCTACATAAGGATTTAGCTTACTTTCAGCTCTACGTCGGGACGTGTGTTGGGCTCTACGTCGGGACGTGTGTTGGGCTCTACATCAGGATTTAGCTTACTTTCCGCTCTACGTCGGGACGTGTGTTGGGCTCTACGTTGGGATGTGTGCTGCACTCTACATCAGGATTTAGCTTAATTTCAGCTGTACGTCGGGACGTGTGTTAGGCTCTATGTCGGGATGTGTGTTGGGCTCTACGTCGGGACGTGTGTTGGGCTCTACATCAGGATTTAGCTTACTTTCAGCTCTACGTTGGGACGTGTGTTGGGCTCTACGTCGGGACGTGTGTTGGGCTCTACATCGGGACGTGTGTTGGGCTCTACATCTGTAGTGAGCTAACTTACAGCTCTACGTCGGGACGTGTGTTGGGCTCTAAGTCGGGACGTCTGTTGGGCTCTGCGTCGGGACGTCTGTTGGTTTATATGTCGGGACGTGTGTTGGGCTGTACGTCGAGACGTGTGTTGGGCTCTACGTCTGTAGTTACCTAAATTTCAGTTCTACGTCGGAACATGTGTTGGTCTCTACGTCGGGACGTGTGTTGGGCTGTACGTCGGGAAGTGTGTTGGGCTCTACATCTGTAGTTATCTAACATTCAGTTCCACGTCGGGACGTGTGTTGGGCTCTATGTCGGGACGTGTGTTGGGCTCTACATCGGGACGTGTGTTGGGCTCTACGTCGGGACGTGTGTTGGGCTCTACGTCTGTAGTTAGCTAACTTTCAGCTCTACGTCGGGACGTGTGTTGGGATGTACGTCGGGACGTGTGTTGGGCTCTACGTCGGGACCTGTGTTGGGCTCTACATCTGTAGTTATCTAACTTTCAGCTCTACGTCGGGACGTGTGTTGGGCTCTGCGTCGGGACGTGTGTTGAGCTCTATATCGGGACGTGTGCTGGGCTCTACATCTGTAGTTAGCTAACTTTCAGCTCTACGTCGGGACGTGTGTTGGGCTCTACGTCAGGACGTGTGTTGGGCTCTACGTCGGGACATGTGTTGGGCTCTACGTCGGGACGTGTGTTGGGCTCTACATCTGTAGTTAGCTGACTTTCCGCTCTACATCGGGACGTGTGTTGGGCTCTACGTCGGGATGTGTGTTGGGCTCTACGTCGGGACGTGTGTTGGGCTCTACGTCGGGACGTGTGTTGGGCTCTACGTCTGTAGTTAGCTAACTTTCAGCTCTACGTCGGGACGTGTGTTGGGGTCTACATCGGGACGTGTGTTGGGCTCTACATCGGGACGTGTGTTGGGCTCTACATCTGTAGTTAGCTAGCTTTCAGCTCTACGTCGGGACGTGTGTTGGGCACTACGTCGGGACGTGTGTTGGGCTCTACGTCGGGACGTGTGTTCGGCTCTACGTCGGGAAGTATGTTGGGCTCTACGTTGGGACTTGTGTTGGGCTCTACATAAGGATTTAGCTTACTTTTAGCTCTACGTCGGGACGTGTGTTGGGCTTTACGTCGGGACGTGTGTTGGGCTCTACCTCAGGATTTAGCTTACTTTCCGCTCTACGTCGGGACGTGTGTACGGCTCTACGTCAGGGTGTGTGCTGGACTCTACATCAGGACTTAGCTTACTTTCAGCTCTACGTCGGGACGTGTGTTAGGCTCTACGTCGGGATGTGTGTTGGGCTCTACGTCGGGACGTGTGTTGGGCTCTACCTCAGGATTTAGCTTACTTTCCGCTCTACGTCGGGACGTGTGTTGGGCTCTACGTCGGGACGTGTGTTGGGCTCTACGTCGGGACGTCTGTTGGGCTCTGCGTCGGGACGTCTGTTGGTTTATACGTCGGGACGAATGTTCGGCTCTGCGTCGGGACGTGTGTTGGGCTCTACGTCTATAGTTACCTAAATTTCATTTCTACGTCGGGACATGTGTTGGTCTCTACGTCGGGACCTGTGTTGGGCTGTACGTCGGGAAGTGTGTTGGGCTCTACGTCTGTAGTTATCTAACATTCAGCTCCACGTCGGGACGTGTGTTGGGCTCTATGTCGGGACGTGTGTTGGGCTCTACATCGGGACGTGTGTTGGGCTCTACGTCGGGACGTGTGTTGGGCTCTACGTCTGTAGTTAGCTAACTTTCAGCTCTACGTCGGGACGTGTGTTGGGGTCTACGTCGGGACGTGCGTTGGGCTCTACGTCGGGACGTGTGTTGGGCTCTACGACTGTAGTTATCTAACTTACAGCTCCACGTCGGGACGTGTGTTGGGCTCTACGTCGGCAGGTGTGTTGGGCTCTACATCGGGACGTGTGCTGGGCTCTACATCTGTAGTTATCTAACTTGCAGCTCTACGTCGGGACGTGTGTTGGGCTCTACATCAGGACGTGTGTTGGGCTCTACATCTGTAGTTAGCTAACTTTCAGCTCTACGTCGGGACGTGTGTTGGGCTCTACGTCGGGACGTGTGTTGGGCTCTGCGTCGGGATGTGTGTTGGGCTCTACGTCAGGACGTGTGTTGGGCTCTACGTCTGTAGTTATCTAACTTTCAGCTCTACGTCGGGACGTATGTTGGGCTCTACGTCGGGACCTGTGTTGGGCTCTACATCTGTAGTTATCTAACTTTCAGCTCTACGTCGGGACGTGTGTTAGGCTCTATGTCGGGACTTGTGTTGGGCTCTACGTCGGGACGTGTGTTGGCCTCTACGTCAGTAGTTAGCTAACGTTCAGCTCTACGTCGGGACGTGTGTTGGGCTCTATGTCGGGACGTGTGTTTGGCTCTACGTCGGCACGTGTGTTGGGCTCTACGTCTGTAGTTATCTAACTTACAGCTCTATGTCGGGACGTGTGTTGGGCACTACGTCAGGACGTGTGTTGGGCTCTACGTCGGGACGTGTGTTGGTCTCTAGATCGGGACATGTGTTGGGCTCTACATCTGTAGTTAGCTAATTTGCAGCTCTACGTCGGGACGTGTGTTGGGCTCTACGTCGGGAAGTCTGTTGGGCTCTACGTTGGAACGTGTGTTGGGCTCTACATAAGGATTTAGCTTACTTTTAGATCTACGTCGGGACGTGTCTTGGACTCTACATCGGGACGTGTGTTGGGCTCTACGTCTGTAGTTAGCTAACTTTCAGCTCTACGTCGGGACGTGTGTTCGGCTCTACATCAGGACGTGTGTTGAGCTATACATCGGGACGTCTGTTGGGCTCTACATCTGTAGTTACGTAGCTTTCAGCTCTACATCGGGACGTGTGTTGGGCACTACGTCGGGACGTGTGTTGGGCTCTACGTCAGGACGTGTGTTGGGCTCTACATCGGGACATGTGTTGGGCTCTACATCTGTAGTTAGCTAACTTGCAGCTCTACGTCGGGACGTGTGTTGGACTCTACGTCGGGAAGTCTGTTGGGCTCTACGTTGGGACGTGTGTTGGGCTCTACATAAGGATTTAGCTTACTTTCAGCTCTACGTCGGGACGTGTGTTGGACTCTACGTCGGGATGTGTGCTGGGCTCTACATCAGGATTTAGCTTACTTTCAGCTCTACATCGGGACGTGTGTTGGGCTCTACGTCGGGACGTGTGTTGGGCTCTACGTCATGACGTGTGTTGGGCTCTACGTCGGGACGTCTGTTGGGCTCTATGTCGGGACGTGTGTTGGGCTCTACGTCTGTAGTTATCTAATTTTCAGCTCTACGTCGGGACATATGTTGGGCTCTACGTCGGGACGTGTGTTGGGCTCTACATTGGGACGTGTGTTGGGCTCTACATCTGTAGTTATCTAACTTTCAGCTCTACGTCGGGACGTGTGTTGGGCTCTATGTCGGGACGTGTGTTGGGCTCTACGTCGGGACGTCTGTTGGGCTCTACGTCAGTAGTTAGCTAACGTTCAGCTATACGTCGGGACGTGTGTTGGGCTCTATGTCGGGACGTGTGTTGGGCTCTACATCGGGACGTGTGTTGGGCTCTACATCTGTAGTGAGCTAACTTACAGCTCTACGTCGGGACGTGTGTTGGGCTCTACGTCGGGACGTCTGTTGGGCTCTGCGTCGGGACGTGTGTTGGGCTCTACATAAGGATTTAGCTTACTTTCAGCTCTACGTCGGGACGTGTGTTGGGCTCTACGTCGGGACGTGTGTTGGGCTCTACATCAGGATTTAGCTTACTTTCCGCTCTACGTCGGGACGTGTGTTGGGCTCTACGTCGGGATGTGTGTTGGGCTCTACATCAGGATTTAGCTTACTTTCAGCTCTACGTCGGGACGTGTGTTGTGCTCTACGTCGGGACGTGTGTTGGGCTCTACATCGGGACGTGTGTTGGGCTGTACATCTTTAGTTATCTAACTTTCAGCTCCACGTCGGGACGTGTGTTGGGCTCTACGTCGGGACGTCTGTTGGGCTCTACATCGGGACGTGTGTTGGGCTCTACATCTGTAGTTAGCTAACTTTCAGCTCTACGTCGGGACGTGTGTTGGGCTCTACGTCGGGACGTGTGTTGGGCTCTACATTGGGACCTGTGTTGGGCTCTACATCTGTAGTTATCTAACTTTCAGCTCTACGTCGGGACGTGTGTTGGGCTCTACGTCGGGACGTGTGTTGGGCTCTACATCAGGACGTGTGCTGGGCTCTACATCTGTAGTTAGCTAACTTTCAGCTCTACGTCGGGACGTGTGTTGGGCTCTACGTCAGGACGTGTGTTGGGCTCTACATCTGTAGTTAGCTGACTTTCAGCTCTACATCGGGACGTGTGTTGGGCTCTACGTCAGGACGTGTGTTGGGCTCTACGTCGGGACGTGTGTTGGGCTCTACGTCTGTAGTTAGCTAACTTTCAGCTCTACTTCGGGACGTATGTTGGGCTCTACATCGGGACGTGTGCTGGGCTCTACATCTGTAGTTAGCTTACTTTCAGGTCTACGTCGGGACGTGTGTTGGGCTCTACGTCAGGACGTGTGTTGGACTCTACATCTGTAATTAGCTGACTTTCAGCTCTACGTCGGGACGTGTGTTGGGCTCTACGTCAGGACGTGTGTTGGGCTCTACATCGGGACTTGTGTTGGGCTCTACGTCTGTAGTTAGCTAACTTTCAGCTCTACGTCGGGACGTGTGTTGGGCTCTACATCGGGACGTGTGTTGGGCTCTACATCTGTAGTTAGCTAACTTGCAGGTCTACGTCGGGACGTGTGTTGGGCTCTACGTCGGGAAGTCTGTTGGGCTCTACGTTGGGACGTGTGTTGGGCTCTACATCAGGATTTAGCCTATTTTCAGCTCTACGTCGGGACGTGTGTTGGGCTCTACGTCAGGATTTAGCTTACTTTCAGCTCTACGTCGGGACGTGTGTTGGGCTCTACGTCGGGACGTGTGTTGGGCTCTACGTCTGTAGTTATCTAACTTTCAGCTCCATGTCGGGACGTGTGTTTGGCTCTACGTCGGGAGGTGTGTTGGGCTCTACATCTGTAGTTAGCTAACTTTCAGCTCTAAGTCGGGACGTCTGTTGGGCTCTACGTCAGGACGTGTGTTGGGCTCTACGTCGGGACGTGTGTTGGGCTCTTCGTCGGTAAGTGTGTTGGGCTCTACATCGCGACGTCTGTTGGGCTCTACATCTGTAGTTAGCTAACTTTCAGCTCTACGTCGGGACGTGTGTTGGGCTCTACGTCGGGACGTGTGTTGGGCTCTACGTTGGTACCTGTGTTGGGCTCTACGTGGGGACGTGTGTTGGGCTCTACGTCTGTAGTTAGCTAACTTTCAGCTCTACGTCGGGACGTCTGTTGGGCTCTACGTCGGGACGTGTTTTGGGCTCTACATCTGTAGTTAGCTAGCTTTCAGCTCTATGTCGGGACGTGTGTTGGGCACTACGTCAGGACATGTGTTGGGCTCTACGTCGGGACGTGTGTTGGGCTCTACGTCTGTAGTTTGCTAAATTTCAGCTCTACGTCGGGCCGTGTGTTGGGCTCTACGTCGAGACGTGTGTTGGGCTCGACATCGGGACGTGTGTTGGGCTCTACATCTGTAGTTAGCTAACTTTCAGCTCTACGTCGGGTCGTGTGTGGGGCTCTACGTCGGGATGTTTGTTGGGCTCTACATAACGATTTAGCTTACTTTCAGCTCTACGTCGGGACGTGTGTTGAGCTCTACGTCGGGACGTGTGTTGGGTTCTACGTCTGTATGTGTGTTGGGCTCTACGTCGGGACGTGTGTTGGGCTCTACGTCGGGACGTGTGTTGGGCTCTACGTCGGGACGTGTGTTGGGCTCTACGTCTGTAGTTATCAAACTTTCATCTCTACGTCGGGACGTCTGTTGGGCTCTACGTCGGGACGAGTGTTGGGCTCTACATCGGGACGTGTGTTGGGCTCTACATCTGTATTTAGCTAGCTTTCAGCTCTATGTCGTGACGTGTGTTGGGCACTACGTCAGGACATGTGTTGGGCTCTACGTCGGGACGTGTGTTGGGCTCTACGTCTGTAGTTAGCTAACTTTCAGCTTTACGTCGGGCCGTGTGTTGATCTCTACGTCGGGACGCGTGTTGGGCTCGACATAAGGATTTAGATTACTTTCAGCTCTACGTCGGGACGTGTGTTGAGCTCTACGTCGGGACGTGTGTTGGGCTCTACGTAGGGACGTGTGTTGGGCTCTACATCAGGATTTAGCTTACTTTCAGCTCTACGTTGGAACGTGTGTTGGGCACTACATCAGGACGTGTGTTGGGCTCTACGTCGGGACGTGTGTTGGGCTCTACGTCTGTAGTTATCTAACTTTCAGCTCCACGTCGGGACGTGTGTTGGGCTCTACGTCGGGACGTCTGTTGGGCTCTACATCGGGACGTGTGCTGTGCTCTACATCTGTAGTTAGCTAACTTTCAGCTCTACGTCGGGACGTGTGTTGGGCTCTATGTCGGGACGTGTGTTGGGCTCTACGTCTGTAGTTATCTAACTTTCAGCTCCACGTCGGGACGTGTGTTTGGCTCTACGTCGGGAGGTGTGTTGGGCTCTACAGCTGTAGTTAGCTAACTTTCAGATCTAAGTCGGCACGTGTGTTGGGCTCTATGTCGGGACACCTGTTTGGTTCTACGTCGGGACGTGTGTTGGGCTCCACGTCGGGACGTGTGTTGGGCTCTAAATCGGGACGTGTGCTGGGCTCTACATCTGTAGTTAGCTAACTTTAAGCTCTAAGTCGGGACGTGTGTTGGGCTCTACGTCAGGACGTGTCTTGGGCTCTACGTCGGGACGTGGGTTGGGCTCTACGTCGGGACGTGTGTTGGGCTCTACATCGCGACGTGTGTTGGGCTCTACATATGTAGTTAGCTAACTTTCAGCTCTACGTTGGGACGTGTGTTGGGCTCTACGTTGGGACGTGTGTTGGGCTCTATATCAGGGTTTAGATTACTTTCAGCTCTACGTCGGGATGAGTGTTGGGCTCTACGTCTGGACCTGTGTTGGACTCAACGTCGGGACGTGTGTTGTGCTATATGTCGGGACGTCTTTTGGGCTCTACGTCGGGATGTCTGTTGGGCTCTACTTCGGGACGTGTGTTGGGCTCTACATCTGTAGTTAGATAACTTTCAGCTCTACGTCGGGACGTGTGTGGGTCTCTACGTCGGGACGTCTGTTGGGCTCTACGTCGGGACGTCTGTTGGGCTCTACGTCGGGACGTGTGTTGGGCTCTAGGTCGGGACGTCTGTTGGGCTCTACGTCGGGATGTGTGTTGGGCTCTACGTCGGGACGTCTGTTGGGTCTACGTCTGTAGTTAGATAACTTTCAGCTGTATGTCGGGACGTGTGTTGGGTTCTACGTCTGGATGTGTGTTGAGCTCTACGTCGGGATGTGTGTTGGGCTCTACGTCGGGACGTGTGTTGGGCTCTACATCAGGATTTAGCTTACTTTCAGCTCTACGTCGGGACGTGTGTTAGGCTCTACATCGGGACGTGTGTTGGGCTCTACGTCGGGACGCGTGTTGGGCTCTACTTCGGGACCTGTGTTGGGCTCAACGTCGGGATGTCTGTTGGGCTCTACGTCGTGACGTCTGTTGGGCTCTACGTCGGGACGTCTGTTGGGATCTACTTCGGGACGTGTGTTGGGCTCTACATCTGTAGTTAGCTAACATTCAGCTCTACGTCAGGACATTGGTGGGACTCTACATCGGGACGTCTGTTGGGCTCTATGTCGGGACGTTTGTTTGGCTCTACATCGGGACGTCTGTTGGGCTCTACGTCGGGACGTGTGTTGGGCTCTACGTCGGGACGTGTGTTGGGTTCTATGTCTGGATGTGTTTTGGGCTCTACGTCGGGATGTTTATTGGGCTCTACGTCAGGACGTGTGTTGGGCTCTACATCAGGATTTAGCTTACTTTCAGCTCTACGTCGGGACGTGTGTTAGGGTCTACATCGGGACGTGTGTTGGGCTCTACGTTGGGTCGTGTGTTGGGCTCTACGTCGGGATGTTTGTTGCGCTCTACGTCGGGACGTGTGTTGGGCTCTACATCATGATTTAATTTACTTTCAGCTCTACGTCGGGACGTGTGTTAGGGTCTAAATCGGGACGTGTGTTGGGCACTACGTCAGGAAATGTGTTGGGCTCTACGTCGGGACGTCTGTTGGGCTCTACGTCTGTAGTTAGCTAACTTTCAGCTCTACGTCGGGCCGTGTGTTGGGCTCTACGTCGGGACGTGTGTTGGGCTCGACATCGGGATGTGTGTTGGGCTCTACATCTGTAGTTAGCTAACTTTCAGCTCTACGTCGGATCGTGTGTGGGGCTCTACGTCGGGATGTTTGTTGGGCTCTACATAACGATTTAGCTTACTTTCAGCTCTACGTCGGGACGTGTGTTGAGCTCTACGTCGGGACGTGTGTTGGGTTCTACGTCTGTATGTGTGTTAGGCTCTACGTCGGGACGTGTGTTGGGCTCTACGTCGGGACCTGTGTTGGGCTCTACATCAGGATTTAGCTTACTTTCAGCTCTACGTTGGAACGTGTGTTGGGCTCTACATCAGGACGTGTGTTGGGCTCTACGTCGGGACGTGTGTTGGGCTCTACGTCTGTAGTTATCTAACTTTCAGCTCCACGTCGGGACGTGTGTTGGGCTCTACATCGGGACGTCTGTTGGGCTCTACATCGGGACGTGTGATGTGCTCTACATCTGTAGTTAGCTAACTTTCAGCTCTACGTCGGGACGTGTGTTGGGCTCTACGTCGGGATGTGTGTTGGGCTCTACGTCGGGACCTGTTTTGGGCTCTACGTCGGTAAGTGTGTTGGACTCTACGTCGGTAAGTGTGTTGGGCTCTACATCGCGACGTGCGTTGGGCTCTACATCTGTAGTTAGCTAACCTTCAGCTCTATGTCGGGACGTGTGTTGGGCTCTACGTCGGGACGTGTGTTGGGCTCTACGTCGGGACCTGTGTTGGGCTCTACATCGGGACGTGTGTTGGGCTCTACGTCAGGACGTCTGTTGGGCTCTGCGTCGGGACGTCTGTTCTGCTATACGTTGCGACGTGTGTTGGGATCTACGTCGGGACGTGTGTTGGGCTCTACGTCTGTAGTTAGCTAACTTTCAGCTCTACGTCGGGACGTGTGTTGGGCTCTACATCGGGACGTGTGTTGGGCTCTACATCGGGACGTGTGTTGGGTTCTACATCTGTAGTTAGCTAACTTGCAGCTCTACGTTGGGACGTTTGTTGGGCTCTACGTCGGGACGTGTGTTGGGCTCTACGTCGGGACGTGTGTTGGGTTCTACGTCTGTATGTGTGTTAGGCTCTACGTCGGGACGTGTGTTGGGCTCTACGTCGGGACCTGTGTTGGGCTCTACATCAGGATTTAGCTTACTTCAGCTCTACGTTGGAACGTGTGTTGGGCTCTACATCAGGACGTGTGTTGGGCTCTACGTCGGGACGTGTGTTGGGCTCTACGTCTGTAGTTATCTAACTTTCAGCTCCACGTCGGGACGTGTGTTGGGCTCTACGTCGGCACGTTTGTTGGGCTCTACATCGGGACGTGTGCTGGGCTCTACATCTGTAGTTATCTAACTTGCAGCTCTACGTCGGGACGTGTGTTGGGCTCTACATCGGGACGTGTGCTGTGCTCTACATCTGTAGTTAGCTAACTTTCAGCTCTACGTCGGGAGGTATGTTGGGCTCTACGTCGGGACGTGTGTTGGGCTCTACGTCGGGACCTGTGTTGGGCTCTACGTCGGGACCTGTGTTGGGCTCTACGTTGGGGAGGTGTTTTGGGCTCTACATCGGGACGTGTGCTGGGCTCTACATCTGTAGTTAGCTAACTTTCCGCTCTACGTCGGGACGTGTGTTGGGCTCTACGTCGCGACGTGTGTTGGGCTCTACATCTGTAGCTAGCTAACTTTTATATCTACGTCGGGACGTGTGTTGGGCTCTATGTCGGGACGTTTGTTTGGCTCTACATCGGGACGTCTGTTGGGCTCTACGTCGGGACGTGTGTTGGGCTATACGTCGGGACGTGTGTTGGGTTCTATGTCTGGATGTGTTTTGGGCTCTACGTCGGGATGTTTATTGGGCTCTACGTCGGGACGTGTGTTGGGCTCTACATCAGGATTTAGCTTACTTTCAGCTCTACGTCGGGACGTGTGTTAGGGTCTACATCGGGACGTGTGTTGGGCTCTACGTTGGGTCGTGTGTTGGGCTCTACGTCGGGATGTTTGTTGGGCTCTACGTCGGGACGTGTGTTGGGCTCTACATCATGATTTAGTTTACTTACAGCTCTACGTCGGGACGTGTGTTAGGGTCTAAATCGGGACGTGTGTTGGGCTCTACGTCGGGACGAGTGTTGAGCTGTACGTCGAGACGTGTGTTGGGCTCTACGTCGGGACGTGTGTTGGGCTCTACGTCGGGACCGGTGTTGGGCTCAACGTCGGGACGTCTGTTGGGCTCTACGTCGGGACGTGTGTTGGGCACTACGTCAGGACATGTGTTGGGCTCTACGTCGGGACGTCTGTTGAGCTCTACGTCTGTAGTTAGCTAACTTTCAGCTCTACGTCGGGCCATGTGTTGGGCTCTACGTCGGGACGTGTGTTGGGCTCTACGTCGGGACGTGTGTTGGGCTCTACATCAGGATTTAGCTTACTTTCAGCTCTACGTCGGGACGTGTGTTGGGCTCTACGTCGGGACGTGTGTTGCGCTCTACATCGGGACGTGTGTTGGGCTCTACATCTGTAGTGAGCTAACTTACAGCTCTACGTCGGGACGTGTGTGGGACTCTACGTCGGGACGTCTGTTGGGCTCTGCGTCGGGACGTCTGTTGGTTTATACGTCGGGACGTGTGTTGGGCTCTACGTCGGGACGTGTGTTTGGGTCTACGTCTGTAGTTACATAAATTTCAGTTCTACGTCGGGACATGTGTTGGTCTCTACGTCGGGACGTGTATTGGGCTGTACGTCGGGAAGTGTGTTGGGCTCTACGTCTGTAGTTATCTAATATTCAGCTCCACGTCGGGACGTGTGTTGGGCTCTACGTCGGGACGTGTGTTGAGCTCTACGTCTGTAGTTAGCTAACTTGCAGCTCTACGTCGGGACGTGTGTTGGGCTCTACGTCGGGAAGTCTGTTGGGCTCTACGTTGGGACGTGTGTTGGGGTCTGCATAAGGATTTAGCTTACTTTTAGCTCTACGTCGGGACGTGTGTTGGGCTCTACGTCGGGACGTGTGTTGGGCTCTACATCAGGATTTAGCTTACTTTCCGCTCTACGTCGGGACGTGTGTTGGGCTCTACATCAGGATTTAGCTTACTTTCACCTCTACGTCGGGACGTGTGTTGGGCTCTACGTCGGGACGTGTGTTGGGCTCTACATCGGGACGTGTGTTGGGCTCTACATCTGTAGTGAGCTAACTTACAGCTCTACGTCGGGACGTGTGTTGGGCTCCACGTCTGTAGTTACCTAAATTTCAGTTCTACGTCGGGACATGTGTTGGTCTCTACGTCGGGACTTGTGTTGGGCTGTACGTCGGGAAGTGTGTTGGGCTCTACGTCTGTAGTTATCTAACATTCAGCTCCACGTCGGGACGTGTGTTGGGCTTTATGTCGGGACGTGTGTTGGGCTCTACATCGGGACGTGTGTTGGGCTCTACGTCGGGACGTGTGTTGGGCTCTACGTCTGTAGTTAGCTAAATTTCAGCTCTACGTCGAGACGTGTGTTGGGCTCTACGTCGGGACGTGTGTTGGGCTCTACGTCGGTACGTGTGTTGGGCTCTACATCGGGACCTGCGTTGGGCTCTACATCTGTAGTTATCTAACTTTCAGCTCTACGTCGGGACGTGTGTTGGGCTCTACGTCGGGACGTTTGTTGGGCTCTACATCGGGACGTGTGCTGGGCTCTACATCTGTAGTTAGCTAACTTTCAGCTCTACGTCGGGACGTGTGTTGGGCTCTACGTCAGGACGTGTGTTGGGCTCTACGTCGGGACGTGTGTTGGGCTCTACATCTGTAGTTAGCTGACTTTCAGCTCTACATCGGGACGTGTGTTGGGCTCTACATCGGGACGTGTGTTGGGCTCTACATCTGTAGTTAGCTAGCATTCAGCTCTACGTCGGGACGTGTGTTGGGCACTACGTCGGGACGTGTGTTGGGCTCTACGTCGGGACGTGTGTTGGGCTCTACATCAGGACATGTGTTGGGCTCTACATCTGTAATTAGCTAACTTTCAGCTCTACGTCGGGACGTGTGTTGGGCTCTACGTCGGGAAGTCTGTTGGGCTCTACGTTGGGACGTGTGTTGGGCTCTACATAAGGATTTAGCTTACTTTTAGCTCTACGTCGGGACGTGTGTTGGGCTCTACGTCGGGACGTGTGTTGGGCTCTACATCGGGACGTGTGCTGGGCTCTACATCTGTAGTTAGCTAACTTTCAGCTCTACGTCGGGACGTGTGTTGGGCACTACGTCGGGATGTGTGTTGGGCTCTACGTCGGGACGTGTGTTGGGCTCTACATCAGGATTTAGCTTACTTTCCGCTCTACGTCGGGACGTGTGTTGGGCTCTACGTCGGGACGTGTGTTGGGCTCTACATCAGGATTTAGCTTACTTTCAGCTCTACGTCGGGACGTGTGTTGGGCTCTACGTCGGGACGTGTGTTGGGCTCTACATCGGGACGTGTGTTGGGCTCTACATCTGTAGTGAGCTAACTTACAGCTCTACGTCGGGACGTGTGTTGGACTCTACGTCGGGACGTCTGTTGGGCTCTGCGTCGGGACGTCTGTTGGTTTATACGTCGGGACGTGTGTTGGTCTCTACGTCAGGACGTGTATTGGGCTGTACGTCGGGAAGTGTGTTGCGCTCTACGTCTGTAGTTATCTAATATTCAGCTCCACGTCGGGACGTGTGTTGGGCTCTCTGTCGGGACGTGTGTTGGGCTCTACATCGGGACGTGTGTTGGGCTCTACGTCGGGACATGTGTTGGGCTCTACGTCGGGAAGTCTGTTGGGCTCTACATCGGGACATGTGTTGGGGTCTACATAAGGATTTAGCTTACTTTTAGCTCTACGTCGGGACGTGTGTTCGGCTCTACGTCGGGACGTGTGTTGGGCTCTACATCAGGATTTAGCTTACTTTCCGCTCTACCTCGGGACGTGTGTTGGGCTCTACGTCGGGATGTGTGTTGGGCTCTACGTCGGGACGTGTGTTGGGCTCTACATCAGGATTTAGCTTACTTTCAGCTCTACGTCGGGACGTGTGTTGGGCTCTACGTCGGGACGTATGTTGGGCTCTACATCGGGACGTGTGTTAGGCTCTACATCTGTAGTGAGCTAACTTACAGCTCTACGTCGGGACGTGTGTTGGGCTCCACGTCTGTAGTTACCTAAATTTCAGTTCTACGTCGGGACATGTGTTGGTCTCTACGTCGGGACTTGTGTTGGGCTGTACGTCGGGAAGTGTGTTGGGCTCTACGTCTGTAGTTATCTAATATTCAGCTCCACGTCGGGACGTGTGTTGGGCTCTACGTCGGGACGTGTGTTGCGCTCTACGTCTGTAGTGAGCTAACTTGCAGCTCTACGTCGGGACGTGTGTTGGGCTCTACGTCGGGAAGTCTGTTGGGCTCTACGTCGGGACATGTGTTGGGCTCTACATCGGGACGTGTGCTGGGCTCTACATCTGTAGTTAGCTAACTTTCAGCTCTACGTCGGGACGTGTGTTGGGCACTACGTCGGGACGTGTGTTGGGCTCTACGTCGGGACGTGTGTTGGGCTCTACATCAGGATTTAGCTTACTTTCCGCTCTACGTCGGGACGTGTGTTGGGCTCTACGTCGGGATGTGTGTTGGGCTCTACGTCGGGATGTGTGTTGGGCTCTACATCAGGATTTAGCTTACTTTCACCTCTACGTCGGGACGTGTGTTGGGCTCTACGTCGGGACGTGTGTTGGGCTCTACATCGGGACGTGTGTTGGGCTCTACATCTGTAGTGAGCTAACTTACAGCTCTACGTCGGGACGTGTGTTGGGCTCCACGTCTGTAGTTACCTAAATTTCAGTTCTACGTCGGGACATGTGTTGGTCTCTACGTCGGGACTTGTGTTGGGCTGTACGTCGGGAAGTGTGTTGGGCTCTACGTCTGTAGTTATCTAACATTCAGCTCCACGTCGGGACGTGTGTTGGGCTTTATGTCGGGACGTGTGTTGGGCTCTACATCGGGACCTGTGTTGGGCTCTACATCTGTAGTTATCTAAATTTCAGCTCTACGTCGGGACGTGTGTTGGGCTCTACGTCGGGACGTGTGTTGGGCTCTACATCGGGACGTGTGCTGGGCTCTACATCTGTAGTTAGCTAACTTTCAGCTCTACGTCGGGACGTGTGTTGGGCACTACGTCGGGACGTGTGTTGGGCTCTACGTCGGGACGTGTGTTGGGCTCTACATCAGGATTTAGCTTACTTTCCGCTCTACATCGGGACGTGTGTTGGGCTCTACGTCGGGACGTGTATTGGGCTCTACGTCGGGACGTGTGTTGCGCTCTACGTCTGTAGTTAGCTAACTTGCAGCTCTACGTCGGGACGTGTGTTAGGCTCTATGTCGGGATGTGTGTTGGGCTCTACGTCGGGACGTGTGTTGGGCTCTACATCAGGATTTAGCTTACTTTCAGCTCTACGTCGGGACGTGTGTTGGGCTCTACGTCGGGAAGTCTGTTGGGCTCTACATCGGGACGTGTGTTGGGCTCTACATCTGTAGTGAGCTAACTTTCAGCTCTACGTCGGGACGTGTGTTGGGCTCTACGTCGGGACGTGTGTTGGGCTCTGCGTCAGGACGTCTGTTGGTTTATATGTCGGGACGTGTGTTGGGCTCTACGTCGGGACGTGTGTTGGGCTCTACGTCTGTAGTTACCTAAATTTCAGTTCTACGTCGGAACATGTGTTGGTCTCTACGTCGGGACGTGTGTTGGGCTGTATGTCGGGAAGTGTGTTGTGCTCTACGTCTGTAGTTATCTAACATTCAGTTCCACGTCGGGACGTGTGTTGGGCTCTATGTCGGGACGTGTGTTGGGCTCTACATCGGGACGTGTGTTGGGCTCTACGTCGGGACGTGTGTTGGGCTCTACGTCTGTAGGTAGCTAACTTTCAACTCTACGTCGGGACGTGTGTTGGGCTCTACATCGGGACGTCTGTTGGGCTCTACATCTGTAGTTAACTAACTTTCAGCTCTACGTCGGGACGTGTGTTGGGCTCTACGTCGGGACGTGTGTTGGGCTCTACGTCGGGACGTGTGTTGGGCTCTACATCGGGACCTGTGTTGGGCTCTACATCTGTAGTTATCTAACTTTCAGCTCTACGTCGGGACGTGTGTTGGGCTCTGCGTCGGGACGTGTGTTGAGCTCTATATCGGGACGTGTGCTGGGCTCTACATCTGTAGTTAGCTAACTTTCAGCTCTACGTCGGGACGTGTGTTGGGCTCTACGTCGGGACGTGTGTTGGGCTCTACGTCGGGACATGTGTTGGGCTCTACGTCGGGACGTGTGTTGGGCTCTACATCTGTAGTTAGCTGACTTTCAGCTCTACATCGGGACGTGTGTTGGGCCCTACGTCGGGATGTGTGTTGGGCTCTACGTCGGGACATGTGTTGGGCTCTACGTCGGGACGTGTGTTGGGCTCTACATCTGTAGTTAGCTGACTTTCAGCTCTACATCGGGACGTGTGTTGGGCTCTACGTCGGGACGTGTGTTGGGCTCTACGTCTGTAGTTAGCTAACTTTCAGCTCTACGTCGGGACGTGTGTTGGGGTCTACATCGGGACGTGTGTTGGGCTCTACATCGGGACATGTGTTGGGCTCTACATCTGTAGTTAGCTAGCTTTCAGCTCTCCGTCGGGACGTGTGTTGGGCACTACGTCGGGACGTGTGTTGGGCTCTACGTCGGGACGTGTGTTGGGCTCTACGTCGGGAAGTCTGTTGGGCTCTACGTTGGGACTTGTGTTGGGCTCTACATAAGGATTTAGCTTACTTTTAGCTCTACGTCGGGACGTGTGTTGGGCTTTACGTCGGGACGTGTGTTGGGCTCTACCTCAGGATTTAGCTTACTTTCCGCTCTACGTCGGGACGTGTGTACGGCTCTACGTCGGGGTGTGTGCTGGGCTCTACATCAGGACTTAGCTTTCTTTAAGCTCTACGTCGGGACGTGTGTTGGGCTCTACGTCGGGACGTCTGTTGGGCTCTGCGTCGGGACGTCTGTTGGTTTATACGTCGGGACGTCTGTTGGGCTCTGCGTCGGGACGTGTGTTGGGCTCTACGTCTATAGTTACCTAAATTTCATTTCTACGTCGGGACATGTGTTGGTCTCTACGTCGGGACCTGTGTTGGGCTGTACGTCGGGAAGTGTGTTGGGCTCTACGTCTGTAGTTATCTAACATTCAGCTCCACCTCGGGACGTGTGTTGGGCTCTATGTCGGGACGTGTGTTGGGCTCTACATCGGGACGTGTGTTGGGCTCTACGTCGGGACGTGTGTTGTGCTCTACGTCTGTAGTTAGCTAACTTTCAGCTCTACGTCAGGACGTGTGTTGGGCTCTACGTCGGGACGTGCGTTGGGCTCTACGTCGGGACGTGTGTTGGGCTCTACGACTGTAGTTATCTAACTTACAGCTCCACGTCGGGACGTGTGTTGGGCTCTACGTCGGCACGTGTGTTGGGCTCTACATCGGGACGTGTGCTGGGCTCTACATCTGTAGTTATCTAACTTGCAGCTCTACGTCGGGACGTGTGTTGGGCTCTACATCAGGATGTGTGTTGGGCTCTACATCTGTAGTTAGCTAACTTGCAGCTCTACGTCGGGACGTGTGTTGGGCTCTATGTCGGGACGTGTGTTGGGCTCTACGTCGGGACGTGTGTTGGGGTCTACGTCGGGACGTGTGTTGGGCTCTGCGTCGGGATGTGTGTTGGGCTCTACGTCTGTAGTTATCTAACTTTCAGCTCTACGTCGGGACGTATGTTGGGCTCTACGTCGGGACCTGTGTTGGGCTCTACATCTGTAATTATCTAACTTTCAGCTCTACGTCGGGACGTGTGTTGGGCTCTATGTCGGGACTTGTGTTGGGCTCTACGTCGGGACGTGTGTTGGCCTCTACGTCAGTAGTTAGCTAACGTTCAGCTCTACGTCGGGACGTGTGTTGGGCTCTATGTCGGGACGTGTGCTTGGCTCTACGTCGGCACGTGTGTTGGGCTCTACGTCTGTAGTTATCTAACTTACAGCTCTATGTCGGGACGTGTGTTGGTCTCTAGATCGGGACGTGTGTTGGGCTCTACGTCGGGACGTGTGTTGGGCTCTACGTCGGGAAGTCTGTTGGGCTCTACGTTGGGACGTGTGTTGGGCTCTACATAAGGATTTAGCTTACTTTTAGCTCTACGTCGGGACGTGTGTTGGACTCTACATCGGGACGTGTGTTGGGCTCTACGTCTGTAGTTAGCTAACTTTCAGCTCTACGTCGGGACGTGTGTTCGGCTCTACATCGGGACGTGTGTTGAGCTCTACATCGGGACGTGTGTTGGGCTCTACATCTGTAGTTAGGTAGCTTTCAGCTCTACATAGGGACGTGTGTTGGGCACTACGTCGGGACGTGTGTTGGGCTCTACGTCAGGAATGTGTTGGGCTCTACATCGGGACATGTGTTGGGCTCTACATCTGTAGTTAGCTAACTTGCAGCTCTACGTCGGGACGTGTGTTGGGCTCTACGTCGGGAAGTCTGTTGGGCTCTACGTTGGGACGTGTGTTGGGCTCTACATAAGGATTTAGCTTACTTTTAGCTCTACGTCGGGACGTGTGTTGGACTCTACGTCGGGATGTCTGCTGGGCTCTACATCAGGATTTAGCTTACTTTCAGCTCTACATCGGGACGTGTGTTGGGCTCTACGTCGGGACGTGTGTTGGGCTCTACGTCGTGAAGTATGTTGGGCTCTACGTCGGGACGTGTGTTGGGCTCTACGTCAGGACGTGTGTTGGGCTCTACATCGGGACTTGTGTTGGGCTCTACGTCTGTAGTTAGCTAACTTTCAGCTCTACGTCGGGACGTTTGTTGGGCTCTACATCGGGACGTGTGTTGGGCTCTACATCTGTAGTTAGCTAACTTGCAGCTCTACGTCGGGACGTGTGTTGGGCTCTACGTCGGGAAGTCTGTTGGGCTCTACGTTGGGACGTGTGTTGGGCTCTACATCAGGATTTAGCTTACTTTCAGCTCTACGTCGGGACGTGTGTTGGGCTCTACGTCAGGATTTAGCTTACATTCAGCTCTACGTCGGGACGTGTGTTGGGCTCTACATCGGGACGTGTGTTGGGCTCTACGTCGGGACGTGTGTTGGGCTCTCCATCGGGACGTGTGTTAGGCTCTACATCTGTAGTGAGCTAACTTACAGCTCTGCGTCGGGACGTGTGTTGGGGTCTACTTCGGGACGTCTGTTGGGCTCTGCGTCGGGACGTCTGTTGGTTTATACGTCGGGACGTGTGTTGGGCTCTACGTCGGGACGTGTGTTGGACTCTACGTCTGTAGTTACCTAAATTTCAGTTCTACGTCGGGACATGTGTTGGTCTCTACGTCGGGACGTGTGTTGGGCTGTACATCGGGAAGTGTGTTGGGCTCTACGTCTGTAGTTATCTAACATTCAGCTCCACGTCGGGACGTGTGTTGGGCCCTATGTCGGGACGTTTGTTGGGCTCTACATCGGGACGTGTGTTGGGCTCTACGTCGGGACGTGTGTTGGGCTCTACGTCTGTAGTTAGCTAACTTTCATCTCTACGTCGGGACGTGTGTTGGGCTCTATGTCGGGGCGTGTGTTGGGCTCTACATCGGGACGTGTGTTGGGCTCTACGTCGGGACGTGTGTTGGGCTCTACGTCTGTAGTTAGCTAACTTTCAGCTCTACGTCGGGACGTGTGTTGGGCTCTACGTCGGGACGTGTGTTGGGCTCTACGTCGGGACGTGTGTTGGTCTCTACGACTGTAGTTATCTAACTTACAGCTCCACGTCGGGACGTGTGTTGGGCTCTATGTCGGGACGTGTGTTGGGCTCTACATCGGGACGTGTGCTGGGCTCTACATCCGTAGTTAACTAACTTTCAGCTCTACGTCGGGACGTGTGTTGGGCTCTACATCGGGACGTGTGTTGGGCTCTACGTCGGGACGTGTGTTGGGCTCTACATCAGGATTTAGCTTACTTTCAGCTCTACATCGGGACGTGTGTTGGGCTCTACGTCGGGACGTGTGTTGGGCTCTACATCGGGACGTGTGTTGGGCTCTACATCTGTAGTGAGCTAACTTACAGCTCTACGTCGGGACGTATGTTGGGCTCTACGTCGGGATGTGTGCTGGGCTCTACATCAGGATTTAGCTTACTTTCAGCTCTACGTCGGGACGTGTGTTAGGCTCTACGTCGGAATGTGTGTTGGGCTCTACGTCGGGACGTCTGTTGGGCTCTACATCAGAATTTAGCTTACTTTCAGCTCTCCGTCGGGACGTGTGTTGGGCTCTATGTCGGGACGTGTGTTGGGCTCTACATCGGGACGTGTGTTAGGCTCTACATCTGTAGTGAGCTAACTTACAGCTCTACGTCGGGACATGTGTTGCTCTCTACGTCGGGACGTGTGTTGGACTGTACGTCGGGAAGTGTGTTGGGCTCTACGTCTGTAGTTATCTAACATTCAGCTCCACGTCGGGACGTGTGTTGGGCTCTATGTCGGGACGTGTGTTGGGCTCTACATCGGGACGTGTGTTGGGCTCTACGTCGGGACGTGTGTTGGGCTCTACGTCTGTAGTTAGCTAACTTTCATCTCTACGTCGGGACGTGTGTTGGGCTCTATGTCGGGACGTGTGTTGGGCTCTACATCGGGACGTGTGTTGGGCTCTACGTCGGGACGTGTGTTCGGCTCTACGTCTGTAGTTAGCTAACTTTCAGCTCTACGTCGGGACGTGTGTTGAGCTCTACGTCGGGACGTGTGTTGGGCTCTACGTCGGGACGTGTGTTGGGCTCTACGTCGGCACGTGTGTTGGGCTCTACGTCTGTAGTTAGCTAACTTTCTTCTCTACGTCGGGACGTGTGTTGGGCTCTACGTCGGGACGTGTGTTGGGCTCTACATCGGGACCTGTGTTGGGCTCTACATCTGTAGTTATCTAACTTTCAGCTCTACGTCGGGACGTGTGTTGGGCTCTACGTCGGGACGTGTGCTGGGCTCTACATCGGGACCTGTGTTGGGCTCTACATCTGTAGTTAGCTAACTTCCAGCTCTACGTCGGGACGTGTGTTGGGCTCTACGTCGGGACGTCTGTTGGGTTCTACGTCTGTAGTTAGATAACTTTCAGCTCTACGTCGGGACGTGTGTTGGGTTCTACGTCTGGATGTGTGTTGGGCTCTACGTCGGGACGTGTGTTGGGCTCTACATCAGGATTTAGCTTACTTTCAGGTCTACGTCGGGACGTGTATTGGGCTCTACGTCTGTAGTTAGCTAACTTTCAGCTCTACATCGGGACGTGTGTTGGGCTCTACGTCGGAACGTGTGTTGGGCTCTACGTCGGGACGTATGTTGGGGTCTACGTCGGGACGTGTGTTGGGCTCTACATCGGGACGTGTGTTGGGCTTTACGTCGGGACGTGTGTTGGGCTCTATGTCGGGACGTGTGTTGGGCTCTTCATCGGGACGTGTGTTGGGCTCTACGTCGGGACGTGTGTTGGGCTCTACGTCTGTAGTTAGCTAACTTTCAGCTCTACGTCGGGACGTGTGTTGGGCTCTACGTCGGGACGTGTGTTGGGCTCTACGACTGTAGTTATCTAACTTACAGCTCCACATCGGGACGTGTGTTGGGCTCTAGGTCGGGATGTGTGTTGGGCTCTACGTCGGGACGGGTGTTGGGCTCTACGTCGGGACGTGTGTTGGGCTCTACATCGGGACGTGTGTTGGGCTCTACATCTGTAGTTAGCTTGCTTTCAGCTCTACGTCGGGACATGTGTTGGGCACTACGTCGGGACGTGTGTTGGGCTCTACGTCGGGACGTGTGTTCGGCTCTACGTCGGGAAGTCTGTTGGGCTCTACGTTGGGACTTGTGTTGGGCTCTACATAAGGATTTAGCTTACTTTTAGCTCTACGTCGGGACGTGTGTTGGGCTTTACGTCGTGACGTGTGTTGGGCTCTACCTCAGGATTTAGCTTACGTTCCGCTCTACGTCGGGACGTGTGTACGGCTCTACGTCGGGGTGTGTGCTGGGCTCTACATCAGGACTTAGCTTTCTTTAAGCTCTACGTCGGGACGTGTGTTGGGCTCTACGTCGGGACGTCTGTTTGGCTCTGCGTCGGGACGTCTGTTGGTTTATACGTCGGGACGTCTGTTGGGCTCTGCGTCGGGACGTGTGTTGGGCTCTACGTCTATAGTTACCTAAATTTCATTTCTACGTCGGGACGTGTGTTGGTCTCTACGTCGGTACATGTGTTGGCCTGTACGTCGGGAAGTGTGTTGGGCTCTACGTCTGTAGTTATCTAACATTCAGCTCCACCTCGGGACGTGTGTTGGGCTCTATGTCGGGACGTGTGTTGGGCTCTACATCGGGACGTGTGTTGGGCTCTACGTTGGGACGTGTGTTGTGCTCTACGTCTGTAGTTAGCTAACTTTCAGCTCTACGTCGGGACGTGTGTTGGGCTCTACGTCGGGAGGTGCGTTGGGCTCTACGTCGGGACGTGTGTTGGGCTCTACGACTGTAGTTATCTAACTTACAGCTCCACGTCGGGACGTGTGTTGGGCTTTACGTCGGCACGTGTGTTGGGCTCTACATCGGGACGTGTGCTGGGCTCTACATCTGTAGTTATGTAACTTGCAGCTCTACGTCGGGACGTGTGTTGGGCTCTACATCAGGACGTGTGTTGGGCTCTACATCTGTAGTTAGCTAACTTTCAGCTCTACGTCGGGACGTGTGTTGGGCTCTATGTCGGGACGTGTGTTGGGCTCTACGTCGGGACGTGTGTTGGGCTCTACGTCGGGACGTGTGTTGGGCTCTGCGTCGGGATGAGTGTTGGGCTCTACGTCGGGACGTGTGTTGGGCTCTACGTCTGTAGTTATCTAACTTTCAGCTCTACGTCGGGACGTATGTTGGGCTCTACGTCGGGACCTGTGTTGGGCTCTACATCTGTAATTATCTAACTTTCAGCTCTACGTCGGGACGTGTGTTGGGCTCTATGTCGGGACTTGTGTTGGGCTCTACGTCGGGACGTGTGTTGGCCTCTACGTCAGTAGTTAGCTAACGTTCAGCTCTACGTCGGGACGTGTGTTGGGCTCTATGTCGGGACGTGTGTTTGGCTCTACGTCGGCACGTGTGTTGGGCTCTAAGTCTGTAGTTATCTAACTTACAGCTCTATGTCGGGACGTGTGTTGGGCACTACGTCAGGACGTGTGTTGGGCTCTACGTCGGGACGTGTGTTGGTCTCTAGATCGGGACGTGTGTTGGGCTCTACGTCGGGACGTGTGTTGGGCTCTACGTCGAGACATGTGTTGGGCTCTACGTCGGGAACTCTGTTGGGCTCTACGTTGGGACGTGTGTTGGGCTCTACATAAGGATTTAGCTTACTTTTAGCTCTACGTCGGGACGTGTGTTGGACTCTACATCGGGACGTGTGTTGGGCTCTACGTCTGTAGTTAGCTAACTTTCAGCTCTACGTCGGGACGTGTGTTCGGCTCTACATCGGGACGTGTGTTGAGCTCTACATCGGGACGTGTGTTGGGCTCTACATCTGTAGTTAGGTAGCTTTCAGCTCTACATCGGGACGTGTGTTGGGCACTACGTCGGGAAGTGTGTTGGGCTCTACGTCAGGAATGTGTTGGGCTCTACATCGGGACATGTGTTGGGCTCTACATCTGTAGTTAGCTAACTTGCAGCTCTACGTCGGGACGTGTGTTGGGCTCTACGTCGGGAAGTCTGTTGGGCTCTACATTGGGACGTGTGTTGGGCTCTACATAAGGATTTAGCTTACTTTTAGCTCTACGTCGGGACGTGTGTTGGACTCTACGTCGGGATGTCTGCTGGGCTCTACATCAGGATTTAGCTTACTTTCATCTCTACGTCGGGACGTGTGTTGGGCTCTATGTCGGGGCGTGTGTTGGGCTCTACATCGGGATGTGTGTTGGGCTCTACGTCGGGACGTGTGTTGGGCTCTACGTCTGTAGTTAGCTAACTTTCAGCTCTACGTCGGGACGTGTGTTGGGCTCTACGTCGGGACGTGTGTTGGGCTCTACGTCGGGACGTGTGTTGGTCTCTACGACTGTAGTTATCTAACTTACAGCTCCACGTCGGGACGTGTGTTGGGCTCTACGTCGGGACGTGTGTTGGGCTCTACGTCGGGACGTGTGTTGGGCTCTACATCGGGACGTGTGCTGGGCTCTACATCCGTAGTTAACTAACTTTCAGCTCTACGTCGGGACGTGTGTTGGGCTCTACATCGGGACGTGTGTTGGGCTCTACGTCGGGACGTGTGTTGGGCTCTACATCAGGATTTAGCTTACTTTCAGCTCTACATCGGGACGTGTGTTGGGCTCTACGTCGGGACGTGTGTTGGGCTCTACATCGGGACGTGTGTTGGGCTCTACATCTGTAGTGAGCTAACTTACAGCTCTACGTCGGGACGTATGTTGGGCTCTACGTCGGGATGTGTGCTGGGCTCTACATCAGGATTTAGCTTACTTTCAGCTCTACGTCGGGACGTGTGTTAGGCTCTACGTCGGGATGTGTGTTGGGCTCTACGTCGGGACGTCTGTTGGGCTCTACATCAGAATTTAGCTTACTTTCAGCTCTCCGTCGGGACGTGTGTTGGGCTCTATGTCGGGACGTGTGTTGGGCTCTACATCGGGACGTGTGTTAGGCTCTACATCTGTAGTGAGCTAACTTACAGCTCTACGTCGGGACATGTGTTGCTCTCTACGTCGGGACGTGTGTTGGACTGTACGTCGGGAAGTGTGTTGGGCTCTACGTCTGTAGTTATCTAACATTCAGCTCCACGTCAGGACGTGTGTTGGGCTCTATGTCGGGACGTGTGTTGGGCTCTACATCGGGACGTGTGTTGGGCTCTACGTCGGGACGTGTGTTGGGCTCTACGTCTGTAGTTAGCTAACTTTCATCTCTACGTCGGGACGTGTGTTGGGCTCTATGTCGGGACGTGTGTTGGGCTCTACATCGGGACGTGTGTTGGGCTCTACGTCGGGACGTGTGTTCGGCTCTACGTCTGTAGTTAGCTAACTTTCAGCTCTACGTCGGGACGTGTGTTGAGCTCTACGTCGGGACGTGTGTTGGGCTCTACGTCGGGACGTGTGTTGGGCTCTACGTCGGCACGTGTGTTGGGCTCTACGTCTGTAGTTAGCTAACTTTCTTCTCTACGTCGGGACGTGTGTTGGGCTGTACGTCGGGACGTGTGTTGGGCTCTACATCGGGACCTGTGTTGGGCTCTACATCTGTAGTTATCTAACTTTCAGCTCTACGTCGGGACGTGTGTTGGGCTCTACGTCGGGACGTGTGCTGGGCTCTACATCGGGACCTGTGTTGGGCTCTACATCTGTAGTTAGCTAACTTCCAGCTCTACGTCGGGACGTGTGTTGGGCTCTACGTCGGGACGTCTGTTGGGTTCTACGTCTGTAGTTAGATAACTTTCAGCTCTACGTCGGGACGTGTGTTGGGTTCTACGTCTGGATGTGTGTTGGGCTCTACGTCGGGACGTGTGTTGGGCTCTACGTCGGGACGTGTGTTGGGCTCTACATCAGGATTTAGCTTACTTTCAGCTCTACGTCGGGACGTGTATTGGGCTCTACGTCTGTAGTTAGCTAATTTTCAGCTCTACATCGGGACGTGTGTTGGGCTCTACGTCGGAACGTGTGTTGGGCTCTACGTCGGGACGTATGTTGGGGTCTACGTCGGGACGTGTGTTGGGCTCTACATCGGGACGTGTGTTGGGCTTTACGTCGGGACGTGTGTTGGGCTCTATGTCGGGACGTGTGTTGGGCTCTTCATCGGGACGTGTGTTGGGCTCTACGTCGGGACGTGTGTTGGGCTCTACGTCTGTAGTTAGCTAACTTTCAGCTCTACGTCGGGACGTGTGTTGGGCTCTACGTCGGGACGTGTGTTGGGCTCTACGTCGGGACGTGTGTTGGGCTCTACGACTGTAGTTATCTAACTTACAGCTCCACATCGGGACGTGTGTTGGGCTCTAGGTCGGGATGTGTGTTGGGCTCTACGTCGGGACGGGTGTTGGGCTCTACGTCGGGACGTGTGTTGGGCTCTACATCGGGACGTGTGTTGGGCTCTACATCTGTAGTTAGCTTGCTTTCAGCTCTACGTCGGGACATGTGTTGGGCACTACGTCGGGACGTGTGTTGGGCTCTACGTCGGGACGTGTGTTGGGCTCTACGTCGGGAAGTCTGTTGGGCTCTACGTTGGGACTTGTGTTGGGCTCTACATAAGATTTAGCTTACTTTTAGCTCTACGTCGGGACGTGTGTTGGTCTTTACGTCGGGACGTGTGTTGGGCTCTACCTCAGGATTTAGCTTACGTTCCGCTCTACGTCGGGACGTGTGTACGGCTCTACGTCGGGGTGTGTGCTGGGCTCTACATCAGGACTTAGCTTTCTTTAAGCTCTACGTCGGGACGTGTGTTGGGCTCTACGTCGGGACGTCTGTTTGGCTCTGCGTCGGGACGTCTGTTGGTTTATACGTCGGGACGTCTGTTGGGCTCTGCGTCGGGACGTGTGTTGGGCTCTACGTCTATAGTTACCTAAATTTCATTTCTACGTCGGGACATGTGTTGGTCTCTACGTCGGGACCTGTGTTGGGCTGTACGTCGGGAAGTGTGTTGGGCTCTACGTCTGTAGTTATCTAACATTCAGCTCCACCTCGGGACGTGTGTTGGGCTCTATGTCGGGACGTGTGTTGGGCTCTACATCGGGACGTGTGTTGGGCTCTACGTCGGGACGTGTGTTGTGCTCTACGTCTGTAGTTAGCTAACTTTCAGCTCTACGTCGGGACGTGTGTTGGGCTCTACGTCGGGACGTGCGTTGGGCTCTACGTCGGGACGTGTGTTGGGCTCTACGTCGGGACGTGTGTTGGGCTCTACGACTGTAGTTATCTAACTTACAGCTCCACGTCGGGACGTGTGTTGGGCTTTACGTCGGCACGTGTGTTGGGCTCTACATCGGGACGTGTGCTGGGCTCTACATCTGTAGTTATGTAACTTGCAGCTCTACGTCGGGACGTGTGTTGGGCTCTACATCAGGACGTGTGTTGGGCTCTACATCTGTAGTTAGCTAACTTTCAGCTCTACGTCGGGACGTGTGTTGGGCTCTATGTCGGGACGTGTGTTGGGCTCTACGTCGGGACGTGTGTTGGGCTCTACGTCGGGACGTGTGTTGGGCTCTGCGTCGGGATGAGTGTTGGCCTCTACGTCGGGACGTGTGTTGGGCTCTACGTCTGTAGTTATCTAACTTTCAGCTCTACGTCGGGACGTATGTTGGGCTCTACGTCGGGACCTGTGTTGGGCTCTACATCTGTAATTATCTAACTTTCAGCTCTACGTCGGGACGTGTGTTGGGCTCTATGTCGGGACTTGTGTTGGGCTCTACGTCGGGACGTGTGTTGGCCTCTACGTCAGTAGTTAGCTAACGTTCAGCTCTACGTCGGGACGTGTGTTGGGCTCTATGTCGGGACGTGTGTTTGGCTCTAAGTCGGCACGTGTGTTGGGCTCTAAGTCTGTAGTTATCTAACTTACAGCTCTATGTCGGGACGTGTGTTGGGCACTACGTCAGGACGTGTGTTGGGCTCTACGTCGGGACGTGTGTTGGTCTCTAGATCGGGACGTGTGTTGGGCTCTACGTCGGGACGTGTGTTGGGCTCTACGTCGAGACATGTGTTGGGCTCTACGTCGGGAACTCTGTTGGGCTCTACGTCGGGACGTGTGTTGGGCTCTACGTCGTGACGTGTGTTGGGCTCTACGTCGGGACGTCTGTTGGGCTCTACGTCGGGACGTATGTTGGGCTCTACGTCGCGACGTGTGTTGGGCTCTACATTGGGACGTGTATTGGGCTCTACATCTGTAGTTATCTAACTTTCAGCTCCACGTCGGGACGTGTGTTGGGCTCTATGTCGGGACGTGTGTTGGGCTCTACGTCGGGACGTCTGTTGGGCTCTACGTCAGTAGTTAGCTAACGTTCAGCTATACGTCGGGACGTGTGTTGGGCTCTATGTCGGGACGTGTGTTGGGCTCTACGTCAGGACGTGTGTTGGGCTCTACGTCTGTAGTTAGCTAACTTACAGCTCTATGTCGGGACGTGTGTTGGGCTCTACGTTGGGACGTCTGTTGGGCTCTGCGTCGGGACGTGTGTTGGGCTCTACATAAGGATTTAGCTTACTTTCAGCTCTACGTCGGGACGTGTGTTGGGCTCTACGTCGGGACGTGTGTTGGGCTCTACATCAGGATTTAGCTTTTTTTCCGCTCTACGTCGGGACGTGTGTTGGGCTATACGTCGGGATGTGTGTTGGGCTCTACATCAGGATTTAGCTTACTTTCAGCTCTACGTCGACACGTGTGTTGTACTCTACGTCGGGACGTGTGTTGGGCTCTACATCGGGACGTGTGTTGGGCTGTACATCTTTAGTTATCTAACTTTCAGCTCCACGTCGGGACGTGTGTTGGGCTCTACGTCGGGACGTGTGTTGGGCTCTACATCGGGACGTGTGTTGGGCTCTACATCTGTAGTTAGCTAACTTTCAGCTCTACGTCGGGACGTGTGTTGGGCTCTACGTCGGGACGTGTGTTGGGCTCTACATTGGGACCTGTGTTGGGCTCTACATCTGTAGTTATCTAACTTTCAGCTCTACGTCGGGACGTGTGTTGGGCTCTACGTCGGGACGTGTGTTGGGCTCTACATCAGGACGTGTGCTGGGCTCTACATCTGTAGTTAGCTAACTTTCAGCTCTACGTCGGGACGTGTGTTGGGCTCTACGTCAGGACGTGAGTTGGGCTCTACATCTGTAGTTAGCTGACTTTCAGCTCTACATCGGGACGTCTGTTGGGCTCTACGTCGGGATGTGTGTTGGGCTCTACGTCAGGACGTGTGTTGGGCTCTACGTCGGGACGTGTGTTGGGCTCTACGTCTGTAGTTAGCTAACTTTCAGCTCTACGTCGGGACGTATGTTGGGCTCTACATCGGGACGTGTGTTGGGCTCTACATCGGGACGTGTGTTGGGCTCTACATCGGGACGTGTGTTGGGCTCTACGTCGGGACGTGTGTTGGGCTCTACGTCAGGACGTGTGTTGGGCTCTACGTCGGGACGTGTGTTGGGCTCTACGTCTGTAGTTAGCTAACTTTCAGCTCTACGTCGGGACGTGTGTTGGGCACTACGTCGGGACGTGTGTTGGGCTCTACGTCGGGACGTGTGTTGGTCTCTACATCGGGACATGTGTTGGGCTCTACATCTGTAGTTATCTAAATTTCAGCTCTACATCGGGACGTGTGTTGGGCT
Organism: Leptosomus discolor; assembly: GCF_034619465.1. Taxonomy (NCBI): domain Eukaryota; kingdom Metazoa; phylum Chordata; class Aves; order Leptosomiformes; family Leptosomidae; genus Leptosomus; species Leptosomus discolor. Next base: position 17,208,822 of record NC_141406.1, on the reverse strand, counting down.
CTACGTCGGGAAGTCTGTTGGGCTCTACGTCGGGACGTGTGTTGGGCTCTACGTCGGGATGTGTGCTGGGCTCTACATCAGGATTTAGCTTACTTTCAGCTCTACGTCGGGACGTGTGTTGGTCTCTACGTCGGGACGTCTGTTGGGCTCTGCGTCGGGACGTCTGTTGGGCTCTGCGTCGGGACGTCTGTTGGTTTATACGTCGGGACATGTGTTGGGCTCTACGTCGGGACGTGTGTTGGGCTCTACGTCTGTAGTTACCTAAATTTCAGTTCTACGTCGGGACATGTGTTGGTCTCTACGTCGGGACGTGTGTTGGGCTCTACGTCGGGACATGTGTTGGGCTCTACGTCTGTAGTTATCTAACATTCAGCTCCACGTCGGGACGTGTGTTGGGCTCTATGTCGGGACGTGTGTTGGGCTCTACATCGACACGTGTTTTGGGCTCTACGTCGGGACGTGTGTTGGGCTCTACGTCTGTAGTTAGGTAACTTTCAGATATAGGTCGGGACGTGTTTTGGGCTCTACATCGGGACGTGTGTTCGGCTCTACATCTGTAGTTAGCTAACTTTCAGCTCTACGTCGGGACGTGTGTTGGGCTCTACGTCGGTACGTGTGTTGGGCTCTACATCGGGACCTGTGTTGGGCTACATCTGTAGTTATCTAAATTTCAGCTCTATGTCGGGACGTGTGTTGGGCTCTAGGTCGGGACGTATGTTGGGCTCTACATCGGGACGTGTGTTGGGCTCTACATCTGTAGTTAGCTAACTTTCAGCTCTACGTCGGGACGTGTGTTGGGCTCTACGTCAGGACGTGTGTTGGGCGCTACGTCGGGACGTGTGTTGGGCTCTACGTCGGGACGTGTGTTGGGCTCTACATCTGTAGTTAGCTGACTTTCAGCTCTACATCGGGACATGTGTTGGGCTCTACGTCGGGACGTGTGTTGGGCTCTACTTCAGTACGTGTGTTGGGCTCTACATCGGGACGTGTGTTGGGCTCTACGTCTGTAGTTAGCTAACTTTCAGCTCTACGTCGGGACGTGTGTTGGGCTCTACATCGGGACGTGTGTTGGGCTCTACATCGGGACGTGTGTTGGGCTCTACATCTGTAGTTAGCTAGCTTTCAGCTCTACGTCGGGACGTGTGTTGGGCACTACGTCGGGACGTGTGTTGGGCTCTACGTCGGGAAGTCTGTTGGGCTCTACATCGGGACATGTGTTGGGCTCTACATCTGTAGTTAGCTAACTTGCAGCTCTACGTCGGGACGTGTGTTGGGCTCTACGTCGGGAAGTCTGTTGGGCTCTACGTTGGGACGTGTGTTGGGCTCTACATAAGGATTTAGCATACTTTTAGCTCTACGTCGGGACGTGTGTTAGGCTCTAAGTCGGGATGTGTGTTGGGCTCTACGTCGGGACGTGTGTTGGGCTCTACATCAATATTTAGCTTAATTTCAGCTCTACGTCGGGACTTGTGTTGCGCTCTACGTCGGGATGTGTGTTGGGCTCTACATCGGGACGTGTGTTGGGCTCTACATCTGTAGTGAGCTAACTTACAGCTCTACGTCGGGACGTGTGTTGGGCTCTTCGTCGGGACGTCTGTTGGGCTCTGCGTCGGGACGTCTGTTGGTTTATACGTCGGCACGTGTGTAGGGCTCTATGTCGGGACGTGTGTTGGGCTCTACGTCTGTAGTTACCTAAATTTCAGTTCTACGTCGGGACATGTGTTGGTCTCTACGTCGGGACGTGTGTTGGGCTGTACGTCGGGAAGTGTGTTGGGCTCTACATCTGTAGTTATCTAACATTCAACTCCACGTCGGGACGTGTGTTGGGCTCCACATCGGGACGTGTGTTGGGCTCTACGTCGGGACGTGTGTTGGGCTCTACGTCTGTAGTTAGCTAACTTTCATCTCTACGTCGGGACGTGTGTTGGGCTCTACGTCGGGACGTGTGTTGGGCTCTACGTCGGTACGTGTGTTGGGCTCTACATCGGGACCTGTGTTGGGCTCTACATCTGTAGTTATCTAACTTTCAGCTCTACGTCGGGACGTGTGTTGGGCTCTACGTCGGGACGTGTGTTGGGCTCTACATCGGGACGTGTGCTGGGCTCTACATCTGTAGTTAGCTTACTTTCAGCTCTACGTCGGGACGTGTGTTGGGCTCTACGTCAGGACGTGTGTTGGGCTCTACATCGGGACTTGTGTTGGGCTCTACGTCTGTAGTTAGCTAACTTTCAGCTCTACGTCGGGACGTGTGTTGGGCTCTACATCGGGACGTGTGTTGGGCTCTACATCTGTAGTTAGCTAACTTTCAGCTCTACGTCGGGACGTGTGTTGGGCTCTACGTCGGGAAGTCTGTTGGGCTCTACGTTGGGACGTGTGTTGGGCTCTACATCAGGATTTAGCTTACTTTCAGCTCTACGTCGGGACGTGTGTTGGGCTCTACGTCAGGACGTGTGTTGGGCTCTACATCGGGACTTGTGTTGGGCTCTACGTCTGTAGTTAGCTAACTTTCAGCTCTACGTCGGGACGTGTGTTGGGCTCTACTTCGGGACGTGTGTTGGGCTCTACATCTGTAGTTAGCTAACTTGCAGCTCTACGTCGGGACGTGTGTTGGGCTCTACGTCGGGAAGTCTGTTGGGCTCTACGTTGGGACGTGTGTTGGGCTCTACATCAGGATTTAGCTTACTTTCAGCTCTACGTCGGGACGTGTGTTGGGCTCTACGTCAGGATTTAGCTTACTTTCAGCTCTACGTCGGGACGTGTGTTGGGCTCTACATCGGGACGTGTGTTGGGCTCTACGTCGGGACGTGTGTTGGGCAATCCATCGGGACGTGTGTTAGGCTCTACATCTGTAGTGAGCTAACTTACAGCTCTGCGTCGGGACGTGTGTTGGGCTCTACGTCGGGACGTCTGTTGGGCTCTGCGTCGGGACGTCTGTTGGTTTATACGTCGGGACGTGTGTTGGGCTCTACGTCGGGACGTGTGTTGGGCTCTACGTCTGTAGTTACCTAAATTTCAGTTCTACGTCGGGACATGTGTTGGTCTCTACGTCGGGACGTGTGTTGGGCTGTACATCGGGAAGTGTGTTGGGCTCTACGTCTGTAGTTATCTAACATTCAGCTCCACGTCGGGACGTGTGTTGGGCTCTATGTCGGGACGTTTGTTGGGCTCTACATCGGGACGTGTGTTGGGCTCTACGTCGGGACTTGTGTTGGGCTCTACGTCTGTAGTTAGCTAACTTTCATCTCTACGTCGGGACGTGTGTTGGGCTCTATGTCGGGGCGTGTGTTGGGCTCTACATCGGGACGTGTGTTGGGCTCTACGTCGGGACGTGTGTTGGGCTCTACGTCTGTAGTTAGCTAACTTTCAGCTCTATGTCGGGACGTGTGTTGGGCTCTACGTCGGGACGTGTGTTGGGCTCTCCATCGGGACGTGTGTTAGGCTCTACATCTGTAGTGAGCTAACTTACAGCTCTGCGTCGGGACGTGTGTTGGGCTCTACGTCGGGACGTCTGTTGGGCTCTGCGTCGGGACGTCTGTTGGTTTATACGTCGGGACGTGTGTTGGGCTCTACGTCGGGACGTGTGTTGGGCTCTACGTCTGTAGTTACCTAAATTTCAGTTCTACGTCGGGACATGTGTTGGTCTCTACGTCGGGACGTGTGTTGGGCTGTACATCGGGAAGTGTGTTGGGCTCTACGTCTGTAGTTATCTAACATTCAGCTCCACATCGGGACGTGTGTTGGGCTCTATGTCGGGACGTTTGTTGGGCTCTACATCGGGACGTGTGTTGGGCTCTACGTCGGGACTTGTGTTGGGCTCTACGTCTGTAGTTAGCTAACTTTCATCTCTACGTCGGGACGTGTGTTGGGCTCTATGTCGGGGCGTGTGTTGGGCTCTACATCGGGACGTGTGTTGGGCTCTACGTCGGGACGTGTGTTGGGCTCTACGTCTGTAGTTAGCTAACTTTCAGCTCTACGTCGGGACGTGTGTTGGGCTCTACGTCGGGACGTGTGTTGGGCTCTACGTCGGGACGTGTGTTGGTCTCTACGACTGTAGTTATCTAACTTACAGCTCCACGTCGGGACGTGTGTTGGGCTCTACGTCGGCACGTGTGTTGGGCTCTACATCGGGACGTGTGCTGGGCTCTACGTCTGTAGTAACCTAACTTTCAGCTCTACGTCGGGACGTGTGTTGGGCTCTACATCAGGATTTATCTTATTTTCAGCTCTACGTCGGGACGTGTGTTGGGTTCTACGTCTGTAGTTAGATAAATTTCAGCTCTACGTCGGGACGTGTGTTGGGTTCTACGTCTGGATGTGTGTTGGGCTCTATATCGGGACTTGTGTTGGGCTCTACATCGGGACGTATGTTGGGCTCTACGTCGGGACGTGTGTTAGGCTCTACGTCGGGATGTGTGTTGGGCTCTACGTCGGGACGTGTGTTGGACTCTACATCAGGACTTAGCTTACTTTCAGCTCTACGTCGGGACGTGTGTTGGGCTCTATGTCGGGACGTGTGTTGGGCTTTACATCGGGACGTGTGTTAGGCTCTACATCTGTAGTGAGCTAACTTACAGCTCTACGTCGGGACGTGTGTTGGGGTCTACGTCGGGACGTCTGTTGGGCTCTGCGTCGAGACGTCTGTTGATTTATACGTCGGGACGTGTGTTGGGCTCTACGTCGGGACGTGTGTTGGGCTCTACGTCTGTAGTTACCTAAATTTCAGTTCTACGTCGGGACATGTGTTGGTCTGTACGTCGGGACGTGTGTTGGGCTGTACGTCGGGAAGTGTGTTGGGCTCTACGTCTGTAGTTATCTAACATTCAGCTCCACGTCGGGACGTGTGTTAGGCTCTATGTCGGGACGTGTGTCGGGCTCTACATCGGGACGTGTGTTGGGTCTACGTCGGGACGTGTGTTGGGCTCTACGTCTGTAGTTAGCTAACTTTCAGCTCTACGTCGGGACATGTGTTGGGCTCTACGTCGGGACGTGTGTTGGGCTCTACGACTGTAGTTATCTAACTTACAGCTCCACGTCGAGACGTGTGTTGGGCTCTATGTCGGCACGTGTGTTGGGCTCTACATCGGGACGTGTGCTGGGCTCTACATCTGTAGTTAACTAACTTTCAGCTCTACATCGGGACGTGTGTTGGGCTCTACATCGGGACGTGTGTTGGGCTCTACGTCGGGACGTGTGTTGGGCTCTACATCAGGATTTAGCTTACTTCCAGCTCTACATCGGGACGTGTGTTGGGCTCTACGTCGGGACGTGTGTTGGGCTCTACGTCGGGACGTGTGTTGGGCTCTACGTCTGTAGTTATCTAACTTTCAGCTCTACGTCGGGACGTATGTTGGGCTCTACATTGGGACGTGTGCTGGGCTCTATATCTGTAGTTATCTAACTTTCAGCTCTACGTCGGGACGTCTGTTGGGCTCTATGTCGGGACGTGTGTTGGGCTCTACGTCGGGACGTGTGTTGGGCGCTACGTCAGTTATCTAACTGTTATCTAACGTTCAGCTCTACGTCGGGACGTGTGTTGGGCTCTACATCGGGACGTGTGTTGGGCTCTACATCGGGAGATGTGTTGGGCTCTACTTCGGGACGTGTGTTGGTCTCTACGTCTGTAGTTAGCTAACTTGCATCTCTACGTCGGGACGTGTGTTGGGCTCTATGTCGGGACGTGTGTTGGGCTCTACATCGGGACGTGTGTTGGGCTCTACGTCGGGACGTGTGTTGGGCTCTACGTCTGTAGTTAGCTAACTTTCAGCTCTACGTCGGGACGTGTGTTGGGCTCTACGTCGCGACGTGTGTTCGGCTCTACGTCGGGACGTGTGTTGGGCTCTACGACTGTAGTTATCTAACTTACATCTCCACATCGGGACGTTTGTTGGGCTCTACGTCGGCACGTGTGTTGGGCTCTACATCGGGACGTGTGCTGGGCTCTACATCTGTAGTTATCTAACTTTTAGCTCTACGTCGGGACGTGTGTTGGGCTCTACGTTGGGACGGGTGTTGGGCTCTACGTCGGGACGTGTGTTGGGCTCTACATCGGGACGTGTGTTGGGCTCTACATCTGTATTTAGCTAACTTTCAGCTCTACGTCGGGACGGGTGTTGGGCTCTACGTCGGGACGTGTGTTGGGCTCTACATCAGGACGTGTGTTGGGCTCTACATCTGTAGTTAGCTAAATTTCAGCTCTATGTCGGGACGTGTGTTGGGCTCTACGTCGGGACGTGTGTTGGGCTCTACGTCTGTAGTTAGATAACTTTCAGCTCTACGTCTGGATGTCTGTTGGGCTCTACGTCGGGACGTGTGTTGGGCTCTACGTCGGGACGTGTGTTGGGCTCTACGTCGGGACGTGTGTTGGGCTCTACATCAGGATTTAGCTTACTTTCAGCTGTACGTCGGGACGTGTATTGGGCTTTACGTCTGTAGTTAGCTAACTTTCAGCTCTACATCGGGACGTGTGTTGGGCTCTACGTCGGGACGTGTGTTGGGCTCTACATCGGGACGTGTGTTGGGCTCTACGTCGGGACGTGTGTTGGGCTCTACGTCGGGATGTGTGTTGGGCTCTACTTCGGGACGTGTGTTGGGCTCTACATCTGTAGTTATCTAACTTTCAGCTCTACGTCGGGACGTGTGTTGGGCTCTACGTCGGGACGTGTGTTGGGCTCTACATCAGGATTTAGCTTACTTTCAGCTCTACGTCGGGACGTGTGTTGGGCTCTATGTCGGGACGTGTGTTAGGCTCTACATCGGGACGTGTGTTAGGCTCTACATCTGTAGTGAGCTAACTTACAGCTCTACGTCGGGACGTGTGTTGGGGTCTACGTCGGGACGTCTGTTGGGCTCTGCGTCAGGACGTCTGTTGATTTATACGTCGGGACGTGTGTTGGGCTCTACGTCGGGACGTGTGTTGGGCTCTACGTCTGTAGTTAGATAACTTTCAGCTCTACGTCGGGACGTGTGTTGGGCTCTACGTCGGGACGTGTGTTGGGCTCTACATCAGGATTTAGCTTACTTTCAGCTCTACATCGGGACGTGTGTTGGGCTCTACGTCGGGACGGGTGTTGGGCTCTACGTCGGGACGTGTGTTGGGCTCTACATCGGGACGTGTGTTGGGCTCTACATCTGTAGTTAGCTAACTTTCAGCTCTACGTCGGGACGTCTGTTGGGCTCTACGTCGGGACGTGTGTTGGGCTCTACGTCTGTAGTTAGATAACTTTCAGCTCTACGTCGGGACGTGTGTTGGGTTCTGCGTCTGGATGTGTGTTGGGCTCTACGTCGGGACGTGTGTTGGGCTCTACGTCGGGACGTGTGTTGGGCTCTACATCAGGGTTTAGCTTACTTTCAGCTCTACATCGGGACGTGTGTTGGGCTCTACATCTGTAGTTAGCTAACTTTCAGCTCTACGTCGGGACGTCTGTTGGGCTCTACGTCGGGACGTGTGTTGGGCTCTACGTCTGTAGTTAGATAACTTTCAGCTCTACGTCGGGACGTGTGTTGGGTTCTACGTCTGGATGTGTGTTGGGCTCTACATCGGGACGTGTGTTGGGCTCTACTTCGAGACGTGTGTTGGGCTCTACATCGGGACGTGTGTTGGGCTCTACGTCGGGACGTGTGTTGGGCTCTACGTCGGGACGTCTGTTGGGATCTACGTCAGGATTTAGCTTACTTTCCGCTCTACCTCGGGACGTCTGTTGGGATCTACGTCAGGATTTAGCTTACTTTCCGCTCTATGTCGGGACGTCTGTTGGGCTCTACGTCAGAATTTAGCTTAATTTCAGCTCTACTTCAGATCGTCGGTTGGGGTCTACGTTGGGACATCTGTTGGGCTTTATGTCGGGATATCTGTTGATCTCTACGTCGGGACGTGTGTTGGGCTCTACGTCGGGAAGTCTCTTGGGCTCTACGTCGGGGTTTAGCTTACTTAGAGCTCTACGTGGGGACGTCTGTTGGGCTCTACGTCGGGACGTCGGTTGGGCTCTACGTCGGGACGTCTGTTTGGCTCTACGTCGGGACGTGTGTTGGGCTCTACGTCGGGACGTCTGTTGGGCTCTACGTCGGGATGTCTGTTGGGCTCTACGTCGGGATGTCTGTTGGGCTCTACATCAGGGTTTAGCTTACTTTCAGGTCTACGTAGGGACGTCTGTTGGGGTCTACGTCGGGACGTGTGTGTCGGGCTCTACGTCTGAACGTGTGTTGGGCTCTACGTCGGGACGTGTGTTGGGCTCTATTCGGGACGTCTGTTGGTCTCTACGTCGGGACGTCTGTTGGGCTCTACGTCGGGACGTCTGTTGAGCTCTACATCAGGGTTTTGCTTACTTTCAGCTCTACGTCGGGACGTCTGTTGGGCTCTAATTCGGGACGTCTGTTGGGATCTACGTCGGGACGTGTGCTGGGCTCTACGTCGGGACGTGTGTTGGGCTCTACGTCGGGACGTATGTTCGGCTCTACGTCGGGACGTCTGTTGGGCTGTACATCAGGGTTTAGCTTACTTTCAGCTCTACGTACGGACGTCTGTTTGGCTCTACATCGGGACGTGTGTTGGGCTCTACGTCAGGACGTCTGTTGGGCTCTACGTCGGGGTTTAGCTTACTTTCAGCTCTACGTCGGGACGTCTGTTGGGCTCTACGTCAGGATTTAGCTTCCTTTCAGCTCTACGTCGGGACATTTTTGGGCTCTACGTCGGGGCGTCTGTTGGGCTCTACGTCAGGATTTAGCTTACTTTCAGCTGTACTTCGGGACGTCTGTTGGGATCTACGTCAGGATTTAGCTTACTTTCCGCTCTACGTCGGGACGTCTGTTGGGCTCTACGTCGGGACGTCTGTTGGGCAGTACATCAGGGTTTAGCTTACTTTTAGCTCTATGTCGGGACGTCGGTTGGGCTCAACGTCGGGACGTCTGTTGGGCTCTACGTCGGGACGTCTGTTGGGCTCTACGTCGGGATGTCTGTTGGGCTCTACATCAGGGTTTAGCTTACTTCCAGCTCTACGTAGGGACGTACGTTGGGCTCTACTTTGGGACTTCGGTTGGGCTCTACGTCGGGACGTGTGTTAGGCTCTACGTCGGGACGTCTGTTGGTCTCTACGTCGGGACGTCTGTTGGGCTCTACGTCGGGACGTCTGTTGGGCTCTACATCAGGGTTTAGCTTACTTTCAGGTCTACGTAGGGACGTCTGTTGGGGTCTACGTCGGGACGTGTGTGTCGGGCTCTACGTCTGAACGTGTGTTGGGCTCTACGTCGGGACGTGTGTTGGGCTCTATTCGGGACGTCTGTTGGTCTCTACGTCGGGACGTCTTTTGGGCTCTACGTCGGGACGTCTGTTGAGCTCTACATCAGGGTTTTGCTTACTTTCAGCTCTACGTCGGGACGTCTGTTGGGCTCTAATTCGGGACGTCTGTTGGGATCTACGTCGGGACGTGTGCTGGGCTCTACGTCGGGACGTGTGTTGGGCTCTACGTCGGGACGTATGTTCGGCTCTACGTCGGGACGTCTGTTGGGCTGTACATCAGGGTTTAGCTTACTTCCAGCTCTACGTAGGGACGTACGTTGGGCTCTACTTTGGGACTTCGGTTGGGCTCTACGTCGGGACGTGTGTTAGGCTCTACGTCGGGACGTCTGTTGGTCTCTACGTCGGGACGTCTGTTGGGCTCTACGTCGGGACGTCTGTTGAGATCTACATCAGGGTTTAGCTTACTTGCAGCTCTATGTCGGGACGTCTGTTGGGCTCTAATTCGGGACGTCTGTTGGGCTCTACGTCGGAACGTCTGTTGGGCGCTACGTCGGGATGTGTGTTGGGCTCTACGTCGGGACGTCTGTTGGGCTCTACGTCGGGGTTTACCTTACTTTCAGCTCTACGTGGGGACGTCTGTTGGGCTCTACGTCGGGACGTCTGTTGGGCTCTACGTCGGGACGCCTGTTGGGCTGAACGTCGGGACGGCTGTTGGGCTCTACGTCGGGACGTCTGTTGGGCTCTACGTCGGGACTTCTGTTGGGCTCTACCTCAGGATTTAACTTACTTTCAGCTCTACGTCAGGACGTCTGTTGGGCTCTACGTCAGGATTTAGATTAATTTCACCTCTATGTCGGGACGTCTGTTGGGCTCTACGTCAGGATTTAGCTTACTTTCAGCTCTACGTCGGGACATTTTTGGGCTCTACGTCGGGGCGTCTGTTAGGCTCTACGACAGGATTTAGCTTACTTTCAGCTGTACGTCGGGACGTCTGTTGGGATCTACGTCAGGATTTAGCTTACTTTCCGCTCTACGTCGGGACGTCTGTTGGGCTCTACGTCAGAATTTAGCTTAATTTCAGCTCTACTTCAGATCGTCGGTTGGGGTCTACGTTGGGACATCTGTTGGGCTTTATGTCGGGATATCTGTTGATCTCTACGTCGGGACGTGTGTTGGGCTCTACGTCGGGAAGTCTCTTGGGCTCTACGTCGGGGTTTAGCTTACTTAGAGCTCTACGTGGGGACGTCTGTTGGGCTCTACGTCGGGACGTCGGTTGGGCTCTACGTCGGGACGTCTGTTTGGCTCTACGTCGGGACGTGTGTTGGGCTCTACGTCGGGACGTCTGTTGGGCTCTACGTCGGGATGTCTGTTGGGCTCTACATCAGGGTTTAGCTTACTTTCAGGTCTACGTAGGGACGTCTGTTGGGGTCTACGTCGGGACGTGTGTGTCGGGCTCTACGTCTGAACGTGTGTTGGGCTCTACGTCGGGACGTGTGTTGGGCTCTATTCGGGACGTCTGTTGGTCTCTACGTCGGGACGTCTGTTGGGCTCTACGTCGGGACGTCTGTTGAGCTCTACATCAGGGTTTTGCTTACTTTCAGCTCTACGTCGGGACGTCTGTTGGGCTCTAATTCGGGACGTCTGTTGGGATCTACGTCGGGACGTGTGCTGGGCTCTACGTCGGGACGTGTGTTGGGCTCTACGTCGGGACGTATGTTCGGCTCTACGTCGGGACGTCTGTTGGGCTGTACATCAGGGTTTAGCTTACTTTCAGCTCTACGTACGGACGTCTGTTTGGCTCTACATCGGGACGTGTGTTGGGCTCTACGTCAGGACGTCTGTTGGGCTCTACATCAGGATTTAGCTTACTTTCAGCTCTACGTCGGGACGTCTGTTGGGGTCTACGTCGGGACGTGTGTGTCGGGCTCTACGTCTGAACGTGTGTTGGGCTCTACGTCGGGACGTCTGTTGGGCTCTACATCAGGGTTTAGCTTAATTTCAGATCTACGTCTGGACGTCTGTTTGGCTCTACATCGGGACGTGTGTTGGGCTCTACGTCGGGACGTGTGTTGGGCTGTACGTCGGGACGTGTATTGGGCTCTACGTTGGGACTTCTGTTGGGCTCTACATCAGGATTTAGCTTACTTTCAGCTCTACGTCGGGACGTGTGTTGGGCTCTACGTCGGGACGTGTGTTGGGCTCTACGTCGGAACGTGTGTTGGGCTCTACGTCGGGACGTGTGTTGGGCTCTACATCAGGGTTTAGCTTACTTTGAGCTCTACGTCGGGACGTCGGTTGGGCTCTTTGTTGGGACGTCGGTTCGGCACTACGTCGGGACGCCTGTTGGGATCTACGTCGGGACGTCTGTTGGGCTCTACGTCGGGACGTGTGTTGGGCTCTATGTTGGGACGTCTGTTGGGTTCTACATCATGATTTAGCTTATCTTCAGCTTTACGTCGGGACGTGTGTTGGTCTCGACGTCGGGACGTCTGTTGGGCTCTACGTCGGGACGTCGGTTGGGCTCTTTGTCGGGACGTCGGTGGGGCACTACGTCGGGATGCCTGTTGGGATCTACGTTGTGACGTCTGTTGGGCTCAACAACAGGATTTAGCTTAACTTCAGCTTTACGTCTGGACGTGTGTTGGGCTCCACGTCGGGACGTCTGTTGGGCTCTACGTCGGGACGTGTGTTGGGCTCTACATCAGGATTTAGCTTACTTTCAGCTCTACGTCGGGACGTGTGTTGGGCTCTACGTCGGGACGTGTGTTGGGCTCTACGTCGGGACATGTGTAGGGCTCTACTTCGGGACGTCTCTTGGGCTCTACGTCGGGGTTTAGCTTACTTTCAGCTCTACGTCGGGACGTGTGTTGGGCTCTACGTCCGGACGTCTGTTGGGCTCTACGTCGGGATGTCTGTTGGGCTCTACGTCGGGATATCTGTTGGGCTCTACATCAGGGTTTAGCTTACTTTCAGGTCTACGTAGGGACGTACGTTGGGCTCTACATCGGGACGTCGGTTGGGCTCTACGTCGGGACGTGTGTTGGGCTCTACGTCGGGATTTAGCTTACATTCAGCTCTACGTCGGGACGTGTGTTGGGCTCTACGTCGGGACGTGTGTTGGGCTCTACGTCGGGACGTCTGTTGGTCTCTACGTCGGGACGTCTGTTGGGCTCTATGTCGGGACGTCTGTTGAGCTCTACATCAGGGTTTAGCTTACTTTCAGCTCTACGTCGGGACGTCTGTTGGGCTCTAATTCGGGACGTCTGTTGGGATCTACGTCGGGACGTGTGCTGGGCTCTACGTCGGGCCGTGTGTTCGGCTCTACGTCGGGACATGTATTCGGCTCTACGTCGGGACGTCTGTTGGGCTATACATCAGGGTTTAGCTTACTTTCAGCTCTACGTACGGACGTCTGTTTGGCTCTACATCAGGACGTCTGTTGGGCTCTACATCAGGGTTTAGCTTAATTTCAGCTCTACGTCTGGACGTCTGTTTGGCTCTACATCGGGACGTGTGTTGGGCTCTACGTCGGGACGTGTGTTGGGCTCTACGTCGGGACGTCTGTTGGGCTCTACGTCGGGACGTCTGTTGGGCTCTACGTCGGGATTTAGCTTACATTCACCTCTACGTCGGGACGTGTGTTGGGCTCTACGTCGGGACGTGTGTTGGGCTCTACGTCGGGACGTCTGTTGGGCTCTACGTCGGGATTTAGCTTACTTTCAGCCCTACGTTGGGACGTGCGCTGGGCTCTACGTCGGGACGTGCGCTGGGCTCTACGTCGGGACGTGCGCTGGGCTCTACGTCCGGACGTGCGCTGGGCTCTACGTCGGGACGTCTGTTGGGCTCCACGTCGGGATTTAGCTTACTTTCAGCTCTAGGTTGGGACGTGTGCTGGGCTCTACGTCAGACGTGTGCTGGGCTCTACGTCAGACGTGTGTTGGGCTCTACATCAGGATTTAGCTTACTTCCATTCTACGTCGGGACGTGTGTTGGGCACTACGTCGGGACGTCTGTTGGGCTCTACGTCGGGACGTCTGTTGGGCTCTACGTCGGGACGTCTGTTGGGCTCTACGTCGGGATTTAGCTTACTTTCAGCTCTAGGTCGGGACGTGTGCTGGGGTCTACGTCGGGACGTGTGCTGGGCTCTACGTCGGTACGTGTGTTGGGCTCTACGTCGGGACGTCTGTTTGGCTCTACGTCGGGACGTCTGTTGGGCTCTACGTCGGGATTTAGCTTACTTTCAGCTCTAGGTCAGGACGTGTGCTGGGCTCTACCTCGGGACGTCTGTTGGGCTCTACGTCGGGACGTGTGCTGGGCTCTACGTCGGGACGTCTGTTGGGCTCTACGTCGGGACGTCTGTTGGGCTCTACGTCGGGATTTAGCTTACTTTCAGCTCTAGGTCAGGACGTGTGCTGGGCTCTACGTCGGGACGTGTGCTGGGCTCTACGTCGGGACGTCTGTTGGGCTCTACGTCGGGACGTCTGTTGGGCTCTACGTCGTGACGTCTGTTGGCCTCTACGTCGGGATTTAGCTTACTTTCAGCTGTACGTCAGGACGTGTGCTGGGCTCTACGTCAGACGTGTGCTGGGCTCTACGACACACGTGTGCTGGGCTCTACGACAGACGTGTGCTGGGCTCTACGTCAGACGTGTGCTGGGCTCTACGTCAGGATTTAGCTTACTTCCATTCTACGTCGGGACGTGTGTTGGGCTCTACGTCGGGACGTGTGTTCGGCTCTACGTCGGGACGTGTGTTGGGCTCTACGTCGGGACGTGTGTTGGGCTCTACGTCGGGACGTCTGTTGGGCTCTACGTCGGGACGTCTTTTGGGCTCTACGTCGGGACGTCTGTTGGGCTCTACGTCGGGACGTCTGTTGGGCTCTACGTCGGGACGTGTGTTGGGCTCTACGTCGGGACGTCTGTTGGGCTCTACGTCGGGACGTCTGTTGGGCTCTACGTCGGGATTTAGCTTACTTTCAGCTCTAGGTCGGGACGTGTGCTGGCCTCTACGTCGGAACGTGTGCTGGGCTCTACGTCGGGACGTCTGTTGGGCTCTACATCGGGATGTCTGTTGGGCTCTACGTCGGGACGTCTGTTGGGCTCTACGTCGGGACGTCTGTTGGGCTCTACGTCGGGACCTCTGTTGGGCTCTACGTCGGGATTTAGCTTACTTTCAGCTCTAGGTCGGGACGTGTGCTGGGCTCTACGTCAGACGTGTGTTGGGCTCTACGTCAGACGTGAGTTGGGCTCTACATCAGGATTTAGCTTACTTTCAGCTCTAGGTCGGGACGTGTGCTGGGCTCTACGTCAGACGTCTGTTGGGCTCTACGTCGGGACGTCTGTTGGGCTCTACGTCAGGATTTAGATTACTTTCAGCTCTACGTCGGGACATTTTTGGGCTCTACGTCGGGGCATCTGTTAGGCTCTACGACAGGATTTAGCTTACTTTCAGCTGTACGTCGGGACGTCTGTTGGGATCTACGTCAGGATTTAGCTTACTTTCCGCTCTACGTCGGGACGTCTGTTGGGCTCTACGTCAGAATTTAGCTTAATTTCAGCTCTACTTCAGATCGTCGGTTTGGGTCTACGTTGGGACATCTGTTGGGCTTTATGTCGGGATATCTGTTGATCTCTACGTCGGGACGTGTGTTGGGCTCTACGTCGGGAAGTCTCTTGGGCTCTACGTCGGGGTTTAGCTTACTTAGAGCTCTACGTGGGGACGTCTGTTGGGCTCTACGTCGGGACGTCGGTTGGGCTCTACGTCGGGACGTCTGTTTGGCTCTACGTCGGGACGTGTGTTGGGCTCTACGTCGGGACGTCGGTTGGGCTCTACGTCGGGATGTCTGTTGGGCTCTACGTCGGGATGTCTGTTGGGCTCTACATCAGGGTTTAGCTTACTTTCAGGTCTACGTAGGGACGTCTGTTGGGGTCTACGTCGGGACGTGTGTGTCGGGCTCTACGTCTGAACGTGTGTTGGGCTCTACGTCGGGACGTGTGTTGGGCTCTATTCGGGACGTCTGTTGGTCTCTACGTCGGGACGTCTGTTGGGCTCTACGTCGGGACGTCTGTTGAGCTCTACATCAGGGTTTTGCTTACTTTCAGCTCTACGTCGGGACGTCTGTTGGGCTCTAATTCGGGACGTCTGTTGGGATCTACGTCGGGACGTGTGCTGGGCTCTACGTCGGGACGTGTGTTGGGCTGTACATCAGGGTTTAGCTTACTTTCAGCTCTACGTACGGACGTCTGTTTGGCTCTACATCGGGACGTGTGTTGGGCTCTACGTCAGGACGTCTGTTGGGCTCTACATCAGGATTTAGCTTACTTTCAGCTCTACGTCGGGACGTCTGTTGGGGTCTACGTCGGGACGTGTGTGTCGGGCTCTACGTCTGAACGTGTGTTGGGCTCTACGTCGGGACGTCTGTTGGGCTCTACATCAGGGTTTAGCTTAATTTCAGATCTACGTCTGGACGTCTGTTTGGCTCTACATCGGGACGTGTGTTGGGCTCTACGTCTGGACGTGTGTTGGGCTGTACGTCGGGACGTGTATTGGGCTCTACGTTGGGACTTCTGTTGGGCTCTACATCAGGATTTAGCTTACTTTCAGCTCTACGTCGGGACGTCTGTTGGGCTCTACGTCGGGACGTGTGTTGGGCTCTACGTCGGAACGTGTGTTGGGCTCTACGTCGGGACGTGTGTTGGGCTCTACATCAGGGTTTAGCTTACTTTGAGCTCTACGTCGGGACGTCGGTTGGGCTCTTTGTTGGGACGTCGGTTCGGCACTACGTCGGGACGCCTGTTGGGATCTACGTCGGGACGTCTGTTGGGCTCTACGTCGGGACGTCTGTTGGGCTCTATGTTGGGACGTCTGTTGGGTTCTACATCATGATTTAGCTTATCTTCAGCTTTACGTCGGGACGTGTGTTGGTCTCGACGTCGGGACGTCTGTTGGGCTCTACGTCGGGACGTCGGTTGGGCTCTTTGTCTGGACGTCGGTTGGGCACTACGTCGGGATGCCTGTTGGGATCTACGTCGGGATGTCTGTTGGGCTCTACGTCGGGATGTCTGTTGGGCTCTACGTTGTGACGTCTGTTGGGCTCAACAACAGGATTTAGCTTAACTTCAGCTTTACGTCTGGACGTGTGTTGGGCTCCACGTCGGGACGTCTGTTGGGCTCTACGTCGGGACGTGTGTTGGGCTCTACATCAGGATTTAGCTTACTTTCAGCTCTACGTCGGGACGTGTGTTGGGCTCTACGTCGGGACGTGTGTTGGGCTCTACGTCGGGACATGTGTAGGGCTCTACTTCGGGACGTCTCTTGGGCTCTACGTCGGGGTTTAGCTTACTTTCAGCTCTACGTCGGGACGTGTGTTGGGCTCTACGTCCGGACGTCTGTTGGGCTCTACGTCGGGATGTCTGTTGGGCTCTACGTCGGGATATCTGTTGGGCTCTACATCAGGGTTTAGCTTACTTTCAGGTCTACGTAGGGACGTACGTTGGGCTCTACGTCGGGACGTCGGTTGGGCTCTACGTCGGGACGTGTGTTGGGCTCTACGTCGGGACGTCTGTTGGGCTCTACGTCGGGACGTCTGTTGAGCTCTACATCAGGGTTTAGCTTACTTTCAGCTCTACGTTGGGACGTCTGTTGGGCTCTAATTCGGGACGTCTGTTGGGATCTACGTCGGGATTTAGCTTACTTTCAGCTGTACGTCAGGACGTGTGCTGGGCTCTACGTCAGACGTGTGCTGGGCTCTACGACACACGTGTGCTGGGCTCTACGACAGACGTGTGCTGGGCTCTACGTCAGACGTGTGCAGGGCTCTACGTCAGGATTTAGCTTAATTCCATTCTACGTCGGGACGTGTGTTGGGCTCTACGTCGGGACGTGTGTTCGGCTCTACGTCGGGACGTGTGTTGGGCTCTACGTCGGGACGTCTTTTGGGCTCTACGTCGGGACGTCTGTTGGGCTCTACGTCGGGACGTCTGTTGGGCTCTACGTCGGGACGTGTGTTGGGCTCTACGTCGGGACGTCTGTTGGGCTCTACGTCGGGACGTCTGTTGGGCTCTACGTCGGGATTTAGCTTACTTTCAGATCTAGGTCGGGACGTGTGCTGGCCTCTACGTCGGAACGTGTGCTGGGCTCTACGTCGGGACGTCTGTTGGGCTCTACATCGGGATGTCTGTTGGGCTCTACGTCGGGACGTCTGTTGGGCTCTACGTCGGGACGTCTGTTGGGCTCTACGTCGGGACCTCTGTTGGGCTCTACGTCGGGATTTAGCTTACTTTCAGCTCTAGGTCGGGACGTGTGCTGGGCTCTACGTCAGACGTGTGTTGGGCTCTACGTCAGACGTGTGTTGGGCTCTACGTCAGACGTGAGTTGGGCTCTACATCAGGATTTAGCTTACTTCCTTTCTACGTCGGGACGTGTGTTGGGCTCTACGTCGGGACGTCTGTTGGGCTCTACGTCGGGACGTCTGTTGGGCTCTACGTCGGGACCTCTGTTGGGCTCTACGTCGGGACGTGTGTTGGGCTCTACGTCGGGACGTCTGTTGGGCTCTACGTCGGGACGTGTGTTGGGCTCTACGTCGGTACGTCTGTTGGGCTCTACGTCGGGACGTCTGTTGGGCTCTACGTCGGGACGTCTGTTGGGCTCTACGTCGGGACGTCTGTTGGGCTCTACGTCGGGACGTCTGTTGGGCTCTACGTCGGGACGTGTGTTGGGCTCTACGTCGGGATTTAGCTTACTTTCAGCTCTACGTCGGGACGTCTGTTGGGCTCTACGTCGGGATTTAGCTTACTTTCAGCTCTACGTCGGGACGTGTGTTGGGCTCTACGTCGGGACGTGTGCTGGGCTCTACGTCGGGACGTGTGTTGGGCTCTACGTCGGGACGTGTGTTGGGCTCTACGTCGGGACGTGTGCTGGGCTCTACGTCGGGATTTAGCTTACTTTCAGCTCTAGGTCGGGACGTCTGTTGGGCTCTACGTCAGACGTGTGTTGGGCTCTACGTCAGACGTGTGTTGGGCTCTACGTCAGACGTGTGTTGGGCTCTACATCAGGATTTAGCTTACTTCCATTCTACGTCGGGACGTGTGTTGGGCTCTACGTCGGGACGTGTGTTGGGCTCTACGTCGGGACGTGTGCTGGGCTCTACGTCGGGACGTCTGTTGGGCTCTACGTCGGGACGTCTGTTGGGCTCTACGTCGGGACGTGTGTTGGGCTCTACGTCGGGACGTCTGTTGGGCTGTACGTCGGGACGTCTGTTGGGCTCTATGTCGGGACGTCTGTTGGGCTCTACGTCGGGACGTCTGTTGGGCTCTACGTCGGGATTTAGCTTACTTTCAGCTCTAGGTCGGGACGTCTGTTGGGCTCTAGGTCGGGATGTCTGTTGGGCTCTACGTCAGACGTGTGTTGGGCTCTACGTCAGACGTGTGTTGGGCTCTACGTCAGACGTGTGTTGGGCTCTACATCAGGATTTAGCTTACTTCCATTCTACGTCGGGACGTGTGTTGGGTTCTACGTCGGGACGTGTGTTGGGCTCTACGTCGGGACGTCTGTTGGGCTCTACGTCGGGACGTGTGCTGGGCTCTACGTCGGGACGTGTGCTGGGCTCTACGTCGGGACGTGTGCTGGGCTCTACGTCGGGATTTAGCTTACTTTCAGCTCTAGGTCGGGACGTCTGTTGGGCTCTACGTCAGACGTGTGTTGGGCTCTATGTCAGACGTGTGTTGGGCTCTACGTCAGACGTGTTTTTGGCTCTACATCAGGATTTAGCTTACTTCCATTCTACGTCGGGACGTGCGTTGGGCTCTACGTCGGGACGTGTGTTGGGCTCTACGTCGGGACGTGTGTTGGGCTCTACGTCGGGACGTGTGTTGGGCTCTACTTCGGGACGTCTGTTGGGCTCTACGTCGGGACGTCTGTTGGGCTCTACGTCGGGACATCTGTTGGCCTCTACGTCGGGTTTTAGCTTACTTTCAGCTCTAGGTCAGGACGTGTGCTGGGCTCTACGTCGGGACGTCTGTTGGGCTCTACGTCAGACGTGTGTTGGGCTCTACGTCAGACGTGTGTTGGGCTCTACATCAGGATTTAGCTTACTTCCATTCTACGTCGGGACGTGTGTTGGGTTCTACGTCGGGACGTGTGTTGGGCTCTACGTCGGGACGTGTGTTGGGCTCTACGTCGGGACGTCTGTTGGGCTCTACGTCGGGACGTCTGTTGGGCTCTACGTCGGGACGTCTGTTGGGCTCTACGTCGGGACGTGTGTTGGGCTCTACGTCGGGACGTCTGTTGGGCTCTACGTCGGGACGTCTGTTGGGCTCTACGTCGGGACGTCTGTTGGGCTCTACGTCGAGACGTGTGTTGGGCTCTACGTCGGGACGTGTGTTGGGCTCTACGTCGGGACGTCTGTTGGGCTCTACGTCGGGACGTCTGTTGGGCTCTACGTCGGGATTTAGCTTACTTTCAGCTCTAGGTCGGGACGTCTGTTGGGCTCTAGGTCGGGACGTCTGTTGGGCTCTACGTCAGACGTGTGTTGGGCTCTACGTCAGACGTGTGTTCGGCTCTACGTCAGACGTGTGTTGGGCTCTACATCAGGATTTAGCTTACTTCCATTCTACGTCGGGACGTGTGTTGGGTTCTACGTCGGGACGTGTGTTGGGCTCTACGTCCGGACGTGTGTTGGGCTCTACGTCGGGACGTCTGTTGGGCTCTACGTCGGGACGTGTGCTGGGCTCTACGTCGGGACGTGTGCTGGGCTCTACGTCGGGACGTGTGCTGGGCTCTACGTCGGGATTTAGCTTACTTTCAGCTCTAGGTCGGGACGTCTGTTGGGCTCTACGTCAGACGTGTGTTGGGCTCTACGTCAGACGTGTGTTGGGCTCTACGTCAGACGTGTTTTGGGCTATACATCAGGATTTAGCTTACTTCCATTCTACGTCGGGACGTGCGTTGGGCTCTACGTCGGGACGTGTGTTGGGCTCTACGTCGGGACGTCTGTTGGGCTCTACGTCGGGACGTCTGTTGGGCTCTACGTCGGGACGTCTGTTAGGCTCTACGTCGGGATTTAGCTGACTTTCAGCTCTAGGTCGGGACGTCTGTTGGGCTCTACGTCGGGACGTCTGTTGGGCTCTACGTCGGGATTTAGCTTACTTTCAGCTCTAGGTCGGGACGTGTGCTGGGCTCTACGTCGGGACGTGTGCTGGGCTCTACGTCGGGATTTAGCTTACTTTCAGCTCTAGGTCGGGACGTGTGCTGGGCTCTACGTCGGGACGTGTGCTGGGCTCTACGTCGGGACGTATGCTGGGCTCTGCGTCGGGACGTCTGTTGGGCTCTACGTCGGGACGTCTGTTGGGCTCTACGTCGGGACGTCTGTTGGGCTCTACGTCGGGACGTCTGTTAGGCTCTACGTCGGGATTTAGCTGACTTTCAGCTCTAGGTCGGGACGTCTGTTGGGCTCTACGTCGGGACGTCTGTTGGGCTCTACGTCGGGATTTAGCTTACTTTCAGCTCTAGGTCGGGACGTGTGCTGGGCTCTACGTCGGGACGTGTGCTGGGCTCTACGTCGGGATTTAGCTTACTTTCAGCTCTAGGTCGGGACGTGTGCTGGGCTCTACGTCGGGACGTGTGCTGGGCTCTACGTCGGGACGTATGCTGGGCTCTGCGTCGGGACGTCTGTTGGGCTCTACGTCGGGACGTCTGTTGGGCTCTACGTCGGGACGTCTGTTGGGCTCTACGTCGGGATTTAGCTTACTTTCAGCTCTAGGTCGGAACGTGTGCTGGGCTCTACGTCGGACGTGTGTTGGGCTCTACGTCGGGACGTGTGTTGGGCTCTGCGTCGGGACGTGTGTTGGGCTCTGCGTCGGGACGTCTGTTGGGCTCTGCGTCGGGACGTGTGTTGGGCTCTACGTCGGGACGTCTCTTGGGCTCTACGTCGGGATTTAGCTTACTTTCAGCTCTAGGTCGGGACGTGTGCTGGGCTCTACGTCAGACGTGTGCTGGGCTCTACGTCAGACGTGTGCTGGGCTCTACGTCAGACGTGTGTTGGGCTCTACGTCGGGACGTCTGTTGGGCTCTACGTCGGGACGTCTGTTGGGCTCTACGTCGGGACGTGTGTCGGGCTCTACGTCGGGATTTAGCTTAATTTCAGCTCTACGTCGGGACGCGTGTCGGGCTCTACGTCGGGACGTGTGTCGGGCTCTACGTCGGGACGTGTGTCGGGCTCTACGTCGGGATTTAGCTTACTTTCAGCTCTACGTCGGGACGTGTGTTGGGCTCTACGTCGGGACGTCTGTTGGGCTCTACGTCGGGACGTCTGTTGGGCTCTACGTCGGGATTTAGCTTACTTTCAGCTCTAAGTCGGGACGTGTGTTGGGCTCTACGTTGGGACGTCTGTTGGGCTCTACGTCGGGACGTCTGTTGGGCTCTACGTCAGGATTTAGCTTACTTTCAGCTCTACGTCGGGACGTGTGTTGGGCGATACGTCGGGACGTGTGTTGGGCTCTACGTCGGGATTTAGCTTACTTTCAGCTCTAGGTCGGGACGTGTGCTGGGCTCTACGTCGGGACGTGTGCTGGGCTCTACGTCGGGACGTATGCTGGGCTCTGCGTCGGGACGTCTGTTGGGCTCTACGTCGGGACGTCTGTTCGGCTCTACGTCGGGATTTAGCTTACTTTCAGCTCTAGGTCGGGACGTGTGCTGGGCTCTACGTCGGACGTGTGTTGGGCTCTACGTCGGGACGTGTGTTGGGCTCTACATCAGGAATTATCTTACCTCCATTCTACGTTGGGACGTGTGTTGGGCTCTACGTCGGGACGTGTGTTGGGCTCTACGTCGGGACGTGTGTTGGGCTCTGCGTCGGGACGTGTGTTGGGCTCTGCGTCGGGACGTGTGTTGGGCTCTGCGTCGGGACGTCTGTTGGGCTCTGCGTCGGGACGTGTGTTGGGCTCTGCGTCGGGACGTCTGTTGGGCTCTGCGTCGGGACGTCTGTTGGGCTCTACGTCGGGATTTAGCTTACTTTCAGCTCTAGGTCGGGACGTGTGCTGGGCTCTACGTCATACGTGTGCTGGGCTCTACGTCAGACGTGTGCTGGGCTCTACGTCAGACGTGTGTTGGGCTCTACGTCGGGACGTGTGTTGGGCTCTACGTCGGGACGTCTGTTGGGCTCTACGTCGGGACGTGTGTCGGGCTCTACGTCAGGATTTAGCTTACTTTCAGCTCTACGTCGGGACGCGTGTCGGGCTCTACGTCGGGACGTGTGTCGGGCTCTACGTCGGGACGTGTGTCGGGCTCTACGTCGGGATTTAGCTTACTTTCAGCTCTACGTCGGGACGTGTGTTGGGCTCTACGTCGGGACGTCTGTTGGGCTCTACGTCGGGACGTCTGTTGGGCTCTACGTCGGGACGTCTGTTGGGCTCTACGTCGGGATTTAGCTTACTTTCAGCTCTAAGTCGGGACGTGTGTTGGGCTCTACGTCGGGACGTCTGTTGGGCTCTACGTCGGGACGTGTGTTGGGCTCTACGTCAGGATTTAGCTTACTTTCAGCTCTACGTCGGGACGTGTGTTGGGCGATACGTCGGGACGTGTGTTGGGCTCTACGTCGGGATTTAGCTTACTTTCAGCTCTACGTCGGGACGTCTGTTGGGCTCTACGTCGGGACGTCTGTTGGGCTCTACGTCGGGACGTGTGTTGGGCTCTACGTCGGGACGTGTGTTGGGCTCTACGTCGGGATTTATCTTACTTTCAGCTCTACGTCGGGACCTGTGTTGGGCTCTACATCGGGACGTCTGTTGGGCTCTACGTCGGGATTTAGCTTACTTTCAGCTCTAAGTCGGGACGTGTGTTGGGCTCTACGTCAGGACGTCTGTTGGGCTCTACGTCGGGACGTCTGTTGGGCTCTACGTCGGGATTTAGCTTACTTTCAGCTGTACGTCGGGACGTGTGTTGGGCTCTACGTCGGGACTTGTGTTGGGCTCTACGTCGGGATTTAGCTTACTTTCAGCTCTACGTCGGGACGTGTGTTGGGCTCTACGTCGGGACGTCTGTTGGGCTCTACGTCGGGACGTCTGTTTGGCTCTACGTCGGGATTTAGCTTACTTTCAGCTCTAGGTCGGGACGTGTGCTGGCCTCTACGTCGGAACGTGTGCTGGGCTCTACGTCGGGACGTCTGTTGGGCTCTACGTCGGGACGTGTGCTGGTCTCTACGTCGGGACGTGTGCTGGGCTCTACGTCGGGATTTAGCTTACTTTCAGCTCTAGGTCGGGACGTGTGCTGGGCTCTACGTCAGACGTGTGTTGGGCTCTACGTCAGACGTGTGTTGGGCTCTACGTCAGACGTGAGTTGGGCTCTACATCAGGATTTAGCTTACTTCCTTTCTACGTCGGGACGTGTGTTGGGCTCTACGTCGGGACGTCTGTTGGGCTCTACGTCGGGACGTCTGTTGGGCTCTACGTCGGGACCTCTGTTGGGCTCTACGTCGGGACGTGTGTTGGGCTCTACGTCGGGACGTCTGTTGGGCTCTACGTCGGGACGTGTGTTGGGCTCTACGTCGGTACGTCTGTTGGGCTCTACGTCGGGACGTCTGTTGGGCTCTACGTCGGGACGTCTGTTGGGCTCTACGTCGGGACGTCTGTTGGGCTCTACGTCGGGACGTGTGTTGGGCTCTACGTCGGGATTTAGCTTACTTTCCGCTCTACGTCGGGACGTCTGTTGGGCTCTACGTCGGGATTTAGCTTACTTTCAGCTCTACGTCGGGACGTGTGTTGGGCTCTACGTCGGAACGTGTGCTGGGCTCTACGGCGGGACGTGTGCTGGGCTCTACGTCGGGACGTGTGTTGGGCTCTACGTCGGGACGTGTGCTGGGCTCTACGTCGGGATTTAGCTTACTTTCAGCTCTAGGTCGGGACGTCTGTTGGGCTCTACGTCAGACGTGTCTTGGGCTCTACGTCAGACGTGTGTTGGGCTCTACGTCGGGACGTGTGTTGGGCTCTACGTCGGGACGTGTGTTGGGCTCTACGTCGGGACGTGTGCTGGGCTCTACGTCGGGACGTCTGTTGGGCTCTACGTCGGGACGTCTGTTGGGCTCTACGTCGGGACGTGTGTTGGGCTCTACGTCGGGACGTCTGTTGGGCTCTACGTCGGGACGTCTGTTGGGCTCTACGTCGGGACGTCTGTTGGGCTCTACGTCGGGACGTCTGTTGGGCTCTACGTCGGGACGTGTGCTGGGCTCTACGTCGGGACGTCTGTTGGGCTCTACGTCGGGACGTCTGTTGGGCTCTACGTCGGGATTTAGCTTACTTTCAGCTCTAGGTCGGGACGTCTGTTGGGCTCTAGGTCGGGACGTCTGTTGGGCTCTACGTCAGACGTGTGTTGGGCTCTACGTCAGACGTGTGTTCGGCTCTACGTCAGACGTGTGTTGGGCTCTACATCAGGATTTAGCTTACTTCCATTCTACGTCGGGACGTGTGCTGGGCTCTACGTCGGGACGTGTGCTGGGCTCTACGTCGGGACGTGTGCTGGGCTCTACGTCGGGATTTAGCTTACTTTCAGCTCTAGGTCGGGACGTCTGTTGGGCTCTACGTCAGACGTGTGTTGGGCTCTACGTCAGACGTGTGTTGGGCTCTACGTCAGACGTGTTTTGGGCTATACATCAGGATTTAGCTTACTTCCATTCTACGTCGGGACGTGCGTTGGGCTCTACGTCGGGACGTGTGTTGGGCTCTACGTCGGGACGTCTGTTGGGCTCTACGTCGGGACGTCTGTTGGGCTCTACGTCGGGACGTCTGTTAGGCTCTACGTCGGGATTTAGCTGACTTTCAGCTCTAGGTCGGGACGTCTGTTGGGCTCTACGTCGGGACGTCTGTTGGGCTCTACGTCGGGATTTAGCTTACTTTCAGCTCTAGGTCGGGACGTGTGCTGGGCTCTACGTCGGGACGTGTGCTGGGCTCTACGTCGGGATTTAGCTTACTTTCAGCTCTAGGTCGGGACGTGTGCTGGGCTCTACGTCGGGACGTGTGCTGGGCTCTACGTCGGGACGTATGCTGGGCTCTGCGTCGGGACGTCTGTTGGGCTCTACGTCGGGACGTCTGTTGGGCTCTACGTCGGGACGTCTGTTGGGCTCTACGTCGGGACGTCTGTTAGGCTCTACGTCGGGATTTAGCTGACTTTCAGCTCTAGGTCGGGACGTCTGTTGGGCTCTACGTCGGGACGTCTGTTGGGCTCTACGTCGGGATTTAGCTTACTTTCAGCTCTAGGTCGGGACGTGTGCTGGGCTCTACGTCGGGACGTGTGCTGGGCTCTACGTCGGGATTTAGCTTACTTTCAGCTCTAGGTCGGGACGTGTGCTGGGCTCTACGTCGGGACGTGTGCTGGGCTCTACGTCGGGACGTATGCTGGGCTCTGCGTCGGGACGTCTGTTGGGCTCTACGTCGGGACGTCTGTTGGGCTCTACGTCGGGACGTCTGTTGGGCTCTACGTCGGGATTTAGCTTACTTTCAGCTCTAGGTCGGGACGTGTGCTGGGCTCTACGTCGGACGTGTGTTGGGCTCTACGTCGGGATGTGTGTTGGGCTCTGCGTCGGGACGTGTGTTGGGCTCTGCGTCGGGACGTCTGTTGGGCTCTGCGTCGGGACGTGTGTTGGGCTCTACGTCGGGACGTCTCTTGGGCTCTACGTCGGGATTTAGCTTACTTTCAGCTCTAGGTCGGGACGTGTGCTGGGCTCTACGTCAGACGTGTGCTGGGCTCTACGTCAGACGTGTGCTGGGCTCTACGTCAGACGTGTGTTGGGCTCTACGTCGGGACGTCTGTTGGGCTCTACGTCGGGACGTCTGTTGGGCTCTACGTCGGGACGTGTGTCGGGCTCTACGTCGGGATTTAGCTTAATTTCAGCTCTAAGTCGGGACGCGTGTCGGGCTCTACGTCGGGACGTGTGTCGGGCTCTACGTCGGGACGTGTGTCGGGCTCTACGTCGGGATTTAGCTTACTTTCAGCTCTACGTCGGGACGTGTGTTGGGCTCTACGTCGGGACGTCTGTTGGGCTCTACGTCGGGACGTCTGTTGGGCTCTACGTCGGGATTTAGCTTACTTTCAGCTCTAAGTCGGGACGTCTGTTCGGCTCTACGTCGGGACGTCTGTTGGGCTCTACGTCGGGACGTCTGTTGGGCTCTACGTCAGGATTTAGCTTACTTTCAGCTCTACGTCGGGACGTGTGTTGGGCTCTACGTCGGGATTTAGCTTACTTTCAGCTCTAGGTCGGGACGTGTGCTGGGCTCTACGTCGGGACGTGTGCTGGGCTCTACGTCGGGACGTATGCTGGGCTCTGCGTCGGGACGTCTGTTGGGCTCTACGTCGGGACGTCTGTTGGGCTCTACGTCGGGACGTCTGTTCGGCTCTACGTCGGGATTTAGCTTACTTTCAGCTCTAGGTCGGGACGTGTGCTGGGCTCTACGTCGGACGTGTGTTGGGCTCTACATCAGGATTTAGCTTACCTCCATTCTACGTTGGGACGTGTGTTGGGCTCTACGTCGGGACGTGTGTTGGGCTCTACGTCGGGACGTGTGTTGGGCTCTGCGTCGGGACGTGTGTTGGGCTCTGCGTCGGGACGTGTGTTGGGCTCTGCGTCGGGACGTCTGTTGGGCTCTGCGTCGGGACGTGTGTTGGGCTCTGCGTCGGGACGTCTGTTGGGCTCTGCGTCGGGACGTCTGTTGGGCTCTACGTCGGGATTTAGCTTACTTTCAGCTCTAGGTCGGGACGTGTGCTGGGCTCTACGTCATACGTGTGCTGGGCTCTACGTCAGACGTGTGCTGGGCTCTACGTCAGACGTGTGTTGGGCTCTACGTCGGGACGTGTGTTGGGCTCTACGTCGGGACGTCTGTTGGGCTCTACGTCGGGACGTGTGTCGGGCTCTACGTCAGGATTTAGCTTACTTTCAGCTCTACGTCGGGACGCGTGTCGGGCTCTACGTCGGGACGTGTGTCGGGCTCTACGTCGGGACGTGTGTCGGGCTCTACGTCGGGATTTAGCTTACTTTCAGCTCTACGTCGGGACGTGTGTTGGGCTCTACGTCGGGACGTCTGTTGGGCTCTACGTCGGGACGTCTGTTGGGCTCTACGTCGGGATTTAGCTTACTTTCAGCTCTAAGTCGGGACGTGTGTTGGGCTCTACGTCGGGACGTCTGTTGGGCTCTACGTCGGGACGTGTGTTGGGCTCTACGTCAGGATTTAGCTTACTTTCAGCTCTACGTCGGGACGTGTGTTGGGCGATACGTCGGGACGTGTGTTGGGCTCTACGTCGGGATTTAGCTTACTTTCAGCTCTACGTCGGGACGTCTGTTGGGCTCTACGTCGGGACGTGTGTTGGGCTCTACGTCGGGACGTGTGTTGGGCTCTACGTCGGGACGTGTGTTGGGCTCTACGTCGGGATTTATCTTACTTTCAGCTCTACGTCGGGACCTGTGTTGGGCTCTACATCGGGACGTCTGTTGGGCTCTACGTCGGGATTTAGCTTACTTTCAGCTCTAAGTCGGGACGTGTGTTGGGCTCTACGTCAGGACGTCTGTTGGGCTCTACGTCGGGACGTCTGTTGGGCTCTACGTCGGGATTTAGCTTACTTTCAGCTGTACGTCGGGACGTGTGTTGGTCTCTACGTCGGGACTTGTGTTGGGCTCTACGTCGGGATTTAGCTTACTTTCAGCTCTACGTCGGGACGTGTGTTGGGCTCTACGTCGGGACGTCTGTTGGGCTCTACGTCGGGACGTCTGTTGGGCTCTACGTCGGGATTTAGCTTACTTTCAGCTCTAGGTCGGGACGTGTGCTGGCCTCTACGTCGGAACGTGTGCTGGGCTCTACGTCGGGACGTCTGTTGGGCTCTACGTCGGGACGTGTGCTGGTCTCTACGTCGGGACGTGTGCTGGGCTCTACGTCGGGATTTAGCTTACTTTCAGCTCTAGGTCGGGACGTCTGTTGGGCTCTACGTCAGACGTGTGTTGGGCTCTATGTCAGACGTGTGTTGGGCTCTACGTCAGACGTGTTTTTGGCTCTACATCAGGATTTAGCTTACTTCCATTCTACGTCGGGACGTGTGTTGGGCTCTAATCGGGACGTGTGTTGGGCTCTACGTCGGGACGTGTGTTGGGCTCTACTTCGGGACGTCTGTTGGGCTCTACGTCGGGACGTCTGTTGGGCTCTACGTCGGGACGTCTGTTGGGCTCTACGTCGGGACATCTGTTGGGCTCTACGTCGGGTTTTAGCTTACTTTCAACTCTAGGTCAGGACGTGTGCTGGGCTCTACGTCGGGATGTCTGTTGGGCTCTACGTCGGGACGTGTGCTGGGCTCTACGTCGGGACGTCTGTTGGGCTCTACGTCGGGACGTGTGCTGGGGTCTACGTCGGGATTTAGCTTACTTTCAGCTCTAGGTCGGGACGTCTGTTGGGCTCTACGTCAGACGTGTATTGGGCTCTACGTCAGACGTGTGTTGGGCTCTAGGTCAGACGTGTGTTGGGCTCTACATCAGGATTTAGCTTACTTCCATTCTACGTCGGGACGTGTGTTGGGTTCTACGTCGGGACGTGTGTTGGGCTCTACGTCGGGACGTGTGTTGGGCTCTACTTCGGGACGTCTGTTGGGCTCTATGTCGGGACGTGTGCTGGGCTCTACGTCGGGACGTGTGCTGGGCTCTACGTCGGGATTTAGCTTACTTGCAGCTCTAGGTCGGGACGTCTGTTGGGCTCTACGTCAGACGTGTGTTGGGCTCTACGTCAGACGTGTGTTGGGCTCTACGTCAGACGTCTGTTGGGCTCTACATCAGGATTTAGCTTACTTCCATTCTACGTCGGGACGTGTGTTGGGCTCTACGTCGGGACGTGTGTTGGGCTCTACGTCGGGACGTCTGTTGGGCTCTACGTCAGACGTGTGTTGGGCTCTACGTCAGACGTGTGTTGGGCTCTACGTCAGACGTGTGTTGGGCTCTACATCAGGACTTAGCTTACTTCCATTCTACGTCGGGACGTGTATTGGGCTCTACGTCGGGACGTGTGCTGGGCTCTACGTCGGACGTGTGTTGGGCTCTACGTCGGGACGTGTGTTGGGCTCTGCGTCGGGACGTGTGTTGGGCTCTGCGTCGGGACGTCTGTTGGGCTCTGCGTCGGGACGTCTGTTGGGCTCTGCGTCGGGACGTGTGTTGCGCTCTGCGTCGGGACGTCTTTTGGGCTCTGCGTCGGGACGTCTGTTGGGCTCTACGTCGGGACGTCTCTTGGGCTCTACGTCGGGATTTAGCTTACTTTCAGCTCTAGGTCGGGACGTGTGCTGGGCTCTACGTCAGACGTGTGCTGGGCTCTACGTCAGACGTGTGCTGGGCTCTACGTCAGACGTGTGTTGGGCTCTACGTCGGGATGTCTGTTGGGCTCTACGTCGGGACGTCTGTTGGGCTCTACGTCGGGACGTGTGTCGGGCTCTACGTCGGGATTTAGCTTAATTTCAGCTCTACGTCGGGACGCGTGTCGGGCTCTACGTCGGGACGTGTGTCGGGCTCTACGTCGGGACGTGTGTCGGGCTCTACGTCGGGATTTAGCTTACTTTCAGCTCTACATCGGGACGTGTGTTGGGCTCTACGTCGGGACGTCTGTTGGGCTCTACGTCGGGACGTCTGTTGGGCTCTACGTCGGGATTTAGCTTACTTTCAGCTCTAAGTCGGGACGTGTGTTGGGCTCTACGTCGGGACGTCTGTTGGGCTCTACGTCGGGACGTCTGTTGGGCTCTACGTCAGGATTTAGCTTACTTTCAGCTCTACGTCGGGACGTGTGTTGGGCGATACGTCGGGACGTGTGTTGGGCTCTACGTCGGGATTTAGCTTACTTTCAGCTCTAGTTCGGGACGTGTGCTGGGCTCTACGTCGGGACGTGTGCTGGGCTCTACGTCGGGACGTATGCTGGGCTCTGCGTCGGGACGTCTGTTGGGCTCTACGTCGGGACGTCTGTTGGGCTCTACGTCGGGACGTCTGTTGGGCTCTACGTCGGGATTTAGCTTACTTTCAGCTCTAGGTCGGGACGTGTGCTGGGCTCTACGTCGGACGTGTGTTGGGCTCTACGTCGGGACGTGTGTTGGGCTCTACATCAGGATTTAGCTTACCTCCATTCTACGTTGGGACGTGTGTTGGGCTCTACGTCGGGACGTGTGTTGGGCTCTACGTCGGGACGTGTGTTGGGCTCTGCGTCGGGACGTCTGTTGGGCTCTGCGTCGGGACGTCTGTTGGGCTCTGCGTCGGGACGTCTGTTGGGCTCTGCGTCGGGACGTCTGTTGGGCTCTACGTCGGGATTTAGCTTACTTTCAGCTCTAGGTCGGGACGTGTGCTGGGCTCTACGTCATACGTGTGCTGGGCTCTACGTCAGACGTGTGCTGGGCTCTGCGTCAGACGTGTGTTGGGCTCTACGTCGGGACGTGTGTTGGGCTCTACGTCGGAACGTCTGTTGGGCTATACGTCGGGACGTCTGTCGGGCTCTACGTCGGGATTTAGCTTACTTTCAGCTCTACGTCGGGACGCGTGTCGGGCTCTACGTCGGGACGTGTGTCGGGCTCTACGTCGGGACGTCTGTTGGGCTCTACGTCGGGATTTAGCTTACTTTCAGCTCTAAGTCGGGACGTGTGTTGGGCTCTACGTCGGGACGTCTGTTGGGCTCTACGTCGGGACGTGTGTTGGGCTCTTCGTCAGGATTTAGCTTACTTTCAGCTCTACGTCGGGACGTGTGTTGGGCGATACGTCGGGACGTGTGTTGGGCTCTACGTCGGGATTTAGCTTACTTTCAGCTCTACGTCGGGACGTCTGTTGGGCTCTACGTCGGGACGTCTGTTGGGCTCTACGTCGGGACGTGTGTTGGGCTCTACGTCGGGACGTGTGTTGGGCTCTACGTCGGGATTTATCTTACTTTCAGCTCTACGTCGGGACGTGTGTTGGGCTCTACATCGGGACGTCTGTTGGGCTCTACGTCGGGATTTAGCTTACTTTCAGCTCTAAGTCGGGACGTGTGTTGGGCTCTACGTCAGGACGTCTGTTGGGCTCTACGTCGGGACGTCTGTTGGGCTCTACGTCGGGATTTAGCTTACTTTCAGCTCTACGTCGGGACGTGTGTTGGGCTCTACGTCGGGACGTCTGTTGGGCTCTACGTCGGGACGTCTGTTGGGCTCTACGTCGGGATTTAGCTTACTTTCAGCTCTAAGTCGGGACGTGTGTTGGGCTCTACGTCGGGACGTCTGTTGGGCTCTACGTCGGGACGTGTGTTGGGCTCTACGTCAGGATTTAGCTTACTTTCAGCTCTACGTCGGGACGTGTGTTGGGCGATACGTCGGGACGTGTGTTGGGCTCTACGTCGGGATTTAGCTTACTTTCAGCTCTACGTCGGGACGTCTGTTGGGCTCTACGTCGGGACGTCTGTTGGGCTCTACGTCGGGACGTCTGTTGGGCTCTACGTCGGGACGTGTGTTGGGCTCTACGTCGGGATTTATCTTACTTTCAGCTCTACGTCGGGACGTGTGTTGGGCTCTACATCGGGACGTCTGTTGGGCTCTACGTCGGGATTTAGCTTACTTTCAGCTCTAAGTCGGGACGTGTGTTGGGCTGTACGTCAGGACGTCTGTTGGGCTCTACGTCGGGACGTCTGTTGGGCTCTACGTCGGGATTTAGCTTACTTTCAGCTCTACGTCGGGACGTGTGTTGGGCTCTACGTCGGGACGTCTGTTGGGCTCTACGTCGGGACGTCTGTTGGGCTCTACGTCGGGATTTAGCTTACTTTCAGCTCTAAGTCGGGACGTGTGTTGGGCTCTACGTCGGGACGTCTGTTGGGCTCTACGTCGGGACGTGTGTTGGGCTCTACGTCAGGATTTAGCTTACTTTCAGCTCTACGTCGGGACGTGTGTTGGGCGATACGTCGGGACGTGTGTTGGGCTCTACGTCGGGATTTAGCTTACTTTCAGCTCTAGGTCGGGACGTGTGCTGGGCTCTACGTCGGGACGTGTGCTGGGCTCTACGTCGGGACGTGTGCTGGGCTCTGCGTCGGGACGTCTGTTGGGCTCTACGTCGGGACGTCTGTTGGGCTCTACGTTGGGACGTCTGTTGGGCTCTACGTCGGGACGTGTGTCGGGCTCTACGTCGGGATTTAGCTTACTTTCAGCTCTACGTCGGGACGCGTGTCGGGCTCTACATCGGGACGTGTGTCGGGCTCTATGTCGGGACGTGTGTCGGGCTCTACGTCGGGATTTAGCTTACTTTCACCTCTACGTCGGGACGTGTGTTGGGCTCTACGTCGGGACGTCTGTTGGGCTCTACGTCGGGACGTCTGTTGGGCTCTACGTCGGGATTTAGCTTACTTTCAGCTCTAAGTCGGGACGTGTTTTGGGCTCTACGTCGGGACTTCTGTTGGGCTCTACGTCGGGACGTGTGTTGGGCTCTACGTCAGGATTTAGCTTACTTTCAGCTCTACGTCGGGACGTGTGTTGGGCGATACGTCGGGACGTGTGTTGGGCTCTACGTCGGGATTTAGCTTACTTTCAGCTCTACGTCGGGACGTCTGTTGGGCTCTACGTCGGGACGTGTGTTGGGCTCTACGTCGGGACGTGTGTTGGGCTCTACGTCGGGACGTGTGTTGGGCTCTACGTCGGGATTTATCTTACTTTCAGCTCTACGTCGGGACGTGTGTTGGGCTCTACGTCGGGACGTCTGTTGGGCTCTACGTCGGGATTTAGCTTACTTTCAGCTCAAAGTCGGTACGTGTGTTGGGCTCTACGTCAGGACGTCTGTCGGGCTCTACGTCGGGACGTCTGTTGGGCTCTACGTCGGGATTTAGCTTACTTTCAGCTCTACGTCGGGACGTGTGTTGGGCTCTACGTCGGGACTTGTGTTGGGCTCTACGTCGGGATTTAGCTTACTTTCAGCTCTACGTCGGGACGTCTGTTGGGCTCTACGTCGGGATTTAGCTTACTTTCACCTCTACGTCGGGACGTGTGTTGGGCTCTACGTCGGGATTTAGCTTACTTTCAGCTCTACGTCGGGACGTGTGTCGGACTCTACGTCGGGACGTGTGTTGGGCTCTACGTCGGGATTTCACTTACTTTCAGCTCTACGTCGGGACGTGTGTCGGGCTCTACGTCGGGACGTGTGTCGGGCTCTACGTCGGGATTTAGCTTACTTTCAGCTCTACGTCGGGACGTGTGTTGGGCTCTACGTCGGGACGTGTGTTGGGCTCTACGTCGGGACGTGTGTTGGGCTCTACGTCGGGACTTCTGTTGGGCTCTACATCGGGACGTCTGTTGGGCTCTACGTCGGGACGTCTGTTGGGCTCTACGTCGGGACGTCTGTTGGGCTCTACGTCGGGACGTGTGTTGGGCTCTACGTCGGGACGTCTGTTGGGCTCTACGTCGGGATTTAGCTTACTTTCAGCTCTAAGTCGGGACGTGTGTTGGGCTCTACGTCGGGACGTGTGTTGGGCTCTACGTCGGGACGTCTGTTGGGCTCTACGTCGGGACGTCTGTTGGGCTCTACGTCGGGATTTAATTTACTTTCAGCTCTACGTCGGGACGTGTGTCGGGCTCTACGTCGGGACGTGTGTCGGGCTCTACGTCGGGATTTAGCTTACTTTCAGCTCTACGTCGGGACGTCTGTTGGGCTCTACGTCGGGACGTCTGTTGGGCTCTACGTCGGGACGTGTGTTGGGCTCTACGTCGGGACGTGTGTTGGGCTCTACGTCGGGATTTAGCTTCCTTTCAGCTCTACGTCGGGACGTCTGTTGGGCTCTACGTCGGGACGTCTGTTGGGCTCTACGTCGGGACGTCTGTTGGGCTCTACGTCGGGACGTGTGTTGGGCTCTACGTCGGGATTTATCTTACTTTCAGCTCTACGTCGGGACGTGTGTTGGGCTCTACATCGGGACGTCTGTTGGGCTCTACGTCGGGATTTAGCTTACTTTCAGCTCTAAGTCGGGACGTGTGTTGGGCTGTACGTCAGGACGTCTGTTGGGCTCTACGTCGGGACGTCTGTTGGGCTCTACGTCGGGATTTAGCTTACTTTCAGCTCTACGTCGGGACGTGTGTTGGGCTCTACGTCGGGACGTCTGTTGGGCTCTACGTCGGGACGTCTGTTGGGCTCTACGTCGGGATTTAGCTTACTTTCAGCTCTAAGTCGGGACGTGTGTTGGGCTCTACGTCGGGACGTCTGTTGGGCTCTACGTCGGGACGTGTGTTGGGCTCTACGTCAGGATTTAGCTTACTTTCAGCTCTACGTCGGGACGTGTGTTGGGCGATACGTCGGGACGTGTGTTGGGCTCTACGTCGGGATTTAGCTTACTTTCAGCTCTAGGTCGGGACGTGTGCTGGGCTCTACGTCGGGACGTGTGCTGGGCTCTACGTCGGGACGTGTGCTGGGCTCTGCGTCGGGACGTCTGTTGGGCTCTACGTCGGGACGTCTGTTGGGCTCTACGTTGGGACGTCTGTTGGGCTCTACGTCAGGACGTGTGTCGGGCTCTACGTCGGGATTTAGCTTACTTTCAGCTCTACGTCGGGACGCGTGTCGGGCTCTACATCGGGACGTGTGTCGGGCTCTATGTCGGGACGTGTGTCGGGCTCTACGTCGGGATTTAGCTTACTTTCACCTCTACGTCGGGACGTGTGTTGGGCTCTACGTCGGGACGTCTGTTGGGCTCTACGTCGGGACGTCTGTTGGGCTCTACGTCGGGATTTAGCTTACTTTCAGCTCTAAGTCGGGACGTGTTTTGGGCTCTACGTCGGGACTTCTGTTGGGCTCTACGTCGGGACGTGTGTTGGGCTCTACGTCAGGATTTAGCTTACTTTCAGCTCTACGTCGGGACGTGTGTTGGGCGATACGTCGGGACGTGTGTTGGGCTCTACGTCGGGATTTAGCTTACTTTCAGCTCTACGTCGGGACGTCTGTTGGGCTCTACGTCGGGACGTGTGTTGGGCTCTACGTCGGGACGTGTGTTGGGCTCTACGTCGGGACGTGTGTTGGGCTCTACGTCGGGATTTATCTTACTTTCAGCTCTACGTCGGGACGTGTGTTGGGCTCTACGTCGGGACGTCTGTTGGGCTCTACGTCGGGATTTAGCTTACTTTCAGCTCAAAGTCGGTACGTGTGTTGGGCTCTACGTCAGGACGTCTGTCGGGCTCTACGTCGGGACGTCTGTTGGGCTCTACGTCGGGATTTAGCTTACTTTCAGCTCTACGTCGGGACGTGTGTTGGGCTCTACGTCGGGACTTGTGTTGGGCTCTACGTCGGGATTTAGCTTACTTTCAGCTCTACGTCGGGACGTCTGTTGGGCTCTACGTCGGGATTTAGCTTACTTTCACCTCTACGTCGGGACGTGTGTTGGGCTCTACGTCGGGATTTAGCTTACTTTCAGCTCTACGTCGGGACGTGTGTCGGACTCTACGTCGGGACGTGTGTTGGGCTCTACGTCGGGATTTCACTTACTTTCAGCTCTACGTCGGGACGTGTGTCGGGCTCTACGTCGGGACGTGTGTCGGGCTCTACGTCGGGATTTAGCTTACTTTCAGCTCTACGTCGGGACGTGTGTTGGGCTCTACGTCGGGACGTGTGTTGGGCTCTACGTCGGGACGTGTGTTGGGCTCTACGTCGGGACTTCTGTTGGGCTCTACATCGGGACGTCTGTTGGGCTCTACGTCGGGACGTCTGTTGGGCTCTACGTCGGGACGTCTGTTGGGCTCTACGTCGGGACGTGTGTTGGGCTCTACGTCGGGACGTCTGTTGGGCTCTACGTCGGGATTTAGCTTACTTTCAGCTCTAAGTCGGGACGTGTGTTGGGCTCTACGTCGGGACGTGTGTTGGGCTCTACGTCGGGACGTCTGTTGGGCTCTACGTCGGGACGTCTGTTGGGCTCTACGTCGGGATTTAATTTACTTTCAGCTCTACGTCGGGACGTGTGTCGGGCTCTACGTCGGGACGTGTGTCGGGCTCTACGTCGGGATTTAGCTTACTTTCAGCTCTACGTCGGGACGTCTGTTGGGCTCTACGTCGGGACGTCTGTTGGGCTCTACGTCGGGACGTGTGTTGGGCTCTACGTCGGGACGTGTGTTGGGCTCTACGTCGGGATTTAGCTTCCTTTCAGCTCTACGTCGGGACGTGTGTTGGGCTCTACGTCGGGATTTAGCTTACTTTCAGCTCTACGCCGGGACGTGTGTTGGGCTCTACGTCGGGACGTGTGTTGGGCTCTACGTCGGGATTTAGCTTACTTTCAGCTCTACGTCGGGACGTGTGTTGGGCTCTACGTCGGGACGTGTGTTGGGCTCTACGTCGGGACGTGTGTTGGGCTCTACGTCGGGATTTAGCTTACTTTCAGCTCTACGTCGGGACGTGTGTTGGGCTCTACGTCGGGATTTAGCTTACTTTCAGCTCTACGTCGGGTCGTGTGTCGGACTCTACATTGGGACGTGTGTCGGGCTCTACGTCGGGATTTAGCTTACTTTCAGCTCTACGTCGGGACGTGTGTCGGGCTCTACGTCAGGACGTGTGTCAGGCTCTACGTCGGGACGTGTGTTGGGCTCTACGTCGGGATTTAGCTTACTTTCAGCTCTACGTCGGGACGTGTGTTGGGCTCTACGTCGGGACTTCTGTTGGGCTCTACGTCGGGACGTCTGTTGGGCTCTACGTCGGGACGTCTGTTGGGCTCTACGTCGGGACATCTGTTGGGCTCTACGTCGGGATTTAGCTTACTTTCATCTCTAAGTCGGGACGTGTGTTGGGCTCTACGTCGGGACGTCTGTTGGGCTCTACGTCGGGACGTGTGTTGGGCTCTACGTCAGGATTTAGCTTACTTTCAGCTCTACGTCGGGACGTGTGTTGGGCGATACGTCGGGACGTGTGTTGGGCTCTACGTCAGGATTTAGCTTACTTTCAGCTCTACGTCGGGACGTCTGTTGGGCTCTACGTCGGGACGTCTGTTGGGCTCTACGTCGGGACGTGTGTTGGGCTCTACGTCGGGACGTCTGTTGGGCTCTACGTCGGTATTTAGCTTACTTTCAGCTCTAAGTCGGGACGTGTGTTGGGCTCTACGTCAGGACGTCTGTTGGGCTCTACGTCGGGACGTCTGTTGGGCTCTACGTCGGGATTTAGCTTACTTTCAGCTCTACGTCGGGACGTGTGTTGGGCTCTACGTCGGGACTTGTGTTGGGCTCTACGTCGGGATTTAGCTTACTTTCAGCTCTACGTCGGGACGTCTGTTGGGCTCTACGTCGGGATTTAGCTTACTTTCAGCTCTACGTCGGGACGTGTGTTGGGCTCTACGTCGGGATTTAGCTTACTTTCAGCTCTACGTCGGGACGTGTGTCGGACTCTACGTCGGGACGTGTGTTGGGCTCTACGTCGGGATTTCACTTACTTTCAGCTCTACGTCGGGACGTGTGTCGGGCTCTACGTCGGGACGTGTGTCGGGCTCTACGTCGGGACGTGTGTCGGGCTCTACGTCGGGATTTAGCTTACTTTCAGCTCTACGTCGGGACGTGTGTTGGGCTCTACGTCGGGACGTGTGTTGGGCTCTACGTCGGGACTTCTGTTGGGCTCTACATCGGGACGTCTGTTGGGCTCTACGTCGGGACGTCTGTTGGGCTCTACGTCGG
The DNA here is from genome assembly GCF_034619465.1 of Leptosomus discolor. Lineage (NCBI taxonomy): Eukaryota > Metazoa > Chordata > Aves > Leptosomiformes > Leptosomidae > Leptosomus > Leptosomus discolor. Next base: position 17,170,970 of record NC_141406.1, on the reverse strand, counting down.
GACGTCTGTTGGGCTCTACGTCGGGACGTGTGTTGGGCTCTACGTCGGGATTTAATTTACTTTCAGCTCTACGTCGGGACGTGTGTCGGGCTCTACGTCGGGACGTGTGTCGGGCTCTACGTCGGGACGTGTGTTGGGCTCTACGTCGGGATTTAGCTTACTTTCAGCTCTACGTCGGGACGTGTGTTGGGCTCTACGTCTGGCTGTAGCTCACTTTCTGCTCTACGTCGAAACATCTGTTGGTCTCTACGTCGGGACGTCTGTTGGTCTCTACTTCGATATGTCTGGTTTGAGCTTGCTTTCGTCTCTAAGTCGGGACGTCTGTTGGGCTCTACGTCGGGACATCAGTTGGGCTCTAAGTCAGGATGTCTTTAGAGCTCTAAGTCGGGACGTGTCTTAGGCTGTACGTCTGGCTTGAGCTCGCTTTCTGCTCTACGTTGGGATGTCTGTTGGTCTCAACGTCGGGACGTCTGTTGGGCTCTAGGTAAGGACGTGTCTACGTCTGGCTTGAGGTTAATTTCGGCTCTACGTCGTAACGTCTGTTGGGCTCTACGTCGGGACGTCTGTTGGGCTCTACGTCGGGACGTCTCTCAGGCTCTACGTCGGTACGTGTATTGGGCTCTAATTCTGGCTGTAGCTCAATTTTGGCTTTACGGCGGAACGTCTGTTGGGCTCTACGTCGGGACGTCTCTTATGCTGTACTTCTGGCTTGAACCCGCTTTCAGCTCAACGTTGGGACGTCTGTTGGGCTCTACGTCAGGACGTACGTTTATTTCTACATCTGGCTTAAGGTTAATTTCGGCTCTACGTCGGGATGTGTGTTGGGCTCTACGTCGGGACGTCGCTTGGGCTGTACGTCGGGACGTCGCTTGGGCTCTACGTCTGGCTGTAGCTCACATTCGTCTCTATGTTGGATCGTCTGTTGGGTTCTATGTCAGGACGTATGTTGGGCTCTACAACAGGACATGTGTTGGGGTGTACGTCGGGACTTCTCTTGGGCTCTACGTAGGGGCGTCTCTTGGGCTCTACGTCTGGCTTGAGCTCGCTTTCTGCTCTACGTTGGGATGTCTGTTGGTCTCAACGTTGGGACATCTGTTGGTTTCAACGTCGTGAAGTCTGTTGGGCTCTACGTAGGGACGTGTCTTAGGTTCTACTTTAAGAATTCTGGCTTGAGCTCGATTCCGGCTCTACGTTGAGACGTCTGTTGGTCTCAACGTCGGGACGTCTGTTGGGCTCTACGTAGGGACGTGTCTAGGCTCTGGGTTGGGAAGTGTGTCTTGAGCTCGCTTTCAGATCTACGTCGGGACGACTGTAGGGCTCTACGTCGGGACGTCTGTTGGGCTCTATGTCCGGACGTCTCTTGGGCTCTACGTTTGGCTTTTGCTCACTTTTGGCTCTACGTCGGGACGTCTGTAGGGCTCTACGTCAGGACGTCTTCTGAGATCTACGTCGGGTCATGTGTTGGGCACAACATCGGATCGTACATTGGTGTCTACGTCTGGCTTGAGGTTAATTTCGGCTCTACGTCGGAACGTTAGTTGGGCTCTACGTTGGGACGTCTGTTAAGCTCTACGTCGGGACGTTGCTTGGGCTCTACGTCGACATGTCTGTTGGGCTCTGCGTCGGGACGTATGTTGGTTTCTACGTCGGGCTTGAGGTTAATTTCGGTTCTACGTCGGGATGTGTGTTGTGCTCTACATCGGGACGTCGCTTGGGCTCTACGTCGGGACGTCGCTTGGGCTCTACGTCGGGACGTCGCTTGGGCTCTACGTCGGGACTTCTGTTGGCCTCTACGTCGGGACGTCTGTTGGGCTCTAAGTCGGGACGTGTCTTGGGCTCTAGTTTGGGAAGTGTGTCTTCAGCTCGCTTTCGGATCTACGTCGGAACGACTGTTGGGCTCTACGTCGGGACGTCTGTTGGGCTCTCCTTCGATATGTCTGGCTTGAGCTCGCTTTCACCTCTACGTCGGGACGTCTGTTGGGCTCTATGTCGGGACGTACGTTGATTTCTACGTCGGGACGTACGTTGATTTCTGTGTCTGGCTTGAGGTTAATTTCGGCTCTATGTCGGGACATGTGTTGGGCTCTACGTCGGGACGTGTGTTGGGCTCTACGTCGGGACGTGTGTTGGGCTCTGCGTCGGGACGTGTGTTGGGCTCTACGTCGGGACGTGTGTTGATTTCTACGTCGGGACGTATTTTGGGCTCTAGAAAGGGACATGTGTTGGGCTCCACGTCGGGACGTCTGTTGGGCTCCACGTCGGGACGTCTGTTGGGCTCCACGTCGGGACGTCTGTTGGGCTCTAAGTCGGGACGTGTCTTGGGCTCTAGTTTGGGAAATATGTCTTGAGCTCGCTTTCGGCTCTACGTCGGGACGACTGTTGGGCTCTACGTCGGAACGTACGTTGGTTTCTACATCTGGCTTGAGGTCAATTTCAGCTCTACGTCGGAACGTCTCTCAGGCTATACGTCGGGACGTGTGTTGGGCTCTACGTCTGGCTGTAGCTCACTTTCTGCTCTACGTCGAACCATCTGTTGGTCTCTACGTCGGGACATCTGTTGGTGTCCTGGTTTACAGTGTAAAATGTGCCAAAAGGAAAAAAAAATATTCTATTACCATCTTCAGGAGCTGTTGAGACCAGGTGGGGCGGTGCTCCCTGCCTCCCCCCTCTGGACTATCGTCTGTTACTGGGCACAACAATGCCTTATCGCCTGACCCATCAATAACTCGCTCCTGGGCTATCTCCTGTTAATGGCCTATCAAGGAACTGCCTCACGACTCCCCATCCCATTGTGAGATGCTCCGCCCGGGGAGGGGGGGGGAAGGAGCCAAGCAGTCCATGCCAAATAAAAACGGAGATTTTGAACACCCTAGCAGCCTTCTTCCACTGGATTCCCAGAGGAGCTTTTCCCCCCACTGGAGTTCCAGAGGACAAGAGCTACCTACCTACCACTGGACCTTCGGAGGAAGACCAGACTCTTTTACCTGATTGCTGCTTCCACAGAACTACATCCATCGCTTCAGGAGGACTGCAGCCAGCATCTAATCGGACTGCTACTGCCACCCTAACAGGGTGTCAGGTTGTATTCCTGACTCTGTCAGTGTAAACCAGTGGGTTGTTTGTTTTTCCCTGCCTTATGTTATATATATATATATTAGTAAAGAACTGTTAGTCCTATTCCCCATATCTTTGCCTGAAGGCCCGTTAATTTCAAAATTATAATAATTTGGAGAGAAGGGGGTTGCACTTTCCATTTCAAGGGAGGCTCCTGCCTTCCTCCACAGACACCTGTCTTTTCAAACCAAGACAGTTGGTCTCTACTTCGATATGTCTGGCTTGAGCTCGCTTTCGGCTCTATATCGGGACGTCTGTTGGGCTCTATGTCGGAACGTCTGTTAGGCTCTACGTCTGGACATCTGTTGGGCTCTATGTCAGGACTTCTCTTGGGCTCTAAGTCTGTTGTTAGCTCACTCTCAGCTCTACTTCGGAACGTCTGTTGGCTTTTACCTCGGGACGTATGTTGGGCTCTACGTCGGGACGTCTGTTGGGATCAACGTCGGGACGTCTGTTGGGTTGTAGGTCGGGAAGTCTGGCTTGAGCTCGCTTTTGGCTCTACGTCGGGACGTCTGTTGGGCTTTACCCAGGGACATCTGTTGGTCTCTATGTCGGGACGTCTGTTGGGCTCTAATTTTGTTGTTAGCTATCTTTCAGCTCTACGTCGGAACATCTTTGGGCTCTACGTCGGGACGTGTGTTCGGCTCTACATCGGGACGTGTGTTGGGCTCTACGTCGGGACGTCTGTTGGGCTCTACATCTGGATTTAGCTTACTTTCAGCTCTACGTCAGAACACCTGTTGGACTCTACATTGGGACGTCTTTTGGGATCTGCGTTGGGACTTCTGGCTTGAGCTCGCTTTCGGCTCTAAGTCGGGACGTCTGTTGGGCTTTACTTCAGGACGTCTCTTGCGGTCTAAGTCTGTTGTTATCTCACTTTCAGCTCTACTTCGGAACGTCTCCTGGGCTTCACCTCGGGACTTTTGTTGGGCTCTACGTCGGGAGGTCTGTTTTGCTCTATTTTTGTTGTTAGCTCACTTTCAGCTCTACGTCGGAACGTCTCTTGGGCTCTACGTTCGGACGTCTGTAGGGCTCTACGTCGGGTTGTCTGGCTTGAGCTCGCTTTCAGCTCTACGTCGGGACGTCTGTTGGGCTTTACTTCGGGGCATCTTTTGGGCTCTACGTCGGGACGTCTGTTGGGCTTTACTTCGGGGCATCTTTTGGGCTCTACATCGGGACGTCTGTTGGGCTTTACTTCGGGGCATCTTTTGGGCTCTACGTCGGGACGTCTGTTGGGCTCTACGTCTGTAGTTAGCTCACATTCAGCTCTACATCACAACATCTTTTGGGCTCTACGTCGGGACGTCTGTTGGGCTCTAATTTTGTTGTTAGCTCACTTTCAGCTCTACGTCGGAACATCTGTTGGAATCTACGTCGGGACATCTGTTGGGCTCTACATCGGGACATGTGTTGGGCTCTACGTCGGGACGTCTGGCCTGACATCGCTTTAGTTTCTACCTCGGGACGTCTGTTGGGCTTTACCTCGGGACATCTGTTGGGCTCTACGTCACGTCGTATGTTTGGCTCTACAACGGGACATTTGTTGGGCTCTACGTCGGGACGTCTGTTGGGCTCTACGTCGGGACGTCTCGTGCTCTACATCTGGCTTTAGCTCATTTGCGGCTCTACGTCGGGACGTCTTCTTAGATCTACGTCGGGTCGTGTGTTGGGCGCAACATCGGATCGTGCGTTGGTGTCTACGTCTGGCTTGAGGTTAATTTCGGCTCTACGTCAGAACGTCTGTTGGGCTCTACGTCTGGCTATAGCTCACTTTCGTCTCTACATTGGAATGTCTGTTGGGCTCTACGTCGGGACGTATGTTGAGCTCTACGTCGGGACGTACGTTGGTTTCTACGTCTGGCTTGAGTTTAATTTCGGCTCTACGTCGGGACGTGTGTTGGGCTCTACGTTGGCACGTCGCTTGGGCTCTACGTCGGGACATCTATTGGGCTCTACGTCTTGCAGTAGCTCACTTTCGTCTCTACGTTGGAACGTCTGTTGGGCTCTATGGCGGGACGAATGTTGGGCTCTACAACGGGACATATGTTGGTCTCTACGTCGGGACGTCTCTTGGGCTCTGTGTCTGGACGTCTATTGAGCTCTATGTCGGGACGTCTGTTGGGCTCTACGTTGGGACGTCTCTTGGGCTCTACGTCTGGTTTCAGCTCATTTGCGGCTCTACGTCGGGACGTCTTCTGAGCTCTATGTCGGGACGTCTGTTGGTCTCTACGTCGGAACGTACGTTGATTTCTACGTCTGGCTTGAGGTTAATTTCAGCTGTATTTTGGAACTTTTGTCGGGCTCTACGTCGGGACGTGCGTTGGGCTCTACGTCGGGACGTGCGTTGGGCTCTACGTCGGGACGTGCGTTGGGCTCCACGTCGGGACGTGCGTTGGGCTCCACGTCGGGACGTGTTTTGTGCTCTACGTCGGGACGTCTGTTGGGCTCTACATCAGGCTTGAGCTTGCTTCCTGCTCTCGTTGGGACGTCTGTTGGGCTCCATGTCGGGACGTCTGTTGGGCTCTAAGTCGGGACGTGTCTTGGGCTCTAGTTTGGGAAATATGTCTTGAGCTCGCTTTCGGCTCTATGTCGGGACTACTGTTGGGCTCTACGTCGGGACGTCTGTTGGGCTCTACGTCGGGACGTCTGTTGGGCTCTACGTCGGGAGGTGTGTTGGGCTCTACGTTGGGATGTCTGTAGGGCTCCACATCTGGATTTAGCTTGCTTTCAGCTCTACGTCGGAACGTCTGTTAGGCTCTACGTCTGGACATCTGTTGGGCTCTACGTCGGGTTGTCTGGCTTGAGCTCGCTTTCGGCTCTACGTCGGGACGTCTGTTGGGCTTTACTTCGGGGCATCTTTTGGGCTCTACGTTGGGACGTCTGTTTGGCTCTACGTCTGTAGTTAGCTCACATTCAGCTCTACATCACAACATCTTTTGGGCTCTACGTCAGGACGTCTGTTGGGCTCTACGTCGGGACGTGTGTTCGGCTCTACATCGGGACGTATGTTGGGCTCTACGTCGGGACCTCTGTTGGGCTCTACATCTGGATTTAGCTTACTTTCAGCTCTACGTCAGAACACCTGTTGGACTCTACATTGGGACGTCTTTTGCGATCTGCGTCTGGACTTCTGGCTTGAGCTCGCTTTCGGCTCTAAGTTGGGACGTCTGTTGGGCTTTACTTCAGGACGTCTCTTGCGGTCTAAGTCTGTTGTTATCTCACTTTCAGCTCTACTTCGGAACATCTCCTGGGCTTCACCTCGGGACTTTTGTTGGGCTCTACGTCGGGAGGTCTGTTTTGCTCTATTTTTGTTGTTAGCTCACTTTCAGCTCTACGTCGGAACGTCTCTTGGGCTCTACGTTCGGACGTCTGTAGGGCTCTACGTCGGGTTGTCTGGCTTGAGCTCGCTTTCGGCTCTACGTCGGGACGTCTGTTGGGCTTTACTTCGGGGCATCTTTTGGGCTCTACGTTGGGACGTCTGTTGGGCTCTACGTCTGTAGTTAGCTCACATTCAGCTCTACATCACAACATCTTTTGGGCTCTACGTCAGGACGTCTGTTGGGCTCTACGTCGGGACGTGTGTTCGGCTCTACATCGGGACGTATGTTGGGCTCTACGTCGGGATACATGTTGGGCTCTACATCTGGATTTAGCTTACTTTCAGCTCTACGTCGGAACGCCTGTTGGACTCTACGTTGTGATGTCTTTTGGGATCTGCGTCAGGACTTCTGGCTTGAGATCGCTTTCGGCTCTACGTCAGAACGTCTTAGGGCTTTACGTCGAGACATCTGTTGGGCTCTACGTCGGGACGTGTGTTGGGCTCTACGTCTGTAGTTAGCTCACTTTCAGCTCTACGTCGAAACATCAATTGGACTTTACCTCGGGACTTGTGTTGGGCTTTACGTCGGGACGCCTGGCTTGAGCTCGCTTTTGGCTCTACGTCGGGACGTCTGTTGGGCTTTATGTCTGAACTTCTGTTGGGCTCTACGTCGGGACGTCTGTCGGGCTCTACGTCTGTTGTTAGATCACTTTCAGCTCTACGTCAGAACGTCTGTTGGCTTTTACCTCGGGACTTGAGTTGGGCTCTACGTTGGGACGTCTGTTGTGCTCTAATTTTGTTGTTAGCTCACTTTCAGCTCTAGGTCAGGACATCTGTTGGGCTCTACGTCGGGACATCTGTTGGGCTCTACGTCGCGACGTCTGTAGGGCTCTACATCGGGACGTCTGTCTTGAGCTCGCTTTCGGCTCTACTTCGGGACGTCTGTTGGGCTTTACCTCGGGACATCTGTTGGGCTCTACGTCAGGACGTCTGTTGGGCTCTAATTTTGTTGTTAGCTCACTTTCAGCTCTACGTCGGAACGTCTGTTGGGCTCTACATCGGGACATGTGTTCGGCTCTACATTGGGACGTGTGTTGGGCTCTACGTCGGGACGTCTGTTGGGTTCTACATCTGGATTTAGCTTACTTTCAGCTCTACGTCAGAACGCCTGTTGGACTCTACGTTGGGACGTCTTTTGGGATCTGCGTCGGGACTTCTGGCTTGAGCTCGCTTTCGGCTCTACGTCGGGACGTCTGTTGGGCTTTACTTCGGGACGTCTGTTGCGGTCTAAGTCTGTTGTTATCTCACTTTCAGCTCTACTTCGGAATGTCTCCTGGGCTTCACCTCGAGACTTTTGTTGGGCTCTACGTCGGGAGGTCTGTTTTGCTCTATTTTTGTTGTTAGCTCACTTTCAGCTCTACGTCGGAACGTCTCTTGGGCTCTACGTTTGGACGTCTGTAGGGCTCTACGTCGGGACGTGTGGCTTGAACGCGCTTTTGACTCTACGTCGGGACGTCTGTTGGGCTTTATGTTGGGACATCTGTTGGGCTCAACGTCGGGATGTGTGTTGGGCTCTAAGTCTGTTGATAGCTCCCGTTCAGACCTACATAGGAACATCTGTGGGGCTTTACCTCGGGACGTCTGTTGGGCTCTAATTTTTTTGTTAGCTCACTTTCAGGTCTAAGTCGGAAGGTCTGTTGGGCTCAACGTCGGGACGTTTGGCTTGAGCTCTACGTTGATACGTGTGGCTTGAACTTTCTTTTGACTCTACTTCAGGATGTCTGTTCGTCTCTAAGTCTGTTGTTAGCTCACTTTCAGCTCTACATCGGACGTCTCTTGGGATTTACGTCGGGACTTCCATTAGGATCTACGACGGGACGTCTGTTGGGCTCTAATTTTGTTGTTAGCTCACTTTCAGCTCTACATCGGAACGTCTGTTTGGCTCTACGTAGGGACGTCTGTTGGGCTTTACCCCAGGACATCTTTCGGCTCTACGTCGGGACGTGTGTTGTGCTCTATGTCTGTTATTAGCTAACTTCAGCTCTACGTCGGAACATATGTTGGGCTCTACGTCGGGACGTCTGTTGGGCTTTACGTCCACACATCTGTTGGGATCTACAACAGGACGTCTGTTGAGCTCTACTTCGGGATCCCTGGTTTGAGCTCGATTTTGCCTTTACGTCGAAACGTCTATTGGGCTTTACCCCGGGACATCTGTTCGGCTCTACGTCGGAACGTGTGTTGTGCTCTATGTCTGTAGTTAGCTAACTTTGTGCTCTACGTCAGGACGTGTGTTGGGCTCTAATTTTGTTGTTAGCTCACTTTCAGCTCTACAGCGGAACGTCTGTTTGGCTCTACGTAGGGACTTCTGTTGGGCTTTACCCCGGGACATCTGTTGGGCTCTACGTCGGAACGTGTGTTGTGCTCTATGTCTGTAGTTAGCTAACTTCAGCTCTACGTCGGAACATATGTTGGGCTCTACGTCGGGTCGTCTGTTTGGCGCTAAGTCTGTTCTTAGCTCACTTTCAGCTCTAAGTCAGAAGGCCTGTTGGGCTCTACGTCGGGACGTTTGGCTTGATGTCTACGTCGGTACGTGTGGCTTGAACTTTCTTTTGACTCTACGTTGGGACGTCTGTTCGGCTCTAAGTTTGTTGTTAGCTCACTTTCAGCTCTACGTCGGAACGTCTGTTGGGCTCTACGTCGGGATGTCTGGCTTGAGCTCGCTTTTGGCTTTACATCGGGAGGACTGTTGGGCTTTATTTCGGAACATCTGTTGGGCTCAACGTCGGGACTTGTGTTGGCCTCTAAGTCTGTTGTTAGCTCACTTTCAGCCCTACGTCGGAACGTCTGTTGGGCTCTACGTCGGGACGTTTGGCTTGAGCTCTACGTCGTAACGTTTGGCTTGAACTTTCTTTTGACTCTACTTCGGGACGTCTGTTTGGCTCTACGTCTGTAGTTAGCTCACTTTCAGCTCTACATCGGACGTCTGTTGGGATTTACGTCGGGACATCTGTTGGGATCTACGACGGGACATCTGTTGGGCTCTAATTTTGTTGTTAGCTCACTTTCAGCTCTACGTCGGAATGTCTGTTTGGCTCTACGACGGGACGTCCTTTGGGCTCGTCGTCGGGACATGTGGCTTGAACTCGCTTTTGACTCTACGTCAGGACGTCTGTTGGACTTTATGTGGGACATCTGTTGGGCTCTACGATGAGACTGTGTTGGGCTCTACGTCTCTAGTTAGATAACTTCAGCTCTACGTCGGGATGTCTGTTGGGCTTTAGGTCGGGACATCTGTTGGGATATACGACAGGACGTCTATTGGGCTCTAGTTTTATTGTTAGCTCACTTTCAGCTCTACGTCGGGACGTGTGTTGGGCTCTACGTCGGGACATCTGTTGGGCTCTACATCGGGACGTCTGTTGGGATTTACGTCGGGACACCTGTTGGCCTCTACGGCGGGACGTCTGTTCGGCTCTAACTCTGTTGTTAGCTCACTTTCAGCTCTATGTCGGCACCTATGTTGGAATTTACGTCGGGACGTCTGTTGGGCTCTAATTTTGTTGTTAGCTCACTTTCAGCTCTACATCGGGACGTCTGTTGGGATCTACGACGGGACGTCTGTTGGGCTCTAAGTCGGGATGTCTGGCTTGAGCTCACTTTTGGCTTTACGTCGGGACGTCTGTTGGGATTTATGTCGGGACATCTCTTGGGCTCTACGTCGGGACGTGTGTTGTGCTCTACGTCTGTAGTTAGCTAACTTCAGCTCTACCCCGGGACATCTGTTGGGCTCTACGTCCGGACGTCTGTTGGGCTCGTCGTCGGGACGTGTGGCTTGAACTCGCTTTTGGCTTTACGTCGGGATGTCTGTTGGGCTTTATGTTGGGACATCTGTTGGGCTCAACGTCGGGACTTGTGTTGGCCTCTAAGTCTGTTGTTAGCTCACTTTCAGCCCTACGTCGGAACGTCTGTTGGGCTTTACGTCGGGACGTCTGTTGGGCTCTACGTCTTAACGTTTGGCTTGAACTTTCTTTTGACTCTTCGTCGGGACGTCTGTTTGGCTCTAAGTCTGTTGTTAGCGCACTTGCAGCTCTATGTTGGCACCTATGTTGGGCTCTACATCGGGATGTCTGTTCGTCTCTAAGTCTGTTGTTAGCTCACTTTCAGCTCTAAGTTGGAACGTCTGTTGGCCTCTACGTCGGGACTTTTAGCTTGAGTTCTACGTCGGAACGTGTGGCTTGAACTTTCTTTTGACTCTACTTCGGGACGTCTGTTCGGCTCTAACTCTGTTGTTAGCTCACTTTCAGCTCTATGTCGGCACCTATGTTGGGATTTACGTCGGGACGTCTGTTGGGCTCTAATTTTGTTGTTAGCTCACTTTCAGCTCTACGTCGGAACGTCTGTTGGGCTCTACGTCGGGACGGCTGTTGCGATCTACATCGGGACGTCTGTTGGGCTCTAAGTCGGGATGTCTCGCTTGAGCTCGCTTTTGGCTTTACGTCGGGACGTCTGTTGGGCTTTATTTCGGGACATCTCTTGGGCTCTACGTCGGGACGTGTGTTGGACTCTAATTTTGTTGTTAGCTCACTTTCAGGTCTACATTGGAACGTCTGTTTGGCTCTACGTAGGGACGTCTGTTGGGCTTTACCCCGGGACATCTGTTCGGCTCTACGTCGGGACCTGTGTTGTGCTCTATGTCTGTAGTTAGCTAACTTCAGCTCTACGTTGGAACATCTGTTGGGCTCTACGTCGGGACGTCTGTTGGGCTTTACGTCCACACATCTGTTGGGATTTACGACAGGACGTCTGTTGTGCTCTACTTCGGGATCTCTGGCTTGAGCTCGATTTTGCCTTTACGTCGAAACGTCTGTTGGGCTTTACCCCGAGACATCTGTTGTGCTCTACGTCGGAACGTCTGCTGGGCTTTATGTCGGGACGTCTGTTAGGCTCGTCGTCGGGACGTGTGCCTTGAACTCGCTTTTGACTCTACGTTGGGACGTCTGTTAGGCTTTATGTCGGGACATCTGTTGGGCTCAACGTCGGGATGTGTGTTGGGCTCTAAGTCTGTTGATAGCTCACTTTCAGCCCTACATAGGAACCTCTGTGGGGCTTTGCCTCGGGACGTCTGTTGGGCTCTAATTTTTTTGTTAGCTCACTTTCAGGTCTAAGTCGGAAGGTCTGTTGTGCTCTACGTCGGGACGTTTGGCTTGAGCTCTACGTCGATACGTGTGGCTTGAACTTTCTTTTGACTCTACGTCGGGATGTCTGTTCGTCTCTAAGTCTGTTGTTAGCTCACTTTCAGCTCTACATCGGACGTCTCTTGGGATTTACGTCGGGACATCTGTTGGGATCTACGACGGGACGTCTGTTGGTCTCCAATTTTGTTGTTAGCTCACTTTCAGCTCTACGTCGGAATGTCTGTTGGGATCTACGACGGGACGTCTGTTGGGCTTTATGTGGGACATCTGTTGGGCTCTACGTCTCTAGTTAGATAACTTCAGCTCTATGTCGGGATGTCTATTGGGCTTTACTTCGGGACATCTGTTGGGCTCTACGTCGGGACGTCTGTTCGGCTCTAAGTCTGTTCTTAGCTCACTTTCAGCTCTACGTCGGGATGTCTGTTGGGATCTACGACGGGACGTCTGTTGGGCTCTACATCGGGAAAGCTGTTGGTATTTACGTCGGGACATGTGTTGGCCTCTACGGCGGGACGTCTGTTCGGCTCTAACTGTTGTTAGCTCACTTTCAGCTCTACGTCGGAACGTCTATTGGGCTCTACGTCAGGACGGCTGTTGGGATCTACATCGGGACGTGTGTTGGGCGCTACGTCGGGATGTCTGGCTTGAGATCGCTTTTGGCTTTACGTCGGGACGTCTGTTGGGCTTTATGTCGGGACATCTCTTGGGCTCTACGTCGGGACGTATGTTGGGCTTTAATTTTGTTCTTAGCTCACTTTCAGGTCTACATCTGAACGTCTGTTTGGCTCTACGTAGGGACGTCTTTTGGGCTTTACCCCGGGACATCTGTTCGGCTCTACGTCGGGACGTGTGTTGTGCTCTATGTCTGTAGTTAGCTAACTTCAGCTCTACGTCAGGACGTCTTTTGGGCTTTACGTCCACACATCTGTTGGGATCTACGACAGGACGTCTGTTGAGCTCTACTTCGGGATCTCTGGCTTGAGCTCGATTTTGGCTTTACGTCGAAACGTCTGTTGGGCTTTACCCCGGGACATCTGTTGGGCTCTACGTCGGGACGTCTGTTCGGCTCTTCGTTGGGACGTCTGTTGGGCTTTACCCCGGGACATCTGTTGGGCTCTATTTTGTTGTTAGCTCACTTTCAGCCCTACGTCGGAACGCCTGTTAGGCTCTACGTCGGCACGTATGTTGTGCTCAACGTCCGGACGTGAATCTTGAACTCGCTTTTGACTCTACATCGGGACGTCTGTTGGGCTTTATGTGGGACATCTGTTGGGCTCAACGTCGGCACGTGTGTTGGGCTCTAAGTCTGTTGTTATCTCACTTTCAGCCCTACTTCGGACCTTCTGTTGGGCTTGACTTCGGGGCATCTTTTGGGCTCTACGGCAGGACGTCTGTTGGGCTCTAATTTTGTTGTTAGCTCACTTTCAGCTCTAAGTTGGAACGTCTGTTGGGCTCTACGTCAGGACTTTTGGCTTGAGCTCTACGTCGGAATGTGTGGCTTGAACTTTCTTTTGACTCTACGTCAGGACGTCTGTTGGGCTTTACGTCGGGACATCTGTTGGGCTCTACGTCGGGACGTGTGTTGGACTCTAAGTCTCTTGTTTGACCACTTTCAGCTCTACGTCGGCACGTCTGCTGGGCTTTATCCCTGGACATCTGTTGGGCTCTACGTCGGGACGTCTGTTAGGCTCTAATTTTGAGTTACCTTTCCTTCAGCTCTACGTCAGAACGTCTGTTGGGCTCTACGTCGGGACATTTGGCTTTAGCTCTACGTCGGTACGTGTGGCTTGAACTTTCTTTTGACTGTACCTCGGGACGTCTCTTCGGCTCTAACTCTGTTGTTAGCTCACTTTCAGCTCTATGTCGGCACCTGTGTTGGGATTTACGTCGGGACGTCTGTTGGGCTCTAATTTTGTTGTTAGCTCACTTTCAGCTCTACGTCGGAACGTCTGTTGGGCTCTACGTCGGGACGGCTGTTCGGATCTACATCGGGACGTCTGTTGGGCTCTAATTTTGTTCTTAGCTCACTTTCAGATCTAAGTTGGAACGTCTGTTGGGCTCTACGTCGGGACTTTTGGCTTGAGCTCTACGTCGGAACGTGTGGCTTGAACTTTCTTTTGACTCTACGTCCGGACGTCTGTTGGGCTTTACGTCGGGACATCTCTTGGGCTCTACGTCGGGACGTGTGTTAGGCTCTAATTTTGAGTTACCTCTCCTTCAGCTCTACGTCAGAACGTCTGTTGGGCTCTACGTCGGGACATTTGGCTTGAGCTCTACGTCGGTACGTGTGGCTTGAACTTTCTTTTGACTCTACGTTGGGACGTCTGTTCGGCTCTAAGTCTGTTGTTAGCTCACTTTCAGCTCTATATCGGACGTCTTTTGGGATTTACATGGGGACATCTGCTGGGATCTACGACGGGACATCTGTTGGGCTCTAATTTTGTTGTTAGCTCACTTTCAGCTCTACGTCGGAACGTCTGTTGGGCTCTACGTCGGGATGTCTGGCTTGAGCTCGCTTTGGGCTTTACATCGGGACGTCTGTTGGGCTCTATGTCGGGACATCTCTTGGGCTCTACGTCGGGATGGCTGTTGGGCCCTAAGTCTTTTTTTAGCCACTTTCAGCTCTACGTCGGAACGTCTGTTGGGCTCTACTTCGGGACGTGGTACTTGAACTCACTTTTGGCTCTACGTCGGGACCTCTGTTGGGCTCTACGTCGGGACGTGTGTTGGCCTCTACGTCTGTAGTTAGCTAACTATCAGCTCTACGTCGGAACATCTGTTGGGCTCTACGTCGGGACGTCTGTTGGGCTCTAATTTTGTTGTTATCTCACTTTCAGCTCTAAGTCGGAAGGCCTGTTGGGCTCTACGTCGGGACCTTTGGCTTGAGCTCTACGTCGGGACGTGTGGCTTGAACTTTCTTTTGGCTCTACGTCGGGACGTCTTTTAGGCTTTATGTCAGGACATCTGTTGGGCTCTACGTCGGGACGTGTGTTAAGCTCTTTGTCGCGATGTCTGTTGGGCTCTACGTCTGGACGTTTGTTGGACTCTACGTCTAGCTTTAGCTCACTTTTGGCATTACTCGTAACGTCTCTTGGGCTCTATCTCGGGATATCTGGCTTGAGCTCGCTTTGGGCTCTACGTCGGGATGTCTGTTGTGCTCTACGACGGGTCGTCTGTTGGGCTCTACGTCGGGACATCTAGCTTGAGCTCTCTTTCGGCTCTATGTCGGGAAGTCTGTTGGGCTATACTTCGGGACGTCTGGCTTGAGCTCACTTTCGACTCTACTTCTGGACCTCTGTTGGGATCTACGTCGCGACCTCTGTTGGGCTCTAAGTTGGGACACATGACCCGACGTAGAGCCCAACAGACGTCTCGACGTGGAGCCCTATAGTCGTTGCGATGTAAAACCGAAAGCGAGCCCAACAGACGTCCCGACGTAGATCCCAACACACGTCCTGACGTAGAGAACAACAGACATGTCGAAGTAGAGCCGAAAGAGAGCTGAAGCTAGATGTCCCGACGTAGAGCCCAGCAGACGTCCCGACGTAGAGCCCAGCAGACGTCCCGACGTAGGGCCCAACAGACGTCCCGACGTAGGGCCCAACAGACGTCCCGACGTAGGGCCCAACAGACGTCCCGACGTAGGGCCCAACAGATGTCCCGACGTAGATCCAAAAGTGAGCTCAAACCACACATCCCAACGTAGAGGCCAACATATGTCCCGACGTAGTGGCCAACATACGTCCCGACGTAGAGCCCAAAGCGATGTCTAGCCAGACATACAGACGTAGAGCTCAACAGATGTCCCCACGTAGAGCCCAACAGACGTCCCGACGTAGAGCCGAAAGCGAGCTCAAACCAGACTTCCCGACGTAGAGCCCGAAAGACGTCACGACATAGACCCGAAAGTGAGCTCAAGATAGACATAGAGCCCAAAAGACATCCAAAAGTAGAGCCCAACAGACATCCCGACGTAGAGCCGAAAGCGAGCTTAAGCCAGACGACCCGACATCGAGCCCAACAGACGTCCCGACGTAGAGACCCACAGAAGTCCCGACGTAGAGCCCAACAGACATCCCGACGTAGAGACGAAAGCGAGCTGGAGCCGACGTCTCGACGTAGACCCCAACAGAAGTCCCGACGTAGACACCAACAGACATCCCGACGTAGAGCCCAACAGACTTCCCAACTTAGAGCCCAAAATAGTTCCCGACGTAGAGCCAAAAGCAAGCTCAAGCCAGACGTCCTGACATAGAGCCCAATGGAAGTGCCAATGTAGAGCCCAACAGAGCTCCCAACGTAGAGCCGAAAGCGAGCCTCAATCCAGTCGTCCTGTCGTAGAGCAAAAAGTGAGCTCAAGCCAGACGTAGAGCCCAACAGACGTCCCGACGTAGAGCGCAAGAGACATCCCGACCTAGAGCCGAAAGCGTGCTCCAGGCAGACTTACCGACATAGAGCCCTACAGACGTCCCGACGTAGAGCCCAACAGACGTCCCGACGTAGAGCGCAAGAGACATCCCGACCTAGAGCCGAAAGCGTGCTCCAGGCAGACTTACCGACATAGAGCCCTACAGACGTCCCGACGTAGAGCCCAACAGACGTCCCGACGTAGAGCGCAAGAGACATCCCGACCTAGAGCCGAAAGCGTGCTCCAGGCAGACTTACCGACATAGAGCCCTACAGACGTCCCGACGTAGAGCCCAACAGACGTCCCGACGTAGAGCCCAACAGACGTCCCGATGTAGAGCCGAAAGCGATCTCAAGCCAGACGTCCCGACGTAGAGCCCAACAGACGTCCCGATGTAGAGCCGAAAGCGATCTCAAGCCAGACGTCCCGACGTAGAGCCCAACAGACGTCCCGATGTAGAGCCGAAAGCGATCTCAAGCCAGACGTCCCGACGTAGAGCCCAACAGACGTCCCGATGTAGAGCCGAAAGCGATCTCAAGCCAGACGTCCCGACGTAGAGCCCAACAGACGTCCCGATGTAGAGCCGAAAGCGATCTCAAGCCAGACGTCCCGACGTAGAGCCCAACAGACGTCCCGATGTAGAGCCGAAAGCGATCTCAAGCCAGACGTCCCGACGTAGAGCCCAACAGACGTCCCGATGTAGAGCCGAAAGCGATCTCAAGCCAGACGTCCCGACGTAGAGCCCAACAGACGTCCCGATGTAGAGCCGAAAGCGATCTCAAGCCAGACGTCCCGACGTAGAGCCCAACAGACGTCCCGACGTAGAGCCCAACAGACATCTTGACGTAGAGCTGAAAGCTAGCTCAAGCTAGATGTCCTGATGTAGGGCTGAAAGTGAACTCAAGCCAGACGTAGAGCCCAAAAGACGTCCCGACGTAGAGCCCACCAGTCGTCTCGACCTAAAGGCTAACAGACAACCTGACGTAGAGCCGAAAGCGAGCTTGAGCCAGATGTCCTGACGTAGAGCCCACCAGTCGTCCCGACGTAGAGCCCAACAGACATCCCGACGTAGACGTCAATAGACGTCCCGATATAGAGCCCAACAGACGTCCCAATGTAGAGCCGAATGTGAGCTAAAGGCAGACGTCCTGACCTAAAGCCCAAAAGTCCTCCCAACTTAGAGCCCAAAAGAGTTCCCGACGTAGAGCCGAAAGTGAGCTCAAGCCAGACGTAGAGCCCAACAGACGTCCCGACATAGAGCCCAACAGACGCCCTGACGTAGAGACCCACAGAAGTCCTGACGTAGACCCCTACAGACGTCCCAACGTAGAGCCCAATAGCAGTCCCAATGTAGAGCCGTAAGCGACCTCAAACCAGCCATCCCGACGTAGAGCCCAACAGACGTCCCGACGTAGAGCCCAATAGAAATCCCAACGGAGAGTGCAACAGATGTCACGACGTAGAGCCGAATGTGAGCTCAAGTCAGGAGTGCTGACGTAGAGCCGAAAGCGAGCTCAAGGTAGACGTCCCGACGTAGAGCCCAACAGAGGTCCTGACGTAGAGCCCAACAGAGGTCCTGACGTAGAGCCCAAGAGACATCCCGACGTAGAGAGATGTTTGGCTTTACCTCTAGATTTTGGGCCTTACCTCTAGATGTTGGGTTTACCTCTAGATTTATGGATCTAACTCTAGATGTTGGGTTATACATCTAGAATTTTGGCTTTACCTCTAGATATTGGGCTTTACCTCTAGATGTTGGGCTTTACCTCTAGACGTTGGGCTTTACCTATACATGTTGGGCTTTAGCTCTAGATAGTGAGTCTTACATTTAGATGTTTCGATTTACCTCTAGATGTTGGGTTTTGCCTCTAGATGTTGGGCTTTACATCTAAATGCTGGGTTTTACCTCTAGATATTGGCTTTACCTCTAATTGTTGGGTTTACATCGCTTGGTCTTTACCTCTATATGTTGGGGCTTTACCTCTGGATGTTTGCCTTTACCTCTGGATGTTGGGCTTTAGCTCTAGATGTTGGGCTTTACCTCTAGATGTTGGGCTTTACCTCTAGATGTTGGGCTTTACCTCCAGATGTTGGGCTTTACGTCACTTGGGCTTTACCTCTAGATGTCGGGCTTTACTTCTAGGTGTTGGTTTTTACATTCAGGTGTTTGGGTTAAACTCTAAATGTTGGGCTTTACGTCCAGATGTTGGGCTTTAGCTCTAGATTTCGAGCCTTAAATTTAGATATTTGAATATACCACTAGATGTTGAGCTTTGCTATAGATGTTGGGCTTTACCTCTAGATTTTGGGCTTTACCTCTAGATGCTGGGGTTTACCTCTAGATGCTGGGGTTTACCTCGAGATGTTGGGCTTTACCTCGAGATGTTGGGCTTTACCTCTAGATTTTGGGATTTATCTCTGGATTTTGTGTTTTAAAAAAAGATGTTTGTCTTAACCTCTAGATATTGGGCTTTGCCTCTAGACGTTGGCTTTAAGTCTAGATGTTGGGCTTTACATCTAGATGTTGGATTTTAGTTTTAGATGTTGGGTTTTACAGCTAGATGATTGTCTTTACCTCTAGATGTTGGGCTTTACCTCTAGATGTTTGCTTTACCTCTAGATTTTGGGGTTTACATCTAGATGTTTGGCTTTACCTCTAGATGTTATGCTTTACATCTAGACGTTGGGCGTTACCTCTAGATGTTGGGCTTTACCACTATATGTTGGGCTTTACCACTAAATTTTGGGCTTTTATCTCTAGCTGTTGTGTTTTACATCCAGGTTTTCGACTTAACCTCTAGATGTTGGGATTTACGTCCAGATTTTTGACTTTACATCTAGATGTCAGGCTTTACTTCTAGATGCTGGGCTTTAACTCTAGATTTTGGGCTTTAACTCTACATGTTGGACTTTAGCTCTAGATGTTGGTGTTTAAAACTAGATATTTGACTTTACCTCTAGATGTTGGGCTTTACCTATAGATTTTGGGTTTTACCTCTAGATGATGGGCTTTACCTCTAGATTTTGGTGTTAACGTTTAGATGTTTGGCTTTACATCTAGATATTGGGCTTTATCTCTAGACGTTGGGCTTTACCTCTAGATGTTGCGTTTTACCTCTAGATGTTGGGCTTTAACTCTAGATGTTCGGATTTACATCTAGATGTTTGGCTTTAGATCTAGCTGTTTGGCTTTACCTCTACATTTTGGACTTTACCTCTAGATGTTGGGGTTTACAGCTAGATATTTGTCTTTCCTTCTAGATGTTCGGATTTACCTCTGAATGTTGGGCTTTACCTCTAGATGTAGAGCTTTAAATCTACATGTTGGGCTTTACCTCTAGATGTTGGGCTTTACCTCTAGATATTGGGGTTTACCTCTAGATGTTTGGCTTTACCTCTAGATGTTGGACTTTACCTCTGGATGTTGGGCTTTACCTCTAGATGTTGGACTTTTTCTTTAGATGTTGGGATTTACCTTTGCATATTGGCTTTACCTCTACATGTTGGCCTTTACATCGCTTGGCTTCACCTGTATATGTTGGGCTTTATCTCTACATGTCGGGCTTTACATCAAGATATTGGGCTTTACCTCTGGATGTTGGGCTTTACCTCTAGATTTTGGGCTTTACATCGCTTGTGCTTTACCTCTAGATTTTGGGCTTTACCTCTAGGTGTTGGGCTTTTCCTCTAAATGTAGGGCTTTAACTTAAGATTTTGAGCTTTACATCGCTTTAGCTTTAAATCTAGATGATGGGCTTTACCTCTAGATCTTGGGCTTTAAATCTACATGTCGGGCTTTACCGCTAGATGTTGGGCTTTATCGCTAGAAGTTGGGTTTTACATCTAGATGTTTAGCTTTACCTCTAGATGTTGGGCTTTATATCGCTTCGGCTTTACCTCCAGATGTTTGGCTTTATATCAATTGGGCTTTAACCTCTAGATGTTAGGCACTACCGCTAGATATTGAGCTTTACCTCTAGATGTTTGGCTTTACCTCTAGATATTGTTCTTTACCTCTAGACGTTTGGCTTTAACTCTAGATGTTGGGCTTTACCTCTGGATTTTGGGCTTTACGTCTAGATGTTGGGCTTTACATCGCTTGGGCTTTACCTCTATATGTTGGCTTCATCTCTATATGTCGGGCTTTACCTCTTGATGTTGGGCTTTACATAGCCTTGGCATTACCTTTAGATGTTGGGCTTTACATCACTTCGGATTTACCACTAGATGTTGGGCTTTACCTCTAAATGTTGGGATTTACCTCTAGTTTTTCGGCTTTAACTCCAGATGTTGGTCTTTACATCAATTGGGCTTTACGTCTAGATGTCGGACTTTACCTCTAGGTGTTGGGGTTTACATCTACATGTTTCGCTTTACCTCTAGATGTTGGGCTTTACCTGTAGATGTTCGGCTTTACATCTAGATGTTGAGCTTTACTGCTAGATTTTGGGCTTTATATCTAGATTTTGGGTTTTACATCTTGATGTTGGGCTTTACCTCTAGATGTTGGGCTTTACCTCTAGATGTTGGGCTTTACCTCTAGACGTTGGGCTTTAACTCTAGATGTTGGGCTTTACCTCTAGATGTTGGGTTTTACATCTAGATGTTTGGCTTTACCTCTAGATGTTGGGTTTTACCTCTACATGTTGAACTTTACCTCTAGATGTTGGGTTTTACCTCTACATGTTGAACTTTACCTCTAGATGTTGGGTTTTACCTCTACATGTTTGGCTTTATATTGCTTCGGCTTCACTTCTAGATGTTGGGATTTACCTCTAGATTTTCGGCTTTACCTCCAGATGTTGGGCTTTCCATCAATTTGGTTTTACTCCTAGATGTTGGGCTTTACCTCTAGATTTTGGGTTTTACATCTAGAAGATTGTCTTAACCTCTAGGTGTTGGGCTTTACGTCGATATGTTGGGCTTTAATACTAGATGTTGGGCTTTACGTCGATATGTTGGGCTTTAATACTAGATGTTTGGCTTTACCTCTATATATTGGGCTTTACGTCTAGGTTTTGGGGTTTACATCTAGATGTTTGACTTTACCTCCAGATGTTGGGCTTTACCTCTAGATGTTGGGCTTTACCTCTTGATGTGGAGCTTTACCTCTTGATTTGGGGCTTTACCTCTAGATGTTGAGCTTCACATCGCTTGGGCTTTACCTCTAGATGTTTTGCTTTACCTCTAGATCTTGGGTTTAACCTCTAGATTACGGGATTTACCTCTAGATGTCGGTCTTTTTCTCTAGATCTTGGCTTTTCATCTCGATGTTTGGCTTTATCTCACTTGGCCTTTACTTCTATTTGTTGGGCTTTACCTCTAGATGTTGGGATTTACATCTAGATTTTGTGCTTGACATCTCTTGGACTTTACCTCTAGATTTTGGGCTTTACCTTTAGATGTTGGGTTTTACCTCTCAATATTGGGCTTTACCTCTCGATGTTAGGTTTTTCATCGCTTGGGCTTTACCTCTAGATTTTAGCCTTTACATTGCTTCGGCTTTACCTCCAGATGTTGTGCTTCATCTCTGTTTGTTGGGCTTTACCTCTAGAAATTGGGCTTTACAACTAGATGTTCGGCTTTACCTCGCTATGGGTTTACCTCTAGATTTTGGGCTTTACATCACTTGGGCTTTATCTCTAAATGTTGGGCTGTACCTCTAGAAGTTGGGCTTTACCTCTAGATGTTTGGCTTTACCTATAGATGTTGGGCTTTACCACTAGATGTTGGGCTTTACCTCGCTTGGACTTCGCATCTAGATCTCGGGCTTTACTTTTAGATGTTGGCCTTACCTCTAGATGTTACTCTTTAGATGTTTAGCTTTACATCGCTTGGGCTTTACGTATCTTAAACTTTACCTCTAGATGTTGGGCTTTACCTCTAGATGTTGATCTTTACCTCTAGATGTTGCGGTTTACATCCCTTGGTCTTTATCTCTAAATAATGGGCTTTACATTGCTTGGGCTTTACCTCATAATGTTTGGAATTACATCACTTAGCCTTTACTTCTAAATGTTGGGCTTTACCTCTAGATCTTCGGCTTTACCTCTAGATGATGTACTTTACCTCTAGATGTTGGGCTTTACCTCTAGATGCTGGGATTTACATCGCTTGGGATTTACCTCAGGATGTTGTTCTTTACCAATAGATACTGGGCTTTACCTCCAGGTGTTGGGCTTAACATTGCTTGGTCTTACTTCTAAATGTTGGGCTTTACCATTAGATGTTGGGCTTTACCTCTAGATGTTTGGCTTTACTGCTTGATTTTGGGCTTTACCTCTACATGTTGGGCTATAAATTGCTTCGGCTTTACCTATAGATGTTTCGCTTTACCTCTAGATTTTGGGCTTAACCTCTAGATTATGGGATTTCCCTCTACATGTTGGGCTTTACCTCTAGATGTTTGCTTTACATCACTTGGGTTTTACCTCTAGATGTTGGGCTTTAGCTCTAAATGTTGGGCTTTACATAGCTTGGGGTGTATCTCGAGATGTTAGGCTTTACCTAGAGATGTTGGACTTTACCCTAGATGTTGGGCTTTACCTCTAGATGTTGGGCTTTAACTCTTGATGATGGGTTTTACATCGCTTGGGCTTGACCACTAGATGTTAGGCTTTACATAGCTTGGGCTTTACCTCTAGATGTTGGCCTTACTTCTAGATGTCGGGTTTTACCTCTAGATTATGGGCTTTACCTCTAGACGTAGGGCTTTACCTCTAGATGTTGGGCTTTACTTCTAGATTTTGGGCTTTACATCACTTAGGCTTTACCTCTAGATGTTGAGCTTTACCTCTTCATGTTGGGCTTTACATCGCTTGGGCTTTACCTCTAGATGTTGGGCTTTACCTCTAGATGTTGGGCTTTACCTCTAGATGTTGAACTTTACCTCTTGATGGTGGGATTTACCTATAAATGTTGGGCTTTACATCGCTTGGCCTTTACCTATAGATGTTTTGCTTTACCTATGGATGTTGGTCTTAACCTCTAGATTATTAGCTTTACAATTACATGTAGGGCTTTACCTCTAGATGTTGCTCTTTATCTCTAGATGTTGGCCTTTACATCGCTTCGTATTTACATGTATATGTTGGTTTTTATGTCTAGGTGTTGGTATGTACAATGCTTGGGCTTTACCTCTCTATGCTGGGCTTTACCTCTAGATGTTTTGCTTTACGTCTACATGTAGTGCTTTTCCTCAAGATGTTGGGCTTTATATTGCTTGGGCTTTACATCGCTTGGGCTTTAACTCTAGATGTTGGGCTCTACCTCTAGATTTTGGGCTTTACCTCTAGATGTTGGGCTTTACATTCCTTGGGCTTTACATCTCCATGTTGGTCTTTACCTCTAGATGTTGCACTGTACCTCTGGATATTGGTCTTTACATTGCTTGGGCTTTACCTCTACATGTTTGGCTTTACATCGCTTCAGCTTTAAATCTACATGTTGGACTTTACCTCTCAATGTTCGGCTTTACCTCCAGATGTTGGGCTTTACCTCTAGATGTTTTGACCTTGACCTTTCACCCCACTACCTTTTGACCTGTGAGCACTTGATCTTTTGACCTTGACCATCGACCTTTGATCCGTGGCCTTTTGACCTTAACCCCGTGACCTTTTTGACCTTGACCTCTTGACCTTTTGACTTCTTGACATTGGCCCCACGATCTTTTTTACCTTGACCTTTTGACCTTGACCCCATGACCTTTTGACCTTGACCTTTGGTTATTGACCTCTTGACCTTTTGACCTTGACACTGTGACCTTCTCACCTTGACACTGCGACCTTTTGACCTTGACTCTGTGATATTTTGACCCTTCATCTTTGACATGTGGCCTTTTGACCTTTGTTTTATATCTTTTGACTGACCCCGTGATATTTTTTCCCTGCCACGTTTTGACCTTAGCGCTTGAGTCATGATCTTTTGAACTTTGACCCCATGACCTTTTGACTTTGACCCCACGACCTTTTGACCTTTGACACTGCTATCTTTTGACCTTGGCTTTTAAGCGCATGACCTTTTGACCCTGCAACCTTTTTTGCCTTTGACTCGTGACCATTTGACCTTGAAATTTACCACTGTGCCCTTTGACACGTGACCTGTTGACCTTTAGTCCCGTGACCCTTTGACCCCGCTCCCTTTTAACCTTGACCTTTGACTCCATGACCTTTTGACCTTTGACCCTTCAACCTCTTTTGCCTTTGACCCATGACCCTTGGTCCTTAACATTTTCCTGGGCCACTTAGACCTTGACCTTTGACCCAGTGACATTTTGACCCTGACCTGTGACACTTGTCCTGGGTTACAGTGTAAAATGTGCCAAAAGGAAAAAAAAGATATTCTATTACCATCTTCAGGAGCTGTTGAGACCAGGTGGGGCGGTGCTCCCTGCCTCCCCCCTCTGGACTATCTCCTGTTCATGGGCACAACAATGCCTTATCGCCTGACCCATCGATAACTCACTCCTGGATTATCTCCTGTTAATGGCCCATCAAGGAACTGCCTCACGACTCCCCATCCCATTGTGAGATGCTCCACCCGGGGAGGGGGGGGAAGGAGCCAAGCAGTCCATGCCAAATAAAAACGGAGATTTTGAACACCCTAGCAGCCTTCTTCCACTGGATTCCCAGAGGAGCTTTTCCCCCCACTGGAGTTCCAGAGGACAAGAGCTACCTACCTACCACTGGACCTTCGGAGGAAGACCAGACTCTTTTCCCTGATAGCTACTTCAACAGAACTACATCCATCGCTTCAGGAGGACTGCAGCCAGCATCTTATCGGACTGCTACTGCCACCCTAACAGGGTGTCAGGTTGTATTTTCTGACTCTGTCAGTGTAAACCAGTGGGTTGTTTGTTTTTTCCCTGCCTTGTGTTATATATATATATTAGTAAAGAACTGTTATTCCTATTCCCCATATCTTTGCCTGAAGGCCCGTTAATTTCAAAATTATAATAATTTGGAGGGAAGGGGGTTGCACTTTCCATTTCAAGGGAGGCTCCTGCCTTCCTCCACAGACACCTGTCTTTTCAAACCAAGACAGACACCATAGCCTTTTGGTCTTGATCATTGACCACTTGGCCCGCCGCCACTGAGAGATAAGGAAAGACAGGAAAAAAAAAAAAAGACAGTGACAGGGAGCAGGCCAGAGGGACAAGGAAAGACAGGAGGAAGGACAGAGCAACATAGAAAACAGGTGAGTGAGAGGGAACCAGAAAGCCAGATACCCTGAAAGAGACAGGGGCAGGGAGCCAGATACCCAGATAGAGAGACGACCAGAGCAACAGAAAATGACAGGGACAGAGAAGTGAAGTAATAAATAGCATTAACAGGGAGAAGCACAAAGGATCAGAGAGAGGAAGACATGAACGGCAAGGAGGAACACGACAGTGAGATACAGAATGAAAAACACAGCAACAGTGGGCAAGACCAGAAGGGCATTGAGAGAGAAGGAAAAAGGAAGGAAAGCTACAAGAGGACTGAAACAAAATTCGGAGCTTCCAAACCCCCTTGCTTTCTAACGCTTCTCACAGAGGTGGGAGGCTAGGTGCGGCTGGGTAAGGATTCAGAGATGAAAACTCAAAAACTACAGAGTGTTATTAAGCAGGCATTCTTTATTGCAGCGCTGGGCAGCACTGTGGATTGCTCCACCGGGGTGGTTTCACAAAGCAGTTTAAGTACAGTTTAATCCATCCATATTCATTACATATTCAGTACTTTCCTAGAATTCATTACTACATGTTGATGATCTTGGAACATATTTTTTGTTACCCCTGACCTCATGGTTTACTTGTGTATCATTCCAAGTTCCTGTTATTTACATATGTTGGTATACCTATATCTTCCAATCACCAAAGGTCATTCTTCTTCCTTGGCATAAACACATGATAAATTCCCTGTCTCTTTGACTAATCTCTGACAGACTAGTAATGTAAATTACAAACACAGGGCATAAGGTCAAATGGTTCTCAAAGACTAAACTACATAGCTTAAAACAACCAGGCCTCGCAACTTTAATACGGGAAAATCTTAACCAGAGCAGGACAAGGACATGGAGCAGCACACACAGGTGCAGAAGAAAAAAGTGCCAGGAGACAGGCCAGAGAAATTGGGGGGGGGGGGGGGGGGGCGGAGAGAGACAGATGCAAATCAGGCCAAAGAGACACAAAAAAAGGGAAAAACACCAGTGGGCTACAGGGCAGAAACAGGATGGAAAAAAAGGAGAGGGAGCAGGAAGAACTGCAGAGAAAAAGAAAAGAGTAGTAGAACAGGAGAGAGGAAGGGAGAGAGGAAAAGGGAGCAGGATAGAAGAGAAGTATAGGGAAGTAAAACCATCACAACAGCATGGGAAAGAGAAAGGGCCAGAGGAGGGGTGGGGGTGGACTGGGATGCACAAGGGGTGACAGGGCCTCCCAGGGCCCAGGACTCACCACAGCTCTCACACTTGATGCTGCCAGGAGTACTGTCATCTCGTTTGCTCAGTCAACAAATCTGAAGAGTGAAGTGTAAAACTTTAAATAAAAATTATAAAGTCAAGTTTAAAACTTTCTTTAAAGAAAGAACAAATCTCAGTTATTCGCTTTATACTACAAAGGCACTTGGATGTTTATGTACATCCAATAAAAATGCTTACACTACAAAATTATTTGATTTTCTATCTGCATTAACTGAACTTGCCTAGCTGTGAATGGATATCATTAAATTACCTGTCTCCAAAATACACCGTTCCCATCCGACTAGGGGGTTTCCTGTGCATTACACCATTAGGGAGGACGTCTAGCCAGCTGCACCGCCCAGGAGAGATGACACCGAATGGCCAGAGAAACGCACCATCAAAAGCCAGACAGAAATAAAGTACTTCAGAGCACTCCGTCCAAACATGGGGAAAAACACCCATAACATTCAGCGGCCTCTCTTTTTAAACATTTAGAACAAATACCGAACTGCTTAAACACCCCTCATAAACCACACACTGCGGCTATTTGGCAGTTACAGTTTAAACAATGCAAGTCCATTTGTAAGTTACACAATTTTAACTTTTTTTTATTGTCATAAATCAAACTTATGAAAAGTCAATGACATAAGAGATCCTCCATATGGTTTCACTTTTTTTGGAAAAAAAAAAAAATAGAATGATAGAATCATTGTGGTTGGAAAAGACCTTTAAGGTCATCAGGTCCAACCGTTATCCTAACACTGCCAAGCCTACCACTAAACCATGTCCCTCAGCACCACACCTATAAGTCTTTTGAACACCTCCAGGGATGATGACTCCACCACCTCCCTGGGCAGCCTGTTCCCATGTCTAACCACTCTTTCGGTAAAGAAATTCTTCCTAATATCCAATCTAAATCTACCCCGGTGCAGCTTGAGGCCATTACCTCTTGTCCTGTCATTAGTTACCTGGGAGAAGAGACCAACACCAGCCTCACTACAACTTCCTTTTAGGTAGCTGTAGAGAGCAATAGGGTCTCCTCTCAGCCCTCTCTTCTCTAAGCTAGTCAATCCCAGTTCCCTCAGGAGCTTTTCATAAGACATGTTTTCATGAACCGTCAGCTTCATTCCCCTTCTCTGGACCTGCTCCAGGACCTCAACGTCTTTCCTACACTGTGGTGCCCAAAATTGCACACAGCACTCAAGGTGGGGTCTCACCACTGCTGAGTACAGGGGCACGATCACTCCCCTGCTCCTGCTGGCCACACCATTGCTGATACAGGCCAGGATGCTGTTGGCCTTCTCGGCCACCCGGGCACACTGACAGCTCACGTTCAGCTGACTGTCAACTAGCACCCCCGGGTCCTTTTCTGACAGGCAGCTTTCCAGCCACACTTTCCAAAGCCTGTAG
This sequence comes from Leptosomus discolor, assembly GCF_034619465.1. Lineage (NCBI taxonomy): Eukaryota > Metazoa > Chordata > Aves > Leptosomiformes > Leptosomidae > Leptosomus > Leptosomus discolor. Next base: position 17,143,087 of record NC_141406.1, on the reverse strand, counting down.
TGCTGCATGGGGCTGTTGTGACCAAAGCACAGGACCTGGCACTTTGACTTGTTAAACTTCATGCAATTGACCTCAGCCCATCGATCCAGCCTGTCCAGATCCCTCTGCAGAGCCTCTCTACCCTCGAGCAGATCAACAGCCCCACTTAATTTCGTGTCATCTGCAAAGTTGCTGAGGGTGCAGTTGATCCTCTCATCCAGGTCGTTGATAAAGATATTAAACAAGACCAGCCCAAAACTGAGCAAGTTCCTCCACCAGCTCCCTCAGCAATCTCGGGTGTATTTCATCCAGCCGCACAGACTTGTGAGTGTCCAATTGGCAGAGCAGGTCATTAACTAATACTTCCTGGATCATGACAGAATCCTCCAGCTCAGGGGGCTGATTACCTTGAGGGTAACTAGTCTGAATATTAAAGACTGAGGCAAAGAAGGCATTAAGTACCTCAGCCTTTTCCTCATCCTAATAACAAATCCCCAGTGCTGCAATACCTAAGGCTACTAATCAGGACTGGCAGATGTGCCAGAAAAAAAAAAAAAGAAAAAAAAAAAGAAAAAATAACCTTGATCACTCTTAGTACAGATGCCAGTGTCTCAGTAAGGTTTTCACATACCACTAAAAGATATTTTAAAAGCTTACAGACTGAAAAATCATAAAGCTCTTATTGTGAAAACAGTCCGTTTCTTCAGAATACCCGAACCCTTATGCACAGTTTCTTTCCTCTTTGAGTACAATACAATTCTCACAGAATCATTTCTTAGTAAGCGCACAGAAACAGAATACACATGCTCTCAGGAAGGGAAAATAAACAGAGGGAAGGACGTTTTTCATAGGCCTAACATGCTCCAGGACAGACATTATTTTATTCATCCAATCGTGACGGAGCAGTGGGGAAAGCAGCAAAAGCGAAGACAAACAGCAGCAATGTTAAGTGAAATCCAGCTTTAATTCTGATCACGTCTTTAAGAGACTCTCCAAGTCTACACCTCAGTCCTACGAAGGACTAGTCCTTTTTTGGAAGGACAAGCTTTTTTTTCCGAAAAGTCCTAGACTGAGGACTCCACAGAACAGAATGTGGACTGAACCACAGGTCAAGCAGTCATCAATGCTCTAATGAAAAAAACAAATCAATTATAAACCAAGTTTAAACATCACTTTCCATCCTGTTTCTTTGGTTATATTTCTACCGGCATCTAGGTGCTCAAAAGTTCACTGTCCTGACACCACAGGTTACTGACAAGGCACTCGGGCATCTAAAAATAAAAGGCCATCTCCATCTCACCCATAAAATTAGGGTGAATCAACAGAAGAAAAACAGACAAGGTAACAGGCAGCTCTTACTTTATCACAGATGAGTCTGTTCCTTTACCTGGAATGAAAACATTTCAAATTCCCAAAGGCCCCCTTGGGGAACAAGCCGTGCTCTGTTAATGGCACTTTGTCACCAGCATTTCTGCCCTGGCAGCAGATGGGCCGTTTTCCAGGCTTGGGTGTGGAGGGGTGGGGGGACCCTTCCACTCACCCCGGTCCCACCACACTCTCCCAGACCCACATGGGCCATCGCCCGAGCAACGACCGCAGCCGCTTGCGCAGGATTTCCCTTGCGGGACGTGGAAGGTGACACTAGGAAGAGGCAGCGGAACAGGAACCTCTTGGTCAGGTTGCCTGGCCAGCGGCAAGAAGACCAGGCAGGGGCAAAGCCTCACAGGGGCAAAAACCTCTCACGGAGGCATGGACAGGTGGATAGGGACAGGCATATACAGGTGCATACATGTTGCACATTCTAATACCTAATAAACTCACCTTCAGTCACATTAAGGGAAAAGCTGTCAGCCAAACTAGGGAAAAAAACAAGTTTCGATCCTGCATGAAGTCCAGAGTTCCAGGATGTCTTGGTTTGAAAGACAGGTGTCTGCGGAGGAAGGCAGGAGCCTCCCTTGAAATGGAAAATGCAACCCCCTTCCCTCCAAATTATTATAATTTTGAAATTAACAGGCCTTCAGGCAAAGATATGGGGAATAGGAATAACAGTTCTTTACTAATATATATATATATATATATATATATATATATATATAACACAAGGCAGGGAAAAAAACCCAACCCACTGGTTTACACTGACAGAGTCAGAAATACAACCTGACACCCTGTTAGGGTGGCAGTAGCAGTCCGATAAGATGCTGGCTGCAGTCCTCCTGAAGCGATGGATGTAGTTCTGTGGAAGCAGTGATCTTGTAAAAGGGTCTGGTCTTCCTCCGAAGGTCCAGTGGTAGGTAGGTAGCTCTTGTCCTCTGGAACTCCAGTGGGGGGAAAAGCTCCTCTGGGAATCCAGTGGAAGAAGGCTGCTAGGGTGTTCAAAATCTCCGTTTTTATTTGGCATGGACTGCTTGGCTCCTTCCCCCCCCTCCCCGGGTGGAGCATCTCACAATGGGATGGGGAGTCGTGAGGCAGTTCCTTGATGGGCCATTAACAGGAGATAATCCAGGAGTGAGTTATCGATGGGTCAGGCGATAAGGCATTGTTGTGCCCATGAACAGGAGATAGTCCAGAGGGGGGAGGCAGGGAGCACTGCCCCACCTGGTCTCAACAGCTCCTGAAGATGGTAATAGAATACTTTTTTTCTTTTGGCACATTTTACACTGTAACCTAGGACACAGGAAAATCCAGTGCAGCTAGGAAAAAAAAAAAAAATCAGTTAAAAAAAAATCTGTGTTTTTAAAGTATCTTGCCACCCCTGAACACTCAGTATAAAATTGCTGACATCAAAAACAACAAACCGGCATCCAATGGCACTCTCTACTCTATGTGCTGCTGGACCTTGCCCAGTCCCACAACTCTTACCTCACACAGATGCTTCCGCTTCTCTCCATGACCAAACCCCAATGCCCACACAGCCCAGCCAACTCCCGAGCTGCCACCGCTGACAGCACCAACAGAGCACCCACAACACAGCAACCCCAGAGCAGAATGAGCTCCCTGAGCCCGGGGCACAAATACCCCAGACCCTGACCACCACCCTTCCCACAATCACAGGGAACTGGATAAACGCAAACAAGGAGAGAAGGAGACCTAGAAATGCCATTGTCACAAGCAACGGGGAAGAATGAAATCAGAGCTGGTGGGGTGCCAGAAAGGAAAAGACATAGAAAGGAAAGGTAGAAGGTGACACTTCACAGGGCACTGCTAGCAGAAGAGCAAAAAGCTTTGGGGAACCAGACAGCCTGAAAGGCAGACAGAGGCAGGGACAGGCAAGGACGCAGGCAGAGATCTGGAGAACCAGGGCAGGGATGGGACCGGGGACACACGAGGGGACACGTGGCTCCTGGTGCCAATGGCAGACCTTCACCGCCCCGAGGCTTTCCTCTCTGTCTCTGCCCCTTCCTCCTCCACAGTACCGGCTGCCTGACCTTAGAAGTAGGCGGCAGGTACCAAACACACCTCTCCCACGAGGTTTCCTGGACCATGCAGCTGCTCATACATGTGGCCAACAGAGCCGCCAAGGTGCTAGTGCCATGCGCTGGTGGCATGCTCCGTTGGGGACAGCTGGGAGGGTTCCTTCCTTGCCACAGGGACCGGCTGGAGACAGCTGCCTGTGGAAGCCCCTTGGTTTGACTCCTCAGCCAGCATCTGCAGGCATGCATGCCCAGGCAGTCCCCTTCCTAGCCCAAAGCAGGGCCAGCCCCATCATTAGCCTCACTGGCCACACCTGCCCCAGCTGGAGCCCATCAGGAACAGGGGCCTGGCCAGAGCCCCACAGCACATGGCCCCCTCCCTGGCACCTGCCCACAGCCACGAGCTCTGCACCCAGGGGCTTGAAAACCATCCAGGGGCACAGAGGAGGCAGGAAAAGTTCACTCACTCCTGCCCAGAACAAACCCTGGCATGAGCTGGCTACAAGGCTCAGTGCCCAAACACAGCAGGACAGAAGGAGAGCAGGAAGGAAAAACAGGAGGAAGGTAGAGAAGAGGTGGGGGACAGGCAGCCAGCAAACGGGATGCTGCAAACAGGAGAGGGACAGGGAGAAGGACGGTAGCGTAGAGAGAAGAGTACTGGGACACTGAGCAAAAAACCCAGGGAGAGATGGAGGAATACATAAGAGAGAGGAGGAGCAGGAGAGAGGCCAAAGGGACCAGCAGGACCACAAGGTAGGGATAAGACAAGGGACAGGGAAATATTCTAAAGCAATAGGGGAAAAGAAACAGAGGCAAGAACTAACACATAGGGTCAGGAAGACAGAAAGAGGGAGCCTTACAAAGCCAATGTAAAATGTGACACCATTTCCACCCCGTCTTGACTTCCACATTTTCCCTGACTTTGCACCCCATCTCAGCCTCCACTTTCTTCCAGACCTGCCACCCCCACCTTGGCTTGAGGGAAAGCCTCAGTGCCCTTGGAATGGCAGCAGGGTGCCTGGCAGGCTCCCACAGCAAAGGGGTGTAATGGGTCTGCATGGCAAGGTTTTGGTGGCGGGGGGAGGGGGGGGAGTTACAGGGGTGGCTTCTGTATGAAGCTGCTAGAAGTTTCCCCTATGTCAGATATAGCCAATGCCAGCTGGCTTTAAGACGGACCCGCCGCTGGCCAAGGTCGAGCCAATCAGCAACAGTGTTTTTCGCCTCTGTGATAACATATTTAAGAGAGTGAAAAAAGTTGTTGCGCAGCAGTAATTGCAGTGCGTGAGAGGAGTGAGAATATGTGAGAGAAACACCCTGCAGACACCAAGGTCAGTGAAGAAGGGGGGGAGGAGATGCTCCAGGCGCCGGAGCAGCAATTCCCCTGCAACGTGTGGTGAAGACCATGGTGAAGCAGGTTGTCCCCCTGCAGCCCATGGGTGGTGGAGCAAATGGCTGCCTACACCCCGTGGAGGGCCCCCACGCTGGAGTAGGTGGATACCTGAAGGAAGCTGTGACCCCGTGGGAAGCCTGCACCGCAGCAGGCTCCTGGCGGGACCTGTGGCCTGTGGAGAGAGAGAAGCCCATGCTGGAGCAGGTTTGCTGCTAGAGACCCCATGAGGGGGGGCTCACGCTGGAGCAGTCGGTTCCTGAAGGACTTGTCACGGTTTGAGGCTGGGCCGGCCACTAATGAATGACAGACGCTCTCTACTAACCCCCCTCCCCTCCCAAAAGGGAAAAGGAGAGAGAACAAGGGAGAGAGACTTTATGGTTTGGAAAAGAAAACTAAAACAGCTTTAATGGAACAATAACAATAAAAGAAAAGATAATAATAAGAATAAGGAAAAAATGAAATATATACAATATGTACAAATATATACAAAACCAATACCGAACCCAACTCCCCCCACCCTGATGACAATACGTCACCACCACACCGCAGGGCTGGCACTGGGGCAGTCCCAGGCTGGACTCGGCAGCAGACAGGGATGGGATACAGGAGCTGGACTCAGGCACTGGATTCAGGGATGCATGGATCAGTCCTCCTCAGATGTCGGCCATCGAAGAAGAGAGGAAGAGATGAAGAGAGCGAAGAGCAAAGAAGAGCGAGACCCTCGTGATCTCTCAGCTTTATACTGAATATGACGTATATGGGATGGAATACTCTGTTGGTCAGGTTTGGGTCACCTGTCCAGTTCGCTCCTCCCTGTAGGTGCGACTCTTTTCACTCCTGGCACCCCAACATGGAGTACAAAATTTAGCAGTGACCTTGGTCTCCATAAGAACAAGTATAAGCAAGGGCCTCTCCGCATACCATTCCTTGGTACGAACTATAAACACCAGGCCTTATCACTGCTAGGAGCAGTCACTGTCTGGAAAAACATGCTGCTGTTTCAGAAAATGCCGTTAGTTAGAGGAGACTTAACTGAAAAGTTAAAGCACTAAACCAGAATTAGTTCTGATCTAGCCCAAACCAGGACAGGACTGCACACCATGAAGGAGACCCACATTGGAGCAGTTCATGTAGGACTGAACCAGTGGGAATACTCACACTGGATAAGTCATAGAGGACTTTCTCCCATGAGGGAGACCCCACATTGGAGCAGGGGAAAAGTGTGAGAAATCCTACCCCTGAGGAGGAAGGAGTGGCAGAAAACAACAGTGTGATGAACTGACCCCAACCCCCATTCCCTGTTTTCCCCCCTGTGCCGCTGCGGGGGGAGGAGGGAGGAAAATCGGGATCAAAGTTATGCCCAGGAAAGGAGGGAGGGGTGGGGGGGAAGGTGTTTTAAGATTTAGTTTTATTTCTCATTACTTCTCTCCGAGTTAATTGGTAATAAATTACATTTTCCTTCAGTTGAGTCTGTTTTGCCCATGACTGTAAATGCTGAGTGATCTCCCTGTCCTTATCTCAATCCCACAAGCCTGTTATTTTTTTTTCCTCTCCTCTCTCCTGTGCAGTTAAGGAGGGGAAGTGATAGAGTGGCTTTGGTGGGCACCTGGCATTTTGGCCAGGGTCAACCCACCACAAGGGGCCAGGACAGAAAGCCATTGCTGGCCCTCCCCATCCCTGGGCAGCCATTTCCCAGGCAGCAGAAGGAGCAACAGGCAGCAGAGATGGAGCAGGACACGCACAGGAGAATGTGTGACTAACCCCACCTCCTGGCACCGGCTCAGACCTTCACCACCCCAACACTTTTTCTCTCAACTCCCCCTCCACCGCCAGGCTGGCCAGCGGCTCATACACACAGCCAGTGCAGGCACCAAGCTCCCAGCAATGTGTGCTGGTGGTCTGCTCCATCATGGACAGCTCAGGGGGATCCTTCCTCACCATAGGGACTAGCCATTCCATGCTGGAGGCACCTCCACTCCCTCCTCAGCCAGTTCCCCTTTACCAGCTCCCTCAGGCAGCCCCCCTTCATAGCCACAGCAGGGCCAGCCCTGTCATTAGCCCACCTGGAGCCCATCAGGAACAGGGGCCACAAGCAAGAACAAACACCCAGAGACAAGGAGCTCAGAAGAGGGAGATGTAGGAAGAAAATGTAAAAAGTAATACTACTTTTCCACTCTCCCACCCACCCCTGCCCTTGGGAAAGCACAATAGAAGCCATGAGACTTCAGGATGTCCCTGCTATGTGCCCCCCATTCCCCCTGACATCTACTGGTGATGGCATTTTAGGGGTAATCTCGGGGATTTGGGGCCCAAGGAAGTGCCAGAGCAAAGTTTGGAATGCAAACACTTTATTGGTGCTGTGCGTCTGGAGCAGCAGTACTTGGAGAGGTGGGGGCAAGGCAGGTGCATGGAGCAGGGACAAGGAGGGGGACAAGGCAGATGCATAGGGCGAGGACAAGGGTGTGGGCTATACACACCCATAAAGTGGGTACAAAAAGTTGTCGGGGATAACCTGACTGAAGAAGATGAAGTTGACCTTGACAGCATTCCAGTATACCCTTCAAAAGACAGAAGAAGCGGATGAAGAATGTGGTAAACAAGTTTGAGGAAGTGATAAGAGACTGAGCAAGAAAAGACTGAACAAGTAAATAACACACAGCAGAAACTTGGCAAGAGAACAGTAGATAAAGTGGGAAATACAGTAGGAGCTCCAGCCAATCAGTATGTGAATGGAGGTGAATGGACAGAGCTATTGAGTGAATCATTTTAAGAGCCTTAGTGCATGAACTGGTGGACAGATAAGAAAGGTTATAAAAGGGTACGCTTTTTCTGCTGTGCCATCACGGGTGTCTTGGCTTTTACAACTTAATGAAGACTGGCTTCTTACATATATTTTTGTCGTTGTCCGTCCCTACCGTGACAAAAAGCAGGCAAGGCATGCCCATGGGAGGCAGGGACATGGGAAGTAGGGCCAGGCACACACACGGGAGTCAAGGCCACAAAGATAGGGGTGGCATGGGAAAAACCCCACCTGGAGGCACAGACAGGGGGATGGGGGGGCATAGACAGATGCAGACGTGGTGCACATCCTCACGGCTGTTTGATAATCTCACCTTCAGTCCTAGGAAGGGAAACACTCCTCACAAAAAAAAAAAAAAAGAACAAGTTGCCATCCTGCAGGAAGTTCAGAATTCCAGGAAAATCCAGTGCACCTAGAACAAAACAAAAACAGCACCAAAACTATCAGTTAAAAAAGCTGTGTGTTTTAAGACCCTCTTGTCACCCCTGAACACCCCGTAGGAAACTGCTGACGGGAAAAAAAAAAAAAGCGCCCAGGCTGCATCCTAGGCCACTCTCTACTGTGAGTGCTGCTGGACCCTGCCCAGTCCCACAGCTCCCACCTCGCACACAAGGAGCTCCCTGGGCAGAGCCCGGGGCTCATCTACCCCAGGCCCCGCACACCGCCCTTCGCACCATCCGAAAGGAAAGGGGCGAGCACAGGGCATATGGGGGAGCGCGTGCAGCGCGCAGCACACCCACTGTAGGCAGTAGCAGCAGAGAGCGCGGCAGCGTGCCCCCAGGGCTACAGTACCGCTTTATAGTCACGCGGAGGCAGCGGAGACCGCGGCAGCGCCGTCGGGGCTGCAGTACTGCTTTTTGGTCACACGGTGGCCGCGGAGAGGGCGGCAGCGTGCAGCCGGGGCTGCAGTACCGCTTTTTGGTCACAGGGTGACAGCAGAGAGCGCGGCAGCGCCTTCGGGGCTGCAGTACCGCCTTTCGGTCACACGGTGGCAGCAGGGATCGGCACAAATCGGCGCCACCGCACACCCGCGTGTACCACGCTCCCAACCCTAGTCAAATGGTGGCAGTAGAGCGCGCCGCAAAGGGACGCCAGCGCGCATGCGCGTATCTCGGACTGCGGTACCGCAGCCCCCCACGCGGAGGCAGCACAAAGCGCCGTTTCACGCAGCACCCCCGTGCGGTCACAGCGGCGCAGCAGCACCTGCGTCTTTTCTGCCACTGGGGGTACAGTCGGACCCGGAGAGGGGTGGGGGACGCCCGACACCAACGGCTCCCCCCGGCATAACCCACAGACGAGCACTCACCTGCCACAGCCCACGAGACAGAATCCACGCTCGATGCCTGCCCCCCGCCAGATCATCGACGCCGGCTGCCGCACAGCAGAGGGGTGGGGGGGCGTCCGCCAAAGGACGGTGCCGTGGCTCTTGCTCGCACTCAGCTCTGCCACATTCCCCCTCCCAGACCATGCCCGGACGGGCCCCCCGGAGCAGCAACTGCCCCTTTCCCCACTGAACAGCCGCAGCTGCTGCACCTGCAGGGCAGCCCTGGGATGGAGACAGAGCTGGTCCCGCAGGGCGAGAGCGCTGGCGACTGTGGGGCAAACCTGGGAGGCGGGGGGGAGGGGGAGCTGCTGCGCAGCACCAGACACTCACAGCAAGAGACTGGGAACAAAGAGCCCCAACCGTAGTTCAGCACGTTCGAAGAACCACACAGAAGAAAGGAGAGGAATTCAATAGGAGGGGGGACAGGAGAGCCGTCAAACTGAAGGAGACCAGCCTGAAATAGACACATCCTCTACAAACCAGAGTGATTTGAATTCTTACACTCCATAGTAAGACAAACAGATATGTTTTCCAACACTCTTAGCAGAAAAGCAAATGCTCTTGCTCGTGTTTGATGCCCTTCCTTACAGCGCTGCTGCAGGACAAGCCTGTACACCCCCATCTAAATCTATGCTTACACTTGTCTCCAAAATACACAGTTGTTATTTGACTCTGCTCCCCCCTTGTTCTATTGTGTCACATGATTAGAAACTAAGTACTTCAGAGCGCTCTGTCAGAACACGGGGAAGAAACCAAGTAACATGCAGCTGCCTCCGGCTTGGAAGACCTAGAGAAACCCCTGACTACTTAAGTACACCTCATAAGTTACATGCTTTATTGATTCTACAGTGAGTTTAAACTGTGTTAGTCATTCTGTCAATTATACAATTTTAACTTTCTCTAGAGTTTCATGCATGATAGGAAAAGATCAGTGAAATAATAGATCCCCCACATGGGTTTACTTGTTAAAAAAAACCCAAACAAACAGAAATTCAAATCCCCAGGGCTGCAATAGGTAAGGCCACCAAACGGGACTGGCAGATGCGCTAAGACTTCTGTCTGTACCAAAGCACACAGAGGAACATTTTTTAATCATATCTCAACCATTGCAACCAAGAATCCAAAGACCAGCGATGCCATCCACTTTTGGAACACCTGCTGTGCTTCAGTCTTCAGAAACAAATTGACTTTTCTGTTGTTTTGTTTTTCAAAAGAGGGCAAAAAGTCTCGCTGCTCATGACTTCTACAGCCAAGCACACAGACTGACAGGCAGTTCATACAATGCAATTTCTTTGAAGGAGAAAGATTTCCATTCCAGGAAAACCTCTTTTCCAACTGAAACCAAAATTATGCCCTGCAGGACAACGGTCCCCAGTCCCTCAGCTTCACTTCCAGAGGGCCGGGGACCTGCGTCAATCCTCAACAGAAACCACATCAGCTAACCCGATTACTCCTGCACTTGCCACATTCCTCTTTGTCACCTGCAGAAAAGAAAAAACCCACACACCACTGACAGTGGTATTGTCACACTGATCACCACAAACCTCCTCCAAACACCCTCCTCCTCAAAAGGAACGTGGTCTTCTGCTCAACTGCTCCGCACCAATTCCTGTGTTGGACGCTACAGCTGTCATCGCTTGCAGCACCTAAAGTAGCAACAGACAGAGAAATACCATCACGCTTGGGAGAAATCACCAGCCCCACACTCCTCCTTGCTGCTCCTCAGCTCACCACCTCAAAAGCTCACCCAACTCAAGGCAGCTGCATAACACCAGCACAACCGAACAGAAACACTTGACCGAGCTGCCACAGGATTCTCTGCTCTCGGACACCAGCCCGGCTGACAACCGCCTTGCTGCCTCAGGCCGCTGGTCGGTGCGCAGCTTTGCCCCTCCAAGGCTACGCACATGACCCACGAAAACCAAAACAAAAGGCAGGTGCTGAGATACTGCCTGAAACCACAGACTGCCCACGCCCATTCCCCTCTCCTCCTCCTCCTTTACCTCGGCTGCCCACCCACCCTACCTCTGCCATTTACCAGTTGCCACACTGAGGCTCAGGTACCACCTGTAAAACACAAACAATAAGGGATGCTTATAAACTTCATGAACAACACAACACCTAAAAAATAACTGCTACTACAGCCCACTAGTCACAGCTCCCCTCGCCCAAGCCATCTGCAGTGCCCATATCTCACTTTGCTCATTGCTTTGCACCTTCAAAATACAAAAAACCCCAAAACATAATGTAGCCATATAGCCATGGGGCACATCTTCCCTCCAACACCATACGTTAACTCACCTTACTGTGCTCCACTCGCCTCCTCTGTGGATTCTGAGAATCCATCTTATCTGTCTGCATCTAAAAAAAAAAAATATATATATATATTACACAAGTCACTCAGGGGCTGATCAATAGCTTCACAATTCCAGACCTCTACTCCCTCTTTCAGAGTACCATCTAGAGGCCAAGGACAACCTGCCATTAAAACAACACACCAAGCTTTAAGGCCCACACAAACAAGCCTTAACCCCTTTGAGATCGATCACTTCGTTCTGCTCAACAGCCCCTCCGAGAATGCTCCCATCATCTCCATTAAACACTCCAGAACTGACTGGCCACACACCCTACCAACAGCTACTTGACCCCAGATGACTGTACAACCATTGCCTGAAGGGTCTACTCATTTCAACATATTAACCAGACACACGTATTGGTTACCACCTCCCCCTGACTATCACCCCAGGCAGAGCAGCTCCGAGATGCACACACACAGACCAACACTACACAGAACTCTACAGACAAGGAGACTCTTATGAGATAAAACTCTCAGCAAGAATAATGACTCCCCAATGGGACACACTGCCAGATGATAATAACTACAGAGCGGCGACACGAGGTGACGAGGCTTTGTCACATCCAGAAAAAGTTGAATGTAATGGCCCATGACAATAAGTTATGGTCAAAACTGAGATGACAGATAGGTAAGAACTCTGGCTTCAAGACCTACAAACATCAGGATGCAGGGAAGAGGTCTCAGTCCGTGAAAATGGAAAGCTAACAGACACAGCTGGCAATGCACCCAGGAACAATGTCGCAAACCAAGAAAGCCCAGACGTTTTGGAGATGTAAGACCGATTCATACTTTAACCTTGTTACACGAGAAAAGCAGCACCTGATCGGCACTATGCAGAGGAGGACAGGCATTTGAGACCCTAAGGATAGTGCCCGAGATGACCGTCTTACTCCTCCAACATGAAGAACAATGAGGACTTCAAGAACTGAGAAACATCCAAGATACAGAAAACAGACTATGTAAACTATGTGACACCATAGAGACAGGCGGGAACTGCCCTGCTCAGAACACACTAGTCTAGTGCAGAAAAAAACCCCACGCTCCCTTTACCTGCCCAAGGGGAACCGCTCCTGAACAGCCCTCTGCCCTATGCTAACTTTTAAATCCCGTCCCCAAAATTCACAAGCTTATCTCCCACCACCCCAATACCACCCCACCACCCCCAGCATCTGTCCCACAACTTAGCTTTCAGAGGTCAGGCATCTGAATCCATCCTCAGCAAATGGAACATTCCTCCAATGTCCAAGTTACTCTTAGTCATCTGTAAAATCCAAACAAAAAACCAAAAAAAACAGTGCTGGCAGACAGCATCGCACCAGTCAATGCCAACCTCTCCCACAACACACACCACCCCATAAAAACGGCCATGTCATTCCACTCCTCACCTGCTCCACACCAGTTCCAAAGCTGTGCGCTGCAGCCCTTGGTGCTCATGGCACCCAAGGTACCAAGAAACAAAATTACTGTTGCGTACGTGAGGAATCGCCACCCCATGACCCTCCTCATCAATACCCAGCTCACCTCAAACACTCATCTGATCCCAGAGGCAGCCCGCACAGCACCTGCAATCTGAAAAATAACTGCTATTTCAGACCACTAGTCATTACTCTCCTCACTCAAGGAACCTCTGGTGCACATATCCCCCTTCACTCATTGCTTTGCATCTTCAAAATAAAAAATAAGAAACCCACAAAACCTATAAGCTAGTCAGATAACTTCTGAGCCCCCTCCCAAACACCAGTCCCTCCACTTAGCTTTCAGAGGGCCAGGGCTTTGAATCCATCCTTGACAAAATACCACATTGGCTAACCCAGATGTTCCTGCAGTTGCCAGGTTCCTCCTCATCTGCACAAAACCAATACCAGCAGAAAGCATCAACATAGACCTCTCCCACAACACGCTCCTACTCGAAATGAATGTGGCCTTCTGCTCACTTGCTCCAATTCCAGCATCAGATGCTGTAGCCATCATCGCTTGCAGCACCTAACACACCAAGAGACAGAAAACTACTCTTGTGCTTGTGAGAAATCACAATTCATCATCTCACAGATGCATACAAAGCTGTTCACCCTAACCCCTGCTCAGTAACCCCACCATCAGTCCTATTAAGAGTGATGGCAACAATAATTAACACAGTATACAGCAAAACTAGTTCCATCTTCAATAAAGTCAAGGGTTCCAAAAAAAAAAAACACCACAGTGCACCTAGATTAGAAAAAAATACTACTAAGCCATCTTAGCAGCCCAAAACACTGAAAACAAAATTGTTGACCTAAAAAAAAAAACCAAAAAGCTGCATACAAGCATACTTTCTAACATAAATGCAGCTAAACCTCATATGTTCCTGAAGCTCTTGCCTCGGACAGAGCTCTCTGCTCCTTCAAACATCAAAACACATCTGCCCACATAGCTTAGACAGCTCAAAAGCTGTCATTAATTGAAGGCCCAGCAGACCACTGATACTAGAGAAGCCCCAGACCAGAATGAGCTACCTGGGCAAAGCCCAGGGCTCATATACCCCAGGCTCAGCCCACCACCCTTCCCACAATCCCCTTAGAAAGGGGCAGGGCCAACCACCAGAACACATAAAGGCAGCTGGAGGAGCAGCAGCAAGTTGTCATCTACTTTCAGTTTATGGGATGCGAAGTGCTGAAGCCACCCATATTGGAAACAACTATCCCTGCTCTTCTACTGCACCTCCATCCATTCCATCAGCAATGTGACCATGTAGGGAATTCAACTTAATTTTTCTGGGGTGTAAGTAGAAAAAGATAGATGCCCTACTAAGCTGTGTAGGAAAATAGCTCATTAAATGTAATAACAATGTTATCAAAAATTATGTGTTTTCTTTTGCCTATAAAACATCGTGTATGCGTGGCCCCCCCAGGCTGCAGTACCGAATTTTGGTGACAGGGTAGCAGCATTACCTTGATTATTCTCTGCAAGTGCAACAGGATGAGCAGTGACCGCTAGCTCAGCCTAGTTTATACCAGCCAGAGGAACTACTTCTGGAGTACAGCATATCTTGAGGGAGGTGTGTGGGATGACTGACTCCAAAGGCTCACCCCTGGGATAACCCACAGCACATCAGTCATCTGGGATAACCTGCAAGAGATAACCCGTGCTGGATAATCCACACAGCCACTGCACAGTGGAGGGGGCAGTGTCTGCCAAAGGACAGTGCCCTGCTCTTGCTCGCACTCGGCTCTGCCACATTCCCCCTCCCAGCCCACGCTGGGACGGGCTCCCCAGAGCAACAACTGCCCCCTTTCCCCACCGACCAGCCCTGGCTGCCACGCCTGCAGGGCACCCACTGGATGGAGACAGAGCTGGCACTGCAGGGCAAGCACACTTAATGACCCACAGGCAAACCTGTGCAGGGGCATAGTTGTTCAGCATCACAAGACACTCACAACAAAAAATCCAAAATTATTTTTTGGCACATTGAGAGAAAAACCACAGAAGAAAGGAGAGTAATTCAATCAGAACAAGCAATAGGATAGTAGTTCAACTAAAGGAGATCAGCACAGAATACAAACACATGCTTTACAAACCAGAGTGATGAGAAACAAAGTACTTCAGAACACTCTGTCAAAACACAGCAAAGAAACCCTGTAACATGCAGTTGCCTGTTGTTCAGAAGATTTAGAAATACTTAACTGCTTAAGTACACCTAACAAATTATCTGCTACACTGATTCAGCAGTTACAAATTGACTAACAGTTCAAACTGTAAATTACACAATTTTAACTTTTTTTAAAGTTACATTTATGATAGGAAAAGATCAGTGACATAACAGATCCCCCACATGGTTTTACTTTTCAACAACAAAATAAAAAGAAATACATTCAAATCCCCAGGGCTGCAACAGATAAGGCTACCAAACAGGACTGGCAGATGTGCTAATGCTTCCGGCTGTACTGAAGCCCACAGAGGAATATTTTTTATTTGTATCTTGACTGCTAACAACAGAGAATCCAAAGACCAGTGATGCCATTAACTTTTGGAACACCTATTGTGCCTGGGTCTTTGGAAGGAAATGTACTTTTTTTCCCCCCTCTCCATTTTATTTTTTTTAAAAAGAGAGCGCGAAAAGTCTTGTTGCTGATGAGTTCTACGGCAAAGTACATAGACTCTGATAGGAAGTTCATAAAATGCAATTTCTTTGAAGGAGAAAGATTTCCATTCTGGAAAATCTCTTTCCAACTGAAATCAAAATTATATGCTGTAGGGCAGTGGTCCCCAGTCCCTCAACTTCTCAACTTAGCTTTTAGACAGCCAGGGACCCACATTGATCTTCATCAAAAACCACATCAACTAACCAGGATATTACTGCAGCTGCCACTTTCCTCTTCATCTGCAGAAAAAAAAGCCCACACAAACCACCGACAGCAGTAACTATCACACAGGTCAACACACAGACCTCTTCCACAACACCCTCCTCCTGGAAAGGAACACAGTCTTCCACTCAACTGCTCCACACCAATTCCCATGTTGGATGCTGCAGCTGTCATCGCTTGTAGCACCTAAGATACCAAAAGACACAAAAATACTGTCACACTTGGGAGAAATCACCAGCTCCACACTCCTCCTTGCTGCTCCTTAGCTCACCTCAAAAGCTCATCCAATTCCAAAGGCGGCCAGCGTAACACCTGCAAAACCAAAGAGAAACTCTTAACCGAGCTGCCACAGGATTCTCTGCTCTTGGATGCCAACCCAGCTGACAACTGCCTCACCTTCTCAGGCCACTGGTCAGTGCACTGCTTCACCCCTCCGAGGCTATGCATGTGACCTGCAAAAACTAAAACAAAAGGCACATGCCAAGATACTGCCTGAAACCACAGCCTGCCCTCACCCATTCCCATCTCTTCCTCCTTTACCTTGGCTGCCCACCCACCCTACCTCTGCCATTTACCAGTTGCCACACTGAGGTTCAGGTACCACCTGTAAAACACAAACAATAAGGGATGTTTATAAACTTCACAAACAACACAACACCTAAAAAATAACTGCTACTACAGCCCACTAGTCACAGCTCCCCTCGCCCAAGCCATCTGCAGTGCCCATATCTCGCTTTGCTCATTGATTTGCACCTTCAAAATAAAATAAACCTATCAAAACCTATAAGCTAGTCATATAGCCACCAGTCGCATCTGTCCGCTGACACCATGTGCCAACCCACCTCTCCTCTAACACTCTGGCAAACAGCTCGTTTCTCTGCATCTGAAAAAAGCATATCCAACAAGTCACCTGGATGCAGAGCAACAGCTTAATTCCAGAGGTCTGGAAACGATGATACCTGCTCTTTCTCTGCATCTATGGCATTAGCAACGTGACCAGGTAGGGAATTAAACTAATTAAACTAATTTAACTAGGAGAATGAAGCCACAAAAACCTGAGCCAGATGCAGTCAGCAACATCCCTGGGGAGGAACTGGTAACTGAGTCCTCAGTGCTTCCCCTGGGAGAGGTAAAGAACACTCAACTGTTCTGCACAGTGATGGCTAGGGCTCTCCCCAGGCAGGAACCCCACCTTCTGCAGGAGCTTTTCCCCAAACTGATGCTAAAAGCTCCTGCATTTATGGTTGTGGTGGTATGACCCTGGCTGGATGCCAGGTGCCCACCAAAGCTGCTCTGTCACTCTCCCCTTCCTCAACTGGACAGGGGAGAGAAAAATGTAACAGGCTTGTGGGTCAAGATAAGGACAGGGAGATCACTCAACATTTACCATCACGCACAAAACAGACTCGCCTTGGGAGAAAAAAAAAAAAAGTAATTTATTAGCAATTAACTCAGAGAGGAGGAATAAGAAATAAACCCAAATCCTTCCCCCAGCCCTCCCTTCTTTCCCAGGCTTAACTTTGTTCCCGATTTCTCTCCCTCCTCCCCCCAGGCAGCACAGGGAATAGGGGTTGCAGCCAATTCATCACACTGTTGTTTCTGCTGCTCCTTCCTCCTCAGGGGGAGGACTCCTCCCACACTTCCCCTGCTCCAATGTGGGGTTCCCTCTCACAGGAGAGAGTCCTCCACAACTTCTCCAGCATGAGTCCTTTCCACAGACTACAGTGCTTCATTAACTACTCCAGCATGGGTCTCCTTCATGGGGCGCAGTCCTTCAGGAACAGACTGCTCCAGCATGGGCCCCCCTCACAGGGTCACCAGCAGCAAACCTGCTCCAGCATGGGGTTCTCTCTCTCTCTCCATGGAGCCACAGGTCCTGCCAGGAGCCTGCTCCAGTGCAGGCTTCCTATGGGGTCACAGCTTTCTTCAGGCATCCACCTACGCCAGCATGAGGTCCTCCACGGGGTGTAGGCAGATATCTACTCCACCACCATTGGGCTGCAAGGGGACAGCCTGCTTCACCATGGTGTTCGCCACAGACCGCAGGGGAATCGCTGCT
Organism: Leptosomus discolor; assembly: GCF_034619465.1. Lineage (NCBI taxonomy): Eukaryota > Metazoa > Chordata > Aves > Leptosomiformes > Leptosomidae > Leptosomus > Leptosomus discolor. The sequence continues at coordinate 17,125,429 of NC_141406.1, read as the reverse complement.
CTGGCACCTGGAGCACCTCCTCCCCCTCCTTCACTGACCTTGGTGTCTGCAGAAATGTTTCTTTCACATATTCTCACTCCTCTTTCTTGCTGCAATTACTGCTGCACAATAACTTTTCCTGTTCTTAAACATGTTATACCAGAGGTGCTACCACCATTGCTGATGGGCTCAGCCTTGGCCAGCAGCAGGTCCGTCTTAGAGCCGGCCAGCATTGGCTGTATCGGACACAGGGGAAGCTTCTAGCAGCTGCTGACAGAAGCCACCCCTGTAACCCCCCCGCTACCAAAACCCTGCCATGCAAACCCATTACAAGGGTGCAATAAAGCATATTCATGGGCCAGCTTACTGCCATGAGGGCAAGGTCTGGGGCAGTCTGGGGCTACAGGACAGGCTTCAGGGGAGGTGCCAGAGCTGGGTGAAGCTGCATGGGGTGAGTGGGGCTGGAGGAGTTTTCCAGGTGCCAGGAAGGCCTCCAGGTGCCCAGAAGGGTGTGGGCAGCCATCTACCCCTCTTCCTCCTTCCTCTCCACCAGCTCAGAAAATCCCTGGGAGCTACCCTGATGGGGCCCAATGCTAACTGACCCTCAACCTGTCTGCTGTCAGCACTCTCAGGCAGGCATGCCCCAGCAGCACCATGCCCTGGGTCTGCAGCCCTGTGACACAGAGCAGCCATCACCATCAGCCTCACTGGCCCCTTGTGGGGCTCCTCCAGCCCCAGCCCACAGCTGCAGCCATAGCCCCTTACATCCACTGTGTACCTGCTCCCCTGGACTCTCTAACAACCACTAAGCAAGTACAACAGAGACAGTAAGGGTTTACTTGTGAATCTTAGCACCAGGAACACACCTGCTCTGGGGCTCAGACCCTGGTCACTGACCCTTCCCTGGGACCGCTCGGCAGTCCTCACTGGGGCAGAGAACAAAAACACAGCCATGGGGAGCTGGGCAGAGGAACAGAAAGTTCTAGCACAGAGTAGACATGCCCCAGCCAAGTGGAGGGAATGGGAAATGATGCCATGTGATGCCATGTATGCGGGGGGGGGGGGGGGGGGGGGTGGGTAGTGTCGAGAAAGGCAGATGTGACGCTTTCAGCAAGGCAGGGGGAGCAGTGAAAGTGTACCCACAAGGGGCAGGGAGGGCAGCAAAGACATACACACACCCCGGCATGAGCATGCCCCTGGCAAGGCAGGTACACGTAGGGAGGAAATCTCACGTGGAAAAACCTTGCAGGAGGCAGGTCCCACCCACGGGAGGCAAAAGACTCATGTGGAGAGACCGCAAAAGTCAAATACTTAAGGAAGAAAACCTGTTTTCTCTTAAACCACTTAGTCAGCCTTAAACACTCAACCCAAAACTGCTGATGCCGCCTCAAACCCAGCTGCGCCCCAGCACTCCCTGCTACAAACGCTGCTAAGGCACACCCTCTCCTGCCACTCTTACCTCGGACAGATACCTCCGCTTCTCTCCATGACCAAAGCCCAGTGCCCGCGCATCCAGCCAGCTCCAGAGCTGACACCGCCGGCAGCACCGGCTGAGCACCCACCCTGCAGCAGCCCCAGAGCAGAACAAGCTCCTGCAGCAGAATCCCGGGCTCATATACCACGGGCCCTGCCCTTCCCACAATCCCCTGGGAAAGGGGCGGAGCCAGCCACCACAACACGTGACGGCAGCTGGAGGAGCAGCCGGGAGGTTTTTCATCTGTCTTCAGTTTATGGGGTGTAAAGCATTGAACGGAAAGAGCGACCTGTACTGGAAACGACGATTCCTGCTCTTTTACTGCAACTACATCTATTGCATTGGTAATATGACCGGGTAGGGTATTGAACTTAATTTTTCTGGGATGTAGGTCAAAAAGGATAGATACATTACTACACTGTGTAGGAAAGTAGCTCATTAAATGCAGTAACAATATTCTTATAAAAAATTATGTGTTTTAATTTCCTATAAAAAGGCAAAATGTTATGGGGTTACAGTTCGTTTCTAGAAAGACGATGCGTGCTACCTAACTTTTGCCAGAATGGAACTGTTACTGAGCAGCCAGGCAATGGCACAGCCCTCCCAGAACTATCCCTTAGTTCAAAGACTGAGATTTTTCCTACAATGAAGATTGTCTCTACACTCTTTGGTCCCCTTCTCTGGCTCTGTTTCATACCCCTAAAACCTACCCTAGCCTAATGCTAAGCCCTAACTCAGTGCCGAAAGACTACTGCTCCCATCGTGCCCCGCAGGCCAACGTGGCCGGATGGAAGCCAGGTGCGGGAGGACTACCGCTCCCGGCATGCCGCGCGGGGAGGGCCGACCAGAAGCCTCCGCTCCCGGCACACCTCGGGACGGAGAGGCTGTTTCCGCTTATCGCCGTTGAGCGGCAGCGCGTCTCAGCCCGCTGTGCGCCGCCAGGTACAGCCGGTACAGCCGATCCTGATTCTGCGCCCACGGCACTCCCACTGTCCCTGTCAGGTTGCCCAGGCTGGTCCTGGGCACACAGACTCTTGTGGTATGTGGGACACGCAGCTCCAAGCACAGACCCGCCTCTTCCACACCTGCCGTGAACTCCTCCGTCCCGTCCCGTCCCGTCCCGTCCCTTACTTCCAGCTCACCTCCTCCACAAAACCCTGTAGTCCCAACAGGTAGGGCTTGGCAGAAGCTCCATTGTCCCTGCCTAGCCTTAGCTCGAAGTAGCCGCGGGTGGACAATGCCCCGCCCATGGGTTTTGCCTAACCTTAAAGGGAGTAATGCCCTATAGCCGCAGCCCCTTAATGAAAAGGGGGCTATTAGTGTTAATCATTTACATATCAGATCAATGGCTTGTGCCTTGTGTTCTTATCTCCAAAAAACCCTCCATCATGAAATTCCTCTTCTGCTATAGTCACACTGTTAACCATATCAGCTTTGCCCTACTTACTTGCCAGAACATCCTTGTGCTTCTGTTGGAAGCCTTCTGTAGTCTGTTTCATTGCTCTAACATCATGCCACCGTTTTCAATTGTACCTTCTTCAGAATCCCTTTTTCCCCCTCTTGTTTACAACCCTCATGCTGGCACATACTATGCAGTAAGCATGCTTTCTCAACATCTCACCTCCTGAACAAAACTGTACTGTCAGCATCTATTCTTTATTGTTCTTCTTACTGATAACTGGTTTTAGTTCCTCCAATAAAACATACACCTTGTGCCAATGACCCCATGGTCTTGAACTTCGGAGCAGAAATACTTGTAAAAACAATACACATGTCCTTCCATTTCAGAAAAATGTAATTATTAAAATAATGTGTAGGCGTTCTACTGACTACCTCCCCCACCCCCTCCATCTTTTCCTGAATCGGATATGACCTCTGAAAAGGAGCATCTCCTTCAATTTGTTTTGCTTCGGTAATTTACCACAAATTTGAACTTTGAACAGTGAAAAGTCTATTTCTGGACACGTGTTTCTATAAAAGGCTTTTCCTGGACAGGCACAAAGGCTATCGCAATCAGCCATCCTGAATCGTCTGGAAAAAAAATGAAATTCATTGCTATAGATGTTTCTTTCTTCATTCTCCTCACTCTCGTTGCTCTTTGGAATGCAGGTGAGTGACTTTCAAAAATTTTCCTGCTTTTAACGACAAACTTTTTTGACTTCTGAACTTCAGAATACACACCTCGGTAAGAAATTACTGAGACCATTTTTACAAGCTAAAGCAAAGGCACACAAGCTGGCTTTTGCTGGCACAGTGTCATTTTCAACCCCTTTCTCTGTAATTTCCAGTAGGACATTGGCTCTTTTCTGTAAGTAAACAGACAATCTGGAGAATGCAGTAAATATTTTCAAAGACACAGAACAACTTTCTAGCTCCCTATATGGAACAAGAATTTCTACCTCCATCACAGGCAGGTTTTCTGGTGTAGAATGAAGGCTGACTTTTATTTCTGACTTACTACTGTTCCTGTTCTTTCCTGCCACACAGCCACATATTATCCAAGGACAAAGGAGGAAGGCCAGCAGAGAGAGAAAAACAGAGATTTTACTACCTTTTCCTTTTCTTGATCTCTCCATCCTACCAAAAAAGTGAAAGAGCACTCCTTGTCACCATACACAAAACAACACTTAGAGACATTTTCACCTCATTTCAACAGAAGCTGGCATACCTGGAACTGCAAGCAATTGCTCTTCAGCCCCATAACGGGTGACTGTAAATTCTTTCTTTCGATGTTCATACATTGTTAATGACTTTTGAGGAGTGAGTAGGTGAATCCAGCAGCTTTTGGGTTTGGGATGCAGTAGATTTCTCCTTCCCAATCCACTAGAGTCAGCAGTGTACTCTCAGATTCAGGAAACTCCTCCTGTCTCATTCCCACAGATGTGGATATTGCTGTTCCTGTTTGTAGGTCCAGCCAGTATGGAGGCTGAACCTCTATTGCAAAGATGTTGGTACACGTACTACACCCACCACATTAACACAGCCAGCCACACAGGCTAACAGAGCAGTACTTTTACTGGCACCCAAATAAACACAGACAGCACTCCCATAAACCTGCACACCACCCAGTTCTATTCCTCCTCTCATACTGGATCACAATGGAAGATCACTAGCAAAACCACAAACATACCCTTTCTCTCCCGATTCACAGGCCTCCCACATTCACAGATACCTTGCATGCTAGCATAGGCTTTAAATTTGCCTGTTAGCTAAGCCCAGATCACAAGTCATGTACATGGTCAATAGCTCAGACCATGTACTTTCCAAGTGCGGGTCTCCTACTGACTGGCTAGTTCATCCTGAAGTTCACTTACAATTACATGTGCACATGCACGCACGCGCACAAGAGTGAGTTGGTGCAGAAAAAAAGCAACAGGGTTTAATAAAATGGCTATGGTGATCAGGTGCAGGGCTCAATCAGAGAAATGTACTGACCAGCAGCTTGTTTATGTGTGACTGGCTCCTTCTATGTTCCTTCTCTCCATTTTCCCATGCTTGTTCTTCACCATCCACCTTGACCCCTCTCTTTCTTTTTGCTCATGTACTCCCAAATAAACGACCCTCCCCTAATTACTTTTTCATCACTGGTCCAAATTTTGCTACATCTATGTCCAAATTTAAAATTTCTGATACTTACCTAGCTTCTCTCAACGTTGCATGGTATAATTGATGCAGTTACCCGAGAAGTGTTGCCCTTGCAAGATTCTACTCCCTAAAGGGTCCTCGGTGCTCCCAGTTGTCTGTGCAGCTTGTCCATCTCACTTAACTCCCTCATAACTCTTTGTGAAATTCATCTGTTCCTCACAATGTTACTGTGACATCTGCCAACTTCTCACTAATTTATTTGTGTTGAGCAAAAATATCTGTCGTGTCCAGATATTACTCATGGTCTGTTCAGCTAGACCTCAGACAGACCTAAGCCAAGGGCCTAATCATCTGTCTTAACAGCTACCTTGTTAAGGTTAGACTCAAATAAAACACACAAAAGAAAGAAATTCAGTAGCTTTTCATAATCTCATATTGGAGCACACTTTGTCACTCATGTTAGCTTTCCATTCATCCAAGAGCACCAGCTGTCCATTTGATTCCTGTGTAGGGTTAACAGTGATGGGACCCCGTTCTGGTTTGCTTAAGACCTACTCTCAGAAATAAATACAATTAGTGACACTCACAGAGGGGCTGCTCTGGAGATGTATCTTTCTGTTAGATATAAAACTACCCAAGGAGTTGGTGAAATGATGTACTGTCTGAGACACAAGTAAGTGTATTTTTCTATTCAAAATGGAGCAACCTTAACATGCAGATGATCACAGCTTTCGCCTCAATACATTCCTAAACTAACATACCAGCCTACTTTATTTATTTACAGTACTCCTTTAAATTATATATTTCCATTTCAGAGAACACGTACAAGTGTTCAATGACATTCCTGACTATGTTTTTTTCTTCCTTTAACAAGGAGCTCAAGACTCTTGCTCACACCGATGTGGGGAGCTGCTTGATACCTGCTCTTGCCAGGTGACATGCCAGTCCTTGGGAATTTGCTGTCCTGATTACAAAGAATTTTGTCTTCAAATTTCTCCATACTCAGGATCTCTGATGGGAGGCAAAGACTTTTTGATTGAAAATACAGCTCTTAACACCTCTTCTGTGCTAACATGCAGGTGGGCCATGATTTTATATTCCTTTGCCAAAAGGAGGTGAACCTTTCTAATCTCACTTTCTGACAATAGGTAATTACCACGAAACAAGACTAGCCTATATAGGAGTGAAAACCTCCTTTGTAAAGTTGTCAGAATCCTGAAACGCGCAAAGGTTCTGCTGACTGTCACCCTCAAGGATACCTGTTGTCTGTAACTCTACATAGGATCATTTAATTTAGGTCAAGTTATTGTGCAATACAATCATTACTCTTGCTAGTTCTTCCCTTAACTTGTCGAAACAGTGACTTTTCTAGAAAAGCTTCCTTTCAGGGCTCTTTGTTGTCAATATTTTTTTAGCATTTCCATTTTGTGAAAAAGAAGTATTAATTTCTTAATCTGAATGAGAAAGCAATGAGAAAGAAATGTAGGTAGGACATCATATCTTTTCCTGTAAGACAAAGCTGTGAATCCCCAGCGTGTCAGCCTGCATCACACTTAGGTACATGTGTCACACATGCAATATATATACAGTACACTGAATTTTTCTGACCCCAATGCCCTGATGCTCTTTCCACAGAAGGTTCTGAGTGAGATTTTGAAGTCTTTCTCATCTGCATAGCAGCACCTAAAAATATTTTGAGTTCTTCATCAGGAAAATCTTTGACCCAGGCATTCATTCTGTAGAACACAACCATGTACTTTGAATTACCTGCCCAATTGTATTATCATAGCCAATACAAACTTCAGTGCAGACAAGCAAGGCCCCAGCTCCCTACGGAACTTGGAGTAGCTATGCAGTCACCACACGACAATCCTGATGAGTCACGAGTGGGATTATACTTTAGGACACAGGGCAAGAGCCCTAACTGGAAGCAGATGCTTACATAATGAGCGATAAGTTCTGAGTTTATCTATACAGCACAAATTATAGAACTGCATGAAGTTACTTTTGTTGGATTCACAGGACTTACCAGCAAAAACCCCACAAACCCAGAAATTTGTAATGCCTGCATATCATGGTCAATGTTAGCCACCCTGTAATTCTATTAATCCTGTAACATCACCTTTGTCTTCCTGCTGTCCCTTTGTTATTTGTTGCTAATTTATCATGCCCCCCTCCCCTGGTAATTAAATAGTAAATCTAAGGCTTGCAGATTGCTGTGTATTTGTGCAGTGCACAGCAGAATCCACGCTAGTGTAATAAGGACAAAGTACACACTAATTTTTCCAGTTTACATTCACTGCTACCAAAAAAACAGCCACGGGACTTGGAATGATGCACACATGACACAAGGCTGCTTAATGAAACACAACTGAGACATTCAGAATTTTCCTTCTCTCAGTGGTGATACTAAAAAGTGTTTTCAACATCAACAGGTTCAAGCAGAAAATCAAAACCAGTGGCTATGTCACTGAGGATGGAAGAGCCCATTGCATCTCCCCATTGCTGTATGAAACTGGTTTCATCCCTTTTGAAGTTTCTACAGATGATGGGCTGACGTTTCCATACTCTGGAACTTGGTTATCAGGTTACTTAAATCTACAGTATCCCTCTTCTTTCTCTATTCCTGCTCCATGGATGCAAGATTATATAAGCCTTTCCCTTTTGACCACTTTTCTTCTTCCTTAGCAGGCTGTTTGACCTCAGAAATGTCATTCTTGCTGCCCTTGCATTAATTCATATTTTGAGACATGAACTTTCAGAGCAGTTGAGTTCTGCTGCTATACAGCAGCAGCATTCACTCATAAAAAGTCCTGCTTAAAAATGAGATGGACCAAAACAGCTCCCTTTTGTAGCTACTTCTATTGGAAAATAACTGCATCGTGGTGTTGTAGTCTAAGGACTACAGACATTAGTAAGGTTTGCATTCTCTCGGCTTCAGTTTACTCTTTTTATGTCGTGTGTCCTGTTAGAAAACATACAGGGGGAAATATTGGTAAATCTTAAATGATAGAGGGGCTATATCAGAGCCGTTGCAGAGCAGTGCAAAGCAAAGCTTTGCAAAGCAGAAAGGTCATTAATCCTTAATCCACTTTTGTTTTTTTTTGCAATGCAGTACATCACAGCAAAGTTTCGGATGGAGAAAAATGCATGTTGGTAAATAAGACAAAATGGCAATACTATGGCACTTCCAACACTGACGGAAACTTAACTCTTACCTGGACAAACCAGGCACTTGCAGCAACCCACGTCAACATAGAAGTCTGGGGATACCAGGAAACAGGTAAAGTGGCACTTTTCCTACCTGCACACAAGCAGCCATCACATGTGTAACTTACTGCACAGCATACGGTCACTGTCAGTGAGGCCTCAAGAAAAGATCTGCAAGTATAAAAAACTCATGACAATAACGTCAGCATTTCCTCTTCATTTACATATGGGTGGAGATATCTAATTTCAATCTTGTGGTAATTATTTGTTTCCAGCATCCAAAATTATTTTCTTCCTCTATGCAACAGGTGACAGTTACTCAGAAAACTGGTTGGCTGAATGGAAATATCTTTATACTTTGGCAAGAGAAATCCCCAATACCGGGGAATTTTCTTTCACTCCTGTACCCGCTAAAGGCAATTACAGTACATGGGACTTTGGAATTTTGAGAATTATCCCCAGCACCTATTCCGATGGACAGAGGCAAGTACATCACAACATTCATTTATCATAGGTACCTTATCATTGCTTCCTGTATTAAAGCTGCTGTCTCCTTTGATGTTTAAAACTGGGACTCAGGCTCCATTTCACATGAGAAAATGAGGAGAGAATTGGAAGGGCAAAAGGAGAAAAACTTGTGAGTCAAAAAAAAGACAGTTTACTAAGTAAAGTGTGGGCACGGAGGATGTAATAATACAAAGGCAATTGTTTGCCACCTGCCATGAGCAGACCAATGCCTACTCAGTCACCCAGTAAGGGCTGCTTTGAAAAAACTCCCTCGCCGTTTTATTGCCAAGCATGATGGTCTATGGCATGGAATTTACCTTCAGTCTATTTGGGTCCGCTCTCATGGCTGTGTTCCCTCCTAGCCCCTTGCCAACCCCTGTCCTACTCCCTGGGGGCCAGCACGAGAAAAAGCGAAGGCCTTGACGCTTCACAAGTGCTGTTCAGCAATAGCTAAAACATTGGTGTGTTATCAGCACTGTTTTGGTCACAAATCTAAAACATGGCACCGTACAGGCTGCTAGGAAGAAAATTACTCCACCCCAGCCAAACCCAGTACACTTGGCAAACTAAGACCTGCTGATTTTTTTTTTGTCACAGCTGTGGAGGAGGCCCTAATTGTGCAAATTTTGTCACCGCAGCCACAGGCCTTCCTCTGCATTTATTTTTTTTCTGTTTTGTATGTAGGCCTTTGCATTCCTACAATTTTTATGCCCACTTCCTTTTATTTCATTGTATATTTCCCCATGAATTTTGGTGGTTTACCTCTGTAGGTGCTCCATACATATTCTGAGCTTGCATAGATATTCCTTCCTAATTCTTTCACATGCATGCAGTTTTTGAGTAGATGGTGTAGCCGCTGTGGATATATAAATGCCACCTCTTCAGTGTTACAACGTATTATTAATACATCAGAACCTTTTTTTAGCATTTAGGAGTCGCTACCCACAGAACGGTAACCTTTTCTCTTTCTAGAGGGTTTTTTTATTACACTACATTTATGATATTTTTTCGTGGATGAAGAGCAGAGTAGCCTTGGAACATTTCAAGGATTCTGAATGGTTTCACCACCGGGCCTGATACTATTGGGGCATAGGGTTAGGTTTTTTTAGAGGATCCAGATAGTCTTCGTTGTGGCCTAAATGGAACTACGATGTGAAAAGGCACGAATAGAACATCTGTCTCTGAAAAAGATTCATGTAAGCCAGAGTCACAAATGCAAAAATGTATTCTGATTATTGCATACTTGCTGCATGCTGTCATGTCACCTTCTAAATTAGGAAAATTTTGATTTGCTGTAGCTTTTTGCAGGAAAAAGAAAGCAGTGGCCTTTGTAATGAAATAACAACTCACAAGTTGGAAGACTCTTCATAATTATAGTTAGTGATTAAGATACAGTGTTACTGTCAAAACAGTGATTATTCGGCTATCGGAGCTGGTTTTGGGTTCTTTTTTTTTTTCCAGCAACATTCCATCAGTCTGGAGCTCAGAGCATGCATTAGCTTGGCACCTTGGGAAAGACTTCAGAAATGACCCAAATGCATGGGCAACTGCGAAATGTATAGAATGGGACCGAAAGGAGGAGAAGCTTCCAAACTTCACGGAAGAAATTATAGATTGCCCTTGCACCTTGGCACAGGCAAGAGCTGACACTGGCAGATTCCATGTAAGTTATTTATCAATCCCTCTGGCTTATTGCGGTTCCAAGTAGAAGCCTAGGGAATGCCATACTTTCCACACACCCCCGTTCTCTCTCTAAAAGTCATTACAAGGAAATTAAATTGTATTTAAATTTTCACAAGTAGCATTTCAAATGACAGAGGAAGATACAGCTTATCCAGGTAGTATGAATAAAAAAAGTGCCTGTAGGACAGCAGATGGAAATCACCTTCCAATGGGGAATTAAGACAGTAGGTCCAGTGGTAGACAGAAAACACTCAGGGAGGGCAGTGAGCTCTGTGGAGCTGGGAGCAGGGATGACTTCTTTGAGATCCTACAAAATGGCAGTCTGTGTTTGTAGGCAATATCCCATGCCAGAAGAAGCAGGCCACATTTCTGCCTAGTATATCATAATTTGCTGCAAACCCTTCCGCCTTGTACTTCAGGGCTCAATTCCACAGCCATAATCCATTGTTTCCTGTCTCCTGCTTGCTTCCTCCTCAGCTTCACTGTTAACAAGGAACTGACAAAAGCTAAGAAATCAATTACCATTTAGTCTATGCTTTCACTTACAGCGCTGATCTGAGGACCAGATAGGGTAACTTCCTCTCCTATTTATGATATCAAATGGTGGCAGTGTGTTTATGTATATTAAAAAAAAAATAGGTAATTTTTGTTACTATCCTTCCCTGGTTATGAAGCTCTAAACATGATGTGTATTTTAAATTATACAGTTAAAAGCACATGAAGAAAAAAAATAGATTTACTGCACTGCCTCTGTCTAAAAACATAGGATGAAAGTTACGGTTAGTCTGGAGTGATCTGTGTTTGTTATGGACTTACAGTTGAATTTCCCATCTAGCTGCATCCATTCTTCAAGGTCTGCTGTAATAGACTGTAAAATGCTCAGATTAGACTAACATGTTGCTCCAGTCACTTCAGTATTAAATTCACTGTTTTTTCTATCATTCCATGCTCCTCAACACACAGCTGCAACCATTTCATTTAGACTTTACACATACATCAGAGACAAAGGGTGGGGAGAGGACATAAAAATAGAAAAGGCAATGGGGAAAGAACCCCATTAAGTGTGAGCATTGATCTTTTTCAGACAGATTATGGCTGTGACATTGAAAAGGGGAGCGTGTGTACTTATCACCCTGGTGCTGTGCACTGTGTAAGAGCTGTTCAAGCCAGGTAAAGAAAATTTTTTAAAGCTGCATTTTTTTTACTGATGTGTTCAATCTCAGAGATAGCATCACCACAGAAGTCACAAAGGTCTCTGGACTCTCAACTCTCAGGTTCATAGCAACCATCGTTTCCCTCTTATTCATGTATTTGCCGTCATTGCTGAGGTAAAGTTAAGGCCTTGGATTTAATAAACAATTAATTTCACTGTGCTAAATCTTGGGTTACCTAAACAAGCACTAATGTTTAAAAGAGATTTGACTAGGCCTAATTAAGCCTTTCCTGTATTGGTCTACTTAAGTTCAACAAGTTACTCTTTGTCCACTTTCTAACAGAACAATTTTAAAGAGTGCTATGTTCATGTAGCTATAAGGCCTACAGAACCTTCTTCCTGCCTTGGTTAAAAACTCCTCCCTCCCTATCCCTAATCTGGTCTAATTCATCAGAATAGAGAAGGGGGCAGGGGACAAATCTAACTGTGAGATATCATCTCTGGACATCACATAAAGCTTGACAACCAAAACATTTACCTATATCCATAAAAAGGCAATAAGTGACCTCTACAGACGAGTGGACTTCACAGAGCTGAACCATGACTTTCTTTTCACTGCATTTCTCAACCAGTCCCCAGTATGCGGCAGGACAGCAGTGTTGCTACGACTCCACAGGGACCCAAATCCTCACACACGACTCCACAGGAGGCAGCACACCTGATCGAGGCCATGACTGGGGTTCACCACCTTTCATGAAGCCTCCCCGGATACCTGGCTTTTCCCATTGGCTTTATGATGTCATCAGTTTCTATTACTGCTGCCTGTGGTCTGACAATTGTCACTTCTATATGAAAAAGCGGCCCTCCAGCGACTGCAGGACGTATCACCCACCTCGAGCTGGTAAGGGCTTCAGAATTCCATTATTGAGTGTAGCTTTTTGATACAGTTTTGGCTTTTACAGTGTTTGTGTATGTATGTATGTCAGTCAACAATGGTGCAGGTACAACATCCAGTGGAAAATTTCCATGAAAGGTCTCTATTGATCTATCAGTGGCAAAATCTGTATATGGTTTTCAATTGTCCTGCAAGATTTTCTGCTGTTAAGTACCTCCTCATTAACCCCAGGAACTTAAATAGCTGAAGTTTAGTAGTCAATGTCCATGACTCCCTGTCACCAGTGGGGCACTTTCTCAGAAAGAAAATGGTTAAGGATGGTTAATGACAGCTTGTCAGTAGCTAGAAAAGCTATCATGCTGAAAAATGCCACTCGGATCAAATATGGCATATTTACCATTTCCAAGTGTGTCTATTGTTCCTGCCCCTTGCTTTTAAGTAGTCCTCAAGTCTTGCCATGTCTCTATTGCTGTCACAAGTCTTGCCTTTTCTGCTGCTGGGGTGCTGAGGTGTCCATCAGGATTGTGGCCTCCCATAAAAAAGGAAAGTGCAAAGAGGCAGCTGCTTACTTCAGCAAAAAGGAGAAAACTGCAGGGGGCACTGAAGGAGGTAGCTAAGACGTGATGTGGCACAATATGAGACTCTCCCAGGACTAGCAATAGCAAAGAATGAAAATCTTTCCTGATTTTCCCTATCAAGTTTTCCTGTCTGGAAGCAACAAAGGATTAGGGAGCTAAGAGCCAAGTGTGATAAGAAGGTTGGAAGGGAAAAGTCCTTGCCAGACCATGGCCCAGTCCCAAGCAAGGCAAGCAGGGTGGACACAGTGATGGCAGTGGCGGTCAGCCAAAAGTTTGTGGTGATGAGGCAAGTCTGAAGGAAAGCTAAGAAGTCAGTCTGCTGGGCATGTTCAAAGATCTGGTCCAGTGATGGTAACCAGGGTGCGACACAGTCCAGCAATTGTCAGGCAAGTCCATAGTGATAAGGCACGTCCAAGGACAAGCCAGAAAGTCAGTTGCAGGTCTGTGTGCTTATCAGCAGGGTTCATGGCCAGGCACAGGCATGGCTGTGTTGGAGACGGAGACAGGTACACCTACAACATAGCTCAGGCAGGGACCGAAGGCCCGGGCCTGAGCTTAGGTAGAACCCATGGGCAGAGGGTATAGGTAGAGGGCCCGGTGAGACTGATCAGTGCAATTAAAGCCTATGAGCGTCCTCAGAGCCCTGACAGTTCCATTACAGGAAAGAAAGGCTACAACATGCTTCTCTTCAACAAAGACACGTTGATGAGCGATGTGAAGCACATGATCTTGCAAAAAGATTCCCAAACATACTTATGCCATTACATCCATTACTCAAACATGACAAAAATCCATCATGCAGCTCTCTCTAGGCGACAGATGCTCATCTTTCTCCTAGAAAAACATATGCCAAACTGCCTGTGCTACCACACAGGAGAGTGTTCATTAAGCTTGTGCAAGCCTAAGCATCTAAGAAAATTAACCCCCAAAAGCCACAGAACCCTCTGCAAAGATCTTAATGCTAAAACCTTCTCAGAGCATGCCAAAGATGGATGCAGTGCAGAATCAGCTCAAACAAAAAAAGTTACCTATCTTGGTACTTACAGAACTCTCCTGGAACATGGGATGCTGAACCTATCACTCAGTGGCAGGCCTTCTTTGCTGTGATTTTCTGTTATGAGCGTTTGTTTGCTATGCGCATTTTGGTCTGAAAATCCCCAGTGAATGCACTAACTGCTGAGGAGGAAAAAAAAAAAAAAAAAGCCTTCTTTCCCTTGGTCTAGTGAACCTAGTTTATGGAAGGGACTCTCTAGTGAAAGACTGAGAGAGGCAATGATCCCAAACTACTTAACAATCAAGCAGTTAAGGACCTACCTGTCACTGTTAGTCATTGAGAGTCATAGCTCAGATAAGATGACACAACTTCAGCTTTTTTTGCTGAAGGGGAGAGGGACCTTCTGACTTCTTGCTGATCTAAAGGGCAAAACGAAGAATATCTGCTGAGCTCCAGAGAGGCTTTGGGGCTGAGGATCACTTCCATCTCTCTCTGTTCAGGCCAGATGAGACTTCAAAGCCCCATCCCATTTCTCTGTCTGTCACTTCCAGCTACATTTGAAAGCGCCCTGGTGAGCTGCTTCTGGAATAGCCCTGTATTCATGTCTAAATCTCCCCATACATTGCACGTGAACTAGGCCTCTAGCCTGACAGTGAGCACTCTGGAAGGGGGTCTACCATGTAAGCATTGCTGCCCCTAACAGCCTTTTAGAGTTGCAGCCCTAAATGTTGGCTGATGAAGATGAGAGTAACTGGAATGATGTTTCTCACTGTCACGGAGGCACCCACGCAATAGACAGAGCAGTCACTCGGAACATCCCTACAGACCCAAGCAAATGGCAAACCTGTTTGCGAGGCAGAGGTGCTCACAAAACAGCCAGAGCAGCTACTCAAAAATGGGATTTTATTCTAACCAAAGTTAGAGAACACTCTGATAGACCAAAGTTCGAATGTCGGTTGAGAATATACCACAACACAGCTGACTTAAGAATTCTGAAGTTTTCTTTAAACAGGCCTTTTAGGAAAACGATCCAAAATGCACATACACTCATCCACGAGAGGGGGAAAATCTCTCTTTTAAAGTTACCCAAAACCAGAATCACTTACCCAAAAGGGGCAAGTGGTCACTCAAGGATATATCCAGAAGTGTTTGTTCAAAGGTGGGGGGTGAGGGCACTCAGCCCCGGGGTTTCCTCAGGCAGTGTCCTGACCTCAGGGGGGAGAGTCCCCACAGACCCACTGCTCGGAGGAGGACTGGCTCAAATCGGTGCTCTGGTGGGGCCCCATTTATACCTGAGTCGAGACTGACCTGTGGTCATTTCTAATTAGTTGGCACCAGCAGGAGGAATGCAAGGTAAACACAATGATCAAGTTTTCAAAAGCTGGAAAGCCAGAAAGCCCCCATCTTTGTGTCCTTTTTCTGGTCTCATGAAAGACCTAATCTTTATTTGGTCTTTAGCAAGTCCTAGTTGTTTTCCGATCAGGGTGAGTGTACCTGCCACACTCACTGTTCCCACAATGCTGTTCAAGGTTGTCATGGCTGTTCCTTGTGTCACATTTACCATGGATCAGCCTTGCATTTTTTCCTTTGTTTAAATGCCATTCTTTGCATCACCACAATGAGATTTGTTTTTCTCACGAACCTAAGAAGAGGAGTAATGGGTGTTGGTTTTGCTTATTTCTCTTTTTGCTTTTAAAAACAGCATCTGCTTTTGGGGATCCTCACTTCCTCACATTTGATGGTCTGAACTTCACCTTCAAAGGCCAAGGAGAATACGTGTTGGTAGAGTCTGATCTCACATCCCTAAGAGTGCAAGTGAGGACACAGCAGGCATACTTTCCCAATGGTAAGTTGGTAAGAAAGGAAGCAGTAAAGACAAATAATAGATTCTGAGGTTGCTTGATTTGCACTTTACAGCATTTCTCCTGTCTTCTCTAGTCTTCTCCTTTTTTTGGCCATTTGTGAAAGGTCAATGTTTTGAAGCTAACCAGAAGGCAGACAAAATGTTCAGGAAAAAAATAACTTCCTAATCAAAGATTATTCGATAGCTTTATTGAGTGTGAGTACCATAAGTGTAAGGTTTTCTGCTGTGTTTAGGAGTTCAAGAAAACAATTCTCATTTCCCTCCATGCCCATTCCCACCTATAAGGAAATATAAGGTCAGTTTCAGGAATCAGTCAACAGGCGTAGCTTCCAGCTGATGCATTTTGATAGTATTGTAGCTGAAAATTAGTAGAAAGCAAGTAAGTGTATGCCCTGCATTATTTTCATTCTGTGTTAGCTGTATATGCATTCATGTGTTGACAAAGCAAAAATGTCCCAGAAGGAGCTGAGAGAACATACTTTGGATGGGGAAAAAATTCTTTCTGAGAACCTCAGGCTAGCAGACAAGTACAGAATGTCTGTTGAGAAGTTGGTTAAGGGGGTAATTTTTTATTTAAAAGGCCTGATTGTCCTGATCTTTTGACCTGTTTGTAAAATGAAACGTAGGGCAGAAGAATCTTTTTGGAGGTACTTTTGGCCTTCGACATTTGACTGGGCAGATTGCAAACCAGCCTAAGGAGGAGATGGTCATATACCTGCATTTTAAAATGGGGGAAAAATAGAGTATGAAATGTCAGAATTGTTGTATTGGAAATTTAGTTTGCATGCAGGGATATGGTTAAAGAGATTTAGCTTGAACATTTAAATCACGTATTATTAGTACAGAGGTGACAGAGGCTTGGCTGACCATATCTCCTTAAAAGACTCTTGACCATACACGGTCAATTCGAGGAGTGGTCAGGACCCCCGAACGACCACCAGAGACTGTGTGAGACCCCCAAGCATGCACACATCAAGCCTTGACCGTGATTATGTATAGCAATTAGTTGTGTGCTAAGATATCTTTTAAAGTCTCGAATCACATAGACTGGAGGTGGTCATTAACTGATGGTCTGTTCATGGTTAAGAGCAAAGATAATATGTTATTGTTTAAGGATGTCTGCTAGATAGGATTTATTACTCCAACTTTTTGTTAACAGTGTTTGAATCATGACCAAGGTATAGTTTGAGCCAAGGTCCCTGACTCAAGGACATTGGAGGGTTGCACCTTTTGAGTCTGGGGTCTGTGGGTGGTCACAGAACAGCCCTTCTACTCAGTTCAAGAACCTACTGCGCATAAGCGGATGAAGGTGGAGAGACGATAATGAGTTACGGGAATTAACATGTTTATTCACAAGAACCTGTTTATTATGTATCCAGTATAATCAGTAGCTGTTAGAGGTTAGGTGTGCTTGATCTCTGGATTGATTCCACCGAGCACCCAGGCCTGAATAAAAGCAGCATCTCTCCTGAGTTTGTGGAATTGGCTTATTGCACACTGGGTAAAGAATCCACTTTTAGGACAACAGAATGGGATCATGCTTCTCATGATAAACTGAAAAGCCTTATGTCAGATACTTTTTTTCATGCTTTTCCTGTATCTAGTGCTATTTTATGGTGTGTAAAATAGCAGGCTTGCCTCAGGAAAGGATATTCCAGCTGACCTCAGGGATATACTTCAAGGATTTGGTACATCTGGTAGAATTATAACGACAGACTAAAAATTGTCTGTGCATTTCAGCACCCATGTAGACATGAATGCTTATACTAAATATCACATTGGATAAGATAGAGATTTTCAAGAAAATATTTTGCCCTTGATAGATTTTACTGTGTTTGTGGTAGAAGTGGCATGAGCCACTGAGCAATTCATTCTGAAGATCAGTTTCTTAAATTTTTGATTGCTCTGTTTCATTTTTCTGTCATGCCCTCCCTGAATCATAGAATGGTTTGGGTTGGAAGGCACCTCAAAGATCACCTAGTTCCAACCTCCCTGCCATGGCAGGGACACCTCTCACTAGACCAGGTTGCTCAAGGCTCCATCCAACCTGGTCTTGAACACTTCCAAGGATGGAGCATCAACAACTTAGGCAACCTGTTCCAGTGTCTCTCACGACCCTCAGGGTAAAGAACTTCTTCCTTCTATCTAGTCTAAACCTGCCCTCTCCCAGCTTCCAACCATTACCCCTTGTCCTATCACTGCAGGCCCTTGTCAAAAGTCCTTCCCCAGCCTTCTTGTAAGCCCCCTTCAGATACTGGAAGGATGCTATAAGGTCTCCCCGGAGCCCTCTCTTTTCCAGGCTGACTAAGCCCAACTCTCTCAGCCTGTCCTCACAGGAAAGGTGTTCCAACCCTCTGACCACCCTGGTAGCCCTCCTCTGGACTCGCTACAACAGCTCCATGTCTTTCTTGTGTTGGGGGCTCCAGAGCTGGAGGCAGTATTCCAGATGTGGTCTCACGAGGGCAAGTAGAGGGGCAGAATCACCTCCCTTGACCTGCTGGCCACACATCTTTTGATGCAGTCCAGGATACGGTTGGCAACTATCTTCAATTTTCCCAGGCCTTACTTACAGGACTGAATGTTCAAAAAGGAGATCAATCAAGCTTCTTACATAGCTCAGCTACTGCCGCTGGGATGAAGAATTTAGGTTTTCCAGACTTTTTTAGCATTAAACGTTCTGCTTTCAATATGCTATACTGGTAGGAGACTTATACTGTGGGGTTTTATGTATGTGACTTGTATGCATAGCAATTCACTCAAATATAAATAATTATATTTCATTATTTTTAGGAAATATCTGGAGGGGAGGGGGGTTTCTGTATCATTATAAGCTTCCATATTTGCTGTGTATCATGTTGGGTATTTTGGGGGGGTTGTTTTTTCATTTGGAAGGAACTGGAGCTGAGGTGACAGGCTTGTCTGCAGTGGCCATGCGAGAGAACAGCTCCGATGTGATCGAAGTACGCTACTCAGAGGATCTGAATCTGGAGGTCCTGGTGAACCAGAAGGTCATCAGCTTCTCTGAGCAAAGTTGGATGGACTTGAAAGGTTAGTTACAAATATCAGCCTTGCAAGCTATTGTGTGTTGGAGCCCATGAATAGTTAAAAATATCTCTAGATGCATGCACAATGGGACTTGGAGAAGAAACCATATTAGGGAGGTATCGACAAGACAATCAAGAAGCAGAGGAAACCTGTGACCACTGAAAGCAGTGCTTTCAGCTCACAGCCACTCTCTGATGTAATCTTCTCATAATCATAAAGCTTCTGTTCTGGGACACTGGCAGAAGGCAGTGCAGCTTATGTCAGAATGTAGCCCAGAGTGGAAGGGAGGAAAAGCTTTATGAAAAATGGTTAAAACTGGTGACACAACAATAGGTTCATTATGGGTGACTAACTATTTGGTCCTTTTCCTCTCATTGTTGTAGGTCTCTTTCTCCATTCTGCAGCTGATCAGAACATCACAGTGATGTTCTCTTCTGGGTCTGGAGTAGAAGTAAGGGCAAGCAGAGGATTTCTGACCGTGACAGTTCTGCTCCCAGAGACATTTGTGAATCACACACAGGGTCTCTTTGGGGTAATGAATGGCAATACAGAGGATGAGTATACCTTCAAGAATAAAACCACCATGTCAGTTTATGCAAGTCCCCAGCAGTTGTTTGAGTTTGGAGCTCACTGTAAGTAATTTCTCAGGTCTATTAGTACATTTTCTTTACAAATTCAAAACAGCTTGAGATTTACAGACTCGCAAATGAAGTCTGTGCTAAGCAACCTACGCTGCGGGAACAGAAGGGAGTAAGAGAAGTAAACCCTCCTTTACCCAAGTGGGTAATGTACGTAGCCAAATGACTGAAGACAGAACCACCATGGAGCATCCTGCACTTGTTCCATCAAGAGTCAGAGCTCACATTTCATAGCTTACACTTTCAGAATTCCATCTACTATGGTCAGCTGAACACAGCATTGCCAGACTAAAGTGTTAGAGAAGTATAACAATATCCATTATTAGCTATCTTTTTCCAGAATATTAGCAATGCTTCCATCAAGTACCATGCTGACAATTTAAAAAATCATTTATTAAATCACAGTTTAATAATCGTCCCTTTAAAAAAGAGGGTGTGGGTGTGGGTGTGTAAAAGAATGTCTCCTTTCATTTAATGAAAGCAGTTAGGCTGCTATATCTAGCCTGCAGCATGAGACTGGTCAGCATTCCTCCTGACGTCAGATTAGGAGATGGGCCAGAAACATGATGCAAAATACCCTCTGGCTGCCAGTTGGTCTAGGTATCAAGCACAGTGTAGCCATACTCCAGGTTTCAGATCATGCTGGAAAGTCTCACCACGCCTACTTCTGGAAGTTTCTGATTTAACAGAGTGAAAACAAAAAGCAGGGCCATGGCAGACATGATAAATTTAGGGACACACAGGATCAGGATCTGTTTGGCTTGTGATGTTTGGTTTAACTAGCTCTGTCTGAGGTACTTCTTTATCACCATTTTGCCAGCAGGCGTCTAAAACCATCTTTACATAAAATCATAGCTACACAATTATTTGGATCTAATTTTAAGTAATTGATCAAACACCAGGTTAACCAAACACTAACTTCAGTGCTAAGTTAAGATACTGCATATGAAAAGGAAAATAATCTGAGCTGGAAGGAAGCTGTAGGGCTTCATAGAACTCTTCCAGCTCTAGCTACGTTTATGTAAATAAGCACTTGAGTTAGTAGCAGAAGGTGGCCTAGGTCTGTAGGCAATGTTACATATGAATCTCTCTCTTTCTTTCTCTGTTTCTCCCAAGGGGCTGTTGAAAATGGAACTTCTCTCTTTACTTATGATACAGAGCTCTTATTGAACAATTTCTTTTATGGGGAAAAGCACAATGCTTCCTTTCTGCCCGTGTTCTTTCCTTATGAAGACCCTGCTGATCCCCTGGTGAAAGAGATGGTCTCGCTCTGTGACTCTGACCTGTTCTGCAGATTTGATGTCCTGACAACAAGAAGCCTGCAAGTGGGAAATTCCACAAGACTATCTCATCAGAATCACAAGCTGCTGGTAGAAAATCTAGAGCCAGGTGATACAACACTCCACAAAGCATCCATCACTACGTTTCTTTCTACAGGGCATCTTAATAGTTAACACTGTTCAAGGAGGCTTTGCTCAACTGTAGCTTCACACACCTGTAAACACTCTTATCGGGAGGAATTGTCCTTGTACCAGGAAAACTCTGCACTGGTAGGATACTTAGACAAACATAAAATAAATTTCTTTGTATTTTTTCCACTACTACACCACTGTGTAGAACCCTTATCTTCAGTTTCTATGCCTTTACCTGTCTTCCTCAGATATAAAAATTAAAAATTTTTTAAAAATCAGAAAGTATTGTCTTTCAATTACCCTAAAAGTCTTTGTCTTTCCATGAGTTGCCACTAAAATGCCATTTGAATCATTGTGATGGAGATTCGCTAGTCCAAATCCAAAATACTTTAACCAGATGTATCTCTTTCACTAGTGATCTCTTGTGGCTGGCTGGCTCATCCAACCAATGGAAGAAAGAATGGAACCAACTACCTGCTGGGCTCAAGCGTCAGTTTTATGTGCAATCAGGGCTATGAACTCACTGGGTCAGAGGAAAGAATTTGTCAAGTGACGGGGGCCTGGTCTGGAGACACACCCAGTTGCGTCCGGAGAACAGGTCTGTTTCCTTTTAAATGTTACAAACTAACATTAAAAAATAATTATCACAAACGAGGCAATCTCAATATATGATGATGGCCCTTGACAAAAGCAACTTCTCTTACTTGGGAAGAGACTGAACATGAGATCTCTGGGTTTCTAGAAAGAGTAACATTCAAATCTAAGTAACAGATGGTTTATTGTGGGGTTTTTGGTTTTGGTGGGGCTTTTTATTTATTTCATGTATCTACTTTTTCTGAAGGGTTTAGGGCTACGTGCTTCCCTTTCTCTAGGTTGGGCTGAAAGACACTCGTAGGCATGCTTCTTGAGTGGATGACTTAAAATAAATTTCAAACTCGGTCTTAGAAAAACAGGAAAGCATAGTATTTAGCTAAAAATGATTCTGTAACACAGAAATACAAAGGCTACAAAAATAATTCTTATTTACAGCATTATTTTAATGTAATTTTCTTATAGAAATATAATGTCTTTTAGCAGCTTTATAAATATATAATCTATCCATACATACAGAGAACTAGAGATTACTGAAATCCTTTAGCATCCACATAATTTGAGGTATTTTTCAAGCATAAATGATGGCACAACCCCCAACCATTATTGTCAACCTTTATTCTGTCATCACTAATATAGTTTTAACTTTTTTTGCAACTAACTGGGGCAAATGTACATCCAGTCTGAGCCATCTGAGGGGTAGGTTATGAAGTCACACATTATAAAATGAGTGCCTTAAGAGAAACTTTGCAGAAAAGGACCTGGGGGCCCTGTGGACACCTAGCTGAACACAAGCCAGCAGGGTGCCCTTGCGCCAAAGATGGTGTCCCAGGTTGCATTAGGCAAAGTATTGCCAGCAGGTCAAGGGAGGTGATCATTCACTTCTGCTCAGCACTAGGGAGGCCATACCTGCAGCATTGTGTCCAGTGCTGCATTCCTCAGCGCAAGACATGGACATGCTAGAGAGAGTCAAATGAAGGGCCACGAGGATGATTAGGGGACTGGTGCATCTCTCCTATGAGGAAAGCCTGAGAGAGCTGGGAGCTATTCAGCCTGGAGAAGTCTCAGGGCAGGGCGTGGGGTGGGGTGGGGGTGAGGGGTGGGGCAGAGAGGAGGATCTTATCAATGTGTACGAACACCTGAAGGGAGGGTGCAAAGAGGATGGAGCCAGGCTTTTGCCCAGGGACAGGACCAGAGGCAATGGTCACAAACTGAAACACAGGAGGTTCCCTCTGAACCTCCAGGAAACACTTTTTTACTGAGGCTAATTGAGCACTGGCACAGGTTGCCCAGAAAGGTTGTAGAGTCTCCCTCCCCAGAGATATTAAAAAGCCGTCAGGACACGGTCCTGGGCAACTGACTCTGGGTGGCCCTGCTTGAAAAGGGGAGTTGAACAAGACGACCTCCAGAGGTCCCTTCCCACCTCAAACTTCTGCAATTCTGTGATTCAAGAGCAGGCACGGCCCGTGCTTGTTGAAGGCTTCCACTCTTTTTCTAAAGGATTACATTATCTCAAAACATAATGTATTGTTCTATAGCAGTAAAATTATTGTGAATGATGTAATAGTATTTAGCATAAATAACATAAATTTATTAGTCCTCTTGTGTCACCACCATTAGATTATCAATTAGCCTGGGATTGTTGGATTTTGTAGCAGTTAGGCTATCTCTATGATTTACAGGAAACTGCCCAATATTTTCTAACAGTTTCAACTTTGTTTTATTCACATGCCACATACACTTCAAATGTCCTCAAGATGGCAATGTTTCAAAACAGCAGGGTGATGCAAGGCCACATGGCATGTTGAAGCACTTTTAATTCCAAGTTAATTGTTGCTGAAAGTACTGATCAAATAATTCATATCAACAGAGACTCCATTCTAAGCACCTTCCAAAGAAATGTGCATAACACATCAGCAATGAATTCTTGGCCAGCTGATGCATTACATCAGCCTCTGCGGGCCTGCACCAATTGCTTGTTCGTTTCCAACGCAGTTCTGCAGGTTTAGTGATATTTGTGAGATGAACTGCAGTGAGTTTGGGCAGCAGACTGTTGACTTTAGCATAAAAGAATAATTATTGGACACTTGCAAATACAAAACAGGGAATGCTACTTAATTTTAAATAGATGAATGAACGTTTTAATGGAATGGTTTCTTGGACCAGTCATTGCTAGTAATAAATACGCAACTGATTGTGTTCACAAGGGCCAGTCTCAGTAGTGATGCTGTTTTGGAAAGAGTGAAAGCTAGAGGTATTTCAAAACATTTCTGTTTAATATGATAGGCCAGAGCATATGGAGTACTCTAGTTAACTGTTGAAAATATGAGAAATTCAGAAGTTTAGTAGATAATTTAGCATGCTTCATAGTTCACAGTAATAATAGATCATCTGTCAAAAGTCCGAGAAGAACGAAATCTTTACAAAGTAAGTCCAGATCTTAAAAAGTCAGTGGCAAAACATTTTGCCAAGCTGAAACCTAAGAACATTTTTCCATTGCTGCCATCAACCACATACATACTGGAGAGGAGCCAGTCAGTCTCAATAAGCAAACCAAATGCTGACACTTACACCAGAGAAAGAGGGGCAAAAAGCCAGCCCTGAGAGACTGAAGGGGAGGAGTTGGAAGATACATAGAGATTAACTGCATTCAGAATGATGGAGATGTGCCACAGCTTTATGGATAAGCAAACAAAAACCACAATGTTTTTCAGCACATGGTTTCCTGAAAGACAACAAAGAACAACAAGGTGTGAAAGAATAGTATTCATTTGAGTGTAACAAAGACCTTCCTTACTATTTGATATTTGGGGTTATAGTTCATTCGTAAGGTGAGCCAAAAATGATTATTTTTACCAGCCTCAGGAAGCTGGATGTGGCAATGCTGCCCATAAACGGGATACTGACAACACTGACAACTGATTGAGGCAATATAAAATACAAATTGCATACACAGTTCTTCATTAATTTTTTTTTTTACCGCTGTGTCCTAATAATGGTGTTCATATCCAGCATTCTTCCTCCTTTTGCATCATAAGACTTCCTGCTCGATATCAGTCTCTGTCTGAGAAGTTATTTTATTGACAGGTCCAAGCCTCTCCAGAGAAGATAGGCAAAACAGGCCAAAGTTCATCTCACTTATGTCAAAACCTCTAGTATTTTTATAGCATGGCAGTTAGTACTTGCTTTGCACTAAATATTTCTGCCTCTGGTCTAAGACACAGTTTTCCTTGCATTGATTCTGAATTCAGTGTAAGTACAGAAAAGATCTTCACGTTGTCAAAAATCTGTCGTTACTGAGGTCAGTTTTCTTCACTGTTTTCCTCTTTATGCAGCAGCATGCTGTTGTTTCACCAACATCCATCTTAACAAACCCTGTGACAGAAGGGCTCCTTGATGCCAGGAAAATGCTGACAAAATTAATGGACAGCACTTGCAAATTTCTGGGCGCCTGAATGAGTGACCACTGACCTAGCCACTGTGATTAGTGGTCTCATTTTTACTTCCAGCACGAACTATTAAAGCACACTTTTTCAAATTATTTCTTTCATGCCGTTCAAGAACACAGGGCCCAGCCCTTCATTATTTTCAGCCTCCAGGGGTACTTCTTTACAGCGCTGTGCCCGTTACACTTGCTGCAGTTTTGTGGCACATCAAATTCAAGCTCTGTATTGCAAATTACCAAGGTTTTTAAGTTGCTATATGCTTCTACTTTTCAAAAGCTGGAATAGTTAAAACGAAGGCATGAGGACTATGAAAACTGGATAGGAATAGGAAACAAGAAAATTAAATGCCAGTGACTTTGTAAAATCCATTTCTGTATTTGAAATTTCAAATACAAATTATATTGTTGGGACTGCATATTGTTGCTTTTGAGTTTTGCTTCCTTGAACGCAAGTTTCCATGGAAATCCTCTGCTAATAATTATTTTGCTATGCTTCTAATTACAATCCCACTGCAAGTCTTGCCAGTACCACAGCAACCTCCCTTCACAGAATATCATATAAAGGAAGAAAAAGAAACCATCCAGCATAAGCAAAAAGGAGAATCTAGTAAAATCAGAAGTAAAATGCAGCTTAAAATTATAAAATCTCAGCCATATATATATATATACATACAGTCTGTTTGTGAGAGACAACAATTCGGTGGTGTTAAGTGCAACCTGTTTTTGTCTGTCCTTTGTCTGTTTGTTATTTTTTTGTTTGGTTTTTCTTCCTTCTCTTCTCACTTTTAGGTTTCATTTTCCAGGCTCAGGCTCTGTGTAAATTCAGTTCTTTTTGGCAAGTTGTCAGAAATCTCATTAGTCTTCTGCGCTTTTTTTCAGTTGATGATGCCAAAATCCATTAGTTCTTCTTATTATGGAATTGTTGTCTGTCTATCGTTTCCAGGAAACTGGCTGCAAAACATATTAAAATCAAGAAATATAACCTGAGATTATAAATTAAAAACAAACATTTTGCTATAGAGGGAAATCACCACTAGACCAAACTACTGAGGCCAATGGTGGGTTCTCATCAGTCGGCAGAGACAGGGTACCCAGCTGGAAGGTGCGTGTAAGCCAAACAGAAGTTTTTGAGCCTTGTACAGAAGCTGCTGGATGAAGGACCAATGTCTATGAAACAGTTTATGTATCCTACTTCTTTCTTTAAACTTCAGTGTAAACCAAATTAGAAACTGAATTATCTATCCTAGGATCACAGAAGTGTGTTACATCACTCTGCCATCACTGCGTGCTAGGCTGTAGTTCAGGCAGTTCTTCCTGCAGGCATAACAAAGCAAAGGAAGGAAAGGCTAGCAAAAATGCAGGCCAGAGGCAGTAAAGCTCAGATGCACCACTGCTCACCTATCGCTAAATAGGCTATGTGCTCCCTGATAGATGCATATAGTGCTATCACTAGCTGCAGAAAAAGGGCAGAGCATTGAATCTACTTTGACCTTAAGACACCACAGTGCTCACAGCCAAGAAACTACACTCCTCTGACACTGAGCCTGGGACAAAGATTGCTCACAATGGGACCTGCAGTTTTTCAGCAGTGATACTCCAGCAGGTATTTTCCTTAGAGGATATTCTCTCAGGCAGTTGACTCCAGATGCTGCATCTCCTAAACTTTTACCGATTGTCTTATATGTCATGGAAAATTTACCTGCGTGATATCTTCAGCTTCCATTGCTCACCATAGCCATACAGCATCCTGCTAGCACTGTCCTACATCAGTAGGAAAGCGAAAGAACTGGTAACATGCAACTCTTTAGCAGAGTGAGAAAACAAGAGGAGATTTGTTATGCAAAATTTGTTTCGTATCTGGTTTCTTGCTGTCTTTCTTGTGTCCTTATTATGCAGTCTCAGAAATAAATTGATAGTTTTAGCATGTTCATACTGTCTGATGCAGTCCATTGTACCCACATCAGAACAGTCACTTTTGCTCTCTTTACATAATCGTTAGGCAGCAGAGCCAGTTTCAAAATCTTAATACCAAAATAGGGGCAATTTTTAAAGCAATCAAACAGTATGGAAAATGGAGTGAAAAATCATCAGTTGTTGGGATTGGCGGTTCTACATAAATATTGTACATTCATGCCACTGACGGCATATTAACCACTAGCCATCCTTTGTGTTAGAACAACTTTTGCAGCCACCTGTCCTATTTATCAAATGTAGGAATTTTGTGAGTTCCTACTCTTTATCAGTTTGTTCCACAAATACAAAGAACAGTAAAATTAACACTATACGTACAATTTTAAAAATTGTCACGTGACTGCATTCAAACGGATATGAAGAAATGTATCAATGTCTTCCTCTTTTGTGGTGGTTGGTCTCTGTTTTTCAGATATCGAACAAGTAATTATTCTTGGCTGTGTATTTGGAATAGTCGGTCTTGCAGTCCTGGCACGTCTGACTTTCTTATGTAGAAAGGAGAGGTAAGAGTCAATTGAACTGAAAAAACAAATTGATCTGCTAAAGAAATAGCAAGTGTTATGACCTTTTTAATTTTTTTCAATGACAAATCAAACATGGTATTTCCCTGCTGCTCTCTTTTACAAAAAACATCAAGTCTGGATAGTCCTTGTGTCCTGCTGGAAGACTATGAATCAAAGTTGGAATTGTATCATTAGGACATGCAAACATGTGATTGACTGATTGATTGATTGATTGAGAAGAAACAGGATCTTTTGGTCAAAATTATTTACTTGTTGAGTGAGAAGGCTACTTGATTAAAAGTGTTCTGTTTCAGAACAGGTGTGCTCATGATATCAATAGGTAAGTTTGATGTACCACATGTGGAATGCATTGCATGATACTGCAACTTTCTACATATCTTTGGACAGATTTCCACTCTTAGGCATGCATGAATTTGCCTAGGGAACGCTTACACATCTCTTGTGCCAAAGAGGTGAATAGAATTTTAAAGATACATCAGTTTGATGCCCATTCTTGGAACCTTTCTACCACATAGCAATAAACCCACCATAAAAACTATTGGATTTTTAAAATAAATGTCTACAAAATGTTATGTGGTTGGTAAATTACTTCTTTGAGGTTTTAGTCCTTTGTTTTAAAAGGTTTTGATGATTTCATATATTCTGTATATAATATGCTCTGTTAGCCAGTGCTAACAAGACACTTAAATATTTTTGGCTCCATGCCTTTCTAACAGGTTCATCATTGCAGAGACTCTTGAAACAGAACCCAGTATGATAGCCATGTCTGTCACTGAAAATACAGCCCATTGATTCTGAGCTCAGTCATCAATTAACTGTCTCTATCAGAGGGCCAGAGACACTGCTACATTTTGCCCCTTCCCTTTAAATCACATAAGCATTATTTTCTACACTTCACAGAGAATACTCATAGGCAAAGCACTTTCTCTTCCTCCCCTGTACAAAAAAAAAAAAAAGGGGTAGGGATACTCAGCACGGGGTAGATAACTGCAGCAATTAAAGTTTTTTACATGCATAAAAAAGCACAGATGAAGGATACGTTTTACACACACCAGATTCTCACATACAAAACCAACTCGCTTAAAACACTACTCTTACAGCTGCATAGACTTTTCACATTTAGGAGCAGCTTACAGAACTACTACTCTAAACTCATCATTGTACATCAGAAACTAATTAAAAAAAAATAGAATGAAGCCATCAACCCTTCTGAACTCTTGTATATTTTGCAAATCTGTAGGTAATTTTCATGTGCTACCAAAATCTTATCATTTGTCAAAAAATTTTTGAGATAGTTTAATGAAGTCCATAGCACTCAGCGTGGTTGTATATATTGGACAGTAATAGAAGATGCAGTCCTTTGTATAGCAGTAACAAATTTTGAAGAGATAAATTTTAACTAGGGAAGGCTTATTAGACTGTTATTGAATCATGAAAGTCCTACTGTATACTGTTCTGGATCTCAGGGTAAATATAACTCTACAATGTCATATGTTTTATTTAAGAAGGGAATGAAGTAATCCCACAGTCCTAGTAGGTCTTTGAAAACTTCTGCCTCTGCAACCCAACTCTGACAATCATCCAGAAGAGGAGCTGGTCTCAGTGTTCACAACTAGGACCATACATACATATAGAGTGAAGTATCTTAAAAAGCAGCAAGGCCAATAGAAATATACAAAAATCCTAATTGGTGAATGCTATATGCTTTTAGGTTTCTTTCTCCTTTTACAAACAAACATAAAAATAAGTAGGGGCTATATTTTCAAGCTTTCTCCATCCACCTTTCTATCTTAAAAGTGAAAGATAAGTTTCTCAGACAATCATGTGATTCTTTGAGCAGAGATTCTGGGGCAAGGGGTGGCCTAGAGGAATCACAGTGTTTAGAATAAAAACTGCAGGAAATTAAAATACCAAAGTGCTCAGTAAATTGGTTTATGCTTTTCCCTCTTAGTTGTGAGGGTTGCTAGGTAGTCGCAAATGTGTCTATGAACATTTTGGTGATATGCTTCTCTTAGCAAAAAAAAAAGCTAGTGTAAGGTCCAGAATCTAGCACTGAATTCCGAGTTCCCTGCTCACTCAGACTTTTTTCCTCTGTCTTTTTTGCACTCAAAACCCAACCTTCTTTCTAGACCCTCCATTATCAGTGTTTTCAAACGGGTAACATTTGCCCAGCTTCTCCTTTTACTCCTGTAATTTAGACCATTGTACTAGCAAACAGAAATTTATTGTTGCGCAGGGATAACAGCAAACCTTCAGTATTCTCTAATTTCATCAAATGTTCCTCAAATAGAAAGAGTGCTACATATCCTTCAGTCACTGCTTTTGTTAATATAGATATTTCAAATCTTCAGCAATGTATGACAGGGGAGGCATATTGTTCCTGGGGGAGGTATGCACCAGACTCACACAAAACTGGTACTTCAAAAATTGATGCAACATTACTATTCCACCCAACCCAATATTTTTCTCACCATGATCTAAGGAATGGCATTATGTTAACTGCTTTAACAGTCATCTCTAGCTTTTTGGGTTTTTTTAAACTTTTTCTTTGTCTTTTCTTCCAAAGACACAAAGGCAACCAGAAACTTCTTTCAGAGGTTCCAGTTGTATCTGAACAAGAAACAACGAAATTCCAGAGGAGTTTTTAGTGAAATACAGGAAAAGCATAGCAAAGGATTCAATCATCCATAACAACAAAGACAGACTTTCCAAACATGAACAATGGTTTTATACAGTATGCTATCATTTGATTTCTGCTTTCAATATAATGAGCATTGAATTGTAAGGGAAATGCTAACCAGCTTCCTGGGATTATATCATGGCAGGCTCAGCCTACTGTCTATCACAAGCAAAGGATAATGCTTCTGAAAGCATCAGTCTCAAAGTTATGGGCATTAATTTCTTCTAACAGTCACGCCTCTGCCAGCAGAACCGGAGTTCTGATGAAATCAAAAGAGTTCACAATTTCTCTGCACTTTTCTTCTTTTACTTGAAAGCTGGTAAAATGAAAAAAATCCTAACCTACTATGCTAGCCATTATCAGAGAAACATTTGCCTTCTCCAGGGCCATGTAAGGCTGATTTAGATAGATGTGAAAGTGGATGCACAGTCAGGTGGACTACTGGCAAGCTAGGTTGAATTTGCAGGTCGTTGGGATTTTTTTACTAGGGAGGGCGAGATATTGAAGCTATTTAGTTTTTACATTTTGGCAAGTTTCTGAATACAGACTCAAAGTGGCATTTTTGTTTTGGTTCTGACCCAATTTTAAAATAATACAATCAGGGGGCAGGGAGGGGAAGTACTCAGAAAATGAAACCTTTCTTTCCAGGTTAACTTATAATGATTTGTTAAAACTCCATCTTTATTCAACCATCCAATTAGAGTCCATCTTCAAAACAAAAAATGTGTTACCTGCACTGGAAATGTTTTGCAAAACTTGCAATGTTTTTCTTGAATAACTGCAACATGCATACTCTTTCTCTTTTTAATATCCAGCTGTATTACAGTGTGTTTCATTATCTTCATTTAAAAGTGATTTCTGAACTACTACCTTGTACTGAATCCTTTTACCAAAAAAAAAAAAAAAAATTCACCGTTTTCTTTTGCCTACATACCAAAGGGTATGTGAAGTTAGTTCTGTATTGTGCAATGCTTTTTGATAGTGAAAGAATTACTAACTTTTGCAGGTCGTTTGATCTGGTTTTCTGAGGTCTTTAATTCATGAACTACTGGAAAATCACGCTGGTTTCAAAAAAGCAAGGACAAACTATGTACCAAATGTACAGGAAAACTAAATGAGTGAAACAGTACAGATTTTACATTATAATGGGAACAAGACAAATTGAAAGAAATGTCTCAGACCATGTATTATGAAGCATAAAATTATTAATTACTTATTAGCTGCCACTGCTGTCGCCATTGTTGTTCTTTGTAAACAGAGACCACAAACCACAAGCACAAAATTACAAAGCAAGAACAAGTGGTCTTGAATACAGTAAGTTGAAATGCAAACAATTCTGTACGACAGAAAGAAAAAATCTCATAAAGAAAAAAGGACTTTGAAAGAAGACTGGGGAATGATCATGGGCAACAAACTGTCCATTGCCAGTGTGCTATAGTTCTAAAAAAAAGAAAAAAGTGCAACTGATGTATACACTCATATCAGCTGTGTGTGCAACTGATCAGGGGAGAAAGTGGGCAGCAGAATGAATGAAGGTGATTTTGCCTAGCGGTGCTGGAAGATTGAACTGGCCTTTTGGAGATCTATAAGGTTGATTTTGTGACCTTCATTATCAGTACAGTGTTAAAAATGTATAAGCCTTCTCTGTTCCACTGTGCTAAAGGAACAGAATGCCAGATAAAATGGAATGAAAACTGGGTGAATGGGTAACACAGTGGGGTCCCAGTCCTTGGAGAAGAGATTTTTGCGGGTCATTAAATCACAAAGTGGTAATGTCTCATATGCTGTTAGACAGCACGTACCACAAGGAAGTGCTACACGCACACACAATGGCTTGTAAAGGAATGCTAGCAGCACTTGCTGTCAGTAGCTTAGACTGGGAAGGGAATGTATGAAATGAATTAGAACTCCAGTCCTCCTGAAAAATATATATGTTAATCTCAGACCGTGGTCTATTTCAATGTTTCAGAATTACTGGTTTAGCCCATCATAAACAAAGCAGTGGTAAGAACAAACACCCACCACCACCACAAGCTATTCTTTCTGGTTGGTCTTGGTAACTCTCCCATCATGGCCATCTCTAATTCCCTAGTATATACTCACACACGTGCGCATGTGCGTGTACACGCATATACATACACACGCACATACATATATTCAGTGGCAACAAGATCACGTCTGCTCGCAGCGCTCTTGTGCAACTGAAGTTCAGGATCAGGAACTTTAGCAGAATTTGTGAGCCAAATAACTTATATATTGTATGTGTGAGAAGAAACTAAATATTTCTGCATTTACCATTAAAAAAAAAGCATTAACACCAAGCTAACAGAGCACTGCTATTGTTTCTCAGCATTTCATCAGCTTCAAAATTCTACATTCACTAGGAATTCAAAGAAGTAAGAATGTGGCACATTATTATTCTGTCATATTAAAATATACATGTAAAACTGTGCTAGTAAGTAATCCTTTTCTGCTTCTCATATATATGCAAAGGCCAAAATAAATTTAAGCACCTTTTTCTCCTCAAAATCAACCTTACAGCTTTATATGATGGTCGGTTTCTGCATGCTAAAAGTGAGACATACCATAGCACATATTGATACAACAGTTGAAGCCTGCAAACTGTAGTTTGTTGCTTCCTCTTTCAGAGTAACAAAATTGCTCTCTTGCTTTTAGATGTTTGATTGCCATTACATAGCAATGGTGTAAAAGTGCTGCAAGGAAAAGAACGTTTGCCCTCCTTCTGTTCCTGACAAATCAAGTGTAACTTTCTGTATGTTTTTTTCTGTTGGTGAGTTTTTTGTTGGTGGGGTTTTTTTGCAAAAAAGCACTGCCATTGCTAAAATGTCTCACAGATCACCTAATAAGCCTTTGCAGAAGTATAGACAATAGCTTTATCAAGCACCACCTTGACTTTTTTTTTTTTTGTCCTTTGCTGTCTGCACGTAGCTGGGACAAAAAGGCCACCTTCCTGCACGTGCACGCACCACCCTAGCACGCAGCGCTGCCCTTTCTCTGTCGGCTGCCCCGTTTGCCTGCGTCTGGTCGCGCGGCTGTACCACCGCGGTGCGTGCGGCTCCTTGCTCCTGTGTGCAAATATTGGATGTGCGCGCGCGTGTCCTTATGTCCCTGCGCGTCCGTGTCCGCCCGCGAACGCCTCGCGTCTCTGCCTGGGCGTGGGCGCCCACGCGTCTGTCTCCTCGTGTCCGCCCCACGCCCGGGCCGCTGCCTCTGCCCCCGCCTCCGTGACGGCGCGCGGCGGTCCCCGCCGGCCGCCAGCCCCGCCCCGCGTCGAGGCGCAGCCGGCGCGGCGGAGCAGGAGGTCTGTGCAGCTCGGGCGCCGGCGGCCGGGCAGGCGGCGCTTGTTCGTGGCGCGCTGCTTGCACGGGCCGCGCCGGTCGTTCCTGTTGGGCGGCAGGTGCCTTTTCACAGTTTTAGGACGACGCCCTAGATCGCAGCGCCCGGCGCCGGCACCTCGCCGCCCGCGGAGCTGCTCCGGGCTGCGTCCCTCAAACAGGCGCTACTCGGGTGCGAGCCTCTGGCGCTGCCCCGCCACCCCCCCCCCCCCCCCCCCCCCCCAGCCCGCAGAGCGGTTGGGCGCGGGCCGGAGCTGCACGGGGCTGGTCTGAAGTTTGGAGCTCTGACCGCGACACCGCCGTCCCGTCCGTCCGTCCGTCGTCCCCCCCCCCTTCAAGGGACGAGGGAACTGCTGCACCTGCGCACACCCATCCGCTGGCAGGCAGCCCCCGTGGGATTACAGGGGGCGCGCGCCCGGGAGAGCGGCTGGCCGCAGGCAGAGCCCGCGAGGCTGACCCCGCGAGGCTGACGGGCTCCTGCCCCGCCCCTGACGCGGCCACAGCGGGGGTCTGGGTGCGAGAGGGCAGAGGAGAGTGACGAGAGCGAGGCATGGGGCGGAGGAGTGGAGGCCGGGGGGGGGGGGGGGGGGGGGGGGGAGGGTCGCCGGCCCGCTGCCTCGCTAACGGCGGGGCGGCCCTGCCTGCGAGGAGGGCTCCGCGCGGCCCCTGGGCAGGCCCCGGCGCAAGCACCGGCAGCGCCGACCGACAGAGCAGCAGTTCCGCGGTGCCGCGCGGCAGCAGGTTGGGATGTTGGTCTCTATCCTTTCCTGTCACATGGCTGGTAATAGGATCCCTCATCTGCCACTCGGCACCTCGCCGGGGCGCAGTTACAGGACACATGCTGTAGGGCCTCCGCTTCCCGCACTTCGCGCTCGTCCCGGCCGGCCGCGGCCACCTCTGCCCCCGGAGCGCTGGGGCTGCCGCCCGCCAGCGCGGTGCGGCCCGGCGGTGCAGCCCATGGAGCCCCCCGCCCTCGCCGCCGTCCTGGCCTTCTCGGGGCTGGCGCTGAGCTGCTGCCGCGAGCCCGTGCTCTCCGGTGAGTGACGCGTCGCGGGAAGCCGGGAGAGGGGCGCGTTTGGGGCTGGTCCCCGACCTCCTCGCTGGGCTGAGCGGCGAGGCAGCTGGAGTCTCTCCCCGGACTCCGCCGACTGCCCAGCTGGCGCGCAGCCTCCCGCGGAAGGTCTCTGCCGCCCGGCAACGCCTCTTCGAGGTCGCGACGGCGTCCCTCCCTGCTCGCCAGGTCGGTGCGCGGCTCGAGGCTGCTCGTGCGAGCGTGCAGGGGGTGTTTTCGTGGGCAGTTTGCAGCGTGTGGGTATTTGAGGACTTCCCTGTGCTCGCTGAGCTGGAAGCTCGGAAAACTGAAAGGGGTTAAGAGGAAGAAGAGCAGCACACTTCTCTATCGAAGTGGTTTGGTAGCTAGATCTGCGGGACATTGGCATCTGCAGGGAGAGGGGAGTGTGAAGTGGGTACACTTACCCACTGGGAAGTGAAATAAGCAGTGGCAGCAGGGCAGAATGGGGCTGCAGAGCCAGAGCTTGGAGGGGAGCCATCTCGCCTGTCTGCAGCGTGCTGCCCCTGCTCCCTGTCAAGCACGGACTCGTCTGAACGTTCAGGTTCTCATTCAGCCAAGGAATCTGGGAAGCCTGGAGCTTTGCTACCTGTTGGTGTGATTTTTTTTCAGTTACAATTCTTCTGCATTCTTTTGTCCTCATCTCAGTTGTTACTGATGATTTCAAGTACCACGGTTCTCCTCGGATAAATGTTGGCCCTGCTTTGCGAGATCTGAAGTGTCTGTTCCAGATCATCACAGTGTCATAGCCATCAAATGCATGGTCCTCCTGTATACATTTTGCGAGTTCTAGTTGTTATTCTTTATAATACAGAATTTGCTCTACTTCCTTTTGCCGTGAATAGATACATACTTACCAAGTTTTGTAGATGCAATTGATTAGACTTGGAAAATACTTACACAGACTTTCGTGGGGAAAAAAAGCCTTTTAACAGAAAGAGAACTCAGAAGGTAAATTTTACGACTTCTCAGAAGTTACCTGAAGTGAGTAAAATGTGAGAGTATTTTCAGATAAGCGTGTAGAGAGCTTCCTAGACAGGGACATAGCTAGACCGTGTCTGACAGTCTGTTCCCAGTACCATTAGGACATGTTTGGTACTTCTTCCTTTGCTTAAGTTGAAGAATGTCTTCTTGTAAGGTTTCTGAGCAGAACCGCAGACAGGACACTCCATGTTTGACCACGTCCCTCACAGCAGGCTGCATGACGGCAAGTGGGTGATATATCCCAGTGTGAATGTTTGGTTCATAGGCTATTGAGAGGATTCTGCCTGTTTATGCACCTGCACTTCCATCCTCTAGCCAACTTCTAACTGCGTGCACTGGCGGCCACTAAAGGGGACAGAGATGCCTGAGCACAAGGAGTGTAGGAGGGGGGAAGAATATGTAATGGCTCTGAGTGAACGGGTAGCAAGGGAGAATGGGTCTAGAAAACACTGCCACTGATGGGTCTTCTGCTAAAGAACCTGGAAACAGTGTGAATCTGCACTTCAACAAGGACCTGTAATTTGTATGGCACGTACAAAATCTGCAGAGTTGCTAGTCTGCACAAACCATATCTCAGGATCTTCTTCGTGAT
Organism: Leptosomus discolor; assembly: GCF_034619465.1. Classification (NCBI taxonomy): domain Eukaryota; kingdom Metazoa; phylum Chordata; class Aves; order Leptosomiformes; family Leptosomidae; genus Leptosomus; species Leptosomus discolor. The sequence goes on along the minus strand of NC_141406.1, from coordinate 17,089,200 downwards.
CCTTAATCCCACAGGACCAAAACGAGATCAGCTGGGTCAGGTTGTACTTGAAGCTAGCAGAATTCTGAAATGGCGAACATCAGTATTTCTTTTGTAAGACAGTTTGTCATAGGGTATGTTTTTGATGCCTATTCCTTTTTTATCAAATGTGTGTCTTAATAAGTTTATTGTAAAATGCAGTCAAAATGTAGACTGCATCACACCATTTGCTAAGATAGGAGAGGAACTTTAACTTCTGGAATTGCCTTATGAAAAATGACTCAAATTGTCAGAAATTAGAGCAAGTAACAATTTGTTTTGCACGTAGTACTGTGCTACTTTTCACAGAATGTTTCTGCTTTGCTGTGTGATGTCTAACAGTTTCTGTTAATCCAAACGCTGATATTTGCAGCATCCAAACTTCAGTCATACCAGATGTCTCAAGTGAATCAGAAATAAGAGATGAGTGAATAGATTGCCTAACATTAAAGGACTGTTAACATTAAATTTGATGAGTTTTGTATTACAAGGCCAAAGAGATGGAAATGCCTTCGGCAAATGTTAGTTTCAGTGAACAAACGTTGTTTTATATACTCAGTGCAATAAGTTCTCACTTCTAGTTTCTATATTTATAATGTTCATTTAATTTCCCCATCAGAAATGTATATGATTCTTAGTGTCTTTTTCCTGTCTCTGTTTTCTTTCCATGTAGCATTACTGGGTCACCATGTCCTTCGTTTTCTTCCCAGCTGAGTCTTTCCTTTGAGCTGCTATTCTAGCCTTCTCTCAGAAACCTTGTATCTCTTGTCGTCTTTTTCTACCTATGTCTTGCTGATTCAGAGAAGCAGTTCTACTTGATATGCCTTAAGCAATCATCACGGAAATACCCGAAAAAGCATTTCTAACCAGACAGAAAATGAAATAGTCAGACACTTCAGCATGTCATGCTTGTACATGCATAGAGCGTAACTCAAAATCCAGTTATGTGAATGGATTTAGGCAGGATGGAGCCAAAGAAGTGAGAGGGAGTCAGGGATTACATGCTGCCAGCTGCAAAATTTGCATTCTTTGTCGTATCACACCATAATGGTTGTGCAATTGACCGCTCCCTCCATCCACACAATGGCTATGGCCCATCCTGATAAAATTTCCAAAGGGATTCAGTTTGCCACGCTTGACAATGGAACAACAGTTTTAAAACTTCACAAAGAAAGAAAACAAATGGGTGTATTAAGGAACAGAAATTCTTATGGGGCCACATCATGCATTCTTACTTCCAGCGATAAAGAATCACAAGACAAGCAAGTGTTTGCATCTTGCGGCTGAGGACTAGCCAGCAGCTGCAACGCTGTGGCTAATACAGCATGTTTGTATTGTATGATTAAAAAGAAAAAAGGTAGTTTTAAGCATTAGAAATAATGGTAACTGCTTCTCATGCTCATATCCTCATTTGCCTGCTTCCAACATATTCCGGAAAGAGTCTGGCTATTCAGATAGCATTTACCTTTTTTTTTTAAAAAAAAAAAAATAAAAAAGGAAAAGAGATTAAAAAGTGATTAGATTGAAGGTCAGTAACCGAAGTTTCACAAGAATAGCAAGTTCACATATATAATAACTTGCACACTGCCAGGGAACGCAAGTATGGACCTCCACTATGTCTGTACGTTCCCAGGAATGTGCATTCTTACAGGACAGACAGATGCTTAAGTCAAGGTTTGATCAAATGTCAGGTGAGTATTCGTTGTAGCTAGTCTCTGGTTTGGAGCAGTGCTAAATAGGACTCTAGTTCTGACCAGCAAAAATTACTGCATTTGAGGACTTTAAAAAGTTTTGTGTGTATGTTTGTATGTCTATGTGGATATGCAGAATGAGAGAGAGGTGATCTTTAAACTACATGCAGAGTGCACCTATACTGCAAAGGAGAAATAATCAGCTAACCAAGCGCCCTTATAGTATCACATCAGATTTTAACTGGCTGATTTACCAAATGGGGAGTTATTTTCTAGCAATTTTGAAAATTGCGGTTTTAAACAAAGATAATTCTTTCCTGTTTTTTTTTTTCTTTAGTTCATAACAACTGTTGTGTTGTGGGATTTTCTACTGTTACAGTATAGGCACACAAGCCTGATAGTTTTGATAAGGGCTTTTGTTATACTTGTATTAATTGGAATAGTAAAGTATTGAAATGTAAAAATACTGCACTAATGTTTCGCTTGGGTAGGTCTAAAACACCCTTGTGCTTCCCAAAAGCGTTTTTTTTGCATCATAACACAATATGGAATGAGATTTTTTTTCCCCTGACTAATCATATGACCGTATGCAAATGAGCTTTTGGTTCAATCGATATCACTGCATCTTCAAAGAAAACCATTGCACTCCTAAAAATATGTTTAATAATGACCACAGAAGCCATATTTGTCTCTTTGATCTCCTGAAGCTTCTTCTGGTTTTAATCAGTGTTCCCACATGAAGAGTTGTGGCAACCTATGATAATAGAATCCCTATTCGCATCCGTATGGAAACAAAAATGTTCTCATCTGAAGAAGGTAATTTGGTGTTCTGCCCCCTCCATCCGTGGGCCCCTGCCTCTCTTACTGCTGGGGTATCTTGGCATCAGTTAAGTGGTTTCTGTCCTTTCCTCTGTGCATTGCTCTCTCATTGAAGTGTTTCTGCTGTCTAATTATACCCTTTCAATCAAATTAGAGACTGCAGCATCTGGTTAGTGCCTGTAACTGTTGCCATCTGCACCTAGATACAGTGCTTTCATTTAAGGAGGAGTTGCCATTTCTAGCAAGAGCTAGGAGAACAGTTTAGGTAGAATGGAAATAACTTAAAACTCTTCTTAGAACATTAGGCAAGCACGTGCATCAAGCAACTGACACCTAGACATTATCTGACCTGGCACCTTTGGCTTCATAGAGGATATTCCGCTTAAGCATTTTTCTGAATCTTCTGAAAGGCTGTAATAAAAACAAGTGAGAACTGAGCAGGCAGTTATAGCATGTAAATTCAAGGAACCTTTATTTCTTGCTGCAGCCTTACAGAACATTTAATGTTCTGGCTGTAACAGCACTGTAATGAAACACAAAATTTAAATAGCAGCCACTTTAATTTACCTTTCATTAATCTGCAGATTTTTAAAAGAAAACCTTGCTTCTTGTTGGGCAGTAGCTGGTAGGATAACTTCTGGCCAGGGAAGGCTAGTTTCTAATTGATAATTGTTGACAACCTTTAATCTCTCCGGCCACTAGCCAGCACTCCAAGTAGCTTCCAGAACTTAAAGCAAGCAAATAAAGCAAGTAACTTTATTTTTTTCAGTCAAATAGTAACACATTTGTCATTCTGAATTTTCAGTCTCAAAAGCTATGTACATGCCACAAACTTAGAAGACTACCCTAAGAAGTCATTTAAACCACCCTGAGACCTCCACCTCTTCAGTCTGCAATTTGTAATGTCACTAAATATATGTCTGAGAAAATATGAATTTTGAAGAATGTTTAGAAAATTTATAAGATTTCCTGTTTATCAGCCAGAAAAGGAAGAGTGTTGAGAAGTAGATAGCTGTTTTTTTTGCTTTTCATCTGATTTGTACAGAAAAGACTGCAAATGAAATGCAAATGTTAGTATCATTTCTATTTGTGATAATGTGGCACGAAATGAGAGTTTCTCAGGTGACTGGGCCTATTGCCATTAAGGACTTAAAAGATTTGGACCAGTATTTGGAAGTCCATCTTAGAAAATCATTGGAAGCCAATGCAGACGCTGAAATGTCAGTGTTTTATCATCAGTGCTTCATTCAGTAAAAAAGTCAGGCTGTTACATTCTGCACTACCTTAATTTTTCAGATGATCTTAAAGTGGCGCCCATGTGGAGTGCAGGCAGCCATACAGTCCCAAAGTAACAAAGGCATAAATGATCATTGTAAGGTCCCTACATCGAAGAAGAAACCGAGACAGATGGAAAGAATTTCTACTACAGCTGCTGTTTGATCTTCCAAATGTTGATCTGGCTCTAATAAAACTAATTGTGAACCTGTATCACACACTGAGCATTCACTCACAGTGGACAACCATCCCCAAGCTTATTTTCTGCTTTTTCTTTCTAGCAGTTGCCACTCAATATGTGCTTATCTAGTCTCAGTATTCATTTAAAAAACAGAGTTATTTTTCTGTCAACCGTGAGACCTGATGTGTTGAAAACAAAACTGCCCTGACAGCACACTGCTGTCCGTGTTTTCTCACTAAGGCTCATAAGCATTGTTCTGAACAGGACCTGTTCGAACTTTCCAACTTTTCATGACTAGAACCACTGCAATGGTTCTATCTCTGATTAATTCTGTTTGCAGACATCCTCATGCAACAGTAAAGCAGCAGGGTCATTAGGCAGTTAATAGAGTAAAATCATCACAGACATTGATTTTAATCATGGATTTGACACAAGTCTCTACTTCAGACTATGTCTGAAACCCAGCTGACTAAGATATTAGAAATACAAGGAGGTTGAAGACTTCAATATTTGAATGGTCGCAGCTTTCTCTGTGTCCTGTCTAAAACCCCAGTGATTTAATACAGGTTCATGGTTGACAGGATAGTTTAAACTGAGCCTTGGGTGCATGAACAGAAACCACGTGACAAATCTGTCAAGCACAGTGGCACACTGATGCCTTCTAGGAAACTGTCAGCTTTAGCCTCCACAAAGTGCCTGTTCTTCCCTTACTGTCTTTGCCACTCAGAGAGGACTTCGATACAGTGCAAGTTCGGTGGTAGTATGCTGTAGTCTTACAAAACCTTAAGGAATAAGGCTTGCTCAAATTCATGGAACTGGTATGAATTTCCTGGAGTCACTGTTCTGATGTTAGTTAGATTCCAGGTGAAGGGCTTCATAGCCTAAAGTAACGTGGAAGTATCAACCAATGTAAAGCAGTTGGATTCAGTGGGTGCCAGAACTGTAAAGGAGAGGTGGTTGTTGTTGGTTGGTTTATTTTTTTCCCCCTCCCTTCTACATTATCATAATCTACCAAAGAGAAATCAGGTCATTTGAGTAAGCCCAAGAGTTTTACCAAGTGTTCAGTCCACTATTTTCTGACTCTTTTATTTAGATGACCTCTTCTGAATTAGTTCTGTGCAGACAAATCTGACTGACCTTTTTTAAGCTCATCTTTTCACAGTATTACTGCACCAGTGGTGCAAAACCAAAAGAAGGACAGAGCGTCTAATCTCCTCTTCTCCAGAATCTCTTAGGACTTTTGTCTTTAAAGTGTGGCCTATGGATTTGAAATTGAGAGGACAGTGGTCTATCTGCAGATGGAACATTCACTTTGCACCTTCAAAATATGGGGTATATAAATTTCATAGTGAGATTGCTAAGGTAGTGTCTCATCTGTTGTGCAGCAAAATATGGTGAAATCCCTATGTGTGATAAATAGAAGAATTCAGTTGCTTAATACCAAGATATTCAATATGCTGAAAGATCTGTATCCATGTTACTAGGAATTTTATAGAGAACTTTACAAAATGTATCTCAGCAGATATCAAAGCTGATTGTTCAAGGTAAAAGAATGTAGGACTGAGGACCTGATTTTTAAACGCCAGTATTTACTTGAAAAGTTTGCACTCCAATGCTATGGCAAAATTATTATTAATAATTAACAAAATGAAAATGTCCTAGCAAATTCCCTGTACCACAAAAAGATATGTATTTATTTTGATAACCGCTGCTGAATTCCATAACTTAAAGTTTTCATTTCAGTTTTTCTGGGATAATCAATGCTTTTATGTGGCATCTCACTGCCGCCTCCTTCCACATCTAGATGCTAACAAAGCTAGGGGTGTTTCACTACAACCCAGCTGGCACATTTTTCCCAAATATCTTGGTAGTTCAAAAGAACAGAGGAAGCACTGTTAAAGATACGTATTGTCTTAGGAACAAAAGACTACAGCTGAGAGGAATTAAGAGAGCTCTGGCTCTTCCTTTTGTGCAGTGTCCTTAAAGTACTACTGTAATGAAGTTTGAAGAAAATCTATTTTTAAAGAAAAAAAAAAAAAGCTGACATGAAAATGAAAGGCAGTTGCTACTGCAAGTTAAAGCATGGGCCAGTCTTAGCAGATCCTAAACCAAACTGATGTTAACTTCAGTTTAGTCTGTGTGCCAGATTACATTCAGGTATTGTAGCATTCCTTGCATTTCTGAGTAGATGTTAGTACATACTGCTTCTCTGTTTGGAAGTGAGACGCAAAAAAAGCAATAGCACTAAGCTGAAGTAGACATCTTTTCTGGATGTGTTTATCACTTCTCACAACTGCTTTATACTGTACCTTATTTTGTTTATCCAGTTTGATTGTTTTCCTCTCTTTTCTGCCAAATTCATCAGCTTATATTTTTCAGCTATGACATAGAAAAATTTTTACATTAACTGCAACGCAAGAGAGGTATTGAAGAGAGTTGCAACACTGTGGTGACTTTAAAGTGGGCTTTTTTCATATGTTTATGCAAATATCTGTGGTGGCCTGAATACTGGAAACTCAGATTTGCATTTTCAAGTACATTTATGTAGCTCACCTGCATGGCTAAGCCAATCAGGTAAATTACAGTAAGGAGGAGTATTGACTTGAAGCTTGTTTTTGTTAAATTAGACACCTTTCTGTCCATGGATGATAGCAGTATACATGCATGGCTGTGCAGACACCTCTTCCGTGTGCCTTCAGCAACAAATTCCATCTCATAGAAACCCTAACGTGCCTAGGCATGAAAATGCGCAGTGAAGGTACAAAAACATCAGCTTTCATCTACTGTGTAATAAAAATGTGAAATAATCGTTATAATTGCACCATTCTGATATTTGTGAACCCAGACTAAACTTATTTCAAAGGCATGGTTTTAATAATACATTTTCCTTTCTCCCACAGTATTTCTAAATGCAAGAATGTTTGTACTGTTAATATCAGGATTAAATTGGGAGTGGGTTTTTTTTACTCTTCCAGCTGCAGCCACACAGGTCTTTCTAGCCTTGTTTTGTAAGGTACATGTCACGAGGGACACCTGAGATCAGCATGCTCCAGAGCACTCTCCCTTTCCCTCAGGGCAGTAGAACATCTCTGCAGATGTTACATGGTTTCTACAGAGAATACTATGGGATAAAACAGGAGGTCGTGCAGCTGCAGTTAGTAGGAAGCGTTTGTGACTTTCCCCAGTAATGTTCTTCAGTACAAAGAAATGTTTACAGCAGTGTAATACAGCAGTTTTAATTCTGTCATGGACTGTTGTATTTTAATACTATTTTTAAATAAATGCATGGGTGATAAATGTTACCAAGTATTAATTATAAACAGGATGGACTTATTTATGGTACATTAATTATAATGATTATTTCTGGAAGATGATCACTGAATCACAGAATGGTTGAGGTTGGACGTGACCTCCAGAGGTCATCTTGTTCAATCCCTCTGCTCAAGCGTGGTCACCTAAAGCAGGTTGCCCAGGACATGTCCAGATGGCTTTTGAATAACTCCAAGGATGGAGATTCCACACCTTCCTATGCTATGTCACCCTCACAGTGCATAATTTAATAAAAAATGTTTTGTATTTTTAGTAAAGGTAAAATTGTTCATGCATATATATATATGTATTGAATCAGAAGTTGTCATTAATACGACACAGCAAAGCCAGGCAGCATGAGATTTGTAGTTCAGCTGAGAAGGGGATAGTGTATTCAATGACTAGAGAAATCATTCCCTGCTTTGATTTCTAACTCGCTGAGTATTAGGAAGCTAGGAAAACAAACATAAATGGGAGAAAATATGAGCGAGGCAGAAGAATACTGACCTGTAAGTTTTAATCTGGAAGCATAAATGCTTTAGTAGCAAATCATAGTATCATGATTATACCTCACCAAAGGAGGTCCCTTTCTGAGGGAATTCAAGCCAGAAAAAAAAGTGCCTAAGAATTTTTCGAAATTGGGATGTAAATGTTTGCAAGATCTGTGCCTACAAAATCTTTGACTTTAGAAAGTACAGATATTCACAACTTCAGTTAAACTGGCATGATATTTTGGGTAGCATGCTGATAAGTGGCAGACTGATAACATCTGATTTCATTTTTTGAAAATTAACAAATTACAGATTCATCCTAATGAGTAAAACACAGGGAAAACAGTAAAAAATGTAGTACGCTTATTCAGAAAAAGCATGTTAATTTTATTAACCACTCTTCAGATCTAACCGTCTTATACATTGTTTAGTAAAGTAGTGAAATCATAATCTCTTCAATAGATGTTTGACTCTGAAAGAAAATCCCAGACAGCATCTTTAGTTGCCTAAACAATGCAGGAAACATGTTAGTGAAAGGAAACATGCGCTTTTGGGGCTGGGGTGGCGGGTGAGGGAAGAACAACCAAACACTAAACCTACATACATTCTTTCTCTTTTTCCATTTCCGTTTCTTCCCAGAATGTTATACAGCAAATGGGGCTGACTATCGTGGCACTCAAAACCAGACCTCCCAATATGCAGGGAAACCTTGTCTTTTTTGGAATGAGACCTTTGAGCATCCTTATAATACTTTGAAATATCCCAATGGGGAGGGAGGGCTTGGAGAGCATAACTACTGCAGGTAAGAAATATCTCATTGCTACTAACATTGCCTGTATACCCGGTGTTATTTTAACCACTTGACAGAAAATAAGGAAATTTCCTGTCATACAGTGAGGAATGTCAGAACCATGGATATCTAGCAGGTTTTGTTTTACCCTGTAATTGGTACTCTAGATCTACAAGTACCATTAGTAGAATAACTTTTTCAGCTTAGCTCTCACCCAAAGTCCATGTCATAGATCCAGTCTATAATTTGACATGACAGAGAAAGACTAGAGATTACTTAAATGAAAAGGTGGAGATAATAAAAAAATTGATCCAAGTCAGAAGTACAGAAGCACTAGTGAATGTCTGTAGGAGTCTCTGGAACATTACGGTTTTTACCCTCACCCACAAGCCTGGTTCTGTTACATACTTATGTTTCCAAGTTTAGTGCTAATGAAAGTTATGTGGTCACTAAAAATTCTCAGTGAGCATAAGCTGTTCAGTGACTTAGAGTTGTTATTTGAATTCAGAAGCTCAACTGTCAGTGGTTACAATACCAGCTTAAACCATGGCAAATCCACTTTCATTTCCTTGCCTTCTAGAGAAGTCCTCCATAACTATGGGTAGAACTCAGAATGAAACTTAAATAAGAACTTCAGAGTTTAGGAGCCAAGTAAGAATCTAAGTGCAGAGAAATTTAGGCTCCGCAGGCTCTTTTCAGCCTGCAACATTTAACTTCCTGATGTTGTGCATCAGGAAGTTACATACACTTCTGCCTTTGCAGGACTGATCAGCTAAGTTTTTATGCCTATCTATACTTGCTATGGAAATAGATAGGGAATAACCTGATAGATACATTCCTTAAACAGTGATAATCATCAGCTCACCTAGGATCCGTATGAAGTTGGGTGGTGTCTGTTACTCCCTGGGTAATGGGGACAGAGATGTTTAAACCAAGAGATTGAGAACTGAGTTACGTGGGGCATAGCAAGAAAAGCTGTAATGTCTCCTTTGTGAGAAGGTTCAAACCACACCTCAGTTCTCCTGGAAGATGCTTTTACTTAGCAGGTTATAGGCTTTCTAGGGTAGAGCCTAGACACTTGCCACCTTCATGTTGAAATCTTTTCACTGTAAGCAGTATAAATCAGGATAAATGAGGCAAAAGGATTATGCAGGAGTTCAGCACAATTGCTATGTCACAAATGTAGAGTCTTGGTTCCTGATCTTTTCCATATTTAATCAGAAATAGACATTCAAGAAAATATGACAGAGACAGTCAGTTAATGGAGAGTAAGAAAGCACAGAAAAGAGGTCTTATGACATGCAGCAGACAGATGAGCACATTGATGAAAGAAGTCAGTGGCATTCCCAGAATATTTGATGACTCAGGAGGATATTTATCATTGAAGAACATTGGTGAAGGACAAGGAAGAAAAAGACTTACTCAGGATCTTTTCCAGTGATTGCAGCAGTGCTTCAAAATAACACTGTCCAGTGTGTTGCACCAGTGGACTCTGTTTTCAGCCATAGAAGGAGAAAGCATTATTGCCAAGTTCTGAATTGACTCTCTTTTGAATCAGTTCAGCATCTCACAGGAGAAAATTAAAATACACCACCTACAAGAGAAACTCTTGTTTCTACAAGAGAAGTTGGGCATTCTCTTTAGAAAATGGTCTGGAAACCAAATAAACCCATCAAGCTGTCTAGTATCAGATCAGCATGTGAGCACTGGAAGGACTGACTGTCTTCTCATTAAAGACATTTCACACCAACTTCATAGCCTCTCTCAGCCCAACACCACCAAATACATAACAAGTTTCATGACATGTAGAAAGCTGTGTCTCAGTAGGCATACTAACAGGGAGCTCTAAAAAGAATAGTGGCCACTGATTTGTCTCTGATACAAATAGCAGAATCAAGAAAGTAATTTTGATTGTTGTTGTGTGGCAATATCCTAGGTAGACTGTATTTGCAGGGTCTTACTTTTGGCAGTCATGTCTGGCTAGTACTTAGGTTAGTACAAAGCAAAACATGTACAAGCTATGCACAAATGTGCATAACAAGCTGAATGTTTATCCGGGTATTCAAGTAATCCTTACTAGAGTTTCACTTTACTTAGCAAATGAGAATTTGGTAAGTATTACAAGAAGCAGGAAGCCTATAATCTGGTACATAAGCCTGAGAAATTACTTGATTACCAGATACAACTTTTTAACCTTAATCTGCTAGGTGTTAGATTATCCTCTTTGAGATGGAGTTTGACTGCAAGGTTAGCCATTTCCTTCCTTATGCTGTATCACTTGGCCCAGGAATATTCTCACAGGTGTATGGAACGATGATCCTAACTAATGGATGTTTTTTAACTTCACATTCTGTTGAAAAAAAAAGCTTGGAAAGTCATTGTTTTAAGAGTGTTAGAGAATATCTTTAGCATGTAAATCTTGTCAAGGCCTTGTGTGTGAACATAGCGCTGTTTTAGCTCTTTCTCTGCCATTGGTTTGCTTGTTGACAATGGACAAGTTGATCTTTCCTTCTCTGGGGCAATATGTCTCACAAGGCTTTTTTAAGGCATAATACATTACTTTGAGGCTCAATTTTAGGGATAACATTTGAATAAATCTAATTTTGCACTTAAAGCATTAATCAGAAGCGTGTTATCTCTTCATGGGTGGTCCTTACTTGGAATACTTTGTTTACTGCAAGATACCCTGTTAAGATGGAAATGCCTCAAAATGTTCCACTAAACCTCATTTCAGCCACAACAAGATTATGCTGACTGAAGTTTTTGGAGATTTTTGAAAGACACTAAATTGTTTTCTAACTGTATGCACTTTTGAGGTTCAAGGCAAAGATTTCTAAAAACATTCATCACATTTCTCTACAATTTCCTTGCATTTTAAGGCATGTATATGTGGAGTGCCATTGCCATGATTCAGTTACGGACATCTGATTTCTGTCATGCAGGTATAAATGCTGAATTTCCTGTAACTGTGAAAACAAGGAAAATTGTGTTATTTCGAGTACAAGCTTTGCTTGATTTTAGTCTTCTACTTTCTTTAACCACTGGAAGCTCTGCCGTTACACCTAAATTCCTGGCACACTAGTCTTGGGCTTTCCTTGTCCACTACTTTTACTGGTCTATTTGAAAGCCTAACTAGCAGCATTTTAGTCAGCTGAATTGAACTTAACTCAGTAATTGTCTTCAGCATTCTGTTATTTGACCAAAAACCATCCCCAGCAGTTCTAAAATTTGATCTCCCACAAAGAGTTGTTAATATGCCCAAATGACAATGTGCAGCTGAACTGACACTTCAGTGTAGGGGATTCTCATTAATAGAATTCATGCCAAAGTACATGATAAAAAGAGTACAGTTGGCCCTTGTTACAAGAAAAGGTCATATTTCAACCTTACTGTCGAAAATAACAATTCATTCTCTTAAATTGGTCTTTTCAATGTGAATAGTTTTTCAAAGTGTACATAGAAAAAGCTTTAAATAACCTAATGACTAGTTAGGTATGCATTTGTAAATGATGCTACACAACAGCAAAGGATAATCATGGGTGCATAAGGAATGACTGGAACAGATCTATTCAGCTTTACTGAAGAGGAAGAAGAGACCTCAGCCTTTCCCAGAGGACTTTATTGGATAAATGTTTTTGTCATCATACATACATAAAGTTGGGGTTTGGACTGTTTTGTACCAAGGCAAAAATCAAGTTTAGGAGTCTAAGGAACCTGTACGCAGGATGTGGCGCTGAAAATCTTCCTCTCTCAGTACTGTCCAGAAATAGGTCTGCACCTTTTAGACTTAAAGAATAAAGAAGTTATGTTTTAAACATTACTAGCATTTTATGCTTGCTGTGCACTATAATAACCAAAGTTATCTGAACTTCCTGACCACTTTTGCATTTTTCTTGGTATATAAATCCAATAGGTTGAATATTCAATTAGTATTAGAGCAAAAGTGGTGATGACACTGAAGCTTAATAAGATCTATTTTTATGTGGTTTTTGAAAATATTTGATGATTTTTCACTCACTCTCACTATTTTTCTCTTTCAGGAACCCTGATGGAGATGTCAGCCCGTGGTGCTACATTGCAGAGCATGAGGATGGAATATATTGGAAATACTGTGAGATTCCATCTTGCCGAAGTAAGAGCACCATGCAGTTTTTGTAGGCCTGCATCTCTGTTGAACAGAGATTGGCAGTTGTACAACAGTAGTTGTATGTTGTTGTACGGTAGTGATTTTCAAACAGAAACTAGGATAAGGCCAATCAGCTTATTTTCATTTGCAGACTAAGCAATATTTTACTCTGGTCTCTAGAGTTTTAATGACAAGCTTACTGAATCCTTCTTCCATTGCTATCCTTTTCATCTCATCTCAGAATTACTGGATTGTATTATTTACAAGTAATACGAGACAGAGAATCACTCAAAACATATGAAGTACTGCTAGCTTTTTGCATCCATAGAAATATATCATTCATTTATTAAAATCTGGAGGTCAAAAATGAATAGGAAATTATTAATGAATTATTTTACAAGGTACGTATGTGTACATCACTTGTAATTAGCTTGTAAAATGGATGGCATTAGTTTAATGTGTATAACACATCATACACAAAATTGCTTGGAAGAAATAAAGACAGTATGAGAGGACAGAGGGGAAAGGTGGCTATTTGTTTGGTATATGGGAGCCCTAGGCTAAAACTGTGTTCTTTGCAGGTGTGTATACTTAGCATTGCCGTGAAACCGCAAACTGGACTTTGATTTTTTTTAGCAGATAATTCACAAGCTGTTCACCTGAAGCTTCCTTCCGGTACTTAATGTTTTAAATGTATTATATTATTTACCTTGTCCAAAATGTGGAGGTTTTGTCATGGTTCATGTCGATGTGTTCCAAACTTTTCATTCCTGAATGCTCCAGAATAAACTCCTAGGAATGACGTTCTTTAAAATATGTCTAAATGTTCAAAAGAGATTTCCAGTTTTGCATGTTAACAAGCAACCATAACTACATATTTTATTAAGTCTAATCATTAATGCCTTTATTTGCTTTCCTAACTTCTTCTGTGCAAGTACTCTCTATTTCTAAGAGATAAATTATGTGTGTGCTTAAGCATCAGAGCAGTTGTCCTTACGTAGGCATGCTTTCGATTGGAAGAAGTACATTTCTTACTTGCAGTGAAGAAAACAAAACCAAAGAAAGAAAAACGGATCTAAAGTGATTTTTTACTTTGTCCACAGTTTTTTGTTTGTGGTGCTATGTTTTGGTTTTTTTTATAAACATGAGCAAGTGATTCACATCTTCAAGCTAGGCAAACAAATACGTAAGTGTGACCTTAAGTTGGGTGACTTCTGCCTAGACTTAAATACAGATTAAAGAGTCTAATTTAAATAACACAAAATCATTCAACACTCTGATACTCATTGTTCAGAGGACATTTTACTCTTATTTTTCTAATATACCAGGTCCTATTTAGGAAACATGACCCTCCTAATTAAGAAATGTATCTTGGTCTAAAATGAAAGAATTTGCATTTTCTTTAAAGACCACAGATGTTAACAAATTCTCTGGATATGGCACCAGTAAAAAAGCTGAAAGGCAAATTCTCTCCACTCCATTTGTTCTACACAAAGGATCCTTTTAAAACCAGCCTCACTCATTTTCTCTGTGGTGGGGAGCAGAGGATTTAAACTTGGACACTTACTTGCACAGATAATCCAGACTTACATTTACAAAATGTCCTTTTGACCAGTAGCAGCTGCTTCAAGCATTGCACTGAAACTGGATACTAGGAAAAGGAATTGCAGCAGTTTAGAACAAACTGTACATTGCAAGCCCATCCAAGTCTTAATACAAACCTCATGGTTTATGAAGCTGCGTAAGTCAAAAAATACTTTTATTCTTTACTGGATTTTCTGTTTTCAGTAAGCATGATGCGAAATCATAGGACCATCAAAACCAAATTGTGAAGTGCACAATACAGAATGTGAGTTCTGTGATGGAGCAAGAAAGTAATAGTGTAAAGCAACTCTATTTGAAATTTTTAAAGAAGTAAAAAAAAATGTCTTATATAAGTTTGTTTTCCATAATTGTATTTACTACTAGAAAAGACAAGTATCTCGAGCATAATTTAACTATAAACTATACCCACATAATAGAACTACAATGCCAACAACTTGAAGCGTCTTGATTGCCTAGTGAGATTTGCATGTGATGATTAACTGTAACAATAATTGAGAATATACAGTTAAGAATTTTTCATTATGATGATGATTTCACATGATTAAATCATGTGTCTGGTTCACTAATATTTATACGTAGCACTAAATGTTTCATTCAGAAATGTGTTCTGGCGTTCTGCATGTGTAAACACGCTTTACAGAATTTAGCAATGTTAGATGAGGATGGATGGGCGTAATCACAGAAGGCAGTGGTAGTTAGCCCAGTAGGAGCTTAGTCTTTCCTTTTTTTCCTCTCCTCTCCTCTTCTTAATGGCTTGTCTGCTAAGCAGACTGGAATGGACATAAACAAAATAAAAGGCAAGAAGGCAGCGCTGAGTCCTGAGAGAACATATGCATCTCACATGGAGAATTCAGAACTGAATGCTTTAGATGGTTTGTTTGCAATGTTTGCAATGTTGCAGCTATTCCTGACTTTTTTTGGTCTTTTTGTTAATGACCTTAGGTTGCAATTCAAAGGAAATAACAACTTCTGCTCCCAAAAGGTAAAAGAAAGCAAGGCTTGCTGTCGCACTTAATTACCAGGTCTCCTAGGAAAATGAGCTACATTGTTTAACTAGGAAGCTTTTTCAGGGCAGTGCAATCGTGCACTGTACGAAAAACTAGCTCTCTTGAGAGTTATCTGCCCAGCTATACTCAGCTGGGGTGGGGCTGCAAATGGGGATTTCCAAAGATATATTAAATCAGGCTGTAACTTGAAGTCTCAGTACTTACACGCATGTTGTATCAAAGCCATAACCCATGCAACCATTTATAATTAAAATTGTATCATTCTTAGAAAACAAAATTACTGTATGAACAATATTTGAAGCAACATTATCTAATTATTCAAAAAATATACATACTTGAATTTTCTTCCCAACTTCATTAGTTCTTTATAATACTATAATCATCCTTAAGAGTATGATCATATACACGCCAGTATATTTGCTGGTCACTAATAGATTTGCTAACCCTCTTCCTCAATAGCCTAAATCTAGGAGCAAGTTCTCAGATAGACCTATTATAACCGTTCCAGATGTCAGAATGATTCAGATTTTAACAGTAAGCTGACATCAATTTACAAGCTTGGTATATAATATTCCAAAAGAATAGGGATGAGACTATCTGTGTCAGAATTAAACAAATAGAAGTTCTGAATTCAAAGCATTATTTCAATGGCTGCTGCACATGAACATATATAAGAATCCAAGGAAGAGATACTTTCAGGACTATTTTACAAGACTGCTCAGTACAAAAAGCATTATTGCATTCCTGTTTTATTTATGTGAAAGTACAATAATATAGAAGCAGTTTACTAACACACAGGTTATCTGATACAGAAAAGGGTCACCTGTACAAGAGATGGCTAATTCAAAGGGAGCCCCAAAACAGCTAATCCACATGCTATCAGGCGTCAGATGCGACAAAATCCCAAACCCAGCATCCCCCCCTGCCCCCCCCCCCCCCCCCCCAAAAAAAAAAAACCTATTGGTAAGTCAAAAACCTGAAACAGAGCTGTGCCGGAAGATGTTACCAAAAGAGTGTTCAGTGTTTACTGGGTGCTGAAATAACAAATGACTGAATACGTAAAACTCTCACACAGTTCTCTGACTGCATCACATATTATACAGAGCTGTGGAGGTTAGGTGGACAAAAAAATTAATCCTTGTCAGTCTGGCACAGGAATAAACAGTATCTTACCACAGAGCTGGTAACAGATTTAATTCCAAGTATGTGAGCAGATAGGACAAGTAGGCAAGGGGTAATTTTTACCATTAGCACAGCACTATTATTGTACCCCACATCGTCTCTAGTAGTCATGGCTAAATTCCAGTGCTTTAATGAAAAGTGCAAAACCGAAACAGAGGACAAATTATGCACTGCAGAGGGAAAACCCTTTCTGACCTCCCATAGTGAAATGTTGTATTAATACAGTATAAATAGATATTTCTTTTAAAAAGTAATATTTCTTTATTTGGAATCTCTTTGTACTTACTATAAAATATTATATTTTTGAATTCATACCAGAATTCGAGTTGTAAATAATAGGAAATTCCCCATCCCATAAAACTTGTCAGACTTCATCCTAAAACAGTTAGGTTTCCCTTCCTCAAATACCCTGTTTAGAAGACTTCGAGAATGTCATTGTTTTGAAGATCAGACAGAAATCACACTGTTTATTTTCTTAGAATATACATGATCATAGTGAAAAAACCCCACAAAAGTTCTGAACCCACTTAATGCCTTTTTTTTTTTTAAATTGTCGCTATCAGGAGAAATGAACCAGATATTTATCTTGTCTATATTAAACCTCTGGGTTGGGGCGATCCTGAATACAAATAAAGGCTGGGGGATGAAGGGATGGAGAGCAGCCCTGCAGAGAAGGACTTCGGGGTGCTGGTGGATGAAAAACTCCATACAAGCCAGCAATGTGCTGGCAGCCCAGAAAGCCAATCGCATCCTGGGCTACATCAAAAGCAGCGTGAGCAGCAGGTTGAGGCAGGGGATCCTCCCTCTCTGCTCTGCTCTGGTGAGACCCCACCTGCAGTGCTGCTTGTGCGGGTCCAGAGGAGGGTTGTGGAGCTGCTCAGGAGGCTGGAGCAGCTCCCCTGTGAGGACAGGCTGGGAGAGTTGGGGTTGTTCAGCCTGGAGAAGAGAAGGCTCCGGGGAGACCTTAGAGCAGCCTTCAGTGCTTAAAGGGGGCTACAGGAGAGGTGGGGAGGGACTCTTGATCAGAGAGGGTAGTGGTAGAATGGGGGGGTCACGGTTTTGAACTGAAAGAAAGTTGGTTTAGATTAGATACTAGGAAGAAATTACTGTCAGGGTGGTGAGACACTGGCACAGCTGCCCAGAGAAGCTGTGGATGCCGCTCCCTGGAAGTGTTCAAGGCCAGGCTGGATGGGGCTTTGGGCAGCCTGGTTTAGTGGAAGGTGCTCGTGCCCATGGCAGGGGGCTTGAACTGGATGATCTTTAAGGTCCCTTCCAACGCAAACCATCCTATGATATTCCTGCAGCTTACAAAAACCAACTACAGAGTATTGCAGGTATATTGCTAAGAAGATACAATGCTATTTCACCACCTGTCATTTATCCTGGGGCATGTTTGGAAAATATGACAAGGATCTAGCATAGAGTAACATTTCCCATGCTGTGAAATCAAGATGAGAACATACAGAGAGCTGCTTAGTAACCAGGTAGTGCATAAACTGGTCTATGGCTTCGGTGTTTCCAGGCACACATTTAGAATAACTGTTGTCTGTTATTCTTGCCAGTGCCAGGAAATCTAGGGTGTTACAAGGACCATGGAGAGCCACCACCTTTGACTGGCACCAGCGAGACCTCCAACAAACTTACTATCCAAACATGCATCAGTTCCTGCCGAAGTCAACAATTTAAGGTGATTTCTTTGACATACATTTACAAAATGTTTTCGAAGACAAAAGATGGCAATATGCCTAGAGCTCCTTTAGGAGCTCTAAGGTCTCACTCCCACTGCAGGGGACCTAGCCCTCTCTCTGCATCCAGGGCAATCTGGGCAACAACCAATTAATAGGTGCTGGAGAGGGTACAGAGGTGGGCTACCAAGCTAGTAAAGGATTTGGAGCATGTCTTGTACAAGGAACAGCTGAGGGATCTGGGGCTGTTTATCCCGGAGAAGAGAAGGCTGAGGGGAGACCTTATCGCTCTCTGCAACTACCTGAAAGGAGGTTGTACGAGGCGGAGGTTGGTCTATTCTCCTTAGTAACAAGCGATACAGCAAGGGGAAATGGCCTTAAGCTGCACCAGGGGAGGTTCAGGCTGGATATTAGGAAGAATTTCTTTACTGAAAGGGTTGTCAGGCATTGGAACAGGCTGCCCGGGGAGGTGGTGGAATCACCATCCCTGAAGGTGTTTAAGACGGGTAGATGTTGTACTTAGGGACATGGTTTAGTGGTGTTGGTAGAGCTAGGACAAAGGTTGGACTTGATGATCTTGAAGGTCTCTTCCAACCGGAACTGTTCTATGATTCTATAATAATGCCAAGATGCCAGGAGAGAGTATGCTTGCTTACTGGATTTATGAGTGATAGGGTGCCCTAAATGCCCTCTATTCCATCTTTCTCCCTAGTTCTTAAGTAGCATCCTGACAGCTCAAACAAAAACTGTTTGTGGTGGGGCCTCTGATCGCTGACTAATCATACTTCTCCAAAACACACATATTCTGTTGCCACCTTTCTTGCTCATATAACCTCCTGCTGTCACTTCTTTAAATATTATCCCTCCCTTCCGTATGTATCTTTGTTGTCAAAGTTTGCAGGCATGGAATCAGGTTATGCTTGTTTCTGTGGAAATAATCCTGATTACTGGAGATACGGGGAGGCAGCCAGTACGGAATGCAACAGTGTTTGCTTTGGAGACCATACTCAGCCTTGCGGTGGGGATGGCAGAGTCATTCTTTTTGACAGTAAGTATTGAAACAGGCTCAGTTTTTCCCAAAGGAGAGGCCTCAAATGTTCAGCAAATTAGGGAAAAGGGTTTAAATGCAATGAGAACTGTTGCACACAAAACAGCAGAACACCTAAATTCAGTATAAAATAAAGCTGCTTTCCCTTTCTGCATAAAATTCACATCCCTTAATAATGTGAAATAGCTCTTCTAAGAGCTCAGGCAACTGACTCATGCTCCAGAGATTGTGTCTTACTTCCCCACAAATGCTACTATCTCAGCTGTCACAAACAGCATGTCACAGAAAGACTCCTTCAGAAATTATCTTAGCAGAGAGTAGATATATTGTTAAGTGAGGCACTGCAAATAAACTTTCAATCTACACTAACTTGGGTTTTTTTATTAAACCAGATGAGACTTGCTATAACCTGGTTAACACAAAGCAGTGTAGTAGAACTGAGACAGAGGAGTGTGCTGCAAAAGTACAAACAAGGTTGCTGTTATGACCATAACTGATTTCAGAATTTCTTATACATAGAAATCCTCCTTTCTACTCTTCTTTTCAGTATACATACCAGCACCAGCTGTGTAAGTTCACAGGTTGATGGTATGAGTACCCAGTTTGGCTGCAGTACAGGCTCCCAGTATAGCCAGGAGTACTGGAAAGTTCACAGTATGCATCAATACATGATTACTTCTCAGATCTCACTTGCCACTGATGTAGAAGCTACCTTTTAAGTCAAGTTATAAAATTCCTGGAACTAAAAGCCGCATCATTTTCCGCCTTCTGAACACACAACCGAACTTCCCATCTCCTTACTCTAAAAGTCTGGTTCCCAGCTAGTGAGACAGAAAGACATTTCAGTTGAGAAAAGAATTAGTCACTCTGCTCAGTTCCAAATTCTCCCCAAGATATGAAAAGAAGCATCGGAGTTGCATGTTGCTTTCAATGTTGAGATAGCATGGAGCTTCACACTGCCACATCCTCTGTTTCCTTCTGCTCTTGGCCTCCCAAATCCTTGATGGGTAAAGGCTTCCTTTGTAGCTTTCTTTTGCTGGAATGACTGAGGGCTCAGCAAGATGTTACCCTGCGCTGTCTTTTCTGATAAACAGCAAGGGAGAGAGCTATGGCCAGATAAGAGAGTCATCCTAGCAACTGCCACCTATTTTCTTTTGCTGATGAGCAACACCTGCTCACCTCATTCCTCTTCTCCAAATTACGTTGTATCCCCAGAACCTTCGCCCTGATGCCTGTACACACACACACCACCCCGGCCCTCCCCGTTAACTGCATGTGCTTATGTGCTACTATCATGGCCTAAAGCTGTGACATTCAGACACACAACACAGAACACTGCCAGCTGTAGAAGGAAATGAGAGAGGGAAAGCATTTCCATTCCATATGGGGCCATGCTGTATTTTGTTGTGCACCTGTGGACCACTAATCATTTGCATTCTTAGTTAGCATTGCTGGTTTGAATAACATCTTGTGATTTAGTAATTACAAACAGGACAGCCAAATGTAACAATACCTGTAAGCCATTTGCAAAGAGGAAATTTGATATCAATGACAAATTTCAATTCTATCCAATCTATTCTATCTATTCAAACAATTCTATCTATTCGATTCAATCACCAGCTCTGTTAGCATGGAGTAAGTGAAAAACACAAATTCCTGTATGGGCCTTAGTACCTCTGTGGGGTCTTTCACATTCTTTCTATTTTTCTTTCGTATCTCAGTTCCTTTATAAGGTCTTTCGTAGTACAGTGCTGAAGTGTGAGGTTTGCTCAGGCTATGATCAGGCCTTGTTCCAGAAAAAGAGAAATGTTTTCACGGGATTTTTCTGGCAGACGTATGCTACTTCTTGTTCTTGTTCCCCCAGCTTTCCTTTTGATTTGTGTTTATTAAAGCTCCTTCCCAGAGGCCTGTGAAAACTGAGACACTTCACTTCCTTTATTTCCATTCTCACAGGCCTTTATTACAGGGCTTTAATTAAACTTTCAGAGAAAATAATTCTACTTTGATTCTTCAGTCCTTCACCTATGGTATGGGGGAGTAATAATTCTCATCCAAACATTTTGTCATGAAATACATTGTAATATTATATATACGTAATATTGTGTAGTTAGGGGATTTATAAAAATACATATATATGCATACATACCTATGTACAGTACATTTTTAAAATTATATAGGTGTATATATAGATACACATCAAGTAGGTTGGCTGGCATTTGGGTTTCTCTCTGGATTCATTGGTAAGTTTGCACTGGGAATCTCGATAGTTGTCAAGAAATATAAAGATATACTGGGCATTTTGAATATTTGAATATAAACGGTAGCAGCAAATCTAATTCTTTAGATTTCATAACATCTTGAAGTTACATAGTAAAGGTAAGGTCAAAATTAATTGAACAAGATCAAAAGACAGGATGCTACAAAGGTGATTAAGGGATTACAGCATCATTCATACAGCTTGGGTTGTTTAGCCTTGAGTAAAGAAGGCTCGGGACACACACACACACACACACACACACTTTTTCAATTTGCATAAATAACTGATGGGTGGGTGTAAAGATGAAGCCAGACTCTCCTCAGTGTTATCTAGTGAACACACAAGAGGCAACAAGCACAAATTGAAATCCACTAAAAAAACCTTTTTTTATGGCAAGGCTGAGACTAGAACAGGTTGCCCAGAGACACCTTGGAGTCTCCATCCCTGGAGACTCAAAACATAGCTAGACAATGTCTCCTGCTTTGAGCGGGGGGATTGGGCCAGACAATTTCCAGGGGTCCCTTCCAACCTCAGCTATTCTGTGAAGATTTGTTTTTTCAATTTGCTAATGCTGTGAAGGAATTTCAGTAACAACACTGAGAGTTACAGTCAGTAATCCACTTGTCTGCTTGCCTGATAGGGATGGAGAAGTGTCTGAATCAGTGACTTAGCTTTCATCGAGTTCCTGCAGGGATGTGGGGAAGGGTACGTGGTTACATACAAGGGCAAGGGATAGCTGCAGTATTCCAAATTGATAGGTCTTCTCAGAGTAATGAGAGAAAATGAGCATAACCCAAGCAAATGCAACATAATAGCTGTGCTCCCAGTGCTGCGGAAGATAAAAGAACACCAATCCGAGAGAAAGTGCATCCTGCTGGGGTGGCAGGTCTGCACCTTCAAATCACATTTGAGTATTGGAATCTACAGAGTGCTAAAGAGGAGCATAATGAATGTATAACCTCTTTTTTTTTTTTTTTTTTCTTTTTCTTTTTTTCATGTTTCTCCCTCTCTTCTTTCCACAGCCCTTATTGGTGCTTGTGGAGGGAATTACACTTCTGCTACAGCTGTGATCTATTCTCCAGATTTTCCCGACACTTACGGCACAGGCAAAGTCTGTTACTGGACCATACAAGTTCCAGGAGCATCTCGAATCCACTTCAGCTTTGCCCTTTTTGAAATCAAAGATGCTACAGATATGGTGGAATTGCTGGATGGCTATACCTATGACGTTCTAGCTCGTTTTAATGGCAAGAATCGGCCTCCCCACACTTTTAACATCTCTTTGGATTTTGTAATTTTATACTTTTTCTCAGATGAAATCAATCAAGCCCAGGGATTTGCTATCAGATATAGAGGTAAGAGGCTAACTTTGCTGTTTCTACCTTTCAAGGAGCCGTTAAAACATTCAATTCACACAGGAGATTTATGAAGTGGCAGAAAAAGAGCAAATATTTTAACTGTTTTGTCTACAGGTGTTTCGTCTACCTTGTTGCCACTGCTTAGTGGATAAAAGCTTCACTACAATTTTTCTCAATTTGGAACACTCCAGCCACCTATGTTATAAATAGCAACATTTACATTTTCAGAAAGTTAATCCTATGCATACCCACCTGTCAAAACAGATTGGAAAATGACAAAGTTGAAACAAAACCAAAAAAACCCAGTAGTCCATCTGCATCTTGGTTCATCTTGGCTCTTTCCAACAGTCTATTCCACTCAGATCGAAAGTTGTCAGGAGAAAACATTTTAGTCCTTGAGTTGTACCTGCTGTTATGATGAACAGTTAGCTTCCAGAAAAATTCGGAGAACCCCACCTTGATGAAGTACAGGCTTTTTCTGGCATCTGACATAATTTGATTATTGGAGTTCTCTAAGTAAACCAGAGAGTAGTGCATATCTGTTTACAAGCACAAAATAAAGTCCAATTACACCTGTTAAGAAATTATTTGTAACCATATTCTTGTGATTTCAGCTGTGAAGGACAATGTGCATCAAAACAAGATTCCAATGAATCAGACCCTTTCAGAGAAGATAAATGAACAAGCAAATGTCAGCATCAATGCAGCCCGGTCGTCAAAGATACTTTATGTCATCACAACCAGCCCAAGCCATCCTAGTAGCGCCATGCCTGGTAATATTACAAGAAAATGTGGAAACAGAAAAAAAGATTCTGCCAAGGCACAATCTGGAGTCACTATTTCCTTTGCCTCCTCCTCCAGATGATCCGATCCAGTGTGTGTCTTACTAATAGATGAATTTTCATTTAGTGTAATTACCACTAACTGTGCTGCTCACATTACTTTTCAAAACTCACTTCTCAGCATGTTGGTTAGAAATAGTGTCAAGATGGTGGGTGCTTGAGAATGAAAGCACATCAGAATAAGATGTGAGTTAGAGCAGCCTCCTTACTAGAATCAGCTTCTGTGGCCAGTGCATACCATAGAACTGGTAAAAGATGCTGAAAAAAGAGCAAGCTTTTGTAGAGTCTGGAAGAGCCTGAGTGCTGGATGCATCCCAGTTATCCCAAGTTACAAAAGCTACAGCAATAATACAAAGGGGGCTAGACAAGGATGAAGCAAGTTAATGGGTGCAGGAGAGATGCCACTGAGAACTGTCATGTATCTAGAACTCACCTTCAAGGCATCATTCAGGAAATTGAGCTATAAATAGTTGAGGACTGGAAATGGAACTCTTAGTGAATAACACTATTGGTCTCTCCTATTTTAAACTACACTGGTCATCTGCTTTAAAGTATCATTGAAGCTAGGCCTTGATCACGCTGTGGACGCTCTAATAGTTCTGTAGTCCTGAAGCTGTCTGCATTCCAAACCTGAAGCGTCAGGGCATGACTGCACATGTACCCACGTACTATATACCCAAACTAACCGGGTTGCAGAACATGCCTAGGATTCTGGGTGGATATTCTGGCACTAGGCCCCAGCTAGCGCCTGAGTGACCTCAGCTACATTTAAGCTGCCTAGTGTTAAACTAGCTTGGGCACACCAGCCTGAGATGAAACTGCACCCTTGGATTTTATGCAGTTATGAAAATACTGTTAAAATCGTCATGAACAGTCAGTGCTTTGAGGAAAGGGCATTGGGTGGAAGGGAACTTAGGCTTCTGGTTTTTTGCTCCTTTGAGCTTCAGGACTTCTGAAGGTGTTGGCCTTTATTCAGTTGTTCTAATTCAAGGTCCTTGCAGGGCTGTTCAGTGTGCTGAATATGTCAGAGTTACATTCTAGTGTCGTCTCTTTTCCCATCTGGACAAGCTGTAGCCTCCCACTGCAAGATTACGGAAGTCCAAATGAAAAGGTGATCTAACAATGTAGAAATCAGCTCCCTTCGAGCCCCAGTCTCTTAAAGAGTTTAAATACTACAACGTGTCATGCTGTTCGTCAAGTCTTGCTTGACCTGCTGGTACAAGCAGAAGTAAATTGAAATGTAAATATACAATGACCAAGAGCCTTCAGTGTGAGGTAATAAAATAGCAGACCACAAATACTGATCACCTGTGTCAGTAGACTCTAGAAAGGAACCCCCCTTCCCCTACTTAGTGATTACTTACATAACTACTGATACAAAACTAGGCCATCTCCTTGCAAACATTGAGTTACTACTAGTAGCATATATTCTAGTATGTTGTTTAGTCTGCTTTTAAACTTTGAGTTTTGATTCCTTTCCTAGATACTAGTTAGATAATTTTACTTGTATTTGCTTTGGATTTTCCCAGCTTTCAATTTATAGGGAGCAGTCCTGCATGGGAAAACCCAGTTCTGACTGAGAGTTATACAGTTTCTGCCAGTCTTTGCAGAAAATACTTAAAGGTTTAAGGATCGTCAAATTACAATTTTGAATAAAGCATCACAAGGCTGTTTCTTTTGTGTAATATTCTTACTTTAAAAACTGTAAGTAAATGAATGTACTGAGAGCCCCTCCCCTCCCCTCCCCTCCCCTCTCCTCTCCTCTCCTCTCTTTTACAGGGTGGACAATATATAGTCTCACAGCACTGCTCATCCTCAGTGTTACAGCCATAATAGCAAAGATATTTCTCCACATTACCATGAGGTGAGTATGGAGCAAAACTGTCCCTGGAGAACTGACATATCAGCTCTGTACCAAGCCTGGTACACTTCATTTCTCTGCCTTCTGATACTGTCAGATTGGTCATATTCAAAACTAAGTTATATGTTACATATTTTTATCTTCATAAAAGATACTAAATAAGCATATTTTTTAACTTTCCAGTCTGTTAGGACAGCATTTGCTGCTAGAATGTGTCTTTTGGTCTTGTTTTGACAAGATTTGTATTTTAAGGAATAAAAAGATTTCTTATACTGAGTGATGTTATATAGCAAAAAGGAAAATGTCATCAGACATCTAGCATTGGTCAGAAGAGGTCAAATCATGATAATACTTTGCAGGAAAAAAATTAAATCCTCACATCAGAGAACTGGGAAAAAAAGCTACCTATAGGCTAGTTAATACTTTCTTTTACTGAAATATTGCAAATGGTTCAAAAAAGAACCACAAAGATTAAAAGCTTTGTTATAGTATGACACTTAACCAGTATAATTTTTTTGCCTATTAAAAACAACATAATTTTATTAATATATTTCCCTACACTTATACCAAGTAATTTTTGTGTTCTCTGGATGGACACACATTGAATGAAATGATCGATGAGTTAACAACAAATGAATGTTGAATATTGTACTTACATACCACAAACAGGCTTAAATATACAAGGAAATAAATTTATATTAATAGCAATTAGTAATAGAATAGGTACAGACTTCTTAGCTTAATGTCACTGCTTTCATTAGGGTAGCAACTATTCTAGCAACGGAATACCTAATTTTTCACTTGGTCAAGAGACATCCAATAAACACTCCAAAAACTTACATAACTCTGCAGCAGGTAGAAAGAAAAGGTGTTACAGATGTAGTGGAAGCTGCTAGCATTACCAGTGTAGCAGTAATGCAGACATACTAATGACAGCAGCTTCCCAAGCACCTTAACACTTACACTTGTTTCCTAGATCTCATCGGATACCATCTGCAACTGAAACAGAAGATTCCAGTGAGGTTACTACTGCTGGTGAGATCTGGAGTATATTTTACCAGCCATCTACATCAATATCCATCTTTAAGAAAAAGCTTCGAAGTCAACAAGATGATTGCAACCCCTTAGTGGGAAACTGAAGTGTCTTTTATTTTACAAGAATCAATCTTCCTAAAATCCAGGTGACTTGGGAATAATCTTTTTTTTTTTTCCTCCTACTTTCATACTTGTTTTCCAAAAAGTCCATTTCTAAAGCCCTTGGAGTGTCTTTGCCTCTCTGCTCTTCTCCTGGGTATACTAGTGACAACAGATTTAATTGCAGCAACAGTTTTGAAATATCTGGTGCTCATCAAATCTGTAGTGCTGTTAATCACTGCCCAATGCACTTAAAATATATGTAAAAACCTGTAAAATTCAAAATGTCCTGTATTCCTGCAAAAAGCAATTGAATGAGTATCTGTAGGTTGAGGGCTTCTTCTGTCCTGCTTTCGTGTACCACTGTAGTATATCAGGCTACTTTAGTCCCTTTATTCTCAAGGCTGAAGACAGAGGTGGATACTGATAACCTGTTCAGCTGCCACAGCAACCAGAGCTTAGTGGTCTTAATGTAAGCATGTCTAAATAGTACTGTACATTAAAATGGGAGTCAAAGACTTTGAGAAACTATCATCCTGGTTGCCCAGTGCTCTGCTGTTTCTACAAGCAGAGATGTACAAATGAAAATCAAATTAAATTCAGGAGGTAAACACTCTATGGAGTGTCAGCTGCAAATGTGAGTTTTAATGGAGTAATGCTTACCAGGTCAAGGTCTGCACAAGCAATGAAGACTTTTAAATGGCTGTGTCTGCCCCATCATTCGCCAATGATTATGATAATTTTGTTCATATTCGGTGATCCTTTAAAAAACTGTTGTGCTCCAATCTGAAGTCTGCATCCATTCTGGATGTAAGCTTAGGGCTTCTTAAAGGATTGTCCAAAGAAGTTGTAAATCCACTGAATTTTTAACAGTGAGGCCGACTAACACAAATTCTTAGTCTGCAGTTGAAGATACTGATCTCAGCAGCCTAAACTATTTACAAAGTTGTAGCCTGCTATCAACAACTCACCTATGCCAGGCTGTGCACCTGAACACATACGTGACAATTGCCTTGATACTTAGCTGCGAGAAGAAAAAGTGTCTCCTTGCCTGCAAAATTAAAACTGAACTGCATTTTTAAGATAGGGCATCTAATATTTAAACAATGAAATACTGTGCCTTACTTGCCATTGTAGACTTAGTCTTTTACCTGAATAGAATTAATTCCAGCTCCATTTATGTATCACAGATGAGTGCCAGAGACAGCTGAACAATACCCACAATAAATGCTTAATAGAAACAAGACTTTCCTAAGCCAGCAGTTATGGAATCATTTATATAAAAAATGGAATATCATGGGAACATCTAGTACTTTCTTGCATGAGCTGCTGGAAAAAATACAGGAAAAGATAATTACAGTATTGCCTAAAATCAAGACAGGACGTGTTGTAAAATATGCTAGTTATCTCTTATGTGTCATCAGGTTGGATCAAGAAACACCATCTGTTTCAGACCCAACAAAAATTCTTAAATTGCCTTTTTAACAGTCAGGGTTTGCATCATGCTGTGTAGGGAAAGAGTCCACCTCACAGATTTGTAGCAAATAAATTACTTTGCTTCCTAAGTATGCTTAATATGGTTCACTAATGGAAAACCAGAGTGTAAAGCTGGATCCTTAAGAGTTGCATTATGAGCACATTGTGATGAAGCTTTGTTTGCTTGCCTTATCAAATGTTCTTGAGCAGTTAAACATACAGTCAAAGGGACATTTATAAAGCAGTTAGCTAATGCTGATAAACTGAAAAAGCATCAGGAGCATGCCATGATTGATTTCTACCTACTGCAGAATGGGAAAATACAGACCTGTTAAGCTTCTCCAGTAAAGAATTCAATTTCACTATAAAATTAGAGAAAGCCCATTACAAACAACAACAAAAAAGTCTGATGGCACTAATGCAAAATCTCTAGAATTTAGAAACTGAGGTATTGCATCAGTCCCTTAGCTCCTCAATGATTTTTTAAAGAATAAAATCATATTTCCTGGGCCTTTCTTAGGGAATGTTTATCCAGTTTCTGTATGAAAGACCCGTCAGTCAATGGCAGATTAACTGGCCATGGCAACAATGAACATGAGGAAGCATAAGGTATTGGACAGTGTGCAGGTAAACACATTGATAAAAGTGTAGAGGAAATTGTTATGTTCCCCCCAGATCTTTCAGGTTATCTGATTTTAGATACCTCTAATACTAGGAAAAAGAGCAATAGAAATAAAAGCATGGACAGCATCCCTTAAATAGCACTTCTTACTATAGAGGCCTGAGACCGTAACGAGCAGGTAGATCTCTGCTGTGGATTTCTTCAAAATGTGGTATGGTCACTCGCACTCCCAGTACAAACACTTCAGTGGCGTGGTGGTATATAGCCAATATATACGGTATCCATTAACATAGCACTTTTTACAATCTTTGCTATAAGGGTTTAGGGAGAGAAAGAAGAAAAGTCTGACATGCACAACTGTTGTAATCCCATATGATTCAGCACACAGAAATGCCCCTACGACACTAGCAGCTGAGCGCTGACAGCTGGAGGGCACGGACACCTCAGGATATTGGTGTTTACAGCATTTTCTTCAACAAATTGAAAATAACTGCAGAAGAAGAATTGGTTTGGAATTGTAGCTGAATGGCCTTCTGACCTCCTACCTAGCACTTCCCTCAACAGGCTGGACAGGCTGCAAATGTGACACTGGCCACAATTTCAAAAGCAACTGGTTTTGACAACAAAACCATCATGCAGAGCTGCCTCCTCATACCCATGCTTTCCAGCCCCTGCTCTGGCCCCCTCCTCACTCTGTTGTGTTAGTATTACTGGCTGTGTGGTGGTGCAATAAACTGATCAGGTTAAAAATTACCATCGCTTTTTCTTCCCTGAGTTACTTTTAACAGAGATGAGTTCTCTGATCTTGTTTATTTAGTGGTTGCACAGAGATGTGAGCTAACACAGCTAAGTGGACAATAAGCCATAGGAAAAAGACAGTTGCCTACCCCCCGAAGCAGGGGCAGTAAGTACTTACACTGGCACTGCCTCCTTACTTTATGCAGTTACAATAGCCTACAGTGCACGTGGACCTCAGGTGGAAGGCGGCCAGCTGGACAAGTGGCGGCCCTAATTCAAAATCTACATTTATAACTAGTTTAGTTTGTTGACGAAATGATTTTATATGTACTTTTGTCTTAATATTGTTATGTTGGGGGGAAATAGAGACTGTTATTTAAAAATATGTGTGTGGTATGCTATCATAGTAATATATATTTATGTATGTATAGGAAATGCATTATTTAATACAGCATATTATGCCTGTATCTTCCTAACCTTTTATAGGAAGAAAAGATGTTAGTTTACACTCTGGGAAAAATAAATTTTCTATACACTGTAACCATAGGAAAAAAATCAAAGATAATTCCTTGGTATACGTGATAGAAGAACACTGAGAAGAGGGTAATTCTCACTCAGTTATGTGGCAGAATAGATGCTGATGGAACTATTGCTTTAAGATGCACTTTCCTCCTTTGAATCTCATTTCTAGCTTGTAATTGTATTAGGCTGTTCATCAGATTTTGCAAATTTATGTGCATATGCTCTCGGGACCATTTTAACATCAAACATGTCATCTGCTTTTTCAATCAAGCATTAACATCATCTTTTTTTATGGCTTGTTTCTGCCAGATTTTTCTACAGCCAGTACAATGTTGAGGAGGTTTATCACATTGCTCATGCAGACAACCCAGTGGTATTGCAGAATTATAGCCTCTGTACTCCAAGCTGCCCTGGCAATAGTATGAACAGAGGTTTTTCCTGATGGCCCTGGAAACTATACTGAATCTGCAGCCTGTACAACTACAGGCCAAACACAGCAGCAGACACTTGGCTGCCACTGAATGAGCATGACTAGCTATTCCAGTTTCATCTTCTGCTTAATAAGCCTTCTTAGGCAGTGGGAAGTACCGCCAACAGATTTTTCTAGTGCACCACTTTGCCTAAAGGAAGGGTGAACTACAAAAACAAATCCTGACACATACTTGTCCAACTAGTTCTTAATACCTTGCAGCAATGATATTTCACAATCTGCCAAGGCAACACAGTCCAGTGATAGTTTCACCTAAATATTATTCTAGACATTCTATCATTCTGCTACCTTCAGATCCCGAGAGTGGAAAACATAATTGCCTTCAGACCATGCCATGTTTTCTACAATCCCTCTGATCCTGACACACATACATTTCATGCAACTCATACTTTCTCCACTTTACTGAGCACCTGTGCTTTGCAATGAAATTTGGCATTCTGAATTTGAGTCTCAAGACAACTTACTGTAAATTCAAAGGCTATCACATCAACCAAATGAGACTGACAAGAAAACAGAATAAATCAAACTTGAAATGACTCACCACTGAAATATGTGCTGTGTTTATACATGGTCATCCTGCATTCAGCAAATGGCTGTAAGTACTAATTATAAAAAAATTAATACGGTGAATTTCTGCAGGAGGAGTTCAGTTAGTATCGCTAAAGTATAGACAAGCATTGAATAAAGGAGGCACAAACTGCTGCAGTTCGCCAGCAGATAACAGCAGGATTGTCCGCTGTGGAGGTTAGAAGAGAATATTTGAGAATGATTACATGCAGAAAATACGTTATCGCTTTGAAAAGCAATTTCTGAGGTAACCACAAATTGTTTTGAGTTTACATGTTTTCAAACTGTTAGAAGTAACTATAACAATTCTTTCAGTGTTTTCTCCACAAATGGCAGCAACATGTATTTCCACTTTCCTGTGAGATGTATCTTTTCTTTCATGAATTCCTCCTTCTGACCAAAATAATGCTACACTCCGTCCAAAAAATCTTCAGCTATATTTTATGTAAACATCTGAATACCAGTGTCAGATACCAAAACTGTCTCCAGCTCTTCGTGTCAGGACTCAAACTCTCATTTTCTTTTAGAAACACAACTGTCAGAGGGGATTGGCCTCCCCTTACACAGGGGAAGTTACTCTGCTTTCCTTTCTTCCCATTCCGGTTACAAGACTCCTCTTACACTTCTGTTTATTCTGGGAACAGTTGCCTTTTTTTTGTTGTTTCCTAAGCAACAGTTTCATTCCCCATGAGGGAGATGTATTCTTTATTCTGAAAGAGACACTTTTCTATGAAGTGTTTAAGTCACAAGAGCACGGCGCTTCCATTGCAAGATAAAATATCTGGGTTTAGGTATGCTGTTTTCTCCCTGGCCAAAGACTCAGGCCAGATGGGTTCCACACAGTATGAACACAGCCATCCTTTTAAGGACATTTTTTCTCTTCACACTACCCAAGTAACAACCAATGTTACCTAACAGCTGTCATAGGATTTGACAGATGCACCCAATATTGCTACAGCAAAAATGAGATAGTGTTACAGAAACATCAAGTGTTACCATAATGTACAATCTCATTAAGAATAGTCTGCTTGTGCTTTTTTTTATTACGTGGAGGTTCCATGCAGGTTTATGGTGCCCACAGGACTCTCATTTTGCCACGAATTTGTACCTTAAATATTGAACCTCAGTAGTGAAAAGAACCTCCTCCTGCCAAATATCAAAATATTAATTTTTGATAGAAAATGTTTACATTTAGTCATTAAAAAAATGCCACAACAAAGAAGAGACAGGATACCACACACACTCACTAAGCACTGCATTCAAGTTCAGCCAACAGCCCTCAACTGTCTTACTCAAACAGACAAAGTATAGGCTCACTGATTATTCTGTGGGCAGCAAGGGTAAAGTTATGTCCTGTTCTTAAAAGCACAATCACCTCACGGTTTTCTTCAGAACAAGAAATGAAAAAACAAAACACTAGTCAGCAATAGCAAACTGTGGGAGTTAGGGTTAGAGGAAGGAGAATCAGATGTGACCTGTCAACATAGGTGTATCAGCCAAACACATACGTTTTCTGATATTTTTAAGAGTAATTCTTTAATATAAACTAAGTTAGGGAAAAAAAATAATAAAAGTATCTATAATCATTGGCAATTGCCAAGACTCAGCAAAAAAAGGCTTGTACTTTGATTGGGAAGCACTTGCTGGCGCTGCTTAACTCCCTTCTGCCTGTTGCTCCTCCATTATTGTGCATGTCTTCTCATACAGACAAGGCTTTCCCATAGTACCAAAGATGAGGATGGTAACCGATCCTCATGCTAGAAAGAGGGCCACGCAAAATGATACTTTTCAGTTCAGCTGTCTGTCACCCCAAACATGCAGTTTTCACATGCAAAACAGGGTTAGAGAGAAGTAAGGCTCATTTCTTGGCTGAATTCTGAGGCGACTGAATTACAGTGCACTTCAACATGGATGAGAAGAGGGGAAAGTCCAGGGGATTACCAGGTGAAAATCTCTGGGAGAAGGAAGAAAGTGGAGGAGGAGACTGGAAAGGATTTGTGTGCGAGTGTTTGTATCGCTGGATGTGAAATAAATCATGTATGGAGGCAAACTGTTTAAACAATAACATATAAACATACATTACATAAAGACATACGTGTACACACACACACACGCACATTGCTGTCCACATACCTCCAAGCCCCTCTTTTGCTGTCTGCATAAACATCTTTGGTCAAAATACGCCTTCTGCTGACAAAAAGAGTAGCACAGCACTGATTTTCACTTCAGTGGGACCAGTGATTTCATGATCCAGGGTAAGGACTTGGATCTAGCTTGACTATTCAAGCTGTGATTTTCCCAGGTGTGTCCACCTGCATCAAACTGGCTCAGGTCTCAAAACGGTTTTATTTCAGGACAGTAGATTATATTTACCCCAAATTAAACCAGAACTAAGTTGCCCTGCTACAAGGAACAGGCAGGTTCCAAACGTAAACGGGGATGCCTTACAGCTGATGTGTCACTCCTCATGTGCCTGGAGGCTTCAGGGACTTGTAAGACACCACCCTGCCCCCCAGCCCCAAATAATCTGCACACTATATAAGGGCCCAAGTGCTGTCCTGTTAGTTATGGACTGCCACACTGCAGCCTCAGCTTCACTGCATTTCCTTCCCCGTTTCCCCTGGCAGAGCCCTTCACCCCATTTCCACAGCACTCTGGTGTGCTGCTTTCCTAACCCTTCACTATTCCCTCTCTGTGCCCTACATCTTCTTCACCTTCCTTCCTACATCATCTTTGTTTTCCTGCAAGGAATATATCCAGCTCCCCTCCTCCTCAACAGCAACATCGGCCAGGTGTAACCAGGAACGCTGAAGCAACAGGCAGCCCTCATGTAAGAGAGATCCCAGGTGAGACTACGGAGGACAGTACTAGGAAGGCAGCTAAAACTGTCAAGTACTGGACTTACACTACGGTCAATATCAGGTAAAAAAAAGCTGATTTCTGGTGGATACTCAGCTGTGGCATTTGCTGAAAGCTGAATGGTCCTAAGACAGAATATTATGAGTTGCCTCCAGAAAAGAACACTTACAAACTTTTTATCATGATCATTTTTGTTAGGATCTTTATGTGTGTGTATGTATATACGTATATCCACCCACCTATTACTTTTAAAAAGTAAAAAATATTGTTGTTTATTACAGTACATCTCAGTCAGTATATTCTAGGACTAGTCTTTGAGAAGCACAGCTATCCATGTCCTTTCCCCCAAAACAAGAAGGACAACTTCCACATGTATATGCAATAAAACTGTATTTTTGTGTGGTTTTGCCTTTTTTTTTTTTTTTTTTTTTTTTTTTTTTGTAATACAGACATTTGTACACTTTCTTACAAAACCGCAGGAAACTACAACTTTTCTTAAATCATTTTTGGTCGGCAGGTACTGTAAAATCTTTGTGTGCAATTATCATGTATTTACAGGGCCTCATGTTAGTGATTTTCAATGATTATTACAATAATGTCACACACTCTCAACATAAGACATGGCTTAAGATAAATATATTAGTAAATAAATATTCTGAGAACATATTTCCATAAATGAAATGTGCTGCTATATATATACAGAATATATACATGATGTTTTCTAGCTTTTAAAACATTTTTAAAAATGGTAATGAAGGAGAAAGAGCCCTTTGACCATATTACAAATCTGTACAGCAAATTTTATACAAAACAATTTTAAGTGCTATAAGATAACTTTAATTAAAAACATTTTAAATAGTGCCTCATGAGCCAAACACAATGACAACTGTTCATGTAAGTAGTAGAAAGGCATTTTGTTACAAAAACCATCTAGCATGGCTAGCTAGCCTGTAAATCTGTATGGACATACAGGTAGCAGGGAATTAACTAAATGTTGAATTTAAAACCAAATACAGAAACCAGGTGTAGGGTACCTCTGTGGTAAGGCCTGCAGAGACTGTTGTACTGGCAGAGATTTCCACAACATGTGAATGAGACCAATACGTCCAGGAACATCACAAGCCAGAATATTCAAATTTCTTTGTTTTTTTACCACAACATGCTGTGTAGTTACAGAGTACAATGCATCTTCAGTGGCCTTAGACAGTGCCTCACAAAACACCAAGCAGAATAACCAAGGTAGTATACCATAGCTTCTGCAATGCATTTCTTTTGAGTGGAGGAAGGAGAAAGGTAAGACTTAAACCTACAAATAAAACCCCCAAACCTTTAGATTTTATTCTCCCAACACATGCCACTTACTTCAGTCATTCAGAGAATGAATTAGTTTTCAATAAGCTTTATACACAGAAAATGTGTTTACTGGAATTTTTCTTTCAATCTTATACCCAGATATTGCCTTGTATTAATTCTCCGAACAGCTGGATTTTGGTGTTTGTTCATTTAAAAAGATTTAACGTGCATTCCTCTAAATAGAATTATTTTTTCCTAACTTATTGAGTACAGAAAGTAAAAGTAAACAGAAGAATGCATTTATTATTTCTTAGATGTTTTCTTTTTTAAAAACATTTAATTTGGGACTATAAAGCAAACGAGTTAACTTTGCTGGTTCTCACATTTAGCCCAGTGCTGTCAAGAACATTACTTTGGCAGAAAATGTAACATGAAGCATACATCTCTTTTTCATGTCTTTTAAGTATCTCCAAAGTGTACTGAACTTCAGACAAATCTTTTCAGAAGACCGGCACTGTGGGCATTAAATAATGAGTTTCCCTTTAGGAGAATTCCTGCTGTGAATACACCAGACAGGATGACACTGTGTCCTCAGGCACATGCAGCATGACAGGCAATTTAAACCATGCTATGGTAGCCTCTTACTCAGAAGCCGCTGTTTCCACAGGAAACAATTGCTATCAGAAGTGACGACATACATTATCTCATGATAACAAACATCCCCACTAGTACAAGTACAAGAACAAAAGTATGTGCCCAGGCTAATGGGGTACAGAGAGCACTCTGTATATAGGACAAAAATGAAGCACAGCTGGCTGGGCCCAAGAAACCTTTAAAACAGATTGATCTATGGAAGCTACATCAACCACAGCAAAGAAGAGAACAATGATTAAACCAAGTCACTCACTTTCCCACGTGCACAAAAGCTGACAAGCACTGCTTCCCTTAGGCCTGTTTCCAAAATGAGCCAGCACCCTGCAAGCTCTGTGTTCCTGCATATGCCAGCATTCCTCACAGCTGTAACGGGGGCTACAGGTGCCTGAAAAACGTGCCACGGAAGGCAAGGGTCATTACCAACAAGGGTATTACCCTTTCTAAGCACTTTCTTCTAGCATCTGTTTGAGGGAGGGCTCTCCACACATACTTCACCAGTCAGGAGATAAAATGAGGTCCACAGTTTAGCAGGAAGTGAGGATGAGAACATTCTGAGCTACAAGCTTCCCTACCCCCACTCTGTTAAAACTAATCATAACGGCAGGAGACCCTTCCTAGCCAAACCATCAGAGCAGCACGAAAGGGGAGAAGGGGAGAGGAGAAAGGAGACAGACCAATGCTTCACCTCCCTCAAAATTGCTCATGTAACTTGCTGACTACTAGGATTTGCTACTAGGATTATTCGGTATCTAAGCATCCATTCAGCAGCTGTATTCCTCTGGACGACTATATTTCAAGGTGCTATCTGGTTTCTAAGGCAGGTGTAGCCCTGAGCTTATCGAAGGCTGCGCTCCTCTAAGTAGGAGATAACAGCATCTACACATAGCCTGGCTTATTTAACACACCGTGTTACCTCTCAGCAAGAGCTGACACGGTCACTTCTAAAAAGAAAATATAAATAACCCTTTGTCATGAATATAGAAATGGCACTAGAGCTCAAAAATGCTCCACACCATGTTCCACATGGGCTTTGCACACAAAGGGAGGCCTGAAGGCTTCAGGCAAGAGGGACAAAGGAGACAATCAAGCTGATGCGGACACGGAGGAAGTGGGGGAGGGACTTCTCCACACATTACCACTTTTGTGTGTTTGTCAAAGCTTAAAAAAAATTAGGTCCATGAGAATTTGGAGTCTCTGATAAGCTCCGCTTCTCCATCCGGGATCATCTGGACAGCTCTAGTCACCGATTTGGCTTCCCTCCAAGGGATGAGATCCAGCACCTGAAGGATAAAGAAAACTAAAGAACATCGTATCGAGAATATTGCATCCAGTTTTGGGGCCCCAGAACAAGACACTGACTGACTGGAGTGAGTTCAGCAGAGAGTCAAGATGCTCAGAGGGCTGGAGCACTTGTCACGTGAGAAGAGGATGAGGGATTTGGGCATGTTCAGCCTGCAGAAGAGAAGGCTTCGGGGGCACCCCCCAGCAGCTTTGCAATACCTACGTGGAGGTTATCACAACGATAAAGCCCGGGTCTTCACAGTGATGTGCTTTGGACAAGAGGTAAGGAGCTTACATTGAAACATGAGATGTTCAGCCTGGATACAAGGAAAATCTTTTCATCATGACGGCAGGAACGAGGCCCAGAGAGGGAGTGCGCTCTGCGTCCCTGGAAGTTGTCATAGCCTGACAGGACAAACTTGGTCTAATCTGACAAACCAAGTAACTTGGTCCCATCTCAGAGCTGGCCCTGCTTTGAGCAGGAGGTTGGGCTAGATGAC
Source organism: Leptosomus discolor (assembly GCF_034619465.1). Classification (NCBI taxonomy): domain Eukaryota; kingdom Metazoa; phylum Chordata; class Aves; order Leptosomiformes; family Leptosomidae; genus Leptosomus; species Leptosomus discolor. Next base: position 17,051,519 of record NC_141406.1, on the reverse strand, counting down.
AGCCTGAGGTCCCTTCTGACCTAGGATAGCCCATGATTCCATGAACACCCTTAAAAACAGCCCTGGCAAGACAGGTAAGGAATACCCCCTTCATTCTGTGAGTGGTTTTCCCCTTCTCTATGTCCACAGCAGAGACTTTCCCACATATTCTCCTACAGCAATTCCAAGTTTTTCACTCATTTTTATATCCTTCAGCTTGTCTGTTCTCTCCCAGCGCTATGGCCTTGCCTACTCAGGCGGCTCACTGCAGCTGCCATGACTGGCACAGTGTCCCTGGCTGTGGGAGCTCCAACGGGGCCTGGTACTTCTTGCCCTCCCCATAGAGGATGAGTATGAAAGACCTTATAGGGTTAGGTAGTAAACTATCATCTTCTATTCCTCTAGCTATGACCAGATGAGCACAGGTAACAAGAGAATAGCATTTTGGAGCAAAGGATTAGTCAATAACCTGCTCTTATGCAAAGGATGGCAGCAATCTTTATGGCTGCAGGTACCTAGGAGGCTGGCAGCATTTCATATGCTAGGACAGAAAGGCTGTGAGTAAGCAAAAAAATCAGACATATTACCTGTGGCCTTTGTGGTTGTCATCAGCTTCTGCGAGTTCAGAGTGGGACTGGGAAAGAGCATTCCAGCTTCCTCCTCCTGAGAGTAGTTCTGCCGCAGGAATGATGTTGCCTCGTAGCACACCTCCCTCTCGTCCTGTACCTCTCCTATACCTTGGCAGTGCAGATGAGTATCTAGCTCAGGTGTTCCATCCCAGGAACTACAGCCTCCTGCATGGGTCCCCTGGCACTCTGTAGGTAGGATCAGCTCACAGTCTCTGTCTTCAGGAATTATGGGAATGCGGTGACCCAGATCACATACACCCTTACAGCAGCTTGGCAAGGTGTCATCAGGAAGTGTGTACTGCACATTCACTGCATAGTCTTCTGTATAGCGGCCACCACTTCCACTGCCACTGTTGCTACTACAGGCTACCTGCTTCTCTTCATAGAAGCAGCACGGCAACCCCTCGTATTTTACCCCATCTGTCCTATGCAAGTGGTCTGAGTTAATACTGTACAAGCCTGGGGTGCTCCCTGACTGTGGTTCTATTCCTGGGCCACACGCCCCCCACAGTGGAGCGCTAAGGAAGAGTGCACTACAGTCAGCTGTCCCACCACTAGGCTCTAGGGCAGAGTGCTGGAGTTCAAAGCAGCATGTGCATGCTTGCTCCATAAGTGGCCCTGCTATCTCTGGATTCTTCCAGTTCCTTTTAACATCCAAGGCAGCACCAGGAGTGGCCTCAGGTCCTCCCTCTGAGGTAGTGCCATTTGGATCCCTGTGCTCTAGCGAGGAATTACTGCTATAGTTCATATCCATGCTGCAATTAGACAGTTGGTCCCCTGAGGAAGAAGCTGGCATAGGCCGGCAGTCAACACCCACCAGACCATGACCACGAGCTGGAAGCTCATCCTGGTGGGGGCCCTCCAAGAGAACGATTGCACCCCTGTTTGCACCACCAACCTCAGCCACTCGGCAAGGGCTCTTGCTGCGGTAAACATATGGGTCATAGTCACTGCTCAAGGAGCTGCGAAAGGTGGAGCAGCTCCCATAAACCCCTTGATTGCTGACCTCGGTGCAGTCAACCATGGAATCACTAGAGGAGCAGTGGCACTGACCAGAACTGCTGCTGCTGCTGTCACTCCCAGGGCAGTCAGCCAAATATCCACTGCACACTGAACGATGACCATGATAGCAGCTAAAGCTGGAGGTACTGCCACTCTCCAGGCGGGATGAGGGCACTACATGTACCACAGGAGGGAAAAGCATGCTGCTACCAGGCTGAAAGGCACGGGAAGGACCCTTTGATGAAATGCCAGCTGGAAGCTGTCCATCTTGCTCAGGGTAACTAAGGCCTTGGAAGTAGTAGTGCTGATACATAGTCTCATATTGGGAAAAGCACGCCGCTTTGGAAAAGTTGCGTCCACCAAACTTGGGTCTTCGGAAGTTGTGAGCTGGAGAGTAAGCCCGATGTTCCAGGCTACAGTGATGCGTGTTTAAAGCATGGTCCAAATGAATAGGCTGATAACTTTGGATATAGGCTGGGGACGGGGCTTGGTAGAGGCTCTGTTCACCATGTCGCTCAACCGTAAGTACTGTGATCGGGTTTCCGTGAGGGTCCATGCTTGTCCGAGTGGGATACGCTGTTATTTGGTTTGCTCTGTGCACTCGGCCTGGGTAATGGACAGGCAGAATCACCCTCTGCTGCCGGCTGCGTGCTGGATTGATGGATTCCAGACAGACTGGGCCTGCATTTCCCTTCTTCTGTTCTGAATGAGAGAAATAAGAGTGGAGAAGTAGAAGTAGGAAGGAATTAAAAGGAATATATTTTATGCAAGAGAGAAGGTTATTTTGTTCTGAATTTCACTACATTACACATGTAACACAGTTGTTTTTTTTTTTTTAAAAAGCACCAACATTCTACACAGAAGGAAGAATACCAAAACAAACAAAATAAGTCAAGGGCATCTGCCTAGAAGCCTTTGAAACACTCAACTGTATTTGATTAAAAAGGAAAAGCAGTGAAGTGATTTCAGATACCGTTCTCATACATGCAAAACCTTCTGCTTACACAATATTCCTGATCTTACAGGTTAAGAGCAAGGCTGGCAGTCATTCCTTGAGTTTTCACTTTACACATTATTTTACACAAATTTGTATTAACAGAAAACCTTTTAAAGACAAAGGAAATGGAAGGGGGAGAGGGCAAGTAAAGGGGAAACCACATTCCAAGTTACAACAGCACGGAAAAATAAAAAACGATACACTGTCTTTTCTTTATAATTACCAAGAGAAAACCTGCCCGTCCATTACTATCCCAGCTGTCCTCCCCGCACGCAGAAGCTGCCCACCGCTGCCCTCTGCCGGGCATCGCACCCAGGACGAGGGAAAACCAAAACGGGACCGGTCATTCCCAGGGCACGCAGTCATTTCCAAAGAACTTAGTCCTAACTGTATCTCTAGGGTTGCGTTACAATAACGGCTATGAGCTCTACGGAGATTTACAAACAGGCACAATTTCTGCTTCATCTTATAAGCTGTTAAGCCCAAAATGGACAAGACAACAGAGCATCTGTACTGCAGCACCTACCTATGATGTTATGGCGGCAGTGAGGGCAGGTATGATGCTGCAGCAGCCAAGGATCCACACACTTCTTGTGAAATCGGTGAGTGCAGGGAATGACACGCAGCTCCTACAGGAACAGACGAAGGAACATGAAAAAATACTCCTTCCTAACCAGCGAATTTTTCACAGCTTATTCCTAGTTTTTTTTCAACCTAGCTACTAAACAGATCAATTCCTAGTCTCAAACTAATAAGAAAGACAGAAATGCCATCTGTTCCAACACAGCCAAAAGCACAACAGCTAATGATCAGCTGCCACTGAAAGAATAGTCTGCAGGCATGTTAAAGCTCCATGCAGACATACTACATTTCTTTAAGGACACTTTTTGCTGTGTCCCTATGACCCAACACCTTCAAGGAGGCCCATCATTAAAGTTTTCCTTAATATACTGAATGAACTTTAAAAAAAAAAATATCAGCAGAGTCCATTTAATGATGCATCTTGCCTGCAACTATTAGCAATGGAAAACATTCAAGGAAAAGCAAAACCACCACAGTGTACATGATACTTTTTCCCTTGCCCAGCACTCTCATCCTTCAGCTATTATCTGTTTACAGGATTTCCTGAGCCTGCTGGCTATCCACCAGCTGAAACCCATAACAGATCTTTCTTCCAAGTACCGCTCAAGTCTCCCCACAAGCTCAGGTTTTGAATTTGTAACATGCTCTGGCAAGAAGTTCCACAGGGCTGGTGGAGTTCCTGCTGGTGGAGAAACATGACATTTCGATTCAGGTTGGGTCCTAGACAGTTCATTCAATTGCACCCAATCTTGTATTAGAAAAAAATGAACATCTGATTCCCGTTCATGCTCTCCATTCATAATTTTGTACTCCCTCCGCCACCAAGTAATCTAGGACTAAGCAGTCCTAGCCCAGTCTTTTTTTTTTTTCTTGTACAGTAACCATTCCAAACCTTTGATCACTTCGTGACTGCCCTTTTCTGAAAAATCATTTCCAACGTGTCTTTTATGAAATGAGATCGTTAGTGCACACTCAGTGTGAGACCATGACTGAACTTACACAGTGGTGTAATTATGTTTTCCATTTAGTTCTCTAGACCTCTCTATCTCATTTCTAACATTCAATTTACCTTTTTAACTGCCACAAAACATCCTGCTTTCACAAAACTATCTAAAACAGCTCCTGAACAGTAATGCTCTCCTCACAACCCATCACTAATACATGTGAAGCTCTTCCCTATGTATAGCACTTCATGGTGAAGTTAATGCATGAATTTCCCATCCAGTCAGTTTTGTACAGCCCTTCTCAAGTTCTTGCCTGCCTTCATCCTTCCTATTCTGAATAATTTCGCATCAGCTAACTTCATTAACTTTCTGTTTGTAGCTTGTAGCACTCAAATACTGCAGATGGTATTTTCTATTGCCTTAAAAATGATGAATCTTTTATAAATAATTTCAAAACAAAACGTCCTCAAATAATTTTCATATTTCCGTATTTTATATGGAAGTTTAAAGCTGTGATTACTGACTGCCTCTATTCTAAGGAGCCTATTTTCTATTTCATCCTTTCATTGCTTCCTCTGGGTAAAACTGTGTCACAGAAGGCAAGCACTGACATCAATGCAGCAATGGTAACTGAGGATTCAAAAAACGGTTCCTGTAGGCATCTCCTCCTCTGGTTTCCCAGCTGTGCTGTGTACCTGACATTTTAAAGACAAGGTGCCATGAAAGCTTGAGAAGCAAAACACGAAATGCATCCCTTATGTCCAACAGAGTTTGCATGCACCACCACCTTAGCACGCAGTTTGTTAAAAATACCCAGAGAACTAAATGCTGGGGTAATCCTGACTTCTTTATGGTTTCCTCCTCAGAAAAAGCAACTTCATAGAGGTAGCAACTTGCAGAATGAGATCCCTCATCTCTCACTTTGTAGTACAGGGAAAAGCCCTTGAGATTTCTTTGGGAGCTGCAAAGTGCAGCTGAGGCTGAGTTGGCTACTCAACGCAATCAGTCTGCCAAGCTGCACCACCTCAGTACACAATGCACCCAACAGCCAGCCTTGTACCACAGTGTCAAAATAAATCAGCTACATTCTCAGCCCATGCTGAAGAAACCATTTATCCTTTACCTCCCCATCAATGTACTTCTCCAAGCAGATGGCACAGTCAGAGGTGGAGCTGCTACTGAGCGTGTCCAGTGCTCCACAGCTACCTTCTCGGTGTCCCTTACTTTTGGACTTAAACTTCCTGGTCTCCATTTTTTCCAGTGCTTGCACTGCAAGCCTGTTCATGGAATTCTACAATAAAAGAAAGAAAAAAGAAAAAGGGAAAAAAAAAAAGGGAATGCTGCTGCATAAGGGACTACAGTGTAGTACGAGAGAAACACCACCATATCAAACTAATGTACCTTACCAAATCATGTCAGGCCCAGACTAATGTACAATTTAATTAATTAAACAGAGAAGCTAATTAGAATTTTGATCAGAAGCCTCATTAAAAGAATGTATGCCACATGCAGTTGTGAGAATGATAAGCTACTTTGAATTCAAACAGGGTGATGGTGCTGACAATTGAGATACACTGTAATTGCCCAATTATTAGGCAGCAACTATTGAAGGCAACATGTAAGACTTGGCCAGGAACTTTTTTTGAACTGTCAATATTGAATGTAATGCCCCATAATGCTGTTAACACCACATTACCAGAAGCAATACTTGAGTGAGGGATTAAAATGAAATGTTACTAAATTATCTGTATCATTTCCCCCTCCTTCCAAATTTAATCAATAGCAGAAGTTTAGGAAGGCAGTGGGTTGTTTTTATCTTAGTGTAGAATTTTTCATCTCCCTTTTAAAAACTGTTTTTAACACTGCTGTCGGCCCATAATGTCTTGGGATTCCTACTCACTATGTCCAAAGCAAGAGTCCTAAGCATCTACAATGCTTTGTGTTCCTTTTACATTCCTGTAAATACTGGACAGTTCACACTACAAACTTCAGAGCCCATTAGCTTCCATTTGCTTTTCCTTTCATGTTTGACAGGACAAACTCTAAGTATCTCACCTGGAATTTCTCCTAACCAAACATTTTACCTTGCAAACTTCTCCCATTAAGAATCAATAGATGTTGTTCTACCAAAGAGTTGCAATTTATTTTCAATCTTGATAACTCTCTCCACAATACAGTAATAAGAGCCTGGACTTCTTTAGAAGTACACCAGTGCTACTGACAGTCAACCTCTGAACAACCAAGAATGCTATTCCTTCCCAATGGCTAAATGGACTGCTTCTGTACTCTTTTCATTTCAGGATTTAACTGAATTAACATCAGAAGTCAACGGAGATCTCCTTTAAAGACATTTCCAAATTTTTCCAAAGGCCTACATCCATGGATAAAACCCCTTCCACAAAGATGGCTACTATAAGTCAGTGTCCAGCATTTCCAAAATTAGCAAGCAAGTTCTATGACAAAGTAAGAGAAGCTAAGGTTCAACATTCAACATTCAACGAATATACCATTACTGCTCATACCTGACTACGTCGCTGTTTCAGTTTGATCTTGACAAGAAGAATGAGGCAAACAAGAGACACAACCACAAAGAAGGCCAGGAAAATTCCCATGTCAAAGTACTCGGTGGGTTGCTTAAAAGTTAAAACAAAAATATTATTTTTCCTTTCTCTAGATCATACTCAAATCTATTGTTCCTTTCTCTTCGCTACTTTCTCAGTAGTCGTCAAATATACACAATCACAATGGCAAAACTCAAAGCACACGCTGTTCTGTTCATTAGGATTCTGAGACAAAACCTGGGTTTCATATGTCACTGCAAGTGAATGAAATACACAGAATGCCTGTCAATGTCAGATTTACAGTGTCTCTGAACCAACACCATAAACCCCAGTTTTTTAACTGAGTGAATCACACTAACACAAATTTTCAGGATTTATTGGTTTGCTTGTATACTTAAGGAAATGAAAATCAACATTTGAATTTTCAGTGAACGACCCACTTCTCAAATACATTTCTTAACAGAAGAATTCCATAAAAATACAACAAAACCAAAGTGGTAACTGGGACATGGATGACCTCTAGCTTTATTCTTCTTCTGTAAACTACATGTAGAGAGTGATATAAAAAAAAAATCTAGAAAAACTATTTTATATTACAGGTATCAGATATCAAATAATTGACCCACGTTTAAAATATCACATGGAATTATTAGTCAACACAAGGCAGAGTACCTTACAACTCTGAACTACGGGGAGTGCGCCACAATTAAGTTATGTAATTAAGAAAAAGGAAAACTTATATTATATAATTTTTAAGCCATTTATATATTCAAAAGAATCCTTATGAAAGACAGCAGATGCCACATTGTAGACTCTATACTTACATCAAGTGTAGCTGCTTGTCCACAGTGCAGTTGCTCAATTTATTTAGGTCAACAGAATTTCACATGTATTAATGCTCATGGGGAGCATCAAAACACCTTCACCTTCAGTGCAGTTAGCAAGCACTGCATGAAGCAACAGCAGTGTAATACCTAGATAAAGTTTCTTAAATTCTCACCCGTGGGGGGCGATGCTGAATCCTTGCTCGTGCCACTTTCTGCTTGTTAACTATGTTCATTAGCTTGACAGCATCAGCACCCTTCACATACACTACTGGTCTCTTCAGAGGGTCCTCTGAGCCCTGGTTCAGCTAGAAGAAAAGAATAATCTACTCAAAAGGCACATTTCAGGAAAACTACCTCTCTTTTGGACAATGGAGAGAAGAGTAAAGGAATATGAATGTGGAATTGATTCAAGCACCAATTGTTCTCTTCTAGCATAGACCTTCACTTAACTCTGTATTCCACAGAGGTAAACCTGAATCAAACTTTTGAACTAAGCTGCATATTTTACTGACCAAAACTAAGATTAAGAATAAGCAAATGTTATTTCTGAACAGCAGTTTAACTTAATCGCATTATGTGCCTAGTACTGTAATAAGTTAAACCTCATAGTGAAGAATAAAGATCTGCGCATTCAAAAAAAATCAGCCTTGATACATTTTCTGAACTCTTTGTTATTTCAACTTTGTACACAATTATTCACATACAAATTTCTTTGGCTTTCTGAACAATCTCATGTCAGAGTCCTGTCTTTCAGGCTCTTTGTACTTTAAAAAGCCAATTTACTGAAGTCTGTCACTTCTGCTGTTTAACTCAGCAAACTCACTCAAACAGTTATTTGGGTTCTAGCAACCACTAGAGCTATTGACTACAGGATGGGGGCCTCAAACACTAAAGCATATGAGTAGATAGCTTTATTCACACCGAAACTTCATTCCAGGTCCAGCTAATTTTTTTGAAAGGCCAAATCACAGAATCAGAAAATAATTTGGGTGGTAGGGCACCCCAAGAGCCCAACCTCCTGGTAAAGACAGGGTCAACTATGGCATCAGACCAGGCTGCTCAGGGCTTTATCCAGTCAGATGTTGAAAACCTTTAAGTGTAGAGACTGCATAACTTCTCTGGCCAACAAATCCAGAAAAAACAATCTGCTAAACTATACACCAGAGAGGGGAATAATAAGACAAGAGAATTGTTCTGTTACAAAATGGCACCAAGATGATAAATTCATATAGCTCGTTCTGACCCACAAGAAAAATCCTAGTATAGAGGCTGGTTGGTAACAAAAAAGCAAGGCACTGACAAGCAGATGGAAATGGTACAGGGAATGAGATGACAGGAGTGTGAGCAAATTGAACAAAAGTAACGTATGTCAGAGATACCACATCTACATTGTTGATATCTACCTGTTATTTCTGGCTAAAACATGTACAAATTACCAACTGACTGGTCTGTCATCCTGCTTACAAAGTACTCTACTTAATCTGTCCAGATGATTGTGACAGATTTCATTGAGACTTTAAACCAGATTCTTCCTAGAATTTGACTGGGCCTCTGAGAACACTGATTAAACTATTTTTAAGACCGATGTCTTCTGAAGAGCTGAAAACCAGCTGAAGTACTTGAATCCAACCCAGGGATCCTGTGTTTACAAGGCTTGCTGGCCTAAGGCCAAATCCAATCACTGTCCATAAGTTCCCGGACATATTCTCTCTCAAACTTTCTTGTCTAAGAAAGAATTCACCTGATTCCTCAGTAGCTTTTGCACACTGCCAGACTCTCGCTAGAGATGTTCTGCGTGCTGTTAACTCCTCTTCACATTACGCAAAAGTAAAACCAAGAAACAAACCAGACTTTGCAGAGCATTTCTAAAAAATAAAAGTTTCATTCTTAGTCTACAGCAGAAGACACTCAGATCAATGGGAATAAACCCCATAAAATCTGTATGTAAAGTCCTTTCATTTGTTAGCAATTCTGCTACCAAATTATCTGAAGACAATTCTTCTCCTGGTCAGGCCTGCTTCCTATTTCTGTTCATCGACTGGGATGAAGGATCACCTTTCATAATCTCCACTCCTCCCTTTCAAAGCACTCTCCCTTAGTTGTTCTATTGCTTGGTAACAAGCATACATGGGAAAGCTTCCTAAACAGCTCCCTTCGATGTCTTAGGATACTTCCATTTGAATCAAAGATACTCCAGATTAACTCATGTCAGTTTTTCCTCCATTGTTGTCCATCAGTCGCTGTTTTCCACAATTCCATTGTGAGTGTAAAAATGGCATTTATTTTAAACACAAATTAATTAGTATCCCCTGATGTCAAGGGTTCTGAAGACTTTGGTTAAGAATCAAAATGCATGAAACACAAGTGTCCAGAGGAGCATAAGAATGGAGTCAATCAAGTAACTCTTACATTTAACGTATGAAAGCTAGGTCTAGCCATTCCTCTCCTGTTTGTGTTTGCATAGGCTGCTGGTCTGTCCTCTAACAAAGCCTACTTCGTCAGCTACTGCACTAAGTCACTAACCTCCTTCCATTTTATTGGTACACCCAAAATATTCAATCATCCACTAGACTAATTTCCCAGCTATTGGGGACAGTTGCACCCAGTTTATTATCAAGAATCAAGAAGGACAGCTGTTGCTGGTAGAGGGAAGAGAGCAAGAGGCAGTAACTCAGCTTCGCAAGTTCAGAGCAGGGTGGCTGAAAGTAACTGGAAGCTGTAATACAGAGAAAAAAATGGAAAAAGACAGATTACATCTTTGTGCAGATAATTTTTCTGTGTATAAAAGGGGAAAAAATATCCCTGAGAATGTTTGCAAGATCAAGGTTGTAGCCTTGATGCACACGCAGAGCAGTTCTCTAAGTAGCCATTGCACAGGGTCCGCATTCCTTTGTCCAACAGATGCTCATTTCAGAATTAAAGCCAGCTTTTCAAATGTAAACACTGATAGTCTCTCTTTTCTCCAAGAAATTCAGGCTGCATTTGGAAACATTCAGCTTCATTGGTTTCTGCTGTAGCAGAAATCGCAGTTTTGTTTCAAGACAAACCAAAACCAAATGCAGACTATTTTTGTGCTTGCTATGTTTCTTCTCTCTACCCAAAACACTCAGAATTGTCTGGAAGGATCTTGTCAAAGCATATCACAGATCTATTACCTCACCCACTTCAAATGAAAAGATGGAAGTTGTACCGAGACCCCCAAAAAATAAAACCCCTGCTTGTCCACAAAAAACAAAGGCCAGAAATCACCAGCTGTGAACAAGAAAGAAATGTTTGTAAGTTTTTAGAACCAGGTTTGAAAGCCATTTTGCAACCTCAGAAATAGCAGCTGCTGAACAGTACATTGATCACAACCTGGGTAGGACCAAACACCCTGTGTTTTGTACCCAGGGGTGGGCAAAGAAAACCTCCTTGACTAGATAACACATCACAAAAAATTTGCCTCCATCCTTTCTCAAAACCTCAATCCCAGACCTGGACTCTGTATTCTAGCAAAGTCTAGAAGAAAAATGTAACTCCCCAAACTTTTCTCTTTCTACCACATTCTAAACGCCTCCGTTGCTTCTTGCCTGCCAGAAGACGAGTAGGAAAACCACAGCACCACATTACCCCAGGGTCAGTAGCTGTATGTCTTAAGGCAGGTGTGCTCGGAGACCTGTATGCTGTCAAACCTTGTCTCAGCAACCCTAAAAGAACCCAACAGAGGCTGTAATAAAACCAGGCTCCTTCTTCATACCTGATCAATGGCATCTGGGTTTTCAGAAACATCAAAGATGACCGCTGTGGCTCCTCGCTGTACCGCTCGTTTTGCCTGCAATAAGAAAGACAGCATCCTCAGTCCCACCCCAAAAGATGACTTCTTACCTCAAAAATGACCCCCTCTCCTCATCTCCAGACAGTAAAGGTAACATTTTGTGTTTCTGTGTAGTTAAAACAAATGGCAGAGTAATTACAAACACAGGAGTTCCTGAATCAGCATGGAATGTAGTTAAACTTCACTATAGCTTCTACAATCTCTCTGCCCCTTCCTTCTCAAACTCCTCCTTCAAGAAGGTTTTAAAGGAATTCAAATGTGATTTAGGCTCTCTTTAAATATAAGAATTTTTAAAATTAAATTATGTTCTTTTTCTCCATGTTACTTGGAAGCATCATTAAAAACAATCTTCCCTGTGATTTGGGGTGGAGAGACAAGCTCCCTAGTGTAGAAAATAAAGGTGGACCAGGTTCTTTACACCTTTTCAGTGTCATTCTCACAGTCATGACAAAATCTAGCATATCGCACTCATCGCAGAAAGTGCCTCAGACAATACTTCTCCTTCTGACCATTAGGGGTCAGAACTGCTGCATACAACACTTCTTACACAGGTATGATCAGGCCTATTTTAAAGTGCACGGCTTTGCATCAAATACGCAGTCCAAACCTGGAGTTACCAACAGCACGGACGACATATTAGAACATATTAAAATCCTCTGGGATAGAGAAAACAGTATTTTAACCACCGAGGCTAAGACAGGGCACTTTTACCATTCAGAGGTATGGTCACTGTGCCTCTGTATGTTCTGTTCAAATGCTGCTCAACGGCTCCACAGAACAAACGTTCCCTGTAACTTTTCAAAGCCTTTACTGCCTTTGTTGGATGCAGAATGAAAGTAACTATTTCTCTGAGCAACGACAGCTATCACCATCGCAGTACTAGACACTGTACTCTTTACAGACTAGCAGAACCTGAATTTAAATAGATGTAAAAAAAAACATATGAAAGCGATAAATTATGAAATATCACTCGGTGTTTTTCAAGAACATTGGCCAGCATAGAGACATTAGTTTGAACACCTACAGGTCACCTTCTTTGCTCTATTCTTGTATTTTGGTTTTATTTTAAATCAACCAAGCCCATCAGAGTGCATAAGGGAAGCCAACTCCCAAATGGGGTCTCTTTCTCACCCCAGCAGCTATTTGTCCCCTTTGAAGTCAGCACACCTGGCTAATCACGAATAGCTGCCGGGGAGCAAAAGCTAAAAGGAATCTGCTACACATTCATTGCGGTGGCCCTGAGGTGAAAGCTCATCCAGGTTTCCCTAGAAGTCGCCTTTTACAGACCTGCAGTGTTCGTAGAACCGTTCAGATTGTTCTTTCAGGATAGTAAGTCAACAAGCAAGACACTTTGGTCTCTGAAGGTATTTTTGAAGAGATTTTGGAGGTTGGTTCAGGAAAAAGCCTTCATTTTGTGAACACACTGAATGAGCAGTACATAGTGCAGCAATATATTAAGTTTCCACTACCAAGATGCACGTGCATTCTTCACTTTGTATTGCAAAATCAGATGTCAAGAGATGAAAAGTACCAGCTGAGTTCAAAAACCGTGCTACAGGAGGTAACAGCGAGCCTGCCACCTCCCCCCGCCTGCGAACTCCCGAGCCAGTTTAGCTCCGGCCAACGGCAGCCGGGGGCCCGGCAGGGCCCGAGCCGCCGCGCACCAGCGCTCGTCACTCGGGGGCCGCCCCCCGTCACGCGCTACCGGCCGGCCCAGCCCCAGCCCCACTGCGCTCAGAAGCGCCCGGCCCAGCTCGGCTGTGCCGCCGGACCACGGCCGAGCGTACGCACCACGGGGGGGGGGGGGGGGGGGCGGCGGCGCAGGCCCCGCCCGAAAACACCCTCGCCCCGTCCCGCGCCCGGAAGTGACGTCTAGCCCGGGGGCGAGAAGGCGCCAGGCAGCTGTGGGGAGACCTGGCAAACAGGGATTTCTCTCCTTGCCACGGTCTAGATCGCGATCCCAAAGTAAGAGGCGGCGCGCTCGCTCTGGGGAAACACGCCCCGGCCCCGCGCCGCCGTCAGGAGGGAGCCTGGCCCAGTGCAAAATCCCAGCGCCCAGGGACTTGTTCGCACCGCGGAACCTCGACAGCGGGGGCCGGTTTCGAGGCGACCCTCCAGCTCCCGAGCACCCTGCGCGGGAACGGCCAGGCCGCGGGGAAGGTGGGGGTGGCGGCGGCGCGCTCCGTGGAGCCCGTTCCGGCGCTGCCGGGCCCCGGCGTGGCAGCAGCCCGCCCGGCCGTCCAGGTTCCGCTGGCCGGAGATCAGAGCGGCCGCCGACACGCCGCCCCCCTCGGGCTCGTCCGTCGAGCCGCGGCGCTCTGCTGAGGAGCCAGCGAGCGCGAGCAGGGCGGGGCCGGAGCGCGGACGCTTCTTGGGTCCCGCATGCGCCGCCTTCCCGTCAGTCCAAGATGGCGGCCGGGGGTGGGAGCGCGCTGGCGGCCCTGCTGCCCCCCGCAGAAAGCCGGTCGGCCCTCGGGAAGCTCCCTGGAAAGCCCGGCCGCCCCTCCCTCCTCACCCCCCAGAAAGCTGTGAGATAATTACAGCCAGTGCGACTGTGAAAATACCCTGCCCGCTACTCGTTCATCGGGACAGCTCAAAATAACACAGCGACGCAAGTTCTTCTTAAAATAATGCCAGTGTATAATAGGCATGTGACTTTTTCATTTTGTTATTCAGCATCTAAAGGCTGCCCCTAAATCATTTTTCTAAGCAAAGTGGCCAAAACCTAGATCAAAAATAAAAACATACATTGGATGAGGGGGAAGGAAGAAAAGCTGTACTAGTACATGCCTCACCTTCGGCATGCCCATGGCGAACGATCGAGCATTTCCTCAAGTCAATTCCTATGCAAGTGACAGAAAGCAGTAAAGGTACCAGGCATATCCCTGTCTGGGGTTATATGTCTTCTGTGGTTTAAAATAAATTACTGCCACTACACGGCAGTATTCTTCCTTTTTTGTAGAGAGTAATAAAAAAAAAAAAATCAAAAAAATTATAACTGCACTTTTAATAATTGAAATAGTGCTCTGCTCACAGTGACAATAACTTCCTGGTCTTTCTTTGCACTCCAGTCTGAAAGCCTACACTACTAGAGAGTGATGGACACTGGCCTGTTCACTCTATATGGCCACTATATACAAATGCCACCATTGTAACTTTTTTCCATCAAATGCTTCCACATCCCGACTGGACCTCCAGGGAAGTTATACGTGTTCTGTGTAGATCAGCAGCTAACTAACTGCCTAGCATGTAGAAACATAAGGCTCAGTTGTGCAAAAACACTGATGTAGAGTACTAAGCATGCCTTGGTCCTAGAAGCAGAACCGGAAATCATGATCTTCATCAAGCCCTGTATTTGGCACTTCAAAAATTCTTTTGTCCTTAAGTACAGACATAAACCACAAAATATAGGTTAGATACAAGTAGATCTTTCTAGGATAGAGCCAAGTCACCTGGCATCTTCTTTGACAAGCACAACCTTAACTCGCTGCCTGAAAGTATTGTAATTTTTGTGCAAAGGCGATACACTTTTGTAGAGGGGGCAGCTGACTGTCATTGGCATTTGCCCCTTGTGTTATATGCAATGGTGTCGTAAAAATAGTGATGGTTTGCACTTGCAACCAATGCTATGGGGTCTAAGTGCTGTGATTGGGAACTGCCTTAAAAAAACCCCAAAACTTTCAAACTATTTCTGGTAGAACACAGCTGGTCAGCAAGGGAGACCTAACAAAAATATGGGAGTATACAGCTGAAAAAAAGAGAAATTTCCTCAGTTTCCTCTTTCATTTTTAGGAATGAAGTTCCAAATGTGGAAATTTGTTACAAAACCAAAGAGTTGTCCTGTATGCATCTCTTGTCATGATCGCATGTGGTAATCCCTGCAATATGAAGAAGGTTCACGCTGTTCACATGGCAGCCCTCTTTTCTTATATGAGCTCTAACCAGTTTCCTGTGTGCTCCTCAGATGAGGAAACTGTCACAGCCTGAATCTCACATTGCTGATTGTATGAATTCGGAGGTAGCTCCAATTAAACTATATTTCCTTTTCCATGTATTGGCCCTGCCTTTAGGCCCTGTCAATACTGATTACAGGGCAGTGGCAAGGCCCTCACAGGTCTGGACACTTACAGAAGGAGAAGAAAATCTGCAGTTCTGGTTTTCAAATCTTCTAAGCAAATTTTTGCAAATTCCCTTCACAGACTGGATGCAGACTACCCCAATAAATGCAGCTACAATATTGCCAGAAGCACAGGGGCCCAAAATAAGACAGAGCAACAACAAGCATTTTCAGGAGATACAGATAACAGACTGGCCATGCAGAAGTAGCCTACACTGCACAATTGAAGGGGAATCTTTAGAATTGCTGAAAGGGCAAAGAAACAGGAAGAGGTCCATTTACAGCACGATAACATCATTCAGTGGTGGTACAGACCACCACTCGATAAAGAATAATATTTGTATTTATTTATGCTAGCAATCTGGAGTAAGACAAGCAGTAAATGAAGGGCACAGAATTTCAGTCCATAACCGCACGTTCAGTTTTGCAGCAAGGTACTGCAACTATCACAGCAGCAAATGCTAGAATCTGTACTCCAATATCCATTCTAACTTTTTTTGTGTACTGATTTTACTTGTATACAGGTTCAGACTCCATTTGAACTAATGTTCTTGTGTATTGGCTTCGAGTTCTGTCGTTTTTTATCCCCTGAAAGTACTTGCAAAATCAGCTTGGCTCAGATCTGCATATAAATCCCTATTCTTGTTGGTAACAGAATTAAAAGCGACTACCAGATTTTTTTTTTTTTTTTTGTATTACTGCCATTTAAAATTAGTATTTTCAAGTCTTCACAGCGGTTTCTATTGGATTTTTTCTTCTTAGTCTCTAATGTAGTACACAACAGCTTAAAAGTGGTTAAAAACCATTTCAGTTAATCATAAGCCAGGCATGGAACAGTCAAGCAAGTTAGTAGTGCCTCCCCTTAGAAAACCAAAAAACCCCAAAGCTTCAAAAATCTACTCTCTGGTGCATTAATGATACTACGAAACTAAACATAATAGCTAGTGTGAATAGGCTGAAAATAAAAAGGACAAGACAAGTTTCTAGGGGTTCTATTTAAATGTATTAGACCTCCTATTGCAGCATGTCCAGAAGAATAAAAATCATTGCCTTGTTCATCTCACAGTCCTTGTTTAACCTATGGATTCGATCAACACAAGCAGACCAGAACAACATGCAAGAAAGCAATGCATGTTCTGCCCTAATGCACCAAGTCCAGGGCTGTATAATGGAATTGAATCTCTTAGGATGAAATAGTACCATCAAAGGATGGACAAAAGGTATCCCTGGTGCAGAGAGAAAGGATTATGTACCCTGAAACTTCCTAGGTATGTGAAACTTGGGCCTGGGGGGAGTCTAGTAGTGCTTACTGTCACCAGTCACGACTAAGGGACTGCAGAGAAAACTCAAAAAGGTCTGTTTCTTTTGGATTGTTTATTTTGCTAACCCTTTACAGTAAACTTTATTATTTAAGATTATTATTATTTAATTATTATTGGATTAAGTCACCTGCTCAGTAGGGGAGAAGATGACAACAGCAGATGAAGGCAAGTTACCTTGACTGTAACTATTGTTAAGAGTTTCAGCCACTTCAAGAATCTTTTCAAATGACACCTGAAGTTTTTCTTTGTAAATGAGCATTAAAGAGAGATCCGCCATTTGCTAGACTTCAGACACCTGGTAGATATTGGACTACCTTCTTGAGTTGAATGTTGGATGTAGGCACCTCTAAAGTAACTAAAATGATCAGGGATATAAAACCCACCTTGGAATTTGCCCTTCCTCAATTCCTTAAACATCACCAGGCTACAACTTCATCAGAAGCCCTCTGCTGAAGAATACATTTGGCTACTTTATACTCAAAAGAAAAATGTAAACAGAAAATGCAAACTTCCTTGATGAGAAAAACTTTCAACCTGAGGGACCAGATGATAATTAAACAGGTGCACTGCGTCCTCTCAGTCATTCATATCAGGTAGGACAGCAACACCCAAAAGAGTAAGAAGGTCAGCCATTTGCTGAGATCTAGAAGGAGCTTACATGCTTGCAGATATGAACATTGTAAGCATCTCCTCTGCTTTCTAGTATGGCCTTATTCCAAGTAATATGTCAGTTATTACACAACAGCGGAGAAACCAACATAAGAAGAAAAGCTGCTTAACAAGGTCCCTGTTTAAGAGAAAAATCAAACCAACACATTAGCCTTTATTCGTTACATTTACTTCCTTGCCAGAGTTAGACCTCCCTCACAATATACAGCTGTATTTATGTATGAGGATGCAACACTCTGATCTAATGGGTTGCACAGAGCAAATAAATTACAGATGAGAGAAGGACTGAGGCTTAGAACCATAGGTGGGGAAATCAAGGTTCATTAATCACTTTTAGCTCTGCCATTTACATAAACATAGTAATGCCTTACACATTTATTAAGATAGTAACTCAATACCTTCTGCTGAAAATGGCTATTGGTGGAGTGAGATTACTACTTATAAATACACTTTTTTTTAAAGTTACTATCCTAGATAAAACTGATGGACTAAAGGGAGAAAAAGATGCTTTAGAAGTATTGGCTGCCTGTGTAAGCCCACATATATATCCTGCTGTTCTAACACTATATTCTCACAAATGTTCTTACATTAAGAACTACGTATCTGTCTTCCTGGATTAGCCTCCTGGATTAGCTGGATTGTTCATCCAGCTCTAGGAATTCTCTTCTTGGAACTTAGTGCACTGTAAATAAGAAATATTAATTATAACTATGGTATGTGGTATATGAGGGAGTTGATTTATTCTCTGGGTTAAGAAAATGATAAAGATGAGGAGGGGGAGATTGGCCAAGGGTTTAGGTGGTAATCAGTATAGATGCCAGTAAACTGCTAGCAAACTTTATTCCATCAGGTGCCAGCATATACTATTAGCTGGTCCTCCAAAAAGAACAAGAGAAAGCAGAAGAGTAAGGATGTAGTATGTAGAAGACAGTCCTATGGAACCTAAAAGCAAAACACTGCTTTCAGTCAGAACTGAGGGAAAAAGCACAGCTCCGCAGGTATAACCATGACTTTTTCCTCTTCCCTCTCCATCTCCTTTTTCTTTTTTTCAATACGTCTCATACTTTTTGGGGGCAGAAAATATGATCATTGGGTTGCTCTAACTGTGCAGAGATTGTTGAACAGGCTACTCAAGAAAATTAGCTGAGAACTGAGCCAGCCTGACCAACCTCATATTCCCTCTGTCAGTTTTTGAGGTTTCCCCCTCAATTTCTCTATGAACTAAAAATCCTTGAATTTGGGGCATATTTTCTGTTTAACCGAGCCCATCAGATTCAATATTCCATGTCAGAACACTCCACATTGTGGAGTCAGTGGTCATTAATCTCCCAAAAGAGTAGGATTAGGCAAGTGGCGTGAAGTGGAATCTTTTTTATTGCTAATTCTTTCATCTGAATAGATGAAAATCGATCCTCTGAAATAAGTGGTCAGCCTCTCAGTGTGTTAGTAACATGTAAGCAACACTCAGTAGTGAGCAGCCTGCATACCCTGTGACTCCAAGGAACAGGATTTTCAATGAAAGGTCCAGTGTCTTGCTTTATTGCTCTGGAAAGGCAAGTCAAGGATTTCAACAATCTTGACTGCTAGGGAATACAGCTGAAGGGATGAGGTTT